>NC_091469.1:377761444-379025194 GCF_036971445.1 Narcine bancroftii | reverse complement strand
TTTGATTTCATTCAGATGAAAACTGCTGCAAAAATAACATGATATTTGTTCCTCCTTCATGTTTAACTAAATTGAGTCATCCCCTTGCAAAGGCACAGATACTCTCATTACAGAGAAACTTTATATCCCAATGTTTCATTGAGTTTGCAAAGGTTTTTGAAGTACAAAATCCTTTCCAGCTTCTATAATAACTAAAAAATGATATGTTTGTTGTAGGCTGAAAGGTCTTTTATCACATTCTGGCAGATTTCTTTTTGTTGTGGTAATTGAATTATATTTCATTTTCTTTTACAGCGCCGCTTTGTGTGAAATGCATTGTTATTCTATTAGCTTCTTGTAATCCCTTATTTAGGTTAAAGGCTGAGTTAACCCAATCTGTTTGGTTCTGGGAGAATGAAGGTATTTGGTGGTTTTATTATGATCACTCCCATTTATTGTCATCAGTTTCTACCTCAGTTACTGCTCATTGTCACTTCCTGATGTCCCTTTATTTTTCTAACCCAACCACATTTATTCTTTGTGAAGGTTAATATTACACTTACATTCCACTCCCAGCTAGTTGATTCTGCTGAAATACCAGATAAATTGTAGATACACCACCTAATATTCCATCTGAGCACTCCCCAACCAGATGGCATTAACACTGACTTCCCCAATTTCCATTAAAACCCTCTCCCATGTCTCTATCTTTCCCTATTCTCCTGTCTCCTTTCCTCCAGTTCTCCACTCAGAGAGCTACCCCCTTTCCCTATCATTTCTCAGCTTTCTTCTCTTCTACCCTCCCACCCACATCCACCTATGACCTCATCTGTTAGCCTGCACTCCACCCCCGCCTCTTCCTCCCTCATCTTCTCTCCCTACTGCCTCCTTTTATATTCAGGCACATGCCTGTATTTTGCTCATACCTTGACAAAGGGCTTCAGCCCGAAACATTCTATAGATGGTACGTGACCTGCTGAGGTTCTCCAACACATCTGTGTATACGCAATGTTAACTATTTGCTCTTTCAGATTATAATTCTGCTTCTTACCCCACGTTTAATACTGTAAGAAGGAAAAAATGGCAGCACTACCACTGGAGTGGACTTCTGACGTGTGAGGAGAGGAGACACAGTGCTACTGTGCAGGGTTCTACCGCCCAGTCCAACAACCAATGGCTCCATGCATACAGGCTATAAACAGCCTGTTAAAGAACCTGATGGTTTATTTGAAATTCAACCGCGGGGTCTGGGGCCAGGATGGTGGATATGATCAGCAGGGTTGCAGACTCTGGGGAAGCAGAGGACTGGCGCAGGGCACCAGGAAAGGGGAGATCCACCCACCCCCACCCCAGTTTGAGAAGGAGAAGCAGGGGAGATGACCCATGGGACGTTGACCATGGCAGTAGACTAGTGATGGGCTTTGCGGCTGTAGAACACACAGGCACTGGGCTGTTGGTGACTCAAGGAGAGAAACACATGCAGGCTGCAAGTTGTTGGCAACTGCAATCAAAGGATTCACATCAGTCTGCAGACTGCTCCAGACTGGCTCGAGACTGGCTAGGTATCGGAACTGGGATGCAAGAGGGTGCCGAGGGTGCTGAAGGCTTCCGGATCATGTCGGAGGTTTGGATTTAGAACTGGGGTTGTTGATGGTTTGGACTGGATCCTGCATGGCTGCAGAGACTGTTGGAGCACTGGGGGCGAATCCACAGACACTCAGTGATTCTGAGTGACTCTCTTTTGCTTCTCTTTCTCTAACTGTAAGATGTGCCAGACAATTTCTGCCAACAGCAAATCTTTGTCTGTCTGCCTTATAGCAGGCTAAAGGCAATCTCATATAATATTACATCTGTTTTATTACATGATAATAAAGGAATCTTAAATCTTGGAAAAAATGTACGAGATCTACTTCAAATATTTGGTTGATTTATGGAAATGATGTCAGATGTGCTGAGGAGGGGAGGGGAAGAGACTTTGACCAGATACAACGATAAAAGAGTAGATGATACCTTAGTGTGAAAGTGAGGGATAATTCACTGTCAGAAGTGCTGTTTTTTTAACCCTGATTAGATATGTTGTTTTTCACTGATAATTGAGAGGGATAATGCTTGACCAGGGCACAATAAAGAAGTCCTGAGGCCTGAAATTTATCTTCTGTTTAGTGCAGGGCAATAATGATGCACATTCAATTGCATTTCCACGATGTTTTTCCTTTGGAAGATACGACATCATACATTTGGCAAAGAAGGTGAATTGAAACCCTTGGAAGAGTGCCATGAGATCCTTAATATATTCCTGACTGGACAGATGGAGTGTTGGTTTAATATTTTGGAAGAGCAGGGACAAGACAACTAGTTTTGCTGAAGTTAATCACCGTGAATGCTGGAACTATGACATAAAGAAAAACTCAGCAAGTCAGGTTGCATCAGTGGAGAATGAAAACATATCTTCATTCTTCTCAGGATCTTCTCACCTCTTCTTCTGACACACAGGTGCCACCGTTTGCTTTCTACAAGATTCAAAAGTTTCAACACTTTTGCTGCCGACTTTACTTTTCTCACATCTTGGTCCAAAGACAAATAGCAGATTGGTCTTATTGTAAGAGGGTTGAAGTTTAAAAATGGATAGAATTGTTACAATTCCAACAGGGTACCAGTGAGGCCATACTTTGAGTTAGTATACTGATTTAGTTCACTTATTTAAGAAAGGATAGTCAGTTCCATGAGAGATTTATTTGGCTAATTCCATGAAAGTGCTGCCTCTATCATAAGCATCGAAAGAATTTAGATCTACGTTCATTGGGAGTGTAGGAGAATGAGGGATGACCTTATCGAAAGATGTGCCCATTAAGGGATATGACAGGTCAGAAGTTAAGATCTTTCCACCAGTAGAATGAAGGGATATAGTTACCTAACCCATACAGGGGTAAGGTTTCCCTTATCATAGAATCATAGAGTCATATAACATGGAGCAGGCCCTTTGGCCCAACTTATCCATGCCGACCAATTTGACATTCTGGGCTAGTCCAATGCCTGCATTGATCCATATCCTTCTTTACTTCTCCTATCCATAAACCTGTCCAAATATCTTTTGAATGTTGAAATTGTGCCCGCCTCTACAATTTACTCCGGCAGCACATTCCAGACCACCCTCTAAGATGCACCTAAATTCCTTTTCCTCAGTTAATTGCAGTGATCCATTGAAGTGGTGCCAAGACATTATACTAGATGGGATTCCATTCAGATAAACAGTTTTGATGTGGAATGGATTGGAACACAAAATATTCCATGGAAAATTTACCTGCATTTGCTTTATTTTCTCAGTCTCTGCAACTGATATTTTACACCAGAAAAAGATATCAAGTGTGAAAAGTCTCATAGTCTCAAACATTTAATGTAGTTTCCAGGTGCCGATTAAAAGCACTCCGTGACTCACAGATTCTTTGCAAAGTTTAGTTTTCTTCCATGTGTTACTACATTTTCTGAGAAGGAAAATATCACTCTACACTGAAGCCAAGGCAGTGAAGTGCGAGATCCATGCTCCACGTCATCTGACTTTCCCACTAGTTCTGTCACCTTTGAAGCAAGAGATGTGGGGCAGCAATTTTAAGACCATAAGATATAGGAGCAGAAATAGGTTATTCAGCTCATCAAGTCTGACCCAACATTCAATCATGCGCTGATCCATTTTCCCATTCAGCCCCACTCCTTGGCTTTCTCCCCATAGCCGTTGATGCCCTGGATAATCAAGAACCTATCAATCCCTCTCTTAAACATACAGGCACATAATGAAATAGGAGCCCAAGGAACCCATCAAAATTTTATCTATTCTAACATCTGACTGTGTCTTTAGAGCCCAACGTCAGATGACAAAAAGCCCAGGCCTGAAGGAGAGGTTACCACTTACTTCCTATGGATGCTGCGTGACCTGCTGAGTTTCTCCAGTATGGTTGTGTATTGTGTTCAACGGCAGGGACTGCTACTTTGCATTGGGTTTGAGGTTTCCATCAGAAGCCATTGGAAGTGAGAGTAAATGACATCATCGATATCTGCTGTGTCGACAGGTGGCTTCTGGGATATGGTAAGTGATTCATCTTGACTAGGATCTCATCATGGATCTTTTTTTTCTGTCATGGAACAGTAAAGTGAGGCAGCAACAGGATGATACAAGATTTTGGTCTCAAGACTGTCCAGTATAAGACCCATCCTGTTGAACACTTCAGTGGGAGAATCGACAATGATTTGGAGGTCAATCACTATAAAACGATAAGACCACAAGATGTAGGAGCAGAAATAGGTTATTCTGCCCATTGAGTCTGCCCTACTATTTAATCATGACTGGATCCATTTTCCCACTCGGTCACCACTCCTTAGCTTTCTCCCCATAACCTTTGATTCCCTGGCTAATCAGGAACCTACCAATCTGTCTCTTAAATACACCCAATGACTTGGCCTCCACAACTGACTATGGCAACAAATTCCATAGATTTACAGCTCTCTGCCTAAAGAAGTTCCTCCGCATTTCTGTTCTAATCAGATACTCTTCAGTCCTGAAGTTGTGCCCTCTCGTCCTAGACTCTCCCACTACGGGAAACAACTTTTCTACATCTTCTCTGTCCATGCTTTTCAACATTTGAGATGTTTCAATGAGATTTCCCCCCTCCCCCCACCCATTCTCCTAAATTCCAACAAGGACAGGCCAAAAGCTGTCAAATGCTCCTCATATATAACCCTTTGATTCCCAGAATCGTCCTTGTGAACTCCTCTCAACCATCTCCAATGTCTACTTATTCTTTCTTAAATAAGGAGCTCAAAGCTGTTCACAATACTCCAAATGAGGTCTCACCAATGTCTTATAAAGCTCAACATCAAATCCTTGCTCTTATATTCTATTCCTTTTGAAATGAATGCCAGCATTGCATTATGTGCACATACACATGTGTTGTCAATGTACTGCAACTTCATGATGTTGGGAGCAGAGCTTCATCTTCAATTAAGATATTCATGACTCAATAGAACTTTGTAACAAAATGATGAAGGTTCTTAGTTCTGAAGTGAATGCATCAAACATTAAACAGTCTTGTGCATTAACTTCATTCCAAGGAGAAGGCTGGAATAAAGGAGAGGTGGATCATTACAGCAAAGATGGAAAAAAATTGTTGCTTCCCTTCTGTAGCTTTGCCTGACCCCAGTCTGCGATGGGGTTAGGTCTGTGGTCAGTCCATTGGTCGGGATGAAGATTTACTTATTACAGTGGAACACATGGACAAAGGTGATGACTTTTTCTATATTCCCTCTTGCATGATGGCACATAGAGAGGGCGTGTCTCCTCCTCCCCATAATAAAATAGTGGGTGAAAAAATAGCAGGAGGTCCAGTACCCAGCCAATAACCAGGACATTCGCCATTTTTCAACACTGTCGGATCCAGCTTACAGCCTAAACAGACCCCTTCTGCCCTATCCACTGCCTATCATGAACAGAAGAGATCATGTCAAGGACCAAGAGGTATTCAGCACCTCCAGGAAGGAACAAATATTACCTCAGCAAAGACTCTGTCTTTGCCCTTATCACATAGTATGCTATTTACTACAATTCCCAAGCTTCCTTAGTCCAGTAAGAGGTTGAAATTGTCATCTGACTACTGGAAAGTGGCCAGACACCTGGAACTGTCACGATCCCAGCTCAAGTACTAGAACCTGTCCGAGAAAGACGGCCTGGTTAGTGCAATGGGGGTTTCAATCTGGTGCTGACTTTTTTTTAAATTTTTTAAATTTTTTATTTTTCACACCATAAATCACATTAACCATGATATACACTATTTCTTTTTCACACATATACAGTGACTTTTTCTCCCCCCCCCCCTCCCAAGTCACCCCCCCACCCCCCCCTCATCCATTTTAGGTATACAATCTAGGTTGCATTAAGCCAGTCAGACAATGTTGTCATTCAACAAAAATACACCAGAAATTCTACTGAGTCCATTCTTTTCTTTCCTTCTCCTTCCATCAACTTAGGTAATGTTTGTCCCAGGTAGGTTTTCGCAATTGTATTTAATGTATTTAATACTTGTTTGAATATTTCAATATTATTTCTTAACCTATATGTTATTTTTTCTAATGGAATACATTTATTCATTTAAATTTAGTAGTTTCTTCCTTTTAATTTGGTTATGTATTCCATTAATATTTAAAGTCATATAGTTCAGCGTAGCCCTTTTATATTTTGTTTATCTTCTCTTTCCGTTTTTCCATCATTACCTTTCCTCCTTTTCCATTTCTGTTTTCTTATTTTCAACTCTTTATAAGACAACATTCCTACAACATCCAACATTTTCCTTATTCTCCTATTTCTATCTTATTTATCACCAATCTCCCCTTCCCCTCCTGAGTTGTCCTTTATCCCTTGTCGGACAGCCACATCTCCCCTCTCCATTTGGATTTGCGAATCCACTCGCAAGCGTCAACTGATTTTGCAGTGACCGCTATTTCCCCTCACCCCGCCCCCCCAGAAAAGATTTCACTTTTCATATGTCACAAAGGTCACTCTTTTAATTCCCTCCTTATTCTCTCTATTCCATTACCTTCCCTTATTAATTCTTGTCTATACTATCTATATTTTCCTCTAAGTACAGATACATTCACGTATGCACATTGTCTCTATTCACTCTTATACCTCTTTACCCGCATACATATCAATTGTGATCATTTTTACTCTCATTACCCGTCTTCATCCCTCAGTCTATTTTTGTCTTTACCCACATACATATCAATCATGATCATTTTAACTCTCATTACCCGTCTTCCTCCCTCAGTCTATTTTTGTAATTGTTCTGCAAATTTTCGTGCTTCTTCTGGATCCGAGAATAGTCTGTTTTGTTGTCCTGGAATAAATATTTTCAATACCGCTGGATGCTTTAGTATAAATTTATATCCTTTCTTCCATAAAATCGCCTTCGCTGTATTGAACTCTTTTCTCTTCTTTAGGAGTTCAAAACTTATATCTGGATAAATGAAGATTTTTTGCCCTTTATACTCCAGTGGTTTGTTGCCCTCTCTTACTTTTTCCATTGTCTTCTCCAGTACCTTTTCTCTTGTAGTATATCTTAGGAATTTTACTACAATAGATCTTGGTTTTTGTTGTGGTTGTGGTTTAGAGGCCAATACTCTATGTGCCCTTTCTATTTCCATTTCTTGCTGTAGTTCTGGACATCCTAGGGTCTTAGGGATCCACTCTTTTATAAACTCCCTCATATTCTTGCCTTCTTCATCTTCCTTAAAGCCCACTATCTTTATGTTATTTCTTCTGTTATAATTTTCCATTGTATCTATTTTTTGAGCTAGTAGTTCTTGTGTCTCTTTAGTTTTTTTATTAGATTCCTCCAATTTCTTTTTTAAGTCTTCTACCTCCATTTCTGCTGCTACTGCCCACTCTTCCATCTTGTCCATTTTCTTTCCCATTTCTGTTAAGGTCATCTCTATTTTATTCATTTTCTCTTCTGTGTTGTTTATTCTTTTTCTTAAATCCTTAAATTCCTGTGTTTGCCATTCTTTAAATGACTCCATGTATCCTTTAATAAGAGAAAGTATATCCTTTATCTTGCCTTTCTTTTCTTCTTCTATTTCACTGTACTCTTCCTCTTCCTCTTCTTCTTCCTCTGGGTTGGCCATCTGTTGTTTCTTTGGTGCCCTTTCCTTCTCTTCTTTCTTGTTTCTATTGTCTTCTGTGGTCTCTTCTTGCTGCAGGTATTCTGCAGCTGTCGTTGCCGGCTGTGGAGATCGACTCCCCAGCTGGTCCCCCCTCCCGTCAGTGTGTTTTTTTCATGCGCGGTTGCGCACTTTTACTCGGCTCTGCGAGCCATTTTTGTAGTCCATTATTTACCGACCTGAGGGAGCGGGTTTCTCTCTCCGCAGCGGGCCTCTTCGGACAGGTAAGGCCTTCACCTTTTTCCTCCTTTGTCTTCTCTTCCTCTCTTCTTACCGTTGCTTTCGATTTTTCTTTTTTTGTCGCCATCTTCTTTCCACCTTTATACTCACTTTTCTGTAACTTTTATTTCTGTGCCTTTGTGTTTTCCTTTGTTTTTCCTACTTTTCTGGAGAGGGCTGGAGTTCACCGTCCGGCCACTACTCCATCACGTGACTCCTCCCCAATCTGGTGCTGACTTTAAGGAGTTTCTACAATCTCTTCATAACTGTGTGGGTTTCCTCCGGGTTATCCCGTTTCTTCCAACACTTCAAAAACTTACGGAGGTTGTAGGTTAATTTTGGCAGCACGAGCTCTTGGGTTGGAAGGGCCCGCATGTTTGAATTTTTTTAAATAGTAAATTAAATTAAAGTTTTCCTGGTTCAAATTCCCAACTCTCTCTCATGGAAAGAGGAGGGCATGAGGGAAGATCTCAGATCTACTGTAGTCATTGGCCATGATCGAGGAAGGAGAAATAGCTCAACTGTATTGCTTACAGAGAAGTCTAACTGCTGTCTGCCACAGGAAAATAATACTGCAAGAATCCTCCTCAAAAACTGCCGCCTCCTCTCGAGACTAAGAGCTCCTGTCACTTCATAATATGGACTCCATCCTTCAAGAGGTAGAGTGGATATGTTTTCATCCCTGCACAAGAAATCACAAGAAAGCACTGCACAATCTCAGCACCACTCCTGATATGGCAACAGGATCAAGACCATCTCAACTTGACTGAATGCAGTGACAAAACTCTTGGAGTGAATGACTTCTTCATTCTTTCTCCCAGTGTAGTTTTATTTGCAATGGGTGGCGTTGAATTGAAAGTGGCCATTCTAACATTTTGTCTGTGTACTTTCATGGTTCCCTTACCACATGATCTGATTGAATGTGCCTGTAGCTTAGCTTTTGAGGTGCTTTTTTAACTCGGTCACACTTTACTGCCAGTGTTACTCCAATAAATCATCAACATTAATAGCACACCTTGCATTCATTTTTGTCAGAACAAAGCAACACAAAACTGGTGACACAAATCCAGAGTTAGTATCCAATCTCACTGCAAATTGAAGATGGTATAGATTTTTTAAAAATTACTATGAAATGTGTGTCTGCTGAGACAGCAAATCCAAAATGTTCAGAGCTCTGGGATTGACCTCAGTTTAAATGCAGAGCAGGCCGGAAGTCACCTCTCCTTCCTCTTTAACAATAACATTCTTTCTTTTTTTTCTTCTTTGGCTTGGCTTCGCGGACGAAGATTTATGGAGGGGGTCTGTTGTCTATCTCTTTGTCGATCCTTGCATCAGATGAAATGGTGCAGCCAAGGTAGGTAAACTGGTTGACCATTTTGAGTTCTGTGTGCCCGATGGAGATGTGGGGGGTGGGGGGTGGTCATGGTGGGGAGCTGGCTGATGGAGGACCTCAGTTTTCTTCAGGCTGACTTCCAGGCCAAACATTTTGGCAGTTTCCGCAAAACAGGACGTCATGCGCTGGAGAGCTGGCTCTGAATGGGCAACTAAAGCGACATCGTCTGCAAAGAGTAGTTCACGGACAAGTTGCTCTTGTGTCTTGGTGTGAGCTTGCAGGCGCCTCAGATTGAAGAGACTGCCATCCGTGCGGTACCGAATGTAAACACCATCTTCATTTAGAGGTCTTTCATGGCTTGTTTCAGCATCATGCTGAAGAAGATAGTAAAGAGGGTTGGTGCGAGGACGCAGCCTTGCTTCACGCCGTTGTCAATGGAGAAGGGTTCGGAGAGCTCATTGCTGTATCTGACCCGACCTTGTTGGTTTTCATGCAGTTGGATAACCATGTTGAGGAACAAGACACGATTTGTATTTTCTCGCCTACACAGAGTACCATCCTTAATGGTTAGTGCTCCAGCCAGGCACAACCCAGGCAATGTCAACAGGGTTCTGCCTGCCTGAAGTCTGGATGCCTTCCTAACCTATTATTGTAAATTGAACAGACTATTCTGAGTGACTCTCCATCTCTAGTAGTTTTATAACTATTAAGTTAGGTGTAGGGGATGTAGCTTAGTGGTAGAGTGTATGTTTTGCATGTATGAGGTCCTGGGTTCAATCCCCAGCATCTCCATGTGAATTTTGGGTGAGTGAAACAGATGCTGTGATTCCAACTGGTCTTCCCAAAGTCCATAAAAAGCAAAAATACATTTTAGGCCTGAGTCCTTTGTCAAGGAATAGGCAGAATGATCTAGAAGCAGAAAATCTGAAAATTCAGATATTGCTGGCTGGGGGACGAATCCAGTTCCAACAAAAGATATCAATTGGATGTGATGTGGGTGGGGGAGGGGGGAGGAGTTAAAATTTTATCATGTCTGTGCGGAAGGGAATAGGGAAGGGAGAGACAGAGCAGGGGAAGAAGTGAAATGGAGGGGGGGGAGGTTTAATGAAAGCCAGAGAAGTCAGTTGGAAGGTGCCCAGTCGGAAGACGAGTTGTTTCAATGTGTGGGTGGTCTCAGTCTGGCAGTGCATGGACAGACATTTCAGCAAGGGAATGGGATGGGGAATTAAAATAGTTGCCCACTGGGAGGTCCACACTATTGTAGCGGACAGAGCCAAAGTGCTCAACAAAGCGATCTCCCAGTCTGCGTCCAGTCTTTCCGATGTAGAGGAGACCTGTGTAGGTGGTATGGTTAATGTGGCGATTAACGCAATGCTATTAGATTGCCAGCGGCAAGGGTTCAAATCCAACACTGCTTTTAAGGAGTTTGTATGTTCATATCTTGTCTGCGTGGGTTTCCTTTGGGCCATCCGATTTCCTCCCATGTTTCAAAGATATACGGGGTTAGTAGGTTAATTTGTGTATTTTCGGGGTGGGGGGCATGGGCTTTTGGCCTTTTACTATGCGGTATGTCTAAATTTTTTTAATTAAACAATTACAGTGCTCTGAGATTTATTTTTTGGTTTTTTGAATGTAAATCTGATTTTTTTTTCTATACATAAATTCCAGGAGATTAGTCTTCAACTCCTGCCTACTCAAAGCAATCCCTGAGGGCTGGCACCTGAAATGTGGCTTTGTGGAGAGGTAATCTGCTCCTAATTTCTCCCAAAGCACACATGTAAACTTCAGATAAGACTAGGTCAGTGTTGACAGCCTTGTGAATGCTTACATTGAGAGTATAATGTGCACACATGACAACCAAGATTTCTGTTTCCAATAAACACAAGACCTGCAGATGCTGGAATTCCTATTCAAAGCTATTTTCTTCTTACCCAATTTGTCTTGCCTAGAGGCAGTGACTTTGTGCGCTTCGACCATTCACTGCATCAAACAACAAACTATTCTCATTGCCTTCATCTCCATCACCATTTGACTGCCGAGTTCATCTATGTCTCTGTCCTCGTTTGACTTCTGCACACAAGATGACGACCCCTTGCTATTTGGTTTGGAACAGTCCTTATCACCAAAGATTAATCCCAGCATCTGATGGACACTGAACTCCAGTGGTTCCCAGAGGTGCAGATAGCAGCCTCAGATGAAACCTTGGGAGAATGGGTCCAAGAGGCTCTTTTGGGGGAGTGGGGCCCCCAATGTGGTACCTAGGGGACTGTGGACCCAGATCTGGGACCAGGAGAATGGCATCACAGATGGGGAATGGAGAGTCAGAGGTGGCATGGAGTAATGGAGACCAGTTGTTCTCCCTGGAGAATATCAGGCTTGTATGTGATGTCATGTATGTACCCTGACAATAAAGGGGAACTTGAACATGATTTATTTCATTAATTTCAGCATGGTAACAGGCCCTTCTGGCCCTCAAGCCCGGCTGCCCAAATAGCCCAATTAACCTATGGCCCTGGTACATTTTCAAGGGTATGTTTGGGGCCCCAAATAGTGGTGAGGAAGAAGGTGTGGCAGCAAGAGCGGCACATCCTGCAGCCACAGGGGAAAGGTGCCAAGGGAACAATTAATGGGAAGGGATGAGTGGACAAGGAAGTCATGGAGGAAACAGGTCCCTGTGGAAGGCAGAGAGGGGTGGAGAGGGGAAGATGTGTCTGACGATAGAAAATATGGAGGATAATGTTTTGGATGTGGAGGCTGCTGGGGTGGTAGGTGAGAACAAGTGGAATCTTGTATTTGTCACCTCTTGGGGCAGAGGGGGATGGGGCAGAGGGGGATGGGGCAGATGAACAGAAAATGGAGAAGATGTGGGTAAGGGCTGAGTTGATGGTGATGGAGGGAAAGCCATGTTTTTGGAAGAAGGAGGACATTTTGGATAATCTGGATTAGAATAGCTCATCTTGGGAACAGTTACGATGAAGATAGAGGAATTGAAAGAAAGGAATAAATCCTTGCAGGGGTCTGGGGTGGAGACGAGGTTGTTGAAGGAGTTAGTGGGTTTGTAAAAAAAAAAGTCTGTAGAAAGCTTGTCTCCCGAGATGAAGAGAGAGATCAAGAAAGGGGTGAGTGGGCCAAATGAATTTGAGATCAGGGTGAAAGTTAGAAGCAAAGTGAATACAGTTGACAAGCTCATAACGGGTGCATGAGGCAGAACCGATGCAGTCATCAATGTAGTGGAGGAAGAGCTGAGGGGCCTGGCCTGTGTTAGCTTATAGTTCCATAAAGCCCACAAACAGGCAGACATAGCTGTTTCATGGGTACCCATGAAAACTTCTTTGTTTTTGAGAAAGTGGGATGAATCAAAGGAGAAGTTATTAAAGGTGAGAAAAAGTTATGCCAGGCAGAGGTGGGTGGAGGGTGGAGGGTGACTCACCAGGTGGAGGAGGAATAATTATCATTTTGATAATAAATATTAAAGGATAGATAAATAAATACTCACAGTTGCAGTTAGTGCAAGAAAAAAAGTGACATTTCAACATGGCCAACAAAGATCTAAACGTACAAGAGACCGCAGATGCTATAATCCGGAGTAAAAGAATAAACTGCAGGAGGAGCTTGTCCTCACTGGTCAGGCAACATCTATGGAGGCAGAATGGTCGATGCTTCAGGTCGTGACCTGTGTGAGAATGAAGCTCCTTCTCCTGCCTTCCTGCTGAATGAATGACCTTCAGATGGCGGAGCAATTTAGGGGAGTTCCGGGCTGACACCAAAAGCAGTGGCAGGACTAGGGGCAGGGAGGTATACGTGGAAGGAGCAGAGGAAGCAGCGATAGGGCTGAGCCCACTGGATCCAGTCTTCGCAGCCTTCATTGTGTATGGGCTGAATGCTTGGAATCCTTGTTAAAGTACCCAGTGCTCTTAGAGAAATGCCTGACACTCCAACCACTCCCACCAGTATCAGGAACCTGGTCACAGGACAAGGAGAGAACCCCCTGGCTTTTAGCCATTGAGTCTGAGTGAAAATATTAATTAATGTGGGTGTCAGGAATTAGGTCAGTTCCTTGTGGTGAGGCATTGCCTCCCTCACCATAAAACTGTCACATAGACAGGGTAAAAACAAATCCCTGCCCAGATCATGTTAATGATCCCCTCGTTTTTTAAAACTAATGTCCAAGTTTATCATCGGAGTTCTCTCTATTACAACCATCAGCAGTAACCAAACTTAGAGATTCCTGGATGATTTCTCTCATTTCACTTCATCTGAGGGAAGAAACAATAAAATGAGATAAAGTCTCCATGGGAGCCATGGCAGATAGACATGGCCAGCACACAGTAACATGAAAATTGTACAGCAGCTACCTCAGAGCAATGAGGTTCAACCATGACTTCAGTTCCTGACTGTGTCGAGTTTGCATGTTCTCCCTCTGATGAGAGGCACCAGCACCAGGTGTCCACATCCTAAAGACATGCAGGTTGGAAGGTTACTTGGCCACTGTAAAGGGCCTCTTGTGTGTAGGAGAACGAGAGAATCTGGGAGAGCTGAAGAGAATGTGGGGCGAACATGAATGGAATAGTGATGAATGGTGTGAACTCAGTAAGGCGGTCAGTCTGTGTGGAAACAACGGTTCCATTCAGTTCATCAAAATGGAGTGGGTGAGGAAGTAAAGAGAATGAACACAATTATTTTTATACATGCCTAAAAGGTCTCCTGCCAAATCTATGGGACACCAGGGTCAGGGACTTAGCTGCATGCAAAGAGAAGTTCAAGTTTATTGTTTCGTGTACCCAGGTACAGTGAGGAGGTTTGTTTTGTGAGAGGTCCAGTTAGTCTATCCATTCATAGCAGTAAACTAGAGAGCAAAGTCACAGTTATAGGGAGATGAGTTAGAACAGAGCAAAGGGAACATTATTTTACTCGTGTGGGGTTCATTCAAGAGTCTGATAATGGTGGGAAAGAGCCTATCCTTGAATCAGTCAGAAGCAGTGCCGGTTGCCACTGATGATGTATCTGGGGCAACATGCAGGAGTAATAGCACGCATGCACCGGTTAGTTCAGAAGGTTGCATGTGTTGTGATGGATTTTGGACTCAGGAGGAGAGTGAGAGTGTCGAGATCCAATGTGGCGGAGAGCCAATGAAAAGGTCAGGAGGGGAGGAGGAGTCACGTGATGGAGTAGTGGCCGGACGGTGAACTACAGCCCTCTCCAGAAAAGTCGGGAAAAACAAAGGAAAACACAAAGGCACAGAAATAAAAGTTACAGAAAAGTGAGTATAAAGGTGGAAAGAAGATGGCGACAAAAAAAGAAAAATCGAAAGCAACGGTAAGAAGAGAGGAAGAGAAGACAAAGGAGGAAAAAGGTGAAGGCCTTACCTGTCCGAAGAGGCCCGCTGCGGAGAGAGAAACCCGCTCCCTCAGGTCGGTAAATAATGGACTACAAAAATGGCTCACTGAGCCGAGTAAAAGTGCGCGACGCGAATGAAAAAAAACACACCGACGGGAGGGGGGACCAGCTGGGGAGTCGATCTCCACAGCCGGCAACGACAGCTGCAGAATACCTGCAGCAAGAAGAGACCACAGAAGACAATAGAAACAAGAAAGAAGAGGAGGAAAGGGCACCAAAGAAACAACAGATGGTCAACCCAGAGGAAGAAGAAGAGGAAGAGGAAGAGTACAGAGAAATAGAAGAAGAAAAGAAAGGCAAGGTAAAGGATATACTTGCTCATATTAAAGAATACATGGAGTCATTTAAAGAATGGCAAACACAGGAATTTAAGGATTTAAGAAAAAGAATAAACAACACAGAAGAGAAAATAAATAAAATGGAGATGACCTTAACAGAAATGGGAAAGAAAATGGACAAGATGGAAGAGCGGGCAGTAGCAGCAGAAATGGAGGTAGAAGACTTAAAAAAGAAATTGGAGAAATCTAATAAAAAAACTAAAGAGACACAAGAACTACTAGCTCAAAAAATAGATACAATGGAAAATTATAACAGAAGAAATAACATAAAGATAGTGGGCCTTAAGGAAGATGAAGAAGGCAAGAATATGAGGGAGTTTATAAAAGAGTGGATCCCTAAGACCCTAGGATGTCCAGAACTACAGCAAGAAATGGAAATAGAAAGGGCACATAGAGTATTGGCCTCTAAACCACAACCACAACAAAAACCAAGATCTATTGTAGTAAAATTCCTAAGATATACTACAAGAGAAAAGGTACTGGAGAAGACAATGGAAAAAGTAAGAGAGGGCAACAAACCACTGGAGTATAAAGGGCAAAAAATCTTCATTTATCCAGATATAAGTTTTGAACTCCTAAAGAAGAGAAAAGAGTTCAATACAGCAAAGGCAATTTTATGGAAGAAAGGGTATAAATTTATACTAAAGCATCCAGCGGTATTGAAAATATTTATTCCAGGACAACAAAACAGACTATTCTCGGATCCAGAAGAAGCACAAAAATTTGCAGAACAATTACAAAAATAGACTGAGGGAGGAAGACGGGTAATGAGAGTTAAAATGATCACGATTGATATGTATGTGGGTAAAGACAAAAATAGACTGAGGGATGAAGACGGGTAATGAGAGTAAAAATGATCACGATTGATATATATGCGGGTAAAGAGGTATAAGAGTGAATAGAGACAATGAGCATACATGAATGTATCTGTGCTTAGAGGAAAATATAGATAGTATAGACAAGAATTAATAAGGGAAGGTAATGGAATAGAGAGAATAAGGAGGGAATTAAAAGAGTGACCTTTGTGACATATGAAAAGTGAAATCTTTTCTGGGGGAGGCGGGGTGGGGGGAAATAGCGGTCACTGCAAAATCAGTTGACGCTTGCGAGTGGATTCGCAAATCCAAATGGAGAGGGGAGATGTGGTTGTCCGACAAGGGATAAAGGACAACTCAGGAGGGGAAGGGGAGATTGGGGATAAATAAGATAGAAATAGGAGAATAAGGAAAATGTTGGATGTTGTAGGAATGTTGTCTTATAAAGAGTTGAAAATAAGAAAACAGAAATGGAAAAGGAGGAAAGGTAATGATGGAAAAACGGAAAGAGAAGATAAACAAAATATAAAAGGGCTACGCTGAACTATATGTCTTTAAATATTAATGGAATACATAACCAAATTAAAAGGAAGAAACTACTAAATTTAAATGAATAAATGTATTCCATTAGAAAAAATAACATATAGGTTAAGAAATAATATTGAAATATTCGAACAAGTATAGGAGCCTTACATTAAATACAATAGCGAAAACCTACCGGGGACAAAAATTTCCTAAGTTGATGGAAGGAGAAGGAAAGAAAAGAATGGACTCAGTAGAATTTCTGGTGTAATTTTGTGGAATGACAACGTTGTCTGACTGGCTTAATGCAACCTAGATTGTATACCTAAAATGGATGAGAGGGGGGGATTGGGGGGTGGTTTGGGAGGAAAGGGGGGGGGGGGAGAAAAAGTCACTTTATATGTGTGAAAAAGAAATAGTGTATATCATGACTAATGTGATTTATGGTGTGAAAAATAAAAAATTTAAAAAAAAAAAAAGAAAAGGTCAGGAGGGTTTGCTGGGTGGTATTTGGTGGGATAAAGAATTCTGAGTTGTTTCTGAGAGGAATAGAGAGTTGACTCTATTTTGTATTAAAAAATTAGTGAGTATTGCTTAAACTGTATGTATGCTGGGTAAATTATTGCAGCTACAGGTGGTGAACCCATGGGTTCACAAAATCTTCTAGGTTAAAATGGGAAGAGATGAGGAAAAACCCTTTATGGGACCAGTTGGAGGTTCCCCCTCTTTTATTAATAATAAAATGTTCACGATCCTCGACTCACATTTCTCCACCCTCAGTGTGAAAAGACAGAAGACAAAATTCAATTGTGGCTCTTACTCCAGAGCAGATTGCCTGTGAAGTGGAGGATGTTTTAGATTATCTGGATGATAATCCCCCATATGATAACCTTAAGGCTGCTATTCTGAAGTGTGCTCAGCCATTTTAGGAGGCTCGTATTGCCGAGTTGCTAGCTGACGACAGCCTAGGCAAAAGGAAACCATCACAGATGCTGAAAAGATGGAGCAGGCTAGCTGTGGTGGGCCATATTGAAGGGGATGTATGGAAGAAGAGCTACCTCCAATGTTTACCTCGTCGAGTTCAAGAACACTTGGTGAGTGTCTTTCAATCGTCCACCCTCGATGAGTTGGTGGATCATGCCGACCTCATTATGTCCTCGACCTCTGCAATAAAGATAGAAGGATTGGCTACTCCCCCTAGTCAGCAGGAGCAGATGGAGCTGGAACAACTGCTTACTGCACCTTGTCAACCGCCTGCACCTTATCAACTGAAGATAACTGAGTCGGAGCAGCAAATGGCAGCATTGACAATGCAGGTCCATCAGCTGGTTGGAATCGTGCTGAATGAGGATGTGCTAGAGGCAACGTGCAGCGTATTTGTTAGAAGCACTGGAAAATCTGGTGCTGCTACCTTGTCCTGTCAGCCTCCTTGCGTCTTCTACAAGTGGCAGCTGGGAAACAACCAGGTCCAACATTAGAGGCAACTGCTGCCTATGGACACGTCGGCCACTGTTTCTTCCTCAAAGACCGTTTCTCGGGTGTTCAATTTCTTTTCAATTCCAGTACAGAAATTTCTATGGTCCCTCAAACTCCTGAGGAACGCAGACCCCCCAATATGTCATGTGTTCTTTCAGCCGCAAATTATTCTCATATTCAAATATACAGCCAGAGGTCACTCACACTAGTCTTTGGACTCAACAAACCTTTTCAGCGGGTTTCACACTTGCAAATGCGGCAAATTCCATTTTGGGAGTGGATTTCCTGTCACATTTTTCGTTGCTGGTGGATTTTTAAAATCACTGTGTCGTGGACCACAGCACTTATATACAAGTGAGCTGCATTTGTCGTCCCTCCAATGTCATCACCTGCCTGATGAGCCTCCAACCTGGCTCCTGCATTTCCAAGCCTTGCTCAAGTGTTTCCCTTGTCTTGTGACCCCATCGTATCATCATACAGACATTAGACATGGAGCAACCCACCACATAGAGACTCGGGGTCCTCCGCTTGCAGCACGGGATCGTAGATCACCCTCAGGCCATTTTAAAATCTCAAAACCAGAATTCAACCACATGTAGGAGCTGGACGTAGTCCTCAGATCTGACAGCTGCTGGGCATCACCAGTCTGCTGGGGATTGGCTGCCTTGTGGTGATTATCGTGCCCTGAACAATTCCACTGTGCCTGACCAATACAACATTCTCAATTTACAAGACAACTCAGCGAACCTCCATGCTCCATGGCAAACTAATGTTTGCAAATATAGATCTAGTGCGTGCTCATGATTAGATTCCAGTAGAGCCTTCTGATGTTGCCTAGACAGCAGTCATTATTCCTTTCGACACGTTTGAGTTTCTGTGCTGCCTTTCGGTCTGCAGGATGCAGCTCAGACATTCCAGTGATTTATGGACCAGCCTCGATTTTGTATTTGTCTACATCGATGATATTCTTGTAGTGAGTGTGGATGAAGAGAAGCACAAGGACCACCTTACATCACTGTTCCAGAGGCTTGATGAATTTGACATTGTGATCAATCTGAGTAAATGAATTTTTGGTGCTGCTGAACTTGTATTTTTGGGACAGAGAGTTACACAGCATGGTATCTTGCCTGATGAAACAAAGGTGCAAGATTTTCCCACACCTGTTATGTTTTGCCAATTACTATATTTTTGAGAGAGGATCATCTTCTACCACCATTTTCTGCCAAATGCTGCAGCATCTCTATTGCCCCTTACCAAACAACTTAAAGGATCCAATAAGTCAGTTACCAAAAGATCATTGAGTTTGGGAGATGATACTGTTCGTGTTTTCAACTATGTGAAGACTGTGCTTCTGAATGCAATGATGTTCATGTACCAAAAGTCCAATGCCTTGCTCGCTCTTACCACAGAACCCTCCATCAGTACTGGAGGAGCAGTGTTAGAACAACGAGGTGGGCAATTGGAACCTCTGGTATTCTTTTCAGCCATCACCCATTCAAAGTATAGTACATTTGGTTGAGAACTCCTAGC
This sequence comes from Narcine bancroftii, assembly GCF_036971445.1. Taxonomy (NCBI): domain Eukaryota; kingdom Metazoa; phylum Chordata; class Chondrichthyes; order Torpediniformes; family Narcinidae; genus Narcine; species Narcine bancroftii. The sequence continues at coordinate 379,005,881 of NC_091469.1, read as the reverse complement.
CATCTATCTCTCAGTGAAAGTTTCTGTTTTTTTTGTTGGAAGGTCACCCTTTCACTATTTATACTGACCACCAGCCTCTTACACATACCGCTCATACCAGTGTGTATCTCTACTCACCACTTGGACTTTGTGTTACAATTTTCCCCAGACACTCAGCACATCCGAAGGAAGGCAAATGCCGAGGCCAATGCCCTTTCTAGACACAACATTGACGTCTTACGTACAACTACTGTCATCAATTTCACTGCCGTGACTTGCGCACAACACACCAATCCCAATCTCATCTGGTATCTCCACCTACAAGATATGAGCCAAGATGAATCAGGTGAAACACTGGCCTGTGAGTTTTTCCCCCACAAGAAGACCTAGGCCTTTTGTGTTGGCGACAATGTGGCGGGACATTTTTGAGGCTCTTCATAATCTATCTCATCCTGGTGGAAGAGCATTGATCAAACTGATTACAGAATGCTTTAGCTGGCCTCACATTAAGCATTATGTTGGATTATGGGCAAGACTTGCTTGCCGTGTCAACACTCTAAAGTCTCCAGAAATCCAGGCTGGAAGATTTTGCTGTTCCCATTTCCATCACGTGCACTTGGACTTGGTAGGTCTACTTCAGACTGTTTACGACAAGCCTTTTGAAATCTTACAACGCCACCTGAAAACTTCTGTGATTTGCAAAAATGGGATAGCTGACACGGTTTCCATTGAAAGATTGAAGCCAGCATATATCGAGGGTGCATGTTCTGCACCAGTGCCAGAGTTGGAGAAAGAGTTGCACCCCTGCCAGTCGAGTCGCACACCACCTGCCTTGCAATATCGTATGATGTCGGGCTGGACTGTCAGCCCTCCAGATCATTACATAGCAGGATAGATCTGATCAGTCACCTCCTTGCATGGCTTAGAAGGTGATGGGGTGGATGGGGGGATGTCGCAATCGTGTACTTACCAGTCACCACTGATGACATATCCAAGATGACACACAGGAGTAATAGCGCACATGCACAGGTTAGTTCAAAAGGTTGCGAACATTGTGATGCATCTCAGATGCAGGAGGAGGACAGTGAGAGCGTCAAGATCACCCGTGTGGTGGAGAGCCAATGAAATGCTCAGAAGGGTTTGGCTGGGTGGCATTTAGTGGGATGAAGAATTGAGTGTTATGTCTGAGAGGAATAAAAGGAACCAACCCCATTTTGTACTGAAAAAAACGAGCGAGTATATTCTTTAAATTGTGTGTATACTGGGTAAATTACTGCAACTACAATCTCACACTCAGGATGGGAGGGGGGTGAAGAGTGTGTGATTGAGGTTGGATGGTCTTTTAATATGTTACCTGCTTTTCCAAGGCAGTAGAAGTGTAGATGGAGTCAATAAAGGGGGGTGGGAGAGGGGGGGTTGTTGTGTGATGTTCTGAGCTGCATTCACAACAGTCTGGCCATGTGGTGATTTCCCATCCTCACTACGGGCAATTGCAGTCTTGTATCTGAAAAGAAATGCTGCAGGAAGAGGCTTTGGAACAAAGGCTCACTGGATGACATGTTGACCCCAAAGGCCAGACGAATTCAGCACTGGTGTTCCCTTCGAACACTGATGGAAAAGCAGGAGTGCAGAGTACCCCAGGAAGGGTCCCTTCCTCTTCAACCTTCAGAAAGGGCCATTATAGTCAAGGAGTTGTCAGTAGGGCACTAAAGAGAAATAGGTCTCTTAAAGCATGTCTTTCCTCAAATAACGACAGATTTTCCCTTCCTGATTTTACATCCCATATGACGTTGCAAGACTGGGGGAAATTAAAGGATTTTAATCAGAAAGTTTGTAGATGCTGTAATTGTAGTAAATACACAAAAGTGCTGGAGAATCTCAGCAGGTCACACATTAACTATAGAAAGCAAAGATAATTCATTAACATTTTGGGCCTGAGTCCTTCATCAAGGTACATGCAAAAATCAGATAGGTGCCTGAATAAAAAGGTGGAGGAAAAAGGGAGAAGGGGCAGGGGAGGGAGGGTCACAGGCCAACAGCCAAGAGGCCATAGCTAGACATGCATATGAGGGAAGGAGAGAAAAGCTGGAAATTGATGGGGGTAGGAGGGCACTCTGTGAATGCTGGAGCAAAGGAGACAAAGGGATAGGCAAAGAGAGAGAGAGAGAGAGAGAGAGAGAGAGAGAGAGAGAGAGAGATACAAGGAGTGGCAAGATGGACAAGAAGAGACATAGGAATGGGGAATGAGAGAGATGGGAGAGGGATGGGATAAATACAAGCTTATTACCAACCACAATATCGGAGGCCAACAAATAGGCTCATCAGGATCGAAGAATCTATTTTATTTCTAGACTACAGAACAGGAATCTTGTGTGTTAAATCATCCAGAAGACTTATTTTTGTGTTGCATTAATGCTTGTTTTGTGCCATTAGTGCAGCAAGAAGAGAGAAACTTTCCACCGCTTCAGTAACAATCCTGGCTGTGATACCACCGCTTCAGGATACATATTAAAAAAAAAACCCATCAGCAGATTGGACCAAAAGTTTCCCAAAAATTATTTTGGAAAAATACCTTAAAAAAAAAGAAGGAACAGCATGGTTTGAATCAAAGTGCCGCTCGCAAGCTTTGGAACAACTCTTCCTTTTCAAACAAAAAAGCTCAATTGGTTCAATACACAAAAGTGCTGGAGAAACTCAGTAGGTCACTCAGCATCCATAGGAAGTAAAGGGTAACCAATGTTTTGGGCCTGGGCCCATCGTCAAGTATGAGCAATTTTTTTGTTTCTTTAAATGTCAAATAGCAGAAAGGTGAAAAGCAGCAGACCCCTCTGCAGAATGGACAAATGAGTAAACCTTGAAGGGTTCAGACCTAAATTGTTGGTTACTCTATAGATGCTGCATGACCGGCTGAGTTTCTCCAGCACATTTGTGTATTGCACTCGACCACAGCATCATCAAACTTTCTTGTTTAACTCTACTGAGCTTAGGCTAGTGGGGGATTAACCATTAGGCTGAGTAGTCTTAAGCCTCGGGGCCCAGAAGGGAGGGGTCCCAGCAGGAGCAGGGACGTCGGGCACTCAGGCTGGAGCAGGGACCTCAGGCTTTACAATTCTTTCAACCCCAAAAATTCAATCGATCCTCCAGTGTTTTTATACCCCTTGGATAGTCCCATCGACCCCCCAGGGGTTGATATTGACCACTTTGGAAATCCCTAATATGTTATTTAACCTAAAGTTACTTTATTCTATTCAACGAATAGGGAGGTGGAGGGCAAGGTCAGGGGGAGCCTAAGTGGTAATTAATCTGCCACTGCTTAAGGGCAGTGCCTGTCCATTATTACAATAGTCAAAGGTGCCAGAAACTACAATAAAGACAGTGGGAAAAGCCGTGAGAACAAAAATAGAGGGGGCAGTGTGGATGGGTGGGGAAGGGGGGTTTGGAGAAGAAAAAGAAGAAAAACATACCAGTCTTCAGTAGTAGAAGTTGCAGGACAACTAGATAGACAGAAAGATAACAGACAGACAGATAAACAGAAAGAGAGATAAATACATATATAAAAACAGACCACCTTTGTGGAGAGAAATATAGTCTACATTTCAGATCGAAACTCTGCCTTGGAGCTGAGAAATGAGAAGGAAAAGAGGTCAGTAGGTATTGGGTGCACCAAAGGATAACTCACTATTGGACCCAAGTCGAGGAGAAGGGGAAAGTTGGGAGACAGAGGAAGGGGAGTAAGAGGTGGAAGCAGACAGGGGAAACAGGGGCAGGCAGTGAAAGGTGGAAACAGTTGGTGAAGGAAAGAAATTGGTGGGGCTATACAAGGAAAGGATGATGGCCAAATGGGAATTAGGGAAGAGACGGGTGATGGACAGGTGTAGAAGGTAGGGAAGGAGGTAGGCGAGGGGCGAACTGGCTGGCAGAGGCTGGGGGGTGGTGTTTGGAAAGAAGAGGTGTGCAAAAGAATGTGGATGAGAAGGATTGAGAAAGGGAACAAGTTATTCGAAATAGAAGTCAGACAGGGAAGGTTTGAACAAATATTGCAGTAACATAAATTCCTCATTCAAATTGAAATAATAAGGTCAGTAGTACATGGAAACAGAGAGCTGCATAATGTGTTTGGTTTGTTCAAGATTTATCTTGAACAGTACATGTATGCACAGCAAACTACACACAAAGTGATCCACAGAGATGACAAATGTTTCAGATATTTACATACATTCCACTATATTTCCTTTTTGAGAGAAAGGAAAGGCTGAAACGAATTTAAAAACATTTACAATTCTACAAGTCAAGGTAATTTCAGACTTCATCGCTAGAGTTGTGTTAATACACACACATTACCAGTGCAGCTTGGTCTCTTAGCAGGTATCGCTCTTTGACGTGTGTTGATGTTTTACATCCAGACCAGCACAACTGAATTGATAGCCTAACAAGCAGCCATGAAAGAAGACCAGTGACAGGGGGCAGAGGAGACAATCCTTGGGGATGGCCCCCAGAAGTATAGAGTAGGCAGGGATGCCACAATCAAAAGGGTAGGGATTGGGGGTGAGGGCAGAGACCAATGTGGAAAATGGTGGATCAGTTTTTAGAGAGGCCAGAGTTTTCTTTCAAGTGCATAGATTCTAAATCACTTGTTCTACAAAGGCAGGAATCTGTAAGTAGCCAGAAGCTCTCCCACCTCCTCTTTCACTGCCAGGTGTCCCATCCTCTGCTCCCCACGAAGGTTTTATTATTGTTTTGGAAAGCAACAGATGAAGATCGGGTCCAGTGCCGCAATCTGTCTGAATGCAGTTTGCTATTCTAGAAAGGTCATGTGGGTTTGCAAGCAGAGAGAAGAGAACAAACAGCCTTTCTCTAAGAGAGAGAGAGAGAGAGAGAGAGAGAGAGAGAGAGAGAGAGAGAGAGAGAGAACTGGTTTCTCCAGCATGACAAGCTGGCAGCTTATTTGAAACCCCATTTTGAAGACAGGTTGTGAGTTCTGAGTTCAGCCTGTTCAAAGCCCTTGTGGTCCATACAAGAGGAGATGGCTGGCTGTATAATGTTTGTCTGATATAAGGGAAACACAAAAGGAACTTTGTGGTGACCTGAAAGAAAGAAAGGAGATGAGGCAAGTTTCTTCGGCAAAACACTGAAGTTGCTGATCGGGAGGAATCAGTTTGTGTCCAACGAGCAACAAATCTCTCTCTGAAAACCAACAAGAGCTTCTTAGATCAGCAAACTGCATTCAGACAGATTGCGGCACTGGACCCGATCTTCTGAGTCCATTCATCTGCTGCTTTCCAAAACAATAAGCCATTACTCCACAGCATGTCCAATTAACACCTACTTGTGAAGTCCTTCAGCAAAGCAGTTTCCTTTGTCTTTACAAAGGCACTCGGAGCCTGGACTGTCTGGCTTGAGCAGAGCTCCGACATTTTAAATGAGATCTGCGTTGTGAACTGTGTTTGCTTGTCACCTACAAAATAAAAAACACCACAATTTTTCTCCTTTAAAACATATCTATATACAATATAAAATATAACACAATCTGTCACCCCCCCCCCCACCCCGCTAAATAGTTAATATAAAGATATAATACAGTTATATAAAGTAAAAGAAAGAAGTTTCCAGGATTGCACAGAGGGATGTCATCTGACACACATATTTAAACAGAATTCTTTAATACAATTTAGAAGAGATTCTCGTAGGTCCAGAGGCACAGGAAGCACAACATTATAAATTTAAATGTAATATTTGAGTAAACGGGCACCAAGTTTATAGAAATATAGCATATTTATTTCTCAAATAAAAATGTATTTTTTTTTCCCAAAGGAATACAACTTTGAATGTCTGCATTCGATCTTTGTTGCATGTGGGGACGCAGGGGGCCAGGGCAGATGTGCAGGTTCTAGAGGATATGCAGGTGAGAGTTGAGTTAATGGTGGTGAAGGGTGAGCCGTGTTTTGTGAAGAAGGAGGACATCTCGGATGATCTGGACTGGAAGACCTCATCCTGAGAGCAGATGCGAAGGAGATGAAAGAAATAAGCGAAAGGAATAGAATCCTTACAAGGGACAGGATATGAAGGGGTGTCGTTAAGGTGGGAGTTGGTGGAATTGTAGAAGTCTTTCACCCAAGAAGGCAACACAAGACCGGGATTAAGCCATTCACTGTCTTTAACCTGATCCACTTACATCTTGGCCAGTCTCTATTTCCTTCTTTGATTCAGAATCTAGCCAGGTGATGAGTGGCAGTTTGTGTGGGGGAATCAGGACTGCAAACCATGATTTGCCTTCACTGAAATGCAGCAAGGTCAACTGAAAGACTGCTGCTTTCATCCCACTTTCAAGCTGCTAATTCTGCAAAATCTGGCATCAAACTAGAAGCCTGTAATTACGAAGCAGTAGGCTTTACTTCGATGTGACACTATGATTCTATTACAATGCAATAGACTACTACAACGCAACCAGAGGCATTCAGGGAACTGTCAGGGAATGAAAAGATATCGAGCATGTGCAGGTAGATGGAATTAGATTAATTTGACATCCTGGTTGGCCCAGACAGTGTGGACAGAAGGGCTTGCTGCTGTTCTGTACTTTTCTATGAACGAAATCCATTGATATTTTTAAGAAGAAGTCACCATACAGATTTTGAAACATAACTTGCTGCATGTAAAGTTCACAACTTGGAATAGATTTGACGGACTAGACCAAATGACTCAACAAGCTCCACAGAACTACAACCATGAGATATGAGAAGTGAAGCAATTCACAATATAGGCACAGCAACATTTTGAAATGTAGTTGTACAAACACGAATCAAAACATTGAAATCCTGAGAATGAAGTTGTACCTTCACCACAGGGTATCAACAGTCATCAAAATGTACAACAAGTGGAATCACAATATTTTTACTACACTGCTACAGCAATGGTAATAGTTCAGAGGACATAGGCTGGCAGCCAACATACAGAAGAACCATCACACCCTGCACACATCACTAAACCTTCCTCTCACCGCATGGAAAAAAATTCAGGAGCATGAAAGCAACCCTAACAGGCTTTAAAACAGTTTCTTCCCCCTCAGCCATCAGGATCTTGAATGAACCCTACACACTGCTCTCATGCTGCCCTTTCCTGATCATTGTAACTCCATGCTCTGTAATTTCTGCTCTGCCATTCCATATGGCTGTATGAATATTCAACTTCATCTGCCAGACTGCTCTCAGAAGAACCCTTCTGACTGTACACGGCATAATGTGACAAATTAACTTAAAACTTCAGTATTTCTTACAACTGAACAATCCTGTGTGAAACCAGGTGACACTGATTGGTCTTTGAAGATGCAACAGCACAAAAGGTCATAATAACATTTAACTTCACTGCGCACAAATAATTTGCATCGAGCTTGTCATTTCATTCTTATAGTCATTCATAGGCTCTGCTTAAACACAAGGTAACACCAATAGCTACACAGATATGCAATAAATGGGCAATTCATTGGGTGATTCCTAGTTGCTGTTAATTGATGTTGATTTCTACAGAAATGAATAACAGTTAGTTGATGTGGTTGGAACCGCACAGCAGTCAGTCAATTTGTTGTTACTTCCCTACTATTGCTTTCTCCAATCTAAACTCTAGCCAATTGAAAAGGGGTAAAAGATGGGATTTGGTGTAGTGGTTAGCGCAGGGTTCAAATCCTGCGCTGCCTGTACATTCTCCCCATGTCTGCATGGGTTTTCCCCAGAGCTCTGGTTTCCTCCCACCTTTCAAAATGTACCGGGTTAGTTGGGTGCAAATTGGGAGACACAAAATCGTGGGCCGAAATGGCCTGTTATCGTGATGTATGTCTAAATATAAAATTTAAATTTGAAATCATCATCAGGGACTCCCAACCTTCCAGGGTACGAAAGTCCCTTTTATTCACCAAGTTGGGGAAACTTCCACACCAGGGCTGTAAAGTGTCCCCAACCTGCTCCCCTGTATCATATGAAGGTTGCAAGCTGCAGAATTTAAGAGTCAGAAATAGGCCCTTTGGTCCACCAATCCCACTGACAATCCTTCAGTGATCCCATTTTATTTGCCCACATTTCCATCAACTTCCTCCAGATTCTACACGAGGGGCAATGTTCTGAGGCCAACTAACCTTCCAACCTACAGCTGTTTGATATGTTAATTGGTGCACTTGGAGGAAACCCATACAGGGAGAATGGGTAAACCTGAGGTCAGGGTTGAACCCAGGTCACTGTTGAATGTGGGTGCAGAGGTCAGCTGAGAGAGTGGGTGCAGGTCATTAGTGAATGTAAGTGCAGGGACCATCAAGGAACATGGGAACAGAAACCATTGAAGAATGATAATGGTTGGTTTTCCACCAATAGTGTTACTGAGATTGAGGAGACACAGGAGACTGCAGTTGCTGGGATTTGGAGCAAAAAGTAAATAGTTAAAAGGACTCACCAGGTCAGGCAGCATCTGTGGAGGGAATGTTTCAGGTGAAACCCCTGCCTCAGGACTGAGAAAGTAGAGGGAAGGTGAGCAGGAGAGGAGGAGGGGCAGTGTGGTTGTCATGTTTCTCCAATTTAATTTCTTCAAATTATCATTTCAATTACTGACACTAAACCAGACCTCTATCTTTGTAGTTAAACAGGAAAGACTGCAGACACTGTGATTGTAGTGTAATATGCAAAAGTGCTGGAGAATCAACAGGATGTATAGTATCTATCGGAAGCAAAGGGATAAAACCAACTGTTTTTTTCCAAAAATAAACTTTATTCATAATAATTTTTTTATCAAAAAAAAGTCTTTTCACATGCTTTGTGTCATATCCATACATTGTATATTGTTACATTCGTTCTCTATTTACACCATTGTCATCTCTGCGGCAACTTCTCGTTACTACCCACTGTTGTTTGAGGGGCTTCCCCTCGGTCTGAGCCCCTCAATGACTCTAGACTGCAGTCCTTCACCATGGCACCCTCACGATGGCTAAATCAAGCCTCGGTACCTACTTTACAACCTGGAATGCGCCAGTTTGCAGCATTCCCTTTGTGTGCTGGAAGACAAATAACTCTCAGTCAGACCAAAGGTGATCTCTCACCGAGTTGACATCACTAATATTTTGGGCCTGAGCCCTTTGTCAAGATATGAGCAAAAAGTAGGCAGGTGTCTGAATAAAAAGGTGGGGAGAGGAAAGGAGGGAAGAAAGGGTGGGGAAGACGCACAGACTAACAGGCAAGAGGTTATAAGTGTGCCTCTTTGTGGAAATCTTGAACTTATTGATAGGTCATTGCCAGTCTTGCTCCAGATGTAGTCAGACACTGGGCTTTCCATAGGGTCAACTGGAGAAACGACAACTTCCTGCACTTTCTCAGCCTCTTATATTGGGAATTCTGTTCACCACTTAAACCTTTTGCAGGATCAGTTCCTGTATTCATTTCAATGGAGAGATGCAGAATCAGAATTTATGGTCATGAACATGTGACACAAAACTCATTGCTTTGTGGCAGCATCATAGGTGAAAAAATTACTATAAATTACATTTAAAAAAATAAAATAAATAAGTGCAAAAGAAGAGAAAAGGCGAGCTAGTGTCTTTGGCTCATTGGCCGTTGTCAGGGGGAAGGAAGGTGTTTTTGTGTCTTCAGGTTCCTGTATCTCCCTCCTGATAGTAGCAGTGAGAAGAGAGCATGGCCTGGATGGTGAGGCTCCTTGGAGATAGAGGCTGCTTTCCAGAGTCACCGCCTCTTGTAGATGTCCTTAATGGAGTGAAGACTCTTCTCTTTGGCTTGACTGAGCAGACGAAGATTTATGGAGGGGTATGTCCACGTCTGCTGCAGGCTCGTTGGTGACTGACAAGTCCAATGCGGGACAGGCAGGCACGGTTGCAGTGGTTGCAAGGGAAAATTGGTTGGTTGGGGTTGGGTGTTGGGTTTTTCCTCCTTTGTCTTTTGTCAGTGAGGTGGGCTCTGCGGTCTTCTTCAAAGGAGGTTGCTGCCCGCCGAACTGTGAGGCGCCAAGATGCACGGTTGGAGGTGATATCAGCCCACTGGCAGTGGTCAATGTGGCAGGCACCAAGAGATTTCTTTAAGCAGTCCTTGTACCTCTTCTTTGGTGCACCTCTGTCTCGGTGGCAGTGGAGAGCTCCCCATAGAACACGATCTTGGGAAGGCGATGGTCCTCCATTCTGGAGACGTGACCTACCCAGCGCAGTTGGGTCTTCAGCAGTGTGGATTCAATGCTTGCGGACTCTGCCAGCTCGAGTACTTCGATGTTGGTGATGAAATCATTCCAATGAATGTTGAGGATGGAGCGGAGACAGCGCTGATGGAAGCGTTCTAGGAGCCGTAGGTGATGCCGGTAGAGGATCCATGATTCGGAGCCGAACAGGAGCGTGGATATGACAACGGCTCTGTACACGCTGATCTTTGTGTGTTTCTTCAGGTGGTTGTTTTTCCAGACTATTTTGTGTAGTCTTCCAAAGGCGCTATTTGCCTTGGCGAGACTGTTGTCTATCTCTTTGTCGATCCTTGCATCAGATGAAATGGTGCAGCCGAGGTAGGTAAACTGATTGACCATTTTGAGTTCTGTGTGCCCGATGGAAATGTGGGGGGGGCTGGTGGTCATGGTGGGGAGCTGGCTGATGGAGGACCTGTTTTCTTCAAGCTGACTTCTAGGCCAAACATTTTGGCAGTTTCCGCAAAACAGGACGTCATGCACTGGAGAGCTGGCTCTGAATGGGCAACTAACTTGGCATCATCTGCAAAGAGTAGTTCATGGACAAGTTGCTCTTTTGTCTTGGTGTGAGCTTGCAGACGCCTCAAATTGAAGAGACTACTAAACACCGTCTTCATTGTTGAGGACTTTCATGGCTTGTTTCAGCATCATGCTAAAGAAGATAGTAAAGAGGGTTGGTGTGAGGATGCAGCCTTGCTTCACGCCATTGTCAATGGAGAAGGGTTCGGAGAGCTCATTGCTGTATCTGACCCGACCTTGTTGGTTTTCGTGCAGTTGGTTAATCATGTTGAGGAACTGGGGGGGGGCATCCGAGGCGCTCTTGTATTTGCCAAAGCCCTTTCCTGCTCACGGTGTGAAAGGCTTTGGTGAGGTCAAGAAATGTGATGTAGAGTCCTTTGTTTTGTTCTCTGCACTTTTCTTGGAGCTGTCTGAGGGCAAAGACCATGTCAGTAGTTCCTCTGTTTGCGCGAAAGCCACACTGTGATTCTGGGAGGACATTTTCGGCAACACTAGGTATTAGTCTATTAAGGAGAATCCTAGCGAAGATTTTGCCTGCAATGGAGAGCAGCGTGATTCCCCTGTAGTTTGAGCAGTCTGATTTCTCGCCTTTGTTTTTGTACAGGGTGATGATGATGGCATCACGAAGGTCCTGAGACAGCTTTCCTTGGTCCCAGCAGAGCATGAAAAACTCATGCAGTTTGGTATGCAGAGCTTTGCCACCAGCCTTCCAGACCTCTGGGGGGGGATTCCATCCATACCTGCTGCTTTGCCACTTTTCAGTTGTTCAATTTCCTTATATGTCTTTTCCCGGGTAAGGACCTCATCCAGCTCTAGACTCAAGGGTTGTTGAGGGAGTTGGAGCAGGGCAGATTCTTGGACTGAGCGGTTGGCACTGAAAAGGGATTGGAAGTGTTCTGACCATCGATTGAGAATGGAGATCTTGTCGCTAAGGAGGACTTCACCATCTGTGCTGCACAGAGGGCTTTGGACTTGGGGTGAGGGGCCGTACACAGCCTTTAGTGTCTCATAAAAACCCCTGAAGTTGCCAATGTCGGCGCTAAGCTGGGTTCATTTGGCGAGGCTAGTCCACCACTTATTTTAGATCTCCCAGAGTTTGCGCTGAAGGTGGCTGCATGCGAGACGGAAGGCTCGTTTTTACTCTGGCCAGGAAGGCTTTGCAAGGTGAGCCTGGTGGGCAGATCACTTCTTTGCCTGCAGCTCCTGGATTTCCTAGTTGTTTTTGTCAAACCAGTCCTTGTTTTTCCTGGAGGAGAAGCCCAGTACCTCTTCAGTGGATTGCAGTATTGCCGTTTTCAGCTGATCCCAGAGGGTTTCAGGAGATGTGTCCGTGAGGCAGTTTGCATCCTCGAGCTTTACTTTGAGGTTTGCCTGGAAGTTTCCTCTCATTACGTCTGACTGCAAGTTTCCAACATTGAACCTCTTTCTGGGGGCTCCACTGTTCTTGAACTTTTGCTTGAAGTGACCATGATAATAGACAATAGGTGCAGGAGTAGACCATTCAGCCCTTTGAGCCAGCACCACCATTCACTGTGATCATGGCTGATCATCCACAATCAGTACCCCATTCCTGCCTTCTCCCCATATCCCTTGACTCCACTATTTTTAAGAGCTCTATCTAATACTTTCTTGAAAACATGGCCTCCACTGTTTTCTGAGGCAGTTCATCCCACAGATCCACAAATCTCTGGGTGAATAAGTTCTTCTTCATCTCCTTTCTATAGGCCTACCACTTAGTTCTAAACTGTGGCCTCTGGTTCTGGATTCTCCCAACATCAAGAACATGTTTCCTGCCTCTAGCGTGTCCAATTCCTTAATAATCTTTTATGTTTCAATCAGATCACCCCTCATTCTTCTAAATTCCAGCGTATACAAGCCCAGTAGCTCCAATCTTTCAACACATATCAGTCCCACCATCCCAGGAATTAACCTCGTGAACCTACACTGTACTGCCTCAAAAGCAAGAATGTCCTTCCTCAAACTTGGAGTCCAAAACTGCACACAATTCTCCAGGTGTAGTCTCACCAGGGTCCTGTACAACTGCAGACGGCCTCTTTGCCCCTTTACTCAACTCCCTTTGTTATGAAGGCCAACAAGCCATTAGCTTTCTTCACTGCCTGCTGTACCTACATGCTTACTTTCAGAGACTGATGAACAAGGATTTAATTGTACCTCCCCTTTTCCTAACTTGACACCATTCAGATAGTCATCTGCCTTTCTGTTCTTGCCACCAAAGTGGATAATCTCACATTTATCCACATTAAACAGCATCTGCCATGCATCTGCCCACTCACCTAACATGTCCAAGTCACCCTGCATTCTCATAACATCCTCCTCATATTCACACCCCACCCAGCTTTGTGTCATCTGCAAATTTGCTAATGTTACTTTTAACCCCTTCATCTAAATCATTAATATATATTGTAAATAGCTGTGGTCCCAGCTCCGAGCCTTGTGGTACCCCACTAGTCATTCTACCCCTCCTGCCATTCTGAAAGGGACTCATTAATCCGTACTCTTTGTTTCCTGGTCTGCCAACCAATTTTCTACCCATGTCAGTACCCTACACCCAATACCACGTGCTCTAATTTTGTTCACTAATCTCTTATGTGGGACCTTATCAAAGGCCTTCTGAAAGCCCAGGTGCACTACATTCACTGGCTCTCTCTTGTCCATTTTCATAGTTACATCCTCAAACAATTCCAAAAGATTAGACAAGCATGATTTACCCTTCGTAAATCAATGCTGACTCAGACGAGTCCTATTACTGCTATCCAAATGTGCCACTATTTCATCTTTTATAATTGACTCCAGCATCTTCCCACTGATGTCGGGCTAACTGGTTTATAATTCCCTGTTTTCTCTCTCCCTTCTATCCTAAAAAGTGGGATAACATTAGCTATCCTCTAATCTACAGGAACTGATCCTGAATCTATGGAACATGATGATTATCAATGCATTCTCTATTTCTAGAGCCACCTCCCTGGGATGCAGACCATGAGGCCCTGGGGATTTATCAACCATCAGTTAACCCAACACCATTTTTTACCTAATGTGAATTTCCTTCAGTTCCTCTGTTTCCCCAACTCATCTGCCATTTTTTGTTCCCCATAATAATGTTCCTTGTTTCTGTCTTCAGGGGCCCAAGTTTGATCTTAACTAATTTTTTCCTCTTCACATATCTAAAGAAGCTTTTACTATCCTCCATTATATTCTTGGTTAGCTTACCTTCATACCTCATCTTCCCCCCCTCCACCACCCCATATTGCCTTACTAGTTCTCTCCTGTTGCTCTTTAAAAGTTTCCCAGTCCTCTGGCTTTCCGCTCACCTTGGCACTGACCAAGTTCACCTGTCCGTTACCTTTTCCTGTCCTATGAATTGCCACCTCCATAACCACACATTGATTCAACCAATCAGAATGCTCTCCACAATATACCTGTAGAAATTTGCAAGAGTAAAATGCAAAGGAGAGAGGGCAATTTCAGATCATTTAGGATTTTTTCCCCATAAAGTAATTAAAATTGTATTGAATGATTTAAAAATGTTTTCATGTGATGCACAATCGTTAAAAACAAAGACTAAATGACTAAATTCCCACAAAGATGTTTTCAACTGAAGTTGCCGAAACTGAACACACCTTTCTGTAATTGGATTCTGGACTTCCTAATGGAAGTCCTCGGTCAGCACCAGAACGACCAGCACCATTACGCTGAGCGCTGGCACACCTCAGAGGTGTGTGCTCAGCCCGCTCCTGTTCATGCTACTGCATCACCAGATCCAGCTCCAACAGTGTCAACAAGTTTGCAGATGACACAACAATAGTTGGCTTCATCAGCAACAACAATGAATCACCCTGCAGAGAGGAGAGGAAAACCTCGTGAAATGGTGCAAGAGTAACAACCTGACGGAGGAGATGATCATGGACTTCAGGAAGACCAGGATTGGCCACCCTTCACTAAACATCATCAACTCTGTAGTAGAGAGAGTTGAGAGCACCAAGTTCCTTGGGGTTCATTTAACTAATGACCTATCGTGGATGCTCAACATCTCCTCATTTGTCAGGAAAGTGCAACAGCGACAAGCCTGAAGCAGGCAAGGCTACCAGCCACCATTATGTCAACCTTCTATAGAAACTCTTTCAAGAGCTTTCTGACTGGCTGCATAATAGTTGCTGCAGAGAAATGGATCGGAGGTCAATCCACAGGACCTTGAGAGAGGCAGAGAGGATCCCTGGAGACTCCCTCCTCTCCTCCCCTCCCCCCCACCCCCCCAAATCGACATGATCGACTGGGATCGTTGTCTGAAGAGGGCACACAAAATCATTGAGAACCCCTTCCACCCTGCACACAGCATCTTTCAGCTGCTCCTGTCGGGAAAGAGAGACGTGAGTATCAGAACTAGCACCGCCAGGCTAGGGAACAACTTCTTCCCACAGGCAGAGAGAATTCTAAACAACCCAAGGGACTGCTCACACTAACCATCAGTGACTCTCATTTCTACAAAACAATATTGATGGATATTTGTCCTGCAAATGTATTATTTGTCTTTATGTGTGTTATGTTTGGTTGTCTGCCTGCATGTTTTTCACTGAGGACCAGAGAACGCTGTTTCATCAGGTTGTCCTTGTACAATCAGGTGACAATAAACTTGATTTGACTTGACTTGACATAATTTTTATTAAATTCAATGTAGAAATCATTTTATAGAATGTTTAACGGTAATAGTTTTTTTGGAATCTTTTGAGTTTTTATAAGTAGCTGAGTGGATGTCCTGGCTTCAATTCCAATTCTTTTAACTAATTTTAACTGATCAGTGTAGACATCACTTCCAGGCAATCCCAGTACTAGAGTCCTGTCAAGGGAGGAGATGGTTGGGCAACATCCACATTAATTGTACTGGAATAGCACCTTACTGTAAATGACTAAGAATCTTTAACTGAATTGTTTATTGTCATGTGTATCAAGATGCAGGAAAAAGCTTTGTTTTGTGTACTGTCCAGGCTAGGTTGACAGAGCTAGGGCTTTTCTCTTTGGTGCAACTAAGGGTGAGAAGTGACTTAATAAGATTATGACAAGTTTGGAGCAGGTAGACAGTCTGCACCTTTTCCCAAGGTGACAATAGCAAATGCCAGAGGGCATCTGTTTAAAGTGAATGGAGGAAAATTTAACAGAGATGTCAGTGGTAAGTTGCTTGGATAGCATTGTTGGAGGGTGGTGGTGGAGGCTGCTACAATGGGGGCATTCGAAAGACTCTTAGATAAACACATGGGTGTAAGAAAAAGAGGGTTATGGGTGTGAGGTCAGGAAGGATTAAATTGTTGTGGAGTCAGTTTCCATAGCTCAGTACAACATTATGGGTTGAAGGGCCTGCTCTGTCATGTTCTATGTTCTAAGTCAACCCATACATATGTATAGCCAGAGAGCAATAAAAAATAAGTTTAGGGGGTAGTGTTAGAGCAAGTCAAAGAGTGCAGGGTATTGCATGACAAGGTCAAAGTGCAGGGAATAGGAACAAATACAGTAAAGTTGTGCAGGGGCATCATCCTTTACCAGTCAGACATCTCTTTAAGCATCTGATGGCAGTGGTAATGAAACTGTCCTTGTGTTTTCAAGTTCACATAACATCTGCCCAACAGAAGAGGAGAACAGAGGTTGGATGGGTCCTTTGATATGTTGGCAACTTTCCCAAGACAGTGGAAGATACAGATGGAGATTGATGTAATGCATACAATATCTCTAATTAATCTCAAACGGTTTCATTTTGCCAGAGGAATCATCAATGTTTGCCATTTTCTGAGTAAATACTCCTTCTCTGCTGTGACATGGATCATTTCTCGCAGTAAATCTTATCACATGTCCTGCACTGCCTTCACAACAGGTCATTGACAGCACCAAAAAAAATCGTCACCTTTCTCCTGCACAGCAAGGATTCCAATGCATCTCAAATGCAAGCCACTGAATAAAATATCTTTCAAAAATCCTGAAGATATTTATAAGTACAAAGTTTGTTTACAAAAAAATATGAAAACGGTGCTTCTCTTACATCAAGTAAGCTGAAATGTAACGAATGTGCAAGTGTGGACTCCGTCGTCTGAGCACGCAAAATGGTGCATAACTCCTAAAATCCTCACAGTGTTGCAGCAAAGCTTCTATGATGCACTCTTCTCTGGCAAGCCTTAGACCAACTACAGTTAAATGTTATGATCTTTCATTTCATTTTTCATTGGTGTCCAAAAACACCAACTAACTTGCACACCCCATTATGCATTGGAGTTTCTTTGCAAAGGAATTGAACGAGAGTATTCATTCTTCCACTGGTTGAGGAAAATTACATATATGGTACAATAGTTTTGTGAACTTATATACAAGCTTAAAAATGATACTAATGATTGTGAAATGAATTTACATCTGGTAGTTTTGAGGTTTTTGGCACTTGTAAAAGGCATGAAATTTCCTGGATTATCAGTTAATATATGGTTATCATTTTCAATAGAAAATGCCACAGTCTGCATTGTCTGGACAATCTGTGAAATTAACCCAAATTACATGGTTCTCTTGTAAAGGACTAGCGGAGTGGCTGATGCAAGAGGCCCATTTTGAACCAGGAGCCAAAAGCAATGTGCTAGATGAAATCTGTGGGACCAGCAGCATCTGTGAGGGGGGGAGGGGACGGGGGCAGCGGCAAGAATTATCGACTTTTCGGGTTGAGACTCTGCATCAGGACAGATTTGAGAGAGAGAAGATAGCCAGTGTAAGGAGGAAAGGGTGAGAAAGGGGCCAGGAAGTGACTGGTAGATCGACGAGAATAAAGGATGGTAGGCAGATGGAAGCCAGGTGGGAGGTGTTAGCAGCTAGAGGCAAGCAGATAACAGGTGAAAAACAAGCAAATGGAACCAGAGGTGAAGATAGCTACTGTAATAACAATTTGTGGCTTATGTGGACCTGGGAATGCGGAGAGAGGAAGCGAGCGATGATCTGGTGCGCAGTCATGATGCTGATGGCTCCGTACAGGCCTGTAATAGCCTGTTAGAGGAGCAAATGGTGTTTTTTTTTAAACATCCTGTAATGACCCAAGACCACAAGGGGTCGCAGACTCCGGGAGAGCAGCAACCAATGCCGGGCACCAGAAAAGGGAGAACACCCCTTGTTGAGAAGGTGAAGAATGGGAGTTGACCCTACAGGGAAGGAGACAATGGCAGTGGACCAGAGCGGGGTCAGCAGCTGAAACGTACTTTTGGTGACTTGCAGTCAAAAGACTCACGCCAGGCTGTGGACTGCTGGAGACTGGCTCATGGGAACCAGGTATTGGAACTGGAATTTCAAGTCAAGTCAAGTTTATAGTCATTTGATTGTACAAGTACAACCCAATGAAACAGTGTTCTCCAGTCCTCGAAGCAAAACTTGCAGACACACAACCAGACATAACATACATACAGACAAACAATACATATGCAGGACAAGTATTTTATCCATACAAATAAATAAATAAATGTTGTTTTGTGCTTAGGAGAGTCCCAGATGGTTGGTGTGAGCAGTTCCTTTGATCGTTCAGCTTTCTCACTGCCCATGGGAAGAAGCTGTTCCTCAACCTGGTGGTGCTGGTTCTGATACTCCTGTCTCTCTTCCCTGACAGGAGCAGCTGAAAGATGCTGTGTGCAGGGTGGAAAGGGTCCTCAATGATTTTGTGCGCCCTCTTCAGACAATGACTTGAGAAAATGCTGAGGGCGAGAAGGGGTCCCAAAGGGCCTCAAGCACTGAAAGCTTCCTGATTGTATCAGAGGTTTGGACCTGGAGCTGTGGCTGCCAATGGATCGAACAGGAGTCAGTGCAGCTGCAGAGGTTGCAGGAGCGGCTGGAGGTGAATCCACAGACACTCAGTGTCCCTGAAGGATCTCTCTTTTGCTTCTCTCTCTTATTACTAGGGATGTCAGTCAATGCACATAGCATCTCTTTTTTGGCCTTCACGCAAACAAAAGCTGACATATTTTGTGTATTATTACATTTTGTTCATTAGCACATGATAATAAAGGAATCTTGAGGGTGATGCGGCGATCACAAAGGTTACCTGTGGTGAAATATGATAACTGAAGCAATGAAGGGGAGAGGTGAAGAGCAGGTGGGGTCGGTATCAGCTGGGTGAAATGTGTAGGTTGAATTGGGAAGGGGATAAAATAGAATATGCAGGGCTGAGGATGGGGATGTGATAGGGTCAAAATTGTGAGGACTGGAGGTGGATGGGAGGGGGTAACAAAGAAGGTAAGGGTTACAGAAACTGGAATATTTAATGTTCGTACCAGAAAATCAGCAGGGTGTAAAAATACTCTGCCGTAAATCCTGCCTTACCAACTTTGCCCAATTAACTCTCAAATATACAAAACAGCGTGATAATGTGTTTTTCAATGGACTGCAACTATAAATAAGAAAGGGCAGTGACAAATTTAAGAAACTAATAACCGATGTTGGTTTGCTAATGAAGTGTTCATACTTCATCACATTCTGTAATAAATTGAAAGCAGGTTACATTAGTGATTATTTTCACACCTGCACTAATCTTTTAGGTGACAGCCATTCCAGGGGTGATGAATGCCACCTTGTGGTGGGAGGGCAAAGAAGCCAAGTGTTCCTTGCTGGATGTCACAGTTTTCTGTTGTTCTCTGGTCTCTGACTAGCTCCAGTGGGGGTGTCATTTAAGGGAAAGCAAGGAGGGCTTCACAAAGACAAATGGGGAAATAAACTTGTGATTGAACTTTCTCTTCAAAGTATTATTGCAGTTCCTATTCCCAGAAACTGCACACTTAATAAGAGCACATGAGGCAACAGGGCAGTGACTAAAACACTGTGACCTGAACCACACTTTTTAAAAGAATGATGGGTAGTTTAAAATGGACATATCAGAATGAAAATATTGCTTTGAAAGAAAAAGTTGGAAGCAGTACCTAGATTTTAACATATCTCTTAAGATAATTCTGGAATTAAATATTCTCTACAGAACCTACTTAAGCCCAAACATTTCATGTATTTTCTTGATCTAAGCCATTTACAAAATGTAACAATACAGTTGATACAAGGAAGGAAAGAAAAGGAGTGAGAAAACAAAAAGAAGAGGAAAGAAATGTAGAAAAAGTGAGCCAATGAAAAAAAGAGAAGGAAGGAAAGAGCGGATTTATTTGAATACAAAAATCTCTCAATTGCTCACCAGCCTTTGCAGTGCAAATGCCCAGCCCATGTACATAGCCAGCAAATCATGGAAAGTGATCCAAAGAGCATTGACATACTTGATGGTGAGTACAAAGCACATTGACCTAAAAGCCCCAAGAAGGGCGCTGTTTGGTACCTAAAGGCAACAGCAGAAAGTCGTTTAGAATCCGTAGTGATGCTGAAGACATAAATGACCAGCGCTGCTTTCTTGGGGTATAATTTGTGTTGCTGAAGGTTTACTGAAGAAATCAGGGATTGTGACCAAAATTAGTGGAGGAATTAATAAGGACTCTTACAATCAAAAGTCATAAAATTGTACAGCATGGGAATAGGCCCTTTGACCCACTACATCTATGCTGACCGTCATGCCTCTCTCAATGAATTCCACTTGAGTGTATTAGTCCACATCCCTTTTGCTCATCGAGCACCTGTTGAAATACCTCTTAAATGTTATTACTGTTCCTGTCTCCACCACCTCCTCTGACAGCTCATTCCACATAATTAAAATTCATAAAGTTTAATACATTGGGACGAGAAGCTGGAATCAGCAAACTTTATTGAGGCTGAGCTATTGGTGACCTTTAGCCCCTTGACTGTAGCTGCTTCAATTCTTGGCTCTGTAGGGAGGGGTGATAACTTTGGGCATTGTTAGTTATGTTCTCATCCTGTGAACAAGTGAAGGAGTTTTAAAGTGAGCAATTTGAAGAAGACAATTGGAAGGGATTTGAGATTGTGTGACAAAGTTCTTTATTTCCTGGACAAGAGAGGTCGTGATTCCTACAACTTCTGGTCTCATAACTCACCATAGTCAAGTCTCATTCTCTATGTAAAGGGCATTAATTATGATCTTGGTCTATAACAGAATTGATGGAAAAGAAATAACCCTTCTCGGGCAATAAAAATGTTAAGCCTATGGAGAAAGGCATTGAGCGCCAAGTACACATCATGCCTCCATCTTTGGTCAAAGTTCACTTGGCCAACTGTATGCCAATAGCAGACTTGGTAACTTTTTTTTGTTCTTCCCTGTACTGAGTTCTGGAGTTTCTGTAAATGTTAACAATGCACCCATGCACAGAATTAGCACAAGGTTGAAACCAAACAATCATGTGTTTGGAAAGGCTATTCACATTCTGTTGACTTCCCAGCAACCTGATAAACGGAAACCAGCAGAATGATCGAGAATATTGAGTTCTACAGAAATAGGAAAAACTGCAAACTCTTAACCTTAAGCACACAGTCCCCAAGGTCACTAGCTAACCGTACAACTGTTCAAAGGATTATCAGAGCTTAACTGGTGAAAGAGGCTCGAACTGGTTGGCTGAGGTTAACTATTGGCTGGATGATATTAAAGCTAAAAATAGGCTGTCTGAACTTCCTTTGCTGGTGGCAATGAGAAGGATTCGGGCTTTGTCTACTATAGTGCAATTACAATACCTACCCCAGAACTTTATCCATGTGAGGAATGACAAGTTCCAGTCAATATTATTGTGTCTGATTTAAGACTCCTGCTGGGGAGAGGAAGATCTGGAAATAGTACAGTTCATTTCCCACATTAGTCATCCAGGAATTAATTTATTGCACCCCAGGTTAAGTTACATGGGACTGGACTTGCCTGTCATTCAAACCAGAATGAGAACAGATATAGTCATTGAATCCTATATTTCAAAACAGATCATTCAGACTCAGGTCCGAAATTTTGGTTATGTATCTTTATCTTTGCTACATGAAGAATGCTGTATGACTTGCTAAGTTTCTCCATCATTTTGGTGTAAGCTACAATCATAGTTTCTGCAGATTTTCTTGTTAAAGACCATTCAGCCTGACTAGTCCATGCTAGCCAGTTGACATCTTGGGCCAGTCCTTCTTGTCTGCATTTGGTTCATATTCTTCTGAATCCTTCCTGTCATAAACCTGTCCAAATATCTGTTTGGGATGCATAATGGGAGATGACATTTCTGGCACTAAGTGATACCTCTAAAACTCGCAATCCAGCCATTCAGTGTGGCAATATGTTTAGAGACCTGAACAGATGCGGCAAGATAACATTTCTTAGCCACACTGCACAATGCTCAATAGCCCGCTCACTGACTGTAACTGCAAACAGAAAATGCTGGAACTTCTCAGCAGGTTAGTTCCAATCAGTGAGAAGAGAAACAGAGTCACTAACTAATTTGTCTCACTACCCTATCTACCTGTGCCATTATTTTCAGGGAGTTACAGATTTGCATCTGAGTATTTCCTACATTTTCTCTTTTCATAGAATTACAGAACTGTACAGCATAGGGACAGGTCCTTTGGGCCACTCATCTTTGATGGCCAATCACATTTTCCTACATTTACCCTGTACCCCTCAATGCCTTTCCTATCGAATTAACTGCCCAAATGCCATTAAATGCTGTAATGGTATCTGCCTCCACTCATTCATCAGGCAGTTCATGCCAAATATTCATCCCTCTCTGTGTGAAAAAAATTACCCTGAGATCACTTTTAGATGTATTTCCTCTAACTTTAAGCCTGTGCCTTCTAGTCCTAGAACACTCTGCCCTGGGAATTAAAAAAATGTCTGACAGTCTATCCTATCTAAGGTTTTCAACATTTTATAAACCAGAGTAAGATCATCCAACAGCCTCTTATTTTGTTTTTTAACTTTATTTATTCGTTCAAAAAACAAATAATATATGACATATACAGCAATTAAAAATGCACATTTTTTTATATATATAGGAAAAAAAAAGAAAAGAAAAGAACCCCCCCTCCTTCAGCCAACTCTCCTAAGGAGAACCATAAAAAAAGAAAAAAGAAAGAATATTTTAAAAAAGTTAAATATACATTTTAAAATCTAATCAATATAAATTGAAATGTAAATATTCCAAGTATAACAGCCACTTATTAATAAAAAAAATTAGAATTATCATGCAAAACATATGTATTTTTTCCATTATTAAGCAATATTTCATCTCATTATGCCATCTATTAATATCAATCATATTTGTATCTTTCCGCGTACTTGCAATACATTTTTTCGCTATGGATAAAGCTAAATATACAAAAGCCAGCTGAAACTTATCTAATCCCAAGCCTTTCAGAGGTTGCAAACTACCCAATAAAAATACTGTTGGATCTAAAACTATTTTAATATTATACAGATATTCTAAAAACGATTGAATTTTCTTCCAAAAAGATTGTACATGACCAAACAGCATGAAAAAAAGTTCCAACTGTATCACCACATCTAAAACACAAATCTGATTCATTAAAACCATATTTTTTTAATTTTTCAGGTGTCAAATATAATTGATGTAAAAAATTGTAATTAATTATTGCATAAAGTGGATTTATCAATCCAGTTACATTATCATAACAGATATCTAACCAATCCTCTTCAGAAAAAGTAAAACCAATATCCGCTTCCCATTTAATTTTAGATCTATCCCAACCCTTTTTATCCATACCATCCTATAATATTTGATACATAAATGAAATATAACCCTTCTCTGGTACCTTCATAAGAGAAGTCTCAAATTTAGTCATTTTAGGTAAAATCATATCTCTACCAAACATACATTTTACCAAAGATCAAATTTGAAATTAAAGAAATAAAGAATTCTTATCAATACCAAAATCTTTCCTCATCTGATTAAAAGATAAAAACTTACCCTCTTTAAAACAATCTCCCAAATTTTCCACACCTTTAAATCTTCAATGCAATAAACTTTGATTATGTATTGAAAAAGAAATAAGTTGATTATTATACAAGGAGTCAAAGCCAATAAAACCTATCATTTTATTTTTCTTTATTCATAACTTCATTAAATGTTTTAGTATAGGCACATTATATTGATGTAACTAATTTATATTCCACCTAAACAAAAATTGATGTATTTCAAATTCAGAAATACTTGCCATCTCAATTTTAGTCCAACTAGGAGGCCGTACCAAATCCATCAATGAACTAATAAATTTAAGTTGGGCTGCCTCATAATAATTTTGAAAATGTGGTAAATGTAGTCCCCTAACTCATATTTCCAAGTTAATTTATTCAAAGCTACTCTCAAAAATTTACCCCTCCATAAAAACTCCCTAACCATTTTATTTAAATCTCAAAAAAAAATTTATCAAGTAAATACGGAATAGATTGAAACAAATATTGTGTATGCAGAAAGATATTCATCTTAATTGTATTTATCCTTCCCATTAAATTAATACCTAAATCTTTCTATTTAATCAAATCAGTTTTAATTTTTTTCATTAATGGAGCATAATTTAATTTATATAAAGATTGATAATGAACATTCAAAATTAAACCCAGATATTTAATTCGATCAGTCCACTTCAAATTAATAATATTCTTATAAACTGAATAATCTCCTTCACTTACCAGTAATATTTCACTTTTTTCCCAATTAACTTTATATCCAGAAAGACATCCATATTATATTAAACATTCCTTCAAATGCAAAAGTGACTGAGCTGGGTTTATTAAATACACCAATACATCTTCAGCAAATAAATTAATTTTATACTCCTCATCTAAAACTTTCATACCTTGTATCTGTGTATTTTGTCTTATTAACTGTGCTAAAGGTTCAATCACTAACGCAAACAAAGCTGGTGATAAAGGACAACCTTGACGAGTTGATCGAGTTAACTTAAAAGATTCCGAAATCAAACCATTCGTCAATACTCTAGCTACAGGTTTACTATATAGAGCCCTAATCCAACCAATAAAAGAAGGACCAAACTTAAATTTCTCCAAAACTTTAAATAAAAATTTCCATTCAACTCTATCAAATGCTTTTTCTGCATCTAACGATATCATCATCGGATGATCTAAAAATTGTCGAAGTCTATTAATCAAACTAATCACTCACAAAATGTTATCTGAAGCATATCTATTCTTTATAAAACCTGTTTGATCAATATGAATCAACTTTGGTAAAAATTTAGCCAATCTATTCACTAATATTTTAGCTACTATTTTATAATCTACATTTAACAATGAAATTGGTCTATATGAAGATACTTTCAAAGGATCTCTATCTTTTTTAGGAATTATTATAATTAAAGCACTAGAACAAGACTGAGGTAAATCATAATGTTCATCAACTTGACATAATACATCCCCAAACACTGTAGATAAATCATCATTAAAAATTTTATAAAATTCAACTGAAAATCCATCATCACCAGGTGATTTACCGTTCGACATTTCCAGCATAGCCATATTAATTTCCGGATCAGTAAATGGTTCATCTAACTCCTGTATATCTCCATCTTCTAATATCGGTAAATTCAACTGTGATTTTAAAAAATCAATCGATCTAGTTTCCTGTTTTCCTTCAGATGGGGGACATCCGATGCGCTCTAGTATTTGCCAAAGCCCTTTCCTGCTCACGGTGTCGAAGGCTTTGGTGAGGTCAACAAAGGTGATGTAGAGTCCTTTGTTTTGTTCTCTGCACTTTTCTTGGAGCTGTCTGAGGGCAAAGACCATGTCAGTGGTTCCTCTGTTTGCGCGAAAGCCGCACTGTGATTCTGGGAGAATATTCTCAGCGACACTAGGTATTATTCTATTTAGTAGAATCCTAGCGAAGATTTTGCCTGCAATGGAGAGCAACGTGATTCCCCTGTAGTTTTACCCCCTCCATAAATCTTCGTCCGCGAAGCCAAGCCAAAGAAGAAGATATAACTTTTTATAAAATGAATAAAATTCATCATTAATATCACTAGGTTTATAAGTAATAAGAGAATTCCATCTAACAGCATTAATAGTCCTCGATATCTGTTCTTTCTTTAATTGCCACGCCAATAACTTATGTGCTTTCTCTCCCCATTCGTAATACCGTTGTTTAGTCCTATTAATCACACATTCAAATTGATAACATTGCAAAGTATTATATTTCAATTTCAGCCTAGATAATTCTATTTTCTGATCTTCTGTAGCATCTTTCTGAAATTCCTTTTCTAACTCACCGATCTGTTTCTCAAAATTCAAGATTCTGATTTAATCAATTCTTTTTCATTTTAGAAGTATAACTATTTGTCCTCTCAAATAGGCTTTCATAGCATCCCATAATGCAAACTTACTTTGAACAGAATTAGAATATTCTTTCAAAAAAGAATTAATTTGTTTATTCAAAAAATCAATAAATTCCATATTTTTTAAATCCATATGTATTAAATCTCCAATGATGAGCTATTTGAATTTTCTCAGAAGTTTCATATGTAAAATATAACAGAGAATTATCTGAAATCACCCTACTTTTATATTCTGCTTGTTGTGTTTTCCCTTGTAAGTGTGCTGATACTAAAAGTCCTTGAAAACGATTCATGTCGAGATGAATAAAAGGAAAAATCTTTCTCTGTCGGATTAAGACGTCGCCAAATATCTACTAAATTAAGATCTTTCATCAACGCTTGGACCTCGATTGCCATCTTGGATTTTTTAACTTTCTTCAGAGATTTTTCAGATAAAGGTTCCAAAACACAATTAAAATCACCACCAACTAAAATATTATCATTAGCTTGACCCAAACATAAAAATGCATCCAAAATAAATACTTCATCATCTGCATTTGGAGCATAAATATTAAGTAAAGTCCAAAATTCACTAAAAATCTTTCAATTCAATTTAAGAATACATCCTGCCTTTTCCTCCATCGATTGTAATTCAAAAGATACATGTTTATGTCAAAATTGCTACACCTTTAGCTCTAGAATTAAATGAAGAAGAACATACATGCCCAACCCAATCCCTTTTTAATTTCACACTTTCCTTCACATTCAAATGTGTTTCTTGTAAAAAGGCAATATCACTTTTCATTTTCTTAATATACGCCAAGACTCGCTTATGGTTAATCGGACTATTTAATCCTCGAACATTAAAAGTAGCAAACCTCAACTTTGACATATCTACTATTATTACTAAATACCAATAATATCTTTAAATAAAAACTCAAATCAACATATATAGGCCCTCCAATTTTAAAAAAAATCACAAATTAAAAACAAATTTTTAAAAATAAATAAATAAATAATAAAGAAAAAAGAAGAAAATCCCCCCCCCCCCCACAAAAAAACTACCAAAAGGTAGTAATCCCCTAAACAAAAATTGGGTGTGAGTCACTCACCAGTGGCTGATGACTAGTAAAGAACTTAGTGCAAATCTCTCCCTCCCCAGACAAACAATCAGTAACATCAAAATATCATAATAACAAAAGAAAAAATAGAATAAGAAAATTCTTCTTTTCATCCAGAAGATTCCAATCTCGAAGATCCCATTTCGGAAGGAGGTAGACTTTTTCCATTCCCGTTTTTCCCATTTCTGCCATTCCTTCCTTTTCTAGAGCAACCAGATTTTTCTTTTGGAGATAATGGTGGACTACATCTTTGTCCTCTTATATCTGGCAATGAATCAGCAAAAATCATTGCTTCACGATCAGTCTCAAAAAACACCTTCAATACTGCAGGGTAACGAAAAGTAGACTTATAACTTTTACGCCACAAAACTTCTTTAACTGGATTAAATCGACGTCGACGTTGAATGACATCTTGACTCAGATCAGGATAAAAAAAGACTCTGCTATTTTGAATCAATAATGGGGTTTGTCATTGTCTCGCATTTTGTACTGCAAGTCGAAGTATTGCTTCTCTATCCAAATAACTCAAACATCGAATTATTACTGGTCTCGGGGGTTGACCAGCTGAGGGTGTTCTTCTTAAAGCTCTTGGCTCTTTCCAGTGACAATCCCCCAGAGAAAAATTCTTGCCCTAATATTTGTGGAATCCAGTCTTTAAAAAAACGAAGAGGATCTTGTCCTTCTATACCTTCTGGCAAACCAACAATTTTCACATTATTCCTTCTGCTTTTATTTTCCAAATAATCTATTTTTTCTTTCTAGCTCCTTCTCACGATCTCCCAATTTTATGAGTTATTTCTCCACCTTCAACACTTTTTCTGTTAGAAGTCACTTGTTGTTTCCAGTTCAAAAAAGCAGTCTGAAGTTTTTTTTTAATTTTCATAAGATGCATCCACACATGTCTTAACCACATTTAATTCTGAACTTATACCAGCATTCATTTGAACCATTTCATTCATTTGAGATGTCAACAAAGGTTTTATAACAGCTTGAATAAATACATTTAATTGCATACACTGTGAATCGGTAAATCTCAGCTCTGCTCTCTCTGACATAGTGGCAGAACAAGGTAACTGCAGCTCCTGCTGCAACTCAACAGAAGGCATTTTAAAAGTTTTACCTCGGGTCTGGACTCCCAGCGACGGCACCCTGACTTCCTCAGGGGGTCGCCACTGGTCTCCCCCGTATCTCGTTGTTTTCTCATCAGTTCACAAAGAAAAATGATTTCTTCAGATTGAAATGCTACCTGATGCATTTCCAACAATGGAGTCGTCTTCCTGCGTGCTCCCTCCATTGAAATCAAAAGGCTTTCCAAATCGGAGTCCACTTCTTGGGAACACAAACCTTCTTTCGGAGAATGGGTAATTCCAGCGCCATCCTTCATTTGGTGAGCAATAGGTATTCACAGGCGATCTTTGGGATTTAGGCAATGAAGAGATTGAGTCTGGGGCTGTATCAAGTCGTTTAGACGCCAAATCTTCAGCACTTCGAAAATGTAACTTATTTTGAACTTGAGGTTTAGTCTTTTTACCATTAGTGGCAATAATAATTCCTTAATACTTTAAACTAAAATTTAAAAAGTTTAAACTTGAAAACAAAGGGTTAAAAAACAGGTATTTAAAAGTCTGGCCAGAGAGGTCGAGATTGCACGTCTCGACTCTACGCCATCTTGCCACGCCCCCCCAACAGCCTCTTATGATCCAGTGCAAATAACCCCTTCTTATCCAATGTCCCTTTATAACTATAGCCCCCCTCCCACCCCCAAATTTCAAGAAACATTCTGGTGAATCTCTTCTGCATTCTCTCTGTTGCTACCACATCCTTCACGTACCACGGTGACAAGAACTACACACAATATTCTAAGTGCAGTCCAACCAGCATCTTGTATAGCTGCAATGTGACGTTCCAGCTCATATGTAATGCCTCAGCAGGTGAATTCAGGCATACCAAATGCCTTTTTCATTGCATCATCTGTTTGTGTCAGCACTTTCAGAGAGCTATGGACTTGTTCTCCAAACTCTCTCTGCACCTCAAATTCCTAAGGTCCCTGCTAATTACATTTTCTTCCAACAGAATTTGACCTTCCAAAGTGCACGAGCCCGGATTAAATTCCATCCGTCACAACTCTACGATATGCTGTATCTTTAAACAATCTTCTTTGTTATCTACGACTCCACCAATTTTTGTGTTGACAGCACACTTACACATTATATCTCTTACATTCTCATCCAAGTCATTTGTGTACATTGCAGACAACAAAGAGTTCAGCATCAATCCCCATGACACATCACGTTACAGATATCCAGTCAGAAAAATGCTCATCTATCTCAACCCTCTGCCTCCTATCACCCAACTAATTCTGGAGACAGTTCACCAACATGCCTCATATTCTTTGTGCAAACCTTCAATACTAGACCTTATCTAAAACTGTACTAAAATCCATATGGACAATATCTACTGATGGACAATATCTACTGCCCAATCCTCATCAATCTTTTTTTATTTTAGATTTCCAATGTCTGGCATTTTTAATTTATTGATTATTTCTACCCCATTCCTATGTCAATGCACTTAGAAGCTTCCAATTTAAAGCAAGAAAAAGAGGGGGGAAAAAACAAACAGAACAGAAGAAAAGAAAGAAAGAGAAGAGATAATGGCATCCGATATATTGTACTTAACTATTTTCTTAATTGTAACTTGTCACATCAAGAGATGGAGGTCTGAGGAGTCACGTGATGGAGTAGTGGCCGGTCAGGGAATTCCAGCCCTCTCCGAAAAAGTTAAAAAAAACGCACAAAACACAAAGGTACAAGATTAAAATTTAAAACAAAGTAAAAATAAAGGTGAGAAGAAAATGGCAGCGAAGAGAGAAAAATCAAAAACAACGGGAAGAAGAGAAGAAGAAAGAACGTCGGAAGAAGAAGGTGAAGGCCTTACCTGTCCGAGGAGGCCCGCCGCGGAGAGAGAAGCCCACTCCCTCAGGTCAGTGGAAGTCCCGGGCTCGGGACTACAAAAATGGCTCGTAGAGCCGAGTAAAAGTGCGCAACCGCGCATGAAAAAAAACACACTGACGGGAGGGGGGAACAGCTGCGGAGTCGATCTCCACAGCTGAGAGAGACACCTGCAACACAGCAGCAGGTGCAGAACACAGAAAATAATGACAACAAGAAAGAAGAGGGTAAAAAGAAAACAAGGAAACAACAGATGGTCAACCCAGAGGAAGAAGAAGAAGAACAGAAAGAAATGGAAGAAGAAGAGAAAGGCAAGACAATGGATATATCTTTTTTTAAAGAATATATGGAATCAGTGAAAGAATGGCAATTACAAGAATTTAATGAGATAAAAAGAAGAATTAAGAATGCAGAAGAAAAAAATGAATAAAATAGAAATGGTCATGTCAGAGATAGGAAAAAGAGTGGAAAATATGGAAGAACAAGAAATAATTGTAGAAATGGAAGTAGAGGAATTAAAAGAGAAATTAGAAGAATCTAATAAAAAAGTTAAAGAGGCACATGAGCTGTTAGCTCAGAAGATAGATATAATGGAAAACTATAATAGAAGAAATAATATAAAGATAGTGGGCCTTAAGGGAAATGAAGAAGGCAAGAATATGAGAGAATTTATAAAAGATTGGATCCCCAGGGTCCTAGGAAGACCAGAATTACAGGAAGAAATGGAAAGAGATGGAGGTCTGAAATTGGGGTTTCCTAATAAACTTTAAGTATGGTTCCCAAATTTGTTCAAATAAAGCATATTTGTCTCTTGGGTTGTAGGTAATCTTTTCTAATGGAATACACATATTCATTTCTATGTACCATTGTTGTATTTTTAAGGGTGCTTCCATCTTTCAAATCATCACTATGCATTATTTTGTTGCCGCTAATGCGATCATAATAAATCGTTTTTGAACCCTGTCTAATTTTAGACCTAATTTTATGTTGTTTAACAGGAATATTTTTTGGTCTTTTGGCATCTTATTTTTTTGTAATTCTATTTAATATTAAGTTTAAATCCTCCGTTTTTCACTTTTGTACATGTCCAAATTTCATGGTTCACGGTGAAGTGTTAAATAAAAAATTATTTTAAAAAAAGCTTCCAATTAATGCCTTGAACATTTTAGAAGACCCATTACACCACAAAATCTAGCCTAGACCCATTCAGCCTCACCCAGAGGTCCCAGATGATATTTCACTCTTTCCTTTGAGAACCTGAAATCAACCACATAATGACCTGTCTGCTTCAATTTGATTTTTTTACCCACTTTATTGGCATCAGGAAAACTTCTTGACTGTGTAATTCATGTTGAACAAGAAAACAGTCCACAACAGCAGAAAAAGCTGATCAACAGGTGGGCCCTCTCCTCAGCTCTTGACCTTTTACCCCTTCCAAGAAGAAAGATTTGGAGAATGGAGATAAAAAGGAAAAGGACAGATGGAAACTGCAGGTGACTGAACAATCTGCTTCTTGTCCTCTCCAGCTTTTCAGGCATAAAATCTCTTGGCATCCTGAGACGGTTTGGCTTTCCTTCTGATTAAATTCACATCCTAACTCCACTCTTCCACAACCCGTTCTATTCTCTCTTATTTTTGTCTCACCTTCCAGACAATACAGAAAAATCTGGGATTGACAATAGACCAGCAGAGTCTCCCAGGTAATAAATGTTGTCTTGCCAACTTCTCATACTTCCCCCCAAAAATATGAATGTGGTATTAGATACCTCACACAGTATAAGTGCAGACCCAATAGACCAGGGGTGTCAAACTCAAATTCACGGAGGGCCAAAATTAAAAACTTGGACTAAGTCGAGGGCCGAACTAAATATTTATTGAAAATTTTCAACAACATCTGCATGTTTTCTCTTCTTTCAACATATGTAATGTTAAACTTTTTCTTATTAAAATAAATGTTTAATAATAGTTTTGGATAAACTCTTTCATTGTCATTGTCATCGGCCCATTACCTTTAGCGTTCTGAAACCGGGAACATGACGAGTCAATGAGGGATGATTAAAGCAGTGGTCTTCAAACTTTTTCTTTCCACCCACAGACCACCTTAAGCAATCCCTTACTATTCACAGAGCACCAATGGCACAGGGATGCAAGTGGAAAGAAAAAGGTTGAGAACTGTTGTATTGTGGTAACTCCACATCTGATTAGGTTAATTTTTAGGTAAGTGGTCAGAGAAGGACCCCTCCCCCACCCCAAGAAAGGCTTAAATCACAGGAACAAAATAAGCTTCCGTCTTACTGCTCCCAATCTTACACACAGTCCTGATGTGGAATGTGGGGTCGCAGCTCCATGTTCACCCGAGTTCAGGTGCTGTCTGTGTGGAGTTTGTACGCTCTCCCCTTGTCTTGGACCAACAGGTCGGTCGCCTGACGAAGGCACCCGAACCCCCCGTTGAAATGCCGGTGTCCGGGGCGATGGAGGAATTGGCTGAGAAGAGCGCGTTGCTCCCACCCCCCTCCCATGGTTGGGGAGGGATTAAACTACGATCTCACGGCGCCGGGCTCGTCTCCAACAAAAGGAGTGGGAGGCAGGGTCCGCCGCGCACGGAGCGAGGGGGAAGGCATCGCCAACGAGACGTTCGGTCCGGCTTCGCCGCTGAAGCGCAGACCCAGCGAGGATGGTCCCAAACTCCAGCCGCGTCTGTGTGTCCGGGAGCCGGGCGGGCTGAGTGCGGCGCTCCGATCCCCGGGATTTGGGACTCTGAGATCCCTCCACACCTCCGGCGTCTTCATTTTCACCTTCAGTGTGCATGCGCTATACTGGCGCAGCGGCCAGCGGGCCAACTCTAATATATATTTAATATGATCTTGCGGGCCAAATATAATTATATCTCGGGCCAAATTTGGCCCGCGGGCCAGAGTTTGACATGTGTGCAATAAACAAAGCTGGATTCTGTGATGCCACACTCACTTAAATGTCACCTTGTCATTAAAGGCAGAAACTCTTGTCATTCTTTCTTTCCCACTTTCTCTCTCCCTCTCTCGAAATCAGGAAGTAGCGATGCAGCCTCGACTGCTGTGGGGACGAGGCCTCCAGTCTTTGGCATGGCTTGTTGCCGTGGGCCGAGGTGGGGACGTTGTGTCCTGCCGAGGGGGTCCCGTGGTGTCCGGAGCAGCTGTATCGTGTGCCTGGTTCAGGGCTTCTGGAGGTTGTACAGTTATAGATGGCAGGGCCCTGTGACGGATGGAGTCGAGGCTTTCAGGTTCCGATGGACGGTGAACTGTGTGGGGTTTCTTCATTCAAGCTACCAGACTTTTAATATCCAGAGTAACATATTTGTAACTTGTCTCTACTGTGCAGTTTTTTATTAATTAGTGTTGTTTGCACTGTTTTATTCACTTTATGTAGGTTTGTAGTCTTTTTGTTTTGTCTTGCACTGTTTCTGTATAGTCTCGTGTCCTTTTTTAGGTGGCACTGTGGTTTGGAAGAATATTGTCTCTTTGTTTTACTGTGCACTGTATTTGCAGTTTGATTTTAAAATGACAAATAAAGGGTACTTGAACTCTCTCCCTTTCTACTCCTCACCCTCCATTTTTCATGTTCTCTCTTCCCTTTCTCTCTCTCTTTTTCTCTTCTCGTCTTCTCTCCCTCACTTTCCTTTTCTCTGCCTCTCCTCTTTAACTTTCTTTCTTCCTCTCTCTCCTTTTCTCCCTCCTTCTCTGGCCTGAGCAGAAGTTGTCTGTATACGGTTTATTGCATTCTTTCACTTGGAAGAACCATCCTACCTCCGCAGTTACAACTAGAGCAAGCCTTGCTTCTGTGAAGAAGAAGTCGAGCCTAATTGGAGACAAGTCTCTGAGCTTCCACAGTTTGCATCATTTCAAAAGTTTTCAGTAGGAGAGCTATCCCACTCAGCACACGAACTGTTCTGGGGCATAACTATGAACACAAAAATGAATAGTGTAAATGTGTCTTTATCGCACCTAGAACACGAAATGGCAAATATCATATCACACATTATTCTTTATTTACATTAGATATGCTCTGGAGTGGAAATAGCTGACTCCTCCAAAGGCAAATATCAAAAACTAATATGCACAAGTCGCACTCAATACAAGTGTTCAAACCTAACTCACAAAAGAATTCCAACTGAGCTGAGGTAATAATTTGTACAATCACAAACACATTTACCATGGTTTGAGGAAAATCCTGGCGATTATGGAATGAAGCCAAAGGCCGCTAGATGGAAAGCATAAAATTCACACCTGCCTTAAATGGGCACAAGGTTCTGATACTCTGGAGCTCAACAAGAAAGTGTGCAGACACTACAATTGTAGTTTAATGCACATATGCTGGAGCGCTCACAGGAAGCAACGATATATCACCAATGATTCATGCTGGGAAGAACACGAGGCTGTGGAACGTGGCTCAAACCCAAAACACTGGTGATACATCTTTGATTCCCACGGATATTCTGCGTGACCTTCTAAGTTTCTCCTACCCTTCTGTGTATTCTCCTACTCTGGGCTCTCATTGCATAACAGATATGTGAGCCCACAGATTAAATCCAGCTATGCGTTCATTTGCTGCTGCAAAACACATCTGCCCTTCCTGAAGGGTGCCACAGTTTCTGTCTGCATTCTAACTCCTCATTATGGCTCAGAGGGGCTCTGCTCCAAACAGCTGGAAGATAGAATCTCGCATTCCATTGGCAACATTTTTCTGGAGGTGCCATCTTTCAGATAGGATGAGAACATAACAGTGATATCCTACTATTTGAGAAAAAATATCATGTGATATCACGGATGGCGTAACGGTTAGCACAAAACCTTTACAGCGCCAGCGATTGGGACCGGAGGTCGAATCCTGTGCTGACTGTAAGGAATTTGTACGTTCTCCCAGTGTCAGTGTAAGGTTTTCCCCTGGGTGCTCCAGTTTCCTCCTACTGTTCAAAGCATACTGGGGGTGTAGATTAATTGGATATAAACTTGGCAGCACAGGCTTGAGGGCCTAAAATGGCCTGTTACCATGCTGTATGTCTAAATTTAAATTTTAAAAATTTAAAAAGACCAGGGACTTCCCTCCACCATCCTAAGCAATATTTAACAGCTACTTCCTTTACTTGCTTTAAGATGGCCAAATGATCCAAGTATGACCAAACAAACTCAGCCACAAGGAGAGAGGGGCCAGTTAACTATCAGCAAGATCAGAGGGAAAGGTTTTCAAAGTTCAGATTTAGTGTCAGAGTATGTACATGACATCACATTCAACCCTGAGATTTTCTGTGAGTGAGGCAGAATTTCCACTTGCTGGTGGGCAAAAAAATTGTACTCAACAAGATACAAAAACATGCAAACTAATTAAGAAATGCAAACAAACTGACTGTGCAATAC
The DNA here is from genome assembly GCF_036971445.1 of Narcine bancroftii. NCBI lineage: Eukaryota > Metazoa > Chordata > Chondrichthyes > Torpediniformes > Narcinidae > Narcine > Narcine bancroftii. The sequence continues at coordinate 378,970,499 of NC_091469.1, read as the reverse complement.
AAAGAGCAAAGTGAAAAAGTACTAGTCCTTAAATGAGTCTCTAATTGAGTTTGTTGTTGATGGTGGAGGGGCAGCAGCTTTTCCCGAACGTGATGGTGCAAGTCTTCAGCCACCTATACCTCTTTCCTGATGGTAGCTGCAAGAATAGAGCATGGGTTGGATGGTGTGGATCCTTGATGATTGCTGCTGCCCTCTAACGGCATCATTCCCTGCAGTTGTTCTTGATGGTGGGAAGGGTTTTGCCTGTGATGTACTGACCTGTGTACACTACCTTTTGAAGGGCTTTCCGCTCAGGGGTATTGGTGTTCCCATACCAGACTGTGATGCTGCCGGTCAGCACACTTTCCACCACACCTCTGTAGAAATTTGCTAGGGTTTCTAAAGTCCATACCAAACATCTGCAAACTCCTGAGAAAGTGGAGATGCTGATGTGCTTTCTTCATGATGTCATTTGTGTGTTGGGTCCAGGAAAGATCCTCCAAGATAGTGAATCTCAAGAACTTAAATTGCTCACCCTCTCCATCTTTGATTCCCCCTTAATCACTGACTTTCCTTTCCTGAAGTCAGTAAGTGCAAGGTTGTTGTTAGTGCACCAATCAGCCATTTTCAGTCTCCCTCCTGTATGCTGGCTCATCACCTCTTTTTGTACAACCACTACTGTGGTATCCTCAGCAAATTTGTAAATGGTTTTGTTGCCGTACCAAGCCACACACTCATAGGTTTTAAGGATATCTGAAATAAAATGGATATTCCCTAATTATAATCACATTTCTCTGGCTTTTATTGTGATTAAATTAGTTACCATGTTTCCTCTAGTAATTATACTCTAGTTAAAGGCGATGCTTCAAGCATACTTTATTTGGATGAAAGGGCATTGATTTATCCTTGGTTGTTGAAATGCTCTGATTAACTGGAAGTATTTCTTTTTTCCATTACATTTCAATCAGGCTATTGATATATAGAAAAAGAACCCCAGATGATTAGGATTGCCACCAATTGTTCTCCTGAAGGAAAGAACACAGTTCATGGCTCAAGTATTCACCTTAATAATTATGATGCAATGTGTAAATCTGTATTAAAATTAATAGATTCCTTGCAAATCAAACAAACACACTTCCCCTTCTATGAAAAAGTATTAATTTTCCCACCATTTCTAGCTATTTCCTGTCTTTTCAGTTCCGCCATATTTAATCAACTGAGATAAAGGTTTTTCTTTAAACTGAGGTAAACTTTTTTTTAACTGAGGTAAACATTTTCATCAATGAGTAACATTACAACAGTCAGTCTAGTAGTTGTTCAAAATGGCAGTGACATCTAGTGTTGAAGGTAAGAAGTGCAATGTACATTAATGGTTAGAGACTATGTTCAATGGGCCATATTCCATTTTAATTTCAAAGTTCACCCTGGGCCACTTGAAAATGGGCAACAGGCCACAGTTGGCTTGGGGGCTGTAGTTTTACAACAAACACACAGAGGTTAAAGAAGGAAACTTGGGGAGGAGTCACGTGATGGAGTAGTGGCCGGACGGTGAACTACAGCCCTCTCCAGAAAAGTCGGGAAAAACAAGAGAAAATACAAAGGCACAGAAATACAAGTTAAAGAAAAGTGAGTATAAAGGTGGAAAGAAGATGGAGACAAAAGGAGAAAAATCAAAATCAACGGAAAGAAGAGAGGAAGAGAAGACAACGGAGGAAAAAGGTGAAGGCCTTACCAGTCCGAAGAGGCCCGCTGTGGAGAGAGGAGCCCACTACCTCAGGTCGGTAGAAAAAGAACTACAACAATGGCTCACAGAGCCGAGTAAAAGTGCGCAACCGCGCATGCGCGATACTTCGCGCATGCGCGATGCGCATGAAAAAAAACACACCGACGGGAGGGGGGACCAGCTGGGGAGTCGATCTCCACAGCCGGCAACGACAGCTGCAGAACACCTGCAGCAAGAAGAGACCACAGAAGACAATGGAAACAAGAAAGAAGAGGAGGAAAGGGCATCAAAGAAACAACAGATGGCCAACCCAGAGGAAGAAGAAGAGGAAGAATACAGTGAAATAGATAAAGGGAAAGGCAAGGTAAAGGATATACTTGCTCTTGTTAGAGGATACATGGAGTCATTTAAAGAATGGCAAACACAGGAATTCAATGATTTAAGAAGAAGAATAAACAACACAGAAAAGAAAATAAATAAAATGGATATGACCTTAACAGAAATGGGGAAAAAAATGGACAAGATGGAAGAACGGGCAATAGCAGCAGAAATGGAGGTAGAAGACTTAAAAAAGAAATTGGAGGAATCTAATAAAAAAACTAAAGAGACACAAGAATTACTAGCCCAAAAAATAGATATAATGGAAAATTATAACAGAAGAAATAGCATAAAGATAGTGGGCCTTAAGGAAGATGAAGAAGGCAAGAATATGAGGGAGTTTATAAAAGAATGGATCCCTAAGGCCCTAGGATGTCCAGAACTACAGCAAGAAATGGAAATAGAAAGAGCACATAGAGCATTGGCCCCTAAACCACAACCACAACAAAAACCAAGATCTATTGTAGTAAAATTCCTAAGATATACTACAAGAGAAAAGGTACTGGAGAAGACAATGGAAAAAGTAAGAGAGGGCAACAAACCACTGGAGTATAAAGGGCAAAAAATCTTCATTTATCCAGATATAAGCTTTGAACTCCTAAAGAAGAGAAAAAGAGTTCAATACAGCAAAAGCGATTTTATGGAAGAAAGAATATAAATTTACACTGAAGCATCCTGCGGTATTGAAAATATTTATTCCAGGACAACAAAACAGACTATTCTCGGATCCAGAAGAAGCACGAAAATTTGCAGAACAATTACAAAAATAGACTGAGGGATGAAGACGGGTAATGAGAGTAAAAATGATCACGATTGATATGTATGTGGGTAAAGACAAAAATAGACTGAGGGATGAAGACGGGTAATGAGGGTAAAAATGACCACGATTGATATGTATGCGGGTAAAGAGGTATAAGAGTGAATAGAGACAATGGGCATACGGGAAAGTATCTGTAATTAGAGGAAAACATAGATAGTATAGACAAGAATTAATAAGGGAAGGTAATGGAATAGAGAGAATAAGGAGGGAATTAAAAGAGTGACCTTTGTGACATATGAAAAGTGAAATCTTTTCTGTGGGGGGCTGGGTGGGGGAAAAGAGCGGTCACTGCAAAATCAGTTGACGCTTGCGAGTGGATTCGCAAATCCAAATGGAGAGGGGAGATGTGCTTGTCCGACAAGGGATAAAGGACAACTCAGGAGGGGAAGGGGAGATTGGGGATAAAGAAGATAGAAATAGGAGAATAAGGAAAATGTTGGATGTTGTAGGAATGTTGTCTGGTAAAGAGTTGAAAATAAGAAAACAGAAATGGAAAAGGAGGAAAGGTAATGATGGAAAAACGGAAAGAGAAGATAAACAAAATATAAAATGGCTACGCTGAACTATATGACTTTAAATATTAATGGAATACATAACCAAATTAAAAGGAAGAAACTACTAAATTTACTGAAAAAAGAAAAAATAGATATAGCATTTGTCCAAGAAACACACTTAACTGAATTGGAGCACAAGAAATTAAAGAGAGATTGGGTAGGACATGTAACAGCAGCATCGTATAATTCAAAAGCAAGAGGAGTGGCTATATTAATTAGTAAAAATGTGCCATTTAAAATAGAAGAGGAAATAATAGATCCAGCAGAGAGATATGTTATGATAAAATGTCAGATATATTCGGAGCTTTGGAATCTACTTAATATATATTCACCTAACGAAGAAGATCAAAAGTTTATGCAAGATATCTTTTTGAAGGTAGCTAATACGCAAGGGAACATACTAATAGGAGGGGATTTCAATCTGAATTTGGATCCAAATATGGATAAAACAGGGAAAAAAATTAACAGGAAGAACAAAGTAACCAAATTTATAATTAAATCAATGCAAGAAATGAAACTTGTGGACATATGGAGGAAACAAAACCCAAAAGAAAAGGAATACTCATACTACTCGACTAGACATAAAACATACTCAAGAATAGACCTATTTTTGTTATCAGCTAGTATGCAGGATAGAGTAAGAAAAACAGAATATAAAGCGAGAATGCTATCGGACCATTCACCCTTAATACTGACAGTAAAGCTAGAGGACATCCCTCCAAGAATGTATAGATGGAGATTAAACCCCATGCTACTTAAAAGACAGGATTTTAGAGAATTTATTGAAAAACAATTAAAAATGTACTTTGAAGTAAATACGGAATCAGTGGAAGATAAGTTTATACTATGGGACGCAATGAAAGCATTCATTAGAGGACAAATAATAAGTTATGCAACCAAGATGAAGAAGGACTATAATCAGGAAACAGAGCAGTTGGAAAGGGAAATAATAAACATAGAAAAAAAATTAGCAATAAAGGAAGATACAACCAAAAGAAGAGAATTGGCGGATAAAAAAATAAAATATGAAACATTACAAACATATAAGGTGGAGAAGAATATAATGAAGACAAAACAGAAATATTATGAACTAGGTGAAAAAACACACAAAATCTTAGCATGGCAGCTTAAGACAGAGCAAACTAAGAAAATGGTATTGGCAACAAGGAAAAAAGACAAACAAATTACATATAATCCAAAAGAAATTAAGGAAAACTTCAGAGAATTCTATGAACAATTATACCGAACTGAAAACGAAGGGAAAGAAGGGAAAATAGATGAATTTTTGACTAAAATTGAACTACCAAAACTACAAATAGAGGAACAAAATAAATTAACAGAACCATTTGGAACAGTAGAAATACAAGAGATAATAAAAAAATTACCAAATAATTAGACACCAGGAGAGGATGGACTCCCAATAGAATTCTACAAAACATTTAAAGATCTAATAATACCGCCCCTCCTGGATGTAATCAACCAGATTGATGAGACACAAAACTTACCAGATTCATGTAAAACAGCAATAATTACAGTGATACTAAAACAAGGGAAAGATCCACTCTCACCAGCGTCATATAGACCAATATCTCTGCTAAACACAGATTATAAGATAATAGCTAAACTATTAGCAAACAGATTAGCAGAACAGGTACCGAAAATGGTAAATTTAGACCAAACTGGATTTATCAAAAAAAGACGCACAACAGACAATATTTGTAAATTTATTAACTTAATTCATGCAGTAGAAGGAAATAAAGCACCGGCAGTAGCAGTTGCTTTAGACGCAGAGAAGGCCTTCGACAGAGTAGAATGGAATTACTTGTTCAAAGTATTGCAAAAATTCAGTTTACCGGAGAAGTATATTAATTGGATTAAAGCATTATATAAGGGACCGTTAGTGAAAGTGACAGCAAATGGACATGTATCAAAGCAATTTAACTTAAGCAGGTCAACGCGGCAGGGATGCCCACTATCACCATTATTGTTTGCGCTAGCTATAGAACCACTAGCAGAATCGATAAGAATAGATAATAATATAAAAGGAATAAAAATAAAAGACAGGGAATATAAAATCAGTCCATTTGCGGATGATGTGATAGTGTACTTAACAGAACCAGAACTATCAATAAAAGAACTATATAAGAAATTGAAGGAATATGGAGAAGTGTCGGGATACAAGATAAACGTAAATAAAAGTGAAGCAATGCCTATGAATAATGCGGATTTCTCAAAATTTAAGGAGGAATCCCCATTCAGATGGCAAATGCAGGCAATAAGATACCTAGGTGTGCAAATAAACAAAAATCTAGGCCAATTATATAAACTCAATTACAATCCACTAATGAAAAAATTACAGGACGATTTAGAGCATTGGAAAGAGCTACCACTAACACTGATAGGAAGGATAAACTGTATTAAAATGAACATTTTTCCAAGGATACTATACTTATTTCAGGCATTGCCAATACAACTGACAGAAAAATTCTTCAAAGAGTTAAAGAAAATAATAAGGAGATTTTTATGGAGAGGGGGGAAACTGAGGATAGCACTAGATAAATTAACAGAATGGTATAAACAAGGAGGCTTACAATTGCCAAACTTCAAAAATTATTATAGAGCCGCACAATTAAGGTACCTATCAGATTTTTATCAAACAAGGGAAAAACCAGACTGGACGAGACTAGAATTAGATAAAATAGGGGAAAAGATACCTGAACACATATTATATAAATGGGACGAAAAATTGGTACAACATAGAACTTGTCCAGTATTACACCATCTCCTCAATATATGGAAGAAGATTCATGTAGAAAGAAATAAAACAAATTATCAAATACCAAAACTAATATTGACGCAAAATAAGCTACTCCCTTTTACAATAGACAACCTTTCCTTTAGAAAATGGGAAAAAAAAGGGATTAAAAGAATAGAAAATTGTTTTTCAGGAAGTAGATTCTTATCCTTTGAACAAATGAGAGATAAGTACAATATAACTGGAGATACAGCGCTGGCATATTACCAACTGAGATCCTACTTGAAAGATAAATTAGGAAGCAATTTGAGTTTACCAGAGGGAAGTAACCTTGAATATGTGATTACAGATATAATGTTAATCAAAAGATTTATAACAAATATGTATATTAAACTGCAAGAAAAGGAGAATGAGGAAACAAATGGTAAAACTAAACAAAAATGGGAACAAGATTTAAATATAAAGATAAAAAAGGAAACATGGGAGAAATTATGTTCTGGAACGATGAGAAATACAATAAATACGAGGCTGCGTATGATACAATATAATTGGTTACACAGACTATACATTACACCGCAAAAGTTAAATAAATGGGACCCAACAGTATCTGATAGATGTTTTCGATGTAAAAAAGAAAGGGGAACAACAATTCATGCAATCTGGACATGTGAGAGAGTAGAAAAATTTTGGGATGATCTCAATCCGATATTAAATAAAATAACAGAAAACAATATACCAAAGAATCCAGAGATCTTTCTCCTAAGTAACATAAAAAATAAAGAATTTGGAATTGACTTGGAAGATGCACAAAAAAGATTTGTTAAGATAGCCCTAGCTGTAGCAAAAAGATGTATTATGTCAACCTGGAAATTGGAAGATAATTTGAAAATACAACAATGGTATATAGAAATGAACAAATGTATTCCATTAGAAAAAATAACATATAGTTTAAAAAATAATATTGAAATATTCGAACAAGTATGGGAGCCTTACATTAAATACAATAGCGAAAACCTACCGGGGACAAACATTACCTAAGTTGATGGAAGGAGAAGGAAAGAAAAGAATGGACTCTGTAGAATTTCTGGTGTATTTTTGTTGAATGACAACATTGTCTGACTGAATTAATGCAACCTAGATTGTATACCTAAAATGGATGAGAGGGGGGGTGGCTTGGGAGGAGGGAGGGGGGGGGAGAAAAAGTCACTGTAAATGTGTGAAAAAGATAAAGTGTATATCATGGCTATTGTGATTTATGGTGTGAAAAATAAAAAATTTAAAAAAAAAAGAAAGAAGGAAACTTTATAACCACACCAAGGTCAATTATTCAATATCTGAGAGAAAAGGGATCAAAAGAATAGAAAATTGTTTTTTGGGAAATAATTTATTATTTTTTGAACATATGAAGTACAAATATGGTATAACTCATGGTACAATGTTTGCATACCACCAACTGAAAACCTACTTAAAGGACAAATTGGGAAGCAGGCTGAGGTTACCAGAAGGAAGCAGCTTTGAATATGTGATTACAGACACAATGATAATTAAAAGATTTATAACAAACATGTACATGAAACTGCAAGAGAAAGAGAATGAGGAAACAAGCTGTAAACCCAAACAAAAGTGGGAACAAGATCTAAACATAAAGATAAAAAATGAAATATGGGAAAAGCTATGCTCCAGAACTATGAGAAATACAATAAACACGAGGTTACGCATGATACAATATAATTGGTTACACAGGTTATATATCACGCCCCAAAAGTTAAATAAATGGGACCCAACAGTATCAGATAGATGTTTTTGCTGTAAGAAGGAAACGGGAACAACAGTACATGCAATTTGGGCATGTGAGAAAGTGGAAAAGTTTTGGGAAGATCTAAATCAGGTATTAAATAAAATCACAAAAAGCAACATATCAAAAAAATCCAGAGATCTTTCTTCTAAGTAATATAAGAAGTAAAGAACTAGACCTCAATTTGGATGAAGCACAAAAAAGATTTATTATGATAGCCTTAGTTGTAGCAAAAATGTATGATGTCAACATGGAAATCAGAAGAGAGCCTGAGAGTACAGCAATGGTACATAGAAATGAATAAATGTATTCCATTGGAAAAAATAACATATAATTTAAGAAATAACGTCACAGTATTCGAACAAATTTGGGAACCGTACATGGAACACAGCAGAGAGGGCTTACCGCAGACCTCCACCCCCCTAAAATGACAGAATGAGAAGAAGACGAAATGAACTGACCCAGTGTGTAAAAGTAGATGACACAATTTTCTTTATTTTCATTTTGTGATGACATTGTTTAATGGGTTTAATGTATTGTATATGTTGAACGTTTAGTGGGTGGGAAACAGGGTGGGAAGAAGGGAGGGAAGGGAAGGGGGAAAAATGGGAGAAGATGACACTATGTATATTCAAGAAGGAAATGTTTGTGTGTATTTTGGTTAATATGGTTCATGGTGTTAAAAATTTAATTTTTTTTAAAATCATTCAGTGTCTGGTAGCACCCATATCCCAGAAAGAAATAGCTCCTCATTCCACCAGACTTTGCTCTACCACTTGATAGGAGAATGCACAGGCATTTAATTTTGAATGTTTTGGAAGGACATTGCACAAATAAATTCATAGGTGCACATTATTGATCAATGAGAGGCTTGATGCCCCAAATGGACACCAAATTTCCCCCACATGTTCTTGCTGTTTGATAATGAATGAAGATGAGATTAAACCAAATCGTCATTGCAGGCCAGGTATCTAAGTCCAAATAATGAGTATATTAACAAGTTTATTGTCATACACATTGTACCATATACATATGCACCAAAATTATTATTTGTTGCAGCCCAAAGAGAAACTATCATAGTAAACAAATTGAATTAAATTCAGAGACAATAAATATTGGGTAAATATTAGATATTCACAGTATCCTAGTGCAGCTATTCTCAATGTGCGCCCTACTGTGAATGACTGTCCTAGTGCAAATAAAATTAACTTGTGATGGTGTGGACAGTTCTTCTGTGGTGTCGGAGTAGTACCTGATTAGAGTAACAAGAGTTCACAAATCTGATGGCTGTTGGCAAAAATATGGTTCTGAACCTGAAAGTGTTGGTCTTCAGGCTTCTGTACCTTCTGCCAAGGGGAAGCAGTGGAAAGAGATGGTACCACTCACAAACATAGCTCTTACAGGACAAAGATAAATGTTCCTGAGTATTCCTTTGTGCATATAAAACCATGAATCTTATCTAGCCTACATGTTACCTCAGAGAAGCCCTTGCACCAGGTGCATAAGCAACCTCATGTCCCAGTGAACTAAACGCTAGGCCTCCCCACCCAGCCCTGTCTTCTCTGGTGACTTTCAACCAACAGGCCCACTCTCAAACCAGGTCTATAAAACCTCAAGGTGCCAATACCTGAGCTGGACACCAGAAGTGTCAGGCTGATTAATGAGTTGCCTTTCTCCTAGCTTCTTTTCTGCTTAGCCACTTCTTCCTGCCCAAACACAGAGTTATCAATGTGGTTATAAAGGCAGATGAGAGAAGGAGAATGTAAAAGGTTCACCATAAGCAGCATCTCAATGAAATGAGGGAAAGAAAGCCATGGGTGAAGGATCATCATCTTCACCAGTCTCTGCACTGCCATTGGTCACAGACCCAGCCAGCATCAACCATTCCAGTGCAGGCTATCTCCAGGTTCAGTATGCCTGACTAATGGGCTCCCCGATATATGGTCGAGCTCCCATCATTTTATCAAGTTCTGAAGTCCAATGTACATTTGTTCTTATAAACGATAGAACGAGTGCCCCTCTCTCTCCAGATTAAATAATTGTCCTTTCCTCTCAGACTGGTATACTTTTGATGTCATCTGTCACAATGCGGTGGAGTCATGGTAAACATACCAAATGATTGTCAAGTATTTTCCGGCTCACAAATAAAATTGGCTTATGGACATCTGCCTACATGTTACCTCAGAGAAGCCCTTGCACCAGGTGCATAAGCAACCTCATGTCCCAGTGAACTAAAGGCTAGGCCTCCCCACCCAGCCCTGTCTTCTCTGGTGACTTTCAACCAACAGGCCCACTCTCAAACCAGATCTATAAAACCTCAAGGTGCCAATACCTGAGCTGGACACCAGAAGTGTCAAGCTGATTAATGAGCATTCAGTTTTAACTGGCCTCTGATCACACACAAAATTAAACTCTGTGGATGTGCAACTTCGGTATATGATACGGAGAACTTTCAAAAACTTCTACAGGTGCACCATGTTGACTGATTGCATTACTGTCTAGTACAGAGGTAACAAAGCTCAGGATAAGAAAAAATTCCAGAGGGTGGTGAACTCGTCCTGTGACATCATGAGCATCAATCTTCACCCCATCAAGAACAACTTCAAGAGGAGGTGTCTTAAGAAAGCAACCTCTATCGTCAATGGTCCCACCACCCAGACCACACCCTCTTCACTCTGCTACCGTCGGGGAAAAAGTACAGGAGCCTGAAGATGAGCACTCAGTGGTGCAAGACAGCTTCTTCCCCTCTGCCATCAGATCCCTGAATGAACAATGAACCACAGACTCTGCCTTACTTTGACATTTTCCTGTAAGGTGGTTTATATAAATGTTGGCATTGTGATGCTGCCACAAAATAACGTATTTTGTGACATGTTCATGACAAAAAAAATTCTGATTCTGAAGATGACAAGCAATACAGTTAGTACTATCAGAAAGTTTAAATCATCATAAAGAGGTGAGAGTATTTGTGTCTGCACTGGTCAAACAAGCATGTATTAATCATATCTTATGATCCTTGTGCACATTTTGAAGTATTGATAGAATTTCTTCCTCACAGTTTATCTGCAATGGCAAAATATTTTTTTCACCAAATTCTTCCAAAACATTTTCCCCTCCCGAAAGATACTTATGATCCAGCTGCCATCTCACCCACACATGGCTGTATATCAGGTGAATGTACAACAGGAACCCTGGTAAGTTATTCCACTCTGGCGTCTTGTCACGTTGTGAAATGTATGATCTTCCTGTGCAGTCAGAGTATGACTGGTGATGAATGGCTGGAATATTTTTATACACCAATCTATCTCCTTTGGAGGTGAGTACAACACTCAGATGAAGCTGACAGAAAGTGTGTGTGGAAGTGAGATTACCTGCTGATCTCATTCAGCATTAGACACAGCTGTCACTCCTGGAGAAAGCAGAGTTGGAGGGTGTGGATAATTAGATCGAAGAGTGCAGTCATAACTCAGTCCCATCTTAAAGTCGAACTTTCTCTCTTCACACATATCGTCGGAATTGCCCAAGTAAATTCATTTTATTGCAATTATAGCCTTGTGCTAATAATGGCATTTCACCATCACACCTTGTCATGATCACATTTTGGGATAATGTAAACCAGTGGTTCTCAACCTTTTTCTTTCCACTCTCATACCACTTTAAGTATTTCCTATGCTATCGGTGCTCTGTGATTGGTAAGGTGATGTGTGGGTGGAAAAAAAAAGTTTTAATTGTACCTAATTGACTTGTTATGTGCACGGTTTCATAACTCCAAAGGAAATGAGCCAATGACAATTTTTCTCTAGCAAAATATTTCAGTAGCAATTGGGTCTAGAGCAGTGGTTCTCAACCTTCCTTTCCCACTCACATACCACCTTAAGCAACCCCTTACTAATCACAGAGCACCGATGGCATAGGTATTACTTAAAAAGGTATGTGAGTGGAATGAAAAGAGTTGAGCACCACTGATGTAAACATTCCTGTTGTGTGACACCATGAATTGTGGAGACTGAAGGAAGCATTTTTTTCCAATTTAGCACAAAACAAATCATGCAGAAATATATCTTTCGGGGATTTTCACCCATGGAAATTGATTTGAAGATCAGACTTCTAAGGCCTTGACATGAAGCAAGTGATGAAAATTACCTTTCTTCTAAATGCACTGAGATAAACTTTTGTCTGGTACTGTAGATCACTGTTCCACTGTGGAATCTGTTGGATTTCTGTCCCACTGATGCCACTGCAATGAACATTAAGTGGGTTCTGTAATTTACTTTGGTGAATTACTGGAGTGATCCTGCTCTATCCATTGCTGGGCACAGATGACAGACCTTCCCCTTTAACTCTCTCACCAACCCCATTAACTCTTTCAGTGCATACTCTTGACAGGTTGTCCTTCACCCCACCAAGTCCATGCTAATCACCGAATACTAATCCAACACTATCCCATTTAATTCACTCCACGAGTACCCCCAGGTTCTACCACTCACCTGTACATCAGGGAGAATATGAAGAGACAATTATTCCACCAACCAGCACATCTTTGGTGTGTGAGAAGAAACTGGAGCACCCAGAGGAAACAGAAGTAGCTTCAGGGAGAATGTGTAAATTACACATAGACAGCATCACAGATCAGGATTTCAGGTCGCTGGAGTAGTGAGGCCACTGCAACTTTATCATCCATACTATTTTTCAGTAAGCCAAAGCAGCAAGTGTCAGTGGGTTATTTGAGTTTGGGAGCCATTCCAGATGAAGTCTTTGCATTTTCATTGGATGGTGAAGAGCAGGATACCAAGAATTAAAGAATCTCTGCATCCAAAGATCACCAACATGTGGTGAGAGGAACAGTACTCTGTAGAACGGTTGACACTTAATGAATCAACCTGATCAAAAGAATCCAAAGAATTCTGATTTTTTTTTATATCAAGTTCAAGCTTATTGTCACATGTACCAATATGCAGTGATGGAGGTTGCTTGTGTAAGCAGCCAGATGATATCTCATGCATAGTACTAGTCAGACACAGTACAGAAGCGCAGAGTTACAGAGTTGGTCCAGAGCAATGACAACTTAATTTTTCTAACTGAGTTTCATTCAGATACTATTGTAATAAAACGGAAATGTGATATCACATGAAATGACCTTTCATGATATAATAGATTCTAAGCACAGACCGTCAATGTCTCTCCAGTGGCCTCTTTGAACAATACACCATCAAACGTTTAAGGGGCTATTACACAGGACCGAGAACATATAGATGGAGATTAAACTCCATTCTACTTAAAAGACAGGAATTTAGAGAATTTATTGAACGCCAAATTAAAATGTACTTTGAAATAAATACGGAATCAGTGAAAGACAAATTTATATTATGGGATGCAATTAAAGCTTTCATTAGAGGGCAGATAATAAGTTATATAACTAAGATGAAAAAGGACTACAATCGGGAAATAGAACAGTTGGAAAGGGAGATAGTAAGTACAGAAAAAGAACTAGCAACAAGGGAAGATACAACAAAAAGAAGAGAATTGGCGGACAAAAAAATAAAATATGAAACATTACAAACGTATAAGGTGGAGAAGAACATAATGAAAATAAAGAAAAATTATTATGAGCTAGGAGAAAAAATGCACAAAATATTAGCCTGGCAACTTTAAAATGCCTAGAGAGGATGGATTCCCAATAGAATTCTATAAAACATTCCTCCTCTCCTGGAAGTAATGAACCAGAGAGAAGAAACACGAAACTTGCCAGATTCATGTAAAGCAGCAATAATTACAGTAATACCAAAGACGGTGAAGGATCCACTAACACCAGACCAATATCTCTACTTAATTCAGCTTATAAGATAATAGCAAAACTATTAGCAAACAGATTGGCCGACTGTGTACCAAAAATAGTAAAACAAGATCAAACTGGATTTATTAAGAAAAGACAAATAGCGGATAATGTCTCTAAGTTCATTAATTTAATTCATGCAGTTCAAGGAAATAAGATACCAACAGTGGCTGTTGCTTTAGATGCAGAAAAAGCCTTTGACAGGGTAGAATGGAATTATTTATTCAAAGCATTACATAGGTTCAACCTACCAGAAAAATATATTAATTGGATTAAAGCATTATATAATGGACCATTGGCGAAGGTGACAGTAAATGGAAATGTATCGAGCCAATTTAAATTAAGTAGGTCAACTAGACAAGGATGTCCACTATCTCCCTCACTGTTTGTTTTAGCAATAGAACCATTGGCAGAACTGATAAGAACAGAAAATAAAATAAAAGGGATAAAAATAAAGCAGAAGGAGTATAAAATCAGTTTATTTGCAGATGACATCATAGTATATTTAACAAAACCAGAAATATCAATAAAACAATTACATAAGAAATTGAAGTAATATGGAGAAATATCAGGGTACAAGATCAACACAAATAAAAGTGAAGCGATGCCAATGAGTAATGCTGATTACACAGAATTTTAAAAAGAATCACCATTTAAATGGTAAACACAAGCAATCCAATACCTAGGTATCAGATCAGATAATAATTTAAGACACCTATACAAATTAAATTATCAGCCATTAATGAAGAAATTAAAGGAAAACTTAGAACATTGGAAAGAATTGCCACTAACATTGATAGGGAGGGTAAATTGCATTAAAATGAATGTCTTCCCAAGGATACAATACCTCTTTCAATCATTACCAATTCATTTAACAGAGAAATTCTTCAATGAACTAAAGAGAATAATAAGGAAATTCTTATGGAAAGTGGGGGGGGGTGGAAACCGAGGATAGCGTTAGATAAATTAACAGAGTTGTACAAATAAGGTGGCTTGCAGTTACCAAACTTTAAAAATTATTATAGAGCAGCACAATTAAGGTATTTATCAGATTAAACCAGATTGGACTAAGATAGAGCTAGATAAAATAGGGGAGAAGGTACCAGAACATATACTTTACAAGTGGGATGAAAAACTGGTGCAATATAAAAGTTCACCAATACTGCATAATTTACTCAATATATGGAAGAAGATTCACTTAGAAAGGAAAAAAGCAAATTACCAACTACCAAAATTATTATTGACGCAAAATCAACTAATCCCTTTCTACGTGATCTTCTTCCAAATGTTGAGCAGATGGTGCAATACTGGTGAATTCCTACATTGCACCAATTTTTCATCCCACTTATATATATATATAGCATATGCTATCTAAATGGTGATTCTTTCTTAAACTTTGTGAAATCCGCATTGTTCATTGGCATTGATTCACTTTTATTTGCATTGATCTTGTACCCCGATACTTCTCCATATTCCTTCAATTTCTTATGTAATTCTTTTATTGATATTTCTGGTTCTGTTAAGTATATTATAACGTCATCTGCAAATAGACTGATTTTATATTCCTTCTCTTTTATTTTTATCCCTCTTATTTTATTTTCTGTTCTTAACAGTTCTGTTAGTGGTTCTATAGCTAACGTGAACAGTGAGGGAGATAGTGGACATCCCTGCCTTGTTGATCTGCTTAATTTAAATTGGTTTGATATATATCCATTTACTGTCACTTTCGCCAATTGTCTCTTATATAATGCTTTAATCCAATTAATATATTTCTCTGGTAGGTTGAACCTCTGTTGTACTTTGAATAAATAATTCCATTCTACTCTGTCAAAGGCTTTCTCTGCGTCTAAGGCAAACGCCACTGTTGGCGTCTTGTTTCCTTGTACTGCATGGATTAAGTTAATGAACTTACAGATATTGTCCGTTGTTCATCTTTTCTTAATAAATCCAGTTTGATCTAGTTTTACTATTTTTGGTACACAGATGACCAATTTGTTTGCTAATAGTTTAGCTATTATCTTATAATCTGAGTTGAGTAGAGATATTGGACTATACGATGCTGGTGATCTCCCAGGGATCTGCTGTAGGAACTCAGTGAGGTGGAAGAAAAAGTCTTCAAAACTGGGAGAGCTGAGAAGAGAGGAAGAGCAGGACAAGGGCCTGGTGGGATTGGTGGGCCAGGGAGAGTCAAAGCATTGACAGACTGGAGCAGAAGATTGGTAGATGCCTTGTCTTTGGTATTACTGTAATTATTGCTGTTTTGCATGAATCTGGCATGTTTTGTGTTTCTTCAGTCTGGTTCATTAATTCCAGGAGAGGAGGAATTAATAAGTCTTTCAATGTTTTATAGAATTCTATTGGGAGTCCGTCCTCTCCCGGCGTTTTATTGTTCAGTAATACCCACACTCCTGTTCGGCTCCGAATCATGGGTCCTCTACCGGCATCACCTACGGCTCCTAGAACGCTTTAACCAGCGTTGTCTCGTACTTAGAGGAAAAAATAGATAGTATAGACAAGAATTAATAAGGGAAGGTAATGGAATAGAGAGAATAAGGAGGGAATTAAAAGAGTGACCTTTGTGACATATGAAAAGTGAAATCTTTTCTGGGGGGGGGCGGGGTGGGGGGAAATAGCGGTCACTGCAAAATCAGTTGACGCTTGCGAGTGGATTCGCAAATCCAAATGGAGAGGGGAGATGTGCTTGTCCGACAAGGGATAAAGGACAACTCAGGAGGGGAAGGGGAGATTGGGGATAAATAAGATAGAAATAGGAGAATAAGGAAAATGTTGGATGTTGTAGGAATGTTGTCTTATAAAGAGTTAAAAATAAGAAAACAGAAATGGAAAAGGAGGAAAGGTAATGATGGAAAAACGGAAAGAGAAGATAAACAAAATATAAAAGGGCTACGCTGAACTATATGACTTTAAATATTAATGGAATACATAACCAAATTAAAAGGAAGAAACTACTAAATTTAAATGAATAAATGTATTCCATTAGAAAAAATAACATATAGGTTAAGAAGTAATATTGAAATATTCGAACAAGTATAGGAGCCTTACATTAAATACAATAGCGAAAACCTACCGGGGACAAACATTACCTAAGTTGATGGAAGGAGAAGGAAAGAAAAGAATGGACTCAGTAGAATTTCTGGTGTATTTTTGTTGAATGACAACATTGTCTGACTGGCTTAATGCAACCTAGATTGTATACCTAAAATGGATGAGGGGGGGGGTGGGGGGGTGGCTTGGGAGGAGGGAGGGGGGGGAGAAAAAGTCACTGTATACGTGTGAAAAAGAAATAGTGTATATCATGGCTAATGTGATTTATGGTGTGAAAAAAAAACAAAAAAAAACCAGCGTTGTCTCCACTCCATCCTCAACATTCATTGGAGCGCTTTCATCCCTAATGTCGAAGTACTCGAGATGGCAGAGGTCGACAGCATCGAGTCCACGCTGCTAAAGATCCAGCTGCGCTGGGTGGGTCACGTCTCCAGAATGGAGGACCATCGCCTTCCCAAGATCGTGTTATATGGCGAGCTCTCCACTGGCCACCGTGACAGAGGTGCACCAAAGAAAAGGTACAAGGACTGCCTAAAGAAATCTCTTGGTGCCTGCCACATTGACCACCGCCAGTGGGCTGATATCACCTCAAACCATGCATCTTGGCGCCTCACAGTTCGGCGGGCAACAACCTCCTTTGAAGAAGACCGCAGAGCACACCTCACTGACAAAAGGCAAAGGAGGAAAAACCCAACACCCAACCCCAACCAACCTATTTTCCCCTGCAACCGCTGCAACCGTGTCTGCCTGTCCCGCATCGGACTTGTCAGCCACAAACGAGCCTGCAGCTGACGTGGACATTTACCTCCTCCATAAATCTTCGTCCACGAAGCCAAGCCAAAGAAGAAGTTTTTTTTATATATCCTGTATTTCCTCTATTTCAAATGATTTTATTAATTTGTTTTGCTCCTCTTCTTGCAATTTCGGTAGTTCAATTTTAGCTAGAAACTCATCTATTTTGTCTTCTTTCCCTTCTTTCTCAGTTCGATATAATTGCTCGTAGAATTCCTTGAAGTTTTCATTGATGTCCGTTGGGTTATATGTAATTTGTTTGTCCTTTTTCCTTGATGCCAATATCGTTCTTTTAGTTTGTTCTGTTTTAAGCTGCCAAGCTAGTATTTTGTGCGTTTTTTTATCCTAGCTCATAATACTTCTGCTTTGTCTTCATTATGTTCTTCTCCAACTTGAACGTTTGTAATGTTTCGTATTTTATTTTTTTGTCCGCTAATTCTCTTCTTTTTGTTGTATCTTCCCTTGTTGCTAATTC
Organism: Narcine bancroftii; assembly: GCF_036971445.1. NCBI lineage: Eukaryota > Metazoa > Chordata > Chondrichthyes > Torpediniformes > Narcinidae > Narcine > Narcine bancroftii. Next base: position 378,952,329 of record NC_091469.1, on the reverse strand, counting down.
TTTTCCTGTACTTGCTATTTCCCTTCCAATTGTTCTATTTCCCGATTGTAGTCCTTCTTCATCTTAGTTACATAACTTATTATCTACCCTCTGATGAGTACTTTATCATTTTGACTGTAGATCAGTCACTTTGCAGAATTATGCATTTGCAAATGGGAGCACATCTTAACTGACAGCCCCACTTTGTATGAAAAAAACACTGAAATGCTGCAGGAACTCAGCTGGTCATTTCAGCATCTATAGGAGACAAAGATGTATTGATGATGTTTCGGGCCTGACTGTGCATTAAGAGCCAGGGATCTGCTGTAGGAGCTCAGTGAGGTGGGAGAAAAAGTCTTCAAAACTGGGAGAGCCGAGAAGAGAGGAAGAGCAGGACAAGGGGCCTGGTGGGATTGGTGGGCCAGGGAGAGTCAAAGCATAGACAGACTGGAGCAGAAGATCGGTAGATGCCAAACAAAGGGAGAGAGAGCCAAAGAAAACATAGGGGTCAGTCAGATGGAGAAAGATGAGTCACACATGGGGGGGGAGTGGGTGATTAAATAAAGGAGAAGCTGCAGATAATGGAATCATGAGCAAACAAAGAATTGCTGGAGGCACTCTGCAGGACAAACAGCATTCATGGGTGGAGCTGGTCAGTGATTTCAACCTTTTATCAAGAGACCCTTTATAGAAAACAAAGGTTGCCAGTGAGGAATCTGATAAGAAAAGGTGACAATGGTTGTATAGGGAGAGACCAGACAGATGTAACTTGAGGGGGAGGGGGAGAGAAAGACTGGAAGAAGCCAGTGGAAAAATGGGGGTGAAAGGAGGTGAAAGCATGGGGGGGGAGCGATGTGAAAGTTTGCAGGGGATGGTGGGCATCTGCCAATCTTCTGCCACTGTTTGTCACTCTTCACCTCTCCCTGATCTATCAATCCCACATGGATTGAAGAAAGGTTCCAGCCTGAGAAGTTGACCACTCTTTTTCTCCCACTGATTTCCTCCAGCAGATGGTGTTTCATTTCAGATTCCAGCTTCAGCCCCCTCTTGTGATTTGATTTATTTAATGATGTGCTAATGCAGGAAATGGCCACTTTAAAGGAGGCATGGTTGGCATAGCAGTTAGCGCAATACTGTTACAGCATCAGTGAAGCAGGACAGGGGTTTGAATCCCACATTTTCTGCAAGGAGTTTGTCCATTCACCCTGTGTCTGCATGGGTTTTCCCCAAGGGCTCTAGTTTCCTCCTTCCCTTCAAAAACACATAGCAGGGGTGTAGGTTAATTGGGTGTAATTGGGCAGCACAGACTCGTGGGCCAAAAGGGCCTGTTAACTGTGCTATATGTCTAAATTTAAATGCCTTCCCTGACCTCATCATGAGGGTTTTAGTGAGGACCAATTAACATGAATAGTCATTAGGCACTTCTACACAGCCGCTGCTCCACTGGCAGTGTAAAAATGTCCTGACAGAATTTATTCCCTAAATTCCATCCCGTAATTTTTCTACCAAGACCCCTACACATTTTTACGGAGCAGCTGCTGTCTAAATTGACCACAGACACTCCATAAGAAACTGGGTGGACGTCCACATCTATGTCCACCCACGTTCACCCTCTAACAAACTCCACAATGCAGGAAGGCAGTGTAAAACTCCTTCCTGTGTAAACGACCACTCTGGAGGCAAGTACACAATTTTCCAAAGGAATTTTTCCTTTATTTCTATGAAAAAATCATAATTGATTGCCTTTCCCTGAATAGTCGCAATTGTGCAGGATCAGTGTCCCACATCCAATGTTGGTTAGTTATATCGTGAAGAGTTTTTTTTTTGTTGAAGACAAATTGACCAGTTCTCATTGTGTTAATTCCTGCTAGCCACATAACTCCACAACTCCTGAATATTCCCGGACAAGTGGGACTCTTCAAAATAAATTGCTCAGGACATAACTGAGACTTCCTACCGATTGCGATGGAGAGATAAAAGGACGGCACAATTAGTGTTGTGGTTAGTGCAACGCTGCTACAGCACCAGCATTCAGGGCCGGGGTTTGAATCCCGCACTGTCTGTAAGGAGTTTGTACATTGTCCCCATGTCTGTGTGGGTTTTTGCCAGGGGCTCTGGTTTCTTTCCGTTGTTCAAAACGTACCGGGGGTTACAAGTCAATTCTGTATAATTGGGCAGCACGAGCTCATGGGCCGAAAGGGCCTGTTACCATGCTGTATGTCTACATTTTAAATTTTAAAATTTGTCCTGGATCTTTCCACTAGCGTTGAGAGGTGCATTTTAAAAAGATACAAATTGAGTAAGAGGATTTGCCGTGATTACCAAACACCCACCATCCTTGTGTGATAATCCTTTTAAAGCAATCTTGTGCATTTTATGTGTTCATCCTTCCACAACTGAAAAATAAAAGCAATGTTATGTGAACAGGTCAAACAACCTAATGGAGTTGTCTCTGTGTTGGCCTCAATGTGCATTCCAGTGTAATAAGTAAAGAATGAATTGCTGTGCATTAATTAATTGGAACAGCAGAATTATTTTCACAGGATCACTTATTAGTCCCACTTTCAGCATAAATTGAGTGCTGCTGTGATTAACAAAATGCCCCATGGTGAAACATTGCCTGTCCCAGGAACATAGAGACACGAACAGGTCAACCAGATCCTGAAGACAAGATCTCCTCTCAATTTTAATAGGACTCATTTGCATGTCACCTCCATTTAGTTGCCTTGCCTCTGTATCTCAAGATACCCCGTACCTAATAAAAGGCTGCTGATCTTAACCTTCAAAGCATCAGATGCACCAGATATATGCTTATTGATAAAATATTTTATGATTTATTTTATGTAAAGTCTAACTCAAACTTTGGATGAGGTCCTTTCTCCCACTGGAAGAAATAATATCTCTCTATTTGAGCCCAACAACTCCTTTTAACCTTTCATATACTTCAATCAAATCATTTCCCAATCTTCTCAAGGAAACAGAAACTCTGGTGTCATTCTGCTGAATCTACATTTTTAAGCTAAATTTACCATTGTTCAAGTTCAGCTCAAACCCAATCTACAAATTCACTGTTGGCTGACTAACATTTAATAATGAGTCAGAATATAGGATGGAGTTTGAGAATCTGGTTATGTGGCGCCAGAACAACAATCTCACTTTATTTATTTTTTTATTGTTGTACTTTGGGTTATATCCCTGTTTGCACTATTGACGCTGCTACAAAACCCCACATTTTGTGACTTGGTCACGGCAATAAATTCTGATATCGGCAGTACGGAATGGAAGTGGAGAGAGTTAGTTCCTTCAAGTTCATGGGAGTCTGCATATCAGAGGACCTCTCCTAGAGTCAGCACAGTGAGTCAACTGTGAGGAAACCACACCAACACCTCTACATTCTAAGGAATCCGAATAGATTTGGCATGTCATATAATTCTCTATCAAACTTATGCAGGTGTACTGTGGAAAGTATACTAACTGGTTGCATCATGGTCTGGTTTGAAAATTTTGAGTGTCCAAGAATGCAAAAGGGGTCACCTTTAACCAGAGAGAGGACCATTCAAGAACCTGATTACAGCAGAAAGGAAACTCTCCCTTAAATCTGGATGTTCACCTTTAGAAGCTCGTGCACCTTCTGCCCAATGGAAGTAAGAAGAGAATATGACCAGGGTGACATGGGTCCTTTAACGTGTTGGTTGCTTTCCTGAGACTGATGGCAGTCTAGACAGAGTTAATGGAGGGGAATTTGGCTTGTGTGATGGCCTGAGCTGTGTTAACAACTCTCTAAAGTTTAAAAAGGTTACATGTTATTTGTTCTGGCGTATACCTTATACTGAAGAAAATTAGTTCAGACCAATATTGCAAAGGGCATTCAGCACCAAAGCATCTGAGTGAATACATACTTTGTGCTTGAAAGTAGCAGCAAGGCAGTTTTACGAAGTGGTAAGCAAACCACAAAGGATCCTGGCTTCATTAATAGCAACAGAGGCCTCAACATTCCTGCTCATAATGCAGAGAAATGGTGCTGCAAAAGGCTCGAGTCCAAGTAGAGCAAACAACACTGAGTACATTTCTGGGTTTCTGAGAACCCATTGGGAATTTCAACAACTAAATTCCAGCAGGATTTCGCAAGCACTAGAAAAATAAATTTCCAGTGTTTAGCTCTACCAGATGATGTAAACAATGTGTAATATCCAGTCTTTCCTTCCAGTGAGATTACAACCTCACTCCTTTCAAAACTATAGTCCTTGTTTAACTGCAGAAGAGCCAGCATTCCCTCATTCTGCTTTTACCTCAAGCCATGCTGTTTAATGGGCCAACACCAAAACCATCTTCCTGTCAGAGCCAAAAACTATGACCAACCATCTTTCTCCAAGAATGCTGCCTGACCCGCTGAGTCTCTCCAGCTTCTCTGTATTTGCATTCTTGCCAGGCTGCTCCACAATCTACACAGTGCTCACACTAAGTCTTCCTTCCACCTTCAACATCTCCATCACACTCAAAACAGGTTCCGTTTATTGCCATGTACATCATACACAACATGTGTTTCCTTCTGTTGGCCTGTAGAGGCATACAAAAATGAGCTACTAGTCCAATGCCCCACCGAGAATCGGAAGAGAGTCCCTTCAGATACAGAGTTCATGTATCCCGCCAACCCTTTCCGAGGCCACTGCCTCTTGCTCTCCCCCAACTTCAGTAGTCTCCTCAGTGAACCCAAGCTCCAGGTATCCAGGTCACCCTCCTCAGCCACTGGTTCCTGTTGATAGCTGAAATCCTTTGGCACCCTTGCTCCCCATCAGCATCATAAGGGACCCAATATCTGGTCCCCATGAGCCTGCTGTGAGCCCTCACTCCCAGCGGCTGTCTCAGGAAAGGATGGAGGTCTCAAGAGGTTCTGAGGAGGAGAGGTGGTCTTCAGGCAGAGCCAAAGCTCATAGAAGGCTGCTGTTCATGCCGTTCCTATCGATCCAGGCGTGAAGGTTGGGAGTGGCATAGAAATCAAGTGGATGATAGGGTAGTGCCACAGAGACTGGACAATGTGCGCTTAAGGCCCTCATCCTGGACCCAAGAGCTACTGACAGCATCAGGGAATCAGGACCTGGGTCAACGAGATGGATTGGAGAGTGGGCAGCTGGATAAGGGGGCTGCAGCTCAAGTAGTCTTGGCCACACTGGTTATGGGGGCAGCAGAGAGAGGAAAGGTAGGTGATTTCCACTCATTCTCTCTGAGGGGACATTTTCCCTGGATCCCTCTGCCCCTAGTTGCAACAAGGACAGGATTCTCCTTTTCTTCATTTAACACCCCACCAGCCTCCACATCCAACAAATTATCCCCCCAATTTCTATCACCTACAACATGATCCCACAATCAGACACATCTTCCCCTCTCCTCCCCTTTCTGCCTTCCGCAGGGACCACTCCCTCCATGACTCGCTCGCCTACTTCTCCCTTCCCACCAGTCACCCCCTTGGTACCTACCCTTGTGACTACAGGAAATGTTGATCCCATCCATACCTCCTCCTTTACCATCATTCAGGGTCTTAAACAGTCCTTCCAAGTGAAGCAACATTTCAGTCGTGAATCTGCAGAGGTCAAAAATATCAGGTGCTCCCGCTGTGGTCTCTGCTACATCGGAGAGACTGGACGCAGTCTGGGAGATCACTTCATTGAGCACCTCAGCTCTGTCCATTGCAACAGCGAGAACCTTCCAGTGATCACCTATTTCAATTCTACACACCAATCCCACACTAACATGTCAATTCATGGCCTCATGCACTGCCAAACCGACCGCAAATTGAAGGAAAAACACCTAATATTCCTTCTAGGCTCTCTCCAACCAGATTTCAGTTTAACCTCTCCTCTGAAACTCTCTCTCTTTCCTATTCCTCTGTCTCCTTTCTTCCAGCTTTTCAGCCCCTTCCTTAACCTCTCCATTCAGAGAGCTACTCCTTCCCCATCACTTCTCAGCCTTTTCTCTTTTACCCTTCCTCCTGTATTCACCTCTGACCCCTTTCCTGTTAGCCTATGCTCCTCCCTCTGCCCCTTCATCCCTCCTCTCCAAATTTCATGACGTGCATGACAATAAATTCTGATTCTGATTCTCTCCTCTCCTCTCCAGTCCCTTCCTCCTCCCTCTGCAAGTTTTCGCTCATACCTTGACAAAAGGCCCAGGCCCAAAACATCAGTTACCCTTTACTTTCTCTGGACGCTGCGCGACCTGCTGAGTTTCTCCAGAACTTTTGTATATTGCACTTGACCCCATTCTGTACAAATGTTCCTTTTCTTGTGAGACAATGCCAGAGAGTGACTACTCTTTGCTGACCTTTGAATGGGATGCTGAAGAAACCTTCTCACTGTTTCTTGGTTCACGGGAACAGTTATAAATAAATTTAAACCAAGGGTCTCTGAGACAGACCTGAAGGTGCATTGTTTGTGGTCCTACCCACAGGGCTGACCAATGTTCCCTTATTGTGAATAACCTGTGTCTGATTAGATAAGTCTCGTCCATAGTTACACACAGAACTAATTAGAGGGTGAGTCAAAAATCTCTGTGCTCCTGTGAATAACTCACAATTTGTCATGCTTTTGCAAGGCAGTGATTACCTAGATGGTGTTAGTCATAGCGTCAAAAAGAGGGGGAACTCATTGGAATCTTACACAGGGTGTTTGGAGTCAGAAAAATAGTTAGGAATCATTCGGAACCATATGGTCATGTCATCACACAGCAGACTGGATGACTCAAGTTAAATGCAAGAAGTAATCAAGGCACCTGTAATTATAACACAATATTTAGCTCACTTGTTTTAAACACTTCCACTCTGCAGGTCCTAGAGGAGTTCAGTGTCAAGGAGACAGAAGGCATGGCAACCAGCAGTGGGAAGAAACCAGGTCACAGACAAGAGGGTAAAACCAATGAATCACAATGAGTTCCTCATGAATCACATAAACCAACTTTGTGTTCAGTCAGGAAGGTTGCTGGCTCCCATTGTATTTAATAAGGTCTTTTTATTTTAGATGAATGCAATCTTTTTCATCATCATGCTAATGCCTTCTTAAAATTCCAGTGAAGACCCTGTTTCCAATGGATATTGTTGTACATGGAAGTCTCTGGGATTCACTAGAGGCTTGAGTTACAGGGAGAGATTGGATAGGCTGGGACTTTATTCCTTCTTCTGTAGGAAATTGAGGGTGAACTTGTAAAGGTTTAAACAATAATGAGAGGCATGGATAATGTGGATGCTCAGTCTTTTCTAGAACTAGAGGGCATTGATTTTAGATGAGAGGGGAGAGATTTAAGGGGGAACCTGAGGGGTAATGTTTCCACTCAGAGGGTGGTGCAGAACAAGCTGCCAGAGGAAGCTGTAGAGGAGGGCACAATTTTGACATTCAAAAGACATTTGGACAGATTTATGGATAGGAAGGTCTGAGAAAGATATGGACCAACCACAGGGAAGTGCATCTCACCCAGAATGCCTACTTGGTTGGCGTGGACATGTTGGGCCTAAGTGGCTGTTCTGTGCTTTATTACTCTGACTCTAAAGCCTCCTACCTTGCTGTGTCAAGTCTAAGAGCTATTGTAGATTCAGTGAACAGGAACACCGTCCATCATGCATCTTCCGTACCTTGGTTTGGCCTAAATCCAACCTGTAGAGTTGGGAGTGTTTGAAAGTTTGGCAGAGGAGCTGAACAATCTTGATAGTGTCACTTTGGGGAACATCTCCAGCTACTTTAGGATAAAAGCAATGAAGTCAAACATACTCTCTTCTCCCCCTCTCAGCAGGGAGAAGGCTCGAATGTGAAAATACACACCAACAGGGATATAGATAGTTTCTTCTCCACAGCCATCAAGTCAGAATTTCAAGAGTAAGGATTGTTTTCTGAAGCAAAGTCTGCCATGGGATACACCAGGTTGGATTGTCCCATGTCTGATCTGCCACGAAGAGTGACTTGGTGCAGTTCTCATCCACCTGTTTTAGGGACAGTTGGCAGACTGAGCTAACTTCCCCAGACCTGACAAGTGTTCCAGCTCCAAGTGGAAAGATAGGCTCAGGATTTTGAGCTGGCCTCAGACTACTCTGCAAGGTTAAAGGCTTTCTCACATGCCTTGAAGAATCAAAGCTGTCAAATAGTTTTAAACAATTTAAAATTACCCAGGTAACATACAAACCTTGTATAAATTAAATCACATGCCACAACACAGAGTGCTGGATGAACTCAGGGGGTCAGGCAGCATCGTGGAAAGCAATGGACAATCAACACTTCAGGCTGAAAACACTTCATGAAGCTTCCTTTACCACCTTAAACCACACTATAAAATAATTGAGGAAGGAAAGTTCCCTTTCTGTTCTTACTGAGATATGTTGGGTTGCTAGCCCCTTCAAGTGATCGGATAACATCAGCCAACCCTGTTGAGAAGCAGTCAGGTGTACAGTGTCTGTCAGCCACCCCCCCTTTCCCACCCCTGACCTGACCTGCACAGAACTCCATGGTTAATACATCAGAGAAGCAGAAGAGTAAAGCATGCTGGCATCTAACTTCCAGATCCTCATGGATTTCTATGTGGGATCACAGTCCGAAGCAGCCGGAGAAATTCTCGACAGTAAGTGTCAGATTCCCAGCCCCTCCCTGAGACATGAGACTTTGTCCAAGTCTTCCCCTTGGATCATTGGTAGGTGATGGCTTTCCAAAGGAGAATTTGTCTCGATTGTTCTTGGGTTGTGAGGGAGCTTAATGGAGTCAACACATCCAAGAAACAGGTGGAGATACTGAGAAACCAAATATTTCTGCCTTTTGTCTTTCCCAAGGATGGACACAGTGTGGTCCATCCGGAGGGATGACAGCTCTCTGGTAGTACTGAGTAGTCACCGAGGAGGGTGTGAACCATGTCTCTGTGAAGCAGACACACCACCTTCTCTCTACTCTCTTTGAAAGGTAAGTCTAGCTTTTAAGTTCATCCAGCTTATTCTAAAGCTTGAACATTTGCCAAGAGATGTGGGTGGGGGGGAAGGGGGGCAATCTTAAACCATTCATTTATGTACTGACCATCAGCCAGCACAACTCCCCCATTTTCTGTTCTGGGGCCTTATTTAACTACCATCTTGTTAAAGGCAGGCAGTCTTGCCATTCTCTTCTTCCTTCTTTTTCGACCTTTCTATCAATCATATTATTAGTAAATAATATTGGAGTGAATAGGAGTACATAATCAAAAAGGGGAAAAATATCACTATATGACATCATATCTTTGGCTTAGCTTCGCGGATGAAGATTTATGGAGGGGTATGTCCACGTCTGCTGCAGGCTCGTTGGTGACTGACAAGTCCGATGCGGGACAGGCAGGCATGGTTGCAGCGGTTGCAAGGGAAAATTGGTTGGTTGGGGTTGGGTTTTGGGTTTTTCCTCCTTTGTCTTTTATCAGTGAGGTGGGTTCTGCGGTCTTCTTCAAAGGAGGTTGCTGCCCGTCGAACTGTGAGGTGCCAAGATGCACGGTTGGAGGCGATATCAGCCCACTGGCGGTGGTCAATGTGGCAGGCACCAAGAGATTTCTTTAAGCAGTCCTTGTACCTCTTATTTGGTGCACCTCTGTCTCGGTGGCCAGTGGAGAGCTCGCCATAGAACACGATCTTGGGAAGGCGATGGTCCTCCATTCTGGAGACGTGACCCACCCAGCACAGTTGGGTCTTCAGCAGCATGGATTCGATGCTTGCAGACTCTGCCAGCTCGAGTACTTCAATGATGGTGATGAAGTCATTCCAATGAATGTTGAGGATGGAGCGGAGACAGTGCTAATGGAAGCGTTCTAGGAGCCGTAGGTGATGCCGGTAGAGGACCCATGATTCGGAGCCAAACAGGAGCGTGGGTATGACATCATATAACACATTGCATTGCACCACAATTAACAAATATATTCTCATCTCTTCAAACTGAAATACTCAAAAAAAAGAAAAATGTAATTATATAAAACCGTACCTAATCTAAAAAAAAGAAAAATATTTGGGCAGCTTATCCTGAGAATTTATTAATAAAATGTAATGGTCTGGTCTTCACCAACAAAGAGAAAAGAGATAAAATATAGTCCAGAAGGGAAAATAATTATAATCATGTGGAAATAATTTATAAAAGGTCGCTGTCTCTTCAAATTTAACAGAAGAATCAAATGTGTGGCTCCTAACTTTCTCTAAACTTAAACATGACAACATTTGAGAGAGCCATTGAGTCAAAATAGGTGGATTAGAATCTTGCCATTTAAATAAGATAGCTCTTCTAGCCAGCAATGTAGAAAAGGCTACAACTTGATTCGTGAATGTGGGAACTCGTCCCACTTCTGGAACTACAATTCCAAAAATTCCAAAATGGGTTAGGATGCAAAGTGATATCCAGTATAGCTGACAAAGTCTTAAATATATCTATCAAATACCTCTCCAACATAGGGCATAATCAAAAAATATGAGTTAGACTCACTGCGTACTCAGTCCCCTACTGTAAACCCACAAGTGCAGTCAAATATTGTACCAACTCCATCTTCAAATCATTCATAGGCCAAGCATTAAATCATGTCCAGAAGAAATCCAGGGGGATGGGGGGATTGAAAGTCAGTTACATGGTGCCAAAATAACAAACTCTCTCTCAAAGTCAATAAGATGAAGGAGATGATCACTGACTTTAGGAGAGGAAATGGAGACCATGCCTCTATCCACATGAATGGCGCAAAGTGGAAAGAGTAGATAACTTCAAGTTCTTAGGAAAAAACATCTCCAATGATCTGACTTTGGACAAGTAAGTTGATGCCTCAGCCAAGAAATTATTCCAATGCTTCTGTATCCTTGGAAAACTAAGAAAGTTCAACATGTCCCTCAAAAAAGTCTACAGCTATATCAATATTTGCTGGATGCATCACAGCATGGGACAGAAGTCAGAAAGAGCTACAGAAGCTAATGAGAGTAACTCAGAATGTCACATGATCTTCATTCCCCTTCATGGAATCCATCTACATCACCTCTTGCCTAATGAAGCCAAAATACTTAACAACACCTCACAACCCAGACACACTCCCTCTCCCCCCATCAGGGAGAAGGCTCAACAACCATCAGGCTTACAGGTAGTCTTTTATCCTGTGGCCATCAGGCTCCTGAATGAGCCTCGCAAAAAGGGGTCAATAAGCCAGCATATAGGAGGAAAATTGAAAGCTTGGCTGAATGGTGTACTAACAACAACTTCGCACTCAATGTCACCAAAACCTAAGAGCTGATTGTGAACTTCAGGAGGAGAAAGCATTGGGGTATCAGAGGTGGAGAGGGTGAGCAAATTTAATTCCTAGGAGTCACTAAATTGAAGGACCTTTACTGGGCCCAACACATGTATGTCATCATGAGAAAAGCACGTCAGTGCCTTTACTTCCTTGGGAGTTTGGTATGACATTGAAAACCTTGGCAAACTTCTACAGATGTGTAGTGGAAAGTGTTCTGACCAGCTGCATCACAGCCTGGTATGGGAGAAACAATACCTCTGAATGGAAAGGCCTGCAAAAGGTAGTGGACACAGCTCATTACATCACAGGCAAAACTCCTCACCATCGAGAAAATCATTGCTGTCGGAGAGCAGCAGCAATCATCAAGGATCCACATCGCCCAATTCTAGCTGCTGCCATCAGGAAAAAGGTATAGGTGCCATGAATCATACCACCAGGTTCAGGAACAGTTACTAACGCTCCACCATCAACTCCTAAACAACAAACTTAAATCAGAGACTCATTTAACAACTCGGGTCAACACCGAAAATGGCCATCGAACGTGGCGGCTGGCAAGACCTCACACAGGCTGAGACGTCTGTTTCCATAGGCCGCTAGTGGAAAGGTGAAATTGGCCAACCACTGCCGGCAGATCACAGAGGGCCCAATCAGTGTCCGGATGCTGGAACCGACCAATCAGTGGCCAGCCCACTCAAGCTACGCCCCAGTGGTGACTCGGCCGAACTCACTATAAAAGGCAGAGCTGCCCCTGAATAAATTCAATGTCGAATACACTCTACCGGCATGCATGTCTTCTTTCCTCAACAAGTTTCAAGCAACAGCCTTGGAGCCATAACTGTGAGCTATCACCTGACTGTAGCAGTAGCGAACCCACTACAGTGGTGACCCTGACCGGTCCAAAAGGCATTTTGGACCCGACGATGGAGCAACAACCCGAGGCCAACACTATACCATTAAAACTGCCCTGCTTCTGGACCATCCAAACATGGGTGTGGTTCCAGCAAGCTGAGGTGCAGTTCACCATTCGAAGGATCTCCGAGGACAACACATGCTACTACTACGTAGTCAGTGTCCTCAACCAGATCACGACAGCCCGGATTATCAATTTCTTCCAGCAGCCTCCAGAACAAGAAAGGCCATCAAAGAGCTACTAACCCTCACATTTGGGCTCTCAAAGCATGAGCGCACTGCCTTCAAGGCCACTATGAATGCCCTAGCCAACCTGACCTCCTCGTGCACGCTAGGATAGATGCCACAAGCTCCCTCAGCAGCTGGTTGATGGGCATTGGCAACTGCTGGCCTTTTTTCAGTAAACACCTCAGGCCACCAGAGCTCAAGTACAGTGCCTTTGACAGAGAACTGTTAGTTTTATACCTGGCAATTTGGCACTTTTGATACTTCCTGGAGGCAAAATTTACACGGACCACAAACCCCTTACATTCGCCTTCCATCAGGTGTCCGACCCGTGGTCAGCCAGGTAACAGCGGAATTTTAGATCATGGCTGATCATTACCATCAGTACCCCTTTCCAGCCTTATCCCCATAACCCTTAACTCCGTTACCCACAAGAGTCTTATCTAACTCTCTTTTGAACATAGTCAGCGAATCCGCCTCTACCACCCTCTGTGGCAGAGCATTCCACAGATTCACACTTCTCTGGGTAAAAAAATGCTTTCTCATCTCCGTCCTAAAGGGCCTACCCTGGATTCTTAAACTATGCCCTCTAGTCCTCGTCTCCCCCATCATTGGGAACAAGTAATCAGACTTCACCTTGTCTATCCCCCTGATGATTTTGTATACCTCAATCATGTCCCCCCTCATCCTTCTAAACTCCAATGGATACAAGTCCAGTTTTTCTAGCCTTGCTGCATATGACAACCCTGCCATCCCTGGAACTAACCTTGTAAATCTGCGCTGCACACCCTCTATAGCTAGTATGTCCTTCCTCAAGTTTGGAGACCAGAACTGGACACAATACTCCAGGTGGGGTCTCACCAGGGCCCTGTATAACTGCAGAAGGGCGTCTCTGTTCCTATACTCCAATCCCCTCTTTATGAAAGCCAACATTCCATTTGCCTTCTTCACAGCTTTCTGAACCTGCATGCTAGCCTTCAGTGACCGGTGAACAAGTACACCCAGATCCATTTGCACTTCCCCACTCCCTAGCTTGTCTCCATTTAAATAATACTCAGCTTTCCTATTACTTCCCCCAAAATGAATAACCTCACATTTGTTCACATTGAAATTCATCTTCCATTTAGCCACCCACTCCTCCAGCCTGTCCAAGTCCTTCTGCATTTTCCTTACATCCTCCTCACACCCCACACCGCCACCCAGTTTAGTGTCATCTGCAAATTTGCTCATGTTATTTATAATCCCCTCATCCAAATCATTAACATAAATTACAAACAACTGAGGACCCAACACCGATCCCTGAGGCACTCCACTCGTCACATCCTGCCATTCTGAAAAAGACCCATTTACTCCAACCCTTTGTTTCCTATCTCTTAACCAATTTCCTATCCATGTCAGCACCTTACCTCCAATACCATGCTCCCTGATCTTTCCCACTAGACTCCCGTGCGGTACCTTATCAAAGGCCTTCTGGAAGTCCAAATACACCACATCCACTGGCTCCCCCGAGTCCACCCTCTTTGTCACATCCTCAAAAAATTCCAGAAGGTTAGTCAAGCATGACTTACCCTTAAGGAATCCATGCTGACTAGCCCTTATACTATTATTACTGACTAAGTGTTCTGCTATTTCTCCTTTTATGATGGACTCCAATATCTTCCCCACCACTGATGTCAGGCTAACCGGTCTATAATTTCCCATTTTCTCCCTCCCTCCTTTCTTAAAAAGCGGCACCACATCAGCCACTCTCCAATCCTCAGGGACCTCCCCGGAATCTATGGAACTTTGGAAAATGTCGACCAGTGCCTCCACAATTTCCATAGCCACCTCTTTAAGCACCCTAGGATGCAGCCCATCAGGCCCTGGGGATTGATCAGCCCTCAGTCCCAACAATTTACTCATAACCTCCTGCTTCTGGATCCGGATATCCATTAGATCCCCTACCTCCCCAGTAAAGTTCCCCAAGTCTCTTGGTACCGCATGACCACTACCCCCTAACTGACTATAACCTATATCCTCCTTGGTGAAGACAGTTGCAAAGTATTTGTTAAATTCCTCTGCCATCTCCTTGTTTCCGGTAATAATTTCACCCTTGCCCATTTTCAAAGGGCCAATTTTAGACCGAACCAATTTCTTCCTCTTCACATACTTAAAAAAGCTTTTGCTATCCTCCGCAATATTATCTGCTAATTTCCTCTCGTACTTCATTTTCCCGTCTCTTATGGCTTTCTTAGTTACCCTCTGATGTTCTTTGAAGGTTTCCCAATCCTCTAATTTCCCACTCCGCTTCGCTATCTTATAATTACTCCCTTTGGACTTGATAATGCACTTGATTTCCTTAGTTAGCCAGGGCTGCCATTTGCATCTCCTAGAGCCTTTCCTCCACTTTGGAATAAATTTGTCCTGAATCCTGTGAAAAATGTCCATAAAAACCTGCCATTTTTCCCCAGTTGTCCTCCCAGCTAGTGTATCTTCCCATTTTATTTCGGATAGCTCCTCCCTCATAGCTGCAAAATTCCCTTTATTTAACTGAAGTACAGATGCTTCCGACTTCCTTTCCATTTCCCTTTCTAATTGCAGCTTAAAAGTAACCATACCATGATCACTATTCCCTAATGGCTCCCCTACATCAAGGTCACTTATTAAGTCTGCGTCGCTGCACAGCACCCAGTCCAGAATCGACTTCCCCCTGGTAGGTTCCTCCTCTAGCTGTTCCAAGAAAGTATCTCGTAGACATTCTATAAACTCGCTCTCTTGTGTTCCTGCCCCCGTCTGATTATCCCAGTCCACCTTCATGTTGAAGTCCCCCATAACTACCGTATTGCTACCACTTTGACATGCCACTCTTAATTCCTGATTTATACTACTACCGATATCTGAGCTACTTTTCGGAGGCCTGTAAATGACCCCCATTATATTCCTCTTGCCCTTGCAATTTCTTAATTCAATCCAAACAGACTCTACCTCACCTGTTTCAATGTCCTTCCTTTCAAACGCCTGAATCTCATTTCTTACTAACAGAGCTACCCCACCTCCTCTTCTTAACTTTCTGTCCTTTCTAAAGGACGTGTACCCTGGAACATTTATTTCCCAATCCTGCCCTTACCGCAGCCATGTCTCCGTTATTCCGACAATGTCATAACCTCCCATCGCCATTTGCGCCTCAAGCTCATGCATTTTATTCCTTACACTCCTTGCATTCATACACAATACCTTGATGCCATACCTCCTTTCTCCCTCCACTTTGGTTCTTGGTGCATTCGTTCTTATTCTCCTATCACTTTTAGCTCCCTTATTCCTTATTGTTTCACCGTCTATCAGAACCACCCCTATATTCTCTCTCCTATCTACTTCCCTATCAGTCCTGTTCCCTTCCCCCTGCCAAATTAGTTTAAATCAGCTCCGACAGCTTTATTAAACCTAACTGCCAGTATATTGGCCCCCTTCGCATTCAGGTGTAAACCATCCCTCCTGTATAGGTCCCGTCTTCCCCAGAAGAGATCCCAATGGTCAATGAACCTGAATCCCTGCACTCTGCACCATTCCCTCAGCCACACGTTTAACCTCTTGATTTTATTATTCTTGCCCCCACCCTCGCACAGTACAGGAAGCAGCCCCGAGATTACAATCCTGGAGGTCCTGCTTCTCAACCTCCTTCCGAGCTCACGGTAGTCTCTCTTCAGGATCTCCTCCTTCAATCTATCTACGTCATTTGTGCCCACGTGTATCAGGACCTCTGGCCGGTCTCCTTCCCCCCCCCCAGGATACTCTGAACCCTATCCGAGACGTCACGTACCCTGGCTCCTGGGAGGCAACACACCATACGGGAACACTTGTCAGGTTCGCAGAATCTTCTGTCCGTTCCCCTAACGATGGAGTCCCCAATGACCACCTTGTTCCCCTTCTTCTCCTTCCGTACCACTGTCTCCTTTGGCGCTACCTCTGGCAGGTTATCTCCCCCTACTTCATCCAATACTGTATATTCGTTGCTAAGATCTGTAGCCACTGGGGTGCTCTCCACAGAGCTAGCAACTTTTGCCCCACTCCTGACAGTAGTCCACTTTCCTGACCCCCCCCAATCCAGGGGTAAGAACTTCCCTGAGTGTTGAATCAATAAATTCCTCGCTCTCTCTGATAAGCCTCAGATCATCTAGCTGCATCTCCATTTCTTTAATTTTTTTCCTAAATGCTTGTGTCTCATTACATCCCCTGCAGGTATGTCCTGTGGAAATGTTTATGGTCTTGTCACCAACCTCCTCACACTCTCTGGTGAGCCTAAGGTCATCTAGTTGGAGCTCCAGTACCTCAACTCGGCCCCTAAGGAACCCCACCTCCTTGCACCTGGCACAGATATGGTCTTTTGGGAGGGTGGAGGTCACCCATGGCTCCCACATCTGGCAACTTGAGCATAGCACCAACCCCATGGACATGGCTCAGCCTTTTAATGGTAGGGTACTCACAATGCACTTTACCTAGGAAGGTCTTTCTCTACGCCTGCTTACGCCGAAGCCTGATGAGCCAAAGCCTGGAAGTCCCACTCCTTCGCTGGGCCACTCACGCGCTGGGCCACTCACGCGCTGGGCCTCTTATTTATCTGCCTTTTACCCAATTAACCCCGACACGCTCACCTGCACGGCCTCCCGACCAATGGCCGCCTCCAACGCCGACTCCTCCCCTCAGGCCCTGGTAAGAGACTTTTTAAAAAAGTTTTCCTACCTGCCCCCGACTCTTTTCTTTTCTGTCTTCTGTCTTCTGTCCTCTCCTCTCCCGACTGCTAGGCCCTGTCCCCGGTAAAAGCCTTTTTAAAACGCCTTACCTTCCCGACACGCTCACCTGCACGGCCTCCCGACCAATGGCCGCCTCCAACGCCGACTCCTCCCCTCAGGCCCTGGTAAGAGACTTTTTAAAAAAAGTTTTCCTCCCTGCCCCTGACTCTTTTCTTTTCTGTCTTCTGTCTTCTGTCCTCTCCTCTCCCGACCAGCAAGACCTCGCATGGGCTGAGACACCCATTTCCATACTCTGCTGATGGAATAATGAAATTGGCCAACCACTGCCGGAAGATCACAGGGGGCCCAATCAGAGCCCGGATGTTGGAACCGACCAATCAGTGGCTAGCCCACTTAAGCCACGCCCCAGTGGTGATGCAGCTGAGCTCACAATAAAAGGCAGAGATGCCCCTGAATAAACTAAGTGTCGAATACACTCTACCGGCGTGCGTGTCTTCTTTCCTCTGCAAGTTTCGAGCTACAGCACAGCAGCTATAACCATGTGCTACAACCTGGCTGTAGCTACAGACTCTTGCTTTGTACATTATTTATTATTGAATATTTAGTTTCTGTACTGCACAGTCAGTTTGTTTACATTTCTTTCTTTTCTTGAGTACTGTATTTGTAATATTTGTAAGTACAATTCTGTCTCCCCCACAGGAAAAAGAATATCAGGGTTTTATATGATTTCATATATATACTCTGACAATAAATCTGATCTTTGAAATTATTCCCAGCAGTGGTCAGGCACCTTTTTGTACTGGATTTGCTAGGAAAGTTCATTATTTAACTGTGAAGTAATGGAATCTTAAAGCACAACCTTTCAATTTTTGAGTCCTATACATATTGAAAATATGCCGTAAAAGATTTAAATGAAAATAAAAACACTGCAGATGCCAGAAATCTGACATAAATTGTTAAAATGTGAGTAAAACACAGCAGATCAGACGGCATCTATAAAATGGGGAATCATTAATATTTCAAGTGAAACTCTCTATCAGAATTTTTATTTTTAAAGTAAGATAAAGCGCCGTGCTAAATTATAAATTGCTTTATTTCCAACACAGATGCAGCAAGACCTGTTTTTTTTTGTGTATGAGCAGTGCAACTTGTCTATGCAATGATTTTTTAAAAATTAAAATCAGTAATGATTCTCTGGATCACTTGACTTTAACTAAACAAATCCTAATCTATTTCTGAGTCTAACTTAACTTGCCCTCACAAATTCCTGTTTGGAGACATGGCAGATTGCCAAGTCACAGACCAAGAAATTCAATTTAATGCTACAAATCAATCCTTTAGTGCATGATTTTTATGCGCTAAAGGATTAAATTGTAGCATAAAATCAAGTGCAAAATATATCAGATCCTTGCGGTGTACATTGCGCGTGATATGACTTGTCATCGTGTGGCTCTATACACGGTGTGATGGTGAGGTTACTGGCTAGCAATCTGGAGTCTGGACAAAAGATCCAGTGATATGAGCTCTAATTGCACCACAGCTGGGGAATTAAAATTCAATTAATTAAATTGGACTTTTAAAAGAAGCTGCATCAGTAACAGTAACCATGAAACTTCCAGATTGTTGTAAAAGCAAAATGGTTCATTAATATCCTGAGGGGAAGGAAGTCTGCCTGGTTTAGGCAGACTAGCCTCTATTTGTCTCCAGACCACTGCGATATGATTGACTCTTAACTGACCTCTGACAATTAGCTGTCACCGTTACCCTTCTCAAGGACCAACTAGAAATGAGCAACAAAGACTCTAGCACTGTCGAGATACCTGCCTCTGCATGCGAAAAGTGAATCTTGGCCAGTGCAGGAGTGAGATCAGAGCTGTTCAGCAAGAGGGAAGCAGGACCTCTTGTCTCAGCTTTTACGCTGCTAATTGACTTTGGCTCAACCTGATCTCTCACCCATTTCACAAAGCTTCACTTCACTCTCATAGCAGGCATACTTCAGGGAGCCCTGGAGGCACAGAGTAGTTCAGCATTTCCTTCTGCCTTCCCTTATGAAAGGAGTTTCAGGAGTATGCAGATACTGAAACCTGGAGTAAAAACTATCAGTGAGAAGAATTAAACAAATATTCCTAATTTTAATGTACTGTATATGATCTTCTTCTTTGGCTTGGCTTCGCGGACGAAGATTTATAGAGGGGTAAAAGTCCATGTCAGCTGCAGGCTCGTTTATGGCTGACAAGTCCGATGCGGGACAGGCAGACACGGTTGCAGCGGCTGCAGGGGAAAATTGGTTGGTTGGGGTTGGGTGTTGGGTTTTTCCTCCTTTGCCTTTTGTCAGTGAGGTGGGCTCTGCGGTCTTCTTCAAAGGAGGTTGCTGCCCGCCAAACTGTGAGGCGCCAAGATGCACGGTTTGAGGCGATATCAGCCCACTGGCGGTGGTCAATGTGGCAGGCACCAAGAGATTTCTTTAGGCAGTCCTTGTACCTTTTCTTTGGTGCACCTCTGTCACGGTGGCCAGTGGAGAGCTCGCCATATAACACGATCTTGGGAAGGCGATGGTCCTCCATTCTGGAGACGTGACCCACCCAGCGCAGCTGGATCTTCAGCAGCGTGGACTCGATGTTGTCGACCTCTGCCATCTCGAGTACTTCGACGTTAGGGATGAAAGCGCTCCAATGGATGTTGTGGATGGAGCGGAGACAACGCTGGTGGAAACGTTCTATATATATATGATATATATAACCTAATATTCCATTTGTTCACTCTCCGACCAGATGGCATTGACATCAACTTCTCTGATTTCTGTTAGGCCCCTCCTCATCTCTCTCTCTCTCTCTCCCTTTCCCCATCCCTCTGTCTACTTCCCTCCAGGTCCCCACTCCATTCAAAGAGTTACACCCCCTATCATTTCCCATCTTTTTTTTCTTTTCTGCGCTTCCACCTACATCCACCTCTTGCCTGTGGGCCTGTGCTCTTCCTTCTGTCCCTCACCCCACCATTTTATTCAAATGCCTGCTTGTTTTGCTCATACCTTGACGAAGACCAAGCCCAAAATGTTGCCCATATACCTTTGCTACATAAAGAATGCTGTGTGACCTGCCGAGTTTCTCCAGCACTTTTGTGTATTGAATCAGCAGTAAGAACTCAGCAGGTTGACCAGCATCTGTGGAGGAACGGGAAATTGTTAATGCTTTGCGCCGAAGCCCTTCACCCAAGACTGATCATGGAGCGAGGAGAGGGAAGACAGCAAGTGTGAGAGAGTGGGAGGGGTGAGCCAGGGTCACTTGAGGATTGGTGAATCAGATTTTCGATGTAAAAAAGAAAGGGGAACAACAATTCATGCAATCTGGACATGTGAGAGAGTAGAAAAATTTTGGGATGATCTCAATCAGATATTAAATAAAATAACAGAAAACAATATACCAAAGAATCCAGAGATCTTTCTCCTAAGTAACATAAAAAATAAAGAATTTGGAATTGACTTGGAAGATGCACAAAAAAGATTTGTCAAGATAGCCCTAGCCGTAGCAAAAAAATGTATTATGTCAACCTGGAAATTGGAAGATAATTTGAAAATACAACAATGGTATATAGAAATGAATAAATGTATTCCATTAGAAAAAATAACATATAGTTTAAGAAATAATATTGAAATATTCGAACAAGTATGGGAGCCTTTCATTAAATACAATAGCGAAAACCTACCGGGAACAAACATTACCTAAGTTGATGGAAGGAGAAGAAAAGAAAAGAATGGACTCAGTAGAATTTCTGGTGTATTTTTGTTGAATGACAACACTGTCTAACTGAATTAATGCAACCTCGATTGTATACCTAAAATGGATGAGAGGGGGGGGGTGGGGGGGTGGCTTGGGAGGAGGGAGGGGGGAGGGAGAAAAAGTCACTGTAAATGTGTGGAAAAGAAAAGTGTATATCATGGCTATTGTGATTTATGGTGTGAAAAATAAAAAATTTAAAAAAAAAAAAAAGGATTGGTGAATCAGGGAAGTGTGAAGGATGATGAACAGATGGGGAGGGTGAAAGGCTGGGAGTCGGATGCAGGTGATTGACATGTGCCAGGTTGAGAGAGACAGAGCAAGAGAGGGAAGATAAAGAAAAAGGTGGAGCAAAATGAACCGGGGAGGCAGCTGGGGGAAGGTGGAATATAGGCCGTCGATGCTGCAATCTGATATTTAAAGGTGAACAGGGATAATGGAAATAATTAGGGGAGAAGTGGAATGGGACCAGCCATAAGAGGGGATATGATGGGTGTAGAGGAGAATGGAATCAGGAAAGACCAGAGGGAAGTTGAAAGAGAGGGAAATACAGGAGGTGAGGATTAGCTGGTATGGGAAAATTCAACATGCCATGGCAGAATACATGGTGTTGTGAATCTCGTTTGCATTTGGCCTCACCCTGGTCAAGGTGAAGGTGGAGGATGGACAGGTCAGCAAGGGAATGAGAAGAAGAGATGAAATGGCATTCAGCTGGGAGCTTGGCAAGGCCACTGCAGAAACTCAGGGATCAGAGGACAGCATCAAGGAACTAGATTGCCTTGTCCTGTGTCTACATCTATGCTTCCCATGGCTGGCTTCAGCCTCTACCTCTTCTTCTAGAAGCATAATGTGACACAAGGTCTGAACATTCTGCTTGGAGACCACCTCCGCACATTCAAAAAGGTAGGTGATTATGAGTTTTGGCAGAGTTTCTTGCCTTTACATCTCAATTTGGGCTATTTGAAATGGCCTGATGTCACTGGCTCTCCACTCAGCTCTGAATCATCTTGAATACAGCAGCTCATACATACAGCTGCTCTCCATATATTACAGCCATGCCTTCAACACCATTATTCCCTCAATGCTGGCTGAGAACCCCTCTGCACCCCACTATGCAAATGGACCGCGACTTCTTCATCGGAAGACCACAGTCAGTATGAATTGGAAACAACGTCTCCGCCTCACTGATGAGGATGTATGCTTAGCCCATTGCTCTACTCACTATACACCCATGACTGTGTGAGCAGGTACAATTCCAATGCCATCTGCAAATTTGCCGATGACACCGTGGTTGTTGGCAACATCGCATACGGCAATGAGGAAGTGTGCAGAAGGGAGATAGATTAGTTCACATCAACAACCTTGCATCCAACATTAGCAAAACCAAGAGATTGTAGACTTCAGGAGGAAGTCAGGAGAACATGATCCAGTCCACATTGAGGGCTCAGTAGTGGAGAAGACTAAGAACTTCAAATGCCTGGGTGTCAACATCTCCGAGGACCTGTCCTGGTGCCCCCATGTCGATGCAATCATGAAGAAGGCTCACCAGCAGCTATACTTTGAGAGGTGCTTGAGGAGATTCAGTATGTCATTAAAGACTCTTAGAAACTTCCACAGGTGTACCGTGGAGAGCATTCTGGCTAGTTGCATCATTGGCTGGTATGGAAGTTCCAATGCTCAGGACAAGAAAAAACTCCAGAGGGTTTCTAACTCGGCCTGTGATATCACAGGCACCAGGCCTCTCCATCAAGGACATCTTAAGAAAGTAGCCTCTAGCCTCAAGGACCCCCACCATCAGGGAAAAGGTACAGAAACCTAAAGATGAGTACTCATCGGCACAAGGAGAGCTTCTTCCCTGCTGCCATCAAATTCTTGAATGATCAATGAACCAAAGACACTGCCTTACTTTGACTTTCCGTGCACTATTGGTTTATATAAATGTTTCCACTATGATGCTGCAGGAAAACAACAATATTTTGTGACTCGTTCATGGCAATAAATTCTGTTTCTGATTCTGAACCGGGATTGCTGGTGTTGTAATGGCGTTATACCAAACACCAGGCAAACTATGATGGCCAAACTTTCCATTATCTGAAACATACAATTAGAGTCACAAAGGAAGACTCTACTAGGAAACTAGAAGATTGGGAAAACTTCAAAAAGCAACAAAGAATCACAAAGAAGAGAGGGAAGATAGATTATGAATAAAGATTAGCACAAAATATAAAACAAAGTCAAAGTTTTTATAATTAAATAAAGCACAAAAGGGTGGCTAAAATGAAGGTTGGTCCCTTAGAAGATGAGTATGGGGAATTGATATTATGTAATGAAGAAATTGCTGAGGCTTTGAATGACTATTTTGTCTCGATCTTCATGGTGGAGGACACGTGTGCCATGCCAGAGACAGATGTTATGGATGTGATGGCAGGTGAGGAATTAGATGCAATAGCTATCACTAAAGAGGTGCTACTGAGAAAATGTGGGTCTAAAGATAGATAAGTCCCCTGCTACTGATGGAATGCATCCCAGGGAACTGAAAGAAATGACAGAAGTTATAGTAGAGACTTTGGTGATTATTTACTAAAATTCTTTGGACTCTGTGAGGTCCCGATGGATTAGAAACGGCAAATGTCCACCACTATTTAAAAAAAGATGTAGGCAAAAGGCAGGGAACTATAGGCCAGTTAGTTTAACATCTGTGGATGGGAAAATGCTTGAATCTAAAATTAAAGAAGAAACAGCAAGACATCTGGATCAAAATGGATACATCAGGCAGGTGCCACATGGATTCAACAAAGGCAGGTCCTGTTTAACAAATTACTAGAGTTCTTTGAAGATATAATGAGCTTGGTAGATAGAGAGGAGCAGATGGACATGGTTTACTTGGATCTCCAGAAAGTGTTCGATAAGGTGCTGCATAAAAGACATATATACGATAAGGATCCATGGAGATGGGTTATGTATTAGCATGGATAGACAATTGGTTAACCAATAGAAAGCAGAGAGTTGTGATATAGAGGTGTTTTTCTGATTGGCGGTCAGCAGTGAGCAGGGTGCTGCAGGGGTCAGTGCTGGGCCTGCAAATGTTCACGATATACATAAATCAGGGGTTCCCAACCTTTTTGTTACTCTGTACCCCTTGGGCATTTTTTTAGGTTCCCGTGTACCCCTAAAAATTAAGGATTAATAAAACACAACCTTGTGCAATCTGACTGCAGATTACAACACCATGTATTGTACAGTAGTGGTTATTCTCTCAGACCCAATGTACCCCCTGAAAAGTGCAAATGTACCACTGGGGGGTACATGTACCCCAGGTTGGGAACCCCTGACATAAATAATCTAGAAGAGGGGTCAGAGTGCAATATATCTAAGTTTGCTGATACCATTAAAGTGAGTGGAAAAGGAAATTGTGGAGAGGATATGGAGAGTCTGCAGAGAGATATAGATAGGTTAATGGAGTGGGCAAAGGTCTGGCAGATTGAGTACAATGTTGGTAAATGTGGAAGGGAAAATGGAAGATCAGATTATTATTTAAATGGATTGTGATTGCAGCATGCTGTTGTGCAGAAGTGGAGTCCTTGTGTATGAATCACAAAACATTGGTTTGCAGGTGCAGCAGGCTATCAAAAAGACAAATGGAAAGTTGGCCTTCATTGCTAAAAGGATTGAATTTAGATGCAAGGAGGTTTTGCTGCAACTGTACAAGGTACTGATGAGGCTGCACCTGGAAGTACTTCATGTAGTTCTGGCCTCCTTACTTGAGGAAGGATGTGCAGCTTGGAGGTGGTCCAGAGGAGGTTCACCAGGTTGATTCCAGAGATGAGGCGGTTAGCATACAAGGAGAGATTGGATCATCTGGAGCTGTATTCGCTTGAATCCTAAAGGAATGTATAAAATTATGAAAGGCATAGATAAGATAGAGGTAGGTACGTTGTTCCCATTGGTGGGGGAGACTAGAACTAGGGGACACGTAGCGTCGAGATCTAGGGTAGCAGATTTGGGATGGAGATGAGGAGGAACTGCTTTTCCCAGAGGGTGGTGAATCCAAGGAATTCACTGCCCATTGAAGCAGAAGAGGCGGCCTCAGTGAATATACTTAAGACAAGGTTGGATAGATTTTTACAAAGTTGGGGAATTCAGGGATATGGGGAAAAGGAGGGTAGATGAAGATTAACCTATCATCAGATCAGCCATGATCTCATTGAATGGTGGAACAAGCTCGATGATCCAGATGGCCTACTCATGTTCCTATTTCTTATGTTCTTATGAGTTCAGCTCCAACCACACTCAAGAAACCATCTCAGGCAAAGCAGTTTTCATCTTTGACAACCCAGGCGTTGTAAACATTCATTCCCTCCGTCACCAATGCCAACATTCACCAGCGTAAACTACAAGTTCCAGCCTCACAATGGTAGTTGAAACCAGAACTCTGACCCAAAGAGTATGAAAGGTTCATCTGCCAATCCCAAGAATTCATGGCAGGTAGCTGCATTGATGGGGCCTGCCTAATGATCGCAAGAAATGTTACACTCTCTAATTCTGGGGACCTTGATAAGTTGAAGAGGAAAGCATTCCAAATAAAAAATTGACTGCTGAAGTGTTTTTTTTCATCAAAGTCAATCAGACAAAGGACAGTAAAGATCACCCTCTAAGTCAGAAACAAACTACAGACAGAACTTGCTTAGAGAGTAAAGTCAATCTTTGAATTACAACAGAATATTCAAGGGATGGAAGTAAATCCAGCTCTTTCATATGACATCTGCAAGCATTTCTATTAATCCTTAATTCCGAATGTTGGAATGTAGAATTGGATAGATTAAGGGAAATATATATTTTTTAAATTTACTTAAAGGCTGAGGAATAAAACTCTCCTCTAGACACAAATAATTTACTTCCACTTCTTCTGATTCCCAAAAATCAAGTGTAACAGAGCACACATGAGATGAAGTTAAGCAAGAAAGTCTGCAGACGCAGTGATTGTAGTTTAATACAAAAGTACTGGAGAAACTCAGCAATTCACACAGCATAGATGGGAAGCAAAGATTTCTAACCAATCTTTTGGGACTTTGCCCTTTGTCAAGGTATGGGGGGAGGAGAGAAGGGGAAAGGGCCATAGGCGTGTTGGCTCTTCTTTTCTTCTCCCCCCCCAACCTTGTTATTCAGGTGCTTGCCCCCATTTTTCTCTTACCTTGACAAAGGGCTCAGGCTTAAAATGTTGGTTTTATATCTTTGCTTCTTATGTTTGCTGCGTGACCTGCTGAGTTTATCCAGCACATTTGTGTATTAGATATATGAGATGAAAGGATTCATTTATGAGACTGGAAGAAAGGGCTCTCTTCATTCCAATGAAGATGGAGGTTAAAAAAAAAAGTTCAGAGTTGCAGGAGTGACTTATGATGTGGTTTAGAAAAGTAAGGAAGTAGACAAACATTCTTCCTTCTACTCAGCCTAACGATTGAAGATGGCCTGTGACATCATGACCACCTGGACAGCTGGTGAAGTCAGTGCTTGAACCATAGACTCTTTAACATGGTGCAAGAATCAAATGGAATTGTTTTCTTGCCATATGCATCAAGATAAAGTAGAAAGCTTTATTTTGCGTGCCATTCAGGCAAGTCAACTCATTCAGTAGGTAGTGCAATAATTGCAAACAAATAAATAAAGCAACAGAGTGGGGGAGGTTAGTGAAGGACATAGAGAAAGGTACAGTAAAGTTTGAATGTTTTAGGTTTGATATTATTTGTCACACTATACCTCGTACAGCCGGAAGGGTTATCAAATTATCTCTAACATACATAAAGCTGTGTAAAAAATGTAGGATTTCAGTGAAAAGAGGAAAATTAGCATCAAGCAAGGACAGCATGATCATTCTGTTATGGAGCGCATTGAGGAGTTTGATGGCTGTGTGGGAAAAAACTGTCTTTAAGCCTGTTGGTGCCTACTTTCACACACTTGCGTCTCAAGGAAGCAGCAACCATTGGCGACTGAATAAATCTGGAGGAGTGTACGACAACAGTGACCAACTACATTAGTAAGTGTACTGACGATGTCACTGTGCCCAAGTTCATCACTATTCACTCAATCAGAAGTCATGGATGACTGTGGAAGGTGAGCCTGCTAGATCTAAACACCTCCCTCTGCAATTGGATTCTCAGCTTCCTGATGGAGAAACCTCAGGCAGTCTGGATCAAAAACAGCACCTCCAAGACAATCACACTGAGCACAGGGCATCCCCCCCCCCCCCCTAGCGCTGCATGCTCAGTTCACTCTGCTAACCCACAATGGTGCAGCCAAACACAGCTCAAACCACAGTAAGAATGATGAGTCAGCACACAGAGATGGTGCAGACACTAATGAATTGGTGCAGGGACAACAACATGCATCTGAACATTAAAAAAAACAAAAGAGATGGTCCAGGGGGACCATGCTCCACTGACTATTGATGGCACCGCCATTGAGGTCGTCAAGAATATCAAGTTCCTCAGACTGCACCTGGTGGAGAATCTCTCCTTGGTCCCTTAACACCAGCTCCATAACCAAGAAAGCCCAATAGCACCTCTACCTCCTGTGAAAACTGAAGAAAGTTCATCTCCCACCCTCCATCCTCACTATATTCTACAGAGGATGTATTGAGAGCATCCTGTGGAACTGCATCACCACCTGGTTTAGAATCTGTACCACATTAGACTGCAAGACCCTGCAGAAGATAGTGAAATCAGCAGAAAATATCATTGGGGCTCTCTTCCTACCATGAAGGACATCTACAACACTCGATGCAGGCGGAAGGCAATAAACCTTGTGAAGGACTCCACACACCCTTCATGTAAACTGTTCCCCCTTCTGCCATCTGGTAGGAGGTACCATAGCACTTGGGTCCTTACGTCCAGATTGGGCAACAGTATTTTTCCCCCAAGTCCCAGAACATATGTCGATAGTCTACCATGGACTTTTACTGTATACATCCTAATATTTTAATATTTCAATGTGTTTAACTTCTATTCTAACTTGAATTTATGTAAATATGTTCCATGGTCCTGGAGAAATGCTATCTCACAGAACCCCCATCAAAACTCATACAACCAGTTTCAGAAACAGTTGTAAACCCTCCACTATCAAACTCCAAAACAAGAGATTTAATCAGCAATTTAATTTCTGACTCTTATTTTGCACATTATTTACTACTGATATTTTTGTATTACACAATCAGTTTGTTTACATTTATTTCCTTATTTACATTTCTCTCTTTTGTATAAGTATCTTTCTTCTTGAATGCAATTTACAGTTACTGGTAAGTATAAATTCTGCCTGGCCACAAGTAAAAAAGAATGTTAGGGTTGTATGTGATGTCATTTATGTACTCTGACAATAAATTTGAACTTTGAACTAAAGAAGGCTAGCTTCCAAAATAAATGTGTAACAACAGATGATTTTTAAAATACAAGCTACCTTCTCTTTATCTGCCACTCCACTCCTGCACCAGCGCAGTAATGGGGGAGTCTCAGCTGGTCCAAACTCTGCAACTGGACTCTGCGGAAGGGTGCTCAGTTTGTGGAGCAAACTGCCGCAAGAAATGGGAGAGGAGGACACAATTCCAATATTTAAAAGGCCTTTGGACAGATACGTGGATAGGAAAGATTGAAAGGCACGTGGGCCAACGCAGGAAAACGAGACTAGTTAGTTAGACAATTTGCACAGCGTGGACAAGTTGGAGTGGAGTTGTTTCCATGTCATGTAACTCTGACATACTGCTATATGTTGCTGAATATGTCACGAAGCTTCCAAAATGATCTCTTCCCACCTTGTCTCCAGATGGACACAATCCCTTTCCCCCAATTACTCCAGCTCTAGTAACCTGTTCCCAGGGTAAGGCCTTCCACTCCAGGACTTCCAAAATATTCACTTTCCTTAAAAAACATGAATTTCCCCCTCAAATTAATTGATAAACCCTACACCTGTACTTCCTCCATTTGTTGCATTCTACCCTTACCCCACCTCCTTCCCAGGCAGAACATAAACAGAGTCCCTCTGGTCCTCACTTTCCACCCCACCAGCCTCTGCATCTTGATGACCATCTGCCAACATCAGCATGATCTCACCAACAGCCATATATTCCCCTCACCATCTCTGTCTTTTTCACAAGGGTAGGTCTCTCTGAGACTCCCTGGTCTGCTCTTCCCTTCCCACCCACCCTTTCCCCTTCGAAGCACTTCCCGCGCTAACCGCAGAAAGTGCAAAACCTCACTTCCATCCAGACAGACCTTCTAGTGATGCAGAGCTTTACCTGCACATCGTCCAACCCAATCTACTGCATTGGCAGTGTGGTCTCCTACACGTTGGTGGGACCAAATACAGATTGGGTGACTGCTTCACCAGACACTCACATTCTGTAAATGTGTCTAGGCTTGAACTTCCTGCAGTCAATTGTTTCAACTCTCCCAGCCATTCCCACACTGATATGTCTGTCCTTGGACTCATCCACTGCCAGGGTGAGGTCGAACTTAAACTTGAGGAACAATCCATTATATTCGTCCTAGACAGTGTCAAACCCAACAGCATGGTCTTCACTTTCTCTAAGTTCAGTTAGCTTGCACCTCTCTCGGTTTCCGCTGATTCCATCTTTTCTCTGCCTTCTCCTATTTTTACTGTTCCTTCTAATTCTCCCGTCTCATTGGTCCCTTCCTCTACCTGTCAATTCACCTCACCAACTTTTTGACCAATCCCTATTACTTCTTGGCCCTTCCCCAGGTTCTTTTCCCCTTCATTTTCCATTCTTATTTTTGTTTCATCGAAAATGCTGATTGACCATTTCTACCCATGGATACTGCCTGATCCGTTGAATCTCTTTGCACACGATTCTGACATTGCTGGGTTTACCAACAAATAGCAAGCCAATCTTTCACAGGATAACCTTTAGCAACTTTCAAGGGATAAATATTTGAAAATTAATTGATTAAAAGATCAAAAGAGTGGCAGCTGGAAGAGACCTACAAGCGGCTGCTGAGGCTGGAATTTGAACCACAATCTGCAGGAGGGGGAACTCAATGGGTTGATCAGCATCCATGGGAGAAAAATGTGTCGACTGGTGCATTCCAGGCTGCAGGAGTATGTGTTGAAGGACACACCGAGGCTTGGCCCAGCCAACGTGAGAGCACTGTGGGAAGGACCACAGTCTAGAGGTCTTCTGTTACTGGCCATTGAGGGGATGAATAATGACAAGATGCAACAATGGGTGGCAATGCAGCTAAATAGAAAGTGAATGTAACAATGTACAGTGATGCAAATGGATGGCTACAACACCAAGAGTGCGAAGAGACTTTGAACGGTTTTCATTATGTAAAAAATTATTGTGAACAAAGTCGATTTTTGGAAAAATATCATTGGGGGAGAAAGGAATGGTCGACGCATCAGATCAGAACTGTCTTGATGAAGGGTTCAGGACTGAGACATTAACAATTCCTTTTATCTCCTGAATCACTGAGTTCCTCCAGCAGGTTGTGTTTGTCACCTGCAGCCAGATCTTTCAAGGAAAGGCACAGTGACTGACTGCCTTTTTCTGTCACTGACTGGTGATTCAAAATGGAATGGCAGCCATTCCAGCCCTTGAAACAACATCAGGCTGCTTCAAATCACCATTGTTTCACCTTCACTTATGACGTCTGTTGCCTGGGTGGGGTGGGGGGAGAGTGACTGCGGTGACTTGTTTAGAACTACTTGCAGTGTTCTTTCTGCTGCCCCGCTTGGCCTGAGCAACCCAGCCACTGAGGGACCCACAATTAATATCCCTGCATTGACACCAGTTACCCTGCAAAGTTAAGTTGTCACACAACCGGTCACTCCATGTCTTAATGAATGACTCTGTGAACAGATCCTCAGTGGGTTGTCATAACTGTGTGGTACAAACGAGGTACCCAATTGGATCCGATAATTCACATTCAAATAAACCACAGTGAGTCAGGATTGTATTTCTTAACTGCCATCATTCAGTGGTTTCATTTTTGGTAAACCTCTGATTCCCATCATTTATTTCTAAGTAATCTTTTATTTCAATTGCTTTCAATGCAGAAAGATTTAATACAATCCCTTAGGCAGGTTGGGCAATGTAAAACGGCACTAATTTTATGGATTATTTAGTCCAAGCTCGCTATTCAAATATTATATCTCTCATCCCATTCATACATTTTATTGCGGTTTCTGATAAATCTGCACTGGGATTGAATTTCAAACATCTTAAACTCATCAATGCATGAAAAATAATGAACTAATGACCACATTAAATAGAGCAATACTTGTGATGACTGATTATCTTCAGTCTAAAACATCAGCTTTAAAGATTTCAGTTCATGGGTGCATGAAAGAATTGACAATGTGCCTCACATGATAGGTGGTCTCTTTGTATCTTAGCTCCTACATCTATATAAATTTATATCAATCTAAAGACACCCACAAATTAATTGGGCGGCATGGGTTCCAATGCATGGAATAAGCTTCTATCCTGTTGAAAATCATTAAAAATTAAAATTAAAAATGATTGGCCTTTCTTGATCATTTCCTTCCAGATTCCCAAAGCTGAGACATAGTGCTTCAAAGATTCTCTCCAATTTGTGTTAGATTCAGATTTCAGATTTATTCTCAGTCTTTCTTCTTTGGCCTCCAAAGGGGCCGGCTTGAGATACAGGCCAGTGATTGACAGCCGGCCCGGTGGGGCCAGCCTCCCAGGTTGCCTACCTGCAGGTACAGTGGTTTCCCCCTTTAGTAGGCTGGTAGGAGTGTGGCCAGTGTTGTGCTTGTATCACCACATTCACCCCCTTATAAAATAAGAACTCGGGGGCATGGGGGGGGGGTGGGGTTGTGTCCTCAGTACCAGTAGTAACTACAAGTTCAAGTGGTCTGGAGATCATTGGTGCCTCTGGGACTGTCACAGGACAGGCTCCTGGTCAATGGTTGGTAGGGGCAGGGCCGCCTGAGGGTCGGCTGGGTCCGGGATGACCGGGGCAGCCAGCAATGCGGGTGGGATAGTATCTGGCAGAGAGGGGGTGTAGGTGTGGGGCAAGTCCGCGGGTAGTGGGGCCCTCTGGAGAGGTGGAGAGAGGGTGTCAGCTCTCGGAGATATTGATGGGCCGGGGGTGCCCGGGGTGAGAAGGCTGGGCCTCTGTAGGTGCTAGGTCCCTGGTCAAGGTGGAGTCCTCACATCCATTGGGGCACCTGACATAGGCGTAATTTAGGTTTGAATGGAGGTGGTCCACCTGCTCAACCAGGGGGTCAGATTTGTGGATCCTCATGTGTTTGTGGAGGAGTACTGGTCCCAGAGACATCAGCCATGCTGGCAGGGCATCGCCAATCGCCAATTTCCTAGGAAAGGAGAAAAGGAGTTTGTGAGGGGTCTGATTGGTAGCCATGCACAAGAGCAACCATATGGGGTGGAGTGCTTCAGGGTGGGCCTCGCCATTAGTTGATGGACCAGCCTTTCAACCTCAGGGCCAGGAGGGCTGCCTTCCAGATAACCCTGTTTTCACGTTTCACCTGCCTGTTTCCACTAGGGTTGTAGCTAGTCGTGTGACTAGCCGCGATGCCTCGCACTGTCATGTACTGGTACAGCTCCTCACTCATGAAGCCAGACCCCTAGTTGCTGTGGATGAATGCCGGGTATCTGATCATGGTGAAGATCTGTGTCAGTGTCTTGATAACGGAGGTGGTGGAGGTGTCAGGGCAAGGGATGGCGAAGGGAAAATGAAAGTATTCATCTATGACTGAGAAGAAATAAACATTCTTATTCATGGAAGGCAGTGGTCCCTTGAAGTCAATGCTGAGTCACTCAAAGGGCCAAGTGGCCTTCATTACATTGGCCTGTGGTGGGTAGAAGAAGCGCGGATTGCACTCTGCACAGTCCCTGCAGAACTCAGTCATAGTCTGGACTTTTGGATGGTGAAGGGGAGGTTCTGGGACTTAATGAAGTGGTACAGGCACATGACGCCCGGGTGTCACACAGCACCTGAAACTCTTTGGATTGCGAACTGGTGCCAGGTCCACGACAAGGCATCGGGGGAGTCACTGACCTTCCCTGGACTATACTGGATCTCGTAGCTGAAAGTGACCAGCTTAAGATCTTGTCATTTTTGATCTTGCCTCTGTGGGTGCTGCTGAACAAGAATGCCACTGTGCACTGGTCAGTGAGAAGGGTGAACCTCCTGCCTGCCAGATACTGGTGCCAGTGGCGGACCGCTTTCACGATCACCAGGGCCTCCGTTTCAATGGCTGAGTGTCTGAGCTCTGAACCGTGAAGTGTCCTGGAGAAAAAGGCCACGGGTCTGCCCATTGATTGAAGGTGGCAGCAAGAGCAACATCAGAGGCATCGCACTCCACCTGGAATGGGGTGGTCTCGTCCACGGCATGCATCGTGGCATTGGCGATGTCCTGTCTGATCCAGGCAAAGGCTGCTTGCACCTCGGGGTGGGGGGGAGGGGATAAATGGTGGCTTGGGCCAATGGGAGGACTTTGTCTGAGAAGCGGATGACCCACTGGGAGTTGTAAGATAAGACCAGTGGAGGACTTTGAGCATGTCAAGGAAGGGCAGTTCCATTAAGTGGTGCATGCGTTCGGGGTCAAGACCGATGACACCATGTTCCATGATGCACCCCAGGATGGCAAGGCGGGTAGTGCTGAACAAGCTCTTCTCCATGTTATAAGTGAGGTTCACTGCCTCTGTTGTCCAGAGAAATTTCTCCAGGTTAGCATCATGGCCCTGCTTTTCACGGTTGCAGATGGTGACATTGTCCAGGTACAGGAAAGTCACTCTCAGGTTGTGCCAGTCTACCATGCAGTACATTTCCTGCTGAAACACGGAGATTCCATTTGTGACCCCAAACAGGATCCGGCAGAATTGGTAGAGGTGCCTGTCTGCCTCAAAGGCAGTATAAGGTTTATTCCGGGCATGGATGGGAATCTGATGATAGGCTAACTTCAGATCAATCGTGGAAAAAACCTTGTACTGGTCCATCTTGTTCACCATATCAGCGATGCGGGGCAGTGGGTAGGCATCGAGCTGGGTGTACCAACTGATGGTCTGACTATAGTCAATGACCATCCCTGGCCTATACTGGATGTTGTAGCTGAAAGAGGCCAGCTTGAGTCTCCAGCACAAGATCTTGTCATTTTTGATCTTGCCTCTATGGGTGGTTGTATCACCACACCTTTCTCCTGTCAATGAGAACAGCTCCACCAGGCATAAGAACTATGCCACACTGAAGGCCAGGAGTGGGACTTGGATGTCAGAGGCTGTTTGAGTTGCATGCCTTGAGGAGCATTTATGTATCAATGGGAGCTCGTCCCCACTACCACCCTTCAGCTATGACAACCTTAAGAGCCTTGTTGGAGTACATACATGACATCACATAGAACCCTGAGATTCCTTTTCCTGTGGGCATGGCACAATTACCATTAATTAGTAGTGCAAAAAATAGTAAACAGATAATGAATGTAAACAAACAGACTGTGCAATACAGAGAGAATAAAAGAAAACGAAGTGCACAAGTAAGAGTCCTTAAATTAGTCTCTGAGTTTGTTGTTGAGGAGTCTGATGGTGGAGGGGTAGCAGCTGTTCCTGAACCTGGTGGTGTTCCTGTGATGAATCCGGTCAGCACACTTTCCACCACTTCTCTGCAGAAATTTGCCTCGGTTTCTGGTGTCATACCAAACCTCTGCAAACTCCTGAAGAAGTAGAGGCGCTGACATGGCTTTCTTTACGATACCATTAGTGTGTTGGGTCCTGGAAAGATTCTCCAAGATAGTGACTCCCAAGAACCTAAATTTGCTCACCCTCTCCACCTCTGAACTGAACCCCAATGATCATTTGATTGTACACCTCTGGCTTTCCTTTCTTCAAGTCAACAATCAGCTTCTTATTTTTGGTGACATTGAGTGCAAGGTTGTTGTTGTTGCACGATTCAGCCGTTTTCAGTCTCCATCCTGTATGCTGACGCATCACCTTCCTTTATACAACCCACTATCGTGGTATCATCGGCAAATTTTAGATGGTGTTATTGTTGTACCGAGCTGCACCAAGATCCATGAGTTATAATGCATTTTACTTCATTCATCAAAAGGAAAATGATGATGATGAGTTTATTATCATATACTTAAGTACAATATACAGATGCACTGAAATTCTTCTTGTTTGCCTCAGCTATATAAAATATACTAATAAACAATAAGTATAAATTAAATCACCACACAAAAGAGAAACGATAACAAATATAAAAGGAAACATAAATATTCACAATATTCAGTTTGTGCAACGAACGTCATGTTGCAGTCATGCAGAGAGATTTGAAGACTTGTAGTCCTTGACTATAACTGGAGGTCATGACTTCAGATCTGACCATGACAAGTTTTCAAAATTAAATTCAATAAATCTGGGAACTTGGAGCTTGGAGACAAAATAAAAAGCTGAAATGTGTAGCAGATGCTGTAAATATAAAACAGAGAAAGCTGGAAACACTCAGCAACTTCAGGCAACATCTGTGGCCAAAAGAAACAAGTTAATGCCTCAGAAACAGACTCTAATTAAAGCTTTGATGAAGGGTCTGCACCTGAAAGTTTAACTGACCTATTCTCTGCTCAGATGTCGCACTATGTGCTGACTGCACTTAACATATGAGTTTCTTCTTCTTTCTTTCTTTTTCTTTGGCTTGGCTTCACAGACGAAGATTTATGGAGGGGTATGTCCACGTCTGCTGCAGGCTCGTTGGTGACTGACAAGTCCGATGTGGGACAGGCAGGCACGGTTGCAGCGGTTGCAAGGGAAAATTGGTTGGTTGGGGTTGGGTGTTGGTTTTTCCTCCTTTGTCTTTTGTCAGTGAGGTGGGCTCTGCAGTCTTCTTCAAAGCAGGTTGCTGCCCGCCGAACTGTGAGGCGCCAAGATGCACGGTTTGAGGCGATATCAGCCCACTGGCGGTGGTCAATGTGGCAGGCACCAAGAGATTTCTTTAAACAGTACTTATACCTCTTCTTTGGTTCACCTCTGTCTCGGTGGCCAGTGGAGAGCTCGCCATATAACATGATCTTGGGAAGGCGATGGTCCTCCATTCTGGAGACGTGACCCACCCAGCGCAGTTGGGTCTTCAGCAGCATGGATTCGATGCTTGCAGACTCTGCCAGCTCTAGTACTTCGATGTTGGTGATGAAGTCACTCGAATGAATGTTGAGGATGGAGCGGAGACAGCACTGATGGAAGCGTTCTAGGAGCCGTAGGTGATGCCGGTAGAGGACCCATGATTCGGAGCCGAACAGGAACATGGGTATGACAACGGCTCTGTACACGCTGATCTTTGTGTGTTTCTTCACGTGGTTGTTTTTCCAGACTCTTTTGTGTAGTCTTCCAAAGGCGCTATTTGCCTTGGCGAGTCTGTTGTCTATCTCGTTGTCGATCTTTGCATCAGATGAAATGGTGCAGGCGAGGTAGGTAAACTGGTTGACCGTTTTGAGTTCTGTGTGCCCGATGGAGATGTTGGGGGGCTGGTAGTCATGGTGGGGAGCTGGCTGATGGAGGACCTCAGTTTTCTTCAGGCTGACTACCAGGCCAAACATTTTGGCAGTTTCCGCAAAACAGGACGTCATGCGCTGGAGAGCTGGCTCTGAACGGGCAACCAAAGCGGCATCGTCTGCAAAGAATAGTTCACGGACAAGTTGTTCTTGTGACTTGGTGTGAGCTTTCAGGCACCTTAGACTGAAGAGACTGCCATCCGTGCGGTACCGGATGTAAACAGCGTCTTCATTGTTGAGGTCTTTCATGGCTTGTTTCAGCATCATGCTGAAGAAGATAGTAAAGAGGGTTGGTGTGAGGACGCAGCCTTGCTTCACGCCGTTGTCAATGGAGTAGGATTCGGAGTTTAGCATATAAGCATAAATACAGAATCAAAAATTACATAATTAATTTGTACATTAGTAAGCACAATGAAAAAAGTAGATAAAACTACATCAATAATTGTTTATAATACCTCAAAAATATTTAATTGAGGAAGTCACGTGATGGAGTAGTGACGGTAAGAAAATACCAGCCCTCTCCAGAAAAGTTAAAAAAAAGTAAAGAAAAAGCAAAGCCACAAACACAGAAACCATAACAAATTAAAAATAAAAGTGTGGAGAAGATGGCAGCAAAGAAAGAAAAACCAAAAACAATGGGAAGAAAAGACGTCGGAAGAGAAAGGTGAAGGCCTTACCTGTACGAGGAGGCCCGCCGTGGAGAGAGAAGCCCGCTCCCTGAGGTCAGTGGAAACCCCGAACTCAGGACTACAAAGATGGCTCACGAAGCCAAACAAAAGTACACAACCGTGCATGCGCGATGCACAAGACAGAAACGATATCGACGGGAGGGGGGACCAGCTGAGGAGTAAATCTCCACAGCTGAAACAGACAAGAATAACACAACAGAAAGACTCTCAACAGGAAAACATAGAAAATAACGGGAACAAGAAGGAAGAGAATAAAAATAGGAAATCAGAGAAACAACAGATGACCAACCCAGAGGAAGACGACCAACACCAAGACACCTTTAATAAAAATAAGAAGAACAAAAATACCCAACAAAATAAACAACCCAACAAGAAAGTCAGAAGAGACAGAGGTAAAGGACACAGATCCTGGAGTGGACTCAGAAGGAGAGGAGGGAGAACATCAAACTCTACACAGAGAAATGGAAGATGAAGGGAAGGGACAGTAAATGGATAAAAAAAAAATTTAAAGAATATATGGAAACATTAAAAGAATGGCTGACACAAGAATTCAGTGAAATACAAAGAAGAATAAAAGGTAGAGAAAAAAAATGAATAGATTAGAGATGATCATGACAGAAATAGGAAAAAGAGTAGACAAGGTGGAAGAACGAGAAACAGCCATAGAAATGGAAGTAGATGACTTAAAAAAGAAATTGGAAGAATCTGATAAAAAAGTTAAAGAAACACAGGAGCTGTTAGCTCAGAAGATAGATATAATGGAAAATTCTAATAGGAGAAACAATATAAAGATAGTGGGCCTCAAGGAAGATGAAGAAGGCAAAGATATGAAAGAATTTTTAAAAGAATGGATCCCCAGGGTCCTAGGAATGCCAGAATTACAGGAAGGAATGGAAATAGAAAGGGCACACAGAACATTAGCCCCTAAACCACAACCACAACAAAAACCAAGATCCATTCTAGTAAAATTCCTAAGATATACAACAAGAGAAAATATATAACATAACATAACATAACATAACAATTACAGCACGGAAACAGGCCATTAGGCCCTTCTAGTCCGCACCGAACCAAACACCCCTTTCTAGTCCCACCTCCCGGCACAATGCCCATAACCCTCCATCTTCTTCTCATCCATATACCTGTCCAACCTTTTCTTAAATAATACAATTGACTCCGCCGCCACTATTTCTCCCGGAAGATCATTCCACATGGCTACCACTCTCTGAGTAAAGAAGTTCCCCCTCATGTTACCTCTAAACCTCTGCCCCTTAATTCTTAACTCATGTCCTCTTGTTTTAATCTTTCCTCCTCTTAACGGAAATAGTCTATCCACATCCACTCTGTCTATCCCTTTCATAAATACTTCTATCAAATCCCCTCTCAACCTTCTACGCTCCAAAGAATAAAGATCTAATCTGTCCAATCTCTCCCTATACTCTAGATGCTTAAACCAAGGTAACATTCTGGTAAACCTTCTCTGCACTCTCTCCACTCTGTTTATATCCTTCCTATAATTAGGCGACCAGAACTGCACACAGAACTCCAAATTAGGCCGCATATTGGAGAAAGCAATGAAGAAAATAAGAGAAGACAAAAAAACCACTGGAATACAAAGGTCAAAAAATTTTTTCTACCCAGATATAAGTTTTGAACTCCTGAAGAAGAGGAAGGAGTTTAACGCAGCAAAATCGACCCTATGGAAAAAAGGATATAAATTTATGTTAAAATATCCAGCGGTGCTTAAAATAGTTATCCCTGGGCAGCAAAGAAAACTTTTCTCGGATCTGGAAAAAGCACGAAAATTTGCAGAACACCTACAAAACAGATAGAGAGATGAAGAGATATAAAAAGAACAAAAATGGCAACAAACTATATATAAAGAAGAATAAAGTATAAGTAAGAACTAAGAAGAGAAAGAAAGGGAAGAAAGGAAGTAAGGAGGGAATTTCAAGAGAGTGAGCTTTGTTATATATGAAGATTAAAATCTTTTCTGGGGGGCTGGGTGGGGAAGAATAACAGTCACTGCGAAATCAGTTGACGCTTGCGAGCAGTTTCACAAATCCAAATGGAGAGGGGAGATGTGGTTGCCCGACAAGGGACAAAGGGCAACTCAGAGAGGGGAGGGACTATTGTGGTTAAAGGAATTTTAGATATGGGAATAGTGGAAATATTTTCTTTTAGAAATATTGTCTTACAATGTGTTCAAAAAAATAAAACAGAAATGGATAAGAAGGGAAGGTGGTGATGAGGAAACGGAAAGGAAAGATAAACAAAGTATGAAATGGCCATGTTGAACTATATGTCTTTAAATATTAACGGAATACATAACCAAATCAAAAGGAAGAAGCTGTTAAATTTACTGAAGAAAGAAAAAATTGATATAGCATTCGTGCAAGAAACACATCTAACTGAAGTGGAACACAAGAAATTAAAGAGAGATTGGATAGGACATGTAACAACAGCATCATATAATTCAAAATCCAGAAGAGTAGCTATATTAATCAATAAAAATGTACCAATCAAAATAGAAGAGGAAATAATAGATCCAGCAGTGAGTTATGTAATGATAAAATGTCAGATATATTCTGAATTTTGGAATTTATTCAATGTATATGCACCTAATGAAGATCAAAAATTTATGCAAGATATCTTTTTGAAGATGGCAGATACGCCATCTTTTGAACAAATGAAGGACAAATATAATATAACTCACGATACAATGTTTGCATGCCACCAACTGAAAACCTACTTGAAGGACAAATTGGGAAACAGTCTGAGGTTGCCAAAAGGAAGCAATTTTGAATATGTGATTACAGACACAATGGTAATTAAAAAATTTATAACGAACATGTACATCAAACTGCAAGAAAAGGAGAACGAGGAAACAAACTGTAAACCTAAACAAAAATGGGATCAAGATCTAAACATAAAGATAAAGAATGAAACATGGGAAAAGCTATGCTCTGGAACTATGAGAAATACAATAAACACGAGGTTACACATAATACAATATAATTGGTTACACAGGCTATACATTACACCCCAAAAGTTAAATAAATGGGACCCAACAGTATCAGGCAGATGTTTTCGCTGTAAAAAGGAAATGGGAACAACAATACATCCAATTTGGACATGTGAGAAAGTGAAAAAAATTTGGGAAGATCTAAACCAGATATTAAATAAAATCACAAAAAGCAACATACCAAAAAATCCAGAGATCTTCCTTCTAAGTAATATAAGAAATAAAGAATTTGGACTCAATTTGGATGGAGCACAAAAAAGATTTATTATGATAGCCCTAGCTGTAGCAAAAAAATGTATTATGTCAACCTGGAAATTAGAAGACAACTTGAGAATACAACAATGGTACATAGAATTAAATAAATGTATTCCATTAGAAAAAATAACATATAATTTAAGAAATAACATCACAATATTCGAACAAATATGGGAACCATACATGAAACACAATAGAGAAATCCTACCACGGACATCCACCACCTAAAATGACAGAAGGAGAAGACAACAAAATGAACTGACTCAGTATATAAAAGTAAAAGACAAACATTTCTTGTTTATTTTTATTAAGTGATGACATTGTTTAACGGGTTTAATGTATCTTATAGATTGAACTTTGAATAAATGGAAAGGGGGGTGAGGGAGGGAGGGAAGGAGGGGGAAAGGGGAGAAAATGACACTGTGTATATTCAAGAAAAAAATGTCTGTATGTATTTTGGTCAGTATGGTTTATAGTGTGAAAAATTTTAAAAATATTTAATTGAAATTATCTATGCTACCATGTTAAACCTGTTTGTTGAAATAACTTGTGTAAAATAATGGAAAAAAAACTAAAAACTAAAACTAAATCTATTCTATCCCCTATAAGGTTACCTTATAAATTAATTTTTTTAAAAATCACTAATGTGGAACCACTGGTGACCCCCGGAGAACAGGGAATGAACCATCAGAACATACAATAATTGTTAATTCTTCCAATTATAATAAAATTCTAAGAATGGGCCCCATAATTTCATAAATTGAAACTTTCGATCTTTATTATTATATATATTTTTTTCTAAACTTACATCATGTAACCACTGTGTATGAGTAGGGGATGAATCATCTTTCCATTTCAATAAAATTGCTCATCTGGCTATCAATGTGGTAAAAGCTAAAAATTTTTCCTGAGATGCTGATATAAGTTTATCTGAATCATAAGAAAAACCGAACAGAGCAATTAGCAAACAAGGTTCCAAATTATTCTTAAGAATCATTGATAAAGTTTGGAAAATGTCTTTCCAGGATCCCTCTAAATTTGGGCACTACCAAAACATATGGATCAGAGAAGCTTCAAAAATTTTACATTTCTCACATTGTGGATCAACATCTGTATAAAAACAAGATCATTTAAGTTTGGACATACGAGTTTTATGTACCACTTTAAATGGTCATAAACTTTGCACAAAATGAGGAATCATAATCAAGCTGAGAGTAGAATTCCAGTCTTCATCTGAAAATGTTATGTTCAAATCTCATTCCCAATTACTCTTGATCCTAGCCATGGGAATTGAATTTAAAGCCAATAAATTATTATAAATACATGATGTTAATCCACCATGAAAATAAAACCATAAATTAAAAAACAGATCAAGAATATTGGTATTGGAAATGTGCATAAAATCCAAAATCTTAGACTGAACAAAATGTCTAATTTGTAAATATCTAAAAAAGTGTCTTTTGGAAAGGTTAAATTTAGCTGATAATTGTTCAAAAGAGGCAAAATTATCTCGAATAAAGAGATTGTTAAAACTTTGAATACCTATTCTACGCCATTCCTTGAAATTTGCGTTCAACAAAGATGGTTAAAAAGATAGTTATCTATAATAGTACTAGCCAGTGAAAAACCATTAACTCCAAAGAATTTTCTAAATTGAGCCTAAATTCCAAACCTATTTCTCATTAATGGATTATGTGTTAATTGAGAAAAAGTAAATAATAAAAAGATCCAAAAATTCCCAACATAGAAATTTTGTTTGGAAAACTGTAATTCCATTTCTACCCAAGCGTAGCGATTCACTGACTTATCCAAATGTAATAATAAAAGTAAATTACATACGTTAATTGCCCAATAGTAAAATCTAAAATCTGGAAGTGATAATTCCATTTAATGTGGTCTTTTAAAGATGTGCTTTATTTATATGTGGTTTTTCCCCCTTCCATAGATAAGTAGAAATAGCTGAATCCAATGAGCTGAAAAAAGGATTTGGGGATAAAAATTGGTAATGCATGTAAAAAATACAAAAATTTAATTAAAATATTCTCTTTAATCAAATTAAAATGTCCCATCATTGTAACCAACCCAATCATGATAGTTTACTTCCTATGGATGTTGCAAGAACCTGCTGAATTTCTCCAGCATGTTTGTGCATTGCACTCTACCCCAGCATCTGCAGACTTTTAAATTAACTCCTCTTTGATGCCTTAGTCATTGTATTTCATTCTTGTAGCTTCTGGACAGGTGTCTTTGCCATGCAATTTAATATTGGGTTCAGCCAGAGCCCACAAAACTTGGTGGGGGACCTCCACTCAGAAGGAAAGTTAAATCAGCATCTGAATGGTTATAGTCAGTCCCATATTACTACATTTCCACATCCCTTGGGTTAAACCTCAAACAACTTCTTCTTTCTCTTTTTTCTATCTTTGGGGTTTGGGTTATAGGGAGGGTGAGGGGGTGGTGGGTATGGCAGAGTGGGGAGTTGTTATATATTCTACATGTATTCTTATATGAATCATTATATTCGAATGCATTTCACTATTTTGTGGTGTAAATTTTTTTAAACTTTATTTATTAATTAAAAAAGCAAATAATATATGACATATACAGCAATTAAACATGAACATGAACATTTTATATATATATATTAAAAAAACACAAAAAAGCAAAAGAAAAAAAAAATCCCCCCCCCTCAGCCAACTCTCCTAAGGAGAGCCATAAAAAAAGAAAAAAGAAAGAATATTTAAAAAAAGTTAAATATACATATTAAAATCTAATCAATATAAATTGAAATGTAAATATTCTGAGTATAACAACCAGTTATTAATAAAAAATCATAATTATCATGTGAAACATATGTAATTTTTTCCAATATTTAATCTCATTATGCCATCTATTAATATCAATCATATTTGTATCTTTCCATGTTCTAGCAATACATTTTTTCGCTACGGATAAAGCTAAATATACAAAAGCAAGCTGAAACTTATTTAATCCCAAGCCTTTCAGAGGTTGCAAACTACCCAATAAAAATACTGTTGGATCTAAAACTATTTTAATCTTATGCAGATATTCTAAAAACGATTGAATTTTCTTCCAAAAAGATTGACCAAACAGCATGAAAAAAAGTTCCAACCATATCACCACATCTAAAACACAGATCTGATTCATTAAAACCATATTTTAAAATGTTTAAATAAAATTTTTCAAAAAAACCTCAAGCAAAAGGCTACTATCATTGGAAATCTGAAATAAAAACAGGGAATTCTGGAAACACCTCACAGGTCAGGCAGTATCTCTGAAGAAATTTGACAGATACTTGAGTAAAGGTCAGATAGAAGCTTCTCTGCTCTCAGTGTAACTGCTCTGAATGCGACTTCATAATAATGGTGATAGGGAGAAGAACGCAAATGTGCTGGAGAAACTCAACAGGTCAAGCAGTATCAATAGGAAGTAAATGGCACGATATTTCAGGCCTAAGCCCTTTGATAGAAGTGGCGAAAATTGGGCAGGTGCCTGTGCAGAAAGGGGGAGGAGGGAGAAATAGAGGTAGGAGAGGAGCACCAATTAACAGAATGGGTGAATAAACTTTGAAAGAGAGACTCCTTCATGAGTGTGATCGCAAACAAACTGCCTACTTGAATCATGATGGCTTTACTCCAGAGAGGAGCCAATAGACGACAATGATCTGTTGACATAAAAACACACAATGCTGGAGAAACTCAGCAGGTCAGTATCCTTTATATAGCATATATATAAAACAAAAGTTATATATATAAGAACAAAAGTTTTCATCAACAGGATTAAAAGTTAAGGGAGGCACAACAACAACTTTAAATAGTAAGGGAGATAAACAACAAGGGCTTTGGGATTGGTTTCAAGTTGTCCTCATACAAAATTGGCATGCAATGGTCTTTCTCAGTGGTCTAGCCTTCCTTTCTCAGTGCATTGGCCTTTCTCAATGAATTGGTCTTTCTCAGTGCACTGGTCTTTCTCAACACTCTGGCCTTTCTCAATATACTGGCCGTTCTCAGTTCACTGGCTTTCCACAGTTTGCTGAAACTTTCTTGAAAGATGTTCGTCATCAAAAAGTTTCATTATCACTAGATCAACTGATTACAGATTTGATCTTGGTCAACATCAAATTAACTGATTACAGGCTGTGGAGAGAATTGAGTACTGTAGTCTTGTAGCACCAATGAAGATGTATTTTATCGTGGAAGATCACACTGACCAGTCTCACACTGACATACAACCATATAAAACTTGTTTGAGTCTGTATTGGTCAAATTTTTTTTGAATGGGAAACTAATAATGTGTACAGATATTTAATATAGTGTGGAGAA
Organism: Narcine bancroftii; assembly: GCF_036971445.1. Lineage (NCBI taxonomy): Eukaryota > Metazoa > Chordata > Chondrichthyes > Torpediniformes > Narcinidae > Narcine > Narcine bancroftii. The sequence continues at coordinate 378,907,623 of NC_091469.1, read as the reverse complement.
TGGATCTGTTTGTAGCCCCCAGGCAGGAGAGACAGGGACACAGGGGGCCAGTTATGCGATCTGGACATGTGTGGCTCCTCATATAGCCCAGATCACTCCCCAACAACACAGCTGCCCATGGTCCAGTCACAGCTGCCCATGGTCCAGTCACAGCTGCCCATGGTCCAGTTACAAGTATTCATTTTCAAAGGGCCTACTCCCTCTTAAATCATTGGTTGCTTCAAAATGTTATTTCATTTTCTGTTTTCTTTATTCCGTTTTTCAAACTGCAGTACAGAAGCCATTGCAGTGACTTAGAAACCAAACACAGAAAAATAGACTTTAACTCAATCCATAATTTTGAAATAATGCTTTCAGGCAAAAGAAAAAGTACTTGTTAAAAACTACTCCCAATTTCAAACTTGTAACTACTTCATTCCAATAAGTTATGATTTCAAACCTACAAAAAGAAAGTAATACTTGTTCTGTAATGAGCTTGGTAAATTCTCACATGATCATTTACAATACAGATTGCCAATAAATGTTTTTTTGAGTGTGCTTGGAGTGAATATTGGAAAATGGTGACAAATGTGCTCACATTTTTTGAAGGTAATTTTCTATAATGGAATATAAATTTACAATATTTTCTTTCTGCAGTTTCCTTCCTGCCAATGTTGCAGAACATTATTTCCTTGTTACACAAAACCCAACACCACAAAGTCACTTTTTTTTTGCACTGGGATGACTGTGAATATTTATTATTTTTTTTGGTATTTATTGTCTCTCTTTCATTCAATTAAACATACTATTGTAATTGCTTTATTTTACAAAGTACCTATTCAGCTGCAGCAAGTAAGAATTTCAGAGCAAATATGAATTGTACAACATTATTATAGATCAATGAAACAAGCAAATACAGTGTGCAGACTCTGTGATTGTATTTAATACACAAAATACACAAATGTGCTGGAGAAACTCAGCAGAGTACCTAGACGAAAGAGTCAGGCCTGAAATGTTGGTTATACAAGTATATATTTGCCTGCTATGGACACTGCAGGACCTGCTGAGTTCCTCCAGCAATTTTGTATACTAATTATTATCAACCAACCTCTTTTGAATGCAATGGCCAAACACTCTGGGGAAACTCAGCAGGGGATGCAGCATCCACAGGAATTAACGCATACCCAACGTTTTGGGCTTGTATACTCAGCTAGAGTGGAGTGACTAGCACTCCACTCTTCTGTTCCATTGTCATCCTCTTCTGTTCCATTTCTAACCATTTAAAACTTTGTTCCACTCCAACGCTAGCCTCTCTGTCTATGACTTATACACTGATCCAGCATTTCCCAGTGAGAATTCATAGAACAACACCTGATCTGTCTGAGCACATTGCAGTCCTTGGGATTTAATAGCAGCACCTTCAGGTAGTTATCATATCTTTGCTGGATATTTATGTTTCAGTTTATTTCTCTCCTGTCTCTAGCCGAGAGTTTTTGAAGCACTGGTTATTGGACTTAGCTATTAGTACAAAATTATCAGTGTCAGCGACATGGGTTCAAATTTAGTGCTGTCTGTAAGGAGTTTGTATATTCATCCTGTGTCCATATGCCGAGTGCTTCAATTTTGAAAACTGTATGGGAATTGTAGATTAATTAGTGTATTTGGGGGATGCTTTCCCCTTACTTTCTTTCCCATTGTTCCCCACTACAAGGTCACGATCACCCACTGTCCTCAGCTACAAGGTCACAATAACCTACTGTCCCCAGTACAAGGTCACAATCACACACTGACCCCTGCTACAAGGTCACTATCACCCACTGTCCCCGTTACAAGATCACAATCACCCACTATCTCCCGCTAAAAGGTCACGATCACCCACTGTCCTCAGCTACAAGGTCACAACAACCTACTGTCCCCAGTACAAGGTCACAATCACCCATTGACCCCAGCTTCAAGGTCATGAACAGCCATTGACCACAGCTACAAGGTCACAAGTGACCACAGTCCACAATCAACCTCCCTCACAGAAGATCATATTATGCCAGTAGGCAGTGATAATGCGGCAGACGCCAAGGCAGCGGTGATCAAGTTGGGAGACAGTGGCACTAGATAAGGCGGAACTCCACACAGCGACACAAGGCTTCGCGCCAGGCTGCGGGCAGTGACAGCTTTTTGAAATCTGGACTGGGATCGAAGTGGTGCAGTGGAGGGCAGGCAGCTGGATATGGGGCAACAGAGGCAGCTACATCATCACTAATTGTCCCTAAAAGGATGTCCTCCTTCCTTCCCTCCTTTCTCCTTCCCTCCTTTCTCCTTCCTTCCCTCCCTCCTTCCTTTTTTCTTCCTTCCTTCCCTCCTTCCTTTTCTTCCTTCCCTCCTTTCTCCTTCCTTCCCTCCCTCCTTCCTTTTTTCTTCCTTCCTTCCCCCTTCCTTTCTCCTTTTTTCCTTCTTTCCTTCTTTCTTTCCTTTTCCTTTTTCTCCTTTTGTTTACAAAATGCTTTCAGTCATAGCAATTCTTTGACAGCTTTTGACTGACATGCAAAAGAATGCTTTCCACTGTACCTTGGTCCACCTGATAATGATAATACCCGACTCCAATGGAGGATCTGTTCTGCAGGACCTAAGCCAGCCTGGATGGTGACGGCTGCATGCCAGACACAGTTCAGAAGCTCCAGAAATTGGAAATCCTTTCACACAGTGAATAGGAATTATATTTAATAACTCATTAGATCTTTATTACCTTGCGCAGTTAATTGCGGTAGGGCTAGCATTCCCTCACTTATTGCTATTCATCCTGATTACTTTGCTGTTCCAACATTGTGTAAATGTTTATGGATCAGTGTTTAATAAGGTCATTGATGGGAATTTTCTGTGTTCCTCGATTAAATAATTCCCCATCTATTCTGTCTATTCATGGCTTATAGATACAATGTGCCTCCCACTGCTGCTTCGAGCTATACGATCACAAAGGTCCCAGTGTTGCGCTGAGTTATTTGAGTACAGCAGAGCGGGGGCAATAGCATCAGTTCAGATGTGGCACTTCATCTCCCTCTGCTCCTGCCTATCCTGTGGCTCGTCTGCTGCTGTTTTGCTCCTCTGCCAGGTAAGATATAGCAACAGCTTTGTGGAATTGGGCTAATGCAGCAGATGTAGGAAATCTGAAAACTGAGATTTGACTCAGACTGAGTTAAGCAAGACAGACTGAAAATGGTGGGGTCTGGAAAAACTGAACAGGTCATGCAGCATCCATAGGAAGCAAAGAGTAACCAACATTTCAGACCTGCACCCTTTGTCAAGTAGGAAAAAATTAGCAGGAGCCTGAATAGAGAGCTAAACTTAATCTTACACATAGATGCAAGGCCTGTTCTCCCAATTTCTGTTGAAAGACACCTTTCCAATACCAGAGGCATGGAACAAGTAGGAAGAAGCTCTGTGAGAAAGTCAATATATGGTGTGATTGTAGAAAAAACACACTGTTACTAGCCCAGAGGACCCAAAACCCAGCAGCAATAGATATTCACCACAACAAATGGTTACTTAAACAAAAGTTGCTTTTAATTATTTTTAAACATGAAAACAGGATCACAGTTTAACTTATCACTATTAACTTAACTAACCTAACTTAACCCCCTTCTAATTCTAAGCGCACGTGTATGTAATGTGTGTGTACGTTCAGAAAAGTTATTTGATTCACAGTCCAATCTCACTTTTCATTCCTCCAAGTTCACTGGTTGCAGGCAATTCTTATACTGTGCACAGAATTTAACATTTATAAAGTTCACCAGGCTTTGGTGCTTGAAAGGTAAACGGTTACTGCTCAGGAAGGTTCTTGTCGGTTTTCAGAGAGAGATTTGTTGTATGCTGGACACCCACAACTGATTCTTTTTTAATCAGCCACTTCAGTGTCTTGTCGATGAAACTTGCCCCTTCAGGGTTCTCCAGACAATAACCTCTTTCTTTGAGGTCACCACAGAGTGCCTTTTTGTTTCTCTTATTTCAAGTGAAACTTTAAACAGCCAGTCCTCTCCTCTTGCATGAACCACAAGAGCTTTGACCAGGCTGAACTAAGAACTCACAACCCATCTTCCAAATGGGGTTTTCCATAATCTTTCCAGCTTGTCCTGTTCCAGTCCTCATTGCTGCTGCTGACTGTAAAACTGCAGAACTGATCTGTGTGTGTGTGTGTGTGTGTGTGTGTGTGTGTGTGTGTGTGTGTGTGTGTGTGTGTCTCTCTCTCTCTCTCTTTCTCTCTCTCTCTCAGAGAAAAACCTGTTTAACTCTCTCTGCTTGCAAAACCAAATGACCCTCTTAGAGCAGTAAGTTCCACTGCAGATAGTCTGTGGCTCCAAGTTCTTTCATCTGTTGCATTTTTGTAAACAACAATCCATTAGTGAAGTCTCTTGGACACTCTCCAAAGCTTCTGCAAAGGCTCTGGGGCCAATATGTCTAGCATTATCAGAGCTCCAGTATTTTAAATAAGATCTGTTTTAAAGTGTTTGTATGTGACCTACTCTAAAAAACTTGCCCCAATTTATCTCCCAAAACCATATCTATACACTGTCACAACACAAAATGCTGGAGGAACTCAGCCAGTCTTTCAGTGTCCATAAGAGACAAAGATACATTGCCGACGTTATGGGCCTGAGACCTTCTTTAAGGAATAAGCAAAGAATTCTTCACACAGAGGGTGGTGGAATGTGGAACATTTAAACAGGCACAGTTAGTGTAGTGCTTAACACAACATTATTACAGCAGCAGGAACCTGGGTTCGAATCCTGTGCTGTGTGTAAGCAATTTGTTCATTCTCTGGGTGCTCTGGTTTCCTCTCACATTCCAAAGATTATAGGTTTAGTAGGTTAATCAGTCACATGACTGTATTTAGGTGGCACGGGCTCTTGGTCCAGAAGGGTCTGTTACCGTGTTGCATCTCTAAATTAAAATAAAGATCCATGGATAGGAAAGATGTAGAGGGATATAGGCAGAATGCATGCTAGTAAGACTAGCTCAGCAGGCATGGATAAGGTGGGATGAAGGGCCTATTTCCATGCTGTGCAACTCTTTGACTTTGACAGTATCTGTGAATAAATTAATGGCATAAGGTTAGTGCCATCAATAAACACTCCATGTTAGCTGTGTTCCAGGATAACTGAATATTTATTATTTATCTATCTTTTTGTGTATATTTATTGTATTTTTAATTCAATTAAATATTTAGATCATAGTTTTTCTTGTTGTTTTGTCATTTTTTTAACCTGTTCAACTCAACTGCAGAAGAATCTCAAGTGTTTGCACAATGTGCATGACAATAAACTCATTATCATTTGAGGTGCTTTGCACAATGCAGAATTAGGCCATTTGCACCATTAAACCCTGATGGAATGGGGGTGGGGGTGGGGGGGGAGTCCAAATCTTGTGCTTTTGAGCACAAGCCAAGGAATGAGTGGAACAAACTAGTCAGAAAGATAAATCATTCAGGGCCAAACATTTGGATTCATTTATATGGAGTGTAAATAATGAAATTCTATTGGCATACCAATGCATTCATCAGAATGAGGTAATTTTCTGACATTGATATGCTTACCTCTTTCTCCCTTCCACTTTTAAACAAAAGGTTGAAAGAATTTGCATAAAATCAACACCCCTGAATGACTTTCAAATGTTGCTGAGTTTATTATGCAGAGTACCGAGATCAAGGAGATAATCAACACTCACATGGACTGAGAGCCACCCTTGTGATTATCATCTCCTGAGTCTGCAGTAACCATAAGATGTAACCTCAGAATTTATCTGGTCATTAAACTTCTGAGAGGCAAGATAAATATCACTTTACCACCATGAAAATGGGCCTCACATAGGTCAAACACAATGGCTATTTTTATTTGGAGTATCAACTCCCTATTATCAACCAACAGGACTTCATAAGTCTCTCTGGGTTAGAAGCAACAAGCTGGGTGGGCCTCTGATTTACCCATAGCTGTTGATTTTATATGCATGCTGCTATTTTCAGACTTACATGCACATGTAAAAGTTTAATTTATGTAATACTCTTCTTGTTGATCTTTCAGTGCAGGGAGAAATCGGTGACAGAATGCTGCCAACTGGCACCTGCTGAGGGTCGCTACTGAGGCTTGGCGCAGCCAGCACAAGGGTGTTGTGGGGAAGGACAACTGTCCAGAGTTAAACAAGAAAATCTGAAGATACTTTGATTATAGTTTACACAGCAATTTTATGTAGACAACAGTTAGAGTCCTACTGTTTCTGGGCATTGAGGGGCTGAAACCAGCAGGAAAGTCCCTCAAGCAACAGAGGGGGTAGTAACAACAAGGAGCCACAGAGGTGGCAATGGTGTAAATAGAGGCTGTATGTAACAATGTACAATGATGGAAATTGACACCAATATTGGAGAAGGAAGAAACTGTTCAAAGGGGATCATCTCTGTTGTGTGCGTGAAACCAATTGGATAGGTCCCAAGGGGAATGCATCTGAACGCAGCTGATTATTTACACACGTAGGGGAATCACAGCAGGGGTAAAAGGCACACGTACTCGCACTCGCCGGTTTAAATGATACACTCGCAACTACTCATGGGTAGAAGGCTTTACAATCAAGTTACAACCTATGATACCTGCCACCCCTTGATATCTCTGCCAGGCACGGGTCTTATCTAACTAAACCAGGGACTCTAGGCACTCAGTACTACAGCTCCCAATCCTTTGACTATGCACTCCTTACCAACATACCTTTAGCATTTCCCACAGTTCCCCACCTAGAGTGGAGCTTGGGTTCATCCTACAAGAGAAAGAGGAAGATGGCTCACATGTGGTGGACTTTATTGTACCATCAGCTGGAGAGTCTAGCCCAGGTATCAATGAGGCAATTAAAGGGGCCAATGACTAGGTGTGCGCTGACCAGTTGGCAAGTTGGCCTTGATTGGTTGGTGATCTGACTTCCAATTATGTTCCAGATGGAGAGGTCAATCCATATTCCCACCAGATTCCAAACAGAGGGGGTCACATTTTGGGCCTGAGCCCTTCTTCAAGGAATAAGCAGAACCTGATTCAGGCCCAAAACGTCGGCAATATATCTTTGTCTCCTATAGATGTCAAAGAGACCGGCTGAGTTTCTCCAGCATTTTAGTATGTTTTTACCACAATCACAGCATCTGAGGTTCATGTTTTATGTTTCACTCTGACTAGGACTGTGGACAGGACTTTAAACTAAATAGTAGGTGGGTGGGTTCAACAGATGGGAAAGGATAAATAAAGTAAAAGAGAAGAATGTGGATAAAGTAAAAGTTAAAAAAAGAGAAAAGTAAGAGTAGAGATGAGAAAAGTCAAGTGCAAAACAGGCAAAACTTACCAGATTTTAAAAGCACAATGGGTATAAGGGGACTTTATCTGAATGCCCATGCCCATAGTATTCGAAACAAGGTCAGTGAACTTGTGGCACAAATCAGTACAAAGGGGTATGATCTAGTGGCCATTACAGAAATGTGGTTGCAGGGTGAAGACAAATGGAAATTAAATATCCAAGGATGTCAGGTAATAAGGACAGGCAGGAAGGTAAGGGAGGTGGGGTAGCACTCTTAGTTAAGGGTAAGATCAGGGCAATAGTATGAGATGATGTAAGGAGCAAAATGTTGAGTCCATTTGGGTAGAAATTAGGAATAGTAAAGGGGAAAAAAAATCACAGAGACATGTAAGGATGGAACCACAGTCATCATCAGGGACTTTAATCAGGTTGGTCGATGCAAATTTGAGGAGGACTTCATAGAGGGAGCAGTTCCTACAGAAGGCAGAGAGTTGAGGAGAGAGGAAGTTGTATCTGGTGGTGGGATCATGTTGTAGGTGGTGGAAATTACAGAGTGTTGGATGAGGAGGCTAGTAGGTTGGTAGGTGAGGACAAGAGGAAATCCTGTGTTTGCTACCTCTGGAAGCAAAGGAGGCCAGAGCAGAAGAGTGGGAAATAAAGGAGATGCAGATAAGTTGATGAACTCATTACAAGTGAATGAGGCAGCCCTGATGTAGTCATCAATATAGCAGAGGAAAAGTTGAAGCACTTGGCCTCTGTAGGCTTGCAGCATGGATTACTCCACAAAGCCCACAAATAGTCCATGAACTCACCAATTTCATTCACTTTGCTGTCAACTTCCACCCTGATCTCAAACTCACCTGGTCCATCTCCGGCAACTCTCTCCCCTTTCTTAATCTCTCTGTCTCCATCTTGGGAGACAAGCTTTCCACAGACATATTTTAGAAACCCACAAACTTCCACAACTACCTCAACTATACTTCCTCACATCTTTGCAAGGATTCTATTCCTTTCCCCAAATTCTTCATCGCCAAGATGAGGTCTTCAGTCCAGATCATCTGAATTGTCCTCCTTCTTCCACAAACATGGCTTCCCCTCCACCTCCATCAACTCAGCCCTCTCCCGTGTCCCCTCCATTCCCTGCTTATCTGCCCTGGCCCCTCTGCCCCCAGAAGCAACAAAATCAGGATTCCCCTTATCCTCACCTACCACCCCATCAGCCTCCGGATCCAAGACATTATCTTTCATAATTTCTACCATCTACAACATGATTCTACAACCAGGCACATCTTCCCCTCCCCCCTCCATAGGGACTGCTCCCTCATCCACTCATCCCTTCCCATTAATCGGCCCTTGGCATCTTCTCCTGCGGCTGCAGGAAGTGCCACACTTGTGTCCACACCTCTTTACTTAACACCAACAGGGTCAGCGCCAGAATGCATGTTAGAGGGTGACTCACTCAGCAGGGGCGGGGGGGTGCAAGCAGGGGACCTACCTGTCAATGGGTGGGGGGGGTGCTGCCCGGGACCTACCTATCATTAATACCATCTGCCTGCCCTCCAATGTGGTACACGAGGGCGATCCTTTTATTGTGTGTGTGTATCACTAGACACTACTGGTGCCTGATGCATGCTAGTGATGTGGTCAGAGGCAGATGGAGAATCACTAACTTAGCCGCTAGTGATGTGGGAGGGAGTGGTGGCAGGGATAGCCGTGACTGTATGGGGGGTGCACAGCACCTCATTGGGGGGGCAATGCCCACAGATGCTGCCCTTTGGTGCCAACCTTGACCACCAAACAGTCCTTTGAACTGAAGCAAATTTTCACTTGTGTATCCGCAGGAGTTATCTACTGCATCCAGTGTTTTTAAATTAAATTTCAATTTTTTTAATTTAAAATTTTCATTTAAAAAAATGAAAACATTCAGCACAGTAACAGGCCATTTCAGCCCACGAATCCGCACCGCTCAATTTACACCCCATTAACCTACACCCCTGGTACGTTTTGAACAGTGAGAGGAAACCAGAGCCCTGGAGAAAACTCACACAGACATGAGGAGAAAGTACAAACTTCTTTACAGTCAGTGCAGAATTCGAACTCCAGTCCAGTCCCCATTGATAACTGCTACACCAACAGTGCTCATGTTGTGGCCTTCTCTACATCAGAGAGACTGGACACAGATTGGAACATCTGAGTATCTTCACTCTGTCTTCATCAGTGACAGGGATCTCCAAGTGGCCAACCACTTCAATTCCGCACCCCATTCGCATACTGACATGTCCATCCGTGGCCTCATGTACTGTCTCACCAAGACCACCCATAAATTGGAGGAGCAACAACATTTTTCATCAGGGCACTCTCCAACTGGAATGCATTAACATCGACTTCTCTGGATTCTGCTAGCCCTCTCTTCATTCTCCCTCCTTTCCCTTTCCCATTGTTTTCATTCCTCCAGCTTTCCTCTCCCTTCCCTCTCCAATCACAGAGCCTTCCCTCCTCCCCCTGCTTGCTGGTGTGCCTCCCTCCCTTATCCACTTCCTGCCTTTGGAACTGTGCTCCTCCCCCTGCCCCTCCCTCCACCATTCTCTTTGGGAACCTGACTAAATTTTTCATGCCTGGATGAATGTTCAAGCCTAAAACATTGGTTTTGCATCTTTATCTTTATCTTTGCAATCTCCTGAATTGTGTTTTTACTTCAACTATGCAACATGCTACCTTAGATCTTGCCCTGTGCTGTGTGAAAAGCATAACTGAAACATTTTCACTCTGTACAGACTGGCTATAATATTTTTCAATCAAATCAACTCACCACTTCATTATCAATAAAATGGGATGTCGGGAAATACCAAGTCCTTTGACTTAAGTAGGGTCTTTGCCAGTGCTGTGATCTCCGTGGTTATATTCTGGGCCTCTGCTTGTCCAAGGTTTGTAGGCTCAGGTTCCATGATGCTTTGAGTCTGCTGGTCAAGGATAAATGTAAGAAGCAGAAGCAGGAGTCAGTCATCTGGCCTGTCGAGCCTGCTCACCATTCAATCATATCATGGCTGATCTGGCCATGGACTCAATTCCATTATTCATCTGTTCCCCAGCAACCTTATTTCATCTATGATTCAAAATAAATCTGTATCTTAAATACATTTAATGAGGCAGCCTCTCTTGATTTATTGGGCAGAAAATTCCACAGATTCACTCCTCTCTAGGATCATATTGTCAACAGTCATTTCTAACTCTGGCTTCTCTTCTTTAACCAGTCCTCCATCCACACCAATACATTACATCCTTCTTCTTATTATTATTATTGCAAATGCAGCACTTTACCCAATGCCTCCTGGAAATCCAAATATACCCCCATCCACCTGTTCCCCTCTATCCATTGTGCTCATTGGATCCTCAAAGAACTCTTGTAAATTTTTTAAACATGGCAAATCTCTTCTAAATCCTTACTGCAACCGCCTGATGAAACAATTTCTCACCAAAATTAAGGAGCTGATTGTTGACTTCAAGAAAGAAAAGCCAGATGTATACAATCCAGTGATCACGGGGGATTAGAGGTGGAGAGGGTGAGCACATTGAAGTTCTTGGGAAACATGACAGCACCACTTGTGAAGGAAACATGACAGCACCACTTCTTCCTCAGGAGTTTGCAGAGGTTTGAGATGACACCAGAAACCCTGGAAAATGGGTGGTTGAAAGTGTGCTGACTGGCTCCATCACGGTCTGGTATGGGGACACCAATACCCCTGAGCATAAAGCCCTCCAAAAGGTAGTGAATACAGCCTAGGACATCACAGGCAAAACTCTCCCTACTATTGAGAACATCTACAGGGAATGCTGCAGTTGGAGTGCAGCAGCAATCATCAAGAACCTACACCACCCAGTACACGCTCTGTTCTCGCTACTGCCATCAGGGAAGAGGTATAGGTGCCAAAACTCGCACCACCAGGTTCAGGAATAGCTGCATCAGACTCGTCAACAATAAACTCAGAGACTCATTTAAGGATTCTTACTTGTGCACTTTATTAATTTTTTTAATTCTCTCTATATTGCACAGTTTGTTTACATTTGGTTTTTGTTTACAGTCTGTATTTGTTTACATGTATACGCTATGTACAGTATTTTTTGCATTACCAGGAAGTGGTAATTCTGCCTCACCCACAGAAAAAAGAAAGGGCTAGGGTTAGGGTCAGGGTCATGTTTGTACTCTGACAATAAATATGAAATCCAAAATTGATCTGTTTTTAAATTTCAACCATACTGTGACCACTCTTCCCAAGAGATCTCTAACAATAGCCCCTTTCTCACTGCCAACTCTCCTAGGCAACGGACAAGCTGACCCCGGGAGCCTTTCATGCCACACCATTATTTGCAGGTAATTCTGCAACCTGTGATTTTAAGGGGGTACCGCCTCCAGCAATGATGTCACAAGTGACATGGTACATATTCACCAGAAGTCTAATCATGCAGTTAGTAATGGAGAATAGATTTGATTTTCCAATGAATACAAACTCTGTTGTATTATAAACCAGGCAAATCTCATGAGCACAGTTATCAATGATGTTTTTAAAACTCTGGCCAAAGAAGACTGCTGTTTCATGGAGCATTTGAGGAGAATCAGGGAGGATGAGGAGGCAAATAGGCAGGCTGAGTTGCACAATAAACGGAGCTTATTCTGATTTTTTTGTGAATGCCAATTTAAGACTAGAGCAAACAATGACAAATTTCCCTCCACTGTGACACATGCCCGCAGGCACTGATGTCACTAATCAAACCTGGTTGGCAATTGGTGAGTACTCAGCCTGCCTAGTTATGTTATTTCACACCGCACGATTTGTCCCGCGATACTGGTGAGTTTAACTCAGATGTAATTGGCAGCGTGAAAAGGGCTAAAGTGAGATCACTATTTTACCTGTCTCATTATATAGGTCCAAATCTTTGATAACATGCTTCCTTGTACATTTTGTAACTTGCTGTTCAACTAAATTAGTAAAAGCACAGATTTGCTGGAGAAACCTAGCAGATCACAGAATATCAATAGAAGGCAAAGATATATAATCAACATTTCAAACCAGAGCCATTTGTTAAAAAAAATTATACTGTCTATGGATTCGTCCTCAAGGTTGCTTCAACCATCTTGATCGAACATTGAACTTAGAACATTACTGTACAGGCTCTTCAGCCAACCTACATCAACCTACTTAACAACAATGTAATCTTCTCCTACTTCAGAGCCCATAACCCTCTATTTTTCTTACATCCATGTGCCTATCTAAGAGTTTTTTTGAATGATCTCCAGTGCACCAGCCTCCACATCAATCCTGGCAATGAATCCCAGGCACTCACCACTCTGTACAAAAATTTACCTCCAATATGTCCACTAATTTTTCCTCCACTACTTAAATAAATATCCTCTGGTATTTGCTATTGTTGTAATAATGTGCTGGCTCTCCACCCTGTCTATGCCCCTCATAATCTTACACACTTCTATTAAGTTGCTTCTCATCCTTCATCACTCCAGACAGAATAGACCCAGCACTGTCAACCTTGCTATATAAAAAATGTTCTCCAATCCAGACAACAACCTGGTAAATCTCGTCTGCACCCTCTCTAAATCTTCTACATCCTTCTTGTAATGAGGCAACCAAGTTGGATTTGACTAATTGATAAAGATAAAATCCCCATGACAACAACTTCCATTTTTCCTGCTTTAGTTATTTATTTGTTCATTGCCTTTAGACTGCTCCCTCCTGTGAGTGTTTTCCCCCTTTCTATTCCTAATCTTCTTCAAGACTGAATCCACAATTTTATCCTTTGTGCCTGGAGGCCACTTCATTCCAGGCCTCCACCTGGAGGCCGCTACAAGAGCCGATCGAAAACTTAAAACTTACCTTTCAGGGAGCAGCCCTAAAAGGCTGCTGCAGTGTCACATTCATATTGAGCGGCGCCTCGTAGCGCCCTCTGGATCCAATGGAGGCAGGGTAATTGGCGCCATAGCATCACCCATCATAAATACGCGGCAGAACAACGGCCGTCTTTCCTAACCATAATCCCCCACGTAGCTGGAACTACTCTGTGTTTCCCGGAACAGTTCCAGTTGCGTGGGGGATTATGGGTTGGGAAGACGACCATTGCTCTGCCGTGTTTTGAGCCACAGAAAGTGGCCCCAAAGGCTGAAGCGGCCCAGTGAGGCAATCACAGCCCACCCTGGCCACTCTCTGATGGCCCCTGACAGCCCCCGCTGCCCCGATGTCTCCTGCCAGTCCCTGCTGCCCTGATGGCTCCCGCTGCCTGTCGGCTCCAGCCCACCACCTGACAGCTCCCACCCACTGCCCCTGCCTTGAGAGCGTCATCTGCCCGTCCCTAACCAGCTGCTTGCAGCAGCTGTACATTCAGGTCAGGTGGCGAGCGCTTATCTTTCCCCACAACAGTTGGAATTTGCGCCTCGGAGCTGGCCATGGCACATTCAGAGACGTAAGTCTTTAGGCTTAAGGGCAAAGAACCTGCAACTTTACAGACGGGCGTTTTTCTTTCTTGAAAGGGCCTAATATCTTCTTCTCACTACCACTCTGATCTCATCCTTAATTAAGCATGCTACCCCACCTCCCTTATCTTCCTGCCAATCCTACCAAATTGCCTGATAACTCTGAATATTTAATTCCCAGCCATCTCCGTCCTGCAAGCATGGAAGGGAAGGTAAGTAGATGAAACCAGGTATTTGAGAGGTCGAGTAGGAGCTGGTAGATGATATGTGAAACCTGATGGGGAAATAATGATGGGCAGATGGAAAGCATGTGAGGGAGGGGTAGAAAATGAGCTGGTAGGTGATAGGTAAAATCAGATAGGGAAAGGATAATGGGCAGATGAAAAAAAGGTGAGGGGTCGGGAAGAAATGGGAACGATTTCCTCCTGCATGCCAGAGACATGGAGATTGATAGAATGATTGCCCACTGTAAATTGCCCCTATTGCATAGATGTGGTAAATGTAGTCAGTGCAAATGGGTTGACATGGACAGTGGGCAGAAGAGCCTGTTTCTGTACTGTATCACTCTTTGCCTCTGAGAATCAATAATTAGTCACCAAGCCCCTTAAAAAATGTAAACACTAAAGGGGTCAATGCCAGATCTCACTGTAGTTCCAAACCCATGTCCTCTAGCAGTATAACTTCTGTCTTCATTTGACCAACCAGATCTCCTGTGTTCTAGGGGGCTTTGAGCTTAGCATTTGCTGAAATGTGTCCTCTCCCTCTTCACCTCCTCTGCCTCATGCCTACTGTTCTGCAACAAGTGCAATTGCAAGATGAATTCATGAGCCTTGGGAGCCTCAAGGAGCAAGAACAAGTCAGCTGGGTTTGAATGGATCTGTTCCATGAAGAAAATATGTTTCTGCTTCCATATTTGGATGAGATGCTGAACTCATTGTGGTTCATACTTAAATAGAGTCCGCCTCCGCACAAGGTTGATTCCCCACAGATACTTTGCTGAGAAAGTGTCCCAAGACTATTGCTTCCAGCTGAAAGGAGAATTTGGATCAGTATGATATAATCGAAAACATAAGGAGATCATTGTGGTTCCCTATTGTTTTCCATTACACCAATTCAGTCAATGCGCACAACTGTTCTACAAAATATTATTCGCTTCATAAAATTTATAACTGTAACATTTTCTGGACCTATTTAACCAAAGCAGGTAGACACCCAGTGAGCACAACACTGAAGCAAAAATATCCAGGAAACTTCAGATCCATTAAAACATCTCCATAAAATGGCCCTCACCAGTCTCATGTTAATTAGCAATGAAGTGCAATGAATATCAAAAGAAAAGAATCCTTGCATTTATATAGAACATTTCACAACTTCAGGATGTCCTAAAGTGCTTTACAGCCAATGAATTAGTTTTTATAGTGCAGCCAGGGCTTATGGCAGGAAGTAGTTTTGCATTAAGCTTCTTCAAGAAACAATAGAGCAGCTTTTAGATGGTACACTTTGCATCCCAATTCACTCTCCCTTGTTATTGTTCTCCACTACTTGCATTTACATGTAACCCGAAGAGTGTCAAGGGACACATTCTGAAATTAGATTTGTTCAGAGAGAGAGGTTCACGCAACAGGAAAACACAGATGAAATTATCAAGCAGTGAGACCAGCTGCTCCAATTACCAGCCTACAGATACCCACTTGTTCATCGTGGTGACAAGAAAATGGGATGGTCACAAACTTTGGCTTCAGTACCAGTTTTTGACCCTGCCCTTCCATTGAGCATGCGGAAATGTGAATTAAGGAACATTTACAGCTCAATGCTGTAATGCTCAATGTGACTACACAAAAGAGTCTGGAAAAACAACCAACTGAAAAACCTCACAAAGATAAGCGTATACAGAGCCGTTGTCATACCCACACTCCTGTTCGGCTCCGAATCATGGGTCCTCTACCGGCACCACCTACGGCTCCTAGAACGCTTCCACCAGCGTTGTCTCCGCTCCATCCTCAACATCCATTGGAGCGCTTACATCCCTAACGTCGAAGTACTCGAGATGGCAGAGGTCGACAGCATCGAGTCCACGCTGCTGAAGATCCAGCTGCGCTGGATGGGTCACGTCTCCAGAATGGAGGACCATCGACTTCCCAAGATCGTGTTATATGGCGAGCTCTCCACTGGCCACCGTGACAGAGGTGCACCAAAGAAAAGGTACAAGGACTGCCTAAAGAAATCTCTTGGTGCCTGCCACATTGACCACCGCCAGTGGGCTGATATCGCCTCAAACCGTGCATCTTGGCGCCTCACAGTTTGGCGCCTCACAGTTTGGCGGGCAGCAACCTCCTTTGAAGAAGACCGCAGAGCCTACCTCACTGACAAAAGGCAAAGGAGGAAAAACCCAACACCCAACCCCAACCCACCAATTTTCCCCTGCAACCGCTGCAATCGTGTCTGCCTGTCCCGCATCGGACTTGTCAGCCACAAACGAGCCTGCAGCTGACGTGGACTTTTTACCCCCTCCATAAATCTTCGTCCGCGAAGCCAAGCCAAAGAAGACAGCTCAATGCAAAAAGGGTAGGTCTGGCCTTCCCAGAGTCCAGAGACTTTAGGCACTTTTACACAACCGCTCAAGAGCAGAAAATTTAAGGAAATTTTCTGATCTGGTGACAGTGTAAAAATGTCGATACGAAATTTATTACATAAATTCCATCCCTTAATTTTTCCCACTGGTACCACTACACATTTTTATGGAGCAGCTACAATCTAAAATCACCACAGCCACTCCGTAAGAAACGGGCCTAATGAATACAATGTCACTGACAATGTCCACATGGTGATGATGTGCATCGGACATACATTGTACATCCACATCAATGTCAACCCATGTTTGTGGGAGGGTTCACCCATGTTCACCGACCGACAAATGCTGCTACACAGGAAGGCTGTGTAAAAGTGTCCCTGTGTAAACGACCACATTGGAACAGACCGGAGGTAAGTATGCCAATTATTTTGAAATAATTCAGCAATTTCTGTGTAAAAATTGCCAACTAATGGTGTAGCCTTGAGGTCACTTCATTCAGTCCCTCCAGCTGTAGAAACACGTAGGCCATTGATAGCTGCATTTATAATTGTATGGAAAGTATGCTGGCTGATCGCATCAGAGCCTCATTTGGCAATTTGACTCCCCAGGAAGGCAGAAGGCAGTAGAAGCTGGCAAACATACCAAGGTCTATCACAGGCTCTGACCTCCCATCCACTGAAGACATCTACATGAGGTGCTGCTTAGTGCCGGATTAACATAGTAGCAAATGTATCATATGGCACATTTTCAAGGGCCCCACACTAAATGCTTGCTGACTTGCTCTATCACTTTATGTACTATGAATTATGAATGACTCACTGGCTGCTTAACTTAAACATTTTCATTTTCATCTTTGTGCAGCGGCTGTGAGATACCACACTCCCATAGTTTGTGTTAATAACCCCGATTAAAGGTAATAATTGGTTAAAATCATTAACGGTTAGGCAATTATCACCTTTAATCGGGGTTATTAACACGGACTATGTGAGTGTGGTATCTCACAGCCGGTGCACAATTTGTCGATTCCCAACTTGTGAAAGAAATGGAGACTAAACAAAAGTATTGAGTGTAGCAACGCAGGCCGACACAGCAAACAGCCGTCAAACATGACGATCAGGTAGACAGCACACGGGATGAGACGCCCGCTCCCATAGGCCGTAGGAATAGCGGTCGAATCGACCAATCACTGCCAGTGGATTGCAGGGGGTCCAATCCGAGCCTGCGCATCCGGAACAGCCAATCAGCAGGCAGCCTTGTTCAAGCCACCCTGGAGGTGACACGGTCGGCTACCTACAAAAGGCAGAGCTGCAGCCCCATAAAGCCAGTGTCGATTACACTCCCTTGGTGTGCGAGAATCTTCTTTCTACCTTGAGCCATTATAACCCATTATACCTCAAGCTATAACTGTAGTGATCCCGCTACAGGGGCACACTTCTAGAGCGAATACTTTTAACGTTTGAAATTGATATCTATATATAAGTAATACTATTAGTGTTATATAATGGCTGTTTGGGGGGGAGATTGGAGGAAAACATGAAAGCTTAAAGAAGTGGTAGCAAAAATTATTTAACCTTTCATCACAATTTGTTAAGAATAATTAAAACTATTTCAAACTTACCAAAACGGAGGACATGCAGGGTCAGCATCAGAAACTCACTCGGGGTAGGGGGGAGGGTCTTCCTGACACACTTCGCTCCCCCCCCATTGCATATGTGCCAGCCGGCACTTCCTGCGCTGCTGTCACACTTCCCCCTGCCGGCACAATTTAGGGCCCCCTTATATCTTAATCTGGCCCTGGTGCTGCTTCAAGAAGGCAGTCAACAACATAAAGAGCCCTCTCCACCCTGGCCACAACCTCTTCTCATGGCTACCTTTGGGTAAATGGTACAGAAGCCTGAAAATCAGCATTTCTTGGTTCAAGAACAGTTCTTTCCAACAGCGATCAGAACCCTTGAACCTCTCCTTAGAACACTGATCATGCACTGTCCACATCACTTTTTTTTGCCTGAGCATTACTGCGAATATTTATGGTCTTTCTTGTCTCTGAATTTAAGTTAATTAGTTTACTGTTACAGTTTACTTTTACAATAACTGTTCACCTGCAAGAGGTTAGAATTTTGTGCTCATGCACATTGTACAATGTGTATGACAATAAAGTCATGATCATCATCAACTGTGATGTATCAAAGAGATGTGGACGTAGACGTGCAAACGAGGTCAGTAGTGTTGAGCAGGGGTCCAGATGGTGGACCCTCTGTAGTTAAGGCGTGACTGCTGATCATTTAGGTGAAGAATGAGAAGCACCAGCCAGCACCACCATTCCTGATGAAGGGCCCAGACTCAAAAGGGTTAGCCACCCTTTACTTCTGATGGACACTGTATGACCTGCTGAGTTTCTCTAGTACCTTCATGTCCTGCAAGTTGCACATTGATTTTTTTTTCCCCAAAAATATACTCTCCACATTCACTGTACCATTGATATAATACATTCTCTGACAAACCAATAAAACCACTTCTGCTTCCTACAAACAATACAGCATGAAATGCTTGAGAGGATGTTACACAAGGCTCAAGCCTTCATCGTCCAGTGGTGGCAGGACTCCAGACTGTGGAACATGCCACAGAGCCTCGGTATTAGTTTCTGTGCATTCCTGGAGCCTGGGGTGTGTCACTCAGCAGCAGTCACCTGAAGGCATCTTCTTCCACTAGAAGATCAACAAGTTTCGGGTAGACTAAGGGGACCCTTTCACAGAGTCGATAACCTTTGATGCTTGCCTCAGTGTGTGTCCCTGGGAACAGCCCCTTGTCCTCCATTACTCAGCTGCTGAGGACAAACCTCAGCATGGACCACTGCATCCTTCTTAGTGAAGCCACTGTCCACTAACAGGTGGGCATCATCTCACTAGCATGAGATGATGAGGGCAGCATGCACTGGGAGTGAGAGTCTAGCTGTACAGGGAGGTCTCTCTCTGCCATCCAAACAAGGTCTTGAGGTTCAGCTGTCAGGTCTGACCATGAGGTGCCCTGCCAAAAGACCAAACTGCATCTTACAACAAGCAGCAGCAGATGATGTTTGACTGAGTTGTGCTAAAGTACCACACTTTTTTTTGCACTAACTGTAACTGAATGTTTATCTGTCCTTTGATAGTTATTATCTCCTTTTCTGCCTTGGCATATTGTAGTAATTTGATTTATACTGTTCTAATTGGGCTATCTAGTGAACATGTTTAGCAAGTAAGAATTATGGTGCACATGTATACTGTATTTGTGTCTATGATAATACACTCTCACCTAATTTCATCATCTCAGAGGTTTAATGAAGCTGTTGGTAAAAAAACATCCTTTAAAGCTTTTCCTGTGGCATTAATAAAGTTTAAAATCTGCATCAAAGAGAAAGAACATTGCTGCTAATTCTAGAGACACTACAGTACAGATCTTGGTTAATAAAAAAGACTTTACTGTGGGGATAACCCTGCTTGAATGTAATTAGCAAGAGGAAGGGGTTGAACAAAGTTGGATTGCTTTCTCTGGAGGCTGGGAAGGTGGAGGAGGTGGATATAACATTATGAGAGGCTAGGCATTGTTTGGGCATATGGTGAGAGCCTTATTCCCAACATGGAAATGTCACAGATTTAACGTGAGGCAGATTTAACGCAACCCAGAGGAAGAAGAAGAGGAAGAGGAAGAGTACGGTGAAATAGAAGAAGAAAAGAAAGGCAAGGTAAAGGATATACTTGCTCTTATTAAAGGATACATGGAGTCATTTAAAGAATGGCAAACACAGGAATTTAAGGATTTAAGAAAAAGAATAAACAACACAGAAGAGAAAATAAATAAAATGGAGATGACCTTAACAGAAATGGGAAAGAAAATGGACAAGATGGAAGAGCAGGCAGTAGCAGCAGAAATGGAGGTAGAAGACTTAAAAAAGAAATTGGAGAAATCTAATAAAAAAACTAAAGAGACACAAGAACTACTAGCTCAAAAAATAGATACAATGGAAAACCATAACAGAAGAAATAACATAAAGATAGTGGGCCTTAAGGAAGATGAAGAAGGCAAGAATATGAGGGAGTTTATAAAAGAGTGGATCCCTAAGACCCTAGGATGTCCAGAACTACAGCAAGAAATGGAAATAGAAAGGGCACATAGAGTATTGGCCTCTAAACCACAACCACAACAAAAACCAAGATCTATTGTAGTAAAATTCCTAAGATATACTACAAGAGAAAAAGTACTGGAGAAGACAATGGAAAAAGTAAGAGAGGGCAACAAACCACTGGAGTATAAAGGGCAAAAAATCTTCATTTATCCAGATATAAGTTTTGAACTCCTAAAGAAGAGAAAAGAGTTCAATACAGCAAAGGCGATTTTATGGAAGAAAGGGTATAAATTTATACTAAAGCATCCAGCGGTATTGAAAATATTTATTCCAGGACAACAAAACAGACTATTCTCGGATCCAGAAGAAGCACGAAAATTTGCAGAACAATTACAAAAATAGACTGAGGGAGGAAGACGGGTAATGAGAGCTAAAATGATCACGATTGATATGTATGTGGGTAAAGACAAAAATAGACTGATGGATGAAGACGGGTAATGAGAGTAAAAATGATCACGATTGATATGTATGCAGGTAAAGAGGTATAAGAGTGAATAGAGACAATGAGCATACATGAATGTATCTGTACTTAGAGGAAAATATAGATAGTATAGACAAGAATTAATAAGGGAAGGTAATGGAATAGAGAGAATAAGGAGGGAATTAAAAGAGTGACCTTTGTGACATATGAAAAGTGAAATCTTTTCTGGGGGAGGCGGGGTGGGGGGAAATAGCGGTCACTGCAAAATCAGTTGACGCTTGCGAGTGGATTCGCAAATCCAAATGGTGAGGGGAGATGTGGTTGTCCGACAAGGGATAAAGGACAACTCAGGAGGTGAAGGGGAGATTGGGAATAAATAAGATAGAAATAGGAGAATAAGGAAAATGTTGGATGTTGTAGTAATGTTGTCTTATAAAGAGTTGAAAATAAGAAAACAGAAATGGAAAAGGAGGAAAGGTAATGATGGAAAAACAGAAAGAGAAGATAAACAAAATATAAAAGGGCTACGCTGAACTATATGTCTTTAAATATTAATGGAATACATAACCAAATTAAAAGGAAGAAACTACCAAATTTAAATGAATAAATGTATTCCATTAGAAAAAATAACATATAGGTTAAGAAATAATATTGAAATATTCGAACAAGTATAGGAGCCTTACATTAAATACAATAGCGAAAACCTACCGGGGACAAACATTACCTAAGTTGATGGAAGGAGAAGGAAAGAAAAGAATGGACTCAGTAGAATTTCTGGTGTAATTTTGTTGAATGACAACATTGTCTGACTGGCTTAATGCAACCTAGATTGTATACCTAAAATGGATGAGAGGGGGGGGTGGTTTGGGAGGAAAGGGTGGGGGAGAAAAAGTCACTGTATATGTGTGAAAAAGAAATAGTGTATATCATGGCTAATGTGATTTATGGTGTGAAAAATAAAAAATTTAAAATTAAAAAAAAAAACTTGGTCATGAGAAAATTCCGGATTAGGGAACTTGAAGGAGAATGAGGAAGGGTTGATTAAAGATATGCACCCCAAATTCCCTGCAACATGAACTCAATATCCAACAAGGGCCATCATACATCATGTGTTTTTATGTTCTTATATGTTTCGAGGGTCATTGTGAGGGAATTTATAAGAACATATGATGTAGGAGCAGGAGTAGCTCGTCCAGGCCATCAAGCCTGCTCTGCCATTCAATGAGATCATGGCAGATCTGACGATGGGCTCATCTCCACCTACTGCCTTTTCCCCATATCCCTTAATTCCCCTAATTTGTAAAAATCTATCCAAACTTATCTTAAATATACTTACTGAGGTGGCTTCCACTGCTTCAATGGGCAGTAAATTCCATAGATTCACCACACTCTGGAAAAGCAGTTTTTTTCCTCATCTCTATCCTAAATCTATTACCCTGAATCATGAGGCTATGTCCCCAGTTCTAGACTCCCCCACTAATGGAAACAACTTACATACTTCCATCTTATTTATGGCTTCCATAATTTTATACGATCCTATAAGATCCCCTCTCATTCTTCTAAATTCCAGCGAGTACAGTCCCAGATTACTCAATCTTTCCTCATTGGCTAACCCCCTCATCTCTGGAATCTATCTGGTGAACTCCTCTACCACCATCTCCAAAGCCAGTACATCATTCCTCAAGTAAGGAGACCATAAGAGTGGGCAATACTCCAGATGCGGTCTCACCAGTACATTGAACAGCTGTACCATAATCTTCCTGCTCTTAAATTCAATCTCTCTCACAATGAAGGCCAACATTCTATTTGCCTTCTTGATAGCCTGCTGCACCTGCAAACCAACCTTTTGCAATTCATGCACAAGCACTCCCAAGTCCTTCTGCACGGCAACATGTTGCAATCGCTTGCCATTTAAAATATACTCTGATCTCCATTTTTTTTTCTAAAGTGCAAAATCTCACATTTCCCAACATTGTACTCCATCTGTCAGACTCTTGCCCACTCATTTAATCTATTTATATCTCTTTTCAGATGCTCTGTATCCTCTGCACAATTTTCTTTTCCACTCAATTTAGTGTCATCAGAAAATTGAGATTCACTATACTCTGTCCCCTCTTCCAGATTGTCAGAACTTGTTTAACGTGAGACAGGCATTAATTCTGTAGAGGTTACATCTCTGAGCTCAAAATCTTTCTGCAAATCTCTGGAATGGAATTTGTCCAAACACATCTCTAGTTTGGGAAATTTTCAATTATTTCAAGAGGTAATCCAGTGAAACTTTACACACTCTTTATACACTAATCACTCTGTGGCAAAATACTGCTCGAACTCTGTCCATATTTGCAGATGACATCACTGATGTTGGATGGATCTCACACAATTATGAGACAGTGTGCAGGAAGGAGATAGTCGTGGAAACCCCCCCCCCCCCCCCCAAATGTCAACACAATGAAGCAGGATGTCATCAACTTCAGGAAGCAAGGTAGAACACACACCCCAACAGTACAGAGGTGGAGATGGCAGAGGTGTAGATGGCAGAGGTGTAAATATCACCAACAAACTGTCCTGGCTCAACTTCATTGACACTAAGTGAAGAAAAGGCACCATTGCCTCAACTTTCTTAGAAGCCTAAATAACTGTAACATGTCTCAATGTCTCTTACCAATTTTTATAGATGCATTATAGAAAATCTCCTGTTAATACATCCAGCTTGATATTGGAACTGCTCTTCCAAGGCCACAAGAAACTGCAGAGAGTTGTGAATGCAGGTGAGGCCATCACACAATCCAACCACCGCTCCATCGACTGTCAACCTTTGCGATGTCTCAGGGAGGCAGCCAACATATTAAAGAACAAATTTCATCCAGGACACTCTTGTTCTCCAACTCCCCTCACCCACCTCTGGCACAGGATATATTAAATTGAAAACAAGAAACACCAGATTCAAGGACAATTTCAGGGGAGGAGGTTAACAGAAACTGGTCAGTGTTATGCTGTCTGTGGAGAGAGCTCAAACAGAACATTGGGTGTTATTCCTCCAATCTGTGGATATCCTTCGTTTGGCACCGCACTAGGCCATGGATAGAGATGTCGGTGTGGAAATGAAGTGGACTGTTTTCCTTTGCAATGCTATTTTATTTTAAAATGTTGATACTCTTAAGAATATGTTCACTTGGCTGGGTAGACTGTAAAACAAAGCATATTCTTGTGTCTTGCTGCACAAGGCAATAAACAATTCAATTAAATTCTGAGCAATTTTACATCAATGTTTTAGATCAGGGTTCTGGGCTACTTGTGCATAGAGAGCAGGAGAATTAGAGAGTCACACAACTTAGAACAGGCCCCATCCATCTCGTCAATACCGGCCAAGTTTGCATTCTGGGTAATCTCATTTGCATGCAATTGGTCCTGTCTTTAGAACGTTTTTTTTTAATTGTGCCCACTTCCCCAGCTTCCTCAGACAGCTCGGTCCCGATGTGGGCCACCCTCCAAGTGAAAATATTGCCCTCCTGTCCTTCTTAAATCCTTCTCTTCTCACCTTAAGCATCCCCTCTACTTCTAAAATCAGCTAACCTGGGAAAAAGATTGCAAGCATTCACATTATCCATGCCCCTCATGATTTTGTAAACCTCTTTAAAATCACCCCCCAACCTCCTACACTTTTTTGGAATAAAGACTCAACCTATCTGTCATCTCACTCTAACTCAGGCCTTCCAGTGCTTGGCAACATTCTGGTGAATCTCCTCAGGTGCCCACTTCCATTGTTTCCTTGGCAACTCATTCTAGATATGGACTACCCTCTGAGTGAAAAAGTTGCCCCCTTTGGTCCCTCTTAAATCCTTCCCCTCTCACCTTGAACATCCCCTCTACTTCTAGAATTTGCCTACCCTGGGAAAAAGACTGTGAGAATTTTCCCACTGAGGCGTCTTCAAGTGCCATCTGAGTGAAATCCAGATGCACCATTAACCTTCCTATCCAGAGAATAAGGAAAATGTTGGATGTTGTAGGAATGTTGTCTTATAAAGAGTTGAAAATAAGAAAACAGAAATGGAAAAGGAGGAAAGGTAATGATGGAAAAACGGAAAGAGAAGATAAACAAAATATAAAAGGGCTATGTTGAACTATATGACTTTAAATATTAATGGAATACATAACCAAATTAAAAGGAAGAAACTACTAAATTTAAATGAATAAATGTATTCCATTAGAAAAAATAACATATAGGTTAAGAAATAATATTGAAATATTCGAACAAGTATGGGAGCCTTACATTAAATACAATAGCGAAAACCTACCGGGGACAAACATTACCTAAGTTGATGGAAGGAGAAGGAAAGAAAAGAATGGACTCAGTAGAATTTCTGGTGTATTTTTGTTGAATGACAACATTGTCTGACTGGCTTAATGCAACCTAGATTGTATACCTAAAATGGATGAGGGGGGGTGGGGGGGTGGCTTGGGAGGAGGGAGGGGGTGGGAGAAAAAGTCACTGTATATGTGTGAAAAAGAATTAGTGTATATCATGGCTAATGTGATTTATGGTGTGAAAAATAAAAAATTTAAAAAAAAACCTTCCTATCCAAGCTGCATCTGACCAAGGGAAGAGCACTGCCTTCTACGACTGAGATCTGACACCGAGCCACCTACGGGGCTCTGTCATTTTATCCAGGAAGCTCTGGAGATAATCTTTTTTTATATATTTTCTTTTTCATTTTTCATCAAAAAAATCACACATTTCTTCAATATATACAGATATCACCAACTAATTACAAACATGTGAAATTCCACCCCCCCCCTTAAAAAAACCCAGGTGCGGCATTGGTGCTTCCAATGGACATCTGGAGAAGAAGTGGGGCCACCCCCCTCTATAATTTCTTTTATTAATCCACATTTTGGTATTTCTGTTGGGGTGTGGTTACAGTTGTGCTCCCATGTACGTCAAGTATGGTTGCCATATTCGAATTAAAGCTCTGTGTCAGTTTCTAAGATTATATGTGACTATTTTTTTCCATGGGTTGCATGTCCACCAACAGATAAGGAGAGGGGAGTCAGATTTCCAAATCATCACTATACATTTTTTTTTGCTATGGACAAAGCAACTAACATGAATGTTGAATTTGGAATTTAGATAGTTTATAGCTTATGTCCATTAGGTTCCCCAAAAGATATAACATTGGATCCAGTGGGAAGGCTACTCCTGTTATCCTGGTTAGTATATTAGTTAAATACTGTTGAAATGGGCCCAAAGGACCAGGTGTAAAAGTCCACCCCACACCTAAAGCACATCTTCTACACCTCCAGTTTCACCCTATGGATCTTTTGCAGTGTCAGGTAGAACTGGTGCAAGAAGTTGTATTGAACAAATCTGTATCTAGAATTAATCACTGCTGTCACATTATTTTTTTTCTCCAGTCGGACCAGCATCTCTCGTGAATTGTGATGGCCAGATCCAAGATGGTGGCAAGGGGCTTGTAACGTCATCCAAGAGCTCCCCGTGGAAAAGAGGATAGATACAAGGAGATCCTCTAAAATAAAAAGGCCCCAAAAATAAGGATGACAACCAAGAATACGAATAGAAGGAAGAGCGAGGAGAAGAAAAAAGTAGGGAAAGAGAGACAAGATGGAGGAAGAGACTCACTGCATGGTGGAGGTGGAGAGGCCGACCCAGGACCTAGCGAGACATTGGCAGCAGTGGCAGAGACAACGGAGCCCTGAAGCTTCCTAAGGGACCACTGTCGGGCACAGTTGGTTTGGGGACCCGAGGTCAGAGAACCAGGCTGAGGAGAAGCGGAGGCGATATAGGCGATGATGAGAGAACTGTCAGGCGCAGGAGATCCAGGAATCCAAGGTCGGAGGAGTTAAGTCGAGGTGGATTCGGCAGTGATGCTGGCGGCAGCAGAAAGAAAGAACTTGTGGGTTGGAAGAAAAAGTAAAGTTGAAGATGAGGTCCTACCTGGTAAGACCACTCCAACCGCTGGGCGCAAAAAAGGACGGGTCCAAGGCATCAGAGGGTGTTCGAGGTGTCGGGCCCAGAGGATTCCAGGAACAGAGCAGCCAGAGGGGATTCGGCAGGAAAATAGTGTGGCAGGACGGCCTGGTGTTGGAAAGCAATGTGAAAGAATTGGAAAGCGAGGTGGAGGAGGAGAAATAAGAGAAAGAGGAAGAATGAGAGAGTAAAAGAAGGACATTACAGTGAGGTGAAAGACTGATAAAGGGGGCAGAGGGCCTGATGCCCATGGCCAGAGAGATACTAGAAGCCATTGGCCAGATAAAAAGAGCTCTGAAGACACTGGTGGCAGGGCAGGGGGCAATCAAAGAAAGGCTGGAAAACCTGACAGAAAGGGTATCTGAAATGGAAGAAAGAATTAAGGGAGTGGAAGAAAGATTGGATAAGAGAACAAAATGGATGAGTGGGAAAGAGATAGGGTAAAGATGTGGGAGAAGAGAGATATTTTAGAAAACATCAGCAGGAGAAATACAGTTAAAATTGTTGGGGCGAAGGAGGGGAGAGATGTGGTGGAATTCCTTAAAGAGTGGATCCCAGATACACTGGGGAGAGAACAAATTGGAAATTATCTAAGAATAGAATGGGCCCACCAGTCTCTCACTATCCCCCCCCCCACCCCTGCCCGGGGGCAAACCAAAGGCCACGCCCTATCCTGGTAAGGCTCCTTCGCTACCAGGATAGAGAAAGGTGGTGGGTGCAAATGTTTGGGTGGGGTGGGGGTTCCGGTGGAATATGAGGGTGAGAAGTTCCTATTCTACCTGGTCATAAGTACGGCGCTATTGAAACACAGAAGGAAATTTGACCTGGTTAAAAAGGGCCTTAAACAAAAAGGAATCGAGTTAACCCTCCTTCACCCGACAACGCTAAAGATAGTAAGGGTGGGAGGTGAAAGAAAGTTTTTTAAGGATCCAAGGGAAAGAGGGAATCACAGGAAAGAAGGACTGTAAATATTGTAATTGTGAGGAATTGAGGAATCTGTTTTTTTCATAATGTTAATGTTTAAAGATGATAGACAACAGACTCGCCAAGGCAAATAGCGCCTTTGGAAGACTACACAAAAGAGTCTGGAAAAACAACCAACTGAAAAACCTCACAAAGATAAGCGTATACAGAGCCGTTGTCATACCCACACTCCTGTTCGGCTCCGAATCATGGGTCCTCTACTGGCATCACCTACGGCTCCTAGAACGCTTCCACCAGCGTTGTCTCCGCTCCATCCTCAACATTCATTGGAGCGCTTTCATCCCTAACGTCGAAGTACTCGAGATGGCAGAGGTCGACAGCATCGGGTCCACGCTGCTGAAGATCCAGCTGCGCTGGGTGGGTCACGTCTCCAGAATGGAGGACCATCGCCTTCCCAAGATCGTGTTATATGGCGAGCTCTCCACTGGCCACCGTGACAGAGGTGCACCAAAGAAAAGGTACAAGGACTGCCTAAAGAAATCTCTTGGTGCCTGCCACATTGACCACCGCCAGTGGGCTGATATCGCCTCAAACCGTGCATCTTGGCGCCTCACAGTTTGGCGGGCAGCAACCTCCTTTGAAGAAGACCGCAGAGCCCACCTCACTGACAAAAGGCAAAGGAGGAAAAACCCAACACCCAACCCCAACCAACCAATTTTCCCCTGCAACCGCTGCAACCGTGTCTGCCTGTCCCGCATCGGACTTGTCAGCCACCAACGAGCCTGCAGCTGACGTGGACATTTACCCCCTCCATAAATCTTCGTCCGCGAAGCCAAGCCAAAGAATGTTTAAAGATGAATATATAATAGAGGTACGAATGAATATGGGGAGCTCAAGGAAAGGGAGGGAGATACAAGGGGTAGATGGGTGCATTGGGCATGTCTCAAAATGGCAGAGGGGACTGGCACCAATAGCTTGGTTATTGGTGCTGGGGGTAAAGATAAACTGGGAGGGGAAAAGAGAAGGGGAGAATTTATGGGGTGTTTTTCGTTTTGCTATCTAAGTAATTCAATTGACAGTACTTTCAGTTGTATGAGGATGGGAGGGATAAATACAGACTGTATGTTGTATGAATGTCATGTTTGTTTGACGAATTTATGAACATTAAAATAAATTATTCAAAAAAAAAATTGTGATGCCTAAGTTTGACTCCCATCGGTCCCTTGATCTGTGTAGCCTCTGCTTGGGGCTCTCACCTTGGAGTACAGAGTACATTTCCAAAATAAATTTAGGTGCATTTCCCAGTTGCAGCATCCCTTCTGCCTCATTAGGTGTAGGCGGGGTCATTGTGGGACCCCACCTATCCCTCAGGAATGATCTTAACTGGAGAAAACAGTGAAAGATCCCATGAGACAAATCGTATTTACCTTTTAGCTGCTCGAAGGACCTGGAGGCAATCTTCACCTCTACAACAGGAGAGTCATCAACTGTCAAGGTGGCTTGGAGCTCAGGTTTAATGATTCCAAGATCAGTCCAGGCAAACACCAGCAATGTCTAAATAATTGTTTCATATTGATGGACAGAGCAGATGACTGATGGAGGCCAGTTCATCCCCTTTAGTCCACTTTTTTTCCAATTATAACCTATTTTCATATTTTGCTACCACTATCTTCTGCAAAATAACAAAGAAAATAAATACATGTCAAGTGCAGCCAATTTATTTCCCCACACGTTAAAGTGTAAATAATTCCCCATGGTACCTCTGGTGGTTTGTCTGTGTCGTCTAACCCTATTGCATTATTTCTTCTCGGTGATTCCCTGTAGCAGGAGTAAGTATTCTAGCTGGCAGTTGGATGGATTGAATCTCTACCTTATTGGACAGATAGCCTCTTTCACGTCTGAGCCCAAAGCTTTTGTAGTGCCTTGTGACAGCCTATGACACACAATCCCATTGCTCCATAAGGCTAATGCCACTGAGCTTCCTGCAGGAGATGTCACTGTTTTAGGCATCTCGATAGACTGCATGCATTCATTCATAACTGCACAAATCAGACTAATAGGCTCCCGTATAATGCAATGCAGCATCTTGTAAGTAGGTGATAACAATCCTTAGGCTATGCGAAGGAGGTAGAAGTGCACCATGTCTTCACCCCTCCAGTCTGCCACCCACTTAGTTCATTGATCCTCCACCTGTATCAAAACATCCTTCAGTTAGCTGATGATGCCTTGGGTGCTGGTCTTTAAGATTAGTTCCTAACTTTTCATACAACAGAATATTACAGGTCAGTACAGGACCTTCAGTTCATGATTTTGTGCTTTCCCAAAGTAAACCTACTCCACACAACCTAATCTTTCTCTACTCAAATCACAATCCTCTATTTTTCTTCTAATCATGTACCTGCCTAAGAGTCTCTTGAATGTCCCTATTATACCAGCCTCCACCACCATCTCTGGCAATGCATTCCAGGCACCCACTACTCTCTGTGTAAAAGATTTACCTTGACATCTCCCCTAAACTTTTCTCCACTTACCTTAAACAGATGTTCTCTGTTATTTGCTGTTGTCCCAGGAAAAAGGTGATGGGTGCCTTAGTTCCTCATAATCTTACACACCTCCATTAAGCCCTAGCTCTTTTGGGCCATGTTACCCCATTACACCCAATTCATCTACATCCCAGTACGTTTTTGAAGGGTGGGAGGAAACTGGGATACTCACAGAAACCCATGCAGACACAGGGAGAATGTACAAACTCCTTAAAGACAGCGCAGGATTCAAACCACAGTCCTGATCTCCGGCACTGTAACAGCGTTAGACTAACCTCTATGCTAAACCTGCCACCCTAAACAACATGGTAACAGCCCTTTTCAGCCCTCAATCCCGTGTCATCCAATTACACCCAACTGACCAAAAATCCGGTACGTTTTGAAGGGTGGGAGAAAAATGGAACACCCAGAGGAAACCCATTCAGACACAGGGAGATCATACAAACTCCTTACGGACACGCTAACTGTTACTTAACCAATGGAAGATCTGCGGAGAAGGTGCATGAGGGTTAATCCTGACAAAGTTTGCCAGGTAATTGAGAGGACAATGAGATGGTTTGGGTCCATGGCAATTATAAATTAATTGCACAGATATCTCTGTGCTGGGAAACAACTTCCTATCTGCGATTGGTGGGAGGTCAGCCCAAACCCCTTTTCTAAGTTTGAATGGATTTCCTTACTGCACAACCTTACCCCACCTTTAAATACTGATCTCTTCAAAAATTCCTTCAGTGGCTGAAAGGCCCACTCAGGATAAAGACTGCAGGCTCATGAGAACCAGGTATAAGGGCTAGGATTTGAGAGGGCACTGTAAGGTAAAAACATCATGAGTTGGGACCGGAGAAGGAGTCACCCAGTACTAAGGAGTAACAGGATGCAGGTGTGACCTTGTACGCTCAAGATAAGTGTGGCAATAACAAGATGACGTGCAGCAGACTAACAGAGAAGGGTAGCAACAGCTTATTCATTGGACAATGTAATGGTATGATAATTTACTAAGTGCATGTCCTGAGGTATAAAAAAAACACCACTTGCTGATATCGGGAGAATACGCCTTCTCCAACTAACACTGTTAGTTGCAAGTGTTACAATCTGGTAATAGAGAACCTTGATTTCGACTCAGTCTGGTGTCTGACTCACTCATTCTCGAACAAAGCAGACCTAACAGCACTGAGGGCATGAAGGGCTCCTGAATGGCTTTGGGCGCTGAAGGCTTCCTGATCATATCAGAGGTTTGGATGTGGAGATCTGATCGCCAGTGATTTGATCTGGAATCTGTGCCACTGCAGCGATTGCAGGAGTGTTGAAAATGAATCCACGAACACTCAGTGATTCTGAAGGGATTCTCTTTCTCTTATTGTTCGGGGTGTCGGGCAATACTCATGTTAATACTTTGTTTGCCTTGCGGCAGAGAAAAGTTGAAGTATGCCTTGTAGGATACATTTTTAATATATTATTATGTGACAATAAAAAGAAACGTCTAAACCTTTGAAATACCCTTTCATTTATACAGCACCCTTCACTATCTGAACTTTAAGTAATGTCCATTCACTGGAGTAATATCAAAAGGGATTCCAAGCTGTGGTGTTGAACTTTTGCAGCTGATTTGAAAACAACAATATCTCACAAGCACCAATGCATGATAACAACCAAATCTGTGCAAGGGTTTTGGTTTGGGGTGAAGTGGGGGGACAATAGAATTGCTGTTCTGCAAACTCGCAGACACGTTGTCCTGAGAGGGGAGCTGAGTGTCCTGTCTGAATACAAAATATTCAGACTCTAGAGACAAGAGCACTACCATCAGAGACATAGCTACCACGGATAATGAGGAATGAGAAACACAAAAGCTGCAGATGCTGGAGTCAAGCAGACAAAGGATTGCTGAAGGAACTCAGTGGGTCTTGACAGCATCCATGGTCAATCAATGTTTCAGGCCAGGACACTTTATCAGGACCAGATGGATGGGGGTGATATTATGTAAATGGAAGAGGAAAGAACCAAAGGGAGGGGCCCAGAGGTGATAAGACAGAAGGTGTGAAAAGTGGAGACACAGGTAGAGAAATCATGAGGATGGGGGTAGGTGAGTTGGAGAAAGGGAAAGAAAAAAATTAAGTAGAGGATGAGGTAAAGAAGATCTTGGGTCTCCCTTTCCTCTACTGACAACGTTATATTTTTAAATTTAGACATACAGCACTTTCAGCCCTTGAGCTCGTGCTACCCCATTACACCCAATTCATCTACATCCCAGTACGTTTTTGAAGGGTGGGAGGAAACTGGAGCACCCATAGAAACCCATGCAGACTCAGGGAGAATGTAGAAACTCCTTAAAGACAGCGCGGGATTCGAACCACAGTCCTGATCGCCGGCACTTTAACAGCGTTGCACTAACTGCTATGCTAAACCTTCCACCCTAAACAGCATGGTAACAGGCCTTTTCAGCCCTCAATCCCGTGCCATCTAATTACACCCAATTGACCAAAAATCTGGTACGTTTTGAAGGGCGGGAGAAAAATGGAGCACCCAGAGGAAACCCATTCAGACACAGGGAGAACATACAAACTCCTTACGGACAGCGCTGGATTCGCTGGCTAACCTCTACAGTAACCGTCTCACCCCACCAGGAGCATTGCTTAAATAGAGCTCAAAGAATTATTGAGGACCTTTTCCATCCAGCGCATGATATCTTTGACCTACTACCATCAGGAAGGAGGTACAGGAGCATCAAAATCAGGCTGGGAAATTGCTTCTTTCCACAGGATGGGAGATTGATGAAAAGTATCCTGTAACTAAATAAATCACCCCAAAATATTTATAAACATTTATTTTAAATTATATTTTTTATGTATATATGTATGTGATTATCATCTGCTATGTGTTGTGTGTGTCTATGTGTGCCCCATGGTCTGGAGAAACACTGTTTTGTCAGGTTGTACAGTATATGTACAGTCAGATGATAATAAACTCAAAGAGATGGAAACAGTGAAATTAGATGGGGTGGGGGAGTTTATTTAATTTTTTAAAATTTAAATTTAGGCATATAGCGCACTAATAGGCCTTTGTGGCCCATGAGCCTGTGCCATCCAATTACACCCAATTAACCTACAACCCCCTGTATATTTTGGAAACTGGAGCCTCCAGAGAAAGCCCATACAGACACGGGGAGATTGTACGAACTCCTTATAGGCAGTGTGGGGTTCGAACTTGGGTCCTGATCACTGGCATTGTAACACAGGGTTAATTAACTGCATAACTTAAAATTTAAAAACTCAATCTTCATGCAATTTACGTTTGGCCTCACCCTGACAGTGGGTGATGCTGAGGACAGACATGTCATTGAAGTAGAGAATGTTGAAATGATTGGCTCCAGGAAGCTCAAGTTTAGACTTACAGAGCATAGGTGTTTGGTGTCACTAATGAGGAAAACGCCATACTGGGTACACTGAATGCAGTAGATTAGGTTTGATCAGCAGTTAAAGTTCTGTGGCCTTGGATGAAGGTGAGAGGGAGATGTAGGGACAATTATTTCACTTTCAACGATTACAGCGGGACGTGCCTAAAGGGTGGAAGGCCAGGTGGGGAAGGAAGAGCACCTGGTCTCAGAGGGACCTATCCTTGTGAAGAGCAGATGGGATGAGGAGAGGAAGATGTGCCTGGTGGTTGGATAATGCTGAAGTTGGTGGAAATGCCAGAGGCTATGGAGGCTGGTGGGATGGAAAGTGAGGATCAGAGGGACTTTGTTCTGTCTGGGGAGGAGGAGGGGTAAGGGCAGAAGTACAAGAAATAGCAGAGATACTGATGTGGGCTTTATCAGTGTCAGTAAGGGGGAAATGCATATTCATTTATGACAGAGGATGTTTATGATGTCCTGGAGAGGAAGACCTCATCCTGGGAACAGGTATGATGGAGACAGAGGAAATATTGGAAAGTGATGAGTAATGTAATTTGGTTGTCATATCCATGAGTATTATGTACGGATGCAATGAAATTCTTACTTGCTGCAGCCATGCAGGTACATAAGATGAACCAATTATAATAGTGTACGTTAAATTCCTCCATTTTACCAAGATAGAAAAAAGAGATAATAAATATAAAAGAATGAATAGATAAATATTCACAATTGCAATTAGTGCAAGAAAAATGAGATGTTTCAATAGTGCAGATAGATCTTACAGCCTCGTGCTCTGGAGGGTACAAAAAGTATGCCAATGGCTATCCTAAGCTCACTCTAAAAGGTGTTTATTGGAGAGAGTATCAACTCCCTGATATTATGAATAAACATTCTGAATGTGTGTCAGTCAGTATGGCTCCTGACACATGTCGTATCCAATAAAAGCACAAAGGTTAGACTTAGTCTTCCCTACACCAATAAAGCATTTTAACTGCTTAAGATGGGCATCAACCACTCTGTTTTGTTATAACATCTGCTCCTGTGTTGGTCAACTTGGGCTTCTACTTTCTTCATTCTCAAATATTGGAAGCTCCCAAACAAACAATCACTCCCTCGAAACTATTCTGGAACCATTACTCTAAATAATGCACAAAATGATTGGAACACCCATCCAAAAGGAGTTTGGGTGAATGCCAAAAAAGATCTTTATTTACAAAGCCCATCACTTCTCTCTAAATTTGCATCAAAATTACTTTTGAAATTGAGTCACTTTCCCCTGCAACCGCTGCAACCGTGTCTGCCTGTCCCGCATCGGACTTGTCAGCCACAATCGAGCCTGCAGCTGACGTGGACTTTTACCCCCTCCATAAATCTTCGTCCGCGAAGCCAAGCCAAAGAAAAGAATTTGTCCAATGTAAAGTTCCCACACACAGCAAGAAACAAAACAGAACATAGGAACATTACAGCTTAGTACAGGCCCTTCAAAAGTTTAGGGATGTCAAGGATAAGTTTTTTTTAACAGAGAGAGTAGTGGGTGCCTGGAATGCATTGCATATGCAAATAAGGTGTTCCTCCGATCTGCAGGTGGCACCCTGACCAGACGCAGATTGGAGAAATAACACCTTATTTTCCATCTGGGCACTCTCCAGCCAGATAGCATTAACACTAACTTTAGTGTTTTCCATTAAACCTTGCCTTTTCTTTCCCCTCCCCTTTTCCTGTCTTTCCAGTTCCTCCATCCACTCAGCCATTGCCCCCCTATTGCTGCTGTCCCCTCCCTCCTTTATCCACCTATCATCTCCTGCCTTTGCCACCCTCCTATCCCCCCCCCCACTCTTTTGTTCGGATGCTTGACGGCATTTTCTCATACTTTGATGAAGGGCTCAAGCCCAAAGCGTCAGTTGTGTATCTTTGCCTTTGCTACATAAAGGGCACTGTTTGATCTGCTGAGCTTCTCTGGCATTTTGTGTGTTTTAGACAGGTATAGAAATGTAAGAAAAACAGAGGGTTGTGAGTGTGAGGTAGGAAAGGTTCAGACTGATGATTAGGTTTAGATGTAGATTGGCTCTCTGCCCATGATGTTGTGCCAACCCATATAGGTTTACTCAATAATATAACCTTCCCCTACTCACACCCATAATCCTCCATCTTTCTTGTATCCATGTGCCTATCTAAGACCTTTTTGAATGTCCCTATTGTAACAGTCTCCACCACCATCCCTAGCAATGTATTCCAGGTACCCACCTCTCTCTGTGTAAATAAACCTCCTGATCCCTCCCTAAACTTTCCTCCACACCTTATACAGATGTCCTCTGTTATTTGCTACTGTCACCCAAGAAAAAAAGGTGCTTGCTGGCCTTCCACCCCACCTATCTGTCTCATAATTTTGTAGAACTCTATTAAGTTATCTCCCATCCCAACTATGATATTGATAACGAGGTTATTGTCACATACATTGTACAACGCCAAGTTTCGTATTTGCAGCAGCTGAACTGGTACTTCATTAAAGTGCATTAAATTAAAAAGAAACAATCAATTAAATTTAAAAGAGACAATCAACAGAAAAGATAGCTAGTCAGTTACCATAGTGCAAAAGAAAGTGGCATTCCAAGGAGAATTTGTTGATGTCCTGGTATCATGACATCCTGGTGCAGACATGGTTATAAACTTGAGAAACAAGACCTCTTCATCTGATTGGGTGCAGTGCTACCTTTGGGACCAAATATCAAATTCAACAATTTCCATTGACACTGTCTCTGTATGGAAGTTGGCTAATTCTGCCACAAGGTTATCTATCTGTGATAGTAACTCAGTCCTTCTCTCTGCCTGTTATGCCAGGGCATTCCCTACTGTCTCCCCTTGGTTCAGGTCTCTGCAATGGCTCTGACCTAAATTGCCCAGATTTCACATCCGAATTTTTTTTCCCTTTTCTTCTGTTCCACTTCCCTCATTCATCTAGTTTTGTAACAATGCATCACCATGGCAACCCCTCTCCCCCCCCCCCCCAACCCCACATCACCCCATCAGAGATGTCTTATGCCTCCCTCTCCCGCCCTTCCATGATTCCCCATTTTTCAAGATCTGTTAAAGCACACATGTCAAACTCTGGCCCGTGGGCCGCCCGCGATATAATTATATTTGGCCCGCAAGATCATTTCAAAAATGTATTAGAGGTGGCCCGCTGGCCGCCGCGCCAGTATAGCGCATGCACAGCTAATACTATAAATCCCAGAATGCATTGGCGTCAGCCCGCTAATCGCCCCCACCTCCTCTGTTTACGTTGCAGGGACCCACCGTGGACTCTGGTTTTGGGGCTTGGCCGGTGTCAGGGGAAGCCAAGGCCGCTTCCCAGCGCCCGGAACCAGAGGCCTCGGGCCTGACCTCGCCAGAATGTTGCCCACTCCCCCTCCCTGCCGCAGGCCGACCCGCGACTCACGGTGACGGGGCCGCTGATCCGCCGAGATGCCGCCCTGCAGCGAGAGCCGATGCCCCGGCACTTTCGTTGTCCAACCCGATCACCCGCAAACCCCGCCCTCCCGCACACAGGCCTGAGTAAGGATTATGAACGTTAATCTCAGGATAAAACGATCTTCCAATAGTTTCATGTCACAGTGATAAATATATTCCTGGTTAAAAATGGTCCTGCACCTGGATACAAGTTCATTAGGCATAAAACTTGAAAAGTGTGTAAATCAAAGGATATCTGTACCAATGGAAAAAGGGCATGGCAAATAACCCTGCTAGAGTTCATGCCCACAATCAGTCACCCATTTGATTGTTTCAAGAATCATGTTATTCTCCCACATTCTCAATAGCCCTCAGATTTTACTATTCGACAGCACACTAGCAACATTTGACAAATCCTCTATAGAGAAATATTATTTATTGAATATTTTATTTCTCATTTGTTAATGCTTCTGGAAAGAGTTTATACAAAACTATTATTAAACATTTATTTTAATAAGAAAAAGTTTAACATTACATATGTTGAAAGAAGAGAAAACATGCAGATGTTGTTGAAAATTTTCAATAAATATTTAGTTCGGCCCTCGACTTAGTCCAAGTTTTTAATTTTGGCCCTCCGTGAATTTGAGTTTGACACCCCTGTGTTAAAGAGTCTTTGAGCTGAAACATTAACTCTCTTTCTCTCTCAATAGATGCTGCCAGATGTGCTGGGAGCTTCCAGACCTTTCTGTTTTTATTTCAAATTCCAGCATCGGCAGTTTAATTTTCAACAAAAAAATAGATGATCATTTCATTATCACATAACAGTTTGCAAGACTTTTGCACACTAAGCACTGGTCTCCCGCATGGAGGCATAAACTTCAAGAACACAAGAAATCCTGAACTTGTGAAAGAAAATTTGAAAATGAATGGTTTTCTTTCCTTCCCTTCTGTAGCTATAAGATTCAACAACACCCCAGGTCTCCAAAGTGCAACCCATTTCCCTTCGCAAATACCAAGCCTTAGTGCAGAAAGCTTATATGCTCGAAGAAATTGTTCACAAAGAATTGTGTTTCAACAAATGTATTTAAAATAAAATGATTTCATTTCTGAACTGAACCCTTGCAAGGGAACAGGGACATTCCAAAGCCCTAAGTCTCAGAAACATTAATAAGACTCATCTGTTCTTGGTTTCCTAATTTGTCATATAATTCATTCTAGCACAGCAATTAACAATAAAATATAGAATAGGTTTTGGCATCACAGAGAATGACACTTAATTATATCTCCAGATGCAACATATTTCATATGTGTTCTGGATAACGAGTTGTGATGTGCTTGCTTACTGAAGCATTATATCTTCACACCAATGCAAGAACACGGGACACATAGGTTACTTTTTGAAGCTATTCTTCAGATTGTTGCTCAGTAGCTGATTAACTCTGTGTACTTTATGGGCTGCAGAGTTGCTGACAGAGAGAATTCCGGACCAAAGCTGTTCATAGCACCCAATTAGCAGCCATTAGCCATACACAGATAAACAACCTGGTGGCATTACCCTTTGCAAGCCTGACCAGGTGCTAGATGCACCCACGAACTGGGACACTGCAGCATCTTAAAACTTGGCAAGCAGAAGCATTATAAAGATAATGTTTGATTTAAGACGGGAAAGTCTTCAAACTTACTGCTAATAAATGGCTTCGTAGCAGCTGCTACAAGGAATGAAACACACCACTATCATGTTAGGGGTAGCTTATTCAAACTTCGCGCGCACCCTTTAAGGGTGGCATGAGCTCCGCCCCACATCGGCAGTGACGTCACTGTGCTTGCCCGAGGCGCGCGCCCTGGCCTAAACCACGAGGCACAGATGTTCCCCGACAGCGTCATCTTCTTGCGGCAGCCCCAACAATGCAGCGATGCATGCAGGGCCAGTTCGCCACAAGGATGTGCACCGCCACACAACCCCCCCCCCAGAACCAGTTTACGTGTGTCGCCATTTAGGCAGCCGACCTCATCGTTTTGGCGGGGCCGTCAGTACCGGCTGGCTAAGGTCCAGGTGTGTCGCCTTGAGTCTGTTGACTGTGAACAACTCCCCCATGCCCCTAATGTCCAGGGTGAACATCTTGCCTGAGCATTGCAGGACTTTGTAAGAGCCCTCATAGGGGCGCTGCAGGGGCACAGTGTGTGGGCCTCGCTGGACGAAAACTAAATCAGCCATGGCCAGTTCTTTTTGGGGTGCAGGACAGGTGCTGCCATGGTGGGTCAGTGGTGGGGACACTAGTGAGATGAGCTTACCCCGCAAATCTGCCAGCAAGGTCTGATTCTTGGTCACGGAACCAATGCTTGGGCTGGAGAACTCCCTAGGTAGCGACAACGGTGCACCATAGACCAACTCCACAGACGTTCCTGTAGGTCTTTTTTCGGAGCCGTCTAATGTCGAGCAGGACCCAGGGCAACTCATCTGTCCAGTTGGGGCCGGTGAGGCGAGCCATGAGGGTTGACTTAAGGTGCCAGTGGAAGCGCTCCACTAGGCCGTTGGCTTGGGGATGATATGTGGTGGTGTGATGAAGCATGATCCCCAAGAGGTTTGCCAGATGTGAACTGGGTGCCCCTGTCGCTCGTCATGTGTGCTGGGACTCCAAACCTGATGATCTAGTGGGCGAGTAGGTGCCTGTCGCAATACTTGGTGAAAGTGTCTCTCAGCAGGTTGGCTTCCGGCCACCTCGTCATGCGGTCGACCACGGTCAACAAATAGTGGGCATCCCTGGACACTGGCCGGGGGCCCAAAATGTCGATGTATATGTGTTCGAACCTCTTGACCGTGGAGTCAAACTGCTGTACTGGGGCCTTTACATGGCGCTGGACTTTGGAGGTCTGGCAATGCGTGCAGTTTCTTGCCATCTGGGCTACCTGTTTCTTGAGGTCATGCCACACGAACCATTCCGTCACCATGCGAACCGTGGTCTTGACCGAGGGGTGAGCTAAGTCATGGACCATGCTGAAGGTCTCCGGGCATAGTGAGCTGGTGGAGACGTCGCAGAGTAGCGTGTTGGGGCTGACCACCAGTTTGAGGTTCTGGAGCCGAAGGCCCGTGATGGCAGTGCAGAAAGCTTGTGTGCCTGCATCCTCCTTCTGCGTCTGTGCTAGCTGGGTCTAGTCCAGGGCAGGGGCGAGGCTGTGGATGGTGGGCCTTGAGAGGGCGTCTGCAATGACATTGTCCTTACCTGCTCAGTGTCAGATGTCAGTGGTGAACTCTGATATGTAGGATAGATGCCGTTGCTGGTGCGCCAACCAGGAATCCTTTGACATTGCAAGGGCCTGAGTGAGCGGTTTGTGGACAGTGAAAACGATGAATGGCCTGCCCTTCAGGAAGTACCGGAAGTGTCTGATGGCCAGGTACAGGGCCAGAAGCTCCCTGTTGAAGGCGCTGTATTTTAGTTCCGGGGGCGGAGGTGCTTGCTGAAGAAAGCAAGCAGGCGCCACTGGCCATTGACTGATTGCTCCAGGACGCCCCCGACAGCCGTGGCTGAATCGTCCACTGAGAGAGCGGTGTGGATGTCTGGCTGCGGGTGGGCTAGTAGGGTGGCACTCGCCTGGGTGTCTTTCGTCACGAAGAAAGCATTCTTGTCCTCTTCCGTCTATTCCAGGGTTTTGTTCTTAGTGACGATCAGTGCGAACAATGGCCACATGATGCGAGCCGCCCCGGGATGAAGTGGTGGTTGAAGTTGACCATCCTGGTGAATTCCTGTAGACCTTTGAGGGTGTCGGGCTTCGGGAACTGGCGAATGGCTGCGACCTTCTCGGGTGCTGGGGCAGCCCCATCCGCAAAAATGGTATAGCCCAGGAACTGCAGGGACTCCTTGCTGAACTGGCACTTGGCCACGTTGACTGTGAGGCCGAACTCTGCCAGATGGGCGAATAGTGCACAGAGATGGACCTTGTGTTCATTGTGGTCCCAAATAGCGATGAGGATGTCATCAAGATAGATAAACACGAAGTCCAAGTCTCTGAGCACTGCATCCTTCAGCCGTTGAAATGTCTGGGCCGCATTTTTAAGGCCAAAGGGCATCTGCAGGAACTCCAATAGGCTGAACGGGGTGATAATGGCGGTGTTGCCGATGTCATCGGGGTGGACCGGGATTTGGTGGTAACCCCGTACCAGGTCAACCTTCGAGAAAACTCGAGCACCGTGCAAGTTCGCCGTGAAATCCTGTATAAGCGGGATGGCGTGGTGGCATCATTGAGGCAGCGGTAGTTCCCCCATGGGTGCCAAACCCCGGAAGCCTTTGGGACCATGTGGAGGCGGGAGGCCAAAGGGCTATCCAACCTGCAGACGATCCCAAGTTCCTGCTGTTGGGAGAACTCCTCCTTTGCTATTTGCAGCTTCTCAGAGGGTAACCACCTGGCTTTGGCATGGGGGGATGCACCTGAGTCGAAATGTGGTGGCGGACCCCATGTTGGGGCATGGCAGAAGTGAACTGCTGCTGCAGGATGGCGGGGAAATCGTCGAGCATGCAAGAATACTCGTCCTTGGGGGTGCCAATGGAAGTGGAGGAAATCAGCTCCCAGCAGTGCTGTGCCCACAGAGGCCAGCACGAACTTCCATCGGAACTTGTCCTTGTCGATCTGGATCTGTGCACTGTGTGTGCCGAAGGTCTTGATGGATGATCCGTTGGCCGCCTGTAGGGTTCGGCTCC
The DNA here is from genome assembly GCF_036971445.1 of Narcine bancroftii. NCBI lineage: Eukaryota > Metazoa > Chordata > Chondrichthyes > Torpediniformes > Narcinidae > Narcine > Narcine bancroftii. Next base: position 378,865,718 of record NC_091469.1, on the reverse strand, counting down.
GTGCGCAGATGCGGGTCTCGAGGGCAGTTGGGGGAAGCACATTCAGTTCTGCTCTGGTGTCTACCAGGAAACGTCGACCACTGGACTTAACAACCTCATGCAGGAGGCTGTTTGTGCGGCCAGCTATCGCAGCCTTTAACGATGGCTGGCCGGGTCGTTTCACTGGAACGAACAGGGCTGCCTGCACTTGCAAGCTTGGGCCCCCCAGCATTGATGATAGAAACACCAGGTGGGTGGTATTCTTCCAGTTTGTGCTTGGGGGGCGCTTGTGGCCGATTGGGTCCTAGGCGGGTGACCTGGCTGAGGGCGGCCTCGTTTTCTCGCTTGGTCCGCCAGAGGATGTCTGTGCGGGTGCGACTCTGCATGGATCTGAAAAATCCTTATCTGCCAGCAGGTTGGATGTCCTCTGGCATCTACTTGAGGAAGGCCTGATCGAACATCAAGCAGGGACTGTGGCCCTCTGCCAGCGCCAGCATTTCATCCATGAGGGCAGATGGTGTTCTGTCACGCAGACCATCCAGGTGCAGGAGCCTGGTGGCACTCTGCCAATGGGAGAGGCTGAAGGTTCCGAGGAGGAGGCTTCTGAGAGTGAGGTATTTACCTTCCTCCGGTGAATCGTGGATGAGGTCGTCTACCCTGGCCACGGTTTCTTTGTTGAGCACGCTGTAGAACATTGTGGCGTCTGAGGAAACTGCGTTTCCGCCTGCCTGAACCAAGTGAAGGGGGATAGTTTCACCCGACCGTGCTGATTGGTGCTGAATCCATATCGGGAGGCCAGAAAACCATCTGGACTCGCTGGGGTCACCAATGTAGCGGCTGCTACAAGGAATGAAACACACTACTAACACGATGGGGGTTTCAAACGAACTGTTTATTCAAACTTCATGCGCACCCTTTAAGGACGGCGTGAGCTCCGCCCCCGCGTCAGTGGTGACATCACCACGCTCGCCTGAGGCACATGCCCTGGCCTAAACCATGAAGCATGGAGGTCCCCCAATGGCACCATCTTCTTGCGGCTGCCCTGCCAGTGCGGTGATACATGCGGGGCCGGTTCGCCACAAGGATGTGCACTGCCACAGCTTTAAACAAAAATAATCAGTAGCCCCTTTTACACAGCCACTTCAAGGTGGGAATATTGCACCTTTATTGCACCATGCCTTCTGTGTAAACATGGAATGGGAGGGAGATGATTTTAGCCCTCCCTTCAAGCCAGCAGCAGAATTAGTCACAGAGCCAAATCGATGTCTGTGTAAAAAGGATAAGCTAGCAGGCTGGGACCAGGACAGGAAAGGATGCGGATGTTGTACGTCACACTAGACGCCAACGCCGATGCTGTTGTGTTACACAACCCACCTCTTTTGTTTCTAGAATGCTGGCATGCTTTGTCAAATGACTCACTGGGGCAGGATTAGACTAGCAGTTGCCAGGAGATGTATAGCTGTTACATGGAAGTCTGACTCTCCCGACTTATTACTCTCTGGAATATGTAAATACAAAGTTGTGCCCCCCTGAAAAAAAACCATAAAATTATAAAGAAATATGGTGTGTTTGTTAAAATACAGCAACCTTATTTGAATCACACTGGCATAAGGATATAATTAACTTCCCCAAAAAGGATTAAATAATATAGTTAATTGTGTTGAATTCCTGAAGATCAAGATATGGACTAAAACCCCTTCTGTTTTGGACAATTTTTTTTAATGTTAACATTCAGTGGTGGGGGGGGTGAGATTTGGATAATCTTATGAGACTCTGATTTTAAAAAAAACTATTTATATGATGTTTTTTTTTCTTCTTTGGCTTTGCTTCGCGGACGAAGATTTATGGAGGGGGTAAAAAGTCCACGTCAGCTGCAGGCTCGTTTGTGGCTGACAAGTCCGATGCAGGACAGGCAGACACTGTTGCAGCGGTTGCAGGGGAAAATTGGTTGGTTGGGGTTGGGTGTTGGGTTTTTCCTCCTTTGCCTTTTGTCAGTGAGGTGGGCTCTGCGGTCTTCTTCAAAGGAGGTTGCTGCCCGCCAAACTGTGAGGCGCCAAGATGCACGGTTTGAGGCGTTATCAGCCCACTGGCGGTGGTCAATGTGGCAGGCACCAAGAGATTTCTTTAGGCAGTCCTTGTACCTTTTCTTTTGTGCACCTCTGTCACGGTGGCCAGAGGAGAGCTCGCCATATAACACGATCTTGGGAAGGCAATGGTCCTCCATTCTGGAGACGTGACCCATCCAGCGCAGCTGGATCTTCAGCAGCGTGGACTCGATGATCTCGACCTCTGCCATCTCGAGTACTTCGACGTGAGGGATGAAAGCGCTCCAATGGATGTTGAGGATGGAGCGGAGACAATGCTGGTGGAAGCGTTCTAGGAGCCGTAGGTGATGCCGGTAGAGGACCCATGATTCGGAGCCGAACAGGAGTGTGGGTATGACAACGGCTCTGAATACGCTTATCTTTGTGATGTATGTTATAATGTTCTATATGATCTTGGAAAATTAAAATAAAATGTTTAAATTTTTTTTAAAATTATAATAATAATCCAAAAGCACCCTGTGGGCTGATAACAACTTGCAAATGTTACAATGAATAACCCTCTGCTATGTAAATAATTAATAAACACCTACCAGATTAATGTGTTATAAGCATTTGGACTTGAACCTAAGGTGATCGCAACAGGGTAAGACAGGTAATGTAAAGGTAAAGATTCCATTATTGGATTGTAATACTACATTTAGAATATAACATACATGAAATTCTTTAACTTTTGTCTAAAATAAAGAAGACAGAGTTTGTCCAATACCCCTTGTCTCCTATAAAGAAGACAGAGAGTCACTTCTTTGTCCAATACCCCTCACAGAAACCTAGAGCACCTGGTGTTCCAAGGCAGTCTCCCCTCCAAGTACTGACCAGGCCTGAGCCTGCTTAACTTCCAAGATCAGACTACCTCAGGTATATTCAGACTATTTGTCTTCTCAATGTAATATGTTCTCGCATTAGTTACAGTACAACTCCGATTATCTGAAATCAGAAGAATATCCCAAACAAATCAGAGATCCTCATTTATCCAAAATTTTTTCAGAGTTGAACTGGCCGGGGCATTGGGCTCCCAAAAACAGCAGGTGACATTGGGCTCCTGGCAGCAGCAGTGAACCTTGAACTCCCGGCGGCAGCAGTGGACCTTGGGCTCCCGACAGCAGCAGGAGATGTCAGGCTCCCAGTGGCAGCAGTGAACCTCGAGCTTCCGGCGTCAGCAGCGGACCTCGGGCTACCAGTGGGAGCAAGGCCTCGGTGGGGAGGTGACGGTGATCAGTGGCGGCCAGCATTTTTTTTGGGTGAGAATTAAACATTATTTTAATGCTTTAAAAGCCTTCCCTTGCTGTTTGTTACAAGTAATTTGCTGTTGTTGCTGGGCTTTTATAAAAAAAGACCAGTTCTCCAAAAAAAACATTTAACCAAAATAGGCCCAGTCCCAACCATTTTGGATAATCAGAATTGTACTGTAACTCATTTTCTACTGTTGTGAGGGTTAGGGTTATTGAATAATAAACAATCTGTGGGAGGAACTCAGTGAGTCAAGCATTATGCATTTGAGAAAAAGACTGAGAGTGTGAAGGAGAACTGGCCTAATGAAGTAGAGTGGGAGGGGCCAGACTGGGAAGTAGAGTGGGAGGGGCCAGACTGGGGCTAGTAGGGGATTGGTTGACCAGAGAAAGATGAACAAGAAAATCTGCAGATGCTGGGGTCTAGCACAAGATGTAAACATGCTGGAACTATGGATGCTTCTCCAGTACTTTTGTTGGCTTCCTAATTTCCATTCATTCCTGACGAAGAGTTTTGGCCGGAAACATTGTCTATCTATTTCGCCTTCCAAGGATGCTGCCTGACCTGCTAAGTTCCTCCATCACTTGGTGCGTTGCTGGGGTTGGCTGCCTCCATTTGCAGGGAACAAGGACATGGAGTAGACAGGAACTCGGTCGTAGCCAATTGTAAGGGGAAGAGACCCAGAGTCATTTTAAGCTGTTCTGTACAAGGCCTTCATCTGGGTTTATGTTGATGGTTTAAGTGACCTCCACTCACCTTAGAGGATAGTCAAGGGATTATGTGAGACAAAAGTTACAACGCAGCCTTGACTGATGACTGGGTTAGTAATTCATGACAGATCACAGACTGCGCTCAGGGACAAGTAATCTTCCTGAACTGCAAATGATTTATTTATCCTACCTAGGGGCAGGAGTTTATTGATGTGGATGATTCCCATTGTTTTGGGAGTGATTCTTGTTGAAGTTTAGACACACTGGGTTCAGATATTCCACTGATAAATAGTGATGCTTTCCATTTGAATATTTGCTGTTTGCAATTACTTCCTGAAAACTGCCTGAACTTGGGAGTCCGAGTCCCGCTCCAATAAACTGCTCCATATGCACTCAGAAGCAGAGGAAGCAGAGGAAGGAGGGAGGCCACTTTTCCCTCTGTGCTCTTTGAAAGAGATATCTAATTAGGCCCAATCCCCATGGCCCTGCAATTTTTTCCCTGCTTTCACATGCTCATCACACTCCCTTTTTAAAGTTACTATTAAATCTCTACCCTGTCTGGCTGTGCCTTGCAGATCACAGCACACAGAGCCTCTACATTTCCCCCACCCCCACTCACCCTGCTTCTTTCGCCAATTATATTGGAACCTGTTTCTCTTCTTGTGGATTATGCTTAAGGCAGGGGCCCTGCCAAACCAACTGTCAGGTTGTGCTGAGGAATAATGGGGGAGAAATCCCCCCCCCTCTCTACAAAAGATAAATGTTTCAGGCAAGCCACCAAGTAGTAGTAGGTTGTTCACGGTCTATGCAGAGTGAATGGCAATTTCGAGGCTGGCTCAGACGTGGTCTGGAACCCAAGGTGCTGGCAACCCCCAACCTGCCTTCACAGACGAGAGATTGGAAATGCAGCTGGCAGAGATGAACTTGTGACTCGGAACCACTGTGCCAGCCTGCCCCACCTGTGACTTGTTCACGAGAACAATCTGTGCCGTTGATGATATCATGAGGTGAGGGGAAATATTCAGTGTGATTACTAGCTGTCAAAAAAGATTGTTGAGCAGATTTGGTTTCAGGAAGCAGAAGTACATGCTGAGGAACACAGTTAACTGGGCAACTTACCCAGTTAATGACCCAGGAATTGGGCAATTTGAAAGGTCCTAACCGGGAAAGCCCAGTCAAAATCGACCCAGGTCCCCAGACCTACCCAGGTCTGGGAACCTGGGAAAACTTACCAAGATATCCTCCTCTACCAATTTGAAAGGACAAAATGGCTTACCCAGTAAATCACCACTGGCGTGAGTGCGACACCAGGGTAGTATGTTGGCGGGAAGTTTGATTACAGAGATCTCTTCATTTGCTCAGTGTATAAACATTGTTGTTCCTCCACAGCTTGCAACATACAACTGAACGATGTTCAAATACTTCCCTGATTTGTGTTATTGCACCACATAATTGTAGGGCCAGCAACCATCTATCCCTCCTGTCGGCCATTAGAACTGCACAATTTGACTTCTGGCGGGACTTCCGGTGAGTGTGTGACACATCACTCACCACATCATCACAGGGGCAGGATCTGCCTTAAATCACCAGGTTATCAATTTAGCAGGTAAATTAGCCTTCAGTTTGAAAGGACCGGGAGGTGCTGACTACCTGGTAACCTCACCTGGGTCGAGGAGGGCTACCTGGGTACAGCAGTTTGAAAAGGCCTACTGAAGCTTGGTGCAGCCAATGCGAGGGTGCTGAGGGGAAGAACCAGAGTCTAGAGTTCTGTCACTGTGTGGAATCCAAAACTATTTATTTTCTAAACACCACTTTGTGATATCAATCATTTTGCCTCTGTACACCTTTTGAAACATTGAGCCCTGTGTGACTGAAGGAAGTAGCAGCAATGTCACCACCAAAGTTAATGGAATAAACTTAAATTGATCGTTTTTGTTCTGGTGGAAAATTTGTAACTCTATTTAAGAAATTATTTTCTTTTAGATTGAAAATTGAAGTGCCCACAATAGGGCATGAACTCTGGTGCCAACTTTGCTCCATTTGCTGACAGCATTTCTGTTGGAATAGCTGGATTCCATCTAGTTACCCTTTCAAGGTGCCAGCCCCAGCCAGTAATGTTTTGGGTCTGGCCACATAAGCCCCGCACAAGGACCAGAGTGCTGCCATGCACTGCGCACCCGCCCCATCGCTTGAAGGAATCTTGCACATCTCAGGACAAAATTGAAAGAAATCTCTATTTCCAGCACACCCCAGTTGGTGAATTTGAATTGCCTTGTTGTCATGTTTACGAAGGTACATGAAAAGCTTTGCTTTGTGTGCTCACCAGACAAGCCAACCCATCCTGAAATAGAGCAGGTAGTACAAAAATAAAAGAGCAGGGCGCCATTGTAGGAACTCCTAAATCTCACCACAAAAATAAAGGGGTAAACGCTATTAATTTCTGTCAGCCAAGTTGTGCCTTCTTTATTCAACACAATTCCATTAAACCCTCTCATCACTAATCCTGCCCCATTTGCTCTTTCTTGCACATGACCACGACGCTGTCCCTGCTCTCGCCTCTTCGGCCCACGCAGGTATGTTTGGACTCCCGAGCATCGTCTCCGTGAGTCACCAGCAGCGATCAGCAAAACACACAAGGCCCCCCCCCCCCCCCTCCACCTCAGCCTCCGGGTTATACAAGGTGGCAACTGTCTGGATCTGTCCCACCACATACAATCTGGCAGGTTGAATATCCAGTCTGATCTCATCTGGTACTAAAGCATGACTGATGTGGGTCTTGTGTCTTCGCTGGTTTGGTGGGTGGCGTAGTCTGCTGGATCTCAGTGTATTCTGGCTTTAAATTATCAATAGATACATTGTCATTTTACAGTCACAATGGATCATAAAACTTTTGGGCTGGCTTTGGATGACTTTGTAAGGGTCATTGTATGTTTGCTGAAGTAGACAGTGAACAGTGTCGTGTTGAACCAAGACGTGTGCAGTGAAGTAAGTCAACCGGCATGAAGACCATAAAAGCTGCTTGCCGCACTGGTATTGTCCTGAGTAACTCCATGAATTGCCATAGTTGGTCAACACATTTGTCAGGATCAAGTGGTCTAGTCATAGGACCAGGTTCGATAAATTCCTCAGAAAGTGTCAGAGTGACTTAGAACATTGGAAAGAATTGCCACTAACATTGATAGTAAGGGTAAATTGCATTAAAATGAATGTCTTCCTAAAGATACAATACCTATTTCAATTGTTACCAATTCACCTAAGAGAGAAATTCTTCAATGAACTGAAGAGAATAATAAGGAAATTCTTATGGAAAGGGGGGTAACCGAGGATAGCGCTAGATAAATTAACAGAATGGTACAAACAAGGTGGTTTGCACCTACCAAACTTTAAAAATTATTATAGAGCAGCACAATTAAGGTATCTACCAGATTTTTATCAAACATGGGAAAAACCAGATTGGACCAAGATAGAGCTAGATAAAATACCCCCTCACGGACTCGTCCCCTGAAACCCACTGGGATCAGCCGAAGACTACCATACTGCAATCCACTGAAGAGGTACTGGGCTTCTCCTCCAGGAAAAACAAGGACTGATTCGACGAAAACAACCAGGAAATCCAGGAGCTGCTGGCAAAGAAGCGTGCTGCCCACCAGGCTCACCTTGCAAAGCCGTCCTGGCTAGAGAAGAAACAAGCCTTCCGTCGCGCATGCAGCCATGTTCAGCGCAAACTCCGGGAGATCCAAAATGAGTGGTGGACTAGCCTCGCCAAACGAACCCAGCTCAGCGCGGACATTGGCGATTTCAGGAATTTTTACGAGGCTCTAAAGGCTATGTACGGCCCCTCACCCCAAATCCAAAGCCCGCTGCGCAGCTCAGACGGCAAAGTCCTCCTCAGCGACAAGATCTCCATCCTCAACCGATGGTCAGAACACTTCCAATCTCTTTTCAGTGCCAACCGCTCAGTCCAAGAATCCGCCCTGCTCCAGCTCCCTCAACAGCCCCTAAGGCTAGAGCTGGATGAGGTCCTCACCCAGGAAGAGACATATAAGGCAATTGAACAACTGAAAAGTGGCAAAGCAGCAGGTATGGATGGAATCCCCCCAGAGGTCTGGAAGGCTGGTGGCAAAACTCTGCATGCCAAACTGCATGAGTTTTTCAAGCTCTGCTGGGACCAAGGAAAGCTGCTTCAGGACCTTCGTGATGCCATCATCATCACCCTGTACAAAAACAAAGGCGAGAAATCAGACTGCTCAAACTACCGGGGAATCACGCTGCTCTCCATTGCAGGCAAAATCTTCGCTAAGATCCTCCTAAATAGAATAATACCTAGTGTCGCTGAGAATGTTCTCCCAGAATTACATTGCGGCTTTCGCGCAAACAGAAGAACTACTGACATGGTCTTTGCCCTCAGACAGCTCCAAGAAAAGTGCAGAGAACAAAACAAAGGACTCTACATCACCTTTGTTGACCTCACCAAAGCCTTCGACACCGTGAGCAGGAAAGGGCTTTGGCAAATACTAGAGCGCCTCGGATGCCCCCCCAAGTTCCTCAACGTGGTTATCCAACTGCACAAAAACCAACAAGGTCGGGTCAGATACAGCAATGAGCTCTCCGAACCCTTCTCCATTGACAACGGCGTGAAGCAAGGCTGCATCCTCGCACCAACCCTCTTTACTATCTTCTTCAGCATGATGCTGAAACAAGCCATGAAAGACCTCAACAATGAAGATGCTCCGGAGAAGTATATTAATTGGATTAAAGCATTATATAAGGGACCGTTAGCGAAAGTGACAGTAAATGGACATGTATCAAAGCAATTTAACTTAAGCAGGTCAACGCGGCAGGGATGCCCACTATCACCGTTATTGTTTGCGCTAGCTATAGAACCACTAGCAGAATTGATAATAATATAAAAGGAATAAAAATAAAAGACAGGGAATATAAAATCAGTCTATTTGCGGATGATGTGATAGTGTACTTAACAGAACCAGAACTATCAATAAAAGAATTATATAAGAAATTGAAGGAATATGGAGAAGTGTCGGGATACAAGATAAACGTAAATAAAAGTGAAGCAATGCCTATGAATAACGCGGATTTCTCAAAATTTAAGAAGGAATCCCCATTCAGATGGCAAATGCAGGCAATAAGATACCTAGGTGTACAAATAAACAAAAATCTAGGCCAATTATATAAACTCAATTACAATCCACTAATGAAAAAATTACAGGACGATTTAGAGCATTGGAAAGAGCTACCACTAACACTGATAGGAAGGATAAACTGTATTAAAATGAACATTTTTCCAAGGATACTATACTTATTTCAGGCATTGCCAATACAACTGACAGAAAAATTCTTCAAAGAGTTAAAGAAAATAATAAGGAAATTTTTATGGAGAGGGGGGAAACCGAGGATAGCACTAGATAAATTAACAGAATGGTATAAACAAGGAGGCTTACAATTGCCAAACTTCAAAAATTATTATAGAGCCGCACAATTAAGATACCTATCAGATTTTTATCAAACAAGGGAAAAACCAGACTGGACGAGATTAGAATTAGATAAAATAGGGGAAAAGATACCTGAACACATATTATATAAATGGGACGAAAAATTGGTACAACATAGAACTTCTCCAGTATTACACCATCTCCTCAATATATGGAAGAAGATTCATGTAGAAAGAAATAAAACAAATTATCAATTACCAAAACTAATATTGACGCAAAATAAGCTACTCCCTTTTACAATAGACAACCTTTCCTTTAGAAAATGGGAAAAAAAAGGGATTAAAAGAATAGAAAATTGTTTTTCAGAAAGTAGATTCTTATCCTTTGAACAAATGAGAGATAAGTACAATATAACTGGAGATACAGCGCTGGCATATTACCAACTGAGATCCTACTTGAAAGATAAATTAGGAAGCAATTTGAGTTTACCAGAGGGAAGTAACCTTGAATATGTAATTACAGATACAATGTTAATCAAAAGATTTATAACAAATATGTATATTAAACTGCAAGAAAAGGAGAAAGAGGAAACAAATGGTAAAACTAAACAAAAATGGGAACAAGATTTAAATATAAAGATAAAAAAGGAAACATGGGAGAAATTATGTTCTGGAACGATGAGAAATACAATAAATACGAGGCTACGTATGATACAATATAATTGGTTACACAGACTATACATTACACCGCAAAAGTTAAATAAATGGGACCCAACAGTATCTGATAGATGTTTTCGATGTAAAAAAGAAAGGGGAACAACAATTCATGCAATCTGGACATGTGAGAGAGTAGAAAAATTTTGGGATGATCTCAATCAGATATTAAATAAAATAACAGAAAACAATATACCAAAGAATCCAGAGATCTTTCTCCTAAGTAACATAAAAAATAAAGAATTTGGAATTGACTTGGAGGATGCACAAAAAAGATTTGTTAAGATAGCCCTAGCCGTAGCAAAAAAATGTATTATGTCAACCTGGAAATTGGAAGATAATTTGAAAATACAACAATGGTATATAGAAATGAATAAATGTATTCCATTAGAAAAAAATAACATATAGTTTAAGAAATAATATTGAAATATTCGAACAAGTATGGGAGCCTTTCATTAAATACAATAGCGAAAACCTACCGGGAACAAACATTACCTAAGTTGATGGAAGGAGAAGAAAAGAAAAGAATGGACTCAGTAGAATTTCTGGTGTATTTTTGTTGAATGACAACATTGTCTGACTGGCTTAATGCAACCTAGATTGTATACCTAAAATGGATGAGAGGGGGGGGTGGGGGGGTGGCTTGGGAGGAGGGAAGGGGGGAGAGAAAAAGTCACTGTATATGTGTGAAAAAGAAAAAGTGTATATCATGGCTAACATGATTTATGGTGTGAAAAATAAAAAATTAAAAAAAAAACAAAAAAACAATGAAGATGATGTTTACATCCAGTACCGCACGGATGGCAGTCTCTTCAATCTGAGGCGCCTGCAAGCTCACATCAAGACACTAGAGCAACTTGTCCGTGAACTACTCTTTGCAGACGATGCCACTTTAGTTGCCCATTCAGAGCCAGCTCTTCAGAGCTTCACGTCCTGTTTTGCGGAAACTGCCAAAATGTTTGGCCTGGAATTCAGCCTGAAGATAACTGAGGTCCTCCATCAGCCAGCTCCCCACCATGACTACCAGCTCCCCCCACATCTCCATCAGGCACACAGAACTCAAAACGGTCAACCAGTTTACCTATCTCGGCTGCACCATTTCATCGGATGCAAGGATCGACAACGAGATAGACAACAGACTCGCCAAGGCAAATAGCGCCTTTGGAAGACTACACAAAAGAGTCTGGAAAAACAAGCAACTGAAAAACCTCACAAAGATTAGCATATACAGAGCCGTTGTCATACCCACACTCCTGTTCGGCTCTGAATCATGGGTCCTCTACCGGCATCACCTACGGCTCCTAGAACGCTTCCACCAGTGTTGTCTCCACTCCATCTTCAACATTCATTGGAGCGACTTCATCCCGAACATCGAAGTACTCGAGATGGCAGAGGCTGACAGCATCGAATCCATGCTGCTGAAGATCCAACTGTGCTGGGTAGGTCACGTCTCCAGAATGGAGGACCATCCCCTTCCGAAGATCGTGTTATATGGCGAGCTCTCCACTGGCCACCGTGACAGAAGTGCACCAAAGAAGAGGTAAAGGACTGCCTAAAGATATCTCTTGGTGCTTGCCAGATTGACCACCGCCAGTGGGCTGATATCGCCTCAAACCGTGCATCTTGGCTCCTCACAGTTCGGCGAGCAGCAACCTCCTTTGAAGAAGACCGCAGAGCCCACCTCACTGACAAAAGACAAAGGAGGAAAAACCCAACACCCAACCCCAACCAACCAATCTTCCCTTGCACCCGCTGCAACCGTGTCTGCCTGTCCTGTCCCGCATCGGACTTGTCAGCCAAAAATGAGCCTGCAGCTGACATGGACATTACCCCTCCATAAATCTTCATCCGCGAAGCCAAGCCAAAGAATGAAGACCTAACATATGGAAGAAGATTCACTTAGAAAGGGAAAAAACAAATCACCAACTACCAAAATTATTATTGACGCAAAATCAACTAATCCCTTTCACAATAGATAACCTTTCCTTTAGAGAATGGGAGAGAAAAGGAATTAAAAGAATAGAAAATTATTTTTTAGGAAATAATTTATTAACATTTGAACAAATGAAGTACAAATATGGAATAACTCATGGTACAATGTTTGAATACCACCAACTGAAAACCTACTTGAAGGACAAATTGGGAAGCAGGCTGAGGTTACCAGAAGGAAGCAAATTTTGAATATGTGATTACAGACACAATGATAATTAAAAGATTTATAACAAACATGTACATGAAACTGCAAGAGAAAGAGAATGAGGAAACAAGCTGTAAACCCAAATAAAAATGGGAACAAGATCTAAACATAAAGATAAAGAATGAAACTTGGGAAAAGCTATGCTCAAGAACTATGAGAAATACAATAAACACGAGGTTACACATGATACAATATAATTGGTTACACAGGCTGTACACCACGCCCCAAAATTTAAATAAATGGGATCCAACAGTATCAGATAGATGTTTTCGCTGTAAGAAGGAAATGGGAACAACAATACATGCAATTTGGGCATATGAGAAAGTGGAAAAGTTTTGGGAAGATCTGAATCAGGTATTAAATAACATCACAAAAAGCAACACACCAAAAAATCCAGAGATCTTTCTTCTAAGTAATATAAGAAGTAAAGAACTTGGACTCGATTTGGATGGAGCACAAAAAAAGATTTATTATGATAGCCTTAGCTGTAGCAAAAAAATGTATGATGTCAACCTGGAAATCAGAAGAGAGCCTGAGAATACAGCAATGTTACATAGAAATGAATAAATGTATTCCATTGGAAAAAAATAACATATAATTTAAGAAATAATATCACAGTATTCGAACAAATTTGAGAACCGTACATGGAACACAACAGAGAAGTCCTACCACGGACCTCCACCACCTAAAATGACAGAAGGAGAAGAAGACGAAATGAACTGACCCAGTATGTAAAAGTAGATGACACAATTTTCTTGTTTATTTTAATTGTGTGATGACATTGTTTAATGGGTTTAATGTATCATATATGTTGAACGTTGAGTGGGTGGGGATGGGGGGGTGAAGGAGGGAGGGATAGGAGGGGGGGAAAAGGAGAAAATGACACTGTGTATATTCAAGAGGGAAATGTTTGTGTGTATTTTGGTCAGTATGGTTCATAGTGTGAAAAATAAAAAAATAAAAAAAAATTTAAAAGCTGCAACAGAAGGAAAATGATGAAATAAGCTATAAACCCAAACAAAAGTGGAAAAAAGATTTAAACATAAAGATAAAAAATGAAATATGGGAAAAGCTATGCTCTGGAATTATGAAAAATATAATAAACATGAGGTTACGCATGATACAATATAAAAATTGGTTACACAGGCTATATATCACGCCCCAAAAGTTAAATAAATAGGATCCAACATTATCAGATACATGTTTTCGCTGTAAGAAGGAAATGGGAACAACAGTACATGCAATTTGGGCATGTGAGAAATTGAAAAAGTTTTAGGAAGATCTAAATCAAGTATTAAATAAAATCACAAAAAACAACATACCAAAAAATCCAGAGATCTTTCTTCTAAGTAATATAAGAAGTAAAGAATTAGGCCTCAAACTGGATGAAGCGCAAAAAAGATTTATTACGATAGCCTTAGCTGTAGCAAAAAAATGTGTAATGTCAACTTGGATATCAGAAAAGAGCCTGAGAGTACAGCAATGGTACATAGAAATGAATAAATGTATTCCATTGGAAAAAATAACATATAATTTAAAAAATAAAGTCACATTATTTGAAAAAAATTTGGAACCGTAAAAGGAAAACAAATAGGGCCTACCGCGGACCTCCACCGCCTAAAATGATAAAATGAGAAGACAAAATTATCTGATCCAGTGTGTAAAAGTAGATGATACAATTTTCTTGTTTATTTTCATTGTGTGATGACATTGGTTAATGGTTTTATTGTATTGTGTATGTTGAACTTTTAATGGGTTTGGAGGGGGGTGGGATGGAGGGAAGGAAGGTAGAGGGAAAAAAGGGGAGAAAATGCCACTGTGTATATTTAAGAGGGAAATGTTTGCATGTATTTTGATTAATATGGTTCAAAGTGTGAAAATTTTTAAAAATTAAAAAAAAAATGTCAGAGTGGTTCCATAGACTATTTCCACCACTGAACAACCTAGGTCTGCCTTAATTGTCATGTGAATGCTGAGCAGGACCATGGGCAACCATCCACATCACTAAGATGCGCCAGGCTGTCATTCGTGTTTTCAGTTGATGGTGGAAACGTTCAATGTGGGCCATTCACCTGTGGATGGTAAGCTGTTGTCCATCTGGTTGGTGCCAAAAGGTCGGTGAGAACTCAGAAGAGTGCCCACTCATACAGTGATCCTTGGTCCATTGTTATCATTCCTGGGAGACCAAAGCCAGAATCCATCAGTCAACAAAGCCTGGATGACTTTCTCCATGGAGATGTCGGTGACTGGGATAGCCTCTTGCCATCTTGTCTGCTCCTCACAGGTGAGTAAATAAGTGTAACCTCTTGATTGTGGGAGCGTACTGACCAGATCCAGGTGGACATGCTCAAAGTAGGGAAATCACTGATGGAGGTCTTAGTGTGTCTACAGACTTTGAAATGCTGACATGACAAGCAGGTCTCTGCTCATCGCCCAATATCTTGCTTAATGTGTGGCCTTGTGAAACATTCAGTAACCAGCTTGATCATCACTTTCTTCTTGGATGAGAGAGATTGTGGAGCACACTGAAGATTTCCTGGCGCATTGTCATGGGCACAAAAGGTCCTGGCTTGCTGGTGAACGTGCCACAAGCTATTATTCCACCTGAGTAACCAATGCGCAAGTCTTCAAGTCTGAGACTTGTGTGCTCTGGCGGTATTGGATGAGCTCAGGATCAGTGTGTTGAGTGCGAGCAATTGCATTGAAATTGATTGTTGATGACTTGTGAAAAGCCTTCACTTCCAGGATAGGGCATCAGAAACACAATTCGATTTCCCTGATATCATTGGAAGATGGCAAGAAGAAATCCAAATGGTGGATTTCCTGCAGTGAATAGTGCTGTACGCTTGTGCAAGAGGGATATGTGAGTGGCTGGTGGTCTGTATAAATAACATAGAGTGGCCTTCCAATACATGGCAGAAATGCTTAATGGCAAGGTAAATGGCCAGGAGTTCTCTTACAAACGCACTGAATCGCATCTGAGTGGGTGAGAGTTTTGCTGAAAAAAAATGCCAGAGGCTCCAACCTGCCATTGACTCATTGCTCTAAAACAGCTCCCATGGCATTGATGGATGCATCTGTGGTGAGAGAGAGGAAGGTATTGAGTCTCTGATGGATGAACATTGCAACATCAGTGAGAGTTGACTTCAGGTTGTTAAAGGCCTCAAATGCAGCATGACAAAAAGGTTTCTTGGAAGTTGATTCTTCCAACTCTTTGAGGAGGTTGGTTAGTGGTAAGGGGAAAACAACAGTAGAAATTCATCATTCTAAGAAAACACTCTAACTCGGTGAACGAAGTAGGCCTGGGGTAGTTTTGAATTCCCCACATCTTTGCCTCCTCTGGCAAGATGCCAATCTCCGTCACTCAATATCCCAAAAAGATGAGTTCGCCAGCACCAAAAATGCATTTTCGTGGATTGATTATAACACTATATTTGTCGAGCCTCAGAAAAATTATCATGGGATGATCCTGTGCTTTGTTTCATTGGAGTTTATTACCAGAACATTATTGATGAAAGCATAGAGGAAATCAAGACCAGAGAGGGCATAGCCCATAAATTGCTCAAGCAATTGAGCTGCATGTCGCAAATCGAACGTCATCAGTAGAAATTCAAACGTAACGAAAGGAGTAATCATGGCTGTTTTGGGAACATCTGCAGGCTTGACTAGAATTTGGTAATATGTGCACACAAGGTCGATTTTCATGAACACCTGCAAATGTGGAATGCTGTATCAGTCAAGGATGGTGGCATTATTCAGGGTGCAGTAATCGTAACATGGCCACCAATCTCCTGGAAGTCTTTTCAAGACCAGATGTAGCAGTGATGCCCAGCAGCTGTCAGACTGTCCCCAGCTCCTCCATGAGATCAAATTCAACTTTTGCAATTTTAAGGCAATCAGGAGGTAGCTCGTGTGTGCACATGCAACAGGAGGACCATGGGTCTGGATGTGGTGAGTCACGGCATGTTTTTTTTAATATCATTGTGCCAGTATGAAGTTACCAGGTGAGGGAATAGCTTCAGCGTCACCCAGAATGGACAGGTGCTGGGCTGGAGACTGGGTTGTTGTGGGGTGACAGATGCAGTTCACCCATGCACATGTGCAGCAGTCTATTAAACCTTGATTCTTTTTAGATCCACCAGCAAGGAAAAGTCAGATAATATGTTTGGAAACATTTGATACCATGAAAATGCACTGAAAAGATTTCTTGAGGCCAAAATCAAGCATGACTGACCTCTGGCCAAATATCTAAATGCTCAAATTGTTCACAGCGGCAAAACCACATGCCGGATTAGGGTGTCAGCGCTCTTGGGTAGTGGGAGTATCAACCAATATCTCTGTGCCTGAATTGATGAGATATTGTTCACCAGTCATTCAGGAAAAGGCAGTCATTGGTTTGCCTGTGGGTGGCAGTCACTTCTACTGCCAGGCCTTGTTGTTTCCAGCAAATGCATTGAGCACCGTCTCTGCATTGATCCTATCCACAGGATTAGAGTTGAACTGGAAACAGGGATGATTCAGCAGTGTTGTTAAAGTCGCAACTTGCATGGTGAGTGCTACAACTTCTTGCTCCAGGTCTGTTATCTCTGGTTTCATGACCTCACCCAGCTGCCTATTGCATCATCCCATGCAAAATAAAGCCATCCAGCCCATTTCATCTTGCTATGTGAAAGAAGGCTATTCTGCCCATTATATCATGCAGCAGAGAAAAAAAGCCATTGTTCCTATTGAGTTTATGTAGGAGCACTGAAATCTAATTAATTCTCTGCCTGTTTTTTTCCCCCTCAGTCCTGAGCATTTTCCCTTTTCTAATATCCTTTTGAAAGTGACCTTCTGAACAATTTCCATCTCAATTTCCAGATTAGCCTGGTAAAACACTGTAATAAATAATTACACTCCCAGCTCTCACCTGAATTCTTTATAATAAATGTTGCTTTTATTACCAAAAGAAACTGTTGAAGGAACACAGATAGTGTAGCAATTAGCAGCCAGGAACCCAAGTTCGAATCCTCTGCTGTCTGTAAGGAGTTTGTACG
The DNA here is from genome assembly GCF_036971445.1 of Narcine bancroftii. Taxonomy (NCBI): domain Eukaryota; kingdom Metazoa; phylum Chordata; class Chondrichthyes; order Torpediniformes; family Narcinidae; genus Narcine; species Narcine bancroftii. The sequence goes on along the minus strand of NC_091469.1, from coordinate 378,848,301 downwards.
AACTCCCCATGTGTGTGAGGGATTCCTCCAGGGGCTCAGTTTCCTCCCACATTCCAAAGACTTACGGGGTTAGTAAGTTAATCAATCACATGGGTGTATGTGGGTGGAATGGGCTCATGGGCCAGATGGGCCTGTTGCTGTGCTGTATCTCAATAAAACTCAGCAAATCAAACAGATCTATGGATAGAAATGAAGTCAAGGTTTTTCAGACCTGTGTGTAGACTCCAGCTCCTGTAGTTTTTTGTGTCTAATTATTTTTATTTGGACAAGAGACATGAACATCATTGGCAAAACTTATTTTACTCTCAGTCCCTAATTGTGCCCAAACAGAGACACCTAATACTCAACTCCAGCAGTTACATCATCATTGCAGATAAATGCTCCAGTACCTGCGGCAGCCATACATGCCCAGGCCATAACATCCCCACCACCATGTTTCACACATGAGGTGGTATACTTTGGATCTTGGGCAGTTCCTTTACACCTCCACACTTTGCTCTTGCCATCACTCCAATACAGGTTCATCTTTATCTCATCTGCCCACAAGACCTTTTTCCAGAATTCTGTAGGCTCTTAAATACTTCCTGGTAAACTGTAAGCTGGCCACCCTGTTTCTGTGGCTAACTAGTGGTTTGTATCTTGCAGTGTAGCCTCTGTATTTCTGTTCATCGTCTTCTGCAGACAGTCGTCATTGACTCATCCACACCTGCCACCTGAAAAGTGTTTCTGCTCTTTCATCATTAAGATGAAAATTCTTCTGACATGAGCAGTGGAGGTCTTTCTTGGAATACCAGTCCCTTTGCGATTACTGAACTCACCTGGATGGTCTTTCTTCTTAATGATGTTCCAAACTGTGATTTTTGTAATTCTAAGATTTTGGCAATTTCTCTTACTGTTTTATTTTTGTTTCTCAACTTCATAATGACTTCTTTGGCTCTTACTGGCACAACTCTGGTGCTCATATTGAAAATAGCAACTACAGATTCTAAAGGTGATCAAAAACTTAGAAACAAGCCTAGCTCTCTTATACCTGCATCAATTAAACATACCTTGTATACCTAAAATGGATGAGGGGGGTGGGGTGGGGGGGTGGCTTTGGAGGAGGAGGGGGGGGAGAAAAAGTCACTGTAAATGTGTGAAAAAGAAAAAGTGTATATCATGGCTATTGTGATTTATGGTGTGAAAAATAAAAAAATTAAAAAAAAATTAAACATACCTGAGTACTCAAAAGCACCTGTGAAACCAAATTTCCCAAACATTATGGGGGAGCTATGTATAAAAAGTCCTGTAATCTCTACATTATCAAACCAAAATGTAAACAAATAACCTTGAATAAAATCTGGATGCGAATTTTAATCACATGTGAATTGTTTGATTACAAATTTAAAATTGTTTGTTGCAATTTAAAGTGGTACAAATGTCTAAAGTTAAATTATCTCATTTTTATTCAAATATAAATTATCTGTGACAAATGCAAAATTTTTGATGCTTCCTTGATTCATATGTTCTGGACTTGCCCTAGTTTAGAAAAATTTTGGAAAGATATCTTTCAAACTTTATCTCAAGGTGAAATTAGAATCTTGCTATTTAATTGCTCTATTTGTATCATTTCAAGATGATGATGATGGTTTTCAGACTCCAACTCAAAAGCGAATTTTATCTTTTACTTCATTGTTAGCCAGATGTGCAATTTTGATTAAATGGAAAGACAGCACTCCACCTACACACACACAATGGTTAAGAGATATCATGTCTTATCTAAGTCTAGAAAAAAAATAGATATGCCATTAAAGATTCAACTATTAACTTCCAAAAGACGTGAGGCCCATTTATGGACCATTATTACAGCCTAAAGAATTAGGGTGTTTAGATGCTCGGATGCTGTGCTGTCTGGTTCCAGGTTGGTGTCACTTGATTCCCATGTTTTTTTTTTAACTTTGCTTAGTGGTCAGGGTTTAAAAAAAACTATGAAGCACAGGGGCAAATAAAGGAAAAAATTGTCTTTGTCCCAAACATTATGGAGGGCACTGTCTAGCCAGACTGGAACAGGTCCGTGAGTTTCCTGCTCTGCAGGAGGTATGGTGATCCAGTGATTGGTGTTGTTGCTCGACAATTCCAGAGGTCCAGGTTCAATCGAAACATGCAGAGCTGACTGTGTGGAGTTTGCTGCTCCAGCTTCCTCCAACATCACAAGCAGGTGCAGGTCAGTAAATTAATCATTTTTTTGTAAATCACCACAAGCGTATCTGGAAGGTAGGAAAATCCCAGCGACATTAATGAACGTGAGAGAAGATAGGAAGGGATGAAATAAGTGGGACAATGAGATCATTCTGAGAGAATAGGCTCTCTGGCCTCCTAGTATTTCATAAGAAATATCAATTTGTACAACAGTCCTGCACTTCAGAGCCCCATTAGTGAAATTAAAAGTACTATCTGCATTTTAATTTTTGTACGATGATTACTGTTAATATTTATATAATCATACCCCAGAAGCTAGTGGAGAAGCGCCCTTGCTGAGACTCAACTCCCATCTTTGTAACTGAATTCCTGACTTCCTAATGGAAAGACCACAGTCTGTCTGGGTCAGCAGCAGAAGGATGAGCACTGGTGCAACTCAGGGCTGTGTGCTCAGCCTGCTCTTGTTCACGCTACTGTCCCACTTCTGCATCACCAGATCCATCTCCAACGGAATCAAGTTTGCAGATGACACAACAGTAGTTGGGCTCATCAGCAACAACGATGACTCGCACTACAGAGAAGAGGTGGAAAATCTCGTGAAATGGTGCGAAAGTAACAACCTGAGGCTCGTTGTGGATAAGACTAAGGAGATAATTATAGAATTCAGAAGGACCAGGGAGTACTACCATCCACTACACATTAATAGCTTGGTAGAGGAGAGAGACCACAAAGCTCCTGGGAGTCCACTGAAGTGATCTATCCTGGACATAACATCTCCTCACTTGTCAGTTAGTCGCAACAGCAGCTGCACTTCCTGAGAAGACTGAGGCGAACAGGGGTACCAGCCACCATCCTGTCAGCTTTCTACAGGATCTCCATCGAGAGCATCCTGGCCGATTGCTGTAGAGCATCAGATTTGAAGTCAATCAGGACCATAAAAATGTCAAAGAGGATCACTTGAGTCTCCCTCCACCACATTGGCATTTTTGCCTAAAGAGATCTCAAAAAATCAGTTAGGTCCCCTCCCACCATGCACACATCATCTTTCAGCTACTCCCGAAGGCAAAAAGATACAGGAGTATCAGATCCAGAACCACCAAGCTGAGAAACAGTTTCTTCCCACAGGCAGTGAGACTACTCAGACAAACCCTCTGTGACACTACTATTTTAAACAATGATATTTATTTGTTTAATTTAATATTTGTATTTACATACTGTGTATATGTATCATTTGTCTGTATGTATATATGTATGTGTTAGGCCTGTATGTGTGTTTGCAGTGTTTTGCATCAAGAACTGGAGAAGGCTGTTTCATCAGGTGGTACTTATACAATCAGATGATAAATAAACTTGAATATATAATCTATCATTATTGTCTTTTTACTTCAATTGTTTATTATTCCAGTTTTTTTTTAACAAATACATGTTCGGCTGCAGCAAGTAAGGATTTTGGTACATTTATACATTGGACAATGTGTATAACAATAAACTCATCATTAAAATTCCAGATCGAATATAAATTCCCCAGATGTCATGGTGGACTTGAACTTGTATCTCTAAATCAACAATCTAGAATCTGGAACATTGAACAGTACAGAACAGGAATAGGCCCTTCAGCCCACATGTCTGTGCTGAACATGATTTCCAAATCTCTCTAAAACTGCTTACACTTGATAGATATTACTTCATCCCCTTCATATTCATGCAGTTGTCTAGAAGCCTCTTCAATACTACTATAGCATTTGGGTTCCACCACTACCCCTTTGGAAATACATTCCAGGCACTCACCATTCTGTGTTAAAAACATTGCCCTGCACATCTCCCTTAAACTTCCTCCCATTCACCTTAATCGCAGCTCCTCTAGTATGCAGCGATTTTGCCCTGGACAAAAGATTCTGGAAGACCACCCTATGTCCCTGGATCTGTTCTCCTAACCTTGTAACTTGCCCAGTCCTCTGATAATCAGGGCTGGAGAACAACCAGAACCACAGACGTTGAAATCTTGAGCAAAACAACAGAAGATGGAGGGACTCAGCAGGTTAGGCAGCATCTGTGGAGGGAAGTGGTCAGTCAACATTTTGGGTCATGAAACTTTGTTGAGACCAATCTGAAATGCTGACTGCACATTCCTCTCTGCGGATGCTGCCTGATCTGTTAAGTCCCTCCAACTTCTCTTGGCATGCTCAAAATCATGTCCACCGTATGAGTGCTAATTATTCCACTGAGCTCTTTCAATATTCTCCTTGTCACTCTCCAGACTCCTGCATGAAGAGAACTCAGCCTGTCTGATTTCAGCACAAAGCAACACCTTGAGTGGACAATAGAAGAAAATCCAGAATGAAATAGTCCAACTTTTATTGTCCATGTTCAGTTCTATGGTTTGGAGCTGATGTTCTAGTTTGCTTAAAGCATCAGCTCTTCTTGCATTGTTCAGATTGATGCTTAGTATCACTTTGGCAGAGCCAAACTTTACTAAACCAGTTGGGGCAGTGAAACAGGAATGATCCTGGACACATTGCCATCCTGATTAGAACACAAAACTTGCAAGCAAGGTAGTTTAATATGAAGAAAGGCCATCTTCAAGTGACTGATATGATTAAAAGAAAAAGCACAGAACACTTACAGGTAAACAAAAAAGCTGCAGATGTTGGGGTCCAATGCAGAACACAAAAGTACTGGAGAAACTCAGCAGGTCAAGCAGAATTCATGGAAAGCAAAAGGCAGTCAGCATTTCAGGCCTGAGACCTCAGGCACACCTATTGACATTTTGTTCCTGTACATTGTAACGTTAATCATTTATAACATCATTACCCACACTCCTGTTCGGCTCCGAATCATGGGTCCTCTACCGGCACCACCTACGGCTCCTAGAACGCTTCCACCAGCGTTGTCTCCGCTCCATCCTCAACATCCATTGGAGCGCTCACACCCCTAACGTCGAGGTACTCGAGATGGCAGAGGTCGACAGCATCGAGTCCACGCTGCTGAAGATCCAGCTGCGCTGGATGGGTCACGTCTCCAGAATGGAGGACCATCGCCTTCCCAAGATCGTATTATATGGCGAGCTCTCCACTGGCCACCGTGACAGAGGTGCACCAAAGAAAAGGTACAAGGACTGCCTAAAGAAATCTCTTGGTGCCTGCCACATTGACCACCGCCAGTGGGCTGATAACGCCTCAAACCGTGCATCTTGGCGCCTCACAGTTTGGCGGGCAGCAGCCTCCTTTGAAGAAGACCGCAGAGCCCACCTCACTGACAAAAGGCAAAGGAGGAAAAACCCAACACCCAACCCCAACCAACCAATTTTCCCTTGCAACCGCTGCAATCGTGTCTGCCTGTCCCGCATCGGACTGGTCAGCCACAAACGAGCCTGCAGCTGACGTGGACTTTTTACCCCCTCCATAAATCTTCGTCCGCGAAGCCAAGCCAAAGAAGAAGACCTAGACAACATCACATTTACTACATCAGGCTGCTTTTTATTGATTACGGTTCAGCTTTCAACACCATAAGTCTACATCTACAGTGGTGGTCAGCAAATTTCAAAACCTGAGCCACTGCAGTCTAGGATGGCCATTTCCAAATGTCCAAAATGGAGGACATCCCTCTAAGCTGTGCACATGATGGCGGGCACAAGTGGAAGTGCTGTGCGCTCATTTCCACATAGCCACTACCCAGTGCATTAACATAATGTAAATTTTTTAAAAAATATCTTTTCATTGAAGTTTAAACAAATTTCCATAAGATGTAATTCAAATATTTTATATATATATGTCATGATTTTCCATATAATATTCATCTGAGGTATGCACTTATAGAGAGAAGAAAGTAAAAAAAAAGTATATACAAGTAGGGAGTGATTTTTTTTACAGCATAATCATTGATTGTAAGAATAAGGTAAGGTCTATGAGGTATGTAGTTAAACCATTTTTACCAGTATGAATCAAATTGTTCCCATTTATAATTAACAGATGCTGTTATCTTCTCCCTTTTTTAAATGTCCATTAGAATTTCCTTCTGTGTTTAAAGTTGGGCTCTCCTTTATGGTGTAATAAAGTCTCTTATCAGATTTTTCCACTCAAACTCCCTCCATTTCTGTGAACTGATACACTTCAATTGATATCTCTGTTGCTCCATATTATTTTCCATTCTTCCTCAGTAATTATCCTTCCTTCCTTTTCCCCATTTCATTTTAATATATGAAGTTGAGTATGTTTTAAGATTTGACAGACCTTTATATACACACCAAATACCCTTGAAATGATTTTACTACCATTATCTGAATAATATGCTTCTAAAAAACAGTAGTATTAAACATGTACTTGCCTTGGTTACATTTTTCACTCTCCTATTAACATAATTTGCATGATCTGCAAATACCGATAACAGTCTTGTTTTTCTGATAAGTGTTTCTCTTTGAGCGTTTCAAAGTTTTGAAATAAAAAAAATTGCATCAAAACTGAGTTACTCACCCTACTTTAAAGATCATAGTCCATACACCCCAATCCACGTCGTCGTCGAAGATCATTCATGCCACATGTATGCACCACATATATCCTGACCTGAATCCCCCCTCCCGTCTGCGTATGGGCCCACTGCGTATGACCTGACAGGCCCCAGTACTTAAATCCATCACGCATGCGCAAGTGCCACCTGGCGTGTACATGCAAGAAGAAACATGGCTGACAGCCTTCGGAACTCGGGACATCGCAAATTGACAGGTAAGTACTGTGTCCCTTCCCTTTTTGCAGGTTCTGCCCCGGCTCAAGGTGGCGCTGGACAGAGGACAGAGTCCTCAAAAGCCAGATTCTCCACGCTAAATCCAGATGTCTGGCCACCCTAATCTGCACCTCCTTCTACAATTGGATCCTTGACTTCCTCTTCGGAAGACCACAGTCAGTGCAGATCCCTATCTCACTGACAATCAACACAAGTACACTTCACAGATGACTGTTTAGTCCACTGCTCGACTCTCTCTACATACATGACTGTGTGGCTAGGCTCAATTCAAACACCATCTACAAATTTTCCATGGTTGTTGGCAGAATCACAGACGGCAATGAAAAAGTGTACAGGAGTGAGGTAGATCAGGTCACAACAACAACCTTTGTACTCAACGTTAACAAAACTAAGAAACTGATTGTGGATTTCAGGAAGGAAAACCCAGGGGAACATAAACCAGCTTTCATTGAGGGGTAATCAGTGGAAAGGGTAAAAAATTCAAATTCCTGGTTGTCAACATCTCTAAAGATCTATCCCAAGGCCATCATTACCATCCTGCCAGTGGCTATACTTCATGAGGAGTTTGAGGAGATTTGGCATGTCAACAAAAGACTTGCAAATTTCTACAAGTGCACTGTGGAGAGCATTCTGACTGATTGCATCACTGTCTGGTATGAAGGTGCCATTGCACAGGACAGCAAATTACTACTGAGAGTTGCAAACTCTGCCAGCGCTCTCATTGGCATTCCTTCACTCCATTAAGGACATCTACAAGAGGCAGTGTCCCAAGAAAGCAGCCTCTATCATCAAGGTCCACCACCATCCAGGCCATGCCCTCTTCTCACATCAGGAAGGAAGGACAGGAGCCTGAAGAAGAGCACCCATCATTACAAAAACTGCTTCTTCCCCTCTGCCATCAGATTTCTGAATGGACAATGAACCACAGACACTACCTCACAATTTCTCTTCTTTTGCACTAATTATTTATTTTTAACTCAATTTTTTTTCAGGAAATATAATTTATAGCAATTTTTGCACCCGCAATGCTCAATAGTGCTACCACAAAGCAACACATTTTGCGACACATGTTCATAACAATAAACCTGATTCTAACCCCCCCCAGAGGAAGATAGGGGTATCATTTTGACTTTCAAAAGAATAGGAATATAAATTTTCTGGATAAGAAGTTTAGTAGGATAGGGACTTTATGCAGGCAAATGAGACTCGCTCTAAATGCCAGCTCAGTCAGCATGGATGAGTTGGGCTGAAGGGCCTGTTCCATGCTGTACAACTCTAATGGCTCTTGGGAGATTCATTCTGCATCATTTGAAAATCATCTGATCAGGGCTGACCAGGTGAGCCATTAATGAGGTAGTACACTCCCGTTCTCACAGGGCATGGCCCTGGGGTTCTCGACACCTTCCCAAAGGCTCTTTCTGCGTTTTGAGCAGTCACGGGTTGGAGATTCCCAGAAGTCAGGGACAAAGTTGCATTTTTTCAAGGAAGCTTTGAGCAAATTCTTTGTGGACATGGGAGAAGTGAATAGCTCATAGTCCTCAAGCCCATTTCAAGAATTTTGCAAATGTATTTCTGACAGACATGTATCCTCACTGTGAAAGGAATGCACAATTGTGTCTGATTTAGAGAGAATCATCCATCCAGTTTGACAGCAACATAGCCCACATCTGCGCATCTTTTAAGAGATTGAGTTATTCAAGGAATAATGTAGAAATGTGCAGTTTCTATCCCTTATGAGGCTTTAACCTGACTGGATTCTAGATACTCTACATAAATCGGAGCTTGTGTTTAGGTGAGTGGTAGAATCTGGGGGTGGGGGGGGGAGTTGATATAAATGTGGGAAGAATAAAATGGGATTAGTGGAGGATTACTTCAGTGGATATGTGATCTTGGTGAGTTCAATGGCTTGTTTCCATGCTGTGTAGCTCAATGTATGACTCATCCTTCCTATTAACCCTGTCAACTCAAACCAAGCATCAGCAGAATTATATTCTTCCCTGAAACTTTAAGTAGCCTTTGAAGCACCACCACAAAAACCCCAGGACGCCCATTATAAACCTGCCTTAACAACCTATTCTCATGCAAAAGCACACCGAAGAATGAAAGGTGTTGAACTTCGTTAATGCTTTGGGGCTCATGGCAAACCCTTCCCCCAACAGAACTAAACACAACCTGTACCAACCATCTTCTCCTAGGAACAAAATATGAGTTATGGTTTATATGCTGCAGCAATCGAGAATGCTCACAGCCTGTGAAAATAATTAACAAGTTATTGAGAAAGAATTTGAAGGACATTACATTTTGAAATGTGCCACAGGAACAATGATCATCTAAAAATGAAAATTGGCGATAGGAAGAGAAAGTCACACATTTTAGAGAGACATAAATTGATTTTAGATAGGGTTTTAATGAAGGCAAAATGATGTAACCCACAACTTGCTGATAGAATTTCAAAATCATTTAAGTTATGGCAAATTATTCCTGGTCTTGTTTATTAATTTCTGTGGAACTGCTCTCTAAGTGATTGTATTCAAAACGAGTCCTGGTAAACACAGTGAGACCACCTTTAAATTGGAGGAAGAACATCTGATTTTCTGTCTGGGTACTCTCCAGCCGGATGGCATTAACATCGACTTCTCCGGTTTCTGCTAACCTGCTCTCCTTTTTTCCATCCCTTCCCTCCCCCTGTCTTATTTCCTTCAGCTCTCCACCCCCTTCCCTCTCTATTCACCTAGCCATCTCTCTGCTGCCCTCTCTCCCCTCTCCACCTCCTATCTTTGCGACCTTGCTCCTCCCCCTTTACCTTTACATTCAGATGCCTGCCAACATTTTTCCGTACCTTGATGAAGGGCTCAAGCCTGAAACGTTGGTTATGTATTTTTATCTTTGCTATATAAAGATGTTTGCCCTGTTGAGTTTCTCCAGTATTGTGTTTTTACTTTAACACATTCAGGCTGATTGCATGAACTCAGGTCAACAGAGAAGGACTCTCAAAAATACCTGACTAGTGCTTTATTAGCAGAAGTCGCACCACAGTGGTTCTGATGAGGCCTCTGCCAACCAAACGAACCTCAGCTGCCATACAGGGAATCTACATTAGCTGACAGACCACGAGATTATAAGGGAGATAGGCGATGCAATTCATTTTTACATCGAGAGTGGTATGCATCTGGAACATGCTGCCAGGTGAGGTGTTAAAAGCAGATGAATAATAATGTTTAAGAGACACTTAGATAAAACACATGAACAGGCACGAAATAAAGGGATATGGGATTAGCTTAGATTGGCATCATTGTTCGCTCAGACAAGATGAGTCAAAAGGCCTGTTCCTCTGCTATACTATTATATGCTAAGATTGGAACAGTAGAAATTTTCACTCTAAAAACAGTTGTTTGCCCATTCAACACAATGAAAATGTACATATGTTCACTAGTCCAAAGGTACAGAAGCCTGAAGACCACCACCTCTAGATTCCAGAACAGTTTCCTTCCAACAGATAAATCAGGAGGGGTTTTTAGACTGCAGACATGTAATGGCACAATCAAGGAATTTTGCCGCTACACGGGGAGTTTAAAAAGGAATGTGCAGGAATTTTGAGTCAATTCCTGCACCGCGATTTATCCTGCAGGACCCCTACTACTTTTCGGGAGAAGCTGGAAATGTAAATCGTACTGGAAAAATTTGTTAACAGTCATCCACTCTACTGCACTTCCAACCACTGGGACTATTGCACTCAGCTACTTGCAGTCTAAAAAGGCATCCAGTGTGAACGACCACAAGGGCAGTAATAATGTTAATTTTTTTCCGCTCTTTTCCCAACATTGCAGTCTAAAAACCAGAATTGCTATTCCCTCTCTCTCCTTTCCTCCAGCTCTGCATTCACAGAGCTGTCCCATCCCCATATCATCTCAGCTTTTTTCTCCTGCCCTCCTATCCAGATGCACCTCCGCATCCAACATATTATTCTCCACAATTTCTACCACCTACTACATGATTCCACTACCAGACACATCTTCCTCTTTCCTCCCCTTTTTGCCTTCTGCAGACCCCCCCTTCTAATCCTCCCTTCCCACCAATCTCCTCACTACCTACCCTTGTGACCACAGAAAATTCTACCCTTGCACCCACACCTCCTCCCTCACCACCATTTGGAGCTCTTAACAATCCTTCCAAGTGAAGCAGCACTTCCCTTGTGAATCTTCAGGGGTCATCTACCACATCCAGTGCTCCTGTTGTGGTCTCTACATCAGAGAGACCGGACACAGACTGGGAGATTGCTTTGATCAGGACATTCACTCTGTCCACTTCAATAATGGGGATTTACCACCAGAGGCCAATCATTTTAATTCCACATTGTAGTAAATGACTGTTTTACTATGATTGGCTGCTGCCGGCTAGACACCCCTTCCGAGACCAATCCTACCCATAGCCCTTTGTATGGTCCCCATTCCACTCTGCCTCAATCAGTCAATGAGGATGTTCTAGTCTATAGAAAATAAAAGCCTTTCATTTTCACAACTTCGGTCTTTTGCATCACACACCCCATTCCCACACTGACATGTCTGTCCATAGCCTCATGCACTACCAAACTGAGGCTACCTGCAAACTGGAGGTATCACACCTAATAGTCCCTCTGGGCACTTTCCCTAACTCTGGTTTCTCCAGTTTCCATTAGGTCTCTTCCCTCATCTCTGCCTCTCTTTGTCTCTTTCTCCAGCTCCCTATCCCCTTCCATCGACATTCAGAGAGGAACCCCTTCCACTTATCACTTCTCAATTTTTTTCTCTTCTGCCCTCCCATTTGCATTTCAAAGATATGACAGTCAGCCTACTTTATACCATGCAAATAAAAGCCAATCTTAACCAGACCTTCATCCACACTGGAAATAGTGCTCCTAGTTTTAATGACCTGTAAGACTTTAAAGAGGCAACACTAGGTCAAATAATTTGAGTTAAACAAGACTATTTGCAGATGGTGGTGTCTAGTGCAATACATAAAAGTGCTGTAGAAACTTGGGGAGGAGTCACGTGATGGAGTAGTGGCCGGACGGTGAACTCCAGCCCTCTCCAGAAAAGTCGGGAAAAACAAAGGAAAACACAAAGGCACAGAAATAAAAGTTACAGAAAAGTGAGTATAAAGGTGGAAAGAAGATGGCGACAAAAAAAGAAAAATCGAAAGCGACGGTAAGAAGAGAGGAAGAGAAGACAAAGGAGGAAAAAGGTGAAGGCCTTACCTGTCCGAAGAGGCCCGCTGCGGAGAGAGAAACCCGCTCCCTCAGGTCGGTAAATAATGGACTACAAAAATGGCTCGCTGAGCCGAGTAAAAGTGCGCAACCGTGCATGCGCGACTCCTCGCGCATGCGCGATGCGAATGAAAAAAAACACACTGACGGGAGGGGGGACCAGCTGGGGAGTCGATCTCCACAGCTGGCAACGACAGCTGCAGAACACCTGCAGCAAGAAGAGACCACAGAAGACAATAGAAACAAGAAAGAAGAGGAGGAAAGGGCACCAAAGAAACAACAGATGGCCAACCCAGAGGAAGAAGAAGAGGAAGAGGAAGAGTACAGTGAAATAGAAGAAGAAAAGAAAGGCAAGATAAAGGATATACTTTCTCTTATTAAAGGATACATGGAGTCATTTAAAGAATGGCAAACACAGGAATTTAAAGATTTAAGAAAAAGAATAAACAACACAGAAGAGAAAATGAATAAAATAGAGATGACCTTAACAGAAATGGGAAAGAAAATGGACAAGATGGAAGAGCGGGCAGTAGCAGCAGAAATGGAGGTAGAAGACTTAAAAAAGAAATTGGAGGAATCTAATAAAAAAACTAAAGAGACACAAGAACTACTAGCTCAAAAAATAGATACAATGGAAAACCATAACAGAAGAAATAACATAAAGATAGTGGGCCTTAAGGAAGATGAAGAAGGCAAGAATATGAGGGAGTTTATAAAAGAGTGGATCCCTAAGACCCTAGGATGTCCAGAACTACAGCAAGAAATGGAAATAGAAAGGGCACATAGAGTATGGGCCTCTAAACCACAACCACAACAAAAACCAAGATCTATTGTAGTAAAATTCCTAAGATATACTACAAGAGAAAAGGTACTGGAGAAGACAATGGAAAAAGTAAGAGAGGGCAACAAACCACTGGAGTATAAAGGGCAAAAAATCTTCATTTATCCAGATATAAGTTTTGAACTCCTAAAGAAGAGAAAAGAGTTCAATACAGCAAAGGCGATTTTATGGAAGAAAGGGTATAAATTTATACTAAAGCATCCAGCGGTATTGAAAATATTTATTCCAGGACAACAAAACAGACTATTCTCGGATCCAGAAGAAGCACGAAAATTTGCAGAACAATTACAAAAATAGACTGAGGGAGGAAGACGGGTAATGAGAGCTAAAATGATCACGATTGATATGTATGTGGGTAAAGACAAAAATAGACTGAGGGATGAAGACGGGTAATGAGAGTAAAAATGATCACGATTGATATGTATGCAGGTAAAGAGATATAAGAATGAATAGAGATAATGTGCATACGTGAATGTATCTGTACTTAGAGGAAAATATAGATAGTATAGACAAGAATTAATAAGGGAAGGTAATGGAATAGAGAGAATAAGGAGGGAATTAAAAGAGTGACCTTTGTGACATATGAAAAGTGAAATCTTTTCTGGGGGGGCGGGGTGGGGGGAAATAGCGGTCACTGCAAAATCAGTTGACGCTTGCGAGTGGATTCGCAAATCCAAATGGAGAGGGGAGATGTGCTTGTCCGACAAGGGATAAAGGACAACTCAGGAGGGGAAGGGGAGATTGGTGATAAAGAAGATAGAAATAGGAGAATAAGGAAAATGTTGGATGTTGTAGGAATGTTGTCTTATAAAGAGTTGAAAATAAGAAAACAGAAATGGAAAAGGAGGAAAGGTAATGATGGAAAAACGGAAAGAGAAGATAAACAAAATATAAAAGGGCTACGCTGAACTATATGACTTTAAATAGTAAGGGAATACATAACCAAATTAAAAGGAAGAAACTACTAAATTTAAATGAATAAATGTATTCCATTAGAAAAAATAACATATAGGTTAAGAAATAATATTGAAATATTCGAACAAGTATAGGAGCCTTACATTAAATACAATAGCGAAAACCTACCGGGGACAAACATTACCTAAGTTGATGGAAGGAGAAGGAAAGAAAAGAATGGACTCAGTAGAATTTCTGGTGTATTTTGTTGAATGACAACATTGTCTGACTGGCTTAATGCAACCTAGATTGTATACCTAAAATGGATGAGAGGGGGGAGTGGGGGGGGTGGCTTGGGAGAAGGTGGGGGGGGGGAGAAAAAGTCACTGTATATGTGTGAAAAAGAAATAGTGTATATCATGGCTAATGTGATTTATGGTGTGAAAAATAAAAAATTTTAAAAAAAAGTGCTGTAGAAACTTAGCAGGCCACACACCATCCATACAAAGTAAAAGGCAATCAATGTTTTGGGCCTGAGCCTTTTGTCGGGGATCAGATTCCTGATTTCTCTTTGATTCCTGATTTCTCTTTGCTATCTTAATGAAGGGCTCAAGTCTGAAATGTCGGTTAAGTATCCTTTACCTTTGCTACATAAAGGGCACTGTTTGACCTGCTGAGTTTCTCTAGCATTCTGTGTTTTAACTTCAATCATGGTGTGTCTACAGATTTTCGTGATTTATTCCTGATTTCTCTTTTTCTGTCTTGGCAATATTATGGTAATTTAATGTATACTTTTGCAGTTGGTGTATCTCTTGTACCCGTGTGGCTGCAACAAGTCAGAATTTCAGTACATCTGTACATTGTACTTATGTATATGAATATAAATTCTTATTTTCTTGTTCAATTCATTACTTTGGTGAGCTCTCCTCTGTTTTCTAAGATTAGCTTGGTAAACAATACTTATCAAACATAAAATTCATTTTATTACCTTTTATGATTTTTAAAAAATAATGAAACATGGCAGTTTGGGAAGGCATTAACAAATACTACATTGTGTGATGACTTTGTTTAATGGGTTTATTGTATTGTATATGTTGAATGTTTAATGGGTTTGGAGGGGGATGGGAAGGAGGGAGGGAAGGGAGGGGGGAAAAAAAGGGAAAAAATGACACTGTGTATATTCAAGAGGGAAATGTTTGTGTGTATTTTAGTTAATATGGTTCAAAGTGTGAAAAATAAAATTAAAAAAAAACCAAACAAATACTACAACAGGTGTAACAGAGATCCCTCCATCAGGCGGCGGAGACAAGTCGCCAGGAAGGATGCGTGGCGGTGCAGGTGAGTTTGGATGAGTACACGGTCACAGAGCTGGAAAGTAGAGGGGAGTAGAAAGTAGAGTGAGGCAAGACCAACCCATAGAAAGCTGCTGGACCAGATAACATTCCCGGCAGAGTGCTCAGGGGATGTCCATCTCAGCTAGTAAATGTACACACCGACATCTTTAAAATCTCCAAAGCTGCCACCATTGTCCCCAAAGAAGTTGTCTGTGTCCTGCCTCATTGACTATCACCCTGTTGCACTCACATCCATCGTCATGAAGTGCTTTGAGACACTCATCATGGGGCACATCAAGCTCCTGTTGCCCCTGTCAGTGGACCCCCTGCAGTTCGCATATAGATCCACCATTCTACGGATGATGCCATCGCCACTGCCCTCCATCTAGCCCTCACCCATCTGGAAAATAAGTACTCATATGTTTGAATACTGTTTATTGACTTCAATTTGGCACTCAACACAATCATACCTCAGTACCAGATAAGGAAGTTGGGCCTGCTGGGTCTAAACACCTCCCTCTGCAATTGTATCCTCGACTTCCTGTCGGGGAGACCTCAAGCAGTCTGGATTGGAAACGGCACTTCCAAGACCATCACACTGAGCACGGGGGGCCCCCAGAGCTGTGTGCTTAGTCCACTGATGTTCAGCTGCTAAACACAGCTCAAACCACATCATCAAGCTCACTCACAACACGACCGTGGTGGGCCTTATTAGTAAGAATGAGGAGTCTGCGTATAGAGATGAGGTGCAGTCGCTAACAGACTGCCACAGAGCCAACAACCTGTATCTGAATGTTAATAAAACAAAAGAGATGGTTGTCAACTTCAGAACAGCCTGGGGGACCATGCTCCACAGACCATTGACAGCCCCACGTTGAGGTCGTCAAGAGTATCAAGTTCCTTAGAGTGCACTTGGCAGAGAATTGCACCTGGTCCCTTAAAACCAGCTCCATAGCCAAGAAAGTCCAGCAGTGCCTCTCCTTCCTGCAAAGGCTGAGGAAAGTTCATCTCCCACCCTCCATCTTCACTACATTCTACAGAGGATGTATTGAGAGAATCCTGTCCAAATGCATCACCGCCTGGTTTGAAAGCTGTACCTACTCAGACTGCAAGACCCTGCAGAGTATAGTGAAGTCAGCAGAGAAAATCATTGGGGGCTCCCTTCCCACCAGGAAGGACATTTACAACACTCAATGTAGGCGAAAGGCAATAAACATTGTGAAGGACTCCACACACCCTTCATGTATACTGTTCACCTTCTGCCATCTGGTAGGAGGTACTGTAGCACTTGGGCCCTTACGTCCAGATTGGGCAACAGTTTTTTTTTCCCTCAAGTTATCAGGCTCCTGAATTCCCAGAACAAATGTGGATAGAGTACCATGGACTTTTACTGTATACATTTTAATATTTTATTAACTTTTATTCTAACTTATATTCTTATTGTAAATACGCTCCGTAGTCCTGGAGAAATAATCTCATCTTTACCATGTGACCATGGTATGAACGATAAATAAAGGTGACTTGACTAGAGTTGACTTGATCATGGAGAGAGACCCCCGTCAAAAGGAGGCGGACCTCAAAGAGACGTCGCAGTGGAGCAGCAAAAGAGAGGCAAACATAGAAGAAGGGCTCAAGCTTGAAACACTGCTTATATATCTTTAACCCCCCCCTCCATGGGTACTGTGAGGCCAGCTGAGTTCCTCCAGCATTTTTGTGCTTTCATGCTGGAGGAAATTACCAAAACCTGATGAGGGATTTGGGCCCAAAATGTTGACTGCTGTATCTACTGCTCCAGTTTTACAGCATCTGCTGCCTTTCTTATTTGCCATCAGGGAGTGTCATTCAACACACCACACCCACCAACCCTCCCCCCAGTCTAATCTATACATTTCAATTGTATTTAATCTGTTTTTCAGTTTCACTTAAAGGACCTTGGATATAGGTCATTCAAGGTCAACCCAATATATCTACTATCAGATCAAGGATTCTGTCATCAGATGCCTAAGCACTGGAGTTGTCCACATCCTAAATCTAAGGCAGGGGTCTCCAAAGTGGTCGATATCGACCCATGGGGGTGATGGGACTATTCAAGGGGTTGTTAAATGCCTGGGGATCAAAGGGGGGGTTAATAAATGCTTGAGGGGGGGGGGTCGATTGAACTTTTGGGGTCGAAAACAGACATTCGTATATAAGAAATAAAAATGCCTCAAATACAACTTGCAGAAGCATTAATATATAATTAGTTTTTATTGTTTATTTATTTTATATTATGTTTATTGAAACATAATGATAATAATAGTTAAAATAATTTATTAGTAGTTGGAATCACGGACACTGGACTGTTCTAATTCCTGTTTCCTCATGGTTGAATTGACTTGGATTTTATTTACTCATATGCTCTATGTTTTTTTGAGTACTCTATAAATGTATTAACTATATTATTCATCATAAGCACTGTAGTCTTGTAACATTTTAAAACATTTAAGCTAAGCCTTAGCTTTATTTTCATTACATAATGAAAATCTGGGTTGTGGCAATGCTAGGCTGAGTATCCTGGCCTCGTTATTTCCTGTCCAAAGATGCCAACTGGTCCAGAGACAGCCAGTGCATACTCAACACCCATAACTATCAGAGTGGTGTCAGTGAACTGATAGCTATGCAGCATATTCATTTATCATGCTGCATTTCCACTTATTTCGGTAAATTTGAACACTTTTATGCTGAATTCCAACATTATAATCAATATTTTGTACATTTCTCATGATTTTCATAATGTAGGTAAACAATTTTTCCTCTTTGATTCCCTATATTTCATGAGAGATATTTACAGGGAGCAGGGTATAGAGAACAACAGTCCCGTAGGCCTTGGTATGCAGTTTCCCTCACTAATGCATATGGAAAGTGCACATCTACTTAATGATCATTTTTATTATTTATTTATCGATCTATTTATTTATTTGTGCGTGCCTGGGGGTCAATGAGGGATTAAGGATTCCATGAAGGGGTCGATGGTCTAAAGGTTTGGGGGGGCCCTGATCTAAGGTATGGAGGCCATTACGAGAAACAATAAATTAATGTCATTAAGATTGAATGTTGACCATGGCTTGATCAAATGCTTCATACATCCTGTACATTGAGTCAGTTGTTGAGATTGTCAGTGATGCAAACCAAGGATTCTAAGTAGATCCCAGCACAGGAAAACATCTGGAGGAATCTGGTAGGCAGCAAAATTGCCTTGCATTTGAATCGTTTCAAATGTGAGATTAGAAAATCAGACTATACAAACAGTCAAAGACCTCTTGCCCACTTACTACTGTGGACTCAACTCTGAATGCAAAATGAAATATTATCCAGGAAATCGACCACACCAATAGTTACATTACAAGGCGATGCAGTTAACAAAATCAATGGATTTGATAGGTCGACAGAAAGTCTTCCCTCTGGTGGGAGAGTCCAGAATGTGGTATATCGTTAAAATGAGAGAGGCTGCTTTCTTCAGACACTGACTGTTATAGATTTCGTCGATGGAGTGAAGACTAGTGCTCATGATATCGCAGGCCAAGTTAACAACCCTCTGGAGTATTTTCTTGTCCTGAGCATAGGCACCTCCATACCAGGCAGTGATACAACCGGCCAGAATTCTCTCAAAGGTACAATGTAGAAGCTTTCGAGAGAGCTTTTGGTGATGTACCAAATCTCCTTAAACACCTCACAAAGTATAGCCGCTGGCAAGGCATCTTCATAATTGCATTGACTTGGAGACTCCAGGGTAGAGCCTTAGAGATATTGACACCAAGAAAGTTGAAGTTCTTCACCCTCTCCAATGCTGACCCCTCAATGAGGACTGGTTTGTGTTCTCCTGATTTCCTCTTAAAGTCCACAATCATTTCCTTGGTTTTGTTAATGTTGAATGCAAGGTTGTTGATGTGACATCAACTGATCTATCTCCCCCTGTACGCTTCCTCATTGCCATTTGTGATTCTGCAAACAACCATGGTGTCATTGGTAAATTTGTAGATGGCATTTGAATTGTGCCTAGACACAGTCATGGATGTAGAGTGAGTAGTGCAGTGGGCTAAGCACTCATCCTTGAGGTGCAACTATGTTGATTGACAGTGAGGAGGAGGCAGGCAATATTAACAAAACAAAGGTAGATATATGGAGAACAGCACAGGTAAAACTGAATGGCAGGACACATTCAAGCAATCTATCAAGTGAAATTTCCAAAACTGAGATTTATAATTCTTTACAAAGAAAAGAATGAAAAGAATATAGCTAATGAGTCCGTATCCCTCTTAAGTGTGCTGTGGCCACCATTGACAATGGCTAGTTTAAAGAAACAGATAAGTGGGAAAGATGGGCTATGTTCATTTTGAAACTCCTTAAAATTCACCTACCATTTTGGCTACCTATCTTAATATCTCCAAATGTTTCTGTCACTCTTGGAACACATCTTGAGAATGTAAAAGAGTTTATTGTCATATGCAGGAGTACAGTGTACAGATACACTGTAACTCTTACTTGTTGCGGCCACACAGCATATAAGATACACCAACCACCATGGTATAAATTAAATCATCCTAAAATAGACGAGACTGAAAAATTATAATAAACACAAAGGATAGATAAATAAATATTCAGCTGTAATTAGTGCAAAAATTATGATGTTTCAATAGAACAGATAGATCTTTTAGTAGTCCCAGAGTAGTTTATGGTTATAGGGCGGTATGGGGAGGTTCAAGAGTCTGATAGCTGTCAGAAGAATAATTATTCTTAAACCTGGAGGTGCCAGCCTTCAGTTCTCTGTACCTTTTGTCTGAAGATAGAAGAGAAAACAGATTGTGACCAGGGTGATGAGGATCCTTTATGATGTTGGCTACTTTCTTGAGGTGATGTCTTACATAGATGTCACAAAGAGCACAAGGTCAGTGCCCATGATGGACTTGGTTTGCTACTTCCAGTAGTCTTCTGCATTCCTGGGTCCTCAAGTTTCCAAACCAGGCAATAAACAAGTCAGTGAACATTCCTCAGTGCACCTGTAGAGATTTGATGGAGCATTTGGCGATATGCCAAATCTCTTTATACTTCTTAGAAAGTAGATGTGTTGATGTGACTTCTTCATGGCTGCCTTGATATGGTGATTCCAGGAAAGGTCTTCTGATACGTGGACTCCCAGGAACTTAAAGTTACTAAACCTCTCTACCACCATCCTACAAATGAAGATGTGTCTTTTTAGTGTCCACAATAAGCTCCTTGGTCTCACAGAGTAAGATTGTTGTTCTGACCCTGCCCAACCCAGTTTTATTACATTATAAATGGTGGGTTCATGCAAGTTTTTTCTATAACTAGAAATTATTAAAGTGATATCTCTTCCTTTCTTGGGGCTCTCTTTCAGGGTGCCTTGTACACCCTACCCATTCTTCGTTTCAGTCCACACACTCATAATTTACTAATTTATGCTTCATCAGGAAGCATCATTGGAAAATTCATCTATAACCCACCCAGCCACAAGTGATGACAAACTTTGTATTCAGTCCCTTTTGTAGTTCAAGTGAATATCCAGTATCTTGGAACATAACCCTTTTTTGCTTGCTCGAAGAGAACAAAGAACCCAAGGTGTGTGAGATTTCTGCCAGCGAACGTGAATGTCGGTCAAAGACTGATTGGTGCTCTGTGCCCCAACCTTATCCCATCCCGAGACTGGCTGGATGCCTCCAACCAACAAGAATACTGCTGAGACTTGGAAATGTAACCAGTTTCTGTGAAATCA
Organism: Narcine bancroftii; assembly: GCF_036971445.1. Classification (NCBI taxonomy): domain Eukaryota; kingdom Metazoa; phylum Chordata; class Chondrichthyes; order Torpediniformes; family Narcinidae; genus Narcine; species Narcine bancroftii. Next base: position 378,827,305 of record NC_091469.1, on the reverse strand, counting down.
TTGCAAACAGAAGATTTAAAAAAAGACAGTACCATACTACAAAAGTCAGCAAAAAAAAAGGATAGCGCTTTTCTTTTTAAATGACTTTTTATTCCCATTCCTGGGCTTAAAACTGAAACCACAAAACTCTTCCAAGCACCATGTCTTAAGAGGCCATTATTTGTATGTGAAATTAAACAGCTAATGTTAGTAAGTTATTGAACTGTGGAATCCATTATAATTGAGCCCTTACAGCAGAATCATCATCATTATTCATGCCTGAATAACATTAAGTGGAATCATTGGGCTCCTGCAGTTTCCTGAACTGAAATCTCCCTGAAGTTCGAGCTGGAAATGCAGAGTCCGACCACAAGAAAAAGCTCAAATGTTCTCTGCTTGTACGAAAAGGCACAACTCCGTCCAAGCATCCAGCCATTAATGTAGCAGCAGCGAGTATCAAGATGGCCTCATAAATACCATGGCTACAAGAATTAGGGGGAGGGGATGTCAGGCCGAGTATTCTGTACACCAAAGGACAACAGTCTGGAATTCTGCTGCCACTGGATCTAGAGAAGTTGGCTACTCTGTTACAACGGTTTACTTTCCAATGTACATAAAGAAAGACATGCCCTGATTGTGTGGGTGTGAGCAATGAACTGACTATGTGTCATAAATGAAGCATAGTTTTGAAGTACAAATTTCAAAATCTTGGTGCTCACTTTCTGGCCCTGTCACGTCTCCCTCCCAACAACATAGCTAATGGCAGATTACCCATTAGGGTGACTCGGCTGAGTGAAGCCTAGGGGCCCAGAAGGGCCCAGAAGGTAAGTGGGACTGTTTGTGATTTGACCGATCGCCCAACAGGCCAATAAACACTGGCATCGCACAGAGGCCATGATGTATGGCCAATGAAAGTAGATGTTGGGGGGGGGGGGTGCAGGGGCAGTAACATCGTGCAGCCGAATTGGTGAATAAAGATCGGTGGCAACTGTTACCTTGAGAATAAATGCCATCATCACGGTAGTACCTCCGCACCATCAGAATCGGACCACAGCTGCATCCAGGAGTGGGTGCCTCTGCTGTTGTTGTTGGGATAGTGGTAGTCTCCACAGTCCTTCAGGAACCATGTGCCACCAAGTTCTGTGTTTATTGCGTCTGCTGTAAAATGGCAGGTGATTCTGGCTGGGGCTCATCGACCCAGTTGGAGATCTTACTTGCAGCCAGGGGCATTGCTAGGGGTGGAGGGGGTGGGGGGTGCAGGAGCAGAGGGAGCAATTGCTCCCCCACCTTTTCAGCCCAACAACGTCCCTGACCCTATGGCCCTCCCGCACCACATATTTTTGAACTATGATGTGAGACCACGGGGTTTGCTGCAGATGCCATGGTCTCATAGTTCAAAAATAGGCGCCACTGAATCCCTCGGCCTACACCAGAGCTCCTGACCCCCATCCGGTGAGTGTGTGCGGTACGCCAAGGGAAGGGGAATTAGCATCAGGAGCTACAGTGTAGGCCAAAGGGAGGGTTCAGACAGAGTGCCTCCAGAACTCGGAGTGAGATGTCGGGAGCTCCAATGACCAGAGCTCCTGATGCCCAAGTCCTAACTTCGAACCCTCCCTTAAGCTTACATCGGAGTTCCCAATGCCCGACTCCAAACCTTCCCCTTGGCCTACACCGGAGCTCCTGACATGCATCCAGTGTGCATGTGCGGTACACCAAGGGAAGGGGAGTTGGCATCGGGAGCTCCAGTGTGGGCCGAAGGGAGAGTTCGGCAAAGCACCTCCAGGCAGCGGAAATTCTCCTTACCCAGCGTGAAGAAGTAGCCATTGGGAAGCTTGTTCTCCGCCAGGTGGTTGTTCACGTCCAGGCTGAGATCATCCTCAAAGTTGACTGAGGTGTAGCAGCATTTCCTTTTGATGTCCTCCATGATGTGGAGCCTGCTCTCAGTGAACCGGTGGCCTGCCTTGTTGAGCAGCTTCAGGCAGTAGTCATTGAGGTTGGTGCTACCATCACTGGTCACATGGGGGATGATGTAGCCTTCGTGCACAGACGCCATGTGGGTGACTCCATGGCTACAATACACCACACAGGTTGTGCGGCCATAGGCATAGAGAGAGAGGACAGACTGGTAGGTAATGTGCATAGCAGGGATCTCGGCCATCTTCTCCCTGCTATTGGCCGGGTTGTGGGGAAGGTTGCCCATGGCATGCTCCTCGGGGAGGATCCTCATGGGCCTGTGGAAGATGTGAGCCAAGAGAGCTTCCGCCACATCCCAGTCCACCACAATGCCATGCCTCAGCGGGCTGACCAGCTTCAGTGTGGGCTCCAGCGTGGCTAAGTCTTCGGCCACAAATTTCACCTGGCAGTTGTCACCTAATATGGTGTTCATCTGCACGGGTCTGCCCACTACCGAGGGAAGCAGCATCAAGGGGAGGGGCAGCCCAGTGTCATGTAGCCGGCCTTGCAATAACCTGGACCCAAATCGATCATCACTACCTGCCTTCATGGACCTGCTGCACTGCGACAGCCTGGAGTTGGATTTCTGAGATTTGGAGGGTGGCATTGGGGTGTCCTCCTTCCTGGGTGTGTGTGCTGTTGGTTGAATTTCCATCCTATGTGATTCTGCATTAAGTGAAGCCCCGGTAAGTCGATTTATGTCAATTGTGGGTCATGATAACTCAGCAAATGAAAACTCTATCCATCTTTGTTTACATTTACACAATCACTCTTGCCCACTCTTACATAGCCAGCAACCCCCGCAAGTCCAACTGTTTTCCAGATGTTCCTTGAATAAACTGAGAGCTCCTTCCTCCATCATCTCCTCAGGTAGTGCATATCAGATTACAACCAAAAGAAGCTCTCTCCCAGATCTCCTCTTCACATTCGCTTCTAATCTTCAACATCGGTTTTCTTCTCTGGGATACTCATGCCATGAGAGAATCCTCTAAATATCCATTTCTATGGATCTACAACTTGGTTACCTACAACTGCTCCAATCCACACCCCACTACTGCCCCACTCCCACCCCCCAACCCCGGACAGCACTCGTTGTATGGACCCTTTTCCATGTGCTCTCACTCCCCCTGACTTCAGAACCTGGCTATACCTCTGCTCACAGCCGCAATCTCTCTGTTTTATCGGCTACTGCTTGTGCCCAGTGTCTGTGGGTCACAGTGTGGGGGGTGGTGTGTAACAATGTGGGAGAGGGTGCAGGGGAGCTGGGTTGCCCTGCCACCATGTTGATTGCATCAGAACCTGGTAGCCAACTACTTCCAAAGTGGAGAACCAAGTCAGGGCATCAGAACTCTCCTCCTCCTCCACCCTTTACTTATTCAATGAAGTGTGGGGACCGTGCGCTGGGTGGGGGGGGGGGGGGCAAGGTCAGGGGCAGGCTCAGCCGAGGGCCCAGGTGGTAGTAAATCTGCAACTGAATATAGCTCTGCTGTAATAGGGCAAACGCTCACATCATATCCAAGAAGCTTGATCTGATTTGAGGTGTACCTAGTTTCTGTGAACTCATTCCAACCAGAGAAGATTCAAAAGCAGTTCTTCAAAAGTCTGCAAAAAGGGAAAGTAGCTAAAAGCATTTTAAAAATCTCATTTGGTTAACTGACCTGACTCTATCCTCAAACCCAACATGGTTGAAGCATTGTTTCAATTATATAGAAAAAGTGCAGAGAACATTTACAAGGATGTTGCTAGGTCTTGAGGAATTGTATTAGAGGGAAAGATTGAATAGGTTAATATTTTATTCCCTGGAGTGTGAAAAAGTCAGGGGAGATTTGAAAGAGGTATAAAAAATGATGGGGTGGGTACATACAGTGTAAATGCAAGCAGGCTTTTTTCCACTGAGTTTGGGTGAGACATGGTTAAGAATGAAAGGTGAAATATTTAAGGCAAACTTCTTTCAGAGGGTGGTGAGAATGTGGAATAAGCTGCCAGTGGAAGTGGGGAATGCAGGTCCGATTTCAACATTTAAGATAAGATTGGATAGGTAAATAAATGGGAAGGATGTGGAAGGCTATGGTCTAGGTGCATGTTGATCTTTTCTTTGGCTTGGCTTCGCGGACAAATATTTATGGAGGGGTAAATGTCCACGTCAGCTGCAGGCTCGTTTGTGGATGACAAGTCCGATGCGGGACAGGCAGACACGGTTGCAGCGGTTGCAGGGGAAAATTGGTTGGTTGGGGTTGGGTGTTGGATTTTTCCTCCTTTGTCTTTTGTCAGTGAGGTGGGCTCTGCGGTCTTCTTCAAAGGAGGTTGCTGCCCGCTGAACTGTGAGGCGCCAAGATGCACGGTTTGAGGCGATATCAGCCCACTGGCGGTGGTGATAGGATAAGGCTAAATAACTAGAGGGCTAAGTGGACTAGATGGGCTGAAGGCCTATTTTTGTGTTGCTGTGTTCCATGGTCCTATGTACTAACACAGGAGGTATTGCAGCAAATCTCTGAACTTGCCTTAATGGCATCTCCCAATTCCACAGCCTCCCTTCCTCAGGTGGACCACAGCAGAAATTGCATCTCCAAGCTCTTATCCTGATCTCCCACACCTACACATGGGTCACTGTTCTATCCCCATCACAAGATCAGGATCCTGGAAGTTCTCACCTCTTAATACCATCAGAGATACAGCTAGAAATCTACAGACTGAATGATGGGTTCCATGATATCAACTCATATTTACAAGTAAATAAAGTCTCATTCCTTTGCCAAAACACCTTGGAGACAATGCAGAGGATATTGAACAAAATGATCTAAGTCAGTTGTTCTCAATCTTTTTTCACCCACTGACACTTGAATTATTCCTTTACTCACCACAAGCCATTTACTGTATAAAAGCACATGAACCAGCATGAGGCAGTGCAAGGACCTATGAGTTCAAGCCCTTTCTCAGGTCAAAGACAAAAACTTTGTTTTGTTTTAGTGGAAAATTTGATTTGAAAATGTTCTTTTTTTTGTTATCATGAGATCCTTCAGTAATCTAGAGAGACTAGAAAAACTGAGATTGTTCTTCCTGGAGCAGGAGGAATATGCAATAGAGATATTCAAAATTAGGAAGTTTTAGTAGAATACAAGAAGAAATTGCTTAAACTGACAGAAAAGTCCATTACCACATTAAAATTGTGGAATTTCAGTGAAAAAGGCAACAGGGATGTACTGCTGGCTTCACCCTCATCAGAACAAAACTAAGATATGCAAGAGATTTTAATCCTACCTGTTCTGCAGAAGTTGACCAAAAAGGTACGATTGAGATATGGAGGACCCTCCAGAATGAGCAGCATGGTGAGGCAGCCAGTAGAGTTGCTGTCTCATAGCTCCAGTGACCCCGTTTCAGTCCTGAACTCTGACACTACAGGATGTGGAGTTTCTCCCCTGTAACTGCAGCCGTTTCCTCTACGTGCTGCCTGATTCATTTGGCAGGTAGACTGGCCATAAGAACAGGCTCTTGAACTTGCCCTTAATCATGGACTCCTTCAACACCACAAAAGGACTATCTGAACTATTATTGAGGCATGGCTTTATTGCACAACGATAACTGTGAGTATTTGTTCTCTATTTTTTGTATTTATGTCTCTTCTGAATTTAATTTAATGTCTACTTTTGCAGTTAAAAAAAAAATCTCTGTACCTATTCAGCTTATGCAGGTTTGAATTTCAGTGCATATGTTATTTATATAATGTATATGACAGTAGACAACAGACTCGCCAAGGCAAATAGCGCCTTTGGAAGACTACACAAAAGAGTCTGGAAAAACAACCAACTGAAAAACCTCACAAAGATAAGCGTATACAGAGCCGTTGTCATACCCACACTCCTGTTCGGCTCCGAATCATGGGTCCTCTACCGGCACCACCTATGGCTCCTAGAACGCTTTCACCAGCGTTGTCTCCGCTCCATCCTCAACATCCATTGGAGCGCTCACACCCCTAACGTCGAGGTACTCGAGATGGCAGAGGTCGACAGCATCGAGTCCACGCTGCTGAAGATCCAGCTGCGCTGGATGGGTCACGTCTCCAGAATGGAGGACCATCGCCTTCCCAAGATCGTATTATATGGCGAGCTCTCCACTGGCCACCGTGACAGAGGTGCACCAAAGAAAAGGTACAAGGACTGCCTAAAGAAATCTCTTGGTGCCTGCCACATTGACCACCGCCAGTGGGCTGATAACGCCTCAAACCGTGCATCTTGGCGCCTCACAGTTTGGCGGGCAGCAGCCTCCTTTGAAGAAGACCGCAGAGCCCACCTCACTGACAAAAGGCAAAGGAGGAAAAACCCAACACCCAACCCCAACCAACCAATTTTCCCTTGCAACCGCTGCAATCGTGTCTGCCTGTCCCGCATCGGACTGGTCAGCCACAAACGAGCCTGCAGCTGACGTGGACTTTTTACCCCCTCCATAAATCTTCGTCCGCGAAGCCAAGCCAAAGAAGAAGAAAAGAAAAAAAAATGACAGTAAACTCATTATATCTATAAATGTATATACATATATAAATGTACATAAATAAATGTAGAGAAATATAAATTGGCTGTTATAATGTTAGAGAGCTTCAGTCATGGCTTTTAACAGGGAATTGGATCAGAATCTCACAGAGAGAAAACAGTAGTACAACAAAGATAGAGACTGAGACCATCTGCATTACTTTTGCCAGCAAAGATTCAAAGAGCTAAATGGCCTCCCTCTGTGCTGTTGGTGTTCTGTAAATGTGAGCTGCCTAGACGTCAAAATCAGTTCTCAGCTCTCCGCTAACTGGAACAGGCCTAATACCAATTAGCGTTGGTTAGCTTCAGTGGATGTAGGTGTGCAAGTGTGATGAGCTACAATGTTAAAAAAAATTCCAGAGCCTAGAAATCTGAAATAAAAACAGATATTGGGCAACACAGTTAGTACATCAGTTATTACATATTACAGCACCAATGACCAGGGTACAAATCAGCACTGTGTTCAAGGAGTTTGTACGCTTAATTCCACCCTTCAAAACACATGGAGTTGTTTTTTAATTGGGGGGGTTTTGGCGGCGTGGGTTCATGGACCAGAAGGGCCCGTTATTGTTCTGTATGTCTAATTATTTTTTAAATTAAATTTTAAAAAGTTGGAAAAATTCAACAGATCAAGCAGCATCTGTGGAAAGAGAAAAAGTCAATGTTTCAACGCCAATACCCTCTGTCAATTATGCAGCATTTCCAGCACCTTCTGATTTTATCATCTCTCCAAATGCAAATTACAAAGTTGCATTATTAAAAAAAAACTCTTCTCATATCATCATTAAATCTTGTGTCCTTGGTGCTCTTGAGAGTAATTTTTATCTACTCAAAGAGAGCTTTTGGCACATTGACCTTCATAAATCAAAGCATTGATATAGGAGTTGGGATGTTATGGTGAAGTTGTAAAAATTTGGAGTATTGTGCATAGATGAGCGCAGGGCACCAATATCAGAGAGAACACCCCTGTTGAGAAGGAGAAGCAGAGGAAACAACCCTAAGGACAGTGACCATAGTGGCGGACCAGCAAGAGGCTCTGCAGCTGAAGGGGACACACACCAGCAGCGAGCTGTTGGCAAATTGTGGATAAGGAACCCACACAGGCGATTGGCTCATGGGTACCAGGTATCAAAATTGAGAGGATGCTGAAGCCAAGGTGGGCTCCTGAAGGGCCCTGGTTGCTGAAGACATCCTCATCATTTCGGAGGTTTGGATCTGGGTTTGGGTTGACAATGGTTTGAAAGGAACTGGAGTTTTGTACAGCTGTAGAGGCTGCGGAAGCACTGGCGGCATAACCATGGACACTCAGTGACTCTGGGAAGACTCTCTTTTGCTTCTCTTTCTCTGCCTCCACCTCTGATCCTCTAATTATCACAATGACAATATTACTCTTCCGTTTTATTACATGACAACAAATAGTATCAGATCTGATCTAACCACAGGAAAGATATCAATAAGATTGAAAGAGCGCAGAGGAGATTTACAAGGATGTTGCTTGGGCTTGAAGAACTGAGTTACAGGGAAAGATTAGCGGTAAAACAGAAAGTCTGCAGGCATCATGATTGAAGTAAAAACACAATGCTGGAGAAACTGAGCAAGCCGAACAGAATACTTTATATAGCAAAGATAAAGATTTGTAACCAATGTTTTGGACTTGAGCCCTTCATCAAGGAGTGAACAAAATATGGCCAGGTGCCCAAACAAATTGGTGGGGAGAGGAACACAGTCCTACAGGCAAGAGGTAATAGGTGGATAAGGGAGTAAGGGCACACCAGCAAACAAGGGGAGGGGGTTAGTTCTGTGAATGAAGGAAGAGAGTGGAGAGCTGAAATCAGAGGAACAGGGAAGAGAGGGAGAATGGGGAATAGGCTAGCAGAAACCGAGACAGAGGTGCACCAAAGAAGAGGTACAAGGACTGCCTAAAGAAATCTCTTTGTGCCTGCCACATTGACCACCGCCAGTGGGCTGATATCGCCTCAAACCGTGCATCTTGGCACCTCACAGTTCGGCGGGCAGCAACCTCCTTTGAAAAAGACCACAGAGCCCACCTCACTGACAAAAGACAAAGGAGGAAAAACCCAACACCCAACCCCAACCAACCAATTTTCCCTTGAAACTGCTGCAACCGTGTCTGCCTGTCCCACATCGGACTTGTCAGCCACAAACGAACCTGCAGCTGACGTGGACATTACCTCTCCATTAATCTTCGTCCGCGAAGCCAAGCCAAAGAAAAAAGAAAAAAAGCAGAAACAGAGAAGTCAATGTTAAGTTGGAGAATGCCCAGATGGAAAATTAGGCGTTGCTCCTCCAAATTTCAGATGGTGTGGGTTTGACAGTACGAAGCCATGGGCAGATATGTCAGTGCAGGAGTAAGGCACAAAATTGAAATGGTTGGCCACTGGGAGATCCCTGTCACTTATGCAAAGGTGCTCAGCAAAGAGATCTCCCAGTCTGTGTCCATTCTCTCCGAGGTAGAGGAGGCCACAACGGTAGCACTGGACGTGGTAAATGACTCCCATGGATACACAAGTGAACAGTTGCTTCACTTGAAAGGAGTGTTTGGGGCCCCAAATAGTGGTGAGGGAGGAGGTGTGGGCACAAACCTGGCACTTCCTGTGGCTGCAGGGAAGGTGCCAAGGGGGCAATTAATGGTTAGGGATAAGTGGACGAGGGAGCTATTGAGGGAGCATTCCCTACGGAAGGTGGGAAGGGGAAGATGTGTCTGGTGATGGAATCATGTTGTAGGTGACGGAAATTGTGGCAGATAATTTGCTGGATGCAGAGGCTGGTGGTGTGGTAGGTGAGAACAAGGGGAATCCTATTTTTGTTGCATCTGGGGGCAGATGTGCGGGAAATGGAGGTGATGTGGGTAAGAGCTGAGTTGATGGTTGTGGAGAAGGAGCCATGTTTTAGGAAGGAGGAAGTCATGTCAGATCATGGAGTCCAGATTCTTTGCTGGTCTCTGCTTCCAGCTCCACACTTATTTCCCTCAGCCTTACCCATCAGCTACTTGAGGGATGCTTTTATTAAAAATGCGACTTAAACAGGTTACAAAAAGACCCAAGATATAGGAGCAAATGTAAGCTATTTATTATGCTCTGCCACTCAAGAGGACCTTGGCAAATATTCAACCTCAAACATAGTTTCCTTGCCCTTTCCCTATGTTGAAGGTAATCAATGACTGACTCTCTGAAGCCCTCCTCCAGGAGAGAGAATTCTAACAATTCAGAGAAGAAATTCCTCCAATTTCAGTCTTCAATGACCTATCTATTTTTTGGAGGGCTAATACTTCTGTGAACAACACTTTCTCAGCTCTACATTGAAGTGGCAGGCAAAAATTTAAAATACAACACTGGCAGGGGATTTGAACCCAACACCTTCTCACAGATGGGAGGACTATTAACCAAGCCAAACTAACACACACACACACACACACACATACACACACACACACACACACACACACACACACACACACAAAATCACAAAATTTATTTTCCAAAAATATACTTTATACACAATAAATATATAATACAGGAGAAAAAAAAACTGTTCAAGACTTTGACATTCATTGTTTGTTTGACAGACTCAGCTCCTCAGCACCTGGTAATGGGAGGGTTCTAATTTGTGCTCATTACCCATACCTGGTAATGGGAGGGTTAAAATTTGTGCTCATTACCCACAGTGCCCTCACGTTGGCTGCACCAAGCCTCAGTGTGTCCCTCAGCATGTAGTTCTGCAGCCTGGAATGTGCTAGCTGGCAGTTTCCCGGACCAACTTCTCTATGTGCTGGAAGACCAACAGATTTCGGGCCGAGTTGATGGCCTTCCAGCAGTTTTGGATGTTGGTCTAAGAATGTGTTCCTGGGAACAGTCCATGAATCAGAGAGTCCTCTGTCACGCTACAGCTGGGAATGAACCGTGACAAAGCCCATGACACATTCGGCAAAGAGGTGGGCAATACTCTCCACTCCACCACAGCCATCCTGAGGGTGATGTTCTGGTTGTGTAAGAAGGATTTCACTGGGAGGGCTCCTCTCACCACCTGCCAAGCCAAATCCTGTTTGTGAGCCCTGGCGATGAGGCATTCCACCAAATGACCTGGTCAGTCTGCTCAGGGAACCATCTCACTCGATCCATCAAGTCCTCCTCTCTGAGTTTCTGCAGGACATTCCATGCTGACCGCTGCCTGATGGTCTTGTGGTCAAAATTGTTGTCCTGGAAAAACATTACCATGAAGGATAGGTAGTGTGGCAAAGTCCAACTGACTGGGCCATTGCATGGCAACGTGGCCAGGCCTATCCTTCACAACATCCAGGACAGGTAGAAACTCAGCATGTAGCGTCACTTGGTGCCCTCGTACTTTGGTTTCACGCACAGGCTGATGCAGCCATACAAGAAGATGGACATCAAGATAAGTGCCACATTGGGTGCACCCTTTCCCCCATTTTCTGGCAGTTTGTACATGGTGTTCCTTTGGACCCTATCCATTTTGGAACTGCAAATGAATCTGAAAACTGCTCTGGTAACTGCCAGGGCAGTGGTGTGGGGGAATAGGCTACACCTGTGCCATTTATAGCAGTGCCAAGAACACCTTATGCCTGATGACCAAGTTCTTCCTCGTTATCAAGAGGAAGCATCGTGCCCTCAGTCCCAATTTTTGGTGGACCTTTGCCATCCACTCCAACTAATTCTTGTTGCATGCCTCAACCCCTTCAAACCAGATCCCCAGGACCTTCAAATAGTCAGATCTGATTGTGAAGAGGATGGTGGATAGATTGGGGCAGTTCATGACAAGCATTGCCTCACTTTTTTTCCAGTTTAACGTGGTGCCTGATGTGGAGTCAAAATGCCCGCATATGCTGGTCAATCTTCAAACCAAAAGTTTATCTGAACAGATGACGACAATGTGGTCCATACACAAGGAGGCCTTGACCTGAGTTCCTTTGCTGCCTGGCAAAGTCATCCTTCTTATGCCCTCATCCTTCCTGATGGATTCAGCAAAGGGATCTATGTAGCACACAAAGAAGACTGGAGACAGAGGGCAGCCTTGCCTAACTTCAGACTTGATGGGTAAACTGTTTCCCACCCATTAATTTGAACTGCTCTACAAATGTCTGTGTAGAGCAGTTAAATCCAATTCCAGATTCCTTCTCCAAAGCCATTTTGGAGAGCACATCCATCATGTACATTGCAAAATCCAGTTGAAAGCTTTCTCCTGGTCTAAGCTGACCAGGCAGGTGTCCATTCCTTTGTCCTACACATAGGCAACGGTATCCCAAAGCAGCGCAAGGCTGTCAGAAATCTTCCTGCCTGGAACCATGCAGATTTGGTCAGCGTAGATCACCTGTCCCAGAACAGTCTTGACTCAATTGGCGATGACCTTGGACAGGATTTTGTAGTCCACATTTAGCAAAGAAATGGGTCTCCAATTCCTGATATCCTCCTTCTCCCCCTTCTGTTTGTAGATCAGGGTTATGATGCCCTTCCTCATGAACTCCGATATGCTTCCAGCCAGGAGCATAGTGTTGTATGCTTCCAGCAGATCTGGTCCACTCAGTCTCATAGAGCAGTGTAAAACTCAGCCAGTAGGCCATCTCTTCTGGGACCCAAAGGAATGGATGGAGCCTATCAACTCCCCCAAAGTAATTGGCTGATCCAGACATTCCCTTGTGCTGTTGTCTAAGACCTCCATGATAGAGGACACAGTTCAACATAAAAGGACCTGCAGATCCTCAGTATGCCTGTCCGTGAGGATGTGACAGAGCCATTCTCTTCCTCGAGTCTGTGGATCACAGAGCTCCCTCTGTGAGCCTTTTGGAAGAAGAAACGTGAGCATATCTCATGCTGCTCCACTGTGCGGCCTAGATTTGAATATGTCCTTGGAGGACTCTGAGGTGAATGGCAAGGTGTGCCAGCTCTTCACCTCTCGGAGTTCCTCCCTCACATCCATCCCCCTTGACTGGAGGAGGAGGAGTTGCTGCTGGTCATCCTGGAGTTTTCTCAGTTCCCATTGTCTCTGTCTTGTCTTCTGAACACCTTTGAGCATAAAGAACCTTTTGATGTTCTCCTTGGTCGCTTCCACCAGGTCACTGGGGAGTCAAAGAAGGGTTTCATGGTTCTCCAAACAGCACACTCCTTTTTTTTCTCCTCTACTTTCTCTGGGGTCAGCAACTTCACATTTAGCTTCCATGTCACCCTCCCTACCTTCTGATCCTCCTGTTTGTGACAGGAGGCATGAAGGAGGCAGTAGTCAGAAAAGAACACTGGCTTAATTTCAGTGATTCTGACTGTGAGAGTCTTTGACATGAAAACAAATTCTATCCGGGACTGGCTTGAGCCATCCGATCTCGATCAGGTGGGCTGCGGCTGTGCAGGGTTGCTGAAAGCATTGCACAGCTGTGTGACCTTTGTCATCTCTATCAGGAGTCTGGACGAGATGTCCGTTATGCTGTCGGCCCTTCCGGATCATCCAGCCTCATCTATGATGCAGTTGAAGTCAATGGCTAGAACAAATGGCCTGGACTTCACCAGTAATGGTGGGAGCTGCTGGAAAATTGCCAGCCTCTTGTTCTGCACAGTCAAGACGTACACATCGATCAGCCAGAGCAGGGTATCGTAGTACTTTAGGTCCACTATGAGGAGACACCCCCCAACCACCTCCTTAACCTCGGTGATTGTAAAGTTGCCTCTCTGCAGCAGGATGTCCAGATCATTCCCTCCCCCCACCACCCCAACCACAAAGTCAATCCATGGGGCCATCTCTGATAGTTTCTGAGGTATGGCAACCCACACTCCTGTAAGAAAATAATATCACCTTTGACTTTACCAATGTATCGTGAAGTATTAACACATCATGTTGTGTGTTTAACACTGTGCCCACTTAGAGATGTAAATTTAATGTCCATTTTTGGTTCATAAGAGTCCACAGTTTGTAATCTTTATAGTCCAGTCAGTGTCTATTAACCTTAGCCCACATGCCAACCACTTTAGTGAACTTCAGTACAGATTGCGGGGTCAGGAACCGGGTGTGATCTTCCTCTGGGAGCGGAGTCTCCTCAGGCAACACTGGTGGTGTCACTGGGGGATGATCTGACTGAGCTCCTGTTCCTCCATCTCTTGGTTGGTTAGTATTCTTCTCTGGTAGCTTGGAGGCTGGGGGTGTGTGACTGCTCCCGGTCTCCCAGAGCTGGAAGGGCAACTTCCTCTGCGCTGCTCCCAGACTCTCAGTGCTGAGGTGGTGGTGGTGGGGAGGGTGGGGGGTGGAGAGAGGAACTGCCTCCTGGTCTCCCAAAGGTGAGGCTTACTGGGTATTGTATTACCCACCACCAGGCTTAATTGAAATCTGTTATCTTCCTTTCTTCCCTATCCCTCCTTGGACTTCCTCTGTTTGTGTCTAGCACTCGTGCTGGCTTCCTCCTCAGATGCTGACAGCTTCTGGCTTCTGCTTGTGCCTTGACCTTTTTCTTTCCCCACTTGTAGTGCTTGTTGCTGGTTTCTTTCTTTTTTTTAAAAATTTTTTATTTTTCACACCATAAATCACATTAGCCATGATATACACTGTTTCTTTTTCACACATATACAGTGACTTTTTCTCCCCCCCCCCTTTCCTCCCAAACCACCCCCCCACACCCCCCTCTCATCCATTTTAGGTATACAATCTAGGTTGCATTAAGCCAGTCAGACAATGTTGTCATTCAACAAAATTACACCAGAAATTCTACTGAGTCCATTCTTTTCTTTCCTTCTCCTTCCATCAACTTAGGTAATGTTTGTCCCCGGTAGGTTTTCGCTATTGTATTTAATGTAAGGCTCCTATACTTGTTCGAATATTTCAATATTATTTCTTAACCTATATGTTATTTTTTCTAATGGAATACATTTATTCATTTAAATTTAGTAGTTTCTTCCTTTTAATTTGGTTATGTATTCCCTTACTATTTAAAGACATATAGTTCAGCGTAGCCCTTTTATATTTTGTTTATCTTCTCTTTCCGTTTTTCCATCATTACCTTTCCTCCTTTTCCATTTCTGTTTTCTTATTTTCAACTCTTTATAAGACAACATTCCTACAACATCCAACATTTTCCTTATTCTCCTATTTCTATCTTCTTTATCCCCAATCTCCCCTTCCCCTCCTGAGTTGTCCTTTATCCCTTGTCGGACAAGCACATCTCCCCTCTCCATTTGGATTTGCGAATCCACTCGCAAGCGTCAACTGATTTTGCAGTGACCGCTATTTCCCCTCACCCCGCCCCCCCAGAAAAGATTTCACGTTTCATATGTCACAAAGGTCACTCTTTTAATTCCCTCCTTATTCTCTCTATTCCATTACCTTCCCTTATTAATTCTTGTCTATACTATCTATATTTTCCTCTAAGTACAGATACATTCATGTATGCTCATTGTCTCTATTCACTCTTATACCTCTTTACCCGCATACATATCAATCGTGATCATTTTTACTCTCATTACCCGTCTTCATCCCTCAGTCTATTTTTGTCTTTACCCACATACATATCAATCGTGATCATTTTAACTCTCATTACCCGTCTTCCTCCCTCAGTCTATTTTTGTAATTGTTCTGCAAATTTTCGTGCTTCTTCTGGATCCGAGAATAGTCTGTTTTGTTGTCCTGGAATAAATATTTTCAATACCGCTGGATGCTTTAGTATAAATTTATACCCTTTCTTCCATAAAATCGCCTTTGCTGTATTGAACTCTTTTCTCTTCTTTAGGAGTTCAAAACTTATATCTGGATAAATGAAGATTTTTTGCCCTTTATACTCCAGTGGTTTGTTGCCCTCTCTTAATTTTTCCATTGTCTTCTCCAGTACCTTTTCTCTTGTAGTATATCTTAGGAATTTTACTACAATAGATCTTGGTTTTTGTTGTGGTTGTGGTTTAGAGGCCAATACTCTATGTGCCCTTTCTATTTCAATTTCTTGCTGTAGTTCTGGACATCCTAGGGTCTTAGGGATCCACTCTTTTATAAACTCCCTCATATTCTTGCCTTCTTCATCTTCCTTAAGGCCCACTATCTTTATGTTATTTCTTCTGTTATGGTTTTCCATTGTATCTATTTTTTGAGCTAGTAGTTCTTGTGTCTCTTTAGTTTTTTTATTAGATTTCTCCAATTTCTTTTTTAAGTCTTCTACCTCCATTTCTGCTGCTACTGCCCGCTCTTCCATCTTGTCCATTTTCTTTCCCATTTCTGTTAAGGTCATCTCCATTTTATTTATTTTCTCTTCTGAGTTGTTTATTCTTTTTCTTAAACCCTTAAATTCCTGTGTTTGCCATTCTTTAAATGACTCCATGTATCCTTTAATAAGAGCAAGTATATCCTTTACCTTGCCTTTCTTTTCTTCTTCTATTTCCCTGTACTCTTCCTCTTCCTCTTCTTCTTCCTCTGGGTTGACCATCTGTTGTTCCTTTGGTGCCCTTTCCTCCTCTTCTTTCTTGTTTCTATTGTCTTCTGTGGTCTCTTCTTGCTGCAGGTGTTCTGCAGCTGTCGTTGCCGGCTGTGGAGATCGACTCCCCAGCTGGTCCCCCCTCCCGTCGGTGTGTTTTTTTTCATGCGCGGTTGCGCACTTTTACTCGGCTCTGCGAGCCATTTTTGTAGTCCATTATTTACCGACCTGAGGGAGCGGGTTTCTCTCTCCGCAGCGGGCCTCTTCGGACAGGTAAGGCCTTCACCTTTTTCCTCCTTTGTCTTCTCTTCCTCTCTTCTTACTGTTGCTTTCGATTTTTCTTTTTTTGTCGCCATCTTCTTTCCACCTTTATACTCACTTTTCTGTAACTTTTATTTCTGTGCCTTTGTGTTTTCCTTTGTTTTTCCCGACTTTTCTGGAGAGGGCTGGAGTTCACCGTCCGGCCACTACTCCATCACGTGACTCCTCTGCTGGTTTCTTTCTTGAAGCTTCTTGTACTTTCTTTCTTTTCCCTACTGTCTGCCATTTCCCCCTTGCAGTTCCCTCCTCCATCACTTCTGCCTCATCACATGGGGCCTCCACACTTGCTGCTAGGGTTTGAGGGTTGGATGTGCTTGGGGTCTCATCTCTTCCCCTGATCTTGATCTCATCAGTGTGTGAAACTCTGTGAGTCTCGTTCACAGTTGCAGTTGAGGGGGTGTTGACTTCGCTGGGGAGAGGGTTGGTGTTGGTCATTTGTCCCCTTGATGCCTATGCACAGGTGGCTACACATTTTGGGCAGCCCCTGTAGAGGTGGCCTTCTTCCCCACACAGATTGCAGGCAGCACTTGCTCTGCCTCTGCAGTTCTTGGACTGGTGGCCTTCCTTCTTGTAGCTTTTGCAGATGACTACACTGCATTGGGCCACCATATGTCCCTTTATTTTTGCAATTCTTGCACACTCTCATCTGTCTGACGTAGACCAGGTACCTCCAGTTGGTTCCGTCCAATGGCAAACACTGAGGGGGTGGGGTGGTGGATGTCCTCTCTCAGCTTTACCTGCTCTTGCCATTTGCTGGTCCAGATCCCAAATGTGTCTTTGACATCCACACAGATCCCTGTTCCCTCAACATAACGGCCAAGGAAGGTGAGCACATCCATG
Source organism: Narcine bancroftii (assembly GCF_036971445.1). Lineage (NCBI taxonomy): Eukaryota > Metazoa > Chordata > Chondrichthyes > Torpediniformes > Narcinidae > Narcine > Narcine bancroftii. The sequence continues at coordinate 378,810,280 of NC_091469.1, read as the reverse complement.
GCTGGCATTTACATCAGAAGGGTGAAGAGTGGCTGCACCTTGAAAAACAATAATGGAGTCACGTTCCCTTTTTCCTGGACCTCCTGGAGCAACCTCTGTCATCCTGCCGTGGTCTTGAATGTCACATCGAAGTGACTGCTGTCCATAACATCCTGGAGGCAGTAAATGTCCTTTGCCTCAAATTTGAGGCATTCCATCAGGACCTTGAGCACAAAGAGGTCCCAGGAAAACAGCTATTCATCACTAAGGTCCCTCACTGACAACCTGACATTCCGGATTCTGAGCGCAGCTGAAGAGTTTCCTGTCGCAGCGTCCTCATGGAACTGGAGGAGCTGGGCTCACCACTGGAAAGTGTGTTCAAATGGCCTCAGGTCTGCATGCATCATCTCCTGCGTCAGCAGGCCAGCTTGCACTGAACAATTTCCTCCTCTCAGAAGTCTTCCTCCTCTTCTGACATCTTCTTCTTCTTCTTCTTCCTTGATGCCAGTATAGCTTCTCACTTCTCACAGATCAGGTTAGTCTGTTCTGATAGTCTTGATCTTAGTTAAAAGGCTGAGAAGCAATCACACAAATGCTTCAGTCCACCTGAAGTCAACAATCATCTCCTTTGTTTTGTACACTCCGTAAATGGGCACCAAGTTTCTTCGACATCATCGGACCCAGAGATTATCGACAGCAGTGCATTCTCTTCTACATCCAGTGTGGTTTTACCACATTTTTAATTTTGTTTTTATGAAGCAACCCTCCACAACATTGCTTCTTAAGGAAAGCACTTCCTAAAGAGTTTAAGCCTCCCTCATGACAACCTTTTAGCAGAGCACAATAGAGAATATCCTGTCCAGCTCTATCATTGTGTGGCACGGTAGCTGTAAAGCATCAGACCACAAGTCAATACAGAGGATCATCAAACTGACCAAGAAGATCGTTGGGACACATTTACTGGGACCGTTGCTTAAAAAGGGCTTAAAGAATTATTAAGGACCCTTTTCACCCAGCACACTGAATCTTTGACCCACTACCATCATGGAGGATGTACAGGAACATCAAAATCAAGAAATAGCTTCTTTCTGCAGGCTGTGAGATTAATTAAAAGTATCTTGTAATAGAGTAAATCGCCCCAAAATATTTATATATTTTATATATATATTTTTTTTTTCTTTTTTTCTTTCTTTGGCTTGGCTTCACGGACGAAGATTTATGGAGGGGGTAAAAGTCCACGTCAGCTGAAGGCTCGTTTGTGGCTGACAAGTCCGATGCGGGACAGGCAGATACGGTTGCAGCGGCTGCAGGGGAAAATTGGTTGGTTGGGGTTGGGTGTTGGGTTTTTCCTCCTTTGCCTTTTGTCAGTGAGGTGGGCTCTGCGGTCTTCTTCATAGGAGGTTGCTGCCCGCCAAACTGCGAGGCGCCAAGATGCACGGTTTGAGGCGATATCAGCCCACTGGCGGTGGTCAATGTGGCAGGCACCAAGAGATTTCTTTAGGCAGTCCTTGTACCTTTTCTTTGGTGCACCTCTGTCACGGTGGCCAGTGGAGAGCTCGCCATATAACACGTTCTTGGGAAGGCGATGGTCCTCCATTCTGGAGACGTGACCCACCCAGCGCAGCTGGATCTTCAGCAGCGTGGACTCGATGCTGTCGACCTCTGCCATCTCGAGTACTTCGACGTTAGGGATGAAAGCGCTCCAATGGATGTTGAGGATGGAGCGGAGACAACGCTGGTGGAAGCGTTCTAGGAGCCGTAGGTGATGCCGGTAGAGGATCCATGATTCGGAGCCGAACAGGAGTGTGGGTATGACAACGGCTCTGTATACGCTTATCTTTGTGAGGTTTTTCAGTTGGTTGTTTTTCCAGACTCTTTTGTGTAGTCTTCCAAAGGCGCTATTTGCCTTGGCGAGTCTGTTGTCTATCTCATTGTTGATCCTTGCATCTGATGAAATGATGAAATATATATGTGATTATTATATGGGGGAGGTGTGTGTGTGTGTGTGTGTGTGTGTGTTTGGGCGCGCGTGCGTTTGTGTGCGCATACCATGGTCTGGAGAAACATTGCTTCATCGCTTTGGATAAGTAGTCGGATGATAATCAACTTGAACTTGAACTTAAACTGAATGCTGTCACTGAATGCTTAACTAGGACACCCTCACTAATCTTAAAAAATGGGCTCAGCAAATTGCCACCTGATTACCACACAGTCTCAGGATAACCCTGGCATTTGGCTTCACATCATTTCCAGGCACCAGCTTCTTGCTAATTAACCTAGACTATCAAAAATACTTAAATGATGATGCTAATTTATTTGATTTTTTTTATACCGGAGAGCTTTTTAGTTTCAATAACAGCTTAGTGCTAATGTGGGTCCCATTTAATTTAATGGGACTAAAAACCTTGTCGTAATAACTTTATGTTAAGGCTTCTGCAGTGTAAGTGCTTTCTGACAATATAGTGACAAATCAGAGATACCTGATGTCATTGCTCCATTGCAGATCTGAAACTGGTCCTTTGGGAAGCTGAACTGACAGTACTAAGAGACATTACATTAACAGCAGCTGCCTGTGATTTGTGGGCAGACAACTCATTTAACCCTCTCAGTGGGAGTCTTAGGACAAAAAGGTATAACACTTTTATATCTTCCCTGGTTTATTTCTGCCACTTTTGCAGATCATGAGTTCTCATTCAATAAAGTGTAATTGATTGGAAGAAAATAACTTTTTTTGGCAAAGAATTTATTACTTTTCTTTCAAATAATCTGGCAACGATTGTTTGGAAAATTTGTATTGGTTAATTTTTGATTCCACAATTGACTGTTCACTTCCTTTCATTCAATGTCTTTGCCTGCTTACTTTATATCTTTACTATTCATTCCTTGAAGCTTTTCCAATGCTACAAATCATAAGTACATTGATAGGATAAGCAGCCAAATTCCCGACTTATGACCATTTAACCTTCTTTTACCACTTAACTTTTCTAACATCTCAAAAATAATTCACTGACCAACGGGGAGCTTATGACATGCTAATACGACTTAGAGACACACATTCTACTTTTCCAGTCCTCTGACACAACAGATGAAAAATTAGACATTGTTTATTTTATTCTTCCTTGTGAGAACATTCCTAATCTTCACATCGCTTTCTCCCAACAACAACTGCATTGTGGGAATAATCAAGAACTCATGCCACAGGAATGTTGACATTACAGTTCCACCAAAGAGCCAATGAACAGGGCCTGAATATTAGATAAAGGAAGCTTTGAGACCACTGTAACATTTAAAGGGGTAACCTGGGGCCACAGTTCTGAGGACATGCTATATACTTTGGACAACGTCTTCTCACAGCTAAGAAGAGCAGAAGGTACAGAAGCCTGAAAGCCAGCACTTCTAGGCTCAAGAACAGTTTTTGTCCAACAGTTATCAAGCTCTTAAATGTCCCTTTGTTCCACTAATCAGGGTACAACTCCGATGCCACAAAACTTCTGGCTGTACTATTGCAAAGTCACTTTTTTGCACAAGGATAACTGAGTATTTATTATCTATTTCTTTTTTGTCAATTTATTGTCTTTTTAATTCAATTAAGTGTGACGCTCTCCCATTTTCCAGCTCATTTTATTGTGTGACACTGTCCCTTTAAGAGAACAGATTTAATAGACTTCCTGCAGGATTTTAAGTGACTGTGAAACTTGCAGCAGGCTTTAAACATCATGTTCTTTTTACGTCATATATTAGTATAGTCAACACAGAGGCCCTGGAGAAGCCAGGTGCAGAGATCAGCTTATTTGCTCAGGAGGCAATTTTAAGAAGGCAGCACAAGAGTAAACAGTTCTTTGACCTCCTTTGTGGGAATGAGAAATCCACTTGGCCTCATTATATGGTTATAGACAGAATGTCAGATTTCCTCCATTTGCTTATAGAGGAATGAGACCATTTCAACTGACCCTCGAAAAGAGTTCTAATTGTTTGAAGAAATACTGCACTCTACTTCGAATGACCTACGAAAGGGTTCTGGAAACTTAGAGAGCATCACTTGCTTTGTGTCCCCTATGCCAAAGAAGATGGGAACTTTAGTTGGCACTTGTCTAAAAAGAACACTTCGTTGAAGCACTTCAAAATAGGTTTCATGAGTTCTGTCATCCCCGGTTTCTTTCACCCACTTAATGAAATGTTAACTTCATCTGGAGCCTGCATGTCTGACCCATCCAAAGCCTGTGTGTTGGATTCATATAAGGCCTGCATGTCTTAACCATCTAAAGCCTGTGTGTCACATCAATTTCAAGTCCATGTATCGTCACAGAATTTCCGAAACTGAACTTTGAACTGAGAATTAGGCCTTGAGCCATAGTAGCTTGGGGTATTCCACACACACCAATATAGTCGCACATAGTTAGAGTTTAAGTTAAATGTGTTGATAAATTTAGTTAACTTTAGATAAATATGAATAAATTAGATGAGGTGTTATATCATTTTTAGTTAATAATTACAAATATTATTTTAAATATAACACTGTCTGGACTTATTTTTAATCGCTGCTGCCTGGCACATAAATGGCGGCTTGTCCGGGATCACACCAAATTGGGAGCTGAGTGATTAGAATTATTTTAAGCCAAATTAAAGGCTTGTGTGTGGAACAATAGCAGTGCTGGACAATGATACGTCATTGGGATCGCCCATCCTTGTAGATTTAAAGGGGGCAAAGAAGAGTTGAGTTGTTGACTATCACACAAAAGTTGGAACTTGCGGTGGTAAAACCAGCAATGAAAAAGCCAGTGATTCAGAAAACTATAGGGCACAATTATGTAATAGAAGGGAAGTCTGGAGTGGAGGAGGTAACACAATCTCTCCAGAGTGAATCCCATGAGCAGCGATCACCAGGAGAACAAAATTAATCAGAAAAACTTAGATGGGAGTTAGAGTTGTAGTGGCTTGGGGTTATTCTGCACACACCCACCGATATATTTGTGCAGTTAGATAAAGGTGAATAAATTAGATGAAGTGTTAGATCATTGTTAATTAATAATTACAAATATTTTAAATATACCATTTGGGCTAATTTTTATCACTGCTCTCTGGTACATAACGTAAGTATTTAGTAGGCAATTGTTTATCGTTATTTTGTAGCATGTTTTACTGTTCAGTTGCACCAAGTAAGAATTTTGGTGCATATTTGCAATGTGCAATGAAGATGATAATAAACTCACTATCATCATGGCAGGTACCTATCTTTCAGATGTTTGAAGAAGGCCTTGACTGTTCTCTTAAACTTCCAAGGCTCTGTTCAAGTAAAAGCAGAGCATTTACCCATGTTCCAGACAACAGAAGTCAAATAATTGCTGAAACAGATTGTAGGTTTGATTTGCTGCCTAAAAGCATGCTTTATTTCTCTTCATTTTCTGAACCATCAAATTAATAATTCTTCAGAAATGCTTCAAATTTGAGCTAGACTACCAAGCAGAATCAAAAGGACTGCTAAGGTAGGGTAAATTATTTGCTGTTTATTTTAAATATGGGTGCATATGTTACAACTAGATTTTTTTATAATTGAGTGAAGCATTGTTTCAAGTATTGAAATCCATTATTTCCAGATTGAGCTGGTCTTTATGGGAGACGTTTATTAGTTCCACAGAGAACTGTTGTCATACCCCACATCAATGCAATGCAATTTCCTGCTTTCCATGCGTGTGGGGAGGGGGTGGTGGGTGGTGGAAGTACAGAAACCCTCTGCTTGCTGATGCTGTTCTCCATTTTTTTTTTTTTGACGCTGTTCTCCATTGATGTGTACAACTTCTGCCCAACATTCCATCAGCAGAATAAAATGTTCATGCTATTCCCCACTAATTACACTGCAATTGCTTGCAAACCTGACAGTTTTGATTTTCCCCAATAAGTTCTCCATTCATTTCAACTTCAATGGGCTAATTCAGGTCATATTAGCATTTTTAGATTTTCTCAATTATCTGCATTCATTTGAACAAATCAAAACTTGTTATAAATCCATTTGTTTCCACATTTTATTTCCTGAGAGTTCAGATGACGGTGCAGCTCGATGAGCTTGGGGGAAACCCTGGAAGTGGATTTTGCATTACCTGTTTCCCACTTGAAAGACTTCATTTCAAAACTTTCCAAAGCAGTATTATTGGACTGGTGCACTACTTTCTCCAAGTCATTAAACTGAATTCATGCCTGGCCTCTGAAAGGAAATTTGCAGGTCATGTGGCAATATTTCATAGAATAAACGCCTTCATCCCTCACCCAACGTTTCTGAAAAAGCTGATCTAATCATTGATATGTTATTTTTTGCAAGATTTTACTCTGGTCCTATTCACTTCTGTTTCTTGTATTACACATTATATAAAAGTTGTTCTATTGGCTGGAGAGTACATGAGAGGTTGTGCAATCACATAAATGCAATCCATTCTCTTTATGTACAAAATGCACACATGTTTTTTTCCAAAAATAAACAGTATTCACAATAGATTATTTACAAAGAACATCATTCAAAGCCTTTTCACATCCTTAGTGTGATATGTGTACATTTCCATCACTGTTACACACATTCTTTAGTTTGTATTTAGCACTGTTGCCACTACTGTGACCCCTTGTGGTTATTCCTCCCCCTCCCCTCCCCTCCTCTCCCCACTCTGTTGTTTGAGGTACTTCCTGCCGGTCTCAGTCCCTCAATGCCTGGACACGGAAGGACTCTAGGCTGTGTTCCTCTCCGACAGCACCCTCGCATTTGCTGTGCCAAACTTCAGTGCATACCTCAGCACGTACTCTTTTTTTTTAAAATTTTTTATTTTTCACACCATAAATCACATTAGCCATGATGTACACTATTTCATTTTCACACATATACAGTGACTTTTTCTCCCCCCCCCCTCCCTCCTCCCAAGCCACCCCCCCACACCCCCTCTCATCCATTTTAGGTATACAATCTAGGTTGCATTAAGCCAGTCAGACAATGTTGTCATTCAACAAAAATACACCAGAAATTCTACTGAGTCCATTCTTTTCTTTCCTTCTCCTTCCATCAACTTAGGTAATGTTTGTGTCCGGTAGGTTTTCGCTATTGTATTTAATGTAAGGCTCCCATACTTGTTCGAATATTTCAATATTATTTCTTAACCTATATGTTATTTTTTCTAATGGAATACATTTATTCATTTAAATTTAGTAGTTTCTTCCTTTTAATTTGGTTATGTATTCCATTAATATTTAAAGTCATATAGTTCAGCGTAGCCCTTTTATATTTTGTTTATCTTCTCTTTCCGTTTTTCCATCATTACCTTTCCTCCTTTTCCATTTCTGTTTTCTTATTTTCAACTCTTTATAAAACAACATTCCTACAACATCCAACATTTTCCTTATTCTCCTATTTCTACCTTCTTTATCACCAATCTCCCCTTCCCCTCCTGAGTTGTCCTTTATCCCTTGTCGGACAACCACATCTCCCCTCTCTATTTGGATTTGCGAATCCACTCGCAAGCGTCAACTGATTTTGCAGTGACCGCTATTTCCCCCCACCCAGCCCCCCACAGAAAAGATTTCACTTTTCATATGTCACAAAGGTCGCTCTTTTAATTCCCTCCTTATTCTCTCTATTCCATTACCTTCCCTTATTAATTCTTATCTATACTATCTATATTTTCCTCTAAGTACAGATACATTCACGTATGCACATTGTCTCTATTCACTCTTATACCGCTTTACCCGCATACATATCAATCGTGATCATTTTTACTCTCATTACCCGTCTTCATCCCTCAGTCTATTTTTGTCTTTACCCACATACATATCAATCGTGATCATTTTTACTCTCATTACCCGTCTTCCTCCCTCAGTCTATTTTTGTAATTGTTCTGCAAATTTTCGTGCTTCTTCTGGATCCGAGAATAGTCTGTTTTGTTGTCCTGGAATAAATATTTTCAATACCGCTGGATGCTTTAGTATAAATTTATACCCTTTCTTCCATAAAATCGCCTTTGCTGTATTGAACTCTTTTCTCTTCTTTAGGAGTTTAAAACTTATATCTGGATAAATGAAGATTTTTTGCCCTTTATACTCCAGTGGTTTGTTGCCCTCTCTTACTTTTTCCATTGTCTTCTCCAGTACCTTTTCTCTTGTAGTATATCTTAGGAATTTTACTACAATAGATCTTGATTTTTGTTGTGGTTGTGGTTTAGAGGCCCATACTCTATGTGCCCTTTCTATTTCCATTTCTTGCTGTAGTTCTGGACATCCTAGGGTCTTAGGGATCCACTCTTTTATAAACTCCCTCATATTCTTGCCTTCTTCATCTTCCTTAAGGCCCACTATCTTTATGTTATTTCTTCTGTTATAATTTTCCATTGTATCTATTTTTTGAGCTAGTAGTTCTTGTGTCTCTTTAGTTTTTTTATTAGATTCCTCCAATTTCTTTTTTAAGTCTTCTACCTCCATTTCTGCTGCTACTGCCCGCTCTTCCATCTTGTCCATTTTCTTTCCCATTTCTGTTAAGGTCATATCTATTTTATTCATTTTCTCTTCTGTGTTGTTTATTCTTTTTCTTAAATCATTAAATTCCTGTGTTTGCCATTTTTTAAATGACTCCATGTATCCCTTAATAAGAGAAAGTACCTCCTTTATCTTGCCTTTCTTTTCTTCTTCTATTTCACTGTACTCTTCCTCTTCCTCTTCTTCTTCCTCTGGGTTGGCCATCTGTTGTTTCCTTTCCTTCTCTTCTTTCTTGTTTCTATTGTCTTCTGTGGTCTCTTCTTGCTGCAGGTGTTCTGCAGCTGTCGTTGCCGGCTGTGGAGATCGACTCCCCAGCTGGTCCCCCCTCCCGTCGGTGTGTTTTTTTTCATGCGCGGTTGCGCACTTTTACTCGGCTCAGCGAGCCATTTTTGTAGTCCATTATTTACCGACCTGAGGGAGCGGGTTTCTCTCTCCGCAGCGGGCCTCTTCGGACAGGTAAGGCCTTCACCTTTTTCCTCCGTTGTCTTCTCTTCCTCTCTTCTTACCGTTGATTTTGATTTTTCTTTTTTTGTCGCCATCTTCTTTCCACCTTTATACTCACTTTTCTGTAACTTTTATTTCTGTGCCTTTGTATTTTCTCTTGTTTTTCCCGACTTTTCTGGAGAGGGCTGGAGTTCACCGTCCGGCCATTACTCCATCACGTGACTCCTCCTTTTTCCCGACTTTTCTGGAGAGGGCTGGAGTTCACCGTCCGGCCACTACTCCATCACCTCAGCACGTACTTTGAAGCATGGAATGTACCAGTCAGCAACATTCCCTCACTGACATCTCAGTGTGCTGAAGATTAACATGTTTCAGGCAGTCCAAGTGCGTCTTTCATCAAGTTGATGATCTTACTGCAGCTCGGGATGTCTGTCTCTGTGAGCAAGCCCAGAAACAACCTGAAATCAGAGAGACCTCTGTCACACTGTTACTGGGAATGCACCGTGACAAGGACCTTGCATTCTTCTCCACACAACTCTTAGCAAATCTGCATTAGAAACATAGAAACATAGAAGATAGGAGCAGGAGTAGGTCATTCGACCCTTCGAGCCTGCTCCGCCATTCAACGAGATCATGGCTGATCTTAAAGTTCAGTACCCCGTCCCCGCCTTCTCTCCGTAACCTTTAATACCCTTATACTGAAGAAATATATCTAATTCCCTCTTAAATATATTTCATGAACCTGCCTCTACTGCCCTCTGTGGCAATGAATTCCACAGGTTCACCACCCTCTAGGTCAAGAAATTCCTCCTCATGTTGGTCCTAAATTACACATTAGGCGACTATCTTCTCCACACCATGGTCATCTCAGGGACAACATCTGTTGTGGGTAATATTACGGTTGTACAGGAAGGATCTGCCAGCCAGGCTAAGTCCTGGTGCTTATTCATGAGTACTGGCAATGTGGCATTCTGCCAGATGGCCTGGACAGTCTGCTCAAGGAACCACCCCACTGTATTCATTGAATCCTCATTTCTCAGTACCTCCACGATGTTCTGTGCTAACCACTCCCCGATGAACTTGTGGTCAAAGATGTTTGTCTGGAAAAAACTTTTCCATGTGTGCACAATATGCTGACATCATTTTTTTCAGCTGTCAGAAGGATACCACAACCAACTGGGCCCACAGGTGGGGGTAAGGTTGAGAAACAAACACCAGCAACCCCAGTGGATGGTGTTTCCCATGGCAAAACATTTTGTAACATAGCAACAATCTGATGGGAGGCAATCTAGAGCCAGATTATCATCATAAATAAAAATAGAAATGTTGGATGAACTCAACCAGTCAAATAACATCTGCAGAAGGAGAAACCAGATAACCTTTCAGGTCAAAGACACTTCATCCGAACTAAGAAAGAGAGAAATGCCACATTTAAGGGTGTAGAGCTCGTCGAAAGAATCAAAGACTTGTTGATTCAAACCAAGGCTTTTATTAGCAAAAGACAGGAGCTCTTCACAGGTGACCGACCAGTCCGGAATGATCCGACCTGGCTAGGGACACAACCTTTTAAGGCCCAGACAGTAGGCGTGGCTAAGCTCTCAGCCAATCGCTGTAAGCACAGTCTAGATACTTTAACTTTATACACTATATACATTGGTGATAGATCTGTACTATCACATTCACTCCTTCTTGGAGAACTGACCCTGGAAAAAAACAAAAAACGAGGGAGAGAATGAAAGGAAGGGGTAGGTTAAGGACGGTAGTGGTCAGGGGGTCTGACCATCCGGCATGACCGCCAGGGTGCCGGGATTGGGGTCGGTGCGACCGCTCCTTTGCTCAATTCCCCAGTCGTGTTGTCGGCAGGGTGGCCCGGGTCGTTGGGGTGCTGATGGTCCTTCTGTCGCGGCGGTTGGGCCCTGGCGGTTGTCAGCGATGGATGCTAGGGTGAGTACCTGGTTGGCCGCGGCGGGTCCCCAGTGGGTCGTAGTGGCCGCACCGGCGGCGGCGTAGGCGGCGGCAAGCAGGGGAGCGGACAGTAGCAGCGTTGGCGGCGGGGGTGGCTGTGGCGGCGGCAGCAGCAGCAGTTGCCACAGTGTTCTGCACGGGGGCGAGAGGCGGGCCAACATCATGGTTGCGAGGGTGGGCTGCCCCTTCCGGGTTCGGCGTCTCCGTGACATCAGGCGTTGCCGTGCAGGGGAGCCCTCACTCTCATTGGACAAGAGCTCTGGGGAAGAAGAGTTTGAATGGGATAGTGGCGGTTGGGCTTCACACAAGGCACTGTGTTTGCCGGTGGCCATTTTAGACCTACAGACTGCAGCAAAGTGGCCCTTTTTAAGGCACTTCTGGCACCTGGCTTTTCTTGCTGGGCACTGGGACCTGCTGTGCTTGTCCCTCCCGCAGAAATAACATTTTGGGTTCGCAGGGGGCAGTTTAGCAGCAGCCGACAGGCCGTCAGTATCTTGGGGGGTGGTAGGGTAGAAGGGCACTCTACTCACATCAGAACCTAGAGAACTCATTGGACTTTAAGGCTGCATCCTCCATTGCGATCGCAATCCGGGCCACGTCCTCTAGTTTTTCTACCCCTTGCTCGAGCAAGCGTAGCCTCACTTCGTTCGATCGGAGCCCGGACACATAGGCATCCCGGATGAGGTCGCTAGTGATCTCGGCAGCAGTTTTGTCAACACAGTTACAGTCCTTGCCCAACGCCTTTAATACTTGTAAATATGCCCTGCTGGACTCGCCGGGCTGTTGCTTCATCGACGCAAGCACGAGCCGGGCATGAACTCTGTTCACCGGTTGATCATACAGTTCTTTCAGTACCTTTATGGCTGTAAGTGGTCTCATCCTGGATGTTCTCGTAGACTCTCAAAGGACACCATAGACAGCAATGCTGTTAGACGCTGGTTATCCTCCTCCACCCGAATGAATCTCAGAAAGTTTTCAAAGTTCAGCAGCCAGAACTTAAAGGCTTTGAAGGCTGTAGCTGACTGTGGGTCGATATCAAGTTTTTCTGGCCGAGTCAAATGCTCCATCCCTTTCAAAAAAATTCTTTTTTTTTTTTGCTAATAAAATTGTAGAGCTCGTCGAAAGAATCAAAGACTTGTTGATCCAAACCAAGGCTTTTATTAGCAAAAGACAGGAGCTCTTCACAGGTGGCCGACCAGTCCGGAATGATCCGACCTGGCTAGGGACACAACCCTTTAAGGCCCAGACAGTAGGCGTGGCTTAGCTCTCAGCCAATCGCTGTAAGCACAGTCTAGATACTGTAACTATATACACTATATACATTGGTGATAGATCTGTACTATCACAAAGGGAAAGCAGTGGGTGGGACAAAGAATCGCAGTAAGAGGGTGACATAATATCATTTTAGAATGGAGAATCATGCTTCTACATCTGTGTAAAGTGTTGCTGCTGTTGCGAACTCTGGGTGACTGTTATCTTACTAATTGGACAAGAGAAGAGGTCTAAAGTCAATCCAGCCCCCCTCCCTGTGTCATTGAATGTCATATCTACCACACTGCTGATACCAGCTCATGGTCAGTCACCTGAAGTCGCCTTACATTTGGTTACCTTGTGTACCTGAGTCAGCTCCACAGTACTGGTTATGACCCACTAAGTGGTCAAGCCGGTCACTTTCTCCTTTGTCCTCTTGCTGAGGAAATTACCCGAGGAGCTCCAGACCGGGAATCACCAACAGTGCTGGAGAACTAACAAATTGTGAGGTGTGTAGATGGTTCAGGTCTCTCCTTCACATGCACCTCAAAGTGAACCATCTTGAGTTGTCAGATCTAGCTTCTTTAAGGTGAGTTCTGTGCCTGCTTGTCAGGGGAAGGGATGGCAGATATTGTTTGTTTTAAACTTCAGTAGTTATGGTTATTTGTAGTTAAGGTAACTTGCATGATAGCGAAATCAATTTGCACGTGGGTGTGCATGTCTCCTGTTGCATATTTGTTCCCCACTGCAAATAAAGTTCACAATTTAATACTACCACATGTCCAGGGCTGTCACTCTTTGAATCTTTTGACCTTGTTCTCTACCACAGTGACGTCCATAAAATCATGGACTCACAGGAACAAACAAAAGTGAAACAGACCATTTTGGCCCACCTCACCTTTCTGTTGACCATGATACCCAGCCACATTGGTCCCATTTTCCCTATTGTACCCACATCTCACACTTCTTTCCAATCCAGGTACCTCTTCAAATATTGTATAATCTGGCCCACTGGGACATGCTGAGCTGAACAAAACCAAAAGAAAAATATATGAGGAAAGGAATGGTCAGCATAAGAGGCCAGTATTTGGAGAAGTCATTGTTCAGCCCTGCAGGCTGCAATGTGTCCAGGTGTTATTTCTCTAGATAGGGTCTAGTCATTATAGAACAATAGAACATTACAGCACAGAAACAGGCCGTCTGTTCTAGTCTGTGCCAAACTATTCTTCTGCCTAGTCCCACAGATCTGCACCAAATCCATAGCCCTTCATACCTTTCCTATCCACATACCTGTCCAAATTCTTCTTAAATGTTAATTGAGCCCATATTCACCACTTTAACTGGCAACTCGTCCCACACTCCCCATCACACTCTATGTGAACAAGATCTTCCTAATATTCCCCTTAAACTTTAACCCTTTCACCCTTAACCCATGTCCTCTGGTTTGTATCTCACCTAACCTCAGTGGAAAAAGCCTTCTTGCATTTACTGTATCTATACCCCTCAAAATTTTAAATACCTTTATCAAATCTTCCCTCATTCATTTATGATCCAGGGAATAAAGTCAAACTTGTTTAACCTTTCCCTGTAACTAATTTCCTGTAAACTGGGCAACATCCAGGTAAATCTTCTCTGCTCTCTTTCAATCTTATTAATAGCTTTCCTGTAGTTTGGTGACCAAAACTGTATATAATACACCAAATTTGGCCTCATCAAAGTCTTATACATCTATGCCATAACATCCCAACTCCTATACTCAACACATTGATTTATCAAGGGCCATATGCCAAAAACTCTCTTAACAACCCTATCTACCTGTAACACCACTTTCAGGGAAATATCTGTATTCCCAGATCCTTCCGTTCAACCACGCTCTTCAGTGCCCTAACATTTTCCATTTATGTCCTTTAGTTTGACCTTCCAAAATGCAAAGCCTTACACTTGCCTGCATTAAGTTCCATCTGCCATTTTGCAGCCCATTTTTCCGGCTGGTACAGATCCCTCTGAAAGCTTTGAAAACCTTTGTCACTGTCCACAACACCTACAATCTTTATGACATCAGTAAACTTGTTGATCCAATTTCCCATATTATCATCCATATCATTGATAAAGATGACAACAATGGTCAACAACAATCATAATCATTAGTCAATGGAATTTAAAAGAATAGTTCAAGTCCCTTACAATATAACTACAAAGTTCTATAATTTCCTTCAGTTTGAACTAACTGAAGAGCAAACCAGGCATTCAACAATGGAATAAAAACCGAAAATGCTTTCAAAGCCCAACGAATCAGACAGCATCTTTGGAAAGATGAACAGGGATCAAGATTCAAGATTCCTTAGGTGAGTCACGCGATGGAGTAGTGGCTAGTTGAGTGGAATCAGCCCTCTCCAGAGAAAAGAAAAAAAAAGTGTGAAAAAACAGAGCTCAATAAACATAAAATACAGGAAGAAAAAAATAAAGTTACAGAGAAGAGACAGAAGATGGCACCAAAAAGAGAAAAAGTAAGAATAACCCACTAAATTGGGTGGCAGTGTGGGGTGTGAGGAGGATGTCAGGAAAATGCAGAGGGACTTGGACAGGTTGGGGGAGTGGGCTGCTGAATGGAAGATGACGTTCAATGTGAGCAAATGTGAGGTTATCCATTTTGGGGGCAATAATAGGAAAGCTGAGTATTATTTAAATGGAGACAAGCTAGGGAGTGGGGAGGTGCAAATGGATCTGGGTGTACTTGTTCACCGGTCACTGAAGGCTAACATGCAGGTTCAGAAAGCTGTGAAGAAGGCAAATGGCATGTTGGCTTTCATAAAGAGGGGATTGGAGTATAGGAACAGAGACGCCCTTCTGCAGTTATACAGGGCCCTGGTGAGATCCCACCTGGAGTATTGCGTCCAGTTCTGGTCTCCAATTTTGAGGAAGGACATACGAGCTATAGAGGGTGTGCAGCGCAGATTTACAAGGTTAGTTCCAGGGATGGCGGGGTTGACATAAGCTGAAAGGCTAGAAAAACTGGACTTGTATCCGATGGAGTTTAGAAGGATGAGGGGGGACATGATTGAGGTATACAAAATTATCAGGGGGATAGACAGGGTGAAGTCGGATTACTTGTTCCCAATGATAGGGGAGACGAAGACTAGAGGGCATAGTTTTTTTTTTAAATTTTTTATTTTTCACACCATAAATCACATTAGCCATGATATACACTATTTCTTTTTCACACATATACAGTGACTTTTTCTCCCTCCTCCCTCCTCCCAAGCCGTCCCCTCACCCTCCCCTCTCATCCATTTTAGGTATACAATCTAGGTTGCATTAAGCCAGTCAGACAATGTTGTCATTCAACAAAAATACACCAGAAATTCTACTGAGTCCATTCTTTTCTTTCCTTCTCCTTCCATCAACTTAGGTAATGTTTGTCCCCGGTAGGTTTTCGCTATTGTATTTAATGTAAGGCTCCTATACTTGTTCGAATATTTCAATATTATTTCTTAACCTATATGTTATTTTTTCTAATGGAATACATTTATTAATTTAAATTTAGTAGTTTCTTCCTTTTAATTTGGTTATGTATTCCATTAATATTTAAAGTCATATAGTTCAGCGTAGCCCTTTTATATTTTGTTTATCTTCTCTTTCCGTTTTTCCATCATTACCTTTCCTCCTTTTCCATTTCTGTTTTCTTATTTTCAACTCTTTATAAGACAACATTCCTACAACATCCAACATTTTCCTTATTCTCCTATTTCTATCTTATTTATCCCCAATCTCCCCTTCCCCTCCTGAGTTGTCCTTTATCCCTTGTCGGACAAGCACATCTCCCCTCTCCATTTGGATTTGCGAATCCACTCGCAAGCGTCAACTGATTTTGCAGTGACCGCTATTTCCCCCCACCCCGCCCCCCCCAGAAAAGATTTCACTTTTCATATGTCACAAAGGTCACTCTTTTAATTCCCTCCTTATTCTCTCTATTCCATTACCTTCCCTTATTAATTCTTGTCTATACTATCTATATTTTCCTCTAAGTACAGATACATTCACGTATGCACATTGTCTCTATTCACTCTTATACCTCTTTACCCGCATACATATCAATCGTGATCATTTTTACTCTCATTACCCGTCTTCATCCCTCAGTCTATTTTTGTCTTTACCCACATACATATCCATCGTGATCATTTTAACTCTCATTACCCGTCTTCCTCCCTCAGTCTATTTTTGTAATTGTTCTGCAAATTTTCGTGCTTCTTCTGGATCCGAGAATAGTCTGTTTTGTTGTCCTGGAATGAATATTTTCAATACCGCTGGATGCTTTAGTATAAATTTATACCCTTTCTTCCATAAAATCGCCTTTGATGTATTGAACTCTTTTCTCTTCTTTAGGAGTTCAAAGCTTATATCTGGATAAATGAAGATTTTTTGCCCTTTATATTCCAGTGGTTTGTTGCCCTCTCTTACTTTTTCCATTGTCTTCTCCAGTACCTTTTCTCTTGTAGTATATCTTAGGAATTTTACTACAATAGATCTTGGTTTTTGTTGTGGTTGTGGTTTAGAGGCCAATACTCTATGTGCCCTTTCTATTTCCATTTCTTGCTGTAGTTCTGGACATCCTAGGGTCTTAGGGATCCACTCTTTTATAAACTCCCTCATATTCTTGCCTTCTTCATCTTCCTTAAGGCCCACTATCTTTATGTTATTTCTCCTGTTATGGTTTTCCATTGTATCTATTTTTTGAGCTAGTAGTTCTTGTGTCTCTTTAGTTTTTTTATTAGATTCCTCCAATTTCTTTTTTAAGTCTTCTACCTCCATTTCTGCTGCTACTGCCCGCTCTTCCATCTTGTCCATTTTCTTTCCCATTTCTGTTAAGGTCATCTCTATTTTATTCATTTTCTCTTCTGTGTTGTTTATTCTTTTTCTTAAATCCTTAAATTCCTGTGTTTGCCATTCTTTAAATGACTCCATGTATCCTTTAATAAGAGAAAGTATATCCTTTATCTTGCCTTTCTTTTCTTCTTCTATTTCACTGTACTCTTCCTCTTCCTCTTCTTCTTCCTCTGGGTTGGCCATCTGTTGTTTCTTTGGTGCCCTTTCCTCCTCTTCTTTCTTGTTTCTATTGTCTTCTGTGGTCTCTTCTTGCTGCAGGTGTTCTGCAGCTGTCGTTGCCGGCTGTGGAGATCGACTCCCCAGCTGGTCCCCCCTCCCGTCGGTGTGTTTTTTTTCATGCGCGGTTGCGCACTTTTACTCGGCTCTGCGAGCCATTTTTGTAGTCCATTATTTACCGACCTGAGGGAGCGGGTTTCTCTCTCCGCAGCGGGCCTCTTCGGACAGGTAAGGCCTTCACCTTTTTCCTCCTTTGTCTTCTCTTCCTCTCTTCTTACCGTTGCTTTTGATTTTTCTTTTTTTGTCGCCATCTTCTTTCCACCTTTATACTCACTTTTCTGTAACTTTTATTTCTGTGCCTTTGTGTTTTCCTTTGTTTTTCCCGACTTTTCTGGAGAGGGCTGGAGTTCACCGTCCGGCCACTACTCCATCACGTGACTCCCCTCCGAGGGCATAGTTTAAGAATACAGGGTAGGCCCTTTAGGACGGAGATGAGAAAACATTTTTTTTTGCCCAGAGAAGTGTGAATCTGTGGAATGCTCTGCCACAGAGGGTGGTAGAGGCAGATTCGCTGATTATGTTCAAAAGAGAGTTAGATAAGACTCTAGTGGACAAAGGAGTTAAGGGTTATGGGGATAAGGCTGGAAAGGGGTACTGATAGTAGTGATCAGCCATGATCTGTAAAATGGCGGTGCTGGCTCGACGGGCCGAAGGGCCTACTCCAGTTCCTATTGTCTATTGTAAAAAGGAAGAAGGAAAATCACTGGAGAAGAAAGTAGAAGGCCTTACCTGCACGTCGGAGCAGAGAGACACCATGGAGAGGAGCGCCCGATCTCCGGTGTTGGTGAATCCCCAGAGGAATGTGTCCTCCCGACTGGCAGACTTCAAAAATGGCTCTCAGAGCCAAAAGAGGTGCCCAACTGAGCATGCACGAAGAGTTGAAGTGCGCAAGTAAAAGATAAGGTTAACGCCGACAGGAGGGGGACTCAACTGAGGAGTGGCCAGCTGCGGACCGGCCAGCTGAGAGACGCCCAGTATTGGGGTGTTCGGCTGGGGGAAGTAAAGAATGGTGAGAAAAAGAACGAAGGGCAGGAAGAGGATGAGTGGCAACGGGGAAACCGGCAGGGGGACGGACGACCTGCGGCAGGAGACCCAGCAGCGGGTCAACTTGCAGCAGGAGGCCCAACAACAGGAGACACACCAGCTGGAGGCCCAGCAAGGATACAGAAGCAGGTCACTAGAGAAGGATGAAGATAAAAAGATATAGAGAAGAGAAGATCACACAGACATAGATACAGACACAGAAGAAGAGGAAGAAGACCAAGAATTTCAAAGGAAAGAAGAAGGTAAAATTAAAGGACAAAGTTTAGATAAAGCCATTTTTGAAGAACAAATGAGGTCATTAAAAGAATGGCTATCATTAGAATTTAGTTCAATCAAAAAAAAAATGAAATGAGCTTAGAGTTGGTCATGACTGAAATAGGGAAAATAGTAGAAAATGTGGAGGAACGAGAAGCTGCTGTAGAAATGGAGATAAATGATTTAAGAGGGAAGTTGGAAGAGAGCGGGAAAAAAATTAAAGAGACACAAGATTAATTGTCACAAAAAATTGACATATTGGAAAACTACAGTAGGCAAAACAACATTAAAATATTGGGCCTGAAAGAAGGAAAAGAAGGGTCAGATATGAAGGAATTTATAAAAGGATGGATCCCGAAGGTGCTGGGAATAACAGACTCACATGAAAAAATAGTAAACAAAAGGGCGCATAGAGTGCTAGTAGAAACCGCCACCACATCAAAAACCATATAATCATATAACCATTTACAGCACAGAACAGGCCAGTTCGGCCCTACTAGTCCATGCCAAGATCCATATTGGTAAAATTTCTAAGATATATGACAAGAGAAAACATACTGGAGCAGGCAAGAAAGAAGGTTAGAGAAGACAATAAGCCATTGGAATATCAGGGATAAAAAATTATTTTTTTACCCGGACATAAGCTGCGAACTTTTAAAGAGGAAGGAATTCAACACGGTGTAAATAATCTTATGGAAGAAGGGTATAACTTTATATTAAGACATCCAGCAGTACTCCAAGTATTCATTCCTGAGGAACGGAATAGACTCTTTTCAGATCCAAAGAAAGCCCAAGAATTTGCTGAACATTTGCAGGACAAGAGAGGAGGAGGAGTGACAAGAAGGATGACCGGCAAGAAAATATACAAAAATATGTAATAAATATAAAGTAAAGATAATGTATATATAAATATTTAAAGATGGATAAGAGAAGGGGAAGAAGGATAAAAAAAGAGAGAGCTTTGTTATAAGTATAGGTAAATAGTGTTCTCTGGGGGCGGGGGGGGTGCTGGGGATGGGAGAATAAGGGTCACTGCGAAATTGGTTGACACTTGCGAGTAAGTTCGCAAACCAAATGAAAAGGGGAGTTGTGGTTGCTGTCAAGGGACAGGAGGCAATCCAAGGAAGGGAGGTTCATTTGGGGTTAAAGGGTTATTGCTTGTGGGGATTGTTGGGGTATTTCATGTCTTAAATGCATTGTCATATATTGAGATTAAAAAGGAAAACTTAAAAAACAGTAATGGAAAAAAGGGATGGAGGTGGTAAAGAGGCGGAAAAGAAATGAAAATAAAGATATGAGATGGCCACATTGGACTAAATGACTAAAATCATTAATGGAATATGTAACAAAATTTAAGTGTATCCCATTGGGAAAAAAAATCACATATAATTTAAAAGACACACAGTTATAATGATTGGGGAAACCTGGGAACCATATATGGAACATAACAGAAAGAGCAAGCCTAGAACCACCACCACCTAAAATGATAAGAAGATAAACAGGATCAGATTTAATGTGAATACGTCTTTTTTGTTTGCATTCCTTTTGCATAAAGATATTGTTTTATTCTATTTTATATGTCCAATATTTATTGTTTTTGGAGGGGGATGGGAAGGGGGAAGGGAGGGATGGGGAAAAAAATAGAAAATATCATTGTGAATATTTAAAGAGATGCATCTATAAATATATTGGTTGATATGGTTCATAGTGTGATAAATAAAGAATTACAAAAAAAAAGATTCAGTGTACACAAACGTGCCGGAGAGACTCAGCAGGTCACGCAGCATTCATAGGAAGTCAAAGGTAACCAACATTTTGGGCCTGGGCCCATCATCAGGTATAAGCAAAACCAGGCACGTGCTTGAATAAAAAGGTGAGGAATAGGGGAGATGAGAGGGTTGTGGGTAGGTCTCTGACAGGAGAAGGAAGGTAAAGGGGAGGGAACTGACAGAAAGGAGATGGATGGATAGGGAAACAGATGTGGGGGAGGGGGTTGACAGAAATTGTAAAAGTCCATGTTAATGTCGTCTAGTTGGAGTTGAAGGGCCAGTATCTGAAATGCTGGTTACCCTTTACTTCCTATAGATGCTACATGATCTGCTGAGTTTCTCTAGCACATTTGTGAATTTCACTCAACCCTAGCATCTGCAGACTTTCTTGTTTAACCACATAAATACACTACTGCGTTTATTTTTGCTTGCCTGTAAAGACACACAATGATTCACTAATAGTGTGGAGCCCCTATACTGAGAAGAGAAAGAGAAGCAAATGAGTCTCGTTGGAGTCACTGAAGCCCCTTTCACACCTGCTAGTGATCCCAGAAATCGAACTCCAATCGGCCAATAAAGTGGCAAGTGTGAAAGCAAAATGACATCATCTCATGCCGAGAATTGCCAGCTTTGACTCCTAGTACAATCCCAGGCGTCTGCAGACGCCGGCACTGAGATCAGGCAAATGTGAAACAGGCAATTGCATTGCAAGCCCTTCCTATTAAAGGTAGAACAGACTAAATGCCGGAGATAAACCCTTGCAAGTGAGAAAACGTTCAGTGTCCCAGTTAGGAGTGGTCTTGTGTGAAAGGCCAAACACCCATTCCTATCTCGGGACCCTGAACAGCCAATTTAGTGGGATACAAGTGTGAAAGGGCCTTGAGTGTTCGTCAATCCTGTTAGTGGAATACAAGTGTGAAAGGGCCTTGAGTGTTCGTCAATCCTGTCAGTCGTCCCCCCCCCCCCCCGATGCACAATTTGATTTGGGTTAATGACACTCAGCAGAGCAATGCGCAAGTAATTCTGGATAAAGCATTACACCGCAGATACAAATCCAGAGTCCATGCCAGCCAGCATTTATGGTCCACACAAGGCTCCTCCAGTCATTTTCTTTCATCAGACACTACCAGCATGACTTCCTTGTCTTTTTTCCATGCCTGCTTATCTCACCCCCATTAAATATGTATATATGCAACACACCTCAGCCACTCCCTGTGATAGCATGCTTGATATGCCCAGCACACTCCCAGAAAAGTCGTTTCCTCTCAGCTGCTACTTTGTTATCTCTCTGTGGTCTCTGTGGAAACAGTCTTTTGTGTAGTAGGATTCCACACAATGGAATTTAATTTAAAACACAATTGTTAACCCTCTCCTTTGCCCAGAGATTGCACAGTTTTCAAAGTTTGTCACAGGTCCTTTGTGTGTACAAAAAGGAAATGTCCACTCAGAGGAGGATCATGACATCAGATAGCGTGCCATGCCATGCCTGTTTGATATTGCTTGAGAAAATCTCATTTATATAATTATTTGTTCTGTGTGTAGTTCTGGTTATACTGCTACAGGAAGGATGTCATTACACTGGAAAGGATGCAAAAAGGATTCATGAGGATATTACTGGGTCATGAGGGTTTAAGTTTTAAGGAGGGGCTGGGAAGGCTGAGACATTTATTCCCTGGAGTGGATTGAGAAGATGGATGGTTCATGGTCTTATGACCAGGGTTCGAGGGTCTAAAACTACAGGATATTGGTTATAGGTGAAAGGGGGATAAGGAGACCCTGGGGACAGGTTTTTCACACAGAGGATATGTGGAACGAGCTGCCAGAGGAAGTGGTGGCGGTAAGTACATTTACAATCTTTAAGAAACATTTGGACAGACACACAGATAGTGAAGGTTTAGAAAGATCCAGTCCAAATACTGGCAGATTGGACTAGCTCCATCAAGCAATTTGGTTGGTTTGGACAAATTGAGCCTGTTTCTGTTTACCTGACATCTTTGCAGTCTGTATGGACAGCAACTAATCTGAAGAAATGTGATTGCATTTTGCAAGAGCCAACAAGTATGGTCAAGAGCAAACCAATTTTCCAAGTAACGACTGATAGGCCTCAGAAATGATAAGATGCGGAAGATTAGTGGGTAGTGATCACACACCACCGACATTCTCATGGGTGGTGTGTCTGGGGAAGAAGAACACCTGCTTCTCCTACCACACCCCAACTTTGCTAAGAAAAATACATACCTAGTAGGCTGTATCCATGTCAAGGAAGGCCCAAAATGTTGGTTATATATCTTTGCCTCCTATGGATGCTGTGGAACCTGCTGAGTTTCTCCAGCAATTTTGTGTATTACCACAATCACAAGGTCTGCAGAGTTTCACTCCTCCTACCAACCTTCTGTTCTTTTCTCCTTCACATCTTCAAAACCTAAATTCGCTCTCCAGTGCAGTATTGAGGAAGAACTTCATCATTGGAGGTGTTGTCCTTCAGATGAGTTACTGAACCGAAAATCGAATGTCAAGAAATAAAAACAATAATAGTGATTATTCCTGAAATTCTGATCTTTTAACACTTTATGGCAGACAAAAGTTCAAGTACATCATATATGTTACATTTTAAATGTACAGTATCATTACATGACAATAAAAGGAACCTTGATCCCGAGTCCAGACCCAAAACATTACTGACCATTTCTACCCATGGATGCTATCTGACCTGCTGAAGGAACTCTTTGGTCTTTGTCTGCACTTTGCTCTTCCCGATGGGTCAATCTGCATCTTTACTTTTTTAAAAATTAATTTAGACATTCACCATGGTAACCAGCCCTTCTAGCCCACAAGGCCATGTTGCCTAAAAACCCCAATTTACTTACAACCCCATAACATTTTGAACAATGGGAGGAAACCGGAGCTCCTGGAGGAAACCCACAAAGGCACAGGGAGAATGTACAAACTCCTTACAGACAGCGCCAGATTAGAACCCAGGTTGCTGGTATTGTAATAGCATTACACTAACCTCAATGTTAACCATACCGGTCTTTAGCTCCACAAAGGCTTCCACCACGTTATTACCTCAAAGTGATCAGCACCAAGACTGACAATGGTTTAGTTAAGTTAACGTGTATTAACTGTACAGTACTTGACTGTTTGAAGGCATTCGTAAATTCTCTCTCCATTTCCTGAAACAAAATGGTTCAGAAATTAGCATAAGACAGCATAGCCAGTTTCACTTCCTGCGGGACGCAATTTCCCACTTTTTGTCAGTCTCACTAACTACTATTAATTTCCGACTCTCTGTTTCCTGTTTTGTAGTCAGATTTGTTATTCTTCTGCTACACATCCCCGACTGAATTTTCTCCACAGTACCTCATTTGAGGACTTTGACAAATATTTTAGAAGAGCCATCTCATTTCAAGATTCCTCCTTCAGCACATCAGGATCGAACATCTTGGATATTTTTTAAATTAACTGATATTGGAAAAGTGCAAACAATGAGAGGTTGAAAGAACTCAGTGGGCCAGGCAGCATTCAATGGGCAGAAATAGACAGCCAACATTTCTGTTCAGGACCCTTCATTGAGACTAAAGTAAGAAGGGTTCATATGAACCATATTAAGGGGGAAAGAAGAAGGGGGGGAGGTGAACTGGGGAAGAGCCAAGAAATATTAGATAGGATAATGGACAGGAGTAGAGGTAAGTCGACTATGAGGGCAGGGGAAGTTCAAGAGAAAGGTAA
Organism: Narcine bancroftii; assembly: GCF_036971445.1. Classification (NCBI taxonomy): domain Eukaryota; kingdom Metazoa; phylum Chordata; class Chondrichthyes; order Torpediniformes; family Narcinidae; genus Narcine; species Narcine bancroftii. Next base: position 378,786,182 of record NC_091469.1, on the reverse strand, counting down.
GAAGAGGTGTAGGTAAAGAAGAGATGGAAATAGTGGAACCATAAAGAGGTTATCTCACCCCCATTAAATATGTATATATGCAACAAAATTAGAAAAATGGATATTTATGCTGTTGGGTTTAAGACTGTCTAGGTGGAATATGATGTGGTGTTCCTCAAGTTTATGTATGGCCTCACCTTTGCAATGGACAAAGCCAAGCACAGACATATGTGTGAGAATGGTGAAGGGAATGGAGATAGTTTATACCCATAGACAGAGCACAGGTATTCTGTGAAATCATTACCTAAATGGGATTTCACGTCACCAATAAAGAGGCCAACCTGCGTTGACCAAATACAGTAGATTAGATTGATACAACACCAGAAGACCTTATTTGCACAATTGAAGATACATGTTGAACCTTTGTTCATCCCGTCGCATCCTATTAATAGTACCTACAATAATCTACTGGTCCGAAGTATTGTTAATTGTGATTATATTTCTGATTTCAACAGCGAGTCTTCACTATACAAACTTCTGGTTAAAGGGAATAATTCTATCAGCATTACAAACGATGGGATCAGAATCATCTTGCTGGAATGTGCTGTTACCTAAATTAAGAAGGTGTAGCACAGCTGATAATATAAAATGAGGGGTTAAAAATATTAATTAAATTGTCGATCATCAATGATAAATCATTTAAGTATCACACAACCAGATTCTTGATCTCCATCCTGCATTCTGACTCATCATTTTCTGTTACACCTAAAAATGGCTAACCCGGTGGCATCATCAGAGAAATTGTCGATTACGTTGGAGCTAACCTTGGCTACGTGGACATAGATGTACATGGAGTAGAGTAGAGGACTAAGCACTCAGCCATGGGGTACCCTTGTGTTGATGGTCAGTGAAGAGAAGGTGATGTTTCCAATCCACGCTGATTGGGGTCTGCTGATGAGGAAGTTGAGGATCTAGTTCCACAAGGATGGACAAAGTCGCAGATCTTCAATTTGATCATTTACTGGTATGATGGTGTTGAACCCTGAGCTATAGTCAATGAATAACAGGCTGATGTAGGTGTTCCTGACGTCCAGGTGATCTATCACAGAGTGGCAGGTCAGTGCGATGGCATCTGCCATTGACCTGTGGTAACAATAGGCAAATTGTATTGAAGAAATTCATTCCTTGAAGTTTTCTATTTGCACATGAAATTAGCTGAAGACAAACATGAAATTAACACAGAATGATGCATTCTGAGCCAAGTATGTCCATGAGTAGAATAACAGAAATGCTGGAGAACCAGAAAAATGCAGGTGCTGGAATCTTGATTGAACAATGACCTGCTGGAGGGACTCAGCAGGTCAAAGAGCATCTGTGGGATCAGTCAACATTTTGGGACAGGACCCTTTATCAAATTTCATTAAAGGATCCCAATGCTATACGTTTCTACCCGTGAAGGCTGCCTGAATTGCTGAGTCTTTCCAGTTCCTCTGTTCATAGATGGAAAAGCTGTCCTTGGCAGGAACCCACTTTGTTGCTGAAAGCAGCTGCAATACAGTCGCACTTTCTCCTTGTTGAAGAACTGTAATTAATGTTTAAAAAGTCATGTGTTTGAATTAAGTACAACCAATTGCTCCCTGCCAATCACTCTCAGCTCCTGTTATCTGGAGCTGGCTCTAAGAACAGTGAGGAGGGCAACGCTATCAGCTCTCATCTTGACAACTTTATATAGAAGCACAATAGAGAGTGTCCGGCCTGGACATATCATTGTGTGGTATTGAAAAAAGGATCATCAAAATGGCTTAGAAGATCACTGGGGTCTCCATTTCCTCTATTGATGATATTTACTAGGAGTATGAGTTAAATAGGGCTCAAAGAATTATAGAAGCCCCTTTCTATTCACCACATCATATCTTTGACCTAACACCATAGGAGTTACAGGAACATCACAATTAGGACTGCCAGGCTGGGGAATAGCTTCTTCCCACAGACTGTGAGATTGATGAATAGTGCCCTGTTACCAAGTAAATCATCCCAATATTTATATTAAATTATATCTTTATGTATATATTTGATTATTATATGGTGTGTGTGTGTGTGTGTGTGTGTGTGTGTGTGTGTGTGTGTGTGTGTGTGTGTGTGTGTGTGTGTGTATACGCACGCTGATGTCGGGATAAAAGCGGTTTCATCTGGTTCTACGTGATAATGAATTTGAACTTGAAGTAGTATTACACCAACTTTAATTTCTTAAACTAAGTTGGCACTGGGTGGACCAATAATAAAGTGCTTCATGTGCATGGGGATTACACACTACCCAATTAATGAAAGAGCAGCATTATCCAATTCCAACTAATCCAAATAGGTCTGAAGAAAACTTCAGGCCCCTATCTGAAAAATGTCACTAAGGTTCCTTTATTGTCAGGTGCCATGCCATTCGATGTGGACGATCATGTCTCTCCATCCATCACGATCTCTGACCCTCTGAATTGTAGTTGTTGCCTGCCCTGTTTACCTTCTGAGACGGTAGTCGATGTTGAGTTCATGATTATACAAGGGAAAAATACTGAAGTGGTTTCGTGTTGCCGTCTTCTGTTGCAGTGTCCATGCTGGACGGGTAACCCTGGCCACTGATCAGCAGATTCATCTGCCCAGCATTTTTAGTTTTACAACCATAAAATTTGCTTGTAAAAATCATTCACCATCTGCAATCCATGGCTTCACGTGATGCTGATTGGGAGATTAAACAGGTACTTCACCTTGCCCAAGGGTGACCTGTAGGCTATTGGATGGAAGGAGCGCCTTACACCTCCTTTTACTGAGCAATTGTTCAGCACCAGCACTGACCCTGTCAAGTAATAATACACAAAATGTAATAGTACTCAAAACTCGTCAACTTCTGTCTGTCATCCAGGCACACAAAGAGCCACCCCCACTAATGACAGAAAGAGTCCCTGCAGTGTCAGTAGATTCGCTTCCAGGTCCCCATGGCATCTGCAGCCTTCTGTTTGACCCTGATAGATCTGACTCAGGATTTTATTTTGTCCCTCATCCTCAGTTATTTCTGCTGTACCTCTTGAAGCTGACATTTGATCACTGTGATTCCCCTCTGCATTAGGCTTGCCTCTCCAGCGCCAAGGTCACATCAGGGGACCTTGGCAGTAGTTTTCCCAGCTTGCACAATTGTGCAAGGAATCATATGGAACAGCTCGTGATATTGCATCTCCACCTGAGGCTATGAAAATAACAGTTTTGGTTTAACCCGAAGAGCTTCTGTTGAAGGAGCTGCAATACAGTATTTGCTTACTCCATTTCCTTAGAAAAGTCCACAGTTCTTGTGTCAATCAGGAAATTTCAATGTGATGGGGAGGGTCCCGATCCCAAATGTTGATGAACAATTTCTCTTCAACCTGCTGTCCCTCCAGTTTCTCATTGTTTTGCTCAAGATCCTATCTGGCACCTGCAGGCTTCGTGCTTCAAAGTTTCAGGATGAATCTTTTCTTTTGCAACCCCCTCAAAAGCCGCTTTCAGGTGGAATAGCTGGGAGAATGTGGCTCCGGAGCCAGCTGCGGGTGTGTGCAAAGCGACATTCAGGTGGCAGCGCTGAAGGTGCTGTTCTGGCACCTGCAAAGTCCGCAGCGGGGAGAGGCGCCGTGGAGCAAATGCCGACTCCTGTCGACTGTGGCCCTAGTCCCGCCCACTTTCAGGTGCCTGGGGGAACGATTGGAAGTGGAGAATACACCTACCCGAGGAGGGTTGGGTAAGTACTCCTCAGGTCAGGGTTCTCTGCTTTCAGGTGGCCTCCCAACAGCCGCATTCGGGTATTTTAGGCAGCTTTACGTTGGGGTATTTTGGGCACCTGAAAATGGCTAAAGTCATGAGGCCATTAGCTGGAGAGGTTTTACATATGAAATTGTTTTTTTTTCTTTGCCATACCTCATTTTGTGCAAAATGTTGACTCTACCCCCTGCTTGTTACTGTTGTAATGGTGCAAATGTTGCTCTGCTTTAGATATCTTTTGCATTGCAAATAAACCCACCTTGATGCCATAGTTAGGCTGCAATTGTGTTACAGTTAACACATTCCTAACCTCTGTATCAAAGTGCCAAAGGAAGTGTTACTTTTATATTCTTTTGTTGCAACTTTCTTAAAAGACCAGACCACCCCCCTACCCCCAATCTAGCAATGAAAGGGTCTGTCAGAACGTACGCAATCATTGGTCGATTGTATAACTCGCTGCAGGCACAGCCATTTTAAACCCATCACCACCATGCATGCCTGACGGGATAGTGAGTTGTACTGTGACCGGCTATTCCTAACTAAGCAGTCCAAAGCATTGTAAACTCTGAACCAAGTGCTGGCAAAGGGATTAATATAGATTGACAATACGTCAGCAAGACTTAAGCCATTCAGCCCAATGAGTCTGCTCCTCCATTCAAATCATGACTGATGTAATATTTCTTTCAACTCCATTCTTCTCCCCATAACTTTTGGTGCCCTGAATAATGAAAAACCTATCAACCTCTGCTTTAAATCTACCCAATAAAGGCCTCCACAGCCACCTGTTGCAATGACTTCCACAGATTCACCACCCACTGGCTGAGGAAACCTCATCTCTGTTCTAAAAGGATGTCCAGGGTTGGTGCCAGAATAAGTTTTAGAGGGGGCATTGGGGTAACCGGGGGGGGGGGGAGGTGAGGTTCACAGTCTGACAGTCATAAACTTGCACAGTGGGATGGGGGTGTGCAGGTGGCTTATCTGCCAAACAGAAGTAAACCTCCTCCATCCCTCCGACATAGCAGCTGAAAATGCTGCTTTTATTGCGTTGAGAGTCACTAGAGTTTGACATTCTAGTGATGCTTGAAGCATTCTAGTGACATGGGAGGGGGTAGGTCTGATGGCGAGCAATGGCCTTGAGCATATGGAGGCACAGAACCTCAATGGGGGTCAATGGCCGTAAATGCTCCCTCCTTGGTGCCAACCCTGGGGATGTCCTTTTATTCTGAGTCTATGCCCCCTGTTCCTAGTCTCTCCCACGACTGGAAACATCTTCTCATCATCTGTTCTATCCAACCCTTTCAATATTTTGTATATTTTGATGAGACTCCTCTCCATTCTTTTAAACTCCAGTGACTATAGGCCCAGAGACATTAAACAGTCCTCATGCGTTAACCCCCTTATCTGTGGGATCATTCTCATAAATTTCCTCTGGACCCTCTCTAACACCACTTAGATATTGCAAAACTTCTCCCTAAACTCCAGATGTGGTCCTGATAAACCTTGTAAAGCCTCAACATTACATCTCTGCCTTCATAATCTATTCGGAAATGAATGCGAACATTTGCATTTCAGGCCCCTATCTGAAAAATGTCACTAAGGTTCCTTTATTGTCAGGTGCCATGCCATTCGATGTGGACGATCATGTCTCTCCATCCATCACGATCTCTGACCCTCTGAATTGTAGTTGTTGCCTGCCCTGTTTACCTTCTGAGACGGTAGTCGATGTTGAGTTCATGATTATACAAGGGAAAAATACTGAAGTGGTTTCGTGTTGCCTTCTTCTGTTGCAGTGTCCATGCTGGACGGGTAACCCTGGCCACTGATCAGCAGATTCATCTGCCCAGCATTTTTAGTTTTACAACCATAAAATTTGCTTGTAAAAATCATTCACCATCTGCAATCCATGGCTTCACGTGATGCTGATTGGGAGATTAAACAGGTACTTCACCTTGCCCAAGGGTGACCTGTAGGCTATTGGATGGAAGGAGCGCCTTACACCTTTTACTGAGCAATTGTTCAGCACCAGCACTGACCCTGTCAAGTACTAATACACAAAATGTAATAGTACTCAAAACTCGTCAACTTCTGTCTGTCATCCAGGCACACAAAGAGCCACCCCCACTAATGACAGAAAGAGAGTCCCTGCAGTGTCTGTAGATTCGCTTCCAGGTCCCCATGGCATCTGCAGCCTTCTGTTTGACCCTGATAGATCTGACTCAGGATTTTATTTTGTTCCTCATCCTCAGTTATTTCTGCTGTACCTCTTGAAGCTGACATTTGATCGCTGTGATTCCCCTCTGCATTAGGCTTGCCTCTCCAGTGCCAAGGTCACATCAAGGGACCTTGGCAGTAGTTTACTACTGATTCAACCTGCAAGGAAACCTTTCGCACTAGACTCCCAAGTCCCTTTGGACCTCTATTTTCTGAATTTTCTCCCCATTTATTGAATACTCTGCTGCTTTATTCTTTCTTCCAAAGTGCATGACCATACAGTTCCCTACACTGTTTTCCATCTGCCACTTCTTTCCCATTCTCCCAACTTGTCCAAGTCCCTCCACAAACTCCCTGCTTCCTCGACACTACCACCTATCTTCGTATCATCCACAAACTTGGCCACAAAGCCATCAATTCCATCATCTAAAAAATTTACATACAGCATGAAAAGTAGCGGACACAAAACCAATCCCTGCAGAACACCACTAGTCACCAGCAGCCAGCCAGAAAATTCCCTTTTATTCCCACACTTTGACTTCTGCCAATCAGCCCATCTTTTATCCATCAAGGAACCTTTTCGGTAACACTATGGGCTCCAGTGCCATCTCCTATGTTCTATCTTATACGATTGGTATTTACAATAAATCAGAACATGTTGGAACTTCTCAGCAGTTTACACAACTGTGGGAAGAGAAACAGAGCTAAGATATCAGGTGGAAGGCACTTCATCAGAACTGTATGTTGCCACCATTTGTCTGATGAAGGATCTTTGACCTGAACAATTAACCCTATTTCCCCTTCCACAGACGCAGCCTAACCTGCTGAGAACTTCCAGCATTTCTTGTTTTATTTTCGGCTTCTGGCATCTGCAGGTTTTTCATAGATACTTGATGTGGCTATTGGTGAGATCGATTTTACATTTCAAATAAAAACAAAACATACGCACTTGACATTGTTTTGCCAGAATCAGAATTTATTGTCATGAACAATTCATGAAATTCATTGTTGTGCAGCAGGTTCATAGTGTAAACGTTCCTATTATAACCATCTTACAACAATAAGTAAAAAAAATAGTGCATGAAAAGTAAGGCAGTGTCTTTGGTTCATTGATTATTTAGGAATCTGATGGTAGTGGAGAAGAAGCTGTTCTTGTGCCATGGAGAGCTCATCTTTAGGCTTCTGTACCTCCTTCCTAAGCAGAGTGAAGAGGGCAAGGTGGTGGGGGTCTTTAAGGATCGTGAACTTTTTAAAGACACCACCTCATTAGAGGTCCTTGATGGAGTGGTCTGATGCCTGTGATGTCACAGGCCGAGTTAACAACCCTCTGGAGTTTTGTTCTGGTCACCTCCATACCAGACAATGATGCAACCAGTCAGAATTATCTCTATAGTACACCTGTAGAGGTTTATGAGAGTCTTCGGTGACATACTGAATTGCCTCAGACACCTCACAAAGTTTAGCCACCGGCGAGCCTTCTTCATGATTGTATCAACGTGGAGGCTCCAGGACAGATCCTCAGAGATGTTGACACCCAGGAATTTGAAGTTCTTGACTGGGTGTCATAATGAGGACTGGGTCATGTTCCCCTGACTCCCTCCTAAAGTCCACAATCATCTCCTTGATTTTGCTGACGTTGAGCGCAAGGTTGTTAGCGTGACACCACTCAACAAGCTGCTCTATCTCCCTCCTGTACGCTTCCTCATTGCTGTTTGTGATTCTGACAACAACTGTGGTGTCATCGGCAAATTTGTAGATAGTATTGGAATTATGCCTGGCCACACAGTCGTGGGTGCATAATGAGTAGATCAGTGGGCTAAGCACACATTCTTAGGGTGCGCCTGTGTTGATAATCAGTGAGGAGGAGACATTGTTTCCAATTCATACTTCCAATGAGGAAGTCAAGGATTCAGCTGCAGAGGCCCAGAATTTGAAGCTTCTTGACCAGCATTGAGGGAATATTGGTGTTGAAAGCTGAGTTGTAGTTGACAAAGTGCAGCCATATGTATAAGTTGCTGTTTTTGAGGTGATCCAGAGCTGAGAGGAGAACCAATGATATTGCATCTGCTGTGGAGGTCCAGATGTTTGCTTAGGTGCATGTTAATTCTGGCCATGACCAGCCTCTCAAAGCATTTAATCACAGTAGAAGTGCTCCTGGATGATAGTTGTTGAGGCACCTCACACTGGTCTTCTTGGGACTTGTTATTTTCAAATTGAAGCCTAAGTTTATTTGTCCCAAAGTACTGAGTGAGAAGGGTTCTTCATCGAACAGACTGACAGATTATATCTCTAACATTTGCACAACCTTACATAGAGCACTAGTAGAGGCTATTGCATTGCCATGAAAAAAAATCATTGAGGGTGCTCTGTGGAGTTCATTCAGGAGCCTGATGGCTTCAGGGAAGAAAAAACTGTCTTTAAGCCTGATGGTGCACACTTTCCCACTTTTGACCCTTCTCCCTGGTGGAAGGAGGGAGAAGTGAATTGTGTTTGGGGTACAATGGGTCCTTCAGTATTTTGGCTACCTTTCTTAGGCAGCAGGAGATGTAGATGGAGGGGAGAGAAGTTTGTGTGATGTTCTGAGATGTATTCACCAATTTCTGCAGCTTCTTCTAATCTCGAGCAGCTCCCATCTCACACTGTAATGCATCCAGCAAGTCTACTTCTGATTAAGTTGTTGAGGGTCAAGGGGACATGCTCAAAACTCCCTTAGTCTTAGAACATAGAACATTACAGCACAGCACAGACCCTTTGGGCCTCAATGTTGCCATGACCTATATATTCCTACCAAAAAAAACTGAACCCTTTCTACCTCGTAACCCTCTATTTTTCAAGTTTCAAGATTCCTTTATCAAAAACAGTACAATATTTCATACAATTTGATTTACAGATTCAGCATCAGCATAAATTGCCTTAAGCACCACTCTGTCAGAGAAAGAGAAGGAAAAGAGAGTCCCCTCATAGTCACCGAGCTCCGTGGATTCTCCCCAGCACTGCCTCAGCTTCCTCAGCCATACAGAGTCCAGTCCAAACCATCAGCAGCCCGATCTTCAGATCTGAACCTCTATTGAAATCAGGAAACTTCATCACCCTCAGCACCCTCTCGCATCCCAGTTCCAATACCTGGTACCCTTTCAGCCAGTCGCAAGACAGTATCCAGCAGTCTGCCATCTGGTGCAAATCCCTAGAGTGCAACTACCTGCAGCTTGTATGGGTTTCTTGCCTTGAGTGGCCAACAGCCTGTGTGTTCTTCAGCCACAGAACCCTTCACTGGTCTGCTGCCATGGCCACTGTCCTGGGAGTCATCTCCTCTGCTTCTCCTCAAATGAGTGGGATGGTCTTCCCATTTTCTGGTGCCCTTCACCAGTCCTCTGCTTCCCTGGAGTCTGCAACTCCTTGTGGTTGTTGTCGATCATAGGCACTGCCTTCTTAGGTGCAGACCCCACGATCACAGAATTTTAAAATAAAATCACCATCAGCTCCATTAGCAGGATGGCAGTTGGACTCACAGTGGGTCTGCAGCAGCTCCAGCAGTGTTGTCATTTCCCATGAATCTTCCATCCATGTGCCTAAGAGTCTCTCATATGCCCCTAAAGTTTTAGCCTCCACGATTCCAGGCACCCAAACTCTCTGCAAAAAAATTAACCCTGATGTCTCCTCTAAACTTTTCTCCCTTCTAAAAGTCTTCCAGGAAATTTTCATGACCATCACCTCAACATGCTTATCCCAGGTTAGCTCATTGAAGATACTTACTCCTAAAAACAGGAAATTTTTATGCAGCATTAAGAGATTCCAGTTGCACGGATACAACTTTTCTATGGTCGCCATGTCCTGGTGAAACATTTCACCATGTTTGTCAATGACCGCACCGAGATCAGCAGGGAAGAAGTTCAAGGGCAATTCTTCCTCAGGAGTTTGCGGAGGAGCTAGTGGAGTTGTTCAAGTGAACCGGTACGGACTTGAAGGGCCGACATGGCCTGTTTCCATGCTGTAAACGGTTATATGGTTATTTATGTAAAGTGTCATCTTGGAAGAGACAGTTCCCATGCTGTATGGGTCTAATAAAGCTGTACGCTCCTTCAACACCAGAACCCATCTTCGCAAAGAACAGGCTGACAACCATTAGAGAGGTGGGTTCCTAATTTAATTTTCATTTCACTTTCCAATGATATCACAGGAACACACAGGCCACTCTAATCCCAGGCCTCAATGTGGCCTGCTCAGTCTCCTGTCTGAAAGTGTAGCTTTAGCACTAAACTTTCAGATATACTTTTCTCTCAAAGCTTTAATTAAAAAAAAAAGTTTTTGACATACAGCATGGTAACAAACACTTCCGGTTCTGAAGCCTGTGCTGCCAAAATACCCCAATTTACCTAGAACTCCCGTCCATTTTGGAGGGTGGGAGGAAACCCACACGGACACAGGGAGAACGTACAAACTCCTTACAGATAGCACCAGATTCGAATCCAGGTCACTGGCATTGTAACAGCGTTGAACTAACCGTGCCACTATGTGGTAGAAAAGAGTGCAACTCTATTTCTCATGGCCTCATATAAATGCCTTGCCTGTGCTTGACTTGCCCCTTGGTCAATATTTACATCCCTCCAAGAAGATAGGTGTTTATCATTCCACAAATCATCTCAATCAAGAAACATATCACATGGCAGAATTTTCACAGTGCTGCTCTGCAGGGTTGTCCAAGATTCTGTGTTCGGGCCCCTTGAAACACAGCCTTATGAATTGGAAGTGGGAGTCATATAATTAACTGCAGGCATCACTCAATGATTGTGTATCCATATTAAATGTACAAGTGGATATCATGTCCATTTGGCCATAGGAGCAGGGGTATTTCTGATATTTGACACAGTGGGTAGTGCAACACATTTACAGCACCAGATTCGAATCCAGCGCTGTCTGTAAGGAGTTTGTAGTTTCTCCCCGTGTCTATGTGGGTCTCCTCCAGGTCCTCCCACCCTCCAAACATATGGGGTTGACAGGTTAATTGGGTGTAATTAGGCAGGAAGGGCCTTGTAATGTGCTGTATTGTTTAAAAAATAGGAATGAAATTGCCCATAGTTACCAAATTTCTGAGACCTCAAAACAATATGTAGCGCTGAAGCACCCTGGTACCATTAAGTTGAGGGGGAGGGTGATCTCAGACCCATATACTCATGGTTTGGATTGAAGAAGATGAAACAGGAAGCAAAGTGAGAAGTTGCTCAAACTGGAGAATCTTCATAAGAACCTTAGCTCAGTTAATAATGGAAATCCTGTCTGTAACTACCACTTTGTTTCCAAATGATAGAAGTAGTACTTTGTGTGAGGCAATGAGAAGCTGTGACTACTGTAGCAAAGGTGAGTAATAAACTCATTATTAGAAATGTTCCTTACCATGTAAGTATAAAGGTGAATTACTGTTAGGCATACAAATCAGCACAGAAAATCTTGGAATTATTTATGTATCATTATAGTAACTGGAGAAGCCAAGTGGGAATAATTACAAATGTTACAAGTCTGTGAGCAATGTTTTGTTGAAAAATAATCAAACAAGGCAAGCCCCCTGCTCAGACGCAGGAGTATTAGCTTGCTAAGAGGTCCCAATTCCAATAGGCTGGAGAATTTCCTTTTTTTAAAATGTAGTAATCTCAGGGTTATAATTACCATTATTATTGATTATATTGGCTCTGAAAGTTGCTGAAGACTCTCCAAACAATGAGAATAGTATTTAAACTGCAGTGCAATGGTCGAGTTGTTGAATGAGTCATCTACAGACCTAGAATGGTCTAGAGATGGAAGATCAACTTCTTAAGCAAAGAAATTCAGTTCATCAAATAATCTGGAATACTAGAACTATGTCCGGTGAAGACTGACACTGAAACAAATGTAGTGTCAAAAATTTATCTGGTCACTTTCCTAAGGAAGGAAACCTCTCTACATCCAGACTGGCTTGATATTACTGGCATAAGATTGACTGTTAAGTACACTCTGAAATGGTTCTACTAGCTACTGAATGGTATCAAACTGCTAAGAGAAGATTTAAACTCCGCCATTGCTCCTGCCCAATGAACCTTCCTCTGCCCGAAAACTTACGCAGCATAGAAACAGGCCCTTCAGCCCAACTTGTGCATGGCAACAATTGCCTGTCCTTGGTCCATACCCCTCAAAAGCTTTCCTATCCACTTCCTCTGGCTGTTTGTTCTGTGTCCACCACCCTATGGGTGGAAAAACATGCCCTTTAGTCTCCTTGCTTACATGATGACCTGGAAGTGGATATTCGCTGTCTTTTACCTCCCAACTTATAGCCATCGGTCATGCATCTCATAATTTTTTTAAACAAAAATAAACTTTATTTATAATAAAAGTACAGTATACAAAATATGTACTTGGCTCTTTATACAGTATTTGTAGTGTTTTTCACTCAATATATTCACAGCATTACTATTTAATATATTAGTAGTGTTTGCACATTTTTTGTGTAAAAGCACCATTGCCACTCATGTGGCCCCCTTGGGTGATACATCTGTTATCTGAGGGACTTCCACTCTGGACCCAGATCCTCAATGAGGCAGAAGGACTCTAGTCGGTGGTCCTTCACCACAAAGCCCTTGGCTGTGCCAAGCTTCAGTGCATCCCTCAGCACATACTCCTGCAGTCTGGAATGTGCCAGTTGGGATTATTCAATCACTGGCATCTTACTGTGCTGGAAGACCAACAGTTTCTGAGAGACCAAAGAGCACCTTTCATTGAGTTGATGGCCTTCCAGAAGCTCTGGATGTCTGTTTGTGTGTCCATCCCTGGGGACAGCTCATAAATCAGTGAATCCTCTGTTACACAGCTGCTAAAGATAAACTGACAAGGACCCTTACATCCCTTTTCAGAATACACAGACAGGCAAGACAAGGGCAGCTGTCTTCTTCTCATCAAAGTCATCCTTTCTTTCTTCTTCAAACTGCTTGATCACAGAAATCCACCCCAAATGTTGGTATATGGAAATAACCACACAGAATGAATATGAGAGTCTATTGTCAAGGCAGAAATGAACCAAAATTATTATTTGCTGCAGCTATACAGGTATATAAAGTACCCCAAACTATAATAGTGATATGAGAACTATATTGTGATACGAGACAGAAAATGGAAAATAAATATAAAAGGATGGACAGAGGATAGGTACTACGGTGCACACAAACCTTTGGCTAATATGATTTGTCCACCTTTGGCAAACCTACATATTTTAGAACCATACAAATGCACAATTCTTTCAGCACAAAAAGAGGCCATTCTGCCCGACAGGGTTTACTGGTTCTTCTTTTTTTTATTTTTTATTTTTTAATTTTTTTATTTTTCACACCATAAATCACATTAGCCATGATATACACTTTTTCTTTTTCACACATATACAGTGACTTTTTCTCCCCCCCCCTCCCTCCTCCCAAGCCACCCCCCCACCCCCCCCTCTCATCCATTTTAGGTATACAATCTAGGTTGCATTAAGCCAGTCAGACAATGTTGTCATTCAACAAAAATACACCAGAAATTCTACTGAGTCCATTCTTTTCTTTCCTTCTCCTTCCATCAACTTAGGTAATGTTTGTCCCCGGTAGGTTTTCGCTATTGTATTTAATGTAAGGCTCCCATACTTGTTCGAATATTTCAATATTATTTCTTAAACTATATGTTATTTTTTCTAATGGAATACATTTATTAATTTCTATATACCATTGTTGTATTTTCAAATTATCTTCCAATTTCCAGGTTGACATAATACATTTTTTTGCTACGGCTAGGGCTATCTTAACAAATCTTTTTTGTGCATCCTCCAAATCAATTCCAAATTCTTTGTTTTTTATGTTGCTTAGGAGAAAGATCTCTGGATTCTTTGGTATATTGTTATCTGTTATTTTATTTAATATCTGATTGAGATCATAGGGTTTACTGGTTCTATGTAAGAGAAAACAAGCTGGTCTCATTACCCCACTCTCTCTCTACAGACATGCAAATGATTTTACTTCAGGTACTTATCCCTCATTCTTTTGAACAGCAGAATGGAACCTACCTCTACAACTAACCCTTAGCAGCATGTGCCAGATCCTGATCATTCCTGGTGGGCCCAAAACTCGCTGGTCCTCGAGCACACAGAGAGCTCAGTGAGGGAATGCTGCTGATTGACACATTCCAGGCTGCAGGCATACAGTTCGTGCTGAGGGATACACTGAGGCTTGGGGGAGCCAAAGCAAGGGCGCTGTGGGGGAAAACCCACCATCTAGAGTCCTTTTGCTGCTGGTCATTGAGATGCTGAACCAGAGGGGAAGTGCCTCAAACAACAGGGTGGGGAGAAACTTCAAGGGACCACAGGAGTGGAAAACTGAGTTCCTTAGCAGATTAGAGAATGAATGTAACAATATACAGCAATGTAATGTATGAAGGTGACACTAAAAAAGAAAAGTATTTGCATGGTTTTTCTTTTGTTTTTTTTCTTTGGCTTGGCTTCGCGGACGAAGATTTATGGAGGGGGTAAAAAGTCCACGTCAGCTGCAGACTCGTTTGTGGCTGACAAGTCCGATGCGGGACAGGCAGACACGATTGCAGCGGTTGCAGGGGAAAATTGGTTGGTTGGGGATGGGTGTTGGGTTTTTCCTCCTTTGCCTTTTGTCAGTGAGGTAGGCTCTGCGGTCTTCTTCAAAGGAGGTTGCTGCCCGCCAAACTGTGAGGCGCCAAGATGCACGGTTTGAGGCGATATCAGCCCACTGGCGGTGGTCAATGTGGCAGGCACCAAGAGATTTCTTTAGGCAGTCCTTGTACCTTTTCTTTGGTGCACCTCTGTCACGGTGGCCAGTGGAGAGCTCGCCATATAACACGATTTTAATCATTTTACATCATTTTAAAGTGAATAAAGTTTATTTTTGGAATAAAAAATACTCTCTGTAAAACAGCTCTCCTGGTTTCTGCAAAATATATCAATATGCTGGAGAAACAGCAGGTCATGCAGCATCCATAGGTCCGAAACATTGGTTACCTTGTGAGGGGCGCTGGACAAAGTGGCGACTCTCTGACTTCCTTAAAGAATTTCATGCATGTTACATTCTAAATGTAGCATTTACTTTCAATGAATGCTGCGTGACCTACTGAGCTTCTCCAGCATGTTTGTATATTGCCCTTGTCTCCTGGTTTCTGAAGGTCAGCCCTTGCCTTAATCACTGGAGTCCATTGAAATTGGAAGGTGTGGAAAGTTGGTGTTGTAAATTCCATGAAGAATTTCATCTGTTCACTCACCTGGCTTCCATGGGGCCACCTGTGTAGAACTTATGCTCAACATTAGCAAAACCAAGGAGAAGATTGAGGACCAGGAGGGAGTCAGGGAACACAATCCAGTCCCCATCAAGGGCTCAGTAGTGGAGAGGGTAAAGATCTTCAAATTCCTGGATTTCAACATCAGCAAAGATCTGTCCTGGAGCTTCCATGTTGATGCCATCAAGAAGAAGGCTCACCAGCAGCTATACTTTGTGAGGTGCTTGAGGAGATTTGGTAGTTCACCGAAGACTCTCGAAAACTTTCTGGCGGGTTGCATCACTGCTTGGTATGGAGGCACCAAATCTCAGGACAAAAAAAACCTTTAGATGGTCGCTAACTTGGCCTGTGCCATCACAGGCACCAGACTTCATGCCAGAGGACATCTACATGAGGCGGTGTCTTAAAAAAGTAGCCTCTATCCTCAAAGACCCCCACCACCCAGGCCATGCCCTCTTCACTTTGCTACCATCAGGAAGGAGGCACAGGAGCCTAAAGATGAGCACCCAGTGACAGAAAATGCTTCATCCCTGTTACCATCAGTTTCCTGAATGATCAATGAACCAAAGACACTGCTTTACTTTTCGTCCACTACTATCTTTATTTTTAATTTTTATATATTATTGTTGTAAGATGATTCATAATATGAATGTTTGCACTGTGATTGCCGCATTTTGTGACTTGTTCATGACAATCAATTAATTCTAATTTTGATTCTGAAGTCATCTGGTGGATAAAACAGGGGAAACTGTTTACTCTGCAGACACCTTATTAATAAATGTACATAGCTTATTTACAAAGCCTTTTTAAAACCGGCTTCTCCCCATACCCTATCTGTTCCATACAGGTTACCTTTACCTTTTTTTCCTTTAGGAACTCTGAAGTCCATCCAAAGGATATATGTACTTCAGTAATTTGAATATACAATAATTCTTGTAATAGGAAATATTAAATGAATCGTACTGGACTGCAATGCTCTGTGAATGATAGCTTCCCATTTGATGTGGTCCATCTTAGCTGCATAAGAATCTCAGGGGCAACTGTTTTCCCCTCAGAGGCAAAAAATTATATGTTCGTGCCTAACATGCTGCAGGGAAGGTGACCACAGCAACAGACAATCAAGGGGCTCAGTAACTGAAGGACCCACACAAGCAGTGGGCTATTGGTTATTTGATGTCGAAGAACTCGCGCAGGCTGAGGGCTGCTGGAGATTGGCTCATGGGAACCAGGATTCAACAGTGTGCTGAAAGCAAGTTGGGCTTCCGAAGGGCCTCGGGAACTGAAGGGTTCCTGACCGTATCAGAGGTTTGGATCAGGAGCTCAGGTTACCGATGGGTTGAACTAGAGTCTGGTTCTCTTTCTCTTATTTGTTAGGGGGTCTGGGCAATGCTCACAGAAACTCTTTGTTTGTCTTACGACAGACAAAAGTTGGTATATCATGTATGTTACATTTTGAATGTATTATTACATGACAATGAAAGGAATCTTTGAAGCTTCAGAATCAGAATTATTGTCATGAACAAGTCATGAAACTTGGTGTTTTGTGGAGCTTTGAACCTAACTTGGCAGAATCAAGGAATAGAGTCTGATGTATAAAACACAATGCTGGAGAAAACTCAGCAGGTCAAACAGTGAACTTCATATAGCAAAGATAAAGATACATAACCAGCATTTTGGGCTTGAGCGCTTCATCAAGGTTGCATGACCAACATTTTGGGCATTGCTACAAAAAAGTACACTGTTTAACCTGCTGCTGAATTTCTCTAGCATTATGTTTTTACTTATCGAAGGCTTTGGTGAGGTCAACAAAGGTGATGTAGAGTCCTTTGTTTTGTTCTCTGCACTTTTCTTGGAGCTGTCTGAGGGCAAAGACCATGTCAGTGGTTCCTCTGTTTGCGCGAAAGCCGCACTGTGATTCTGGGAGAATATTCTCAGCGACACTAGGTATTATTCTATTTAGTAGAATCCTAGCGAAGATTTTGCCTGCAATGGAGAGCAACGTGATTCCCCTGTAGTTTGAGCAGGAAAGGGCTTTGGCAAATACTAGAGCGCATCGGATGTCCCCCAAAGTTCCTCAACATGATTATCCAACTGCACGAAAACCAACAAGGTCGGGTCAGATACAGCAATGAGCTCTCTGAACCCTTCTCCATTAACAATGGCGTGAAGCAAGGCTGTGTTCTCGCACCAACCCTCTTTTCAATCTTCTTCAGCATGATGCTGAACCAAGCCATGAAAGACCCCAACAATGAAGACGCTGTTTACATCCGGTACCGCACGGATGGCAGTCTCTTCAATCTGAGGCGCCTGCAAGCTCACACCAAGACACAAGAGAAACTTGTCCGTGAACTACTCTTTGCAGATGATGCCGCTTTAGTTGCCCATTCAGAGCCAGCTCTTCAGCGCTTGACGTCCTGCTTTGCGGAAACTGCCAAAATGTTTGGCCTGGAAGTCAGCCTGAAGAAAACTGAGGTCCTCCATCAGCCAGCTCCCCACCATGACTACCAGCCCCCCCACATCTCCATCGGGCACACAAAACTCAAAACGGTCAACCAGTTTACCTATCTCGGCTGCACCATTTCATCAGATGCAAGGATCGACAATGAGATAGACAACAGACTCGCCAAGGCAAATAGCGCCTTTGGAAGACTACACAAAAGAGTCTGGAAAAACAACCAACTGAAAAACTTCACAAAGATAAGCGTATACAGAGCCGTTGTCATACCCACACTCCTGTTCGGCTCCGAATCATGGGTCCTCTACCGGCACCACCTACGGCTCCTAGAACGCTTCCACCAGCGTTGTCTCCGCTCCATCCTCAACATCCATTGGAGCGCTCACACCCCTAACGTCGAGGTACTCGAGATGGCAGAGGTCGACAGCATCGAGTCCACGCTGCTGAAGATCCAGCTGCGCTGGATGGGTCACGTCTCCAGAATGGAGGACCATCGCCTTCCCAAGATCGTATTATATGGCGAGCTCTCCACTGGCCACCGTGACAGAGGTGCACCAAAGAAAAGGTACAAGGACTGCCTAAAGAAATCTCTTGGTGCCTGCCACATTGACCACCGCCAGTGGGCTGATAACGCCTCAAACCGTGCATCTTGGCGCCTCACAGTTTGGCGGGCAGCAGCCTCCTTTGAAGAAGACCGCAGAGCCCACCTCACTGACAAAAGGCAAAGGAGGAAAAACCCAACACCCAACCCCAACCAACCAATTTTCCCTTGCAACCGCTGCAATCGTGTCTGCCTGTCCCGCATCGGACTGGTCAGCCACAAACGAGCCTGCAGCTGACGTGGACTTTTTACCCCCTCCATAAATCTTCGTCCGCGAAGCCAAGCCAAAGGATGTTTTTACTTCAACCACAGTGTCTGCAGAGTTTCGTGTGTAACTCCTTATTAGAGTTTGTTGATTTGTCCCATTTCTGAGGCAAGCACTGCACAGTCACTGTCTTTTTGGATCAATGATTAAACTGAGGATTCATTTTATTTTTCGATTGGGAACTTCTTCTGAATGGCACAGAGAAAAAAGGATGACCTTAATCACCATCATGTGGAATCATACTTTTTAAAAAAAAATTAGACAAACAGAAAAGTTACAGGTCCCTCTGGCCCCGTGCCCCCCAAATACACCAATTAACTAACTTACAAACCACATACTTTTCTGGAGATTGGGAGGAAACCAGAGTTCCTGGGAAAAACCCAACACAGGTCACAAGGAGAATGGCTCACAGACAGTGCTGGATTCGAACCCATGTCACTGGCTCTGTAATAGCATGGTGCTAACAGCTTCATTAATCATGCCACCCGACTCTTCACTACTTTTCTGCCCTATGAATTTTGATTTGGAAAGTACTTCATGTGTCTGAAGTGTTTTAGGATATTGTGAGGTTTTTTTTATTCCTGTCAGCACTCCAGAAAGATCTCGGTAAAATGTGGTCTTAATGTTATCCTTGGCCAGCACACCAACAGGTTATACCTGCCAATTATCCTGGGCTGAGCAAGGGCTTCATGATTCTTTCCCTCACACCCTGACTTAACGAAAAACACATATCCTTAAGGAAGCCTTTGAACATGAGAAACCATCATTTTTTTCAAACTTTCACCAAATCCAAAACCGTACACTAATACATGGAAACAGAGATGATAATGATTAAAAACCATATCGCTGTGTTGTCATAACAAGTAATAAGTAGCAAAAATGTTTTGTTTCTGTTTCCACAGTCCAGAGTTTCAATGAAATATCAAAAAGGCAATGTTTTTTGAGATGATAAATACTGATACCATCACGTCAAACACTTTTTTTCATAGAATTAGTCACCACCACATGCATTTGCCAGATACTTACTGAAAGGCTAGGGATTTTGTTTTCCTTCAGTTTTCTTGGACCATCACGTAATACTACATTTAGAATGTAACATACAGTAAGGAAGACAGAGTCGTCGCTCTCAGAAATGAGGCCCCTGCAAGGCACAAACTCATGACCCCTGATTTACAAGATCACTGAGCTATCGGAGCCTCTCAACAGCATGAATTCATGTCAGTTTAGGCTCTTTCCAGTGTCGAAAAATACTGCTCCAACTCATAAGATTCCTTTATCGTCATGTGCAGCAAGGCTCCTCAACCCTTGCTCTGCTACATTGATGACTGCATTGGTGCTACCTCCTGCACCCATGATGAGCTCATTAACTTTATCCACTTTGCTGCTAACTTCCACTCTCACCTGAAATTCACTTAGTCCATCTCTGGCAACACTTTCTTTTTCAATCTATCTCCATTTTTGGAGACTAACTATCCTCAGACAGCTTGTATAAACTTACCGACTCTCACAGTTACCTTGACTACACCTCACCCTACCTCCTAGAAAGAATTCTATTCCCTCCTCTCAATTCCTCTGTCTCTGCCACATGGATGAGGCCTTCCATTCTAGGATATCTGAGATATTTCCAGAAAACATGGCTTCCCCACAACTGCCTTTAGCTCAGCCCTCACTTTCATCTCCTTTATTCTCCGCACATCTGTCGTGGCTCCCTCTGCCCAGAGATGCAACAACAACAGGATTCTCTCTCTCCTCACCTACCACTCCGTCAGCCTCCACATCCAATATATTATTCTCCACAATTTCCACCACCTACAATGTGATCCTACCAGCCCTCCCCTCTCGTTTTTTCGCAGGAACCACTCCCTCCGTGATTCCCTCATACACTCATCCCTTCCCACTAATCTCTTTCTCAGTACCTACCCCTGTGACTGCAAGAAATGCTACACTTGCATCCACTTCTCCTCCATCATCATCATTTGGGACCCCAAACAGTGCTTCCTAGTGAAGCACCACTTCACCTATGTATCTGTAGGGGGTCATCTACTGAATCCAATGCTCCCATTGTAGCCCCCTCTACATCAGAGAGACTGGATGCAGACTGAGAGATTTTTTTTCCTTGAGTTCTGTTGCAATAGCAAGGCCCTCCAAGTGGCCATCCACCTCAATGACACATTCCAAAGCCACACCAACATATCTGTCCAAGGCCTTGTTTGCTGCCAAGTTGAGGCCACCCATAAATTGGAGGAAGAACCATTTATATTCTGTCTTGGCAGCCTCCAAACAGATGGCATAAGTATCAATTTCTTTAATTTTTCTTACCGCCCCCCCACCCCCACAATTAGTCTCTCTGTTTCCTGCATCCCTCTGTCTACCTTTTTCCAGTTCCTCACCCCCTTCTCTTCCTTCCCCTATCAGAGAGTCCTCTCCCCCAGCACTTTTCAGCTCCTTCCCCCCTCCCATCTGTATCACCTGGCAGCCTGTGCTCCTCCTCCTACCACCCACAATCTTTTTATTTGGGTGTCTGCCATATTTTCAGCTCTCATAAAGAAGGGCCTAGGCCTGAAACATTGACAGTGTTTTGCTTCCCATGAATTGCGTGACCTATATCCATGGGAATTTTAGTGCTTTTGTGTACTGAAATGCAATGCACAAAATTGTGACTTTTGCCTGCTGTAAAGGTACACAAAGAGCACCGAATACTCCGCTCCCACCAATAAGAGAAACAAAAGAGAGTCCCTTCGGAGACACTGAGTGTCCATGGATTCACCTCCTGCGCTCCCACAGCCTCTGCTGCCACACGGTCCCCTGCCCATTCTAGCGGTGAACCCAAACTCCCAGTTCTGAAACTCCAAGAAGCTGCTAACACCCTAGGCCCCTTGGGAATCCTGCTCACCATCAGCACCCTCACTGATACTGGTTCCTTTACTTGTTCCCATGAGCTGCTCTCTAGCAGTCCGCAGTTTGGTGTGAGTGTTTCGGCTGGTCCACTGCTGTGGTCTCCCACACTGTTAGGTCCTCTGGGTTGGAGGCTGGGTGTGTTCTCTCACTCAGGAGCCCTGTACCATTATGCCAATTCCTGCAGAGCCTGAAACTTCATGGTCCACTGCCAAGCAAGGCGACCTCCATCTTGGGCACAGAACTCCGTGGTTTTGCTGATATTTAAAGAAAAAAGACCGCCAACCCCTTCTGCACACCGTTTAAAACCTGCATGGGCCATCAGCATAGCGACTGGGCCGCAGGACCTCACGGAGGAATGTTGTGTCTCCACTCTGCACACTGCAAGTTCCAAACGATAGCAGTGTTGCCGTGACAACACCTCCAGCAGCACTGCCATTTATTTCCTCTTCCCACTTTTTACCTTCACCTTGGTTACGTGAGTTCAATAGCTGAAGACCATTGTGAGATTCGTCAAATGTAAGCCTAACTCTTGGACCAAAAATCAGAGTAAATGGTGGTAGACCATCAACCCAGTTCCAAATTGCTTCACAAGTGGGTGGTTTAAAAGGTCCAAAGGTCATATTGACTGATTACGATCTGCTGTAAAAGGTTGTGGAAAAACACAAATTTTTCCAAATAATTTTGGGAGATGATATTAGAGAGCAATTCAGAGTCCATGTAAAAGAATAGGTCACAGGGAAATAATTAGTGAACAGAATTTACAAGATCGCTCTGAACACAGGCATAGATTCAATGGACAGAAAAGCCTTCTTCAAGTTCATAAGGGAAAGATAATGAGGAATAAATATATTAAATTAGCATTTTAAAAAATATAATGGGGCACTTTAAATGGAATAGTATACATTAAAAAATCCCTTTGAGAGAATGATTTTTATTTTGCACAAAGGCACTAGACATTGAAACCAAATTTTCCTTGCATTTAAAATCATTGGGAAGATATTCCAAATTCTGCGGGTTGCTACGATATCAAAACCTTTAAATTTTTGTTAGACGAGCAGGTATTTTCTTGGCCAGCTGCTCATAATCCTGGCTGTATCTGCAGATAAATGGTAACTAGTTTGAAGAAGATACTAAATACTCTGCGAATTTGGCACAGTCCATGGAGTTAATGGCCTTTCTTTAAATGGACAAAATTCTCAGATGAAACCATGGTTCAGACAAGTTCGCTAATATCAGGTCCTACAACTGATCTCTTGATTTGGGGAAGAGGGAAGTGGGCATGTTTCCTGGAACTGATATCTCTTTCCAGAAACCCCTGCTGTAAAATGATTTGTGTGAACCCCTTCTTACCCTCCATCAACTCCTCCCTCCGCCTATTTAACACAGACAACATTCTTAAGGACCCACTCCAAATGGATACATTCTCCCTGCCCTCTAGCCAATGCAGAGATTTTTTTTACAAATTACGCACCAACAGGTTTAAAAATAGTTTCTTCCCAGCAGTCCTCAGGCTCCTAAATGAACCCCACAACAATGGTCTCATGCTGCCCTTACAAATTATGTTTTTCACTGTAACTCTATATTCTTTAACTATGCTCTTGTACTTCTACTTTGTACAGCAGTATGAAAGTTAGAGTTGACTCGCTAGACTGCTTACGGAAGAACCCTTCTCACTACCAGGTATAATGTGACAAAATATTTGAACTTGAATGAATGACAGGGTTTGTTACGATGGCCTCAGTAGTTGAATACCCCGCCGGGAAATATCTAGGAGAATACTAGAGAGTAACTAATATAAACTGATAAGAATGTTGACAAAAGTAAACAAATTCTGATTCCAAATTTTTCACTGTAAAATTAAAAAGGTCAAAAAAAGCTACCAATGTAACAATGTAGTCGTATAAAATTGTCTGTGGCATTGTTTCAACAGATCTTGCGATTAGAAATGAAATATCAAAGAGTTGACATTTTCAATGGTGGTGATGTTTAAGTGTTCATGCATGATCATCACTTCTCAATCCCCCCCCCCCCACTCTTTGTTGAGAAAGTGTTAGGTTCGGTGGGTTCAAAGAGAGATGAGTCTGGACTCAAGGGTTTGCAATCAAACATGACTTTATTAACACAACAATTTATAAGGGAGCGTGGGAACAGATCATAATGGGAAACAAACAGGGGAGAACGTTAAACAGTACACAATTACTAATTCACACATGCGATGCAAACATTTGCACACTAAGTAGTATTTATACACACCCTCCTGGCCCCCTGAAAAAGAGGTGGTGGATCTGGTAACACTGTACCAACAGGGGTATATGCATGTTCGGGGACCCCTGATCAATTGAAAGATGGATCTGGTACCACTGCACCTGCAGGGGTATATGGACACCCTGGATCCCTGATCAGTTGGGAGTGGCAGCTCTACTGTCACTATTGATCTATAGCAATTTGAGCTATAGCAATACCACGGTTCATCTTCAGTGCAGTGTGCACCTTACCTGTAACCCTTCCAAGCGATGGCTGCAGGAGCAACCTGGCATGGAGCGGTGTCTGGGACTATCACCACAAGGCAGAGTGAGTAAATGTCCTTTGCTAAATGCAGGGGTCTAGTCAATAAGGACATGAGGTTGTTACAAGCCCAGAGGTCCCCAAAACCCAGCAGCAATAGATATTCATCAAGACAAATGGTTACTTAAAAAGTTGCTTTTAATTATCTTTAAAAATGAAAACAGAATCACACTTTAACATATCACTATTGATTTAACTAACCTAACTTAACCTCCTTCTAATTTTAAGCGCACGTGTATGTAATGTGTCTATAAGTTCAGAAATGTTCTTTGATTCACAGTCCAATCTCACTTCTCATTCCTCCAAGTTCACTGGTTGCAGGCAATTCTTATACTGTGCTCAGAATTTAACATTAATAAAGTTCACCAGGCTTTGGTGCTTGAAAGGTAAATGGTTACCATTCTGGAAGGTTCTTGTCGGTTTGTTGTACGCTGGACACCCACAACTGATTCCTTTTTAATCAGCCACTTCAGTATCTTGCCAAAGAAACTTGTCCCCTCAGGGTTTTCCAGATGATAATCTCTTTCTTTCAGGACACCACAGAGTGCCTTTTTGTTTCTCTTATTTTAAGTGAAACATTAGACAGCCAGTCCTCTCCTCTTGCATGAACCACAAGGGCATTGACCAGGCTGAACTAAACACTCACAACCTGTCTTCCAAATGGGGTTTTCCACAAGCTTCCAAGCTTGTCCTGTTCCAGTCCCAGTTGCTGCTGCTGACTGTATAACTGCAGAACTGATCGCTGTGTGTGTCTCTAGGCACTATCAAGTGCTCCAGGTAAGTTCATGCGCTGGCAGACGTGGCTGGGGGAGTCCAGCTGGCACGTTCAGGTGACCACAGAGAGGACGCCATTCTGTCCCTTGAACGTGCCAGCTAATGGATAGCCGTCTACCAGCGATAGCTGGCACTGTGGCCTAATCCCGCTCACGCTGCCTTGACGTCATTTACAGCGCATCAAGGCATGACTGACAAACAATATCAAGACACAAAAAAAGTTTCAAAGCTCTGCCAAAAAAAACCAAATTAATGTAATATTTTGAGTTTGCATCTAGCGCATTTTTTATTTGCAGCTGTACAAATGCCGGTCGCTACCCCCTTGCCCGCCTGACTCGTGCTGCTGGTCTCTCCCCCCCGCCTGCCCGACTCGCGCTGCCGGTGCCTCCAACTCGTGCTACCGGTGCCTCTGACTCGCGCTACGGGTGCCTCCCCCCTCGCCCACCCGACACACGCTGTCGGTCTCTCCCCCCTCGCCCACCTGACTCGTGCTGCTGGTCTCTCCTCCCCCCCCTGCCTGCCCAACTCACACTGATGGAATCTCCCCCCTTGCCCGCTCAACTCACGTTGCCAGTGCTGTGCATCAAAAAACCCACTGAAACCCAGAGTCGATGGCTGACGATGTCATCAGCCCGCCACCTGGCAGCCCGGCTGTTTTCAGCTGTCACAGGGGATATTCCGAGCAGGATATTACACCTACTGGAGAAGGGTTAGGTAAGTAGACCTCCTAGCCAGGGAATCCAGTTTCAGATGGCCACCTGACATCTGCACAGGAGTACAATGTGCAGCTTTACAGTCGGGTATTGTGGCCATCTAAAAGTGCCTTCTCTCTCTCTGAGAGAAAACCTGTTTGACTCTCTCTGCTTGCAAAACCACATGACCCTCCTATAACAGCAAGTTCCACTCCAGACAATCTGTAGCTCCAACAAATTCTTTAATCGGTTACCTTTCTGTAAGCAACAATCCATTAGTTAAGTCTCTTGCACACTCTCCAAAGCTTTTGCAAAGGCTCTAGGGCTGATAGGTCTAGCATTAGCAGAGCTCCAGTGTTTTAAATAAGATCTGTTTTAAAGTGTTTGTATGTGACCTATACTGAAAAACCTACCCCTCTTTATCTCCCAAAAACATATCTATATTCTGAAACGTGGTGAATTGAACTAGCCAATGGCAAGGTGTGCACTGACCAGTGGTCTGAACCCAATCTCAACTGACTTTGTCTGTAATTTTGTAACTTTGAGTGAAAAAAAAGTACATCACATACTGACAGGTGATGTGATTTCCAAATGAGTTTCAGATGGGGAGGCCACGTGACCACCAGCAACAGGCAGGGAGGCCAAGCCTCCTCCACACACAACAACCCCCCTCTGCCTGACCACCTACCCCTCTTCCTCTGCCACCTGACCTATTTTTCCTCACCTCTCTCTCTAGCTCTCTCTGTCTCTGTGTATCTCTCTTTCCCTTTGACTGCCACTTGCCAATCAACTGCCTTTATTCATCTCTGGTTCACTGGTCTCTTACTGACCCTCATTAACATCTCCTGTCCACATTATACCACCTCCCTCCCCTCTGCACCCTCAATCTTCATGATGGGTTCCAGCCCAAAACATTGACCAATCTTTTTCTCCCAGTGATGCTGCTCGACCCACTGAGTTCCTCTAGCTGGCTGACATTTAAGCCACGTCTTAGCCACTGCTGTAACTCTGTAACCTACTGCTGGAGCCAGATGCATGTAAATTTCATTGTTTACATTTGCATGTTAGAACCCATATTTATTCTTATAAAGATTCTCAATAATTTCACTGCTTACAGCATAATCATTTTCTGTGCTGAAATTAAAAAATAATAATTCACTGAGGCAAATAATCATTTCACATCCTGTCAAACTGTATGAATAGTACTGTCCCTTTTTTTTTACATTTGTGAAATAGAAACAGCGCCATACATCCACCACTATTTGCGTTTGTTGGAGTATGAGGAATCTTGCTGTTGTATAATTTTGTTCACTATTGAATTAAAGGATAAGCACATGATAACAACGATGTCTGAGGGTCATCATTTTCTCGCAGGCATCAGCATTCAGCTGGATCAGGTACCGATTTTATTATCACTGTTGGTGATTCTAATCCTACGTGGCAGTGTTATTGGTAGCATATTATTTATATTTTAATATCCCACCCAAACCCTGCATCACATTCCATGGAGTGAAGAGGCAAACTATGTTAAGATTCATGAGGAGTAATCAGCTTGTGCAATGTTTACTCCCGTTCTAGAGATTAGATACTGACACCTATAATGTACAGTATATCCCAATGTGTGTGCGACTAAGTGGGGAAATAGGCTTAAGCATTCTCTATTACATTATTTCCAGCAGCTGCAGACTCCTTGTTAAGATGCCACACCTCCTCCCTCACCACCATTTGGGGCTCCAAACAGCCCTTCCAAGTGAAGCAACACTTCACTTGTGCATTGGCAGGAGTCATCGTCTATATCTGGTGCTCCCATTGTAGCCTTCTCTCTACACTGGAGAGACTGGACGCAGACTGGAAGATTGCTTCGCTGAGCACCTTCGCTCTGCGTCAGTGACAGGGATCTCCCAGTGGCCAATCTTTTCAATTCTGTGTCCCACTCCCACACTGACATGTTCTTCCATGGCCTCCATAATTAAGACCACCCTTAATTATTAGCTGTCTGGGCCTCTCCCAACCGGATGGCATTAACATCAACCTGTGGGGTCTGCTAACTTATTCCCGTTCTCCCTCTTTTCCCTATCCCTCTGTCTTCCCTCCTCTAGTTCTCCACACACTTCCCTCTACTTTAACAGCCTTCCCCTCTTCTCACTTGCTGGTGTTCCCTCCCTCTCTTTCCACCTATTTCCTCTGCGACTGAAATCCTCCCCACCCCTCCTCCATCCATTTTGTTCAGGCGCCTGTCTATATTTTGCTCATACCTTGATGAAAGGCTCAAATTGAAATGTTGTGTATCTTTATTTTTGCAATATGAAGTACAGTTTGACCTGCTGAGTTTCTCCAGCATTGTGTTTTTATTTCAATCACACTGTCTGAGACATGTTTTGTGTTTTGGAATTGCATTGTTATTTTAAAATGAAAGTTCTGACAAAAAAGTGTGAATGAACAAGCACTCAGTGAGGACAGATTGAAGAGGTACATATTTGTCCTCAAAACAGTTGGAAAAGAATTCTAGTATTCTTAAAATCAGCAATTTGGTATTACTGCATCATGTTTCTCACTTCCAAAAGCTGTCAATCAATTCTTTCTTGCATTTTTGCTCAATGCAATAATGTGAAATGTCCTTGTGAGTTGCTGCCTTATCTGATGTGAAAAACACTCTTTTCTGCCTTACACTTCCTGATGGATGCTGCACAATGTTAAGTAAACAACGAGGCTGCAGGTACTTTCTCAGTAAGGGCTCAGGCCTGAAACATCAACTGCCTATTGCTGTGTGACCTGCTGAAATTCCACTGCACTTCTGCATATTGTTGATGGACTTGATGTTTACTTCCAATTGTTTTTTTGAGGATCTAAGGTGAAATGCATGCAAGGAGAGATCTTGTAATTAAAAAAAATCAATGTTGTATTGGTTTCTCCTCACTTGTCAGGACGGTGCAACAGAAAATGCATTTCCCGAGAAGATTGAGGTGGACAAAGCTACTGTCCACCATCCTGTCCATATTCTACAGGAGCTCTATTGACAGTAACCTAGATAGCTGCATCACAGTGTTGTACAGTTGCTGCAGAGCAGTGGATCAGAAGTCAATCCACAGGACTATAAGAGTGGCAGAGAGGATCACTAGGGTTTCCCTCCCCCACCCCATCGACGTGATCAACTGGGATCATTTCTGGAGGCCTCATATAATCATTAAGGATCCCTACCACCCTGTAAACAGCATCTCCCAGCTACTCCTGTCGAGAAAGAGATACAAAAGTATTAGAGCCATAACTACTGAGAAACAGCATCTTCCCACAGGCAGTGAGACTGCTGAATGACTGATGAACTGCTCATACAATCCCTCCGAGACTCTACTATTTATTGAACAATATTTATTTATTTTTATATATGTACTGCATATAAATCACTTGTAAATACAGTATGTGAACCATCTCTATACATGGTACTGTGGTCCTGTGGACTGAAAAATGCTGTTTCATCCAGTTATACTTTACAATTGAATAATAATAATTTTGAACTTGAACTTTAAACACACTTAAGTTGCAGTCACAACTTGTGGCTCATCTATAGTATTCCCTTTTGTAAAAAAAATATAATTTATTCATAAAATTTGGAAACATGATATAGGATATTCAACATTATATTTTCCGTCTGGCCATTCTCCAACCAGATGGCATTAACATCGACTCCTCCAATTTGTGTTAAATCCTCCCAAGAGTCTCTCTTTCCTTATCCCTCTGTCTCATTTTCTCCAGCTCCCCACCCCCTTCTCTTTCCAGAGACCATCCCTCTCCCCATCACTTCTCAGCTCTTTTCTCTTCTCCCCTCCCATATCCACCTATGACCTCTTACCTATTAGCCTGTGCTCCTTCCTCCTCTCCTCTACTCCTCCCACTTTTTTAATTCAGGCATTTGCTGCTTTCTGCTCCTAACTTGAACAACTCTGGCCTGAAATGTTGGTCAGAATCCGAATTTATTGTCACGACCATGCCGTGAAATTTGTGGTTTTGAGCAAGTGTAAATATTAATTACAGATGCAAATATTAAAACTATAAATTATATTTTAAAAATAAATAAACTAGAGCAAAAAGAGGGGAAAGTGAGGTAGTATCTGTGGGCCATTGTCCATTCAAAAATATGATGGCAAAGGGGAAGAAGTTAGAAACATAGAAGATAGGAGCAGGAGTAGGTCATTCGGCCCTTCGAGCCTGCTCCGCCATTCAATGAGATCATGGCTGATCTTAAAGTTCAGTACCCGTCCCCGCCTTCTCTCCATAAATGCTGGTGGGCGTTCGTCTTCAGACTACTGTGCTTCCTTCCTAATTGTTGCAGTGTGAAGAGGGCATGACCTGGGTGATAAGGGTCCTTGAGCATAGATGCTGATTTCTCATGACACTGCCTCTTGTAGATGTCCTCTTTACTTCCTATTGACGAATTTCTTCAGCATGCTTGTGCATTGTACAGGACATTCAAGTTGCAGTTCACAGTAGAAGACATAATGTTCCATTTGCTTCCAAGATTTACATTATATCAACATGATGTCAATCATTCTTTTATGCCTTTTACATGACTAGGTAGTCTGAGGAGTTGTTACAATCCTACTGTGTGGAGTAGCGAAATGGACCTTTACTGCGGATTTTTCTCATAGACGCCATTGAGTTGTGGCAGGACTCTCAACTCATAGTGCTGGACCTCAGAATTTGTCTGTGAGTGACAGTTCATAGTGGATGGCTCCTCACATTGGAAGATCCGCAGGTTTCCAGCTGTTGATGCAAGGATCCTTGACGTGGTTCATCCTTGTCATTCCAAGGATGGACACAGAGCTGCTGAAAGTCAATTGACATGGTGAAAGACACCCTTTGGCCTGCCCAAAATCTGTTGGTCTTCCAGCACACTGAGATGTCAGTGATGGAATGCTGGCAACTGGTACATTCCAGGCTGAGGGATGGATTGAGACTTGGTGCAGCCAACTTGGGGATGGTGTGAAAGGACACAGTCTAGAGCACTTCCATCACAGGCATTTACGGGGCTGAGTCGGGAGGGGGGGTGGGGTGGGGTGGGTGGTAACTACAAGGTGCCACAGTGAAGGCAACGCTGCTAAATAGAAAATTATTGTAACAATGTACAGTGATGGAAATGTATGGATACGGCACTAAGGGTAGGAAGAGACTCTGAATGGTTTTCTTTTTATCAATAATGTATTGTTTAATAAAAAAACCCACAAGCTTCCAGCAGACTGAGGCTGCTGTTCATGGAGTTGATGACCCACCAGTAGCAGTTGATGTTTGTCTGAGCTTTTTCAGCATGAACCTCATCAAAGACCATTGTCCCTTCTTCCACACATTCAAACACATGATGAGCAGGGCACTCGATTGCTCAAGCCTGTCCATTATTCAGCCTGAACATATCTGATCTAGGCTGGCCTCAACTCCCCTTCTGTACTAAATCCCCATAATTCTACGAGTTTATTGTCAAAACATGAGATTCAAGATTTTTAAAAAATAATCATGCGATAAATCTGAAAATATATTACATGAAATTTCCTGTAGTCTATTGTAAGGCAGATAAAGATTTACCATCAGCAGAAATTGCCTGAAGCCCCTTACAGTCAGAGCACTCCAGTCAGAACCATTGGCAACCCATATCCAAACCTCCGACGCAATCAGGAAATCTTCAGCACCCTATAGCCACTGTCCTGCATCTTGGTTCTGATACCTGGTACCCCTCCAGCCAGTCTCCAGCAGTCCACAGACTGGTGCCAGGCAGTCACCAGCAAGCCCACAATTTGCATGGGTTCCTTGCATCGAGGAACATTAGTTCAAATAACACACATACCAAAATTCTTATTTGCTGTACCCACACAGATATAACATATGAAGATAAACAGTGCAAATTAAATTACCATAATGTGCCGAGAGAGAGATAATTGATATAAAAGAATAGACAAATGATTATTCACAGTTTCTGTTAGAGCTAAAATAGTCGTGTTTCAGTAGTACAGACAGATTGTTTCAATGTCCCAGAACTCTTTCTGGTTAGGGGACTTCCGTGGAGTTCAAGAGCCTAATGGTTGTTGGGGAAAGAAAATTCCTCAATCCTTTAAATTATCTTGCTCCAGTTTAGATGGAGGAGAGGTAGGGTGGGTGTGGGGGGAAAAGAGTGCCAGACTGTGGAGAGGTGGATGGGATGAGAGTGCTAAACTGTGTGGAGAGGTGGAGGGGGTGACTGTGTCAGACCATGAGGAGAGGTGGAGGGGATGAGAGTGATAAACCATGTGGAGAGGTGGAGGGGATGACTGTGAGACCGTGAGGAGAGGTGGAGGGGATGAGAGTGCTAAACCGTGAGGAAAGGTGGAGGGAGTGACTGTGTCAGACCGTGAGGAGAGGTGGAGGGGGTGACTGTGTCAGACCGTGAGGAGAGGTGGAGGGGGTGACTGTGTCCGACCGTGAGGAGAGGTGGAGGGGGTGACTGTGTCCGACCGTGAGGAGAGGTGGAGGGGGTGACTGTGTCCGACCGTGAGGAGAGGTGGAGGGGGTGAGGAGAGGTGGAGGGGGTGACTGTGTCAGACCGTGAGGAGAGGTGGAGGGGGTGACTGTGTCAGACCGTGAGGAGAGGTGGAGGGGGTGACTGTGTCCGACCGTGAGGAGAGGTGGAGGGGGTGACTGTGTCAGACCGTGAGGAGAGGTGGAGGGGGTGAGGAGAGGTGGAGGGGGTGACTGTGTCAGACCGTGAGGAGAGGTGGAGGGGGTGACTGTGTCCGACCGTGAGGAGAGGTGGAGGGGGTGGCTGTGTCCGACCGTGAGGAGAGGTGGAGGGGGTGACTGTGTCCGACCGTGAGGAGAGGTGGAGGGGGTGACTGTGTCCGACCGTGAGGAGAGGTGGAGGGGGTGACTGTGTCCGACCGTGAGGAGAGGTGGAGGGGGTGACTGTGTCAGACCGTGAGGAGAGGTGGAGGGGGTGACTGTGTCCGACCGTGAGGAGAGGTGGAGGGGGTGACTGTGTCCGACCGTGAGGAGAGGTGGAGGGGGTGACTGTGTCAGACCGTGAGGAGAGGTGGAGGGGGTGAGGAGAGGTGGAGGGGGTGACTGTGTCAGACCGTGAGGAGAGGTGGAGGGGGTGACTGTGTCAGACCGTGAGGAGAGGTGGAGGGGGTGACTGTGTCCGACCGTGAGGAGAGGTGGAGGGGGTGACTGTGTCCGACCGTGAGGAGAGGTGGAGGGGGTGAGGAGAGGTGGAGGGGGTGACTGTGTCAGACCGTGAGGAGAGGTGGAGGGGGTGACTGTGTCCGACCGTGAGGAGAGGTGGAGGGGGTGACTGTGTCCGACCGTGAGGAGAGGTGGAGGGGGTGACTGTGTCCGACCGTGAGGAGAGGTGGAGGGGGTGACTGTGTCCGACCGTGAGGAGAGGTGGAGGGGGTGACTGTGTCAGACCGTGAGGAGAGGTGGAGGGGGTGAGGAGAGGTGGAGGGGGTGACTGTGTCAGACCGTGAGGAGAGGTGGAGGGGGTGACTGTGTCAGACCGTGAGGAGAGGTGGAGGGGGTGACTGTGTCCGACCGTGAGGAGAGGTGGAGATGGTGACTGTGTCAGACCGTGAGGAGAGGTGGAGGGGGTGAGGAGAGGTGGAGGGGGTGACTGTGTCAGACCGTGAGGAGAGGTGGAGGGGGTGACTGTGTCCGACCGTGAGGAGAGGTGGAGGGGGTGACTGTGTCCGACCGTGAGGAGAGGTGGAGGGGGTGACTGTGTCCGACCGTGAGGAGAGGTGGAGGGGGTGACTGTGTCCGACCGTGAGGAGAGGTGGAGGGGGTGACTGTGTCCGACCGTGAGGAGAGGTGGAGGGGGTGACTGTGTCCGACCGTGAGGAGAGGTGGAGGGGGTGACTGTGTCCGACCGTGAGGAGAGGTGGAGGGGGTGACTGTGTCCGACCGTGAGGAGAGGTGGAGGGGGTGACTGTGTCCGACCGTGAGGAGAGGTGGAGGGGGTGACTGTGTCCGACCGTGAGGAGAGGTGGAGGGGGTGACTGTGTCCGACCGTGAGGAGAGGTGGAGGAGGTGACTGTGTCCGACCGTGAGGAGAGGTGGAGGGGGTGACTGTGTCCGACCGTGAGGAGAGGTGGAGGGGGTGACTGTGTCCGACCGTGAGGAGAGGTGGAGGGGGTGACTGTGTCAGACCGTGAGGAGAGGTGGAGGGGGTGACTGTGTCAGACCGTGAGGAGAGGTGGAGGGGGTGACTGTGTCCGACCGTGAGGAGAGGTGGAGGGGGTGACTGTGCCAGACCGTGAGGAGAGGTGGAGGGGGTGACTGTGTCAGACCGTGAGGAGAGGTGGAGGGGGTGACTGTGTCCGACCGTGAGGAGAGGTGGAGGGGGTGACTGTGTCCGACCGTGAGGAGAGGTGGAGGGGGTGACTGTGTCCGACCGTGAGGAGAGGTGGAGGGGGTGACTGTGTCCGACCGTGAGGAGAGGTGGAGGGGGTGACTGTGTCAGACCGTGAGGAGAGGTGGAGGGGGTGACTGTGTCAGACCGTGAGGAGAGGTGGAGGGGGTGACTGTGTCCGACCGTGAGGAGAGGTGGAGGGGGTGACTGTGCCAGACCGTGAGGAGAGGTGGAGCGGGTGACTGTGTCAGACCGTGAGGAGAGGTGGAGGGGGTGACTGTGTCAGACCGTGAGGAGAGGTGGAGGGGGTGAATGTGCCACATTGTCTGGAGTGGCGGAGAGGTTGTGTATACCAGCCTGAGAGGAAAGATGAACAGAGCGTGCGGACAGGTGGAGAAAAGGTACCAGATCCAGCGGCAGCCGCAGCGCTTCGGGGTCCTGAGCTCAGGCTGCAGTTCGCCAACCCCCCACGCCAGAGGCGGCAGTAAGTGTGCGTATCCGCCGCGACCCAACGTTGCCGTTTGCAGTCAGGGGGATGCGATTAAGGCGGGCGAAGTGTGTGTGTGTGTGTGTGTGTGTGTGAGTGAGAAAGACGGGCTATGATTGGAGCTGGCGAGCCGGGTGCGCGTGAATCAGGCTGTGATTGGTGCGGCCAAGTTTTTGTGTGTGTGTGTGTGTGTGTGAGAGTGAGAGCAAGAGAGTGTGAGTCTGAGTGAGAATGGCTGTGATTGGTGCGGGCGGGCAGAGTGTGTGCGTGTGTGTGAGTGAGTGAGAAACGGGCGGTGATTGGTGAAGCGAATATATATATATGAGACATGGGCTGTGATTGGTGAAGCCTGTAGATGTGGAAGGCAGGCTGTGATTGGTGTGGGCGAGTGTGTGTGAGAGATGGGGTGTGATTGGTGCGCGGAGTGTGTATGTGAGAGAGGTGGGCTGTGATTGGTGCGAGCAGTATGTGTGAGAGAGATGGGCTGTGATTGGTGCGGCGAGTGTGTGTGTGTGTGTGAGAGACGGGCTGTCTCCCTCACACAACGTGACCACATTATTTTATCCCCTTCTCTCTCCCTCTCCTTCAGTCTTCTCCTCTGATCCAAGATGTAACTTCACCGCTCTTTTTGTCTAATAACTTGTTCTTTGGGGCTTTCCCAACTCTACCTGTTATCGACCAGCTTTCCTTAAAAAAAAAGATGAGCGTTTAATTGAAGTGAATTATTTATTTTCTCTTTCTTTCTCTCCCTCCCAACTTCGGATTTAATCAAAAGGCGAGCAGTAAGCTTTGTAAATACAGACCAGCCAGGGCTTCACCACATCGACGGGATTGATTCATGTGGAATTTTCCCCTCTTCGCAGAGAAAATTGGAACAACAGGATGACAAGAGAAAGACCCAAGAGGAATATAATTCACAAAAGATTAGTAAGTGGCTTTGGAAGTTGTTTGAAATCTTTATTTTAATGTGCGAGGTGGTTTAGGCGTTAACATTTTTAACAAGGTTTTTTGTTATGGTTTGGGCTGCAAGGTATCCCCATTGTATGCTCTCGTTTTATTTTATTCCCCTAATTATGGACACAATGCTTCGCTTCATGGATTATCTATTGGCCTTGGTGCCTAATGTTAGAGGGGGCTGGTTTTGCTGCTTGTCTGCCCGTCCTTTTTGCCGGATCCGATCCTATTATCTAATGGTGCTGGACCTTGCCTGTTGTGTGTCGAAGCTCCTTCCTTACGCGGGAGGGACGAGGTTCGGTCACGGACACGCTGAGCCCCTCTCCTGCAAGGGTTTGTTTCCCCGTCCCCTCTCTCCCCTGCTCGGCCCCCCATTTTGGATCTTTCCGCCGCCGATTGGCTCTGCTTGCATTTAATGGCAACGCACACCGTCTTGTTGTTGAACTCTTGTGTCCAAGCAAGGTTTTTCCTTTCTCCCTTTCCTCTCAACAGCTGAACTCCGTTTTCCACCTCGCTGCACGGCCCTTGTACCTCCATTCACGTCGGCTTTTTTGTACAAGTTGCCAGCAAGAACAATTTAGTATGAGTTTTCTGGTGTTTGCCACATGGTCACGCTGTAATCTGGTTGCAATGTTTGCATTCTCTCTCCCCCCCCCCCCCCCATCTTTCTTCAAAGAAAGGGTTACTGTCTGCAGTTGGCGGATGTGAATTATTCAGGGCCTGAAGGTAAAGGGGAGATTGCAGATGTTTGAAAGGCTTCAATTGCAATCTGGGTTGTAAAAGCATCAAGGTTGCAAGTGAATTCTCGAGGTTTTTTTGGATCCGCAGCGGTCTGTGTGACCCGACAGACGCCAGTGTTTAAATGAGGAAGGTGACTCGTTCACTCCGGAACATTACTGCACTTCACTCGGTCCCCCAGCATTGGGACCACTCTTCTTTGCCCATTCCGCCAAACAAAAAGTCCCATAATCGGGAGTCCTCCCGTGAACAAGAGAGGTCTTGTGTATCTGATAACTTGTCAAATGGCTAATTGGATAGAAGGCATTCGGGGCCACACGGAAGCAACTTGCAAAAAATACCAAGCTGGGTGTATTTTAAAGAACATCTGACGCATTGCGGGATTTAAAGTTTTAGGTGTCTGTCGTCTGTGTTAAATAACATGGTTTTGCAGCCTCTATTTTGCTGGAAAACCTTGCAACAAGTTTTAGGATATTGCCCAACTGCGGGTGACCGGTTTTTACAACAATAACAGACAGTTGGTGCCACTGTCCTTGGGGTTTTGTTGCGGCCGGTGCATGCATTTTCTGTGACAGTTTGTATTTGCCTTCCTTCCCCATGCAAGCTTGCATTCGGGGTGGCAGCTGGTATTGCCCCCGCAGTGCACGCTCGCATTCGGAATGGCCCCTCGCATTTGCCTCCTCTCGGGACATGCTTGCTTTCGGGGTGGTTGCTTTCATTTGCCCCCTCCACCCCGGTGCATGCTTCAATTCGGAATGGCCGCTCACATTTGCAACCCGCCCGTGCATGCTTGCATTCGGGGTGGCCGCGGCTGCAACAAGTCGGCACGAGGGAACCCGTCCAACGCCGTGTCGGCCGCGACGTCACTGCGGTCCGGAACCTTGGGACACGAGGAGGACCGGCCTCCATGACGTCACAATGGAGGGAGGAGGAGTCGTTGTGCGCGGAAGCAGCGGCCGACCCACATGACCGGCTGCATGTTTAATTCACAAAATGTTGCTGGCGACGCGTTGCTGTCCGCGTGAATTGCAGCGAGTTTTCACGGCCTGAGTATCCATTGCGCCCTTTATTTCATCTGTCTTTCGTGACGTGTCAATCGTTAGGGTTTATTTTGCAAATAAACACTGTGCAATCCATGTTCCTCCTGTGCCTGCATGATTGGTTGCAGAGATTAGAGGCTCCGTACGCCGAATTCGTGCTTTACTCTTGTGTGTGTTTAATTCAAGACTGGCAGGGGCGAAGCTCTCCATTCGGTGAGCACTGCATTTTTTTTGGATAATTGCAGCAGTACTTTAACACGGCAAAGGATGTCTGGTAATTAAACACTTCGACGAAGCGTGTGGATGGAACGTGTGGATGCAACTGCAGAGCTCAGCATTTCAGATTGGATTACTGCCACCTGATGCATGTCCCCAAAATCCTCCTTTTCAACCGTTCTTTTGACTTTTGTTGACTTTCTTGCATTATCTTCTGCCCTCCACTATTTCTGATTTTGCTTTTTTTTGTTTCCTAGTGTAAGCGAAGGCTGTAAAAAGTAAACTATTGTGAATGTGTAACCATGTGCTCTTCTGCTAGAGGAAAAATCTCTCTGAGGGAACAAAATGTCAGGTGTCCAAATTGGTAGACGATATGGACTAGGTGGAAGGATGCATGTTGAGGACAGCATAACAGAATAAAGAATGAGCGATCAGGGTGAAAACCTGGTGTTTAATGTTGGGGAAGTGTGATGTGGTTATGCATTTCTTTAAGAGGGATCCAAAGTTGAATTAATGTATAAATGGAGAGACTTCCAATGGGTGTCCAAGTTTATGAATCACATCAGTTGGGTCCAGTAAGTGGGAAAGCTAACAGCATTTTGGCCTTTACTGAAGAATAAGGGGATTTTGTTGCCGGTTATTGGTGAGGCCAATACTGGTCACTTTACATTTTTAAAAAAGGGACACAATGACATTGCTTCAGCCTGGCTCCATTGCGTCACGCTGTTACGGTCAGTGAACATTGCCACACTTTGAGGAAAGGTTTTCCCAAGGTTATCAGGCAGTGGTCAGCATGGAATGTCCTGCAGTCACTGAGAGGCAAGGACAATGTGGGATGATTTCCTTAGCAGACTTTCCAGGTCATTTAGTGGAATGCCTCATTGCCTGTGCTCACACCTACGCACTAAGACATGGTAATGAGAGGAGTCTTTCCTATATGACAGGAATATTCCCCCCCAGAATGCAAGTTGTGCCTGTTGACCGATGCTGGCTGCCCCCGATGCTGGCTGCCCCCGATGCTGGCTGCCCCCGATGCTGGCTGCCCCCGATGCTGGCTGCCCCCGATGCTGGCTGCCCCCGATGCTGGCTGCCCCCGATGCTGGCTGCCCCCGATGCTGGCTGCCCCCGATGCTGGCTGCCCCCGATGCTGGCTGCCCCCGATGCTGGCTGCCCCCGATGCTGGCTGCCCCCGATGCTGGCTGCCCCCGATGCTGGCTGCCCCCGATGCTGGCTGCCCCCGATGCTGGCTGCCCCCGATGCTGGCTGCCCCCGATGCTGGCTGCCCCCGATGCTGGCTGCCCCCGATGCTGGCTGCCCCCGATGCTGGCTGCCCCCGATGCTGGCTGCCCCCGATGCTGGCTGCCCCCGATGCTGGCTGCCCCCGATGCTGGCTGCCCCCGATGCTGGCTGCCCCCGATGCTGGCTGCCCCCGATGCTGGCTGCCCCCGATGCTGGCTGCCCCCGATGCTGGCTGCCCCCGATGCTGGCTGCCCCCGATGCTGGCTGCCCCCGATGCTGGCTGCCCCCGATGCTGGCTGCCCCCGATGCTGGCTGCCCCCGATGCTGGCTGCCCCCGATGCTGGCTGCCCCCGATGCTGGCTGCCCCCGATGCTGGCTGCCCCCGATGCTGGCTGCCCCCGATGCTGGCTGCCCCCGATGCTGGCTGCCCCCGATGCTGGCTGCCCCCGATGCTGGCTGCCCCCGATGCTGGCTGCCCCCGATGCTGGCTGCCCCCGATGCTGGCTGCCCCCGATGCTGGCTGCCCCCGATGCTGGCTGCCCCCGATGCTGGCTGCCCCCGATGCTGGCTGCCCCCGATGCTGGCTGCCCCCGATGCTGGCTGCCCCCGATGCTGGCTGCCCCCGATGCTGGCTGCCCCCGATGCTGGCTGCCCCCGATGCTGGCTGCCCCCGATGCTGGCTGCCCCCGATGCTGGCTGCCCCCGATGCTGGCTGCCCCCGATGCTGGCTGCCCCCGATGCTGGCTGCCCCCGATGCTGGCTGCCCCCGATGCTGGCTGCCCCCGATGCTGGCTGCCCCCGATGCTGGCTGCCCCCGATGCTGGCTGCCCCCGATGCTGGCTGCCCCCGATGCTGGCTGCCCCCGATGCTGGCTGCCCCCGATGCTGGCTGCCCCCGATGCTGGCTGCCCCCGATGCTGGCTGCCCCCGATGCTGGCTGCCCCCGATGCTGGCTGCCCCCGATGCTGGCTGCCCCCGATGCTGGCTGCCCCCGATGCTGGCTGCCCCCGATGCTGGCTGCCCCCGATGCTGGCTGCCCCCGATGCTGGCTGCCCCCGATGCTGGCTGCCCCCGATGCTGGCTGCCCCCGATGCTGGCTGCCCCCGATGCTGGCTGCCCCCGATGCTGGCTGCCCCCGATGCTGGCTGCCCCCGATGCTGGCTGCCCCCGATGCTGGCTGCCCCCGATGCTGGCTGCCCCCGATGCTGGCTGCCCCCGATGCTGGCTGCCCCCGATGCTGGCTGCCCCCGATGCTGGCTGCCCCCGATGCTGGCTGCCCCCGATGCTGGCTGCCCCCGATGCTGGCTGCCCCCGATGCTGGCTGCCCCCGATGCTGGCTGCCCCCGATGCTGGCTGCCCCCGATGCTGGCTGCCCCCGATGCTGGCTGCCCCCGATGCTGGCTGCCCCCGATGCTGGCTGCCCCCGATGCTGGCTGCCCCCGATGCTGGCTGCCCCCGATGCTGGCTGCCCCCGATGCTGGCTGCCCCCGATGCTGGCTGCCCCCGATGCTGGCTGCCCCCGATGCTGGCTGCCCCCGATGCTGGCTGCCCCCGATGCTGGCTGCCCCCGATGCTGGCTGCCCCCGATGCTGGCTGCCCCCGATGCTGGCTGCCCCCGATGCTGGCTGCCCATCGTCCCCTCCCCAGATGGGAGAGTTCTGTCAAGCAACGGGGAGTTGGGTTGTTAGTTGATAGAGTAATCAGCCCGCACCCAGGAGTTGCTTACAGTGGCTGCACATTCATGTATCTCAGCGGAGCCTGGCACTCCACCAATTATCCCTCCCAGAGGAAGGTGAGTGTCGGTGCCTCAGAGACGCTTTGGGAGCATTCAAGTGAGTACTTCCGCATAGGGGGGAGAATATGTGGCTTTACAATGGGGTGTTCAAGCCACCTGAAAGGGCCTAATGTAAATGCCTGCTATCTGGCTGGAGGGTGCCCAGACAGAAAATAAGGTGTTATTTCTCCAATCTGCAGGTGGTCAGCATGGGACAGAACACAAGGCCATGGGCAGACATATGAGCGCGGTAGTGTGACCCACAATTGAAATGGTTGGCTACTGCTGTGGTTGTGGAAGGAGAGTAGGTATTAAGTGAAATGATCTCCCAGTCTGCGACCAGCATCTCCGACGTAGAGAATGCCATAAAGGGTGCACTGGATGCAGTGAATAAGTTCTTTGGATGTACAGGTGAAGTATTGTCTAACATGGAAGGCCTCTTTGGGGCCCTGGACCCTGGTGAGGAAGGAGGTGTGGGTGCAAGTGTTTCACCCTCTGCAAGTACAGGGGAAGGTGCCAGAGATCCAATGGATGGGGGAGGGATGAGTGCATGAAGGAATTGCAGAGGGAGCTGTCTCTGAGGAAGATCGAGAGAAGTGGGGAAGATGTGTCTGGTGGTGGATCCTTTAGTTAGTGCTGGATATTCTGGCGAATGATGTAAGGGTTGAGACTGAGGGGAAGTACCTCAGACAGCAAAGGGGTAGTAACTACATGGCGGTGGTGGGGGGGGGGGGGTCGCAGTAGTGGTAATGGTGCCATGTAGCCAGTTTATTTTTAATTTTAAAAATATTTGTGCATACAGCATGGAAGCAGGCCCTTCTGGCCTATGAGCCCATGCACCCAAATTCACTACTTAACCTTTCATATCTGTATATTTTGACAAGTGGGAGGAAACCTGAGCACCCAGAAGAAACTTGCACGGACGCTGGGAAAATGTGCAAACTCCTTACTGACGGCGCTGGATTTGAATACGGGTCGCTGGATGCTATAATAGTGTTGCCCTATAACTGCTATATTAACCTTGCTAGATTAATGTTACAGTTCGATTAATGGAATATATATATGCATTAATATGACATCAATGACATGAAAAGAATTGTTCTGATTTTCTTTGTCTAGTTTCTTCGTGAATAAGGTTTATTTTGGGAGGAGAAAAAAGGATTCAGTAGCATTGGGTCTGTATTCCTGGGAGTTTAAAAGAATCGGGGGTGACCTTGTTTAAATGTACGAGATCCTCAGGGACAGGATAGATGTTGAGATGCTCTCGGTGGGAGAGTCACAAACAAGAAGACGTAGCAGCAAAATAAGGGGATGATCATTTAAAACTGATGTATGTAGAAATTTCTTCAGAGGTCAGTGAACCTCGACCTCTATCCTTGAAGATGATGGATACATTTGAGCTGGCTAAATATTTGAAAAAGAAGGAATTGAGGACTATGGGGAACTGGCACAGAAGAGTTCAGACCAGCAGAAACCAGTCTTGATCTGGCTTGAGGGTGAGTGACCTACTGCTGTGTCTATTTTTCTTGTAATGATCCCTGACATTTAAAAAAAACATGACAGTGAAGAAAGTCTGACATTTCTGCTTATTGTGTTGGTGCTAGTATTAATCGTACTTTATGATTACGGAACAGCTTGGTGATCTACCTCAAAAGGTCTGGTGTTCACTACTGCACAGGATTCTTTTTCCTTGTCACATGATCCATCTTCATTTCTTCCTTTCTTTTCTCCTTCGTGCTTATCTAGTGAAATACATCTTCATTCATCTGAGTGTCCCTGAAAAGCACTCTTTGGTTCAAGAACATTCTGACCATTTTTTATTGCATCTATTCACAACTTGTCCATTTCTGAATTTAAGTAATAAGGTGCCACATGTCCATATAGT
This sequence comes from Narcine bancroftii, assembly GCF_036971445.1. NCBI lineage: Eukaryota > Metazoa > Chordata > Chondrichthyes > Torpediniformes > Narcinidae > Narcine > Narcine bancroftii. The sequence continues at coordinate 378,743,980 of NC_091469.1, read as the reverse complement.
TACTGACCAGTGTTTAGGTGGTTGTAGAAGAATGTACGGCACTTTTCTAAGATGAGGAAACATATTTGATATTCCTCCTTCAACTCGCACTGAAGCACTAGCTGGCTATGTATCTTGCTTCTCAGAGATTGGCTACCCAATTTTTCACATTTTCTGTTTTTTTTCTTGGGATCTTGGAGTCACTGACAAGGTCGGCATTTATTGCCCATCTCCCAAATGTGGCATGCTGGGCCTTCAGCAATGTATGACAATGGCAGCAGGATACAAGTGACTGCAAGTTGTAATCAAACTATGATAGACTGGCCAGATTATGTCACTGAATACTGGTGTGTTCTGGTGGCCAAAGAACAAGAGAATGCTATTTGTGCATCTGGGAAGAGCCAAAAAATAAAATGGATATTAAGATCTGAGTTATTTGGGAAGGATTGATGTCTCAGCCAAAAATGAAAAGAAATGACATGCACACTTGCAAGAGTCTTGTTTTTAATTGTTGCAGAAGGCTTTTTTTTCTTCATGTGGTGTAGAAAAGACTAGGAATTAAACATCTTCGCTCCAGCATATGGCTAGTAAGGGTACATGGAATGAATGGCATTAAGGTGTCGGGCAGGAGGTCACTTTGAGAATGTTGTTTGTTTACCTATATCCAAATACCTTTGCATTGTTGTTCTTTATTTTCATATCAATGGATCATTGGGCTCTATGACCTACCTCTCTTTTCCTTTGTATTAGTTTCACTATTGTTAAATGCTTTGCTAATGCTGCTCTTGACTGGTTTCTGAGCATACATGGTGTACATCTAAAATGACCTTGTATAGAACTTTACATGTGGCATGCTGAGGGCTTGGGCACAATCAGCAGGCCATCTTTCTTTAGCACTTTTGTCTGAAACTGCACTCTATCCTACATGTTAAAGGAGAAGGAACACTTTCAGGGCATATAGGTGTCACATTTGTTGACAATGCCAATGGCTCCTGTATATTAATAATATGCAAATTAAGCAGGTGGTCATAACATGTAGGTCATACAAGATGAGGCTAACTTACCTTCTTGAAATGATAAAGCTATTCTGTCCATTATGTAAGCATTATTTATGTAGAATTCTGAAGACAAATGGCTAAAATTTGAACCTCATGGAAAAAGGAGGCAAATTATTGACTAGGCTAGGAAATTGGATGAAGAGCAGGAGTTGGAGAATAAGGATGATGGGCAGGTCATCAAATCAACAGAATGTTACAACAGGATATGTGCTGGTCTATACAACAATTCTCTATATGCATGTCCTAGGTAAAGCATGGATATGTATCCAAAATATTAGCTGCTACAAAGATCATTATTGTAAGAAGTGTAGAAAGATGCAATAAATTACAAAGTGTGAACAGGCAAAACTAGGGAAAGTATATTTCAGTCTTTAACTTGAGGTGATCCAGTGGAATTAGTGAGCTTGAATTGTTTTCTAAATGGTGAAAAGCTCGAGGGCAGCAAAGGCCCAAAGATTTGGGGGTTCAGGTCTATGTTATTAAGATATTATGAGATATACAGAAAAGGGTCAAAAAGATTACTGTAATGCAGGTCTTTGCAAAAGGAGTTAAAGGTAGGGGTGTGTTGGGGGTGGGGGGAGGGGTTGTATGTGTTTGTGCGTGCAGGCACATTTCAATAGATGGAGTATCCAGGGAAGTTTTGAATATCAAACCTCGACCAGGATGATTTGTTCCTGGAAAGGGCGTAATTTTTGGTTGGCTGGTTATGCGTTATTTAAGAAAAGGACATGGCAGAAAACAAAGGTTTTGTTACCCAGAGATGAGGCTGTGGAGGAATTTAACTGAAAATGTAAAGGGGACTGACAAGCCAGTAAATAAACTATTTCTGCTTTTTGAGCAATTCATGACTAGGGATCCTTTTAAGTATGAAGTAAGAAAACATTTCTATATGTGGAGGATGATCAGGTCACTTTACACCTACGACTGTGTAGCTCGGTACGACAATAACACCATCTACAAATTTGCCAATGAAACCACGGTAGTGGGTTGTATAAAGGAAGGGGTTGATTCAGCAGACAGGAGGGAGATTGAAAACTTGGCTGAATTGCAATTGCAACCTTGCACTCAATGTCACCAAAACTAAGGACCTGATTGTTGACTTCAGGAAAGGAAAGCCGGAAGTATACAATCCAGTGATCATCGGGGGATCAGAGGTGGGGAGAAAGTGAGCAAATTTAGGTTCTTGGGAGTCACTATCTTGGAGGATCTTTGCTGGACCCAACACACCAATGACATTGTGAAGAAAGCATGTCAGCACATCTATTTCCTCAGGAGTTTGCAAACGTCAGGTATGACATCAGAAACCCTGGCACATTTCTATAGATGTGTGGTGACCAGCTGCATCAAGGTCTGGTATGGGAACACCAATACCCCATGTGTGTAAAGCCCTGCAAAAGGTAGTTGATCCAGCCCAAGACATCACAGGCAAGACCCTCGCCACTATTGAGTACATCTACAGGGAATGCAGTAGTAATCATCAAAGACCTACACCTCCCAGTACACTGTTCTCGCTGCTGCCATCAGGAAAGAGGTATGTGCCACAAGACTCGTACCACCAGGTTCAGGAACAGCTGCTATCCTCTACCATTAGGCTCCTCGACAACAAATTCCATCAGGGACTAATTTAAGGACTCTTACTTGTGCACTTTATTGATTTTCTTTGCTCTCCCTGTATTGCACAGTCAGTTTGTTTACATTCATTATCTGTTTACATTTCTTTTGATTGTTCACATGTTCACACTGTGTGCAGTTTATTTTGCACTACTAATTAATGGTAATTCTGCTGTGTCGCAGGAAAAAGGAATCTCCGTTTAATGTGATGTCATGTATGTACTCTGACATTAAATCTGAATGAAGCTGTGGTCCTTCAGAGGCCAAGAGAGTGGTATTAATGGGAATAAAGAAATGAGCAGAGAATGTTAAACAAGTGGTGGATGATGCTAAAAGCAGACCAAAAACTAGATAATGTAAGGGGGGGAAGGGGAAAACAAGATGATGAGAAATTGTAAAGCAATCATATTAAAGAAAATATGAGGCAAACCCAGGGTCTAGACTACTAAAGGCTGAGAAATGAACCTAATGAGATGAATGCCAGGACTCCAGGCTTCAGAGATGGTGAATGTTATTTGTTACGACATTTCCAAGAATTATTGCATCAGAAAACACCAAATATAATTCCTTCCCCCCCCCCACCCCAAATTCTCACAACTGTACCTTGTTATTCAGCAACAGGGTATTAATAAATGTTGGTTTCAACACTATTTTACACAAGGAAACCCAACAGCACTCAGCCTTTGAGACTCCGTACAGACTGCAATCCCAAAAAGAAAGACACTTGTGATTTCTAGACCGAAGTGTCTGCAAAGTGTAATGTGACAAAAAAAGGTTAAGCAGAGAGTATAAAGGAGAAAAATTGATGATGATTCAAATTGGGAGGAAAAATGGAAAAGCAGAATATTACTTCCACAGTCCGATATTTGCTATTTGTTGCAATCCAAAAAAATTTGGGTGCACTGGAGAGATTGTTATAATGTAGTTATAAAAATCATTGGGGAAACAAAAATAATATTGGCCTTTGAGGTAGTCTTGCATAAATACAAGGTACTTGGTTGTTCTGTTTTCCTAATGTAAAGAAAGATATGCAGTAACACTAATAATCCAACATACTCAAGTCATTGATGTTGCTGGACTAAAGAATGTTATTTAATATTAATACTTCACATGCTTTTTTAAAATGTTTTACAGTATTGACATAAATTGGCAGTAAACCTCTGACATTTCAGAAGGAAGTGGGAGCCAGGCTCCATTGAATCTCAGGAGAGTATGGGAAATATTTCTGTTGAGCCATGTGTTGAACCATCACGATTACTAAAGGTTGGATTGTGAGTTGCTGGATTTTTGCTCCAATTACCTTTTGGAGGTTTCATTAGGTGGATTATTGGAATGAGAGGGTTATCATGGGTGGAAAGGTTGAGGATTGAGAAGTGATCTTGTTGAAGTCACTCTGAGGTGGATGGAGCAAGGATGGTATTGACAGAGGAATCCAGAATAAGGTGGCATGGTGTCAAGATGATGGAATGACCATTTAAGATTGAGGTGGGGAGCTTCTTTTCTGGCTGGCTGGACACTTGTGAATATTGAGAATTCATTACCCCTGAACACAGTGGATACTGAGTCATTGATACATTTTAGGATAATGCAGGAATTGGGTTTACAGGGATTGTGCAGGTTTGAACTTGAAGCTCATATTAGATCATTGGAGGAGAAGCTTACTGTGATTACTTGTCAGGTAACATCACCATTAATAACCTCTTTTGACATCTCTCATTTCCTTAATATAAAAGGTGTAGCCCTGGAAATTTGTAAGGTGTCAGCTATATTTGCCTTTTCTTGGCTATGTGTAACAGTTCTTGTTCTGAATCTACCCTGGCATGAGTCCTCAACTCTTCCTTCATTATTTTAATGATGGCATTGGGGCTGCTTCCCATGCAATACCATCAATTTTATTAACTTTGTTGTGAACCTCCACCCCATTCTGAAATTCATATGGACCATTTCTGACACTTCTGCCCCCTTTCTAGATCTCTCTTTATCTCAGAAGGCAAGCTATGTACTGGCACTTGTTACAAACCTCCTATCTCCCGCAACTAATCTGACTACGCCTCCCACCCCACCCCTGTCAGGATACAATCCCTGTCTCCCAGTTTCTCTGCCTTCGATGCATCTGCTGTCAAGATGAGGAGGCTTCAAAATAAAAAATTAAAAAAAAAGATGAAGAGGCTTCCATTCGATGACGTCTGAAATGTCCTTTTTTTAAGTACTACGACTTCCAACTTGTGTGACTGATAGAAGATCTCCTGCATTTCCTCTGTCTTTTGGAGTCTTGCTCTTAACCCCATTCCCACCAACCAGATCAGGGATAGGGTTTCTCTAGTCCTCGCCTTTCACTCAACTAACCTTCATGTTCAGCACATCATTTTCTGTCATTTCCACCCACTGCCGCTAGACTTCCAGCAGATACATCTATCCTTTCAAACAGTGTTCGCTTCCTCTGAGATTCCCTTGTCTGCTCGTCCATCTCCACCCACCTCTTTATGATTCCTGGTACTTACCCCTGCAACCACAGGTACTGTACTGCTAAATTTTCTCCCTACATCTCCTCCCTCACTGTTATCTCAGGACTCAAACAGCCCTTCCATGTGAGGTAAATATTCACATGCACCTTCAACATCATTTTCATTCAGTGCTCCTGGTGTAGCCTCTACATTGATGAGACCAAATGCAGACTTGTGCCCATTTTGCAGAGCATCTATGTTCTGTCTGAGCCTGTTTGAATGTCAACTCTCCTTCCCATTCCCACACTGACCTGTCTTTTCTAGGCTTCCTTCACTGCTAGAGTAAGGTTCAATGTAAACTAGAGGAACAACACATTGGGCATCTTGCTGTTCAGTGGTATGAATGAAGAAATATCTAATTTTTGGTTAGGAGTCTTCTGCATCTCTTCTGTTCCCTTTTACCCTCCCTTTTTATTCCTTTTCCCAACCACCTCCACCCATCCTAGCTCCCTCATTGGTTTCACATGCCTCCCACCTCCCCACTGGATTCTACTGTTTTCTTTTTCTCCTCCCCACCCCTTTGCTTTCAGTTCTATCTGATCTCTATAGCACCAGTCTCACCTTCTTTTAATCAGATTCCAGCACTGGCAAGTCTTTGTCATAATCACATTAACTCCACCCTGTGTGACCTACCTTCCTTCACCTGACCCATTTATCTTGCCTCTCTCCCTTTGCTGGTGTCTGCCAATTCACTACCTTTCTGCCATGTTTCAACTCTAGTTCAAGTTTATTGTCATTGATTGTACATATATACCACTCAATGAAACAGAACATCTCTGGACCATAGAGCACAGACAACACAGTATCGCCTATACACAAATGACATGTATACAAGTATATTAAATATCTCCTGTGGGAATAAGCTGATTCCCAGCATGACAGTCCTAGTTTTTTTTTAATGCATCTATGCCTCTTCCTTGAAATAAGTGTCTCAAAGGTACTGCGGGCTGGATGGTAAGGGTGCTAGATGATTCTTTGAGCCCTCTTTAAGTACCACCACTCCTTGTAATTGACAGAGGAAAAGGAGACTACAGTGATCTTCTCAGCAGTTTTTTTTATCAACTTCCATACCACAGTATAATGCAGCCAACCAGGACATGCTCTAATATGCTCTTGTACAATGCTGTTAGGATGGTGGCTGGTAGCCTTGTCCCCCTCAATCTCCATAGGAAGTGTAAGGGCTGCAGCCCCTTCCTGCCTAATGAAGAGGTGGTGTGGGTCCAGGATAAATGGAGCCAAGAAACTTGGTGCTTCCCACTCTCTCTATGTTGGAGCATTAATATGTATGGTAGCGGAGAGTGGTCTTTTGTCCTCCTGAAGTCCATCATCCTATCCTTAGACTTGTCCACATTGAGACTTGGGTTATTGTCCTTGCACCACAAAGCAAGACTTTCAACTTCATCTCTGTAAGCCATCTAAACCAACTCATCATTGTTGCCAATGGGGTCAACCTGGTTCTCCCAATCCCATATTCAATTTATTGTCATGTAATAAAAACAGTGTCTTATTACACAGAATTGCTTTTGTCTGCTGTAAGGCAGACAGATTTGCTATTGGCAGAAATTACCTGAAGCACCTCTTGCAGTCATAGAAAGAGAAACAATAGAGAGTTTAACCCCCCCCACCCCAAACTACCAAGTGTCCGTGGATTTGCCCCAGCGCATCCACAGTCTCTGCAGCTGCACCAAGTCCAGTCCAAACTATTGGCAACCCGAGCTCCAGATTTGAACCAATAATATGATTAGGAACCCTTCATCACCATCTCGCATCCCAATTCTGATACCTGGTATCCCTACATCCAGTTTTTAGCCAGTCTCCAGCAGTCTGCAGCCTGGTGCGAATCACTTGACCAGTCACCAGCAGCCCACAGCCTTGGTGGGTTCCTTGCCTCGAGACACCAGTGGCCCCACTGCCTGAGTGGTTCCTTCAGCCACAGGATCTCTGACTGGTCCACTGCCGTGGACACTGTCCTGTGGGTCATCTCCTCTGCTCCCCCCCTTCTCAGACGGGGGGGGGGGGGGACTAATTTTCTGGTGCCCTATGCCAGTCTGCAATCCCTTGTGGATGCAGACCCTGCGGACATGGGATTTTAAATAAAGCTGTTGTTAACTCTTTTAACAGGCCATTCAAAGCCTGATGGCTGGTTGGACCCCATGGGAGCACTGTCTCTGATTTCCACTAGTCTGTCTGCCTGCGCCAGTGCTACCATTACAGGAGCACCTGCAGTGTTGCCATTTTTTTCAAGGATATCAAATGTGGCCCTTGTTCTATCCTGTCCTCGTTAAACTAGCTTCTCTTCTACATTTTCCCACTCAATAAAAGGGGTTTGGCTCAAAATGTCAGCCATTGTGTTTGTATTCAGATTCCAGCCTCTGGTGACTCCTGTGTATCTTCTTTCTTTCTTGTGCTCTGATATATGTGATGCAGTAGCATGCTGTGTTCTCCTGACATTTGTACCAAGATGAGTAGTTGGAGTTCAGCTGGTGCCTATAGAGTTGTGCATTCAGCAAAGGATTCAGCTGGAGGAGTGGAAGAGGAGAGTACTCTTTGTAGACAATCCAAGATTAGTTCAAAGCAACCTAGGAAATTAAGAACAGAGGATGTAAATGGAAATGAATGAGTTCTAGATTTAAAGGCTCCCAGGCAGCACATGAAAGTGAAACTTGTTTGAAATGAATTAGTTGAAGTAAAATGATGGAGCATTCAGAGTACAGGTACACAATCCTTTATCCGGTCATCTAAAATCCGGAAAGCTCCAAAATCCAACAAGTGGGGAGAGAAATGGCCAGGCGGGTGGGCGGGGGGCGGGGTGGGGGGGGGGAGGAGACTGGCAGTGCGAGGCAGGCAGTGGGGGGGATGGGTAGTGGAGATCGGCAGCGCGAGTCGGGCAGGTGAGGGGGGGGGGGGGGGAGATGGCAGCACAATTCGGGTGGGCTTAAATTTGGCTTTCCGAAATCTGGAAAAATCCAAAATTCGGAATACACTGTCCCGAAGGGTTCAGGATAAAGGATCGTGTACCTGTACAATATTAGTATAATTTTAATCTTGATCTTGAAGCAAATGTGTGTCTTTTATTAAAAAAAAACTAGGCTAGAGGCTACAAAGAAGAGGTTCCATGTTGTGACTCTAACTTTAAACAGAATAACCTTGATCTCTTTCCAGTATCTGTAAGGCCAATGAGAACGATACTTGGTCTTGTTAAAATCAACCTAAACTTTATGGACACCATTTTGAAATTAAGGTCAACTTTTGAACTCAGCAGCTATGATAAAAATGTGCCTGACTGATCATGTTGTAAACTAATTTTCACTGGGTTTAAGTACCCTCCCTTCAGATCAAATATGAGTTGGCATGTGGTTAAATTTTGTTGACTCATCACCATGTATTATATGGTTTGGCACTCTGCCTGTTCTGGGTGAGGTATATAGTTCTGGGTTCCCTATCAGGGAGGAGGCAAGGCAGCTGTCATTTTTATTCTTCCAGTGGGAGAACTTTCTCACAGATTCAGAGCAAGTTTCACATTTTTTGAGCTGTTTTGGGATAACAGCTTATGCAACAAAAATACCCTATATATTCAGAATACATGCAAAAAAAAATTTGAAAAGAATTAACCATGTCCTCCCTTCTATCAATAAAAATGTTCTCTTTGGCACTGTCCCCTGTGTGTGCTCTTTCACACACATTTGCTATTATGTAACTGTACAATTTTTCAAGAACACAAGGTCAAGAAGAGATTTTTGGCATGATGTTTGTGAAGTATAATATGAATAAGTTATGAATATAATTTTTTTGTGCTGTGGTGTTATCATCTCATTGCTGTGTAAATATAGTATGGTAAATCTAGATTGCAGCGTGATGTTTTTGGATAGTACCTTGCCTACCTAATCAGTCTCATCTGCTTAGTCACTACAACATCCTACTCAGAACAAAGAAAGGTAAGTCAGTATGGAACTTGTGGTTCTAAGGGGCTTGGGATATAATGTTTTGTTCTGTAACAGTTCTATGTGTTTCAGATTGTAAATTTTGCTATAGATAGCCCAGCATCAAAAAATGCCTTTGTCGTTATATTTCAACATTCTTTCCCTCATTGTTAAGTTTCTAAATGTGTTAGAAAGCATGTTAGAATATCATAACATTGTGAAGGTGTTGTATACATTTTGTGAGAGATTTTTAATAATTTGCATATTTATTGAGTTTGGTTCAGTGGAACAAAATTTACTCTTTGTGCAGATTTCTTGGGATGGCTGAGCAAGTGACGGTTCCCTGGTCCTTCTGCATCAATGGAGCTGTAGAACAATGAGCAAATTTCCCTACTCCTGCATTTTTACCAAGATGTGATGCCAAACAAGATCTTGCATGCCTAATTATAATCTAAAACTACATATCCTTGGCCTCCTTTTACCTTTGCAGGTTAAAAAAAAAAATTGCTAAGTTAGTCTTATTTAGTGCACAATGTGGGGCTTGGGTCACCACTTCTTCAAAACATCCTTTGATGCAGGACACCTATTCTTGACTGGTAGATAACAGTGTTTTCCTGTCCTAAGGATTGTGGAGCTCAAATTGCTATTTTCTGTTAGACCTGTTTTAGCAATGGTGCAAGAGCCACCAAATAGGCCTGGAGAATTAGATTTAAAGTAATTGGCAGCAGGATTGAGATTAAATTTTGCCCAGAAGTGCTAGAGACTCGTGTTTAAATCGAGATGCTTTAAAGATTTAGGTTGGGTGGTTTATTAGGCCGGTGAGAGAAAAGTGGGTAAAAAGATGATTTGTGTTTTAAATTTGTTACAATTTTCCACTAAGAAAGTTTTTTTTCCTCAAGAATTTTTTTTAGACCATCACCCACAAAGTATCTTTAAGATCCCAAGAGCAGGAAACAAAGAGCGCAAGGCATCTATTTTGGATTTGCCACAGTCTCTATCACTTCTGGCCATCCTCTTCCTCCTCCCCCCCCTCCCCACTCTCGCATACCAAGGGAAACCCTTGAAACTTGAAATGCATCGTGATGAGTGAGAGTTCATCGCTGTTCCAGCTGTCAGGTGATGGATGTAGTGCTCCAGCTTGCCTCTGCTTCCCTACCTACTACTGTTTGAATGGAAAAAGAATGAAGCAGAAAATGCTACAGAGCATAAGTGAAGCAATAGTTTGAGAAGAGATGGTAAAGTCCTTGCTGACCTAACTTTCAGATGATGTTATAATCGCTCAATACAATGGATATTCAGTGATTCTTTAATCATCGCAGAAAATGTGAGAAACTTTAGCTGCTTCTTTCATAACTTTGAGTTGAGATCCCTTCCAGCAAATAGTGCTATTTTGGATGAGACCCTTGTGTTCTGATCATTCTGGTGTTGAATGTTAGTGCTGATGTGCTTTTGATTATTTTTCTTTTATGAAATAAAATGCAATTACAGGTCTTCATTGGCTTGATTGAACTGGGAATGTTGAACTTACTACCAGTCTCCCGAGTAGCTGTTGAAGTCCTTGTGCTTGCAACTTTGCCTGTGGCAAAATTATTCAGAGTTGGTATTTCTATGGTATAAACTTGAGTGATTCACTGTGGATTTCTTAAGGCAGCCTTTCTCGACCCTTGATATTTTGTACTGAGATTTCCAGAAAGGAGAAGTGTGAGTGAGACTAGCAACAGCATCAGGGGTCGCCTCAGTCAGTCTCGTTTTCTCCCAGCTAGGAGAGGAGTTGTTTTGTATTCCCACTTGTTATCATGTTTGGTGAGGTAGTGATATCAGAATTGGTCACCAGGTTCAGCAGCGTCTGTGGCAGGAGAAGCAGTTGATGTTTCAGCTTGATGAGTTTGCATCCCTTTTCCCTCTCCTGATGACTTGGGTTTTAAATGAATGCTGAAGGAAGTGTGGGGAAGGTGAATGGTGAAGTGGAGGAAGAAAAAACAAATGCCTCCTGTTACAGGGTTTACCCTTTTGCCCTTTCCTGCTGTTTCCTGCTCCAAACAGTTGAGACTGAGGCCTCCTAATTAGTTTCACAAAGGCCTCACAAGAGCATTCTTTAGAGTACATCCTGTGAAGTCTGCATGGGACCACACTCCAGTATTAAAATTGCAAGTGTGGCACCACCCATTGCAATACAGCATTCATTTTGAGGAATATTGTTAGTTTTCAAACTTGGCTGCGTGTCATGTTGTAGAGATGAGAAGGGATCAATTGTACGAAGCTGCATTCAAGGCTTTCTCCTGCATTTGCTGTTATCAATGTTAAATTTGTGGGGGGGAAAAAAACTGCAGGTGAGTGAAACCTGAAATGAAAAGAGAAAATATCAGAAATATTTGGCAGGTTAGAAACTTTTGTTGGAAGATAATTATGGTTAATGTTATTTGGCATTATTTATGGTAACAGCCCTTTCAAAATCTGTAGGCTCATTTGATTCATGGATAAGACTGGGCTTTGAACATACTTCTCTAATGTGCTGGCTAAGTATTCATTTTACTTGTTAAAATATAATTACTGTAAAAGTTCAAAAAAAATTAGGGTTAGCCATTGTGGAGAAGCTTGAATGCAATGATGAATTGCATTTTGACAGCATCTTTCAATTAAGTAAAATGTTCCCAGGAGCTTCGCTGAAGATGTAGCTCTTCATATTTTACATCTCGCAAGTTTGGTCAAATGGGAAGTTTGCAGTTACAGTATATATGATCCTGTCTTTATGTCAACACAGGCTTAGCTTCAGTAAAAATGTCTGGATAGCTATTAAAGAATAGGGATTCTGTGTTTTTCAATTTCTTCTCATTTCCTATCCTGGGATATTGAGTCCGTTGGCAAGTGTAGCTGTCCTGCCTGTGATCAATTAGTACAGCACACATTGGACTGTAGTACAAGCACCCTGATGGTTTCACAGCCAGAGTCACTTGCATTGTAATAGACTTATTTTGTTTGTATTTTAGATTGAATAATGTAATAATGCATTCTCAAGGCTGCAGGTGAGAGCAGAAGATTGATTAAAACTGCCTGAACTTGCACAGGCTGAACATCTTGATTTTATTGTCTCTGTTTTGTATTTGCTACACATCAATCATTTTATCACTCTAATATTTTCAAGCTGTGGGTTATGTTTGGTGTTTTTCTTTTGCAATGCATGCGTGGAGAGAGGTACTCATTAGTTTCACATAACGTGTGGTGTATTTTGTGGCTTGAATTTTACAGCCTTTGTGTTTATACTAAGTCCTGTGAATAGTTTAGTATTCTGACAGTCTTATTTTTCATTTGTGCTGAACTTTTATAGGTTTGGAAGCAGGGATAAATATTCTAAAAGGTGTAATACAACTTTTATTTCCTCTGTCCAAGACTGTTTGCTTCTGCATCTATTCTTTTGCCTCAGTCAATATTGGATATGATCCTGTCGCCTTGAAAACCTTGCTTTGTACTTGCTCCTCGGGTATGAGTGGTGCCCATTTAATATTTGGCAAGTATATGGTTGCTAGGATAAAAGTAGTTGTAACTAAACCTGATTCTTCTCAGGGTGAAGTTTGTATATCTTTCTGTAATGGGTTGAAAGACGACAAGCATTCTTAAAAACCTTTTGGCATTTTCCTCTTTTAGTATGGGCACTTTAATGCCATCCGTAGTGTAACTGGACCTCATAGATGGGACCATGCGCCATCTTCAAAGGATTGGTTATGACACATTTAATAGTTGGAGGAAATTGTAAATCCTGCTGTAACACAGAGCACCAAATGGATTGGACCTGTCCAAGATGTCTCTTTTTGATTGGAAACCTTGCCAATGTCTCTCTCAGAATTCATTTCAGCAGAATGGTGGATTGTCTGTCATCCAACTCCCATCAAGTTTGTATCCTCTTAATTACCCAATGGAAGCCTTTTCTATTAAACCATTTTTGACCCATTAGAACATAGAACAATACTGCACAGTACAGGCCCTTTGGCCCTCGATGTTGTGCCAACTAATATATTCCTTCCAAAAATACTAAGCAATCTCTACCCCATAACTATTTTTTTTCATCCGTGTGCCTAAGAGTCTCTCAAATGTCCCCAATATTTCAACTCCACCACCATCCCTGGCAAGGCATTGCATTAGATCCTGATCTGGATACCAAAACAGCTGGGTATAGTTTTTGTTAAACTCCCCCCAAATCATCATTCATCTTCAGTGAGCTGGTCGGTTGACATTAATATTTGGGTTTGTGCCATAAAATGTGTGTGGATTGCCAGCATGGTTACCATTTAGCTAGTGGTGATGTATGCTGGGCTGCAGAGATGCAAGCTAAAAAGTATTTGCAGTCGAAAGAAGTTCTAAATGCTATATAGCTAATGACATGCAAAGATGATTATTGCCCAGATAGGCAAGGTGGCACCTCTCAGTATTGAACTGAAAGGGTAGACGTGGATTCTGTGCTGCAGTACCCTGGAGTGGGATTTTCATTATTTTTCTAAAATTTAATTTGTAGATTCAGCATAGTAAATAGGCCCTTCAGGCCCACCAGCCTAATTACATTAAAATACACCCAATTAACCTAAAAACCTTACAAGTTTTTGGAATGCGGGAAGAAACCCATGCAGACACTAGGAGAATGTACAAACTCTTTAGACATTCTAGATTCAAACCCAGGTCGCAAGAACTAATAGCGTTATGCTAGCCGTGCCATTAATAGATTTGGCATTGAGTGCTACCAATGAGCCATGGCTGATTTTGATTCATTTGGGAAGGTAATTTGGAAAATCACACTGATTTTGATGTTTCCCCCTGGGGTCAACTCTCAAACCAGCTGCAGCTGGCTGTTCCAAGTCAAAGTACTGTGGGTGCTGGCAAGCTGAAAAAAACACAACAGATGTTGATAATCAGTAGTTCGGTGGCAACTGTGGAGAGATTGTTTGCCCAAAAGGTTAATCCCATGCACATCCAGCAATTTCTGCTCCCCATTGCAGTAGTTTGCTGAGCTGGGATCTGAACAGTTGACTTTGCTGTCCATAAACCATTCCATTGTTCTGTGAGCCTGCTCTGAATCTGGTGCCCCAGGGACTTGCAGTGGACCTTTTGGTGAAGGAAGCTATCAGTGTTTCACTCCACAGATTCTGCAAGACCAGTTGAATTTTTTTATTTGACCTGAACTTAAAAAAAAAATTTGTAAGTATCAATACAAGCATGTTGAACTAAATGGTCATTAATTCGGTGAAACTATTTTGAGTTTTTCTAAACCATAGCCTTCTGCAGAACCCTAACATGAGAGTCCAGTTTAGCTATAATAGCCCAGTTTTCTTTAGCAGTTGGAGGAGATTGTTTGTGTGATGTTGGCCAGCTATAACTGTGCACCAGCAGATAGTTAACAGTATTGTGCGATTGCTTTTAAATTTAGATATACATATAGTAACAGGCTATTTTGGTCCACAAGCCCATGCTGACCAATTACACCCAATTGACTTATAACCCCTCTGTTTTGAAAGGTGGGGGAAAACTCACGCAGACACGGGGAGAACATACAAACTCCTCGTAGACAGCAGAGACAGCATGGGATTGAAACCTGGTCCCGATTGCTGATGCTTGTAACAGTGTTGCGCTAACCGCAACACTAACCATTTCACCATGTGTTGCAGTATTTGCTGCTGTTTCTACATTCCCATGAGTTTGGGTAGAGCTTTTTTGTGGAAGATTGCCTTCATTTGCCAGTCTAAATAATTACCTTATTGATCTGTTCTCAAAACATGTGGAAGTGTTGAGATCTTGATCCAGTCTCAGTGAAGCATCCTGGTCTCTATGAAAAGAAACTGCAAGAAAATCAAAACTTGCAGGATCTAACTACAGATCTTTTGAAAAACAGTAGTACAGTCTTGTTTCTCTTTCTACACCCTTATCTCTGACTGCCTCCCCCTTCCCAGCCTACCGCCAAGGAAAAAAATACTTCCCATTGGAAGTTGTCTGGATGTTGGAACTTGAGAGACTTGTAAAACAAAACCTTGCCACAAGGCCATAATCCTCTTTGTGTGATGATGTGGACAAACAGCAGGCTGACAAGTTTATTCTGGATCTTGTAGAAGTGTTTCAGTATTTGATTAGGCATTCTTTGAAATGCAGTTGTTGATGAAATGGCTGCTAATTCTAGGAGGAATCCTGTTTAGATTAGAAATCTTGGTTGTGAAGACAGGAGTTTGCGAAGGTTTGGTATGACACCTGGTAAATTTGTACAGAGGTGTGGTGGAAAGTGCGTTGACCAGCTGCATCACAGTCTGGTATGGGAACACCAATACCCTTAACTATAAAGTCCTCCAAAAGGTAGTGAACAACAGCCCAGGACATCACAGGCAAAACCCTCCCCTCTATTGCGTACATCTACAGGGAACATTGTTGTCGGAGGATAGCAGAAATCATCAAGGATCCACACCAACCAACAAACACACTGTTCTCGTTGCTGCCATCAGGAAAATGTATAGGTGCTACAAGACTAGCACCACCCGGTTCGTAACAGCTGCTACCCCTCCCCCATCAGACTCCTTAACAACAAACTCAGAGACTCATTTAAGGACTCTTGTGCACTTTATCGATTTTCTTTTGTTCTCTCTGTATTGCACAGTCAATTGTTTACATTCATTATCTGTTCTTTTATTTGTTGACGTGCTTGCGCTGTGTACAGTTAATTTTTTGCACTACCAATTAGTGGTAATTGTACCACGCCCACAGTAAAAATGAATCTCAGGGTTGTATGTGATGTCATGTATGTACTCTGACAATAAATCTGAAATCTAAGGTAGGTTATTTATATTTAGGGTCTACAGGTGGCCATGGAGCTCTACCACAGCAAGAGGCAGTTTTTCAACAAAAAAAAAACTCTGCCTAAACACAAAATTGCTAACTTTAATTATCAATAATGTTGCTATGATTAATCAGCAAATTAATGCATCTGGAGTCAGAGAGAGGCAGCATGGAAACAGTCCTATGGTCCATCCACAGAGTGAGCTACTTTTATATCCATCTACTCATTTTATTTTTCCCTCATTCCCATCAAATAACCCCCCCCCCCCCGCCTCCATCTCACCAGATTTAACCCTCACTTACTTGGCCAATTAATCTAATGATATGAAAACGTTAAGATACAAGATAAAAAAGGAATTTGTTTTGTGGACCCCTGGCCCCAAGAAAAACTTCCCACTGGAATTGGAGAGGTTTGATTGGCTGGGATGCAAGGTTTTAAGACTACTCCTGGAAACTGAGAAAGATTAACATTAACAGGACTGAAATAAATCAGCCTGTGAACTGGCTGGAAGAGCTAAACTTCTCTCTGCACTGCTGCAGGGTACAGCTGTAATAAATTCAATATTCCAATTTCCTATCAGGTCTTAAATGCTGTTAGTATTGCAGTTGCCAATATTGGGCATTTTGGTTAAAAAGATGAAGCTTCTGAAGGAAGAATGGATTTCCAAGTCAAAGTGAAGTACACAGTTAACTACTGAAGATGGATCAATCTCTCGCTGTCACTCACAGCGCCTGTTGGATTGCACCATTTAATCTCTATGTCCAGTCTTGTTTTTGATGCTGAAATGCATCACTTTTCTCTAAGGTTTTATCTACACCTTGCAACTTGTATGAATCCTCTTGAAGGCTTCCAAGCATTGTCATCTGCAACTTTTAAACTTTTACCTAGCGTACCGATGTCTTTAAATCGGAAATATTAAACCACAATTAGCAGTGCTCTCATCACTGACCTCTTTGATGCTCTAAATTTCACTTTTCCTTCATTCTGAAGATCAACTGTTCAGTTTCATTTTGTTTTAAATTTTGAGAGATGCAGCATGGTAACTGGCCCATCCAGCCCACAAACCTATGCCGCCCATGTGACCAACACCTTTGGAACGTGGGTGGAAGCAGAAGCACCTGGAGGAAACTCACACAAATATGGGCAGAACGTGCAAACTCGTTACAGGTACAGCCAGATTTGAACCCTGGTCACTGGCGCTTAATAGCTTTGCGCTAATTGCTACACTAACCATATCACCCTTCACTGTTACTGCAACTCTTTAATCTTATTTCTTATCCATGCTGCCAATTATTCCATGAGCTTCAATTTTACTAACCAACTTTTTATGCTAGATATTGTCAAGTAACTTTTGAAAATCCATATGGATTTCTGTCATTGTGCTCTGCAGCGATCTTTTAGTTAATGTGTGAATTCTCTTTGATTTTCCATTAGTATTGTGCATTTTACATCAGGACACCTATTTTGGTTTCAGTTTTTTGTTGTTATCATGGGTTCTTCCACATCACTCATTTCTTTTGTCAGCAGGATTATCATAGTCTGGACTAATTTCTTTTGTACCCCAGGCCAACATAGAGGGTTGAGAAAAAAAATTCTGAGCTAGGTTTCTGGTGACTTTATTCCTCCTTTAGCCCAGGTCAAATTGCAAATCCCATTTCAAGTCCAAATACTCCTGTTTTATTTCTCCCCAGTCCTGCTTTGGAAAGAATTGCATCTCCGTTCTTTCTGCTTTCTTTACACCCAAGAAAACTGTCAAACTTGAAAAGGGATCACTTGGGGTTCGAAAGACCAAGCAGGTGCCAGGTTTAATTTTTTTTATATTGTTCACTCACTTTGACTCTGGAGGCATTGTCAACCCTGGAGAGAGAAAACTGGTCAGACCTCCTGCTGGGAATTAATATTCATGTTCCCAGCTAGGAATGGGAGCAGGCAGCGTGCCCGTGCTGTTACACTTGTGATGCGTTGATGATTTGAGGCACTGTTTAGAATGTCCTTTCAGCTGCAGTTTGCATTGTGCTACGTCTGTATCCTAAAGGTTCCATAGCAATTTGCACGTACTGAAAGCAAATCACATTGTGTAAAACTGATTAAGCCTATTTTGTTTTGGAGAAAAGTTGATTGTATGTAGAATAAGTTGCTTCTGTACTCTGATCATTTACAGACATGAAAATGAAAGACGATTTTGACTTCTTTATTGCTTACCTCCATGTACAAATAGAGGTGTATGATATTGTTCTTTGTTGAAATGCACATCCTTGAAGGTAATTCCAATTTCCATTGCTTAATATGTTAACTATTTGCTGCTTTGTGTTTCTACTAGTTTTGAATGATAAAATTATGCCATTTTTGATTAAATATGGTTTTTATACACTTAAGCTCTACCAAAAGCAAATGTGTATTTAACTTTTATAACCTCTTGTCTTATACTTGGTGTGTATTGAAAAATGAGGTCCTGGCTTTTTCATTCCACTTTGGTGACATGTTACTCTGCTTTTATTTTAAGTTTTCAAATAATTCCATATTAATATAGCTATAATTTTCAGTCAGGAGGTCAAATGGGCTACAGTATTTCCTGCCAATTACAAATTTGCGATGGTACTTTTAGTGAATGGGATTGATGTTTTTTTCTTAATGCACCTGTTGCAGGTGGATAACAGTCTTCCATTTGCTGTATTTTGTGGCAAAATTTTGTGGATGGCATGGTTAGTATGGCAGTTAGTGCAATGCTGTATGTATGTTCTCCCTGTGGCCATATGGGTTTCCTTCCATGTTCCAAAGACGTACAGGTTTAGTAAGTTGATTGTCCCTATGGATGTATTTGGGTGGCATGGGCTCATGGGTCGGGAGGATCTGTTACCCTGCTGTATCTCTTTTTTAAAAAAAAGTCATAATTTCACTATGTTGTGTACATAACAATAAACTCACATCATCTTGTCTCATTTGACTCATGTGGGTTAATTGAAAGACTTTTCATAAATATGTACATCATGTACAGCAGTATTAATGGATAGAATTTCAGGGCTTAAGTGGTTGCGTGAAGGACTTAAGCTAGCTTATTTTTGAACTTCTGTACTTGTAACTTATGGGTATCCATTTTGAGTTGCTATCTTCAGTTCTGTAAACCAGGAGATTGATGCATTTGAAATGTGACTTGTGGTTACAGAGACATCAGTATGACACCATGGCTTCTTGTTAAACACATATTCTCGACTATCGTTTTATTTGGACACTCTGTAATTAAATACTGTAGTTGCCCAATGTCATGTTTTAACCCCTCATTTTTAACTGTGCTTGTGGAGGCTGCCGAATCCATGTATTTTTCTTCAAATCGGATCTCTCTTAATCAAATGTGTAATTGAAAATGCTATTTGTGTCGTTTTACTTTGAGCAGTGACGCACAATGAAAAGGCTGGGCTATAGGAACCTGCTGATGCTTGGCAAGTTAAAGTTGATTGTGTTTTGTAACTGAACCATAAATAACCACCAAAGTTACTGAATTTTGGATATTGTGTAACAAAGGCATATCCTTTTTTTTTCTACCTAGTGTCACAGTGGGACTGAAAATCCATTAATACTACTTAAATTCTTCTAAAAATAAATAACTGCTTTTATGTGGCATAATCAAGTTTTTCTTTCCTAATCTGGTCAGCCAGCAGAGATTAGGCCATTGAAATGGGTTGATGATATTGCTTAATTTGCCCGATTTTTACAATTAGGCTGCTGCAAGGATATGGACTAGATATTTGTAGCCTTCCATTCCCATAAATTTGAGTATATTAACAAATGCCCCAGAGTAGTTGAAATGCACATTCAGTCAATGTGGATGTGGTGTATGTAATAATGCATTTTATTGGGTTGTAAAAATGTTGAAAACAGACTGAGGTTTTAAATGCCATTTTGTTAAACTGGGTGTGACAATAAAACCAGAGTAACATGGATAATATTGTTGTTTTGTGCTGAGCAGTCTTCTATTTAGACTCCACTGGGTTTCAAGACTTAATTCATTACTCTATGGTGGGATAACCACAGCTGCTGAGGGCCCTTTACAAATGCAAAAAAGCTGTCAGTGGTTGCTTCATCTCACACAACTCATGAGGCCAGCCAGCCCAGGAATCCAAAGCACCGAGTAAATAGAATGGACATGGAAATATTTTATAGTTGCAACCTAAAAGTACTTCTTTGCTTTGTAAAGCAAGAAGCAGTGACAACACCTGGCTCAGTTCTCATAGAGCCATCTGATATTAGAGCCTGTATCATGTGCATTTTTATATTTATAAGGGTGTGCTGCATAGCAGTACATTTGTGCCTGCTACTTTAGAGCTGGCCAAATGATGAGTGTTCAGAGATCCTTCAGGGATGATCCATTTTAACTCCCAAAATCCTTTCCGCATGCGAAAATTTGATCCTGGTCTCTGCGAATCAATTTTGAGCTTTGTGGTGACGAGCAGATGTAGCCCTGCAGCTCCAGCGGGCTTTGAGAGGTCACTGCTGAGGCACGTTGAAGAGACAGAGGAGACTGACAGCTATTGGTTAAATGGGTGTGAAAAATTCGCATGTTGTGCTTCTGCGCGCGCCCCATTTAGAAGTGGCTGGGATCCAGGGGCAACAAAAGCTGCATGCAAGGGAGGGATTTGCACAGCCCAAGAGAGCAAAATTTCAAGAGGTATAAATTTTTTTCTCATTAACCAGTGGAAATTCCCCCAGGACATTTTTGGAATATGCAGGCTTCAATGTAAATCCAAATTACAACTATTTGCTGCTTTGTGTTTCTATTAGTGTACACAGACTTGGATGGGTCTGAGATGATTTGCTTTGCTTAAACACATCCCTCATTAACCTGATTGCAGTTTATTTTTTTTGGGTCTGATATATTTGTGTTTGGGTGAGATGATGTGGGCGCCCACTCTCTGCTGAGCTGTACCACACCAGTGACAAATGTAAAAACCCATAAAATTGCAGGCATCCCTGTCAGGATAATCTACAGGGAACTGTTTGGAGAGTCTATTTATCTAACACTAACATCACTCTAATATATCAGTCACTATTCTTCCGCACATCTGTCAATTTATCACCTCATTATTTTTCCTCTTTTTTAATCAGTTGTGCTTTATTAAACCTCAGCAGTTATATTGCACCTAATTGAGCCTTGTAAATATTTTTATCCTGATTGTGCTTTCAAAAAAAATCTTTTTAAAAAAAAAAATCATCCTGCATTACATACTAAGAATAAATAGCAGACTTGTAGTCATGACGTTGACTACGCACTCCCATTTTGGCCTGGGGGTTGATACTGTACACTAGCTTATTCCATCTATTTGTCTTAACATTTTCGCCAAGGCCCATGTTCTCAATTTCCTCACTGGCAGAGGACAGCCCGTTGGATGGAATCTACTGCTCGTGGTTTAGCAAGAAAATAGGCACTTACGGGCCAAGAGCCCATGCCATCCAATTATGCCAATTAACCTACAAATCCTGTACGATTTTGGGCTGCTCATGCTTTTGTCAGTTATATAGCAAGAAAACAAACCACATATTCTATTAATACCCAATGCTTTTTTAAATTTGCTTTTTTTTGTATGATTTACTCCTGTGTAATAAATGTGAGTTCATAGCAAACTGCACCCCTTTAAGAAGGAGCATGGGAAACATCCTGTGAGACAGCTGCCAAATTTGAAGAGTGGATCATCAGAGATTGGGTGCATTGGTTAGGGAAGAGCAGGAGGTCTTGACCAACTGTAATTTCGTTATCTGAACTTTCCACGTGTCTGTTGATGTTGGTATTTTGTCATGAAACCATCCAGGGTGGAAACATGGCTGTTAGGGAGTCTTGTAAAAGTAGCATTGACTCTTCAAGACCTCTATAGTAGAATGGTGGAAATTCATCTTGGAGCTGCAGTGCTACATATGTTTGTTGTCAGTTTGGGAACGCCCTAAATCCACATCCTGAATTTCTGTGTAACTGAGGACTTTTTTCACTGCAGTGTCTTGATGTGACAGAAGTATGTTGAGCTTGAGATAAAATTAACTTGACATTGCATAAGCTTTCTAGTTCAGGCTGTCTTCAGTGGCCAACTTTTACAGTATGCATAAATGTTGAATTTAGGTTCCCAGCATTCCCTTACCATGAACCATGAGGAGTAAAGTCAAAACTGTAAAATGCTGCAGTCACTCCTATCCATACTTAAAACTGGTTTTGAGAGGAACTTGGAAATTGATTTAGAATTTTATTTTTGTGTGGATGTTTCACCACTGTCATTGAAAATATGGTTCTTAGTGGTTACAATGCTATTACAATGCCAGTGACCTGGGTTTGAATCTGGCACAGTCTGTTTCTGTGTGTGTTTTTCCAGGTACTCCAGTTTCCTCTCACCCTCCAAAACTTGGAGGTTGGTCGATAAACTGGGTGTAAATGGGCAACTTGGGTTTCATGGGCTGGAATGGCCTTTCCACTGTGATTTTTCATTACTTTTTTAAAATTCTTTTTTTAAAATCCACGACTGGATAGCTTTCTACTGAGAACAGATCAAATGTGAGGTAAAAGTGTTTAATATTTCCTGCACTCAACTAAGTTGTATTAGGATGGAGTATGTTTGACTAATCTCCAATGACAAAATTAAATGTTATCAAACAAAGATTTGCAGTTTCAAAGAACTTTAAAATGTGAAGCAGATTTTGGAAACTATTCAAACTTGTTATGCAGAAGGTAGTAATGTGAGAATGTAGTTACCAGTACTTGAAAAAGCCAGGAGATTTGTTTCCTGAGAAAATGGCCAAAATTGATCAAAAGTTTGGAATGAAACTGCCAAAGGCAAATGCGTTGCCATTGCCTGGTTAAACATTTCTTGGTGAATTGAGTAGAATTGGAAAGCATCAAAGCTTGTGTCTGATATTTTCCTCTCTTCAGTGCCTCTGTTTCCCCAGTATGACTGAATGGGTTTGACTGGAGAAAGCACGGCAGCTTGATCTGTAGGTCTGGTTGATGTTGGCAAAGACGGCAATTGGCCTAAATGTTCAGATGTTGCTAGGATTCTGGTGTCTCAGGTTTCCATCTGGCCTTCTGAGAATTTAAGGCATTGATAGTCGAATGAGAAAAGGGGTGGGGGTGGGGGGTGGGGAAGGAGGGGAAGAGATGGAGGTGATTGAGGGGAAGTGCAGAAAGCTAAATATCCAGCACTGGTAGGGTAGCATGCAATATTCAGCTATGCATTACTATTTGCTATTGAGAAATATGTTGATGGCCATTTGTAAGAGAGCAATGTGCGAGAGAACAAATAAGTTTATGGTCAAAATCTTCTCAAGGTAAAGGTGTCAAAAGAGGGCATAATTTTGAGGGGAGACATAGGTAATTTAAAAAGGTATGGATAATTTAAAAAATAACAATGATTGAAACAAGCCAGAGGAGGTAGTGAATCTGACACAATTACTATGTTTTTTATTTTTTATTTTTTATTTTTCACACCATAAATCACATTAGCCATGATATACACTTTTTCTTTTTCACACATATGCAGTGACTTTTTCTCCCCTCCCTCCCTCCTCCCAGGCCACCCCCCCACCCCCCCTCATCCATTTTAGGTATACATTCTAGGCTGCATTAAACCAGTCAGACAATGTTGTCATTCAACAAAAATACACCAGAAATTCTACTGAGTCCATTCTTTTCTTTCCTTCTCCTTCCATCAACTTAGGTAATGTTTGTCCCCGGTAGGTTTTCGCTATTGTATTTGATGTAAGGCTCCCATATTTGTTCGAATATTTCAATATTATTTCTTAAACTATATGTTATTTTTTTTAATGGAATACATTTATTCATTTCTATATACCATTGTTGTATTTTCAAATTATCTTCCAATTTCCAGGTTGACATAATACATTTTTTTGCTAGGGCTATCTTAACAAATCTTTTTTGTGCATCCTCCAAATCAATTCCAGATTCTTTGTTTTTTGTTACTTAGGAGAAAGATCTCTGGATTCTTTGGTATATTGTTTTCTGTTATTTTATTTAATATCTGATTGAGATCATCCCAAAATTTTTCTACTCTCTCACATGTCCAGATTGCATGAATTGTTGTTCCCATTTCTTTTTTACATCGAAAACATCTATCAGATACTGTTGGGTCCCATTTATTTAACTTTTGCGGTGTAATGTATAGTCTGTGTAACCAATTATATTGTATCATACGTAGCCTCGTATTTATTGTATTTCTCATCGTTCCAGAACATAATTTCTCCCATGTTTCCTTTTTTATCTTTATATTTAAATCTTGTTCCCATTTTTGTTTAGTTTTACCATTTGTTTCCTCATTCTCCTTTTCTTGCAGTTTAATATACATATTTGTTATAAATCTTTTGATTAACATTGTATCTGTAATCACATATTCAAGGTTACTTCCCTCTGGTAAACTCAAATTGCTTCCTAATTTATCCTTCAAGTAGGATCTCAGTTGGTAATATGCCAGCGCTGTATCTCCAGTTATATTGTACTTATCTCTCATTTGTTCAAAGGATAAGAATCTACTTCCTGAAAAACAATTTTCTATTCTTTTAATCCCTTTTTTTTCCCATTCTCTAAAGGAAAGGTTATCTATTGTAAAAGGGAGTAGCTTATTTTGCGTCAATATTAGTTTTGGTAATTGATAATTTGTTTTATTTCTTTCTACATGAATCTTCTTCCAAATATTGAGGAGATGATGTAGTACTGGAGAAGTTCTATGTTGTACCAATTTTTCGTCCCATTTATATAATATGTGTTCAGGTATCTTTTCCCCTATTTTATCTAATTCTAATCTCGTCTAGTCTGGTTTTTCCCTTGTTTGATAAAAATCTGATAGGTATCTTAATTGTGCGGCTCTATAATAATTTTTGAAGTTTGGCAATTGTTTATACCATTCTGTTAATTTATCTAGTGCTATCCTCGGTTTCCCCCCTCTCCATAAAAATTTCCTTATTATTTTCTTTAACTCTTTGAAGAATTTTTCTGTCAGTTGTATTGGCAATGCCTGAAATAAGTATAACATCCTTGGAAAAATGTTCATTTTAATACAGTTTATCCTTCCTATCAGTGTTAGTGGTAGATCTTTCCAATGCTCTAAATCGTCCTGTAATTTTTTCATTAGTGGATTGTAATTGAGTATATATAATTGGCCTTGATTTTTGTTTATTTGTACACCTAGGTATCTTATTGCCTGCATTTGCCATCTGAATGGAGATTCCTTCTTAAATTTTGAGAAATCCGCATTATTCATAGGCATTGCTTCACTTTTATTTACGTTTATCTTGTAACCCGACACTTCTCCATATTCCTTCAATTTCTTATATAATTCTTTTATTGATAGTTCTGGTTCTGTTAAGTACACTATAACATCATCCGCAAATAGACTGATTTTATCTTCCCTGTCTTTTATTTTTATTCCTTTTATATTATTATCTATTCTTATCAATTCTGCTAGTGGTTCTATAGCTAGCGCAAACAATAAAGGTGATAGTGGGCATCCTTGCCGCGTTGACCTGCTTAAGTTAAATTGCTTTGATACATGTCCATTTACTGTCACTTTTGCTAACGGTCCCTTATATAATGCTTTAATCCAATTAATATACTTCTCCGGTAAACTGAATTTTTGCAATACTTTGAACAAATAATTCCATTCTACTCTGTCGAAGGCCTTCTCTGCGTCTAAAGCAACTGCTACTGTAGGTGCTTTATTTCCTTCTACTGCATGAATTAAGTTAATAAATTTACAAATATTGTCTGTTGTGCGTCTTTTTTTGATAAATCCAGTTTGGTCTAAATTTACCATTTTCGGTACCTGTTCTGCTAATCTGTTTGCTAATAGTTTAGCTATTATCTTACACAATTACTATGTTTGAGGCATTAAGATGCTTTAAATTGGCAAGGCATGGAAGGATGCAGACCTCATGGGGCTCGTATTAAATAGCCCAAAAGGTTGGCATTGATATGGTAGGTTTGACTGCTAATTTAATTTGATAGCTAATTTGGGGTTTGTTTGTTGATAAGGCCATTAAATTATGAAGATCAGCCTTTGTAAATTCTGCCTTCTGTTTTCAATACATGGAAAGAATATCTCAACTCTGGGTTTTCTTTTTATGGTGTGTCTTTGAAATCCTTGATGCCCTTTCATGGGTTACCAATGGGGTATAAACGAATGATGCAACTAGGTTGTGTGCAATAACCTGCCGTACATTTGGTTTTCACTGTATCTGCTGAGATTTTCAAATCTATTTTGCAATTGTTAGCCAATTTAGTATATTTTGGGAGTGAGTTTTTGTATTTGGTTTAGAGTTTTATTTCAATGTTATTTGTTGGGCAAAATTGGTTAATTTTCATTTATATATAAATGCATCAACTTTTTGTTCTCTACCACAAAATATAAAAACTAGGCACAGTCATTGAAGATTTAAAGTGGAGGTCGATAAGTTTTTGAATTATTTTAGGGAAGAGTCATGGAATAAGAGTTGAAGGTTGGGACAGATCAGCCATGATGTTGGGGTAGACAGGATAGGCTGCTTGGCTCTTTTTCTGTGTTTGTATGATGTCTTGTCATTACACAGATTCTGTCAAATATATTGGAATCTCCGTATACTGATCTTTAAGAATATGTAAAGGGAGGACTCCTCTGTCAGACAAGGCATTAAAGATCAGGCTAAATTCTTTTTAAGGGGTTAGTAGATTTTGTTATTCATGATTGATCCTTTATTCAAATGTGCAACGGTGTTGAAGCTGGCTGTGCAGCCTGCAAGTGGCACCAAATGAAATCCAGTCATTCACAAACGTCTCACTGTGTTTTGGTCACGGAAGTTGCTAGGTTGGATGCTGAAGATGGTGTACAAAATTACTACAAGATAATGTGGCCTTGGGAATAAAACTCCTCAGGTAATACAGGCAGGATTGCTTTTTGAGTGATTTTGCTTGCCTGGTTTTACTCTCTTTATCCCCTTTAGCAGCCCCTCTAAACTAATTTCGTGACACGCAGAGCACTGTCTTTAATGAAAGTTCTGAAAATTCCGGGAAGCTTCCACTTATTGTTGGCATGGAGTTAAGTTGGTGATGATTGGGAGGGCGGTGGGAGCAATGGAATATTCAACCTTATTTCCAAGGTAGGGCTCTAGATGCATTTTGGAAAAATCCAAGCCTACCTTGAGGTGAACAAAGGTTGATTGGAAAACTTAGACTCAGTTTGCAAATGATTTAGTCATCTAGGCTAGCGTAGTTGTTAGTGCAACACTATTGCTCCAATAGTGACACGAGTTTGATTTCGCTGCTCTAAGAAGTTTGTGCGTTCTTCCCGTGTCTGCGTGGGTTTCCTCCGGGTGCTTCAGTTTGTTCCCGCCTTCCAAAACTTAACGTTTATAAGTTAATTGTATTAAGGGTGGCTCGGGCTGTAAAGCTGAATAAAATAAATAAGCTTGTGACCATTTGCTACTTTTAATTGTACACCCCACTCTCACCTGTACCAGTTTGTTGCTCTGCTCCAGGAATGCTTACTTTGTGACTAACATATTGCCACCATACTGATACTCAAATTTTAGTAATTTCCAAATGATCATTCCCAGCACTTTGGTATCTTCACTTCAGATTTCCAGCATCTGAGTTGGGGTTTACCAAAGTTAAAAGTAGCCACTTCCAGCCTCAAGGTTTCACTACCAAACAGGAAGTGCACAGCTTAGCAGAAAATTTTGACTGGCCCAGAAACCACACTTTCTATCATCTCTGATCTTTCTGCTTCTATTTAATTCATATCTTTGGCCTGTTATCCCCTCTTCCATCTTCTGATGTTACTCTGTGTCATTCAATCATCCCTTTCATTTAATGCTGCATATTAAAACCTGTTAATCAGTAATTTTCCTTAATTCAGGCCAAAGTTCATTGACCTGAGAGTGTTAATGGTATTTTCTGGATATTTCCTGTTTTTTAAAAAATTGTCACATGTGCACAGCATTGTCTTGCGGCCAGCAACATTGAATGGTCCTCTCTGTTCAGGGTGGTGGTAACTGAAGGATTGTTGATCAAGGCAGCAGAAGGACAAGTCCCCTGTGATCATAGAAGTCGCAGGTTGCCACCCTCTCCTCCCCCACTCCACTCTCGTAATAAAAGTTCCCACAAGCGACACAGTTCTGGAATCTTGACCTACATTCTCTCTTCAATGGGTTTTGAAACAACGGTTTTCAGACACTAAAGAAAAATATTTTTCTCAGCCATGGAACACAGCAAATGATGGGGAGGATATGGTCAGCAGAGTTATGGATTTATGGAGATCTAATGCCACTTATTACCAGACCTTTCAAACCTCCCCTGGAACAGCCTACCCAAAACATTCAAAGGATAACTTGGTGCAGTTTCTTATGGGATCCTCCTTTGCATCTTAAATTCCCACCATGTCTCACCACCCAAATCGTTGACTTCCATCCGTGCAATTAAGCTACCATAATTTTGGAAGACAAAAGACATATCCTCACACTAAGTAACTCCTCCCAATGGTAATTCTTGAATATTGGTGTGAAAACAGGCGTTAGTTATGCACCACTTGAGACTCATTCTGTGCATGTATGATTTTTGGTATACTCACATGCCCTCCTGGGGAGGGCACATAGCACAGAGGCTCACTCTTTTTGTAGAGTTAATTATACGAAAGGAAACTAGTATAAATTGTAGAAATATTAACAAAGTAGAAAATACAGGAAAGTTGTTGCTAGACCAACTTATCAACCTGAAATGGTAATCTATTCTTGCCAGCAACCGTGTCTTCATCAGTTGACTATTTCGGATCTTTTCTGAATTAACCCACCATAGTCTAAATTTTTAAGAGAAATCTATCCTTCTAAACAGCAATCATGATTTTTTTTGAAAAACTCAAATGTTTTCCTCTGCTTATTTACTCAGTAGTAAAGTTGGCATGTTATGTGCTTGATTTTGGGGGTATAATGGCTGCTTGTAAAATCTTGTGCAAAAATGGTTGAGGATTTTTTTTGTTCAATAAGACACGTCACCAGCTTTTCAATTAAAATATATTCTTGAATTTATATAATTGCTAGTTCTGCAACGAAAGTGGAGAGGATAAGGTAGCTTCATTTTGCTTTGGTTTTAAATGATATATGGTAATTTGCAAATGAGATGTTGCCAACTGTGCAGTTAACTGGCTGCTTTAAATTTCAAAATTATAGGCAAATTATTAAAATGTTTCATTTGCTTGCATGTGTAGTAGGAGTATTGCTGCTACCTGTACTTTAACAGTGGATCAGACACAAATGATTATTTGTGCAGATTGTATAATTCTTTAATATCTAAAAATTTGCAACAGGTTTTGGTTGCAGCCAGATCCCAGTAGCCTTAGTAAAAATGACCTCTGTCCTCTTGATATTTTAATTACCTGTTTTGAATGCCTTTCTTTGAATTTGGTTTTGGTGGATGAAACTTAAATTGGAATCTCACGGATGATAGGTACCAGTGAATCAAAATGAGTGCCAGTTCATGAAAATACTCAGTGGGGGTATTGTTTGGGGATTCCAGTTGATGCCTCTCTGGTTTTCATTGGAAATACTGCCAGTAATTGAAAAGATGTTAATGTACCAGTGTATTGCCTGGATTAGAGGCTGGACAAACTTTTTCATTTGCTTTCTTTGGAGTGTTGTAGGCGGAGGGAAGACCTGGTAGAAAATTTACAAAATGATGAAAGTCAGAATATTTTTCTCAGGGTAAAAATGTCACACACTTGAGGACGTGTTGAAGGTGGGGATGTGGGTGTTTATAGGAGATGTTTGTACCCTGACATGACAAACATAGAATCTCCCTCATCCTCACCTACCACCCCACCAGCCTCCTCATCCAACAAGTTATCTGTCGGAATTTCCGGGACTTAATACAGGATTCCACCACCAGACACATTTTTCCCTCTCAGTCTACCGCAGGGACCGCTCCCTCATGCACTCATCCCTCCCCACCCATTGCACCCATGACACTTTTCGCACAGGAGGTACAACACTTGCACCCACACCTCCCTCTTCACCATGGTCCGGGGCCCCAAACAGGCCTTTCAAGTGAAGCAACACTTCAGTTGCACATCCAGAGGACTTGTTTACTGGATCTGGTGTTCCTTTTGTGCTACATCAGAGAGACTGGTTGCAGACTAGAAGATCGCTTCACTCAGCACCTCTTTGCTGTTCACAACCACAGTGGCCAACCATTTCAATTCTGAGTCACACTCCTGCGATCTCATGTCTGTCCATAGCCTTGTGTATTGTCCCATCCAGACCACCCGCAGATTGGAAGAACCACACTTTATTTTCCGTATGGGCATTCTCCAACCAGATGGCATTAACATTGATTTTCCTGCTTTCCATTAAACCCACTTGCCTTTTCTTACCCCTTCCCCTTTCCTGTCTTTCCAGTTCTTCCCAGCCAGCGCTACCATTTCCCCCCACCCCTCATTGCTGCTATCCCCTCCCTCCTTTCTCTACCTACCATCTCCTGCCTTTGCATCCCTCTTCACCCCTCTTTTGTTTGGAGGCCTGCTGGCATTTTCTCATACTTTGAAGGGCTTAAGCCCGAGTTGGTTATGTATCTTGCTACATAAACGACACTGTTTGACCTGCTGAGCTTCTCCAGCATTTTGTTTTTGTGGGGTGATTGGATAGGAGTATACTGATGGTTTAGAGTGTATGTGTCAAGAGGGAGGTAGTGTTGGGGATATTGACGCACGTTAAAGTGGTGTCTACAGATGTTTAAAGATGTTACATAGCAAGTGGTGAGTGCCTGGAACGGGCTGAACAGTGGTTGAAGCAGATAAATTCGTAGCATTTAAGAGGCTTTGAGATATGATTGTAGGCGAGGAATAGAGATATGTATTGGGTGCAAACACCAAAGCTTTAGTTTAATTTGGGCATCATGTTCAGCTCAGACATGTGGGCTGAAGAGCCTGTTCCTGTGCTGTAGTATTTCTTGAGTTTTCAACTTCAACAATTAACATGACAAATTTAACCCTGAAATAAAAATAGGAAATGCTGGAAATGATCAGGAGGGGAAGGGTGGTGGGAGGAGGCTGCTGCATGGGCTCCTGGGTTGGAAGGGCCTGTTACTGTGCTGTGTTCAAATAAATTTTTTTTTAAGATCTTTAAGATAATCAAGGAAGGGATGTCTTTGGAATGGAAGGCTGCAGTTCTTTGTGAATTTGTTTTTGTCTAGCTCCTCCAGCTGTGGCTCACTTAGAGCTTACTGGTAATCACAGAGGTGTGTGGGGGTGGGGGGGGGGGGAGAAGAGGAGAAATTCCTACTAGTATGCACAACATTTTGACCCAATGCTCCAGCTTTGGTGAGGGGAGTGCAGTGGCAATTTTGGTGTGAAACCGAGGCCCTTCATTTTTCATCTTGGATCTTGTGGCACTTTACCGCAGAAATTGCCATGCCCAGAATTGTGATATTACTTTCTGTGAACCAAAGCATTTTGAAAGCAATTGTCTCCATGCGGGTGAGGTGCTGAGGTCATGGAAAGTATTACATGAATGTTCTCTTTTGAAGCTGGTGTTTGTTGTTTATGTAAAACTTGAACAACAGGCAAGAAGCAAAGGTGGTAAGATTAGGGAACCCTTGACTGAGGAAATTGAGGGTTTGGTTAGGAAAAAGGAAGAGGTGTACATCAGGCATGTGGAACTTAACAGTGAGTTCTTTGAGATTTATAGATGATGTTGGAAAGATTTTAGAGTGGTAAGGAAGGCAAAAAGGAGACATGAATTAGTCCTGGCTAATATAAAATGATACCAAAACCAATTAGTAGCACAAGGGTAGCAAGGAAAGAGTTTGACCCCCTCATGAAATGAAGGGGAATTCTTTGAGTGGTGTCCTGGATGAATTATTTACCTCTGAATTCACCATTAAGAAGAAGGGGAAGGTTGGGTGTTTGGGTAGGAGTATGTTGATGGTTTGGAGTGTGTCAAAAAGGAGGTAGTGTTGGGGATATTGGTACACATTAATCCCCAGGGCCTGATGAAATCTTTACCAGGGTATTGTGAGAGGCAAAGGGAGGAGATGCTCTGGTTCTTATTATGGAAATGTATGTCAGGGATGGGAAATTGTTGAATCATTCTTGGTCATGGGTGAGAGGTACCGGAAGATATTTAAAATGAGCTACGAGGATGATCCAGGAAACGACATGCCATTGAGTCTTTCCTGAACAGTAGGGAATCTATTGGAAAAATAATCAAGGATAGGATTTATGATCACTTGGAAAGGGGAGTCAGAAGGGTTTTATGCATCAAAAATCTAGCCTCACAATTCTCTTTGAGGATATTTTTTTTAAATTGAAAGCAAGATGGTAGATGTGGTATATCTGGATTTTAGCAAATTTTGACAAGGTCCCACATGAAAGTTAGGGCACATGGGATCCAGTGTTTTGGAAAATGAGGTCCAGAATTGGTTTGGTGAATTGAGGCAGAGATGATAGTGGGGGAAGGTTTGTTTCTGACTGGTAGTCTGTAACTAGTGACATACTGCAGGGATTGGTTCTGGGACTGTTGTTTGTCATGTATATAAATGACTTGGATAAAAATATCTGTGGTGCAATAAGGAAGTGTGCTGATGGGGTTGTAGATGAGAGGGATGGTTCTCTAGAATCTCAAAGGTCATGGATCAGTTGGAAAATTGGGCAGATGGAATCTAATCCAGATAAGTGTGAAATAATGCATTTTAGGTCATCTAACTGGCAGGATGAGAACAGTGGATCTGTGCTGATGACGAGGGACCTTGAGGTACAAGTTTATAGCTCCTTGAAAATGGCACCACAGATCAAAAGGATAGCGAAGAGGTAGTTAAAACCACAGCATTTAAAAGGCATTTGGACAGTTACATGGATAGGAAAGCAATAGAGGGATATGTGCCAAATGCAGAGAAATGGGATCAGGGCAGATGGGTGTCATGGGCGAGTTGAGGTGAAGGTTGTGTTTCCATGATTATAACTTTCAAAATTAATTTTTGTTCCATTCATACTGCAAAATGTTGAATAGCAGATGTGATCTTTCAATTCTTATCAGGCTGTAATGCTTTGGATTACCCTGAGGGGAGAGAGGCAAAAGTAGTCTGTCCCTCTGTAGACTTGATGGCTGCAAGATAACATTGTTTGAAACTGCAGTTTTATGAGCCTTGGCATTTGTTCTCGATCTCTTTTAGTTCCTTCTTTTTTGTAAAAATTTGTTAATGTGAACGGAGTGGAAGCTATTATATTCAGGACTTCAGTTTGATGCTGGAAATCATATTTGAGAGTGTGCAGGCCTTTGCTGCTGCTGGTCTCTGAGGTAATGCAAGATCACATAACCACATGGGAGTCTGGCATTGCCCTGTATAATTAACAACACAGGCCTGCTTTTTGTGCTGGGGACTGTAAGGGGGAAGGCTAACATTACGCAGATCAACAAGCTTAACCCCTGGTGTACTAAACTCTTTGCTTTTCAGACTCACAAATCTGTATCCTGTCCCAACTCTTTGTTTTCTGGTGGCCAAACCTTAAGATCGAATCCTCTGATTTACATTCACAAACAAAAAAAGAATAAAAATCGTAATTAAACTTGACAGAGCTTGTTCATAGTTTGAGATGCAGTACAGTCCATGCTGCCCAATTACACCCATGTGACCAATTGACCATATGGCTTTGGAACATGTTAGGAAACGGAGTGTCCGAAGAAACCCAAGCAGATCACTGGGAAATCGTACAAACTCGTTACATTCAGTGGTGGAGTCAAACCTGGGTCGCTAGTGTGGTCATGGTGTGTGCTATTCTCTGCCCAAACCATGGCGCCCTTATTAAATATCAAAGGGCAGATAGAGAAATGCTCACAGTTGCAGTTAGTGGGTAGTACAGACAGATTTTTGGGTGGTCCTGGAATATTTCTAATGAGGCTTAGGGTAGTATGGAGAAATTCACAAACCTGATAGCTGCTGGACAAAGACTTCTGGAATCAAGAGGTGCTGGTCCTCGAAAGTGAAGGAACTTGTAGGTAGACAGTAGACTTCTCAGAACAGAGTATGGTGTGAGGTGCCAGTCTGAACTAGAACCAGCCCAAGGCAATCGTAAATTGGGATCCACATAACAAATCACCAGACTGGAATATATTGCTCTTTCAATATTATCGGTGGAATCAACATTTCTCCTCTTAATTCCCTGTTTCAGCTTTTTTTCCCACACATGTTTCAGACCTCTTTTTGTTAATATGATTGCATCCAATTCTTTAAATGTGTGTTTCTGCCATGCTTCGTGCATTGCAAACCTGACAATAATTTGAAGATTGTATCTATGAGAAATACCAAATGGTTGAAAAGGGTTAAAGTCCTGATTCTGCATTTGTAGTACCTTTCACGCATTTCAAATGTGTGGATTTTTGCCCTCCTCAATATTTCCTTTTAGGGGTTAAAAAAAACCCCAGATTGTGTGTGCTGCTTTCCTGCTTTGTAAATATAGTGTTGGGTGTACTGCCTATCCTTTGTGTACAGAGTGCAGATCAATATACGTAGTGCCATTGAAGGGTGAAATTGTGCCCCCCTGAAATATACCTCTGACATTGAATTGGTTGGCATTGCTTGTTGAATTCTATATCACAAACAGTGATTATACATTCTAATATACTTCGCCACTTTGAATTTAGTTGTACCTTTCTTTAAGATGGCAAGAATGCCACTTTAACCCTTTGAATCATAAGCTTTAATAACTTGCCTCTAAACAGTTATTAGATTTGACACCTTGTAGTTTGTGTCAAAGCTAATTGCTTGATAATATTACCTGTGAAATAGAGAGAGTGCAGAGAAGGTTCACGAGAATGTTGATAGGATTTCAGGGTCTGAGTTACAGGGAAAGGTTGTGCAGACTGGGGCTTTTTTTCTCTGGAGCGTAGAAGATTGAGAGGGGACTTGATAGAGGTGTTTAAGATTTTAAAAGGGACAGACAGAATAAATGTGGATAGGCTTTTTCAATTAAGAAAGGGGGAGATTCAAACTAGAGGACATGGTTTAAGATTGAAGGGGGAAAATTATAAGGGGAACATGAGGGGAAATTTCTTTACGCAGAGGGTGGTGGGGATGTGGAATGAGCTTCCGGCAGACGTGGTCGAGACGGGATCATTGGTTACATTTAAGGAAAGACTGGATCGTTACATGGATAGGAGGGGACTAGAAGGGTATGGACCCGGGTGCTGGTCAGTGGGACTAGGAGGGTGGGGATTTGCTACGGCATGGACTAGTAGGGCCGAACTGGCCTGTTCTGTGCTGTAAGTGGTTATATGGTTATATGATTTGCCATCAAATAAGTTGTTGGTACAATTGTTGCAGGATATACTTCTGACATCTTACTATTCTTTGAAAATGGTGATACTTCCTCTACATATTCTTTCTCACTAATCGCCTCCTTGGCATTGTCCCCTGTGACCAGAGGAAGTCTTCCCTTATCACCAATCGTGGCCTAAAACAGCCTTTCCAAATGAAGCAACACTTGTGAATCTGGGAGTAATCTATTGCATCAATTGCTCAAGTTGTGATCTTCTCTACATCAAAGAGACTGGACGCAGACTGGGAGATTGCTTCGCTGAGTGTTATCACCACTCTACAAAATCCAAACTATTTTTGGAGTGGAGGGGCAGGTGGAAATCACATTGAAAGATGTAAAATTATATCTCAAAACAAAACTGGATTTGCTGGTATCCTTTCGAGAAGGGAAACTGGCAGTCGTGGCCTTGTCCATCCATGATTAATCTGTGTTTGATCTGTAAAACCTAAAATCTGTAACACTGATGGTTACAGAGAACTTTATTTGGACAAGACTATGTTGAATCTATGTGCAACCTGATTGGGTTTGATTGTTTCTACTGGTGAACTTGAATAGCTAACTTACTTTCAAATATGTTGTCAGGGCCTGTGAAGTCGATGAGGAATCGATGCCATCATGAGACAAAGATGAGAAAACAAAGTATGTTTGTGAGAATGGTTGTCAATGTGTGACTCAAATTGAAAACATTTGGAAAAACGTGAACAAGATTGTCTTCAGAAACTGGGATCAAGAGTACTACGTGGGAGAAACTCAGCAGGTCACACAACATCTATAGGATTTCTCAGATTTAATCCACTTCTCAATTTTTTTTCTCTTGTACCCTCTCACTTGCATCCACCTACAGTATAAAATCTTAACTGTGCTCCCTTCCCCTCTTCTCTCCCCATCTCTCTCTTCTCCCCGCCCCCCCCCCCCCCCCCCCCCCCACCTCCAATGTTGGTTACCCTTTGCTAATACATGTGATGTGACCTGTTGAGTTTCTGCACCATGTTATTGCATTTGAAAGACTTGTTTTTTTTGACTGCTTAAAAAGCATTTTAAAAATTCCTTTATTTTCAATGCAAATTTATTGCCATTCTTGTTCCCATGCTCTGTTAGCCAGAGGTAGCATGGGAACTGTATCCTTCCCCATGTGAAGAATTTTTTCACCCTCATTTATCTCAAACAGAGCTTTTTGGCACCCATTCCTCCTCAACTTGTGACTAAAGTAGGACTTCCTGATACAGTGCGAAACTCTCTGCAAAGTCTCTTGCTTCTGTGGTATTCTTAAAACCGTTTTGAGATGTCACTGTTGTGAACATATTCCTATATTAATTGCATTTAAATTATCTGGCTCTTCAAATCAACCATGGGCAGTCTGCATCTGAAGTTTTGTGTACGCTGGTGTCTGATACTTTTAGTGGAGAATGCTGGAAGCACTCCCATTTATTTTGCATCATAGGCACGTAGTGCAGTGATATTGATTTTTTTTTTCTCAACAAAAAAAGTTAACTCTTGCCTAATTTCCCCCCACCCCCCCCCCCCCTCCACTCCCTTTTCCCTCTATATCCCCAAAGTCCTTTACTGATTACTAAAACAGGCAGCTTTGTGGTTTTGTTAGAGTTGTATAGGTATAGTTAATAATCTAGAAAATTAATTGGAAATCTATCAAAGCAATTTGAGAATTTGAATTCTATTCATTCAGTCGAAAACCTGAGAATAAGTCTTTTCAAAGGGCGGCAAGGTTAGTTAGCATAGCAGTTAGCCCAGTGCTATTACAAGGGACCCAGGTTTGAATCTGGTGCGGTCTTCAAGGAGTGTGCATGAAATCGTTGGGGTGGGTGGGCTGTTGTGGACTGCAAGGGAAGAAAGGGTTTCCTCCGGGTGCTCTGGTTTCCTCCTATGTTCCAAAGAGACACAGTGTTAGTAGATTAATTTAACACATGGGTATATTGTGGGCCAGAAGAGCCTGTTAATGTGCTGGTAGAATGATATCCCTTCCAGGTAGAAGAACCCTTCCTGGATAGCCTGCCCTTTCCCTGATCCCTGAAAGTAGATGTTGGTGTCAAATGAGATGGGTAAGAATCTGGAAGAATAATGCTGTTCCAATCTCGCAGTCAGATGAAAATAAATTTGAACTTGAACTAGCCCGGTCTCCTGAGAATAACAAGTAGGGTGAGGTCATTGTCTTTCTTGGTTAAGGAAAATGTAGCATTCCAGACCTCTGCAATCTGAGTTCTCGCCACTAATGGCCGTCGATAGGTATGGAAACTAATTGGCATTTAAATGTCGGGGCTTTTTCAAAATTACAATTTCATTTCCAGGAGCTAATTTGTGGAAAGATGGGTAACACATTGTAATCTTTAATGAAGTGACTGAGACATGCTGTGTGTGTACAGCTGAGGATGGTCAGGGCTTGTTTGCAAGGACAGACTTGTTAAAAAGTTGTGTTTTGCTCAGTTCTTAAAAGAAAAAGATCAAAATGTTGACAAATGACAAACTGGCCGACAAGCTTCTAAGAAATTGCTCAACCTCTGAGTGTAGATACGTATTGTGAATCAAGTTGGGCTGAGTGCTCTTTGATACTCTTGATACAAATTGCTTGGAGTATTCTTTGCCGTATACAGTTAACACAGTTGGCGTAGCAGTTAGTGCAATGCCTTTACAGTGCAAACAATTTGGACTGGACCTGGGTTAGAATCCTGCGCTGTCTGTAAGGATTTTGTACGTTTTCCCCATGTCTGTGTGGGTTTTCTCCGGGAGCTCCAGTGTCCTATAACCCTTCAAAAACATCTGGAGTGTTGGTTAATGGGGTGTAATTTAGGTTGCATGGACTCCTAGGGCTGAATTGGCCGGTTATCGTGATTTAAAATAATTTAAAACACCATGGATGGCTGGCTTCAGAATGAAGCACTTGGATGCAAGAAAAATGGAGGGGGAGGGAAGAAGTGGGTGGGTTGTTATGGACTGTGAGGGACGGAAGGGTTGGACTGATCGTATTGGTGGGCTGGAATTGTGCTATGAATGCTGAAGAGTTGGAGTCAGAAAACTTGCTTCCCTGTAGTTACTGGAAAAGTAAAAGTCTGGGCAGACTTAGAGCTATAAGCTTGATGGCAGCTGAAGTTCCACACTGTTGAAGCTTTTGAAAGCTTCATTGGAGAGCACCAGACATAGTTCATATTGCATTATTTCTGGGCTTCTGGCATCAGATCAGTATTTTGTTAGTGCATGGCCTAGTGGGGGCCAGAGGACAGGTGGTGTCCATTGGTTTGCATTGCCTTCTTACTTTATATCACCATGTTTCTGAGACAAATGGAACATCTACTCATCCTCTGTCCAACAAGACTACCATTGCCTTTTTTAAAAGTCAACTTTAAGCACTGCCAAATTTTCTGGTGGTTTGTCACAGTGTGGCTGCCAAACCCTGAGGAAATGGGTGCATTTTCTTTTCAGAGTTGCACTTGTAGCAGATCTTTTAAAAAAAAAAAAAGATTTGGTGTTTGCTGACATTTGAGAGCCAGCAGAAATTTTGTATTTGAACCTAAGCATAAATTTTTAATTAAGTTAAAGGCATGTGGCCTCTACTCCTTGCTGCATCTTTAATCTATTTTAATCCTGTAAGTACCATCGCAGGAACTGTCAAATTAGACGCATTATTGCATTTGGCAAAAGGCCACATCTACCCAACATTTAAAGAACAGGATTGGATTTGGGTGGTTTAGGTGGCGGGGAGTTTCATACAAGACAGTATCAACAATACCAGAAACGTTTGTTTTTGTAGAAAAAACTTTTTGGAAACTTTGGTAATTATTGAATTAATATACTGTATTCAGAGTTACACAGTTTCAGAAGCCAGTTGCAATATCCTTGGTTACATTAATAAAAATTGGATTAAAGCTTGTTTGGTTCCACTCCCATCTACCCAGACTGTCTCACTGTAATCCCACCTTTTAAATTATCTGATAATTTGATAATTACAATGCCAGTCGCAAAGCTGATTTTTCACTGACAAAACCCTGACAAGCTTCTGAAGATGAATTATCTAGCAACCTTTGAAATATGTGCCTTCATCTCCAAATGAATAGCTGTGATCACGAAGCAGTGTGATGATCCAGAAATGGATGATTTTTATTTGGAGAACTCTATTGTAAAATATAAAGCAAAGGCACTGATTCTTGCTGAACTTTTCTGCATTGTAGGCCCTACACTGTTTT
Source organism: Narcine bancroftii (assembly GCF_036971445.1). Taxonomy (NCBI): domain Eukaryota; kingdom Metazoa; phylum Chordata; class Chondrichthyes; order Torpediniformes; family Narcinidae; genus Narcine; species Narcine bancroftii. Next base: position 378,704,594 of record NC_091469.1, on the reverse strand, counting down.
ATTTATTCCTCTCCATTATAACACTTCCAGCAGGTGGTATCTGCTCTTTTCTTGCAGCACCTCAACTTGGGGTAGTGGTAATGAACACTGCAGCCAGGACTGGTTCTATTCTTTATAGATTCCACTCCAACACGCTTTTCAGAAATGTTTGTCCAACAATGGTTTAGAAAGGACCAGCGTATTACATCTGAGACCATGCCTACCCTATTTGATCTGTCTATAGCTCATCTTTAAAGTTGCAATATGGCTGATGATGCACTGTTATACAAGCATTTTATTATATTTTGCCCTATAGAGTATAGATAGTTCAGCTCAATCCTAGAAGGTTGCAGTCATTAAACAACTTTATGCAGAAACTGAGTGAAAGTGTATTTTTGATTCATAGTTGCATTCAAAAACTGGTTGCATTAGAAGAGAAACTGCAGAATCTTAAAATGCAGTAAAGCTTCTGGTATCAGGCACCTACGGGAATTGGTAGATTGGGAGGGGAGGGTGGGGGGGGAGAAATCTTATAGAAACATATAAAGCTTTTAAGGGATTGGACAGGCCAAGTTGTTCCTGATTTGGGGAAAATCAGAACCAGAGGTCACAGTTTAAGGATAAGGGAGAAAGAAGTCTTTTAGGACAGAGATGAGAATTTTTCTCTCTCTCAGAAAGTGGTGAATCTGTGGAAATCCAACTGCGCTGGGTAGCCTTCCCAAGATCGTGTTATATGGCGAGCTCTCCACTGGCCACCAAGACAGAGGTGCACCAAAGAAGAGGTACAAGGACTGCCTAAAGAAATCTCTTGGTGCCTGCCACATTGACCACCACCAGTGGGCTGATATCGCCTCAAACCGTGCATCTTGGCGCCTCACAGTTTGGCGGGTAGCAACCTCCATTGAAGAAGACAGCAGAGCCCACCTCACTGACAAAAGACAAAGGAGGAAAAACACAACACCCAACCCCAACCAACCAATTTTCCCTTGCAACCGCTGCAACTGTGTCTGCCTGTCCCGCATCGGACGTCAGCCACAAACGAGCCTGCAGCTGACGTGGACATTACCCCTCCGTTAATCTTCGTCCATGAAGCCAAGCCAAAGAAAAGAGTTGAAGCCAGTTCCTTATCTATATTTAACAAGGAATTAGATTTGGCCCTTGTGGATCAGGGGGTATGGGGAGAAGGCAGGTACTGAGAAGACGATCAGCCATGATCAATATGAATGGCGATTGTAGGCTTGAAGGGCCAAATGTTTCTCAGTACAATACCTACGTAATACACCTGCATTAAGAATAAACAGTTTAAAAGACAAAAATATTGTATTGTACCTACATTGAACAAACTTCACTTGCATGAATATGTAAACCATATCTATTTAACCATCGCTACATCTGCAGGTTCCTCCCCTGCACAGAGCTGTCCAAAAGAAGAACAATAACATCACAATTAACCCCCCTCCCCAAGCTTGCAGATAAAGCTGTATATACTTAATATACTAATAAAGATGAAGACTCTTACTAAGCAGCAAATAAAGAGACATTTTAAGAGAGTCATCCCAATGACTCAACTCTTCACCCTGGGCGATACCATTTTATTCAAACACAACTTTATTCAAAAAATTGCTATGAGGAAAGCACAACCAAGGCACTCTGCTGGCTGGATATTTGTTTCCATCATCACCAAAGGTTTGTGTTACTTCAGAGAACATCTACTTTTGCAATTTTAAACATTTATTTAAATATTTATTTGTTCTAATCATCTGTGTTTTTACTTTTTGTTGCTGGTTGCTTGACTTCCAGGTAACAGGTTTTATGTATCAGGCTTATTCAGCAATTAAACACTCTTTGAGGCAAGTGTGACCCAATATCCATCAACACAAAATAGAACCTTCATAAATTTTTTTTTTTTTTTGGCCAGATAGATAGCTAAAATCTTGATTTTAAGATGAAGGAATTAAGGTGGCAGGAATTGCAGACCGTGGGTCCTCAGAAGTGGAAAGTCCATTCTCTGGAGGAATTATCTAAAATTTGGGCAAGATGGTGAGAGCAGTACCTTGAACAGTTTCAGGGTTGGGAGAAGATTAAGGAAATGGGGAGGACAAGACCATGAAAATATTTGCAAACAACAAGTTTTAAAACAGATCTAATTTAAATCGGAGCTAGTACTGTTCAGCAGAATTGGGATGATGGAGACTGGCTGATGGTTCAGCTAAGATGCAGTTAGCATTTTTTTGGACAAGCTGTGATTCAAGAAGAATAGAACACAGGGAGGTGATTTGAGAGGATAGTTTAAGGAATTCTGCTGAAGTGAAAACTTGGGCAATGTTTTTAGGATGGAATAGTGGGCCTGTTGACAAAATGGATTTTGGTCAAGAACCTAACTTTGAAGGTTGAGTTCTACATAGTTGACATGGAGAGAGGTAGTGTTTGTGACTGGTGAAGGACTTGGTGACAGAGCTCATCATTCCAATGTTTATTCCTGGTGCTGGATAAATTGGGAGCCTGGCAATAGTGGTTATGTAGAGCTATTGTTAACCAATCAATACTAGTATAAAGTTTTAAGAGGATGTTGAGGTGTTGTGGGGCGCGGGGGGGTGGGGGGGGGGGAAAAGAAGCATAGATTTTTGAAGAGCTTCTGAGGGAATAATGTGTGGAAAGAGAAACTAATACATGTGATTCTCTGTTCTCTGACTACAATTGGAGAGAGCAAAATGATACAGAATGAGTGCAGTCCCAATGAACCAGAGGTGTTGGAGAAGAATGGTGACATCTATGTCAAGTGGAGAAGGTTGGGTAGAACTTTGATAGTGATGATGTCATTAGTTACAGTTACTATGGAAATGGATGAAATGTGCATGAGACAGACTGGAATGAAGGTCCATTTTGATTTCTGCTGTCGTATAGTCATGCCTTGTCAGCTATCTAATCTTTTGGCTTTTAAAGATTGACAGATTTAATTTTCAAAGATGCTGCCACCCTACTTTCATTCCAGGTTACACTGGAAATAACACTTGCATTTCGATGCATCAACTCCAAACCAAAGAGTAGGTTTAATAAGACACACTTTTGAGACCTGCCAGAAAGAAATAATCCTTGGAAGCTATGGAGGATAGAAAGGGGCGAGCTCAGGTTATCATACTTCTCAAGGAGACAAATAACACTGGATAGCAATATTTGTCAAAAGGTTTGCTTCCTGAAAAAAAAGTGGGGATTATGATAGACAACTTCAAGCTGAACACAAAGATAATTTCTGATTTACTTATGTTGAAAGAAACATTAAGTTAACTTTTACTGAATTTAGTATGTTTAATCACATAATGAATTTTCAATGACATGCTTGAAGTAACTTAAAATATGACAGGAAATTACAAAAATAGGTTATATCTCAAAAATTGTATGTGATAGCAAATTTTAAGGTGATTTTTGAGGTCAATAGTCCAAAATCCATAAAATACATTCAAAAAGTGTTCAGGAAGGAAAATCTTTGTTGTCCAGTATAATTTAAATGATGTTCAGATGTGGACCTATCCCTTTCCACACAGTGTTGCAATCTATCACTCTACTGGACTGCAATACTGTAGGACCAAAGGTACAATGGATGACTGTGACCTACTGTGGGCAAGGGGAGCCCACATTAAAATTTTTTTAATGATGTTGGCTTTCACATGGGGCTAGCATATCAGAAGCTTATTTGATGGTGGGTGAGAGCAAGGGAGCCCAATCCCCATTTGCTTTGTAGTTCACTTGTTTCTTTTGAGGATGCTTTAATGGGCAGTACTGGGTGTGGGTGCAGTGGCTTGTTGACAAATTGTGCACCTGGTTCCTTTATTTCTTCCTACACTCAGCAAAATTGAGATCTTCCCCTGTCAATTTTTCCTTGCCAAATGCATACAAAGCTAACACCTTTCATAATAACATGCATGTCCACACCCACAGATTTCCAGTTTGAGATGTAATGCACAGGAAGATTTTGAAAGTCTGATTTTTAAAAATAGCATTACTTGAATTTCCAGGTAAGTTATTTCTCCGCCTTAGCAACATTTTGAAACATTTTTGCAAGCCCTTAATTGAAGCAGTAGTTCAGGAATCTAGATCTTTTGATTTGAAGCACTCTTCTTGCCTGCAGTGTTATTTGCTCGAACAGGACTTGATGTTTGGTGTTTGGAAAATGGGGACATGCTTCTCATACAGATTATTTTGCCAAATGATTTCTGTAATTTGGACATTGGCTGTGAAACATCTGCACTCTATGGAAAAAAGAACAGGTTGAACCTCATAAATCTGGTGCTCTGTGGTCTGGCACCTGCCATAGGTACAAACTCCTTACGTATAATGCACAATTTAAACTGAAGTCCCTATCACTAACCGTGATTTGATTTGTGATGTATTTGATCCTTTTAGTTCAGAAAATAGGTCTGACCGAAACACCTACTGCATTTTGACAGCTATTTCCTGTGCATTTTCTATTTTGCGGGTCCCAATGTCACTGGATTAAAGAAGTTCGATCTGCACTACGTTTGAATCTTTCCATCACCACTTCTCCAGTCCAATATGTCTGTTCTCTTCAGTTACATTGTCTTTTAAAAGGAATGTCAGAATAAGGAAACATATTCAGTGTCATACATTGTTGAAGCAGGATCTTCAGCTGAACATAAAATAGCTACTACACTGATCCCATTTATTTGTAGCCTTCTGCTTGTTGGCAATTCAAATGCTTGCCAAGTAACCTGAATGATGCAGTAGTCTCAAACTCCACCTCATTCTGTGCATTCAGATTACAGCCAGCCTTATGAGTTTGGTGGCGTGGGGGGGGGGGGGGGGGGGGGAGGTGGAGATGAAATTATTCCCCAGAACCACTTGCTTTATTTAAATCTGTATTTAGTTTTGAAAACCTCTACACTATGGCTTTGATGCTGTGACAAGTTGCTTTCCAAACTATTGGGCCATGTACCTGTTCATGCTACAACACACTTTTAATTCAATTTTTGAAATGCAGCATTCTGAAAGTCAATTTGCCAATGAACTGGTGAATTTCGAGGGAGAGTGGGAAACCATACCTGCCAGTTTCAAGGCACCACAAAAGCCATTCAGTTAGAAAGATGCAAAACTGTAATGATTTCAAGCAGCAAGACAGAAGATAATATAAACAATTTATTTCAGGGAAGCAAGCATTTGAACTTAACCAGGGCTCGGATTAACCCAGATTTAAAAAAAATCAAAATGATTTTCTTTGACTGCCAATGCTGTCTATGTTGGCACTCTCCCAAAGTTGCTATATTAGTTTTTGCAGTGACTATAATGTGTAATATTTAGAAAATGATTTATGTGGTTGCCAGAAAATGTTTACAATTGGAAATGGTTAGAGCAAGCATTCAGGTGATGCATTTTACTTTAAAATATTGGCCAAGGGCCTGTAAGAAAACTGGTTACTCTAACTTATGTGAGGCTGTGCTACTGTTATAAGACCAATTTGATTTCAGGTTAAGCTCAACATAATCCTCATATCCTGGTTTTGGCAATGGAGGGGGGTGGAAATTACTTTTTCTGCATTTGTGTAAGAAATTCTTTATAAAGAGTCATGCCCTGTCTTCACGGCAGGGATGGTGAGGTGCTTCATTACATCAAAACAATTTATTTAGGTTAGATCTACATGGCTGGCACAAGGTGGATATTTATGCTTTCTTGGACCTTAGATGGTTAAATCCAGTCACTTCAGCACAGATGCTGCTTGACCTACTGAATCTTTCGCATTTAGGCTTCATGTGATAAGACCAAGAATTGAATAGGTTTACAGCCAGGTGACTGATATCAGTGTATTGTTGAATTGGAAACTGATTGTAATGCTGCCTTCAGGACGGGGTGCAGGATGGCACTAAGATCAGCCAGGGCTGAACTCTCCTGTTCAATCTGGAAGGCAAATCGAGGTTGTCTGAAGTTGGTGCGCAAAATCATCGAGGACCCTTTCCACCCAGCACACGGCATCTTTCAGCGGTTCCTGTTGGGACAGAAATACAGGAGTATCAAAGCCAGCACCACCAGGTGGAGGAACAGCTTCTTCCCACAGGCAGTGAGAAAGTTGAACGGCCAAAGGGACTGCTTACATTTCTGAGACTCTCATATCCACAAAACAATATTTATTTATTTGTGTATATGAAGACTTGTCCTTCATATGTGTTTTTCTAATTGTGTTTCTGCTAGTTTTGCTCCGCAGACCAGAGAACGCTCATTTGTCAGATTGTACTTGTGCAATCAGATGACAGTAAACTTAACAGTGTGTGTGTGCTTTCCCCCATTTGGAAATGGTCTGGGGATGGACAAGGCGAGCAGGAATCAGTGTGTATGTTCTACTGTAGAAGGGTTGTTGGAATAAGGAAGTTTGAGTTTGTCTTTGAATATTTTTACTGCTGCCGTGGTGATCGAGAACCATTTACTTCAGCTGATTGCTTCATTGTATTTGCAAAGGCTGATTTCAGATTTGCTGGTATTAACCCTAGCCTCTCCTTGCTAATCCTGTTACCAGTTTTAAAGTGATTGTGATTTATTGATTCGTGTCCTATCTTTGTCCCTGTCTGTGACGAAGAATGTTTCAGTCGAACAGCTTTGGTCTCAACCTTGCCTTCCCTCCCCTCTTCCCAGACAGGCTTCCCTTTTATTGTTGCACATTCGTACATGTTCTAAAGGGCAGTATTACTTGTCATTGAAAGCAGCTACATTTATGAAGATTTACACACTTTGATCAGTGCAGCTGATTTCACGGTATATTCTCAGCAATGCTGAAGGGTGGGAAAGGGCAAAATGGAGCTTCAGCTGATCTTTCAGTTGATCTTTTTATCGATTGTTTGGCAATGAAAGATTGTGGCGTTGTATAGAAAATTAGGCATTTCCTTATTTTCCTGATCTCAGAAAGACAGCGACACTTTTGTGTGCAATACACAAGCATGCTGGAGGAACTTGGTAGGACACGCAGTATCTATTAGGAAAATAAAGGGTCATCCATGTTTTGAGCCTGACAAAGGGCCCAGGCCTGAAAACTTGGTTACCCTCTACTTCCATAACTTGAAGGGCTCGGGTCCAAAATGTTGGATAACATTTTGCTTCCAAAAGGCACTTTGTGACCAGCTGAATTTCTCCAGCATGTTTGTGGTTTGCATGAACAATCAGAATATCTGCAGACTTTCATGTTTAACAGCACCTTTGTATGCAGTTGGTCAATCAATAGCCACTTTCAGGTGCATTCTCTGCCAAGAATGCACCTGCAGAAGCGGATTCAGACCTATGGAATGGTCGTTCAGGTGGCAGCGGTGAAAGCGCAGCACTGGCCACCTGCACGGGAGGCGCCTAGGAGCGCACTCCGGCTCCTGTCCCTTTGGGATGTCAGCGTTGGGGCAGCTGGCACGGGATGCTGGAGCAGTGGGGAAGGGGGGCTGTCAGACGCTCGCCAGCTGATTGTCATCCCCTTAGCAGCTGCGTTCAGGTGCCTGGGGGGGACCTGAGTGCTCTGGCGATTCCCTCCCGGAGGTGGGTTACAAAGTGCCCTATGATGCATAGATACAGATAAAGACAGCAAACATTAAAACAGACCATTTAACCCAATACCTAAACTATCTCTTGCCTTTTCCCATCAGCTGAACAGGTAAAGCATAGAGCAGTGTTAGTGGTAGAGGGAAGCCACTGCTGTTGGACTTCAGAGCTTGCCTGCCCCAGTAACACACTTCTTGCTCCTGCCTGCTTCTTCTGCAGAAGCTCCAAAAAGTTGGCTTCAGTTCACTGGTGAAGTTAAATTGCTTTCTTAACCACTGTCCTACCCCTATCTTGTGTGTCATGTGAAATGGCCAGTCATCAGCACCTCATCTGAAACTGTACCTTTGACTCTGTAACACCCCTGGGCCAGAGTTTGGTCTGGATTTCTGGAATGGAACTCAAGCACAACTTTCCAGCTTGTAAAATGATGCACTTCCTTGATGAATGCCAGCACATTCTAAGAAGGGAAAGGTAGGTTTTACCCCAATGTAATCCTGACAGTTAAATGCTTGTTGAAAAGATGATAAAAGCAGGATCTAATTTGGGATAATCTCCATAAACTTCATCCATGTCGCTGGTACATTGGTATGTTCTGGAACTAACTTGTTTTATGGGACTTGAAGCAGTGCCAAATTTAGTAGAGTAATATATGTAGCTTCATCCAATAATTGATTGGAGCGTTCTGTACCTAAAACTTCCACAGACTGGCAACCCAAATTCTATGCAAAGAGAATAGAAAAACCCTGGTTGGATAAAAGCTGGTTGAGCTCTGGAGTGGAGCTGGCATCTCTGTTCTGACACAGAGCTTCTGTCTGTACAGCAGATTTGCTCCCCATCTAGAACATGTGACTTATGAAGATTTTTGACTAAGTTGGCATTGGGAATCAATGGTGCAAGAGAGGGCAGGCCAGTACTTGCTCGCTGCATCCGATCCCAAGTGTTGTTGCTCGTGATATTTTGCATCAGAACCTGGAAGATGATGGTGGTCCATGTGAGGGGGCTTGTGGATGAAGCTGCTGGTTATTATTTTAAAAGACTCATTTTTGTTTGTGCACATTAAACTGGATCATTAGACTCAGCGTTGTTGGCAGGTGGCAACTAGTGAACGGAAAACAATTGATTGGTACATCCATCTTGATTTGGCACAGGAGTGGCCAAAATGTGGCTCGCTGACTTGAATGTGCAACTCGCAGAAATATGTTGGCTGTGTAGTGTTGATGGTTGTGGCTTGTGATTGTGGTGTGTATGGCTGTGTTGTGGCCAGTGAAATTAGCGGAGTGCAAGTATGACTTTGAGCTCTTGATGCCCTGGTCTTCCACCTGAGCTTTTGACATTGCGCCCTACTGCCCTCCCACCTGAGCTTCTGACATTCCGCCCTACTGCCCTCCCACCTGAATTTCTGACACTCTGCCCTACTGCCTTCCCACCTGAGCTTCTGACACTCCGCCCTACTGCCCTCCCACCTGAGCTTCTGACACTCTGCCCTACTGCCCTCCCACCTGAGCTCCTGTCACCTTGGCCTCCTGTCCTTCCAAGCTCCATCTCTCACCTAGGCCCCGGCTGCTTGTCTGTCTGAGCTCCCGATGCCCCACCCTTCCAAGTACCCAACACCCCGACTGCAATCTGTCACCTAGGCCCTTGCCTTCCACCCATCCGAGCTCCTGATGCCCCGGCCTCCTGTCCCCAATCTCCCAATGCCAAACTTCCATCTCACCTAGGCCTCGGCCACCTAAGCTCCCGGCGCCCTGATTGCGGACTCTCACATATGCCCTGCTGCTTGTGCATTCAAGCTTCTGGCACCCCAGCCGTTCGCCCATCCATGCTCCTGACACCCCGACTGCCCTCCCGCCCGAACTCCTGTCACCCTGACCATGGACTCTCTCCAGGCCCCAGCCACCCGCCCGCCAATTAGAGCTTCCATTGCCTTGAACACTGATTTACCATCTGGTCCTGCCCAGCTGGGCTCCCAAACGATGCAGGTACTTACCGTGGTCAAAAGTAGTATGTGTATAAAAGTTGACTTCCTAAATTTTACCCAAAAATTGGTCCAAAAAATTTAACTATTACATGTGTATAAATGATAGTGTTTGTATACATTTTGATTATTGAAACGAATACAAGTTAACAGCTTATAAATGCTATACATGAATAATTATTAATGCATACATGTATTTCTTATTATTTATATAAACATTTGTAACAAAATGTGCATGTACGAGTAAAAATGTGTACATAATGTTTTTTCATGTCTTGCTCTGAAACATCTGAAACAACGTATTGTTTGGCCAAACTCTGATTTATCCGGCAACCTGGAGTGGTAACCAACAAGAATTGTGTGGCCTCTTGATGTCACCTGATAGATGTTTGGGTAGTTTAGGCTTCAATAATGGCTGCAAGATGTTGGAATTTACTTTTCAACTTAGGCCTTTGATAAGGTCTAGCATGGGAGATTAGTCAGGAAGGTTCAGTCGCTGGGTGTTCATGAAGTAGTGAACTGATTCAACAATGGTTGGATGGTGGAAGATTGCTTCTCAGATTGGAGGCTTATGTCTAGTGGTGTGCCTCAAGGACCATTGTTGTTTGTCATCTATATCAATTATCTGAATGATAATGTGGTAAATTGGATCAGTAAGTTTGCAGATGACACTAAAATTGGAGGCATTGTGGATAACAAAGGGTTTTCAAAGCTTGCAGAGGCCTAGAGTTTCTAGCTTCTTGACCTGCACTGAAGGAATAATAGTATTGAAGGCCGAGCTGGAGTTGATGAAAAGCAGCCGTATGTATGAATTGCTGCTTTCAAGATGAGGCAGAGCTGAGTGGAGAGCCAGCGATATTGGATCTGCTGTGGAACTATAGTGACGATGGGTGAACTGCATTGGGTCCAGTTCTTTCCTTAAATATGTGTTAATTCTGGTCATGACTAGTCTTCTCAAAACATTTCATCACAGTAGAAGTTGGTGCTACCCATTATACTCTTCTTGGGTATCTGGATGATTGATGCCACATTGAGAGTTCGAAAATGTCTGTGAACTCTCCAGTTAGTTCGTTGGCTCAGATTTTCAGTAACCTGTCAGGTATACGTCAGGTAAAGGCCTGATGCCTTTTGAGGATTCACCCTCTTGAATGAGATTCTGACGTCGCCCTCAGAGACAGATATCACAAGGTCCTTTTCAGGAATTCTAGTAGCCATTGTTTGGTGGTTGTTCTCAAAGCGAGCATAGAAAATGTTCAGCTTATCAGGTAGTGAAGCATCACATCCCTCTTTAGTGTTTGCCTTCGGTTTGTAGACTGTAATGGCCTACACTCCCTGCCATAGCCAGCAAGTACCTGTGTCTAGTAACCAGGTCAACGGAATTTTTAAAAAATGGTTTGGCACAGTCAAAAAGGGCTGACGTGGCCATTTCTGACCTGCAATTGTTTTATAGTTCTAACAGGAACATCCATATTCTATGTTGTGCTTTTCTTTTCTGAAGTTACAATCAAGGGGAAACCTTTGGAGTTTTGGCCAGTGAGGTTGGGATGAAAGGATTTTTTTGCACACTTCATGGATAGTTGTCCTTTGTGAAAAGTAACATATTCCTCCCTCCCTCACACCACCAAAGTTGAGCTGTGTGTGTCGTTTTACTGAAGGCTGGGTACTGAAACAGTCGTGTTTCCAGTAATCTTTGGGCATCTCACTTTTTCTTGTGAATGGATTTAATGCATTAGTGACATGTGCTTCTGGTTTTTTTTTTGCAAGGATGCAGTTTTTTCTCTCTGCTGTTTCTCCCTTGGCAACTGTGACTCATTCAGATTTTTGCAGTGTGGTTATAAATTCATAGAATAGATTTAAAGGATGCCGTGTGGTTTCCCCAGATGATCCATGACGTGTTACGTTGCTCTGATGAGTCAATGCTCATTTTGATACGAGGTTGGATTTTTGGCAATGGTCAGGCTGGAGATTGGCAGCGGAAAGCTGTTCCTTTTTCAGTTCCCACTCATGACTGCTGATTGACGCCACCAAGATCACTTTTTTGGAAACTGCACACGTATATTTCCCCCAGGCTTGATTCCATGCACTGCAGTGGAGCATCTGATCTGTTATCTGTGCATCACTACCTGTAGAATGCGCTTTTGGTGAGAGATGTTTTAACCCCAGCTGGGCAATTTGGTCCATGTGAGAAAATGACTCAAGCCTTCATTTGGTGGACTCACTGCTTTTAAAATATTTTATTTTTCATTTTCCATCAATAAACAAGGAGATAATATCACTGACTGTTACAAAACATCAATATCTCCTAGCAATCTACATACATGTTTCTCCCCCTCACATTCCCACTCCCCCAAAAAACAAAAAAGGAAAGACAGAAGAAACAAAAAGGGAGAATTAAAAGGAAAAAAAAGAGAGGCTGGATGTGGTGTTGGCACTTGCAGTAAGTGTCCATAGAGGTTGTGGAGCCACCCCCTTATATAACTACATTTATTAATCCATCTATTGGAAGATCTCTATGTTTATATTGGGGTGTGGCTACAGCTATTCTCCTGTACTCCTGATGTAGCTGCAATATTTTAACAAAGGTGCTGTCTCGGCTTCTAAGTTGTGTGTAATATTTTTCCATGAGAATACAGCTCATCACTGATAAGAGGAGAATCCGACTTTCAGGACATCCTATGCATTTTTTTGCTATGAACAAAGAAATGAACACTGTTATGGGCCCAGAGGACCCCAAAACCCAGCAGCAATTCACCAAGACAATGGTTACTTAAACAAAAGTTGCTTTTAATTTTCTTTAAACATAATAACAGGATCAAACTTTAACTTATTACTATTAACTTAACTGAACTTAGCCCCTTTCTAATTCTAAGCGCACGTGTATGTAATGTGTATATGTTCAGGAAAGTTCTCTGTTTCACTGTCGAATCATTCATTTGTCACTTTTCCAAGTTCTCTGGTATCAAACAATATTCATACTGTGCATAGAATTCAACATTTATAATTTCCACCAGGCTCTGGTGCTTAAAGTTAAATGGTCACCGCTCAGGAAGGTTCTTGTTAGTTTCAGAGAGATATTTGTGCTCGTTGGACGCACACAGACTGATTGATTCCCCCTCCAATCAGTACTTCATTGTCTTGGTGAAGAAATTTGCCCCATCATGGGTTTTCCAAATGATAACCTCTTCTTCCAGATCACCTCAGAGTTCCCTTTGTTTCTCTTCTTTCAGGAAAACACTCTAGCCAGCCATTTCCTCTTGTAAGGACTACAAGGGTTTTCAACAGGCTGAACTGAGAACTCACAACCCATCTTCAAAATTGAGTTTTTCAACAAGCCTGACAGCTTGCTATTTTGCATTGACCTCTTCCTCCTCCCCCCTCCCCGCCCCTGTGGCTTTGGGTTTGGATCACAACAGAAGTGCGTGTAACAGCAGTTAATGCACCTTCTCAGTTTAACACTTCCTGGAATGAAGTTTTCATTGGCAGGTTTGTCGCATGGATGTAGTGAACTGCAAATCTCTGACCGCTTTGCAGGTTTCCAATGGCAGCGTTCAACGTTGAGAGATTTTGGTGCAGATCATTGGGGGAAAACTGCCTTCTTAAGTTGGCAAGTAGGGTGGGGACGCAAACCTGGGTCATGTTCACCAGGTGAAAGTTCATGAATGATGTCACACACAAGATGGGTCAGTGTTTCAATGACCGGCCAGGAAGAGCAGAATCCATAGCATATTTTACAATGGCCACAGATCACCAATTATCTTCAAAAGTCTCTGGAGACGGGATGGCTTTGTGCGTATCCTTCAAAAACTCTACTGAGGTAATGTGCCAAAGAGCTGAAAGATCTGTTTCTACTGGATTCCTACAGGTGGAGAATTTATATGCTGTGCTTTGCTACCCAATTAACAAAACACCTTACAATCACATCACTCAGGCAAATGTCGAATGCTACTCGGGCTATAGGCTGATGTATAAATAGTGCTCCACCATCACCCAGTTTTACCTGACCAATGCCACCTCAGTGTGGCAGCTCTTTTGAGAAGCACCACCGAGAACATTTCTGGAGCATCTTGACTTCTTAGAGCTGTCAAGTCACATAGTTGGCATGAAATCATGACTTCTGACTTGAGACTGTGTGTCATTCACTGAGTTGAGCCACTCTACTGTTTCTGTTGGTGTGACTTTGCCTCCTGCAACGCTCTGATAGCGGGGCAAGATCTGGCAAGCAATCAAATCGATAGCTTGCTTTAGCTGAAGTTTGCTTTTGATGATGAATACTGTAAAATAAAATGATTGCTGGGTAATTTGCATAAACATTATGGAAGGAAGTTCTTTTGACTAAAGGAGTTAGTTTTGCCATATTCCCACCTCGCTGATGAAGAAATTATTATCATCTTTTAATCACCTCAGACCACAGCGTTGCAGAATCATTTGAATAATACTGTAGTGTAAGCACAGGATGAGAATACAAGTTGCTTCTTTCCAGAAAGTGTGCAATGCAAGAGCTGGACACTTGGTGTGGGAAATTGTAATTTTCTTTTTGCTTCTTGGAAATTTGAGATTGCAGTTCCATGAATGGTGCTGAGGAAGATGGAGATTAGTTGAATATGTAGGCAAGGAGGAATCTTCTGTTTGTTACTTGATTTTTATTAGGACTGCAGGGTTTTCCTCCCCAACCACAATAAATTTCAGATGTTTGTGCCATCCTTGTTGAAAAATTCTGACATTGAACTTTTCATTCCATTTTTTTCTGAAGATCAAAAGAAAAGGAAACAGTGATGGTGTTCAGGAAGGTGAGTGGGGAACTGAATGGTTGAGTAACACCATGAATGTTTTTAGTCAACCCACCAGAAATGAGCAACATGCTGTATGATGTGCAAATATCCCACATAGTACTTAGCACATCAAAGACTCCAGCAGAAAGGGGTTCAGTCCATGTGAGGAGTGATCTGTTCCTCTTTGCCAGCTCAGAGCTGTCTCAATTTATTGTAAATGCCAGGCTCCGTCTGTCAGAGTGTAGAACAGTTCAGCACAGGACCTTTTGGCCCACAATCTCTGCAGAATATGATGCCCAACTAAATCTCTGCTGTGTGCACATGATGCATAGCCTGTTATTGCACGCATAATCCTGTGTATGCCTAGAAGCCTCTTAAGCATTGTTATTGTATTTGCTTCCACCACTGCTCCCGCAGCTATCCCAGGCACCTAAAACTCTGTCGTGGGAAATAAAATTCCTGAAGATTTCCTTTAAACTCTGCCTATCCACAAACACCCCACCCCCGAAACACAGATCCATTAGTACAGTACAATAAATGAAGATATCCAAAGCAAATCAGAAATCCTCATTTATCCAAAAATTTTTCAGAGCTGAACTGACCAGTGACATTGGTTGCCACTGGCAGCGGGGACCTCAGTTTTCTGGCAACAGTGGTGCCTGGATGGGGAGGTGTCTGTGATTGGCGGCGGCCAGCATTTTTAAATTGAGAATTAAACATTATTTTAATGCTTAAAAAGCCTCCTTGTTGCTCGTTGTTGTTTAAGCACTGTTGTTAGAAGTAATTTTCTGCTGCTTCTGGGTTGTTTTAAAAAAAACGACCAGTTCTCTGAAAAAAATCATTTATCCGACATAGGCCTGGTCCTGACCGTCTCAGATAATTGCAGTTGTACTGTATTTGATATTTTCTACCCCGGGAAGAAAAAAAACTAATAATTTTATGAACTTTTATCATGAATCTTGTTTCACTAAACCATGACACAATGTTTGGAGGCTTTTTAAAAAGTAGATAAAGGAAAGTTAAGCATCATCTGTGAAGTGCCACTTTTAAGCTGCCCCATCAGGCTTGTTGTCGAGAACCTGGGTGACTCAATATCTTTACTCTCCTGTCCACTGACATTATTGTATAACACACTACCCTGACGGTGACACTGTTCATTATAATGGACTCATCTATTAGCAAGTCATGGTTAATTGCTCCTTGGAAAGGATGGCATGTGGATTTTTTTTTCTCTGTTGGGTGGTATCCCCTTCTACTCAATAGCAACTGCCTCTCCACTGTCGAGTTGTTGGTGCTGGTCTGTATTCTTGTAGGTACTGGGTTGCATTTGAGTGAATACAACAGATCTCACTTTAAGAAATTATGAATTTATTGTCAGTGTCCTGGCCAGTGTTTCTCCATTTACATCACGAAAGCGCAGATTGTGTGGTCATATTGTATTGTTTGAGACCACACAGATTACTTCAAACTGCCTGATGGTGTTTGCAACTATAAATGGTTAAATCCAAATGAATGTTGAAACAATAACTTTTTTAGTGACTGTCTTGTTCCTATATTGTTGATGTCTGAACCTTAAGCCCCTCAATGAACCTAATGCTCCCCATGCCAGCTGTCCCAGCATTGCTTGATGATGTTCATCAGTGGGAAGTGCATATCATTTCTGGTGTTGATTTCTTCACTTGGGTGTCCCTGCAGATACTTGATCAGTGTTTCCAGCTAAACCGGTGAAAGAATCAGGAAGGACCCATTTTTTCCAACCTGGTCTGTTCAATTACTGCTGCATTCGACTTTTCATTCTTCTGCTGCATACTGTGGAAGGAACAAAGCAACACTTGTGAATCTGCAGAGAGGTCATCTACTGCATCCTGTTGTGCTCTCTGCATCGGAGAGACTAGACCCAGATTGGGAGATGGCTTCATTGAACACCTTCACTCTGTCCATTGCAAAAGCTGGGATCTCCCAGCAGCAACTCTTTTTCTCTCCTATCCATGTCCAAAATTATGGCCTTTTGCTTGTTGTTCTATGCTTTCCCCCTGCCCTTTCTTCTCTCTTTCCCACCCTTTTTTATTCAGGTGCCAGCCTGCGTTTTGCTCATATCTTGGTGAAGGTTTCATGCCTGAAACGTTGGTTATATATCTTATAAATCTCCTCTGGACTCTGCGAGACCCACTGAGTTCCTCCAGCGCTTTTGTGCTTTTAATAATTTTTGAGGGTCAGCTCTAGTCATGTTGCAAGCACCTGCATTGAAAACAAGCAACTAGATAACAGTGGATCTATCCAGTTTGTATTTTCTTGTACAGGAATAGTAGTGTCTCTGGAGAAGATGCCTTCATGATGGCAGGTAGATAGAACAGAGCACTGTTTGTTATTCAGAAACCTCCACAATGACACTCAGACTGGTGTTGCTTGGACCTGCATGGTTTTGGTTAATGAGTAATTGGATATACCAGGTAACAGATGTTTGTGCTGTTTATTGAGCTCCCTGCCATGCAGTGAATTTCAGTGCGGCAGGAAACCTTGCATCTTTTGCCCACCCACCCCTTCCTGCCCTTAGAAGGGGGAGCAGGAAGAAGATGTAGCATTTTACAACCCTTTCATTAGATCTAACTTCCCTTCGTCTCAGAGCCACAGTAAAGGAAGCCTCCAGATAAGGAAGCAAGAAGTAAAAAGCGGTCTGCTGCAGCATGAATGGAAAGCTCTGCATTCTTGATGCTGCCACAAAAAATTTGACCCTTAAATTTTATAGCAAACATGAAGTGGTGTGGAAACACTGCTAATCTTGTTATCCAGGCTGGCTAAAGACTTCAGTAAAGCAATCGTGATTCAGGATTTTTCACTATGATTCCTAAATGTGTCTTGTCATAATTAGTTGCCATCATCTTTTTGTTTGCAAAACAGAGATCCTCCTTCTCATAAGAAAATTGACATATGCTTGTAGTTTGCCTTCATGAGGATTGATGAAAATTCTTTTACTGCACAATGTATCTCCCTCTCTTCCATTTCAATCTCTGTGCAGACAGCCTTTAATCTGTCTCCATTTGTATGTCCTGGCTTGTGCAAACATTAAATGATGGTGGGTTTGATTTCAGAATGGCAGACCTTAAAATAATGAGCTGCTGGAGGGACTCAGTGGATCAGGCAGCATCCGTGGGGAAGAATGGTAAGTCAGTATTAAAAGACCAGGACCCCTTTTTAGACTTAAAAAAATTAAATGATATTTTTATATAGAGTGGGAAAAGCTGGTGGCAGGATCCAGAAATGACAATGTATTGGACAGAGGGGGAGAAAGATGGAGAGACCATTATAAAAGGGAGTGGGAGGCAAGTATAGGTCAAGGTGATGAAATGGAAATAGTAGAACCAGATGGAGGTGAGGGTTACCTAAAATTGGAAAAATTTGTTTGTGCTGTTACATTTAAGTCTGTCCATGGGAAATATGATGTGTTCTCTTTTCTACTCTAACTTTTCTTCTCTTCTCTCTCCTCCCCCCTCCCCCTCCACCCACCCCACAATGGTCTTTTCCTCTGTCTCTTCACCTCTCACACTATCACCGCTGGGTCCTCCCCATCTTCTTTGTCCCTTTGTATTTTACAGCACCTTTTTAAAATATTTCCATACATGTATTAATACCAAAATACAGAAAAAAGTCATATATTCCAAATCAGTTACACGTTACATATTATACCCTTGAGATCCCACCAACCCCCTCCCACAAATAATCACAAAGAATAGAAAAAAACTGAAGTAAAACGAAAAAGATGGAAATAAGAGTATAGTCAAAGAAAAATAAATTAAAAAAACAAACAAACCTGGTTATCAAAATATCACCACCATTCACTCAACTTTGCCTTCTCAATAACATTCATTTACTAATCCCAAGGAGTTAGCAAGGTTTTATGAGGTTCAAAAACTTTATAAATTATTACCTACAATATGTAAATATGTAATCTTAGTAAGTTGTATACAACTATCTTTCCATTCCTAAATGGGAATCTGATTTATAATCCACTACTATACATTTTCTTGCAACTGCTAAAGCAATTTTCACTAATTCCTTCTAGAAAAATGCAATTTCAATTTTGGTCTTATCGCCAAAATTAAAAAAAAAAGCATTGGATCTTGTGGAACTTTAACCACTTTAACTTGTTCTATAAATTTTCCTAATTCTGTCCAAAATTGATGTTTAAAAAAATAGATATAGGTTGGTTCAATATAACATTTATTGTATTTGTAATTCTGTCATAACATAATTCTAGCCAACTTTTCTTCACGTTGCTTATATTTAAATCTGTTCCCTCATCTTTGTCTAGGTCGATGGATTCCCTGCTTCGAAATTCCATTTTGAAATGATATATACATAACAGAGATAAATTTCTTAAGAGATCTATTGCAAATCAAAGTTTCTATTTGATTTCTTTCAAGCAATAGCATTATGGACCTAATTTATCTTGTAAATATGCTTTTATTTGATAATAACAAAATATTGTATCCCATATTTATTTTTAATTGGTCCAATGACATTGTTTCCTCCTTCATAAAAATCTGCTATATTTCTAATTCCTTTAGAGAACCAAATATTTAAAAAGTCAGTTATCCATTGTAAATGGTCTAAGTCTATTTTGAGTCAAAAGCATTTTAGTTAACCCAAAATTCCTCATTCCCATTTTGTTACTTTATTCCATGTGTTAATCAGATGCTTCAACAATGGTGTATTCCTGTCTCAAGATATTAATCTTGAGTAGTGACTGGTCGGGTGGAACCAGCCTTCTCCAGAGAAAAGGAAAAAAAGTGTGAAAAAACAGAGCTCAATAAACATAAAATATAGGAAGAGAAAGATAAAGTTACAGAGAAGAGACAGAAGATGGCACCCAAAAGAGAAAAGGTAAGAATAACAGAGAAAAGGGAAGAAGGAAAATCACTGGAGAAGAAGGAAAATCACTGGAGAAGAAGGAAAATCACTGGAGAAGAAGGAAAATCACTGGAGAAGAAGGAAAATCACTGGAGAAGAAGGAAAATCACTGGAGAAGAAGGAAAATCACTGGAGAAGAAGGAAAATCACTGGAGAAGAAGGAAAATCACTGGAGAAGAAGGAAAATCACTGGAGAAGAAGGAAAATCACTGGAGAAGAAGGAAAATCACTGGAGAAGAAGGAAAATCACTGGAGAAGAAGGAAAATCACTGGAGAAGAAGGAAAATCACTGGAGAAGAAAGAAGGCCTTACCTGCACGTGGGAGCAGAGAGCCACCACGGAAAGGAGCGGCCGATCTCCGGTGTTGGTGAGTCCCAAGAAGTGTCCTCCCTACTGGGGGACTTCAAAAATGGCTCTTAGAGCCAAGAAGAGGTGCGCAACTGCGCAAGTTAAAGAAAAGGTTAAAGCCAGCGAGAGGGGGCCTCAGCTGGGGACCAGCCAGCTGAGACGCCCAGTATCGGGCTGTTCGGCTGGAGGAAGCAAGCAAGAAAGAAGAAAAGAAGAGTGGTGAGAATGATGGGCAGGAAGAGGGTGAGCGGGAGCGGGGCGATCGGCATGGGAGTGACCTACAGCAGGAGGCCCAGCGGCAGGTCAACCTGCGGCGGGAGGCCCAGCAAAGGAACACAGACATAGATACAGACACAAGAAGAGGAGGAAGAAGACCAAGAATTTCAAAGGAAAGAAGAAACTAAAATAGGATGGAATGCAAAGTTTAGAGTTGGTCATGACAAATAGGGAAGAGTAGAAAATGTGGAGGAACGAGAAGCTGCTGTAGAAATGGAGATAAATAATTTAAGAGGGAAGTTGGAAGAGCAAATTTTTTTTAAAGAGACACGATTTATTGTCAGAAAAAATTGACATATCGGAAAACTACAGTAGGCGAAACAACATAAAAATAGTGGGCCTGAAAGAAGGCAAAGAAGGGTCAGATATGAAGGAATTTATAAAAGGATGGATTCTGAAGGTGCTGGGAATGACAGATTGACAGGAAGAAATAGAAATCGAAAGGGCGCATAGAGCGCTAGTACCAAAACAGAGATCCATATTGGTAAAATTTCTAAGATATACGACAAGAGAAGCATACTGGAACAGAAGACAATAAGCCATTGGAATATAAGGGACAAAAAATATTTTTTTACCCGGACATAAGCTTCAAACTTTTAAAGAAGAGGAAGGAATTCAACACGATGAAAACGGTCTTGAGGAAGAAAGGGTATAACTTTATATTAAGACATCCAGCAGCACTCAAAATATTTATTCCTGGGGAACAGAATAGACTGTTCTCGAACCCAAAGAAAGCCCAAGAATTTGCTGAAAATTTGCAGGACAGGAGAAGAGAGGAGGAGGAGTGACAAGAAGGATGACTGGTAAGAAAATATACAAAGATATGTAATAAATATAAAGTAAAGATAATGTCTGTATATATAAAGATTTAAAGATTGCTAAGAGAAGGGGAAATAGGGGAAAAAAGAGTGCTCTGTTATAAGTATAGGAAAATCACTGGAGAAGAAGGAAAATCTCGGGGGAGGGGGGGAGAGAATATTGGTCATTGCGAAATCGGTTGACACCTGCGAGTAAGTTCGCAAACCGAATGGAAAGGGGAGTTGTGGTTGCCATCAATGGGCAATCCAAGGAGTGGAGGTTCATTTGGGGTTAAAGGGTTATTGCTTGTGGGGATTGTTGGGGCATTTCATGTCTTAAGTGCGTTGTCATATATTGAGATGAAAAAGGAAAACTTAAAAAAACTAATGGAAAAAAGGGATGGAGGTGGTGAAGAGGTGGAAAAGAAGTGAAAATAAAGATATAAGATGGCCATGTTGGACTATATGACTATAAACATTAATGGAATATATAACCAAGTTTAAGTGTATCCCATTGGAAAAAAAGTCACATATAATCTAAAAGACTAAGTTTGAAAAATCTGGGAATCATATATGGAACATAACAGAAAGAGCAGGCCTAGGACCACCACCACCTAAAATGACATGAAGATAAACACGATCAGATGTAATGTGAATAAGTAGATGATACATCTTTTTTGTTTGTATTCCTTTTGTATAAAGATATTCTTTTATTTTATGTTCAAAATTTACTGTTTTTGGAGGGGGGCAGGAAGGGGGAAGGGAGAGATGGGGGGGAAAAGAGAAAATGTCACTGAATATTTAAAGAGATGCATCTGTTAAATATATTGGTTGATATAGTCAGTGCAATAAATAAAGAATTACAAAAAAATGATATTAATCTCTGTTCCCATTTATATTTAAAATCTTCTGGTATCTTCTCTCCTATCTTCTCTATCTCTATCTTAATCCATGCTGGTTTCTCTCCCTCTTTGGGGAGAAAAAAAAGAAGAGAAAAATCTCATTTGTGTAGTTTTATAATAATTTTTAAAATTTCAAAGTTGCAGACCTCCTCTAATGAAACTCTTGACATCTTGACCTTCCCAAAAAAAATATTACATATTTAATTCCTGAAAAAAATTCTGTGAAAGAGATAATGTTTGAAAAGATACTGCACTCTTGGAAATATATTCATTTTTATGCAATTAACTCTTCCCAATAATGTTAATTCCATCCATTTTTAAAAATCTTCATCAATTTTCTTAAGTAAAGGGATATAGTTCAATTTATAAACATGCATATATATATTATTATCTACTAGTTTCCCTAAATATTTTATTCCATTTATCAGACATTTAAATTGGGATTTTCTTTGACACTGAGTTTAATCACCTCTAGTAAGAAACATAATCTCACTTATCCCATTTTATTTGGTTCCCAGATTCTATTCCATATTTTTTAACCTTGAATATAATTTACACAATGAACTTTCCAGTTCTGTCAAATAGATTTTTACATCATCTACAAATAAATTAATCTTGTATTCCTCTTGACCAACTCTAAAACCTTTTAATATCTGAATCGGATCGAATCAATTCTGCAAATTGATCTATTGCTAAAATAAATAAGGCAGGAAATAATGGGCACCTTGTCTGCTAGATCTTGTTTTAAGGAACAGCACCTCTTTTTATCATGCTCTCAATGAAGGGTCCTGGCCCAAAATGTTGACTCTCTGGGTTCCTCCAGCAGCTCGTTGTTTGAGCTGCAGTTTTTGTGTTTCTCTGACAGATGTTAATATTTGCTTCCAGCAATGTATGGTTGCAGAGTTCTTGTGCAGCAGGATGCTTTCATTTTTGAAAAGTGCTGATATTCTGTAACTAGACAGAGATTTCCAGACAGGCATTTTAAATCAATTAAACGTGTTTACCGCGTCTTTTTGAGAAGGGCAGGGGTGGAGCAATCTTGAAACAAATGGTGATTCTTTTCCCACAGCTGACCATGTTCCAATATTGACAGCAATTAAGCTTTGTCTCCAGGGATTTGTGTGTTGGAAGCTCAGTCTAGATCCCCTCTGCTGGCAGCAGTTTCAGACAGTTTTTTTTAAACAAAGATCTGAATTGACTGCCAGGGACAAGGCAGCAAGGCTTGGCTGTTTAACTCACTGGGATCAGCTTCAAGGGAGCCCATCTGAGTTTCCTGGATTAGAAATCTGATGGTACTTCTGTTTGTTTACAGGAAGCTAGTGTCCCTTCCTTCCAGTGAGAAGGTGATGGTGAACCTTCATAAAGCTGCTGCATTCTAGTGTGTTGAAGCTTTCTTTCCACATTTGGCTTCTGGATTAAGTTGCATATTTCAGAATTTTCAAGGCAGGATGGTGTATAATTTTTGTTTTAGGAGCTGCTCATTGCTTAATTTTTTTGTGATCTTGTGGGGAATGGAGAAGGGAGATAAGGTGGAGGCTTCGGCCCCGATTATTATTATTTTTTCAATACATCAGTGTTCACCTGGTATCTTGAGTAGTACTTGGATGTGAGGTTTTACAGGGAAGTTGGGGTGGGTAGAGGTCAGAAGACTGAGGAAGTTAGTGAAATAAAAATCAGTTGAGGAGCAGATGGTTACTTTTAGAAATTTGCCTGTGGAATGGACTTGTTTTGTCCAGGGAAGTTGATGGTCCCTTTTTGGATCCAACAAATATTTTCCCCTGGTGATTGCTGTGAAGTGTGTGATTCCTGTTTGGATGAGAAATCTCAAATTTGGTGGCTACTTCCCAGGCACTTCTCAACATCACTCTAATGTCAAACTTCTTGCCAAATCCAATTTTGTGTGCAAACTTGCAACTCCCTGCATTATTCCAGGGAATCTAACCAATGAGCCTGGGCCAGGTTAGACTGGCAGGACAAAAAATGTCAGGCGCCTGAATAAAAATGATTGGGGGAGGAAGGTGACTGCCTGTTTTTTCTTATAACTGACAAAGGGCCCAAAATGTTGGTTGTTCTTTACTTCCAGTGGATGCTGTGTGATCTACTGAATTTCTCCAGCACGTTCATGTATTGACAATTTTGTGAGTGTTCTTTAAGCAAGTTGCCCATTTTATAAATTTGAAATTGTGAGCAAATCATTTGCAGTCCATGAGCCTATGTCACCCAATACACCCATGTTACAAATTGACAAACTAACTCCCGTCATCTTTGGGACGTGGTAGAAAACTGGAGCACTTGGAGAAACCCCATGCAGAGACGGAGAGAATGTACAGACTCCTTACAGACAGTGCTGGATTTGAACCTGAGCTACTGTAATAAAGTTGTGCTAACCACCACTCTAATTGTGCAGCCTAGGGTATGCTGCTGCATTTTGAGTTTCTTGTCTGAGCCCAAGACCCCATGAATGTGAGGAATACTATCCTAGTTTTTTTTAATTTTAAATTTTTAAAATTTTTCACACTGTGAACCATATCAATCAAAATACATACAAACATTTCCCTCTTAAATATACACAGTGGCATTTTCTCCCCTTTTTTCCCTCTACCTTCCCTCCCCCCTTCCCACCCCCCTCCAAACCCATTAAACGTTCAACATATACAATACAATAAAACCATTAAACAATGTCATCACACAATGAAAATAAACAAGAAAATTGTGTCATCTACTTTTACACACTGGATCAAGTCATTTTGTCTTCTTAGCATTTTAGGGGGTGGAGGTCTGAGGCAAGCCCTCTCTGTTATGTTCCATGTACATGTATGGTTCCCAAATTTGTTCAAATAATGTTACTTTATTTTTTAAATTATATGTTATTTTTTTTCCAATGGAATACATTTATTCATTTCTATGTGCCATTGCATACTCTCAGGCTCTCTTCTGATTTCCAAGTTGACATACATTTTTTTGCTACAGCTAAGGCTATCATAATAAATGTTTTTTGTGCTTCATCCAGTTTGAGGCCTAATTCTTTACTTCTTATATTACTTAGAAGAAAGATCTCTGGATTTTTTGGTATGTTGCTTTTGTGATTTTATTTAATACCTGATTTAGATCTTCCCAAAACTTTTTCAGTTTCTCACATGCCCAAATTACATGTACTGTTGTTCCCATTTCCTTCTTACAGCAAAAAACATCTATCTGATAATGTTGGATCCCATTTATTTAACTTTTGGGATGTAATATATAGCCTGTGTAACCAATTATTGTATCATACGTAACCTCGTGTTTATTATATTCTTCATAGTTCCAGAGCATAACTTTTCCCATGTTTCATTCTTTATCTTTATGTTTAGATCTTGTTCCCACTTTTGTTTGTGTTTACAGCTTATTTCACCATTTTCTTTCTCTTGCAGCTTGATGTACATGTTCGTTATAAATCTTAATTATCATTGTGTCTGTAATCACATATTCAAAGCTGCTTCCTTCAGATAATCTTGGTCTCCTTCCCAATTTATCCTTTAAGTAGGCTTTCAGTTGATGGTATGCAAACATTGTACCACGAGTTATTCCATATTTGTACTTCATTTGTTCAAATGTTAATAAATTATTTCCCAAAAAACAATTCTCTATTCTTTTAATTCCTTTTCTCTCCCATTTTCTAAAGGAAAGGTTATCTATTGTAAAAGGGATTAGCTGATTTTGCGTCAATAATAATTTTGGTAGTTGGTAATTTGTTTTTTTTTCCTTTCTAAGTGAATCTTCCTCCATATATTGAGTAAATGATGCAGTACTGGTGAGTTTTTATATTGCATCAGCTTTTCATTCCACTTATAAAGTATATGTTCCGGTACCTTCTCACCTATTATCTAGCTCTAAGTCCAATCTGTTTTTTCCCTTGTCTGATAAAAATCTGATAAATATCTCAATTGTGCTGCTCTATCATTTTTAAAGTTTGGTAACTGTAAACCAGTTTGGTTGTACCTCTCTGTTAATTTATTCCCCCCCCCCCCCCCCCACCCTTTCCTTAAAAATTTCCTTATTATTCTCTTTAGTTCATTAAAGAATTTCTCTGTTAGGGAATTGAATACTATCCTAGTGACTGCACTCAGTTTAATAAGGCTCCTTTTCAACTGGCAAACCTTGGTATGCTGATGGGGTGACTGACTGTACCTCAGGAGCATTGCAGTGGAGCTCCTTCACATACAAATATTCTTCACATCCAAATTTTTTACTTTGGAGGACAGATGATTTGAGTGTTAGCCAGGATTCACATTTCCTTGAACTCTGAACTATCATTTTACTTTGACATCCACACCTTGGTTTTCCTGCAGTTGCTTTTGCATGTTCCAGATTTGGATTGAACCTTGACCATTCTGGAGTGTGCTCTCTATGTTAATCTAAATAATGATAATATCAATTGTAATTACTTTTAAAATCCTTTTTAGATAAAGCAATATTTTTGAGCCATAACTATTTTGTGCTGGAGTCAATTTACCATTGATTAGGCATACCCTCAAATATTAAGCCCTTACAATTTGTATGTGGCAAGTGAGACTGTCGCGGACAAGCAAGCCAGGCCTCTGGGACCAGAATGAGCTAAGATCTCCCTCACCAGACGGATTAAAGCAATGTGACATCAAAATTGGCAGGGTTGCAAATTAGAAAGGGTGATGGGAAAAGATTAATGGAGTTAAACCTCTGGTCATGAAACCAATAATTCTTCTCTTCTCTTCCCCCCCCCCCGAACAACTACTAAATTCTCTCATGTTGGTGCCCTCATGCATTTCCACAATCCTGGGGTGCGGTGCTGGTGCTTGAGATGAGAACTGGAATGATAACAGTAAAATTCCAATAGTTCATGATCTGATTATTTGGCAATTCCAGTGGTTTGACATCTGGCTCACAAGATAAAGACACTGTTTCCTCCATTCCGTTTACATTTCTTGGGGCCTTGTCTCCTGGATTCCCTATAGACTTAATGAGGTTCACTAGAAAATTTGTTAATATTGTGGAATGTCTTTTAAAAATACACATTAAAAATGTGTTGGACTGTTAATAGTAATAACATCCAACATTGTGTCAGTCCGCCACCAGCACAGTGTACTGGATTAAGATTTCCAGCACTCTGAGATATCGATGAGGGAATCCTGGCAGCTTGCACATTCCATTCTGCAGGAATACCTGGTGAGGGACACACTGAGGGTTGGTGCAGCTAACACGAAGGTATTGTCAGGAAGGCTCCTTCAGTTTCCAGGCATTGAACAGCTGGGACCAAGGGGAGGTCCCTTAAACAGAAGGGGCAAGTAACAACAAAGTGTGGGAATGGTGCTAAATAGAGAATGATTTGCAAAGATGTACATTGATAGAAATGTGTGGGTATACCGAATCATGGGTCCTCTACCGGCATCACCTACAGCTCCTAGAACGCTTCCATCAGCGTTGTCTCCGCTCCATCCTCAACATTCATTGGAGTGACTTCATCCCTAACATCGAAGTACTCGAGATGGCAGAGGCCGACAGCATCGAATCCACGCTGCTGTAGATCCAACTGCGCTGGGTAGGTCACGTCTCCAGAATGGAGGACCATCGCCTTCCCAAGATCGTGTTATATGGCGAGCTCTCCACTGGCCACCGAGACAGAGGTGCACCAAAGAAGAGGTATAAGTACTGTTTAAAGAAATCTCTTGGTGCCTGCCACATTGACCACCGCCAGTAGGCTGATATCGCCTCAAACCGTGCATCTTGGTGCCTCACAGTTCGGCGGGCAGCAACCTCCTTTGAAGAAGACCGCAGAGCCCACCTCACTGACAAAAGACAAAGGAGGAAAAACCCAACACCCAACCAACCAATTTTCCCCTGCAACCGCTGCAACCGTGTCTGCCTGTCCCACATCGGACTTGTCAGCCACAAACGAGCCTGCAGCTGACGTGGACATTTACGCCTCCATAAATCTTCGTCCGCGAAGCCAAGCCAAAGAAGAAGAAATAAAATTTATTTTTTGGAAACAAATAGTGTTGCTTGCACAGAACCATAGAGCACTCCAGCATAGAAACAGACCCTCCGGGCCTTCTAGTCTGTGCCAAACTATTTTTGTTCCTAGTCCCACTGGCCTGTACCAGACACTCCGTACCCTCCCATCCATGTACCTGTCCAAATTTTAAATGTCAAAATTGAGCCGAATGTTCCCTTGCACAGGAATGCTGAAAAGAATGCGAAGGATGTGAGTGCACTTTTTGAATTATATCGCTAGCAAGGTTGGAGCTGGTTCCACAGGCACCATATCTTGTCATCCATTCTGTTGCATGGCCCCAATCTCCTTGCACTGTATGTACTACCAGATTATTAGCTTGATTGATATTGAAGTCCAACTATTTTGGTATCTGTTGGTTTTCCTGTAGATTTTGACCCAACTACAAAACTTGTACCATCTGTACACCAGACCAGTCAATCAGCTGAGCTTAACTCTGGTTCTGTCTTTATCTTTACTGCCTATCAACTTGGATTTGCTGGGAGATGATCTCACCACCTACGTTGCCCACAGTAATCAGATACCCTGGCAGCAGGTCATGTTGTTTTCTCACAGTTTCAGCAAACTGCTGTTGGCATCTGAGCAAATTCAGTTTGAATTTCATCAGTAGTAATCGCAAAACCCACTTTTATTCAAGCCTTTCTGGTTCACTGACTAGATAAAAAGGAGACAGGTGACTTCAGAAGTGGAGTCAACTGTATCTGAAAGGTTTGAGGTCAAGATGGATGATTAACTTCAACTTTCCCAGCAACAACATCACCCTTGAACAACTTGAAATGGTAATTTAATTAAGAATCAGGTTGAGGAGTTCCCAATGAGACACTGGCACAAAATAACTTGGTCTCCAACACCTAGATGGATCTTTTTTTTTTCATTGCAAAACATTCCAAAAAATTCAAAAAAATTTCATAAAAACTTTATGAAACTGGTTGGATCTAGTGTAAATTTGTTCACTTTTATATTGCTACATTCTGAATAGTTTGAACAATGAACTATACTGAATGAGCTTTATTGTAAATGCTTATTCTTGTGGTCTAATTATGCTTAATGTCCAGAGTCTGCCCTTTCACCATTGCTGTCCTCACTTCAGGTGAGAATTTGAACTACTGTAATTTTAAATTATCTGTCCAAGTTTGCAGCTTTTCGGATACTGAGATGTTATTTACCATAGGAACCTTGTGTAAGCAGAAGGGCAACACATTTTGACTGATCTTGATAATGAGTCCTAGTTGCTGGTCAACACGAGAGCGCTGTCTTCCCACTTAGTTAAATCTCCTCTCAATCTTGGTTCATTTGCCATCTTGCTCTTGTTCATTTCCAAAGCCTTGTTAAAATGCATTCCTCTCAAAATTAGCTTTATTTAATCCTCCTTGTCTTTTCTTCGTGGGTCAGTATCTGTCTTATCTGTTTTTTGGCAAGCTCGGCAGCCGACGTCTCCACTGCTGCCAGCAGCCCGACGTCCCTGGTCAGTTTGGTTCTGGAAAAAGTTTTGGATGAAAGGATTTCTGATTTATTTTGGATATCCCTATTTATCCAAAATGTTCAAATTTTTTCAGATAAACAAGAATTTCAGGGAATATGATTTTAGATAATCAGTTGTATTGTAGTTGTTTGCTTTGTTACTCTCATGCAAATATCTCACTTGGTTTAATTTGGAACTGGCAAATTTGTAATATTAGGCCAGTGTTCCATTCCCAGCTCAGAGACCAAAATGAGAGCCAGAAAGGAATGGTCATGGCAGATATTCCAATCTTGACTTGCAGAGTGTGAAGGAAGAGCTCATAACATTTTCCCTGACTGTAAACGAGTGGTTTGTAGATTGAAATTTGGTGAAGCAACAGTAAGATACTGAGCTTGTAAAGGCCCTCTGTATTAATGCATGTTCACAGCATTGCTTTGTGCTGTCCTTCTCTTATCCCCATGCCCCTCCCACCAATATTTATCACTCCACCCAAGCAGGTAATTGTGCACCAGCAAAAAAAAACATCGGTTACCTGCAGCACATGAAATTCTATTTGGACTTCCGGCATGAGGAAGAGTGCTGTAATTGAAGATGGGAAGATGAAGAGCAGAAACCTCAGATGAAGATTAGCCATAGTCTTATGGATGTAGAAATGAAAGGAGGTCAGGTGCCCATGGGTAGTGTTGTTGACAAATTCTTTCTCCATGGATGCTGTTAGCATTTTCTATTTTTGCTCACTGCAGAAACTTTACCAAAAGCCTGATGTGGGAGTGAAATGAGTCCAACAGAAGTGGTGTGGACATATAGCATCAGTCACTTTAAGAATCCCAATCAGAATTTATTGTCATGTGCAAAATTGCTATACATTTTATTAAAGCTAATTAAATTAGTGCAAAAGAAGAGAAAAAGTGAGGTAGTGTTTGTTTCATTGTCCATTCAGAAATCTGAGGTAGAAGGGAAAAAGCTGTTTTTGTGCTGGTGGGTGTTCGTCTTCAGTCTCCTATACTTCCTTCCTGGTGGAAGCAGTGAGAAAAGGGCATGGCTTTGGTGGTGAGGGTCCTTAGGGTCATAGAGCAAGCGGAATGACCAAATCGAATTACATTGATTTGTTGACATGGAATGGCTGAGCATCTTCTGCGTTGCAACCTCTGGTTTTATGGAGTAGTAGAGATCTTTGCAACACTGGAGAATCAAAGGAAATACTCCCAATCTGTCAGTAAATTTGGGTCCCACAGTGGGTGCTCTTATTTTAGGTAGGATGAAGAGAAATCTTTGCATGGCCAACATGGTTCAATAATGACCCTCTTCCACCTTTGTGGAAGATTGTTGGCTGTCACCTGATTCTCAAAACACCTTATGATCCTTTAGTGCAAGAGTTTAATTGTGAACCAAGTTGGCCGTGCAAAGATTTCTCACAGACGGGAATTTCCAGTAACCAATGTGAAGACCATTCTGGCTGCAATTAGTACATTATACACACTAAGATTAAATAAACTTTTTTCACTCCCAGCCAATGGTTTTGTTGCAACCCTTTGTGGACAGGTGGCTGACCATTATCCTCCATTCTGTTCCGTGTGGATGTGCCATGGGCCAAACACAGGCAGCCTTGCAGGTCTTGCTACTGCAGTGCCAAAGAGATGTATCATTGCATCTTGCTCCTTCCATTCTCTGCACATGCTTGCTGAATCAATGATCTGTATTTCAGTTCTGGATCTTGGCAGTGTCCACAAAATCCAAGCCTTAGTTCTGCAGTTGGAGATGACAGTTATATAATATATTTTAAGGTGAGGAATGTAGCCCTGGGGGCTGAAGGTATATTTCGCATCAGTGATCCCTCAACCTATACATCTATGGCCAATCTTCAAAGGATAGTATCCATTATTGGAATGTTGGCAAATGATGTGATCCAAATTGGTATTGGTATGGTTTATTATTACAGCTGCTTGATACACTTGAGAAGATCAATAACATTTGGGAATCTAAGTTGGCAGTCAAGATGGATAATGAATGGAGCACTTACAGCATATTTATGACCGATAATTGAAAAGAATGCCTGTACCTGGTTGGGCCAGAAATTAATTTATTTATTGTTGCATGCACTAGGATACAGAAATTAACTTTTTTGTGTGCTATCCATACTACAGCAGGTAGTACAATAATGAAACAGAAGTGCAGAGTGTAGTAAAGTGAGAGTGTGGGGAATAGCATTACAATGACTGTGCAGAGTTTAGAGAAACACACTTGACCGTTGAGAGTATCGGTGTCGGGAGCTCAGATGGGAGGGCTGCTGGGGTTTTGGGAGTTCAGATGGGAGGGTGTCTGGGGTCTCGGTGAGAATCCACGGTCAGGGCTTCTGGAGCTCAAATGGGATGGCAGCCGAGGCAACAGGATCTCGCATGGGTGGGCAGTTGGGGCCTAAGAGAGAGAGAGAGAGAGAGGGAGAGTCCACAGTTGAGGGGCATCAGTAGCTCCACTGGGGAGGCAGCCTGGGCTTGGCAAGAGTTCACAGTTGCATGGAACTCTCTTGCATACAATGTGCGATACAATACGATTCCTGTCTCAGCTCGCATATTTCCATGAGGCACATTTATATGCCCTAGATCAGCATGTGGGCTCATGATCTGCAGTTTGGCTGCCCCTGGGTAGAGTTACTCAAGTGGGCTGGATGGTGTCAATGGTCTCCAGGGTTGTGGGCTCTGCACTCTTTGCTGGGAGATATAAAGGTAATGATAATGCTCTGTAATATCGGGTTTTGAAGTAATTTTAAACGCAAGGTTATTGGGAGAGGCAAGCAAACAAAAGAAATTAACTTGAGAAAGGATAAATTCCAAGATTTCCAGCACCAATGCATCCTCAAACAAGTTTGACTCAGAAAAGCAGTGTTTTAATTCTGCATAAATGGATAAAATTCCATGTAGCAACCCATGATGCTGAAATTCAAAGGTCATTCAATTTTCTTCAATAGTGAAGCAGAGCTTGTCCAGTGTGATTCTGTCTTATTTCGAACACAGAAGCAAAGTAACCATTCCTTTTTTTAATTTGTAAAGCATTTACCAAAAATTTATCTTGGTTTCACCATTCGCTGTTTTACTTTTGTCACTTGTAGGTACGTCTGCATTTGGGTGCAGTTTTGGCAGTGTTTTCAGTTGAACCTTGAGAGTCCTAAGAATTAGATGGAACCCAGATCCCAGGGCATGGAAGTTAAAAGTTTGGATCCTGTCTTATTTAAAATACTGAATGTTTTAGTATATATTTTTTTGCTTTCGCAGGTGCTGAGTTTCTTGGTATTTTGCTTTTCATTTCTCCCTCTCATCTGAGCAAACTGTTTTCTGAGCAGAAAGTCAACTTAGAAAATGCTAAAGAAATCCAAAGTATTTGGCTAGATGCCAAGGAACTTGTAATGGGTTTCCCTCAGTCTTCGGCCAAAGAATGTGGTTAGTTTTGATTGTGGCAGTGAGTAGCAGTACAGTTCAATTTGAGTTACTTGTGAAGAACCTCTGCGCCATTCCCTCCTAATTGTTCATAAATTTAACCCTATTCCTCACTTTTGTGATTCCTATTGAATTCTTATGACTGCTGTGTGACCTGCTGAGTTTCTTTAACTTCTGTATATCACACTAGACCCCACCATCTGCAGTTTTTCTTGTTTAGACTCATAGATTATTACAGCACACAAGACAGGCCCTTCTAGCCTGTGGCAAACTATTATTCTGCCTAGGCCCACTAACCCGCACCCATTCTGTAGCCCTCCTTACCCTTCCCATCCATGTACTGGTCAAAATTATTCTTAAATGTTAAAAATAGGGTCTGCATGCATCACTTTAGCTGGCAACTTGTTCAATAAATCCATTGCTCTCTGTGTGAAATTCCCCATAATGCTCCCCCTAAACTTCTCTCCTTTCACCCTTAGCCAATGTTCTCTTATTTGCAGGTGAGTTTCCTTTTTCAGATGCAAGGAATAAGGCATGTAATGGTCTAACAGGCGGGCAACCTTTTAATTTTTAATTTAGGCATACAGCACAGTAACAGGCCATTTTGGCTCACAAGACTGTGCCACCCAATTAACCTACACCTCTGGTACGTACTATAGTTAACATTAACTAGGTGTGATACTGGAACTGCTTTGTGGAAAAAGTCTTCTTGTATTTACTCTTATCTGTACCCATCATAATCTTGTACCCGTCCATCAAATCTCCCCTCATTCTTCATCGCTCCTGTTTAACCTTGTAACTCATTTCCTGAAATATTGGCAACATCCTAGTCAATCTTCTGCACTATTTCAATTTTATAGATATCTTTCCTATAGTTAGGTGACCAAAACTGCACACAATACTCACAAATTTTGCCTCACCAACTTTACCATAAGATCCCAGCTCTGATACTCAGTACTTTGATTTATGAAGGCCAATATGCCAAAAGCTCTCTTTGTGATCCTCTCTACCTGTGATGCCACTTTCAGGAACTTTATATTCCCAGATCCGTCTATTTTACTCCACTCCTCAGTGCCCATATCTTAGTTTTCTTTCCTAAATGCAGTACCTCTGCATTAAATTCCACTTCCCATTTTGCAGCCCATTTTCCCAGTTGGTCCAGATCCCTCTGCCATCTTTAATCGCATGCGCTTATCGTTTTGAGACCAGTGAGGCAACAATCGTTTCCTGTTGTATGTCAACTTGGAATGGAGCAGATCTTGTAGAACCAGTTGTTTTGTCTGATAACGCAACTTCATTACCCCCCTGTTGTGCTATCAATTTTTGAACCTTTTAAAAACATTAAGGAATAAATGTTTACAGATGAGTTCCTATTTCAGGAGCATGGAATAGTTTGTAATGGTCTAATAGTTAACATCAAGTGAGATCTTGGAACTGCTTCGTAAAACAAAAGATGTAAACTCTTGTGCAGTTAGTACTCAAATACAGACTTTCCTACTGAAGCTTTTTCTATGTATAATTTTTGTTAAGTAATCCTTGTTAATACATTGTAAAGTAATCCTTCATGGTTTAATCCTTAAAGCTGCAGCACAGAATCTTTATTGTAGAGTCTTGCTTAAAGAGGATGGGATATCCTTTTGAACAAAGTAATTATTACTTCTAAATTTCTGATTTTTTGTAGGTTTATTCTTGCCAACTTTCACTTTTTGTGCTCAGGGTCAGAGTCCTTTTGGAAAAAGATGCATGGTTTCTATGGCTACAAGTACCTACCTAATTAGAATTGCACTAGGTTATGGTGCTAGACAGCTGGGTTGTACAAGACTAGTGAAATCTGCACAGTTATATCAAGCCAAATGAGGCAAGGTTATTGTAGAGGTTAGTACAATGCTACTACAGCTTTAGTGACTCAGGCTCAAATCCAGTGCTGCCTGTAAGGAGTTGGTACGTTCTCCCCATGTCTTCTTGGGTTTCCTTAGGATGCTCCAGTTTCCTCCCACATTCCAAAGAATGTAGGTTAAAAGATTACGTTGATGTATTTGTGTGGTGGGGACTGGAAGGGCCTGTTACTGTGCTAGATTTCTGAATTAAATGCGTTGTACCTGGAAATCTTGCCCACCACCCCAAAAGGTTCTGTGATCTAATCGAATCTAGTTTGGAGAGGAAACTAAAATTAAACTTTCTTACTGATTGCCAAGTTGTATAACTATAGAGCTGGGAGGAGAACAATTGTCTCTAGATCACTGAATGTCATGGGTACATAATTGGATCAGAGAAATTTAAAAAAAAAAATCAGATATTTATAATGTGTACTTTTTGAAGTGAGAGATGATTTAGAAACTTCATCTTGGTTCCCTTATCTAGTAGAAATTGACCACAGTATGCAGAAACACTTCTGTTAGTAAAAGAAGGAATGATGTTGTTTTTGTTTTGTGGAGGGGGGGGTGGAGAAAGATGGAGGTGGGAGTGAGGAGTCAGCCAGGCTGACAAGACGCTCATGAGTAGCTAAGTTATGAATCAGTTTTGGCAATATGAGTGTATGTGCAGACTCGCTGGAGTGAGTGTGAAGGTTTCTTTGTCCGAGCTGCCAGATGGCACATCTGGTATAAAATGAACACTGCTTGAATGTTGTTGCACGTGGAATGCATTTCCCCAAATGAGGTAAAAAAAAAGACATACTTGAGTGGTCCTTTTTTTTAGTCCATTTCAGGATAACCCCAGAGCTGGATGACCATCAAAATGTAAACTCCTATGATGTATGAAATGTAGTAGGCAGCAAACACCAAAGTATGTTTACAGCCAGATGATTTATTTTTTAATAACATTAAATGAAGGATAGATATTGGTCAGGACATGGCTGGAAATTGCTGGACAAAGGCAGTGAAAATAAATCCTTATAATTGTAAGGCCACTGTACTTACTAACGTGCACAAATATTGTGGAGCTTCAGCCCATTTCTAATATTTAAACTCACTCTCCCAGTAATTTGTCTGACTGGGAGAGTGGAATATTTTATTTTTGACAGAGACCAGGTTGAGGACGTGACTAAATGCTGACTTGAAAGGTTACGTGACTGGTGGCAGAGATGCAGGATATATATTTCTGCTTGTGGGAAATGAATTCAGGGAAACTATCGGGAATGGGTAGATTGAAAAGGATACAGTGTGAACAAAACGGTGGTATTTCCCCTAGAGTTTGCTCTGCTGTTGTATTAAATTCTTAGATGATTTTGGGGTTGGCTGTACTTTCCTGCCTGCTTCGCATAATCCTCCCATTTCCTATAGTCCAAACATGTACAGGTAACCCCCCCCACTCCCCCGGTGCCTGTCTGGTTTTGGTTCTGCCTGATGAAGGATCCAGTCCCAAGATGTTGGTTACCCATTACTTTCTGGGAATGCTTCATGGCCAGCTGTTTCTCCAGTATATTTGTGTATTACATTCAATCCCAGTGTCGGCAGACTTTCTTGTTAAATGTTTTAGAATTTGCAACCCTTTGAGAGAATCCTCCTTATTATCTGAAGCCCTATCAGCGGATTGTTCTCTCAACATCTTCTCGACATTCATCCTGAGGATCTGCAATAATTTTGTCTCTAGTTTTTCTGAACTCTAGAAGGGTTAAAGACTACTCACTATTTCATCTCAAGGCAACCCATTCATCCCAGGAAATAAGCCTTATGGAGCACCTTCTCCCTTGAAACAAGGAGACTGTCATAAGTAGTACTGCAGGAATTGGTTCAACAGTGTCCTGTACAGTCATAGTGACACTGTACTTTGATCCCAATTATAAGGCTACCTTTCTATTTGCCTTCCTGTGTGCTGGCTCCTAATCCTTCTGTCTGTACACTGAAACAACTTTCTCCATTTTGGTGGGTGACCTCCGATTTCCCCACATTCTTTATTTGGTGAATTTTTGCCCACTCTATTAATCTAGTTTTTTCTCCTTTTAAAGGTTCCTCATCACTTACTTTCCCACATTTTTTAATCATCAAGTCAGGCTACAAGGTAAACAATCTTTTAAAAATGGCTGTGCTGTAACAGCAGCACTGCTCTGAAGGATTTAGCCACCTGGTCTGAATGCTGGCAGCTCCATACAGGTGTTAAAATGGCCTGATAGAAGAGCCAACAGCATTTTTAAAGTAAAATCCTGCAGCTGCGTGGTCTGTGCCCAAAATGGTGATTCCTGTGCTCAGCAGTGGCATGAGGGATTACAGATACTGACCCCCCCACCTCTGTTAAGAAGGAGAAGCAGAGTAGGATGGTAAACCACTGTGGTGGATCAGTGAGGGGCTCACCAGATGAAAGAGCCTACAGGACAATGACCATAGCAGCAGACCAGCGAAGGACCCAGACAATCTGTGGGCGACTTGCGGTCATGGGACCTGCACAGGCTCATGGAAACTAAGTATCGAAGCTGGGATATGAAAGGGTGCTGAGGGCAAGAAGAGCTTCTGAAGGGCCTTGGGTGCTGAAGGCTTCTCGATTGTGCCATAAGTTTGTATCTGGAGCTTGTTTGCCAATGAATCAAACCGGAGTCTGTAGGCCCTTTCGTGGAGCAGCTCTAAAAGGCTGCTCCTGTATCTCATTCATATTGAGTAGCGCCTCGCAGCGCCCTCTGGAACCGATGGGAGCAACTGGTTTTGTAGCGCCACCTGCAGAGTTGACTTCATTCATACATGCTGACGCGGAAAGAGCCTGATAGTGGATCATGGCAGCGCCAGAGCAGGCAAGGCAGATGATGGCGATGTTTGCAGCCAGTCTTAGAATACAGATAGAAATCCTGCGCACCATCATTAATGCCATTAAATCCTGTTCCTGCGTCTCAGGCTGAAGACATCACCGTGGCGTCATCAACCCGCCCCTAACAAGCCATTTGCAGCTGCATTACATTCATTCAAGATGGCGGAGCATAGTCCTCCTCCAATTACCCTTCTCTGAGAGGGATTGGAGCTGACCACAGTGCATTCAAGGAGGAAAATCTCCTGATGTAAGGGTGGAGAATCTCTGCCTTTACACTCTGGCCTTTTCACTGCATGAAAGGGCTGTGTGAGCCTGCAGGAGCATAGGAGGTGAATCCACAGACACTCTGACTGAAGGGACAGTCTTTTATTTCTCTTTCTCCCTTTCTGTAAGGGGGACCAGGTGACACTAGTGGTGATTCTGTCTGCCTTATGGCAGGCAGAAGTTAATTTTGTGTAATATTGCATGTTCTGCTCTCTTGCATGACCACAGAGGAATCTTGGAATCACTGCAAACAAACCCTTCTAAGTTACTGGTATTGTCTTCCTCAAAAGGCCAACAACCCATAGTTGATGGACCTTATTTCTCAAATGAAAATTCTTAATATGCTGCCTCATCAAATGTTGATGCAGATGTGTTAAAAAATCTGTGGGGTATCAACTTGTTACGCAGAACAATTCAGCCTAAGTGACAGGTTCTAAACTACAGGTTCCCTTGAAATTTTGGTAGCTTGAGGTAGGATTTATTCAATAGTGAAGTAACATTGAAAAAAATGACCCTCCACAATCCAAGCGCAAATTAATCACTCGTAGACTTTTGAAAACAAGGCTCAAGTTCTCTGAATTTCATGTTTTGTACTTTTGCAGTTCAAGGATTGCTTACACTAAACTTTCGGCATCTATGGTTTCAAGGACAGTTTAGTGTTACTGTATGTGTCTGGGTGAGAGAGAATTAATTAGTTCTTGAGGTGTGCTTTTCACATCTGCAACAATTTTGGATTTTGCACCTTTGTTGAGAAATTTGAGAAACAATGTCCAAAATCCCTGTGCTTTTGGCCTTTTAAGAAAGATGATATCTTCTGAATTTGTAATTGAGTCTTCAGAGGAAGTGTGGAATCCTTACACCACAGTTTGAATTAAAAGGTCCGAGGGTTGTTATGAACCACATTAAGGTTTTCTGTGGACATTAAGGTTTTCTGTGGGCTTGGTAATGGTTACTGAATACTGAGCAATTCAGAGTCTTAAGTTGGACATGTTTTCCTCCTTCAATAGGTCTCCCATCTTGTGGGGCCTGACTCTTCAGACAAGTATAGTTTGTCTGCTGCAGCTCATCTGCATGTCTACCATTTCAGCTATGAGGCTGCATTTTATATATGATACTTAATGTGTGAAAGGTTCCTCAGAGAAATGCTAGACTAAATGCTACTTTCTTTTGAGTTTATTTTATATGTCCACCACATTACATATTCTGAGTTTAAATGAAGCTCCAGATGCTGCTTTGGTTTTTTTTTTGAAAAATATGCCTTTTTTGCTTTTTTTCACATTCAGAGAATGTGTTACCTATTATGCTGTGAAATTTAGAGGCTGGAATGTCTATTTGCATGTATCAAAGGTTCTGAATGTTACTGAAAGTTAAACAAGAACATCTGCAGATGTTGGGGTCAAGTGCAAGAGACAAACTGGAGAAACTCAGCAGGTCACACAGAATCCATAGGAAGTAAAGGGTAACCAAAATTTTGGGTCTTGTCCTTCATCAGGGTACAAGCAAAAACTGGGAGATGTCTGAAGTAAAAAGTAAGGAGAGGAGGAGGAGGTAGGAAGGGGCAGTGGGAGGGTGTGTTAATGGTCATTCAGCTGGGGTGAAGGGACTCTTGCTAACATCACGTGACTTATTTCCCCCACACCCCCGCAAAGAAATCCTGTGGTCATAATGAATATTGTTTGAGCCTTGTAATGTGTCGGGGAGGAAGTTTGGTTGGATATGGATTTCAAGTTGAATATATAAAACAAAAATGGGTCCTTTCATCTCGCCACGTCACTGCTAACTGTGATACCTATCTCTACTATTCTCCCACTGCATGCAGCAGGCCCATATATCCAAGCACCTGTCCACATGCCTTTTAAACATTGTAATTTTATCTGCTTCAACTACCAGCTGGCAGCTTATTCCAGATAACTACCACCTTTGTCACCTTCCAGTTTGGAACTACATATTCCCCAAGTTGCCAATTTTTCTTTTCTACATATTCCCCAAGTTGCCAATTTTTCTTTGCAGCAGCCCAGAGTTTGCAAGAATCATGTAATTTTTTTTCCCACTTGTCTTTCTGAGATGTTTGCACAGGCAGGAGAGTTTCAAAGGAGGTAATACATGGAAGTTATCATTTATGACCAGGATAGAACATAGAACATTACAGGCCCTTTGGCCCTCAATGTTGTGCTGACCCATATATTTCTTTCAAAAAATACTAAGCCCTCCTACCCCATAACCCTCTATATTTCTTCTATCCATATGCCTGTCTTAAAGAGTCTCTTAAGCACCCCTAATACTTCAGCCACCACCACCATCCCGGGCAAGGAATTCAAGGCACCTACAACTCTGCATTTTTATTTAAAAAAAACTTACCCCTGATGTCTCTCCTAAATTTCCCTCCCTTTATTTTGTAAACATGTCCTCTGATATTTGCTATTTCCTGCCCTGGGAAACAGACACTGGCTGTCCACCCTCTCATTATCTTGTAGAGATCTATCAAGTCTCCTCTCATCTTTCTAAGCTCCAAAGAGAAAAGTCCCAGCTCTGCTAATCTTGCCTTATAAGGCTTATTTTTCAATTCAGGTAACATTCCTGGTAAATTTCCTCTGCACCCTCTCCTTAGCTTCCATGTCCTTCCTGTAATGAGGTGACCATAACTGAACACAATGCAGCTACTCCCTGACGTATGTCCAAGTTCCCTGCTGACCGACTGCTCAATCTCAAAATGGACGCAAGTCAGAATTATGTTAGCATAACATGCAGAAGTCTTAAGTCAAGACATTTAATCAAATTTGTTTCCCAGATCTATCTTCAGGGGATAGGGTTTTTCTCTTGCCATTTTCTTTGGAGAGCTTACTGAATAGCATCTGAGAGACGGACACTATTGTACGCAGCCTTTTTTTGGGCCATATGTATGGATGGTCATGAGTCACATGGGTCATAAATCAGAGAGAGGCTGCACTCACCAAGTGTGGTCTCACCAGAGATTTGTAGAGTTGCCACATGACCTCTATACTCTTGAACTAAATCCCCTATTAATGAAGCCCAGCATCCCATAGGCCTTCTTAACTATCTTATCAACCTGTGCGGCGACCTTGAGGGATGTATGGATTTGAATGAGAAGGAATCTCTTCCCACAGAGGTCAGTGAATCTCTTGAATTCTCCACCCCAGTTAATTGTGGAGAGTAGATCATTGGGAAGGAGATACACTTATGAAATGTTTGGAATTAGAAGGGGAAACAGGCACAGAAAATCTGATGCCTAAGGCAGATCAGCTGTGCTCACAACGAATGCAAGGGAGGTTTGAGGGCATACACCTACTTTCTTGTTTTCTTGCCCTTTTCACCACCCCTGGTTTCCCCCAGAGAATTGTGAACATTACCCACTGCAGCTGGTGAATAGCCAGCTTATTGAGCTTTCTTTTCTTTTTGAAGAAAAGGACACTGCAGGTGGCCAGTCTACTCTTTTGGATGTCCAATTTTCAGCTGTTGAAAAGAGCTGACTGACTGTCCCTTTCCTGTTTTCCAATCACTGGAAAGTACAGGGGCCACTGTGGCCTGGTAATCTGTGCTGTGATGCATGTGTGTATTTGTGCAAATGCTTTGAATTTGCTGACCCCCTCATTCTGTGGTAATGAGTGGACAGTGTTATCGCAGCTGCCTGTTTGTATCATCTAGGGCAAGCTACGGTGGAATACAATAGTGCTGTCTGCCAAATCCAGCTTAGAGAACGGCGATGGAGGTTTGTAAAAAAAAATAATGGTGCATTGATCTGTTGGAAGAGTGGACTCAGTATTTTGCCTTCCCCTGAACCAAAATCATTCTGGTCAGAACAATGCATTTATCAAGCGAGGTAAGGATACAAATCGAGAAGTGGAGAACAATATGGTGCAT
The DNA here is from genome assembly GCF_036971445.1 of Narcine bancroftii. Classification (NCBI taxonomy): domain Eukaryota; kingdom Metazoa; phylum Chordata; class Chondrichthyes; order Torpediniformes; family Narcinidae; genus Narcine; species Narcine bancroftii. The sequence continues at coordinate 378,663,324 of NC_091469.1, read as the reverse complement.
AAAATTCCCAGAAATAATTTTAATTTCTCCTTTGTACTTGGCACACAATGAATGAGGAGGGTTAGGGGATTTAAAAAAAGTTTCTGCATCAAGTTTGTGATTACTATTGGCCATTAAAGGAATTGGGATTTCCTGACTTTTGACGCCTGCTGATGTATGTTCTGTTTGTTGCTGGTTATTGGGAGCTGGGGTTCGTGAGGAACCTCTTTGTACATTGCAAATATCTGTTTTGCTTTTTATTTTTTATTTCTAGCATTTCAAATATTGAAAGATCCAAAACCGCTGCTCCAGGTTTATCTTGTTTCGGAGAATTGAGAATAACGCTGTGAAGATAAATTTAAATTTAGTGTCAAAGTTGAACCACAAGGAAATAGGCCCTTCAGCCCAGCTTATCGTATTCAAGTGCATAGCTGACTGAGCTGGTCCCAATTGTTTGCATTTGGCCCATATCCCTCAATCTTTCCTATCCATGTATCTGTTCAAATGTCTCTTAATCTTAGTAATCATACTCGCCTGCCACTGTCTCTGGCACCTCCTTCCATATGCCCACCATGATATGCGGAAAACCTTTGCCCCTCAGATTATCTATCTATTCAATCTTTCCTCTCTTAGCTTAAAATAGCTTTAGTTTCAGATTCCCTTAACCTGGGTAAAAAGATCATGATCATCCATCTTATCCATGCCCCTCAAGATCTCATAAACCTCTAAAGGCTCCCCTTTTCCTGTCTCAAGGTTTAATAAAAGCCTGCTTCAGTTAAACAATAAAATCAGCAGATGTTGGGGTCGAGTGCAATACACAAACACACTAGAGAAACTCAGCAGATTATGCAGCATCCATAAGTAAAGAGGACCATCCCAAAACATTTGCCACTCTTTACTTCCCATGGATACTGCATAGGTGACCTGCTGAGTTTCTCCAGCACGTTCGTGCATCGTTTGTGCATTGCAGAATGGCCCTCCAGTTGCAGCAGAAACTTGTGCAACAGTATAAATTATAAGAATACTTTAAAAAAAAAATGAAATCAAGGCTTGTAAATTATTTGACTTTTCAAATTGTCCCAATCCAGGATATTGAAGAACCTTGTATATCCACTTTTATTGTAAGCACCAAAAGCTTTATTTTAATGCAATTAATTTGATGTTTGGCTGGGCTGTGTGTGGAGTCTGTGGGGTGGGTGGGTGTAAGGGATGAGTGTGTGGGTGTAAGGGGGGGGTGAGTGTGGGGAGGGGTGCAAGTTGGATGGTGTGCATATAGGGCGTGTGGTGTGCATATAGGGCGTGTGGTGTGCATATAGGGCGTGTGGTGTGCATATAGGGCGTGTGGTGTGCATATAGGGCGTGTGGTGTGCATATAGGGCGTGTGGTGTGCATATAGGGCGTGTGGTGTGCATATAGGGCGTGTGATGTGCATATAGGGCGTGTGGTGTGCATATAGGGCGTGTGGTGTGCATATAGGGCGTGTGGTGTGCATATAGGGCGTGTGGTGTGCATATAGGGCGTGTGCACAGTGTGATTGACTACTCTAAGCTGGCTCAGTGCGTCCTCAGCCCCCACTTTCTTTGTGAAATAGCTCACTGATGGTTGAATGATGAAGCCAGGCACATTAACTTCTGAAAAGAACCACTGAATCCCACCAAGTGCGAGACTTTTTCTCTTTGTTCCGTCACGTGTTGCATGAATGGAAGTGCTCCATGAAGTGAAGAAAATAGCTTTCCACTGGGCTTGGAGATTGTGGATGGTCCACAAACATATGAAAGGAACTTTTTTCCAATTTTGGAATTTCTGTCTTTTTTAAGTTTTAAATAGATTAGTCTCAAATTTTAAAGGCATAATTCTTTCAACTTTTCACAACTCTTCTTCTTGGTAGAGAATGTTTTGATTTGGCTAAATGAAAATGCTTTGTTAATGTTTTTTGTTTTTTGTTTGGTAAGGCTCTTCTGTTCTAAAATGGCTGCCAGGTGTGATTGAAGCTAAAATGGTGCCTGATGAACTTCATCCTTGACAAAATATCCCCACCTGTGTGCAGAAATTGGAATTTTGTCTCAAAAGTAGTAAAGTTTGCTTTATAAGATATTTTAATGCTGCAAAAAGTCTGATGGGACAACACAATTTGTCTGGGATATTGAGGTGGGTAAGCTTGAAGTATGTGTACTGTAGGATATTTCCTCAGTCACCACAGACTACCAGGCTTCTAATTAATAACCCCTCTTCCACTGGCATCCCAGTTAATTGCTCGTGCAGTGTCCTGGTTAAAAAAGCTGTTTTTGCTGTTCCACTGGCTACTTTTAACAAGGACACAAACTGCTTTCCCACTGACCACATCATCAAGGCATGCAACTTGTCCTTTTTTTCTCTGGGTTAATCGGCATGCCAACATTAGCTGTCGCTGGGGATGCATAGCGTTTGAGGCTGTTAATCCCTGACTTGATTTTACTTCATTTGACTTCGGCATGCTAATTGTTTCCCTTTTTCACTGGGCGCGTAACCAGTAAGTTGGCTGTCAACTTCTGGAACAAGGAAAAGGGGTTATAGTCTTATATTATGGTGGGCTTCTGGGGTTTGGCGGGATGGCCTCTCCTGAGGGTTGAGGGATGGCCTCTCCTGAGGTTTGGGTAGCTGCTTTTGGAGTTGGCAGCCTCAAAAAGGATGATTTAAATCTCTGATATTCACAATGAGTGGAAAAGTATGCAAATCTAAAGTTTCATTATTAGTATCTCTGGGATTAGTATAGATCAGCAATTGATGGTCTGGACGTGATAGGCAAAGTGGCGGTGGGGGGGGGGGGCGGTGCTGCTATTTCTGTTTGACTCTAAGGAACTGTTTCCTTCCCACGGCAATCCATGTCACTGAATCTATGCCACTCTTTCCAGATTCTCCGTGTAACCACTGGGGAAACTAGAAAGTTGGGTTCTGCTCCTCGACCCTGGGAGTTCCTTCCACATTGGTGTGTGCGCAGATGGATGGTGGCTGAGATCTCTGGAAGTCTCCCCAGAATTGATTGTAATGGTCTGATTTACAACCATCTCAAAGGAAGGAGGGAATTCTGAAACTGCTGAGGCAAGATGGGACAGTCTTAAGAAATGGAGAGTCTTAAAAAAAAATCCAGACCCAAAATGTTGAGTGTCCATCTCTCTCCACAGATGCTACCTGACCTGCCGAGTATCCAATTTTTGATTGTTTGGACAAGATTCCAGCACCTGTAGTTTCTTGTATTTCTGGAGCAATTAAAATACGGGAAAATCTGCAGCTGCTGGGGCGAGTACAAAACAAACATGCTGGAGAAACTCAGCGGGTCATTCAGCATCCATAGGAAGCAAGGGTAACCAATGTTATGTATTGGGTAAACCGGGCCTGTTGGTTACCCTTTGCTTCATATGGATACTGCATGAGCTGGTGGGATTCTCCAGGTTTTGTGTGCTGCAAAAATTGTAATGAGAGTTGTAACAGAAAAATGTATTAAAATTCCAAAATAAATAAAATGTGGATATTTGAAATTCGCATACAAAAACATCAAAGGCTGGAAAGACGGGACTGCAGATGATGGACTACGAAAAACAATCTGCTGGAGAAATTCAAGGGGAGAAAAAGAATGGTCAGTGTTTCAAGTTTTGGTATGGACGGTTTTAGGCCGAAATGTTGGTCATTCTTTATCAACCACTGATGCTGCTCAACCTACTTATTGCGTTGAATGCTGGAAGCTGACCTGATGAGTGTTTGCAGCGTTAATTTTCTGTTTTTAATTAACTTTTAATTATGGATGGCTAAATACAAATGTATTATCATCTGGACCGGGCCCTTGCAAGTAGAAGGTCTTTTATTTGGATAACCGCTCATTTTTAAAAAAAAACAGCCCAGTAGCAACAGCAAATCATTTGTATCAATGTTTAAACAACAAACAAGGGAAGATTTTTTAAGCATTAAAATAATGTTTAATTCTCACCAAAAAATGCTGCCCATAATGCCACCGCCGATCACCAAGACCTCCCAGTTGCCAATCCCTGGCGTATCCCCATCACTGCTGCTGACCCTCCCCCACTGGGGAGGCTTCCCAGGCCAGTGAAAAACTCACTGGTGAGCCAACAGGCTCCTGTCTCTCCCTGGCCACAGGAACTCCTGAGTCCTGACTTCGAATCCTCCCCTCGGCCTATCGTATGCACACCAGGGAGTCCAGTGTGTGGTAGTAGGTCAAGAGGGTTCAGAGTTGGCTTTTGGGAGTTCCAGTGTGCAGAGGGAGGGAGGGGAAGGAATGCCACTGAGCCAGAGGTCCCGTTCCTGTCCAGGAGGCTGTTCCCTTTGATGCCGGGACAAGGGATTCTTCCTACTGCCTGCAGTTGGGAGACAGTGGCACACAGTTTGAGAGGGAGAGTTGGAGAGAAAAGTCAATGGGGGAAGGTAAAGAAGAAATGGAAAGAGAGATAGGAGGGAGTTTCCTGAAACAAGGAGAATCATTCTAATTTCATGTTGGGTGAAATTTTGTTCAACTTGTAAGGTCATTTGGGCTCCAAGAAAATTTTGGATAAATGAGGATTTCTGATTTGTTTTGGATATCCTTATTAATCTAAATTTTAAAAAAAATTATGGATAAAGGAGGATTTTGGAGAATCTAATATTAGATAATCGGAGTTGTACTGTATTTGAAGAACTGAAATATGCTTCAATAGTTCTGGGTAACTGAGTTTTTTCTATTCTGTAATGCCAGCTGCTGTAGATGGGTCTCAAATTGGCTGTCAAATTGGACACAGTTTGACAGAGGTGCATAAACACAGGTCATTTATCCTCAGCAGAAAGAGTAACAATAATTACCCTTGTTGCAAGCCAAATAAAAGACCTTCCACTTGCAGTGTCTGGTTTCTAGAAGCCAGTCTTTATGACTTGTGTTCCTGCAGGGAGTGTCATGGTAGAGAAAATATACAGCCTGTAAAATATTGGTGAAATAAGAGAGTTGCAGAGAAAGTAGAGTATAACTCATGCTAAACATTCTCTTTGGGCACAGTAGATTGTATCTTTGGTCCAGCAATCATGGCCACTGCACTATAAATAGAAGCAGAAAATGTGACAAACATTCAGCAGATCTTGTAGCATCTACGCTAAGAGTTAACATTTCAAATTGAATGAGGTGAAACACAAAGTTTGCAGACATTGACACACTGTAGTAGTAAAAACACAGAAATGCTGGAGGAACTCAGCAGGACTTGCGTGTCCATAGGAGCTAAAGATAAATTACTGACATTCTGTCCCTTAGCCCTACATAGGGGAGGAAGCAGACAATGCCTCAGTAAAAAAAATAGCAGGGGAAGGAGTACAGACCAGCAGACAAAAGGTGATGATTGGATATGGAGAGAGGAAAAGTGAGAATTGATAGGGGGAGGGTGAAGTGGGGGGGTGGGATTTGGGTCTGAATGCTGAGCTGACATAAAGGAGACAGGGAAGAGAGAGAGACAGCTGCAGGAAATGAGTCACTGGGTGGCGGATGGATATAAACAGAAACTGGAGAAGTCATTGTTAATGCCATCTGGTTGGAGGGTGCCCAGGCAGAAGATTAGGTGTTATTCCTGCAATTTGTGGGTGGTCTTCTCAGTTTGAGATAATGGGCAGACATGTCAGCAAGGGAATGTGGTGGCGATTTCAAATGGGTGGCCACTGTAAAATCCCTGCAATTATGGGTGGCCACTGGAAAATCCCTGCAATTGTGGCTGACACGTGCCAAGGTGCTCAACAAAGTGATCTTCTAGTCTGTGTCCAACCTCCGATGTTGATGAATCCACAACAGGAACACCAGAAGCATTGGATGACCTATGCAGATTCACAAATCAAGTTTGCTTCACTTGAAAGAACTGCCTGAAACCCTGAATGGTGCTGAGGGAGGAGGTGTGATTGCCAATACAGTATCTCCTGTGGTCACAGTGGTAGATGCCAAGAGGGCAATTGGTGGGAAGGGAGGAACAAACAAGGGAGTCAGGGAGGAAGTGGTCCCTGAAGAAGGCAGAGAGTGGAGAAGCAGAGATGATGTGTCTGATGGTGGGATATTTTAGTAAGTAGTGGAAATGTTGGAGGATGATAGGTTGGAAGCTGAAGCTGGTTCAGGTTGAAGACCCAGAACTGGAGAAATTAGGAAACAAAGTTAGCTTCAAGTTCCAGAGGGTGAGGGGGGTGGATAGGACAAAATAGATATCTCTGATAACATTTGCTGCCTATTTCTGTCCAACTCCAAGAGAATTTGACTCCTTGTTCCTTCGCCATCTGTTTCTGGGAGGTGAGGAGGTACTCGTTATCTATGAACTACAGGCAACAGATGTTTGCATTTTGTTCCTGGACCAACCAAGAGGATAAGGATCGCTTTTTGACAAGCCCAGGGCAGAGAAAGGTGTATCCCATTCAGGAAATATATCTGAGACAGTAATAATTAAACAAGTACCACGCAAGCCTGTAAAGTTATCAGCCAATTTAGAGTGGTAGATTGATTCTAGAATACTGAACAGTATAGCACAGTACAGGCCCTTTGGTCCATGATGATGTGCTGGCCTCTGGTAACCTACTCTACAGCAATCTAATTTTTCTCAGCCTCACCCATAAGGCTCTATTATTCTTTCATCCATGTGCCTATCCAAGTGTATCTTGTACCAGCCCCCCGCCCCCCCCCCCCCCCCCCGGGCGCTAGATTCCAGACATGTTCTTCTTCTTTGGCTTGGCTTCGCGGACGAAGATTTATGGAGGGGGTAAAAAGTCCACGTCAGCTACAGGCTCGTTTGTGGCTGACAAGTCCGATGCGGGACAGGCAGACACGATTGCAGGGGAAAATTGGTTGGTTGGGTGTTGGGTTTTTCCTCCTTTGCCTTTTGTCAGTGAGGTAGGCTCTGCGGTCTTCTTCAAAGGAGGTTGCTGCCCGCCAAACTGTGAGGCGCCAAGATGCACGGTTTGAGGCGTTATCAGCCCACTGGCGGTGGTCAATGTGGCAGGCACCAAGAGATTTCTTTAGGCAGTCCTTGTACCTTTTCTTTGGTGCACCTCTGTCACGGTGGCCAGTGGAGAGCTCGCCATATAACACGATCTTGGGAAGGCGATGGTCCTCCATTCTGGAGACGTGACCCATCCAGCGCAGCTGGATCTTCAGCAGCGTGACTCGATGCTGTCGACCTCTGCCATCTCGAGTACTTCGACGTTAGGGATGTAAGCGCTCCAATGGATGTTGAGGATGGAGCGGAGACAACGCTGGTGGAAGCGTTCTAGGAGCCGTAGGTGGTGCCGGTAGAGGACCCATGATTCGGAGCCGAACAGGAGTGTGGGTATGACAACGGCTCTGTATACGCTTATCTTTGTGAGGTTTTTCAGTTGGTTGTTTTTCCAGACTCTTTTGTGTAGTCTTCCAAAGGCGCTATTTGCCTTGGCGAGTCTGTTGTCTATCTCATTGTCGATCCTTGCATCTGATGAAATGGTGCAGTACTGCTTTGTAAAAAATAAAGACAACTTGCCTCTGACATTTCCCCCAAACTTTCCTCCACTCATCTTAATCCAATGTCCCCTGGTACTTATGGTTGTCGTCTCAGGAAAAAGTTGCTGCCTTCATAATCATGTATTCTGCTAAGTCACCTCTCATCCATCGTCGCCCCAAGGAGAGAACTATAAGAACTATACATGGATATTAATCTCTAGTTCTTTCATTCTGATGATGAAAACTCTCCAGCCTTTTGCTCTAGAGGTTGTGCTTTATTCAGTTGAAAGTTAATTGCCTCATGTATTTCTTCTGGTTGCTGGTTGAAAAGTTGCATAAAAATTGTGTTTAGAGCCCACACAGTAACTGGAGGCTCACACTTGCAGCATCCTTCAAAGAAATCACCCACTATCATATATTTTGCATGTTCTCCAGCTACTCGCTTCACTAAAAAGGAAGTGATAACTTTTCAGTCTTTGGTGTGCATTGGCGTGTGCGCGCGCACTTATGCCTTGCCAATCTCATGAGTTAGAGGACCCAAATAGGATCTGTATCCTTTAAGGAAACTAAACTTTATTTTGCCATAATGTTCTGTTTGTACAAATGGGTAGAGTTGATGGGGTATCTCGGTGTTTTTGCATTGAATGCTTTTCAAGTTCCCTAATCTGAAAGCAATTCATTAACCACTTGTCCTTTATACAGTTGCGGGCACTATTCCATGTGTGTTCTCTGTAATCTCAGCAATTGCAAGTGGACATGGAATGGTGGGTCACCAAGGAGAAAGTACATGTTTCTGAAATGTTGATGAAATTGGCAACATTTCCAAAACAAATTGAAATTTAAAAAAACACACAGGACAATAGACAAATGTCAATTTCTGAAGACTATAAACTACTGAATTCAAACTTTCTCAACAGCAACAGACAGAAAATAGAATCAAAGAACCTAATGTAAAGGATACTCTTTAGCCCATTGTATCTGTTGGTTGAAAGAGAACTACCCAATCTCATTCCATCTCCCAGCACCAGGTCTATAGCACTACAGGTCACAGCTCTTCAAACAAATCTACGCATGCTTTAAAAGTGTTGAAGGTTTTGCTCTCTGCCACACTTCGTTTTGCTTTCGAGTCCCAGACCCCTAGCAGATGTGTACTTTTAGTCAATTTGCTTCCAAATTTTCAAAGTAAGTCATTCATTTGTATTGGAAGAAGCTTTTTATTTTGTAATTATTTCAAGAAAGAGTGACTCTTTTCCCTTTTTAAATCACTCTGCCTTTTGTTTCTGGAAACCTCTGTCAATCTGACAGGCAAGTACAGAATGTTTGTTTTTGTGGGTTATTAACCTTTGGGCTGATGGTACAGCAATCCATGTCTCCTTAGATTTGTTTTTGTGTTTAGCTCCTACACTCTTGACTCTAAAAATATTATTGTTAGAGAACAAAGCGCTACTGCATTGTGTACGATTGCTGCATTAACACACTATCCATCCTAAGACATTAAAGAAACTCCAAGTTCAAAACAAATTCCTGTCATCTTCATCTTGTAATAACCTATCTATTTTTTTCCTCTGGGGAAAATGCAAAGTTTGAACCTCACAATAAATTAAATTGCTGCTGTGTGTTCTAACCCAATGGGATTAATTGTAGCCAAAATACAATTAATTTTATTGTGAACTGTCTGGTTTAAAAAGTAGATTTTATATTGCTTTGAAAGTCAAAGATTCAATATTTTGAATATTGTTACTGCAACACGAAAAGTTAAATGAGTCTTTGGATAAAGATGAGCTTTGTAATATTTCCTTAGAGGACCCCCAAAACTTGTGTCCAAGAAGTCCCTTCTCAAACATGGAAGATGATGATCTGATGCGCCTTTATTTTCATAGATCAAAGTGATAGGAGGGTTGGGTATGGTAGAAGCCGGTAACAAAGTTGCAAGTGCTGCAGTCTTCAAGTCCAATGTGCAATAATGCCAGCATTTAAGGTATCTTTGTTTGGCAGCATAGCTGTGGCCCAGATGGTTGATGGTTCAAGATACAGAGCTAGGACAAGAAGATGATATAGGCCACCGCTTCAAATTTAAATGCGCTCCATCATCTCCTCTGCCAGCAAGTTCCGAATGTCAACCACTGTGTGTTTGTAATTTTTAAATTGTATTTATATCAACGATGTACAAATAATTTTCTTTTTAAAATTCCTTCCTCTCATCCTTAAACTAAGCTCTCTTTTTTTATATCCCTGCCATGGAAAATGGATTCTGACTTTTTAATCAACCTTTTTATTTTTATATACCTTAATTTTTATATACTTTTTTTTATATACACACACACATATACATATACACCTTTTTTATTGGGGCACTTCTTGGCTTCCTTCACACTGGCGAAAGCAAGTCCAGCCGATTCAATCTCTCACTGTTTCTGAACTCCTCCAATCCAGGCAACATCCTGGTGAACCTCCTCTGCGTTCTGCCCAGTTTCTCCGTATCCTTTCGATGATGTGATGAAATGCTCCCAAGCGTGGTTGAACTGATGTCCTGTTAAGTTGCAATATAACGTCCAAACTAGTTCTTGTGTCCTGAACAATGACTACGAGCATGCCATATGCCTCTTCTCCATCTTATATCTGTGTTGCTACTTTCATAGAACCAGACTGGAACCCAAATCGCAGTGTACCTCCAGACTCTGTCTATCAGTGAATAAATGGTGCAAAACTGAAATATTGACTCACTATTTTTCTCCCTTGATGCTGCCTGACCTGCTGGTTCTTCCCACACTGTACTCAATATTCCAACTTCTTCAGCCTTTGTTTTTGTCATCAATTCTAGCTGGCCACCCAGACTCTGCAAATCTAAAAGAACATGGGATGGAAACTACAATTCAGCAAAAGCACATGCTCATGGATTTGGGATTTAAAGTATTTTTAAAAATTAGACACTCAGTGTTGTAACAGGACCTTTCAGCTCATGAGCCTGTGCCAATTTGCTTTGATACAGAAATTAACCTACAAACTCCATGCATTTTTTTTTGGAGGGTGGGAGGAAACTTGGGGCATCAGATGGAAACTCATGCAGATTCAAGGAGAATATACAAGCTCCTTATAGACAGCAGTGAATTTGAACCCATGGCACTGACACTGCAATAGCATTACAGTTAAAGGCTAAATGGTTGTTGCCCTCTGTAGAATTAACACGAAGACTTAAGTTGTTTTGAAAGAGGAGTTTGCCCATTGCATTATCTGTATGAACAGGTGTTTTTGTGATTGGGGAATTATGGAGTAAGTACTGTGTAAACTGATTGCAGCCTGCTTGGCCAGGTATCTGTTTCATTATTTATCTGGGTGGGGGAATGGAAATGATTGGCAATAACTCCTGCACGCCAACCTTTTGGAGTCAACTTCCATGCAAAAACTTACAAAACCTCAAGGGTTGCATGGTTTGGAATCCGTAATAAGCTTTGTTTTGAATCCAAAAACACAGTGTGGACCATAATAATGCAAATAATGAAAAGGAAAGAATATATACTTTTAGGCAGTTGATTCACTGAAATGAGTTCCACGGGTTCCTGCATTTTTTTAAAATCATGTTGAGTTGTATTGGGCCTCCCTTCTCAACTCTAAACTCCAAAGGAAAGTTGAGATGGTTTGAACATAGGAACATAGGAAGTGGGAACAGGAGTAGGCCAAAAATTGCCCATTGAGCCTGCTCCGCCATTCAATAAGATCATAGCTGATCTAATTTATGACCTAACTCCACCCACCTGCCTTCTCCCCATATCCCCTAATTCCTCTATCATGTAAAAATTTATCTAACCGAATTTTAAATGTTTAATGAAGCAGCCTCAACCACTTCCCTGGGCAGGTAATGGTTGTCAGAGACTATTTGGGGTTGAGGCTGGTGGTGGCCATGTTGAGATCTGAATTCCTGAAGGCCCACTGCTGCCGCCAATCCCACAAAGCCTGATCCACACTGCTCCTACAAAGCACACTCCCCACGGATCCCACCGATCCCACCGTTTATTATCACTTTGAAAGGCGCTGTGCACCTATATAGTTGACAACTTATAGCCGTAACACCACAAAGCACTGACTTTACGGGTAAGATAGCAGTGGGTACAATAGTGTGATGAGTTTTGTCTTTTTGCCCGGAAAGTAGATTTTCATTGGAGGGGTGTGATGAATGAAATATGGCACACCTCATGACACTACACGCCTGAGTTTGGCCCTCAATTGTTTAGTGTTTGGTCTTCAGATAATTTCACTGGGACATAATGATGCCAGTTCAGAGGCTGGCGGGCAGGATTGAGAGTGCAGGAAGAACCTAAGGAACAATGTAAGGGGATGTTTGGTGATTGTACTTGGAACCGGGTTCTGGGAAAGGAGCAGTGTAGCAATAGTAGGCTTTTCGGTTGAGAAGGCGGCTGAATAATCCCCATCTTTCTTCCCTTTTAAGCCCCCCTCATCTCCAAGGGCACACATGGATTTTTGAACACTGTTTATGTTTGAAGCCAAAAACTCAGCAATGGAAGTAGCAAGTCTCTCATCACCCCTTTGCATGTGTTACACACCACAGGCAGAGTTGGCACCCAGTGTGACTAACTTGTCCGTCGCTGAATAAACTTGTCGAGTAAGCTTGATTCCTGTTTATTGGGTGATGTGTCACTTCACCAAGGACTTTGCATTCTCTGGTCCTTTGGCCCAGTCTGGTTACGCGGGATTGTTTTCATTGCATTGAAGGCGTGCCTCTGAATTATTGCAGGGTGGAGGGGGAGCAGTGGAATCTTTGAATTAGGGCAGTTTCTGAGTCAAGAGATTTGGATTAATTTCTTAAATAAACCTCATCCCTTTAATTCCTTGAATTTGGACATTGCAGGCAAGGTAATCTTTGATTGCCATTCCTGGAAAAAGTCCTGGTTAAACTCTTTCCACAAGTCATAACCATTTCCCATAGCTCACTGCCACACTTGAGCATTGTAAGATTTGATCACAACCCTTTGTAGACAGAAGGACAAAAGGTCCCAATGCCTGGCAGTGCAGGAAAAGATAGCACATTCTATTTGGCAGATCACAAATTCAAGTTCTCCACTGCCATGAATTATGGGGTCTGATTGGTAGGTGTACCACAGAATCTTGTAGGATTCAGGTTCATGGGATCAAGATCAAGCATAGAAAATGATAACGTTGTTGAATCATTTTTACCTCTGTCCAAGACACCAATAAATTGTATTAGTCGTTCACCCGTAATGGAATGAAACATCCTGAGGTACTTTATCTTACGAATGGTCATGCAACAGGCACTGGATGAAAGGATTAGACAGGTGGCTCATAATAACATGTTTGAAGAATGTCGGTTTTGAGGGACTTGGTGGGGAAGAGAGATGGACATTGAGATTGAAGTGGAGTGTTGAGTTAGTGTCTATATTGTTCAACTTCTCTCGCACAAATGTAGACCCCAAGACAAATAATACAATTACAGCCCTGAATATAAATTCATCTGTATTCTCCCTTCCTGCGAATTGGCTTCGCGAATGGAAAATTATTTTGATATTTTATCCACATAACCCAAACCCTCTACTGGGTGCAAGATGTTGAAGCAGCATTCACTTCTTCCATTCGCTACAAATGCATGAAGTTTCATCAAGAACATCAGAAACTGGAATAGGAGGCCATTCAGCACTTTATTCCTGATGTACTGTTCCATAAATTATGGATGACCCTTCTGGCACTCTCTTCATCTCTGACTGACAGAATATTTAAATATTTATCAATCTCATTGGTGATTGACATCAAAACTGGTCCTAACAACCAACTGCTTATTTTCAAAGTACTAAGCTGGTTTTAAAAAACCGCGGCCAGGGGGATCTTTGCTGTTTTCTGGCAAGCCCTGAAGTGAAGAGATTGCTAATTCTTTCAAATTCCTTTCCCTGCTATGAAGAAAGAGGTGGACCCTTCAACTTCTGGCAGTGCAGGTGATGAGTTTCAAGATTCTTCTCTTCCCCCCCCCCCCCCCCCACAACCTCTGCAAAGTACAATTGGTGCCTGCAACAACATTTTAAATGCATGGGCTGTATGCCATCAAGCAGCCAAGGAAATAGTTTATAATAAATTACAGATGGTTGTAGCATTGCAGGTGGTCCATCACTGGCTATGTGGACCAGTCACTTTGGTAGTTTACTACTCGTGCCCATATGATCCCCACAGACACTGAGGACCTTTGTGCCTGTCTGTGGGGGATGGGTTACCTGTTCAACAGCCGACAGCACTCCTGTTCATCAGAGTTCTTTGTGGAATTTGGATGATTGTTTGAGGAGCAAATGTGCATCTTGCCATATATTTTTGTGCAATAATTTCAGTTTGGGATCTTACTGGGGCTTTTAGCTAACAAAATAGTTCAGGGATAAAGGGCTATATCAGTGAAGGCCAACTTTGTTTGATCACTGGTGTCGAACTAACTTCTTGCATGAAAGCGAGTTTTCTCAGCTGTCACGGGGTGATTTTTTCTCTCTCTCCAGACTTGTTAACAAGAGAGGGAGAGTGCAAACATTGCAGAATCCTGAACTTTCCTCCCAAAACTGGCCTGCATTACTCTAAATATGCCAGCTTCTGTCATTTGGGACATGAGAAAAATCATTGATTGAATACCAAGGTCGAATTAATTTAGCATATTGTAAGTGTGTTTTAGCGAAGATCTTTCTTTCATTTGACTGTGTGTGTATTTCTGTGCCTTTATTTTTATTTGGCGCCATCTGTGTAATAGCTTGTGCCAGTCTCCGGAATTATAAGAACTCCTTCAAAACTTCAGTTGCATCGTGGGCTCTTGTATTTCTTTTAAAACAGCAATTGGCCAGACAGAGCTGCAGTGTTTTAATGAAAGCAGTTGCATATAAAAGGCACTATTCAGAGCCCCTTCTCCTCCACCAACCCCCCGCCCCCCAAACAACCCTTTCTGTAGGAGCAAAGGGAATGGAGCAACTCCAGAGCGTGCACACTGCATGGAAAGGACTGGTCTGAGACGTGGTTTAATGCAGTTTGTGCACGTCAAATTTCAGTAATCTCTTCTAAACCAAGGAGAATCCGTCCAGCCAGTCTAGTGTATTCCACTCGCGCTGTGTTGGCTGCTATTGTGCTGTTGAAGGCTGTCCATTTATTTGTTGCTGCCTCTCTTTTCATCCTTTTTTTAAAATTGGCACCTAGAGACTGTAAACAGCAGTTTTTAAAGAACAACCTTTTTGAAATAACAGATCTCTCCAACTAAAGATATTTACAGTTGATTGGCTGAAAAGAACAATGTGTAGGGAACATTTGGGAACTGGGCAAGAGGTGGGATGGTGGCAGGCAGCTGGAGACAGTGAAGGAACATTAAATGCCCATCAGTTGAAGATGATCCAAGACATGTGACTTAAATTGGACAAGCATGTAATGTATTTTTTGTTGTGGCTCTATAGATGGCACTTAACGTGTGAATGCTGTGGGTAAGACCTGGTGTGCCGAGGCATACCGTCTGAATGCCTAACTGTGATGGTATTAGGACTGATCAGAATAGAAGAGGGTAAACTGTTCTATCTGCAGCACATGAGCATTTACCTGATGCCTACAATATGAG
This sequence comes from Narcine bancroftii, assembly GCF_036971445.1. Taxonomy (NCBI): domain Eukaryota; kingdom Metazoa; phylum Chordata; class Chondrichthyes; order Torpediniformes; family Narcinidae; genus Narcine; species Narcine bancroftii. The sequence goes on along the minus strand of NC_091469.1, from coordinate 378,648,301 downwards.
GGAGCACTATGATACTTCAGGAGAAGAAAATGGTTCACTCTTTGGCTTGACTGGAAAGGTTGAGGACTGGTTGCAGGCAGTTGGGAGAAGTGGGACTTGGGAGGAAGTGTATGAAGGAGAACCAAATGTTCTGCATTCAGCTAACGTTTAGCTAAAATGGTGCAACCTTGCTCTTTTTTTGTTGTTGCAAGTAGTACTTTAGTGTTGCACTTGTGTTTCATTATATTCAAAGACCATTTGCCTAACTGCCAGTGGTTTGTGATCCTGAGTTGCTGGTATAATTGCAACCTCCTTGCCAGGTGACTTTGTATAATAAGGTTTTCTTGAAGTGAAGTCGACCAGTATAATGTTGTCCAGTGTTTTTTGAGTAAACTTGCTCCATTCACTCCTGAAGCACACTGAAGGTTAGTGTTTCACAGACTGTGCCACTGAATTGAGTTTTGAATGTGTTATCTTGTAGCCTTTTGATATTGAAATGCCTGCCAGATTTGTAATTTGAAACATCTTGTCACTATATAGTGCTTTGTATGGATAGCCGTTTTGAGTTTTGTGTGCCCGATGGAGATGTGGCCCCCCCACATCTCCATCGGGCACACAAAACTCAAAACGGTCAACCAGTTTACCTATCTCGGCTGCACCATTTCATCAGATGCAAGGATCGACAATGAGATAGGCAACAGACTCGCCAAGGCAAATAGCGCCTTTGGAAGACTACACAAAAGAGTCTGGAAAAACAACCAACTGAAAAACCTCACAAAGATAAGCGTATACAGAGCCGTTGTCATACCCACACTCCTGTTCGGCTCCGAATCATGGGTCCTCTACCGGCACCACCTACGGCTCCTAGAACGCTTCCACCAGCGTTGTCTCCGCTCCATCCTCAACATCCATTGGAGCGCTTACATCCCAAACGTCGAAGTACTCGAGATGGCAGAGGTCGACAGCATCGAGTCCACGCTGCTGAAGATCCAGCTGCGATGGATGGGTCACGTCTCCAGAATGGAGGACCATCGCCTTCCCAAGATCGTGTTATATGGCGAGCTCTCCACTGGCCACCGAGACAGAGGTGCACCAAAGAAGAGGTACAAGGACTGCTTAAAGAAATCTCTTGGTGCCTGCCACATTGACCACCGCCAGTGGGCTGATAACGCCTCAAACCGTGCATCTTGGCGCCTCACAGTTTGGCGGGCAGCAACCTCCTTTGAAGAAGACCGCAGAGCCCACCTCACTGACAAAAGGCTAAGGAGGAAAAACCCAACACCCAACCCCAACCAACCAATTTTCCCCTGCAACCGCTGCAATCGTGTCTGCCTGTCCCGCATCGGACTTGTCAGCCACAAACGAGCCTGCAGCTGACGTGGACTTTTTACCCCCTCCATAAATCTTCGTCCGCGAAGCCAAGCCAAAGAAGTATGGATAGCATAAAGATAAATAGATAATGATGGAAACATTTTAATCCAAGTGATTGGCTGTATTTTTCTTAAAGATCGCCAGCACTGAAGTTGAATCGCTTTTAATAAATTTTATTAAGGGTTTTCTATCATGCGAGAGCCTTTTGTTTCCTCACTCCTACACTGATGTTTGCATCTTTTCAGGGAATTTTTTTTGGACCACAACGTACTGAATGATCAAGTGAAGTGAGAGTATGGAAACAGGCCCTTTGGCCTGACTTGTCCATGCTGGCCAAATTACCAACCTGAATTCATCCTATATACCTGCATTTGAGCCATCCCTCTATACCTTACCTGTCCACATACCTGCCTAAATGCCCTTTAAATCTTGCAGTTATACTGAATCTACCAATTCTGGCAGCTTGGAAAGTTTGCCTCTTCATATCTTTTCCTCCTCGACTTAAATCCAGTTTTAGACTTCCCTGGGGAAAAAGATTGACATTTCACCTCCTCTACAGCCCTCATTTTCTCTTCTCATATAAGGGCCCCCAGCTGTTAATGTTTCTGGGAAAGAGCCCCAGCATCTCCACTCTCCTTATAACTTAATCCCAGTGTTGGTCACACCATTGTGAGTCTTTTCTGCACCATTTTCAGTTTAATGGCATACTTCAGTTAGGCACGCAGTTTCAAGTAGGGTTCTTGCCAATGTCTTGTGAATTTGTACTGTGGCATCTCAACTCTTGTACTCAACACCTGAACGGATGAAGGCAACAGTGCCAAATGCTCCCTTCACCATGCTGTCTACCTCTGTTGCCACTGTTAGAACTGTGTATGTACCCCTAAGTCTCTATTCTCCAGGGCCCTGACATGCATTGGACAAGCCCTGAGCTTGTTTAGCTTCACAAAATGGATCAGCTTGCACTTGTCCGTTTAAACCCCATCTGCCATTCCTTGTTTCATTTTCCCAGTCAATACAGGTCCTGTTGTAATCTCGATAACATTGAAACTGCAAAGTTCCTAACCACGTCAACTGCATTCTCATCCAAATTATAAATATAGATGTGAAACAGCAGTGGTCTCTGTAGCACACCACTGGTCTCAGGCCTCTAATCGGAATGATTCTGCGCTATCGTCCACTGACTTCCTACCAAGCCAATTTTGTATCCTATTGGCTAACTCACCCTAGATCTCATTGAGGAATTGTGTAAAAGACCAGGAAGGATTGGGATTGCTTAAAATTATTCACAGGTATGTGTTAATGGTTGCAGCGGAATCTACTTCAATGTACCTGTGAAAAGGCTTAATAGACATTATTAGGTGCGTTATTATTATTTGCGAATTATGCATGCAATTACTACCTGCTGTGCTGATCAAGACTGAGCTGCGCATCTCCACGAAAGAAAGTTGGGAACCCCAAGATAAAAGAAAAAAGAAAAAAAAAAAGACTGAGCTGCTCAAGACAAAATCAGGATGTGCCAGCAACATGTTAGGTTGCTAACACCTAATCAAGGGTGTCTGGCTAAAATAGGCAAGTGTACCAGTCAAATGATGTATCAGATGTATCAGAAGCAGCCTCACACCTTCTTCAGGGCTCACTTTGTTATGAATATCTAAGCTTCTTGAGTAAGACCCTGAGTGATGCAAGCTTGTGAATAAAGGATGTATGGTTTAAAGTACATTGGTTCTGAAGTTCATCCCTAGGCCTTAACCAAGAAAAGGATGAAGTTTCATATTATGCGATCTAACCAGCCAATGTGTGGGACCTTCTCAAAGGCATTGCTGAAGTCCATATTGATGATGTCCACAGCTCCACCCTTGTAAATCCTCTTGGTTACCTCAAACTTGTGAGATGCAATTTCCTGCATGCAAAACCATACTGACAATTACAAACCAATCTTTGCCTTTCTGAATCTAGTCATGTTGAATCCCCTCCAGTAACTTTCCTACCACTGATGTTAGACTTAGCAGTCTCAACTTTCCTGGCTTGTTCTTGCTGCGGTTAAATAAAGGCACAGCATTAGCCACTAGTCTCTGGTACCTTGCTCATGTATAATGATGATACATGGTTCTCTGCCAGAACCATATCATTTTTTCCCTCACTTTCCACCCAGGATACATTTGATGAAGATGTGTGGATTTATCCACCTTCATGCACTTTAAGACCACCAACACCTCATCTTTTGTCATGTGGATATGTTTCAAGACACTATTCTCCACCCTGAGTTCCCTAATAATGACCTTCTCCACGGTAAATACAAATGAGAAATATTCATTTAAGACCATGCCAATGTCCTGTGGCTCCACAATTACACAACTGTATTGATCTTTGAGGGGACCTATTCCCTTTTCAAGTTGCCCTTTACTCTTGATATACTTGCAGGATGTTTTTGGGTTCTCCTTATTAACCATGTCTTTTTACCCTCCTTGTTTCTCTCAAGGTTAACTTGCATGATCCCAGCTGTCTATACCAGATAGATGTTTCCTTTTACGTGATTGGAGCGACAATATCCTTTGGTCAACCAGGGTTCCTCATCCTGCCAGCCTTGCCCTTGACTCTAGCAAGAAATGCTGGTCCTGAACTCCCCCACCTCACTTTTTCAAAGAAACTCAGACATGCCTACAATTTGCACTTCTCCTATTTGTACATTTTCCTGTATAATGCCATCAAAATTGGGCATGACCAAGTTTAGGATTTAAACTTGTGGACCAACTTGATATTTTTCCATTATGATTTTAAGGTTATGGTCACTGGTCCCCAAGTACTCACCCAGTGACATTTCAAGACTGCCCTGTTTCATTTCCCAATACGAAGCCCAGTGTTGCTCTCTCTGGTAGAGCCTTCTACAGATTGTTTGAGAAACTTTGCTGGGCAAACTTAATAAATTCTCCCCCATCCAATCAAGCCCATAGCGCCTTGGCAGAGTCAGTCAATATAAGGAGGTTAAAATCACCTACCATTACAATACATATTTTTACAGCTATCATGAGATCTCTAAATGTTTGTTGCTCTAATTGACTATTAGGGGACCTGGAGTATAATTCCTTCAAAGAGATAACCCCTTTCATATTTCCAGGCTCAACCTCACTACAGTTTCCTAAGAATAACCTCTCTGAGTACTGCCATGATGTTTCCTTCCTGATCAAAAACATCCTCCTTCCTTTGTTACCTCCTCTTCCTGTAGTATCTGTACTCTGGAACATTGAGCTGCCAGTCTCTTGGGCATGTAATAATATCACAGGCCCATGTGTCTATCCATGTCCTGAGCTCATCTGCCATAATCTGTTTAGCTTCTTTCATTAAAATAAATGCAGTTTAGTCTATCAGACACTGGAGTCATAGAGTTGACATGATTCCAAAGCATGGAAACAGGGCCTTCAGCTCATCTTCATTTGCTTGTATTTATCCCATTTCTCTCCAGACATTCCTTATCTATATGCCTGTTCAAATGTCTTTCGTAATTTTACACCTGTCTTAACCACTTCCTTACCAGCTTGTTTCATATACCCACTGCCCTCTTTGTGGAAAATGTCATTGCTTCAGTCCCTTTGAAATCTTTCCCCTCTAACCGTAAATCAATACTCTCTAGTTCTAGACTACCCCTGCCCTGTCGCCATCTCATTCTCTTGTACATTCAGGGAAAAAAAAAGTCCCAGCCTCTACAGTATCTCCTTATGACTCAAGATCTCTGGTACTGCTATCGTCCTCATAAATTTTCCTTGTTCCCTGCCTGACCTCTGTATTCTTTTTTGTACCTTTGCACTTGGATAGGCCTGTATCTGAAATTTTTTTGTGATGTTTGTTTTAAGTCATTGCCTTCCAGATCCCTTCCACTGTCTTTCTGCTACTTTCTCCATCTCTGCCTTCCCTTTTTCCAGTCCACGTAGAGTAGGAAGCTTCCATATAGTACAGAAAAACTGTAATTTAGTGAATGACCTGAATTTCCTATTGTCTCTGAAACAACTGCAGTTAAATTGAAGTTTTGTACTGCAGTGAGACTTGAATATACCATGGTTGAGCACTGGGACTTTGTTGGCAAAACGTTTGGCAATCCAAATTCCGTGACATCTTTGGCACTTTGCCACCAGAATGAGGCGTACCATTAAAATAGCAATCGAGGGAGGAGATATTTTCAAATGATCTAATTTTAACTTATTTAATCTATCACTTACAAAGAATGCGTTGTTTGGTTTATACTGCACTATCTATTGCTTTGAATTGGCATAGTGAATGATCTTTCTGATTCTGTCTCTCTCTGCTTCTCCCTATTTCTGAAACCAGTGATTGTTCATGCACACATTTGTTCATGTACTCAGTTATTGCATGCCATCTCCAGTGAGCTGGGATAATTAGGCCAATGATAGCTATGCCTGGAATTTCTTCCACCTTTTCTCATTAAGGCACTTTAAATGTGCTCCTTTGGACAAGTGATTGAATACTTACTCAGTATCTGCTACTTAGCATTAATTTTTGACTGCAAGCACTTTGGTAAACCTTGGGGCACTTTTGCAGTCAGAAAGGCAATCAATTCATTTTGGATGTTGGCCCTTGGGAGAAGCAGCTTGTTGAATGCAAAGCACAGAAACCGGTTCCAAGTATATTTCTTTATTTATAAACCGCTTCAATAAAGCTTATTCTGATCATTTTAATGGTGGGAGCACCTTTTCATTGCCTCTAACAGTAATTCTGTACATTTCAGTGAGAAATTCTAAACTTGAGAGGTTCATCCCATTGTTGCTTGTACAACAAACCTGCCCTATCCTGGAATCGAGCTGGTGCACTCCCTCTATCCCAAGTATATCCACCCTTGGGTGTGGAGACCAGACCTAAGAATATTGAAGTGCATTTTAACCACAGCCCTAAATGTTCAATGTAATGAGCTGCTGTTATGTGTGGTTACAGTATTTGCCTAAGGCATGTTGAAGAGTACCTTTGCGGTCATTGTTCATGAATTTGATGAATTTTTAAAATCGGAGAGTAGTGGTAAAAACTCAACCTATTCACTGATGACCTTGTTAGTTTAGTCAACATCCAACTCTGATCACTCCACCTTTCCTTTTGAAAGCACACATTTCCCAGATTTAAGAACAACTGCTTTCCTGCTCTTACTAGACTCTTGACATATTTAAATTTAGACATGCAGCACGGTAACAGACTTTTCTGGCTCATGAACCCGTGCACCCCAAATACCCCAATCAAATTAAAACTCCTTACGTTCTGAAAGATTGAGAGGAAGCAGGAGCACCAGGAGGAAACCTAACACAAACATGGGGGGAAAACGTACAAAATCCTTTGAGAAGGCGCTGGATTTAAACCTTTGCTAACCATGCTGCCTGGTATAAGATTCTGTGCCCAATTGATCAACACTTCACTTTGTTGCTAAACCTTTTGTTTGATTGTAACAATGATTTTATTCTTGCACAACCTGTTCTATGATGTAGAAGTTGACATGCCTGGATAGCACAAATTCTTTCACTATAATCTCAGTAGAAGTGACAATAAACATTTCAAAGGTCTGGTCTGCTGAATGATTTCAGCAATTGCTGTTGACAATTTCAAAGATCTTAGAATGCATTTATTAGCCAGCCATAGATGTTCCAACGAGAGCATCCGTGGCTGAGCAACTGGAGCTGGGCAACATGTCATCTTGCCCATGACTTCCTCATTCTGAATTACATAATTCAAAAATAATTGGGAAGGAGATAGGTTAAAACCTGTTGTTTTCCCTTGGGCTGAATAGTTAATCCAATTATATGTTCAATCAATTTGTCTCTCCTGATTCTGACTCTCTCTCGAGTTTTACAGATGACGTTATGCAGAACCTAACATTTCATAGAAACTGCAGCATCAGAAATATGTTCTGAAATAATGTATGGAAGTCTGGACAATCATTTCTGTAGCACTGAGTAGGATGTTTCAATGGAAATGTAAATCACTTCCAAATGAGTGTCTGTATTACATATGGAAACTTTGCCCATCTTGCTATCCTTTGGGAAGTGATTAAGTTTGCTCACACCAAATCCACTATTGTTTCCCAATTGTAAATTGTATTTTGTGTGGAATAGCTAATCCAAAGATCGAGAGCCCAAGCTCTCAAGAGTCCTGGCTCCTCAGGATATTTGAAGCTATTGTCATCAGGTTGGAGTTTCAGATTGGACACTGAAACAACACTCAATCAGACTCTTACTTGGCACATTATTTATTGCTGAATATGTTTTCTCTGTATTTGCATTGAATTCAGTTTGTTTACATTTCTTTCTTTGTTTATGTTTCTCTCTTTTGAGTACATATCTTTTTCTTGAGAACAGTTACACTATTTCTAAGTTGAAATTCATCCTGGCCGCAGTGGGGGTGGGGGTGGGGGGGGGGGGAATCTCAAGATTGGGTGTGATGTCATGCGTGTACTCTTGACAATAAATTTGAACTTTGACTCCCCAAACCTGGAGTGGATGGTAACTGAGACGCCAGTGCCCCAGTCAGCATACCTGATCCTCTAGTTAACAGCTGTTCATGCAAGGGGATTGTCAACTCAGGAAAGTGTTAGTCTGCCAAAAATGCAAATTGATTTATTGCTGTGCATTTACACCATATTAAATTTGCAGCTCCATTTAGCATTTGAGTGAACGACAGGAAAACCTATATGCAGTGCAGCTTTAGTCTTTGCTTCTCTTTTATCTCCCCCCCCCCCCCCCACCAAACCCCCGTGTCTGTCTCAGTGAGTGTCTCCCCATCCTTCATTGAGTGTCTAATATATTAAATGTTACATCTATTTGCATTTTTGTAGAATTGCTCTTTTGAATTAAATCCTGTTTAACGTTATTCTATAAAATGCAGCTCTTGTGTGAGGATGTTCATCCAGATTGATTTATTGCTGAGGACCCTCTATGATTCTTGAATTTGGACTCCCACTTAAATAGAAACCATCTCCTTCGATCTCCATAATGTTCTACGTTGTTTACACTGTTGTGGGGTGGGGGGGGGGGGGTGGAAACTCTTTGTTTCCATAATTGCACGGATGTTATGAGCATAGCCTAGAGTGGTATTCCTGTAAGATGAAACTTTGCAGTAATCGGAACAACGTGAGAAGGGTCTGTCGCTTGCATTGCCCAAATTTTCACCGCACAGATGTGAACCTCTGTTGGCCTGCCAGTGATGATTGCTTGGAGTAATCACACGAGCTGTGGCTTGCAACAGTGAGTAACATGGGACAGGATGGGCTGGAGATGTGCTCAGTTTGGTTGCTTTGCTGATCGGCTAGTGGAATGAGTTGGGAACAGGGCATGATATGTAAACATTTCAGAGTCTGGTCTAGGGCCTGAATTATGCTGGTGAAATAGAAAGAATATGGTTGAACGTCTTGTATTGACTGTGGTGGAGGGGAAACCATGCCAATAGAAAAAGACTCCGATGCACTGGAATAGAAAGTTAGGTTATCGGGACACTTTCATTACGCTTTTTCACACCGCCGTGCAAAATGGGGATTTCCAGGAACCCTCCTGTGAACTGGCAGTGTGATAATGTTGGCCTGGGAAAATTACCTGGGTCCGTGGCCCTAGCTAAGAGGTTGGGTTGTGGACTCAGGTAATTTCACTGGGCCACCTGCACCTTGCAGTGTGAAAAGATGAATGGCCAAGCAGGGGAAGAGTCATGACGTCAGTGCTTGGATGCTGCGTCACTTAGGCAATTAAAATAAAGATTGCACAGAAATCATGGCAATAGCAGGCCATTTTAGCACATTGCCATGGTGGCTCAATGTGGAATTAAAGACTGACCTCGTTATCTATAATCCCCCACACAGCTGGACCCACTATGGTTCCAGCTGCACGATGGATTATGGGTAATGAAATCGGCCATTGATCTTGCACTGTGCCGCTGTTGCGACGTGCCGAAGTGAAGTGGCCACGGAGTTGGGTGGGGTGGGGGGGGGGGTGGTGGATGGCTGGGGCAGGTGAGGGGGGTTACAGAAGGTGGGGCACTGGTCGCTGGGAGCAGGATGGGGAAACTTACTCTTGCACATCATTGCTGGGGGTTAGACCCCCTAAATTGCCAGGGAATTTGGACCGCAGTGTGAAAGGCCCTACCTTCCTGGGAATTTCACCTGGGTCCAAGTGGGATAACCGCTTGCCAACGGTGTGAAAAGGCTAATGAAGCTAGCTTTGGGTAAGAGAGATTAATGACTTTGAAAGAATGTGAATCTTGTATAATTGTCTTCTGACTTGGAACACCTCCAAGTACAAGAACAGTTGGGCCTTTTCACATCACTGAATCTAGGCGACCCTCCTGGGACACATTACGCATTGGCAGGAAGTGCCACCGGAGATGGCAGAGGTAAATATTCTGATTATCATTGGATTTCTAATATGACTGAACCTCTCCCTTACTACTTGCAGTCTGATCAACAACACAGAAAAAGCTGTAAAAAGACAGCTGTGTCATCTTCTTCTATTTTCCCTACTCAGATGCCATTAGTCCAGTATTGGAATATTGGTGATTTCCTGCAAACAAAAAAAGTTCTTTTCTCTGTTGTTAGAAGCACAATTCACAGCCGGGATCTCATTGGGCTGCTTCCACACCTCGCGATGGTTGCTCAATGGCTGATTTTGATACCCATAACCCCCCACGCAGCTGGAACCACTCTGCATTTCCCTGGCACTGGCAGAGCGGTTCCAGCTGCATGGGGGGGGTTTATGGGTAACGAAGAAGGCTATTAATCCCGCATTGAGCCACCGTCGCGAGGTGCCAAAGCAGCCTGATGAGATGCCAGAGCGGTCCTCCGGTGAGCAGAGGACATTCGTGTATAATAGCTCTAATGATTACAAATGTTTATATAGACACGTTGTTGTCAAGTTTAAAAACCAGATGATAGAAGCAAAAGTACAGACTAGATGATAGATGGATAGGGAGTGGGAGAGGGAGTGCTTTTTATTTTAGTTCCCTGTGTCTAGTTTAGGCAGACACACCGAGAACACAGTAGGACAGTAAATATGTTGCCATCCTCACTCCATTTCTTGGTGTATTCATGTGTTGTGATATCTCACGGTTACATTTTGGTTAATGTCTCTCAAATTCTTGTCAGCTGTTTTACTTCAAGTTCGAACTTTATCAAAACCAAAGGAAGGTAATGTTGAGGGAACAGTCTTCCTATGAGCGAAAAGCCCATTTGAACTTGTTTTTCCTATATCAGACAGTTGGCATGTTGCACACCTATCTGTGGTATAATTCTTTATTTGTATCACCTATGTAATGCACACACGTAGGCACTGACATCATGAGGCCTTTCCAGTAAGTTATTTGTTGATTCGCACTGCCATTAGATGATTGGTGGCTGAACTCAGCTGGGCTCCGAGAGTACCCCCCCCCCCGACTGAGGTCTCGGATCCCGGTCGATTTTAACCAGACCTTTTCACATCACTATTCCTGGGTAGTAACTGGTAAAATTGCCTGGTTTACCCACTTTTTCACCGTGGTATGAAAAGGCCTATTGACACCCATCAGGCTCTTGAATTTTCCCTTGTTACACTAATTAGGTGCTGATTGACACCATTAAAAGATTGGTGGCACAATTTCAAAGTTTTTTTGCACTAGGACGCTTGTGAGTATTTTTTTTTGTTTGTTGCCTTTTTAATTCAATTAAGTGTATTGTTTTTTTAAAAATATATGTTCAGCTGCAGCAAGGAAGATTTTTGGTGCATATGTACATTGTATTGTCAGGTTACTCATCTAAGTGCTACTGGTACCAGATAACCCAGTGCTACCTGTCATATGGTCAGGTGGTTGGTAACTAACCAGCTCCCCCACCAGCCTTGCATCGAAGCTTGGTCTGGCCATTCACTGCAACAGAATTTCCCCAGCCATCTTGGACCTTACCATGCTGCTGGATTCAGGAGGGTACGTTGAGAGGGTGGGTCTGGACCTGTGCAATCCCCTACTCACCTAAAATCCATTCACGCACATGCTGTTTCTGAGGAGTGGGGTATCCTCATATTAAACACCACAAACTGACTGAAAGGAACCATCATCGTCCTGTGTGATGATGTATCACAATAACCTCATTATCATTCGAGCATTCCTTTAGGAAAACTGGTGGTGTGCTGTATATCTGGACCCCGAATGCAGTGCAAAAATTTCAAAGCAACAGCATTGCAAGTCTCTGCCAAGCATATTAGAAAACAAAGTGTGTTTTGGTGCTTTGGGTATAATCCTTAACAGAGCTTCTTGTAACGAAAATCAGCATTCCGATTCACTGATGAAGAATGTGATGCCCAGGCTATATTTTGCTTTTTACAGATGCTTTCTTTTCTTTTTCAATCTTTTTATTATTATTATAATTTATAAACACATACAGTTCAAAGAGATATAAAAAATACATAGCTTTTTACAGATGCTGACTGAGCTCTGTGTTGGAATGGGCATGATGAGAGTAGGGAGGGTTTTAATTGGATGCCTGAACGGTACAGCGAGCAATCCCAAGCTGATGTGACATTCTGCACTCTGAATGCAGAATCAATCCCTAGGGAGGACTGTTTGAATGAGGTCCAGTGTGGATTGGAATTTAACAATGGTGTCATGCCAACAGGGTGGGAAATCAAAGAAACTTGGCCCACTATTAACTTAGCATAATGCCTGAAAGTAGTTGGCAGCATTTCAAAAAATAATATTGCTGCTGGTGTATCATTTACTATCAAGTTAAATAGATAATTTCCAAGGTCTCTTGCTGATTATTGTGAAGCTATTTTTATTTCTCTGGAAAGCATTTGTTTATCTTTTTGATCCTCAACTATTCTTTCTAAGGGAATGTTGCATTCTTCGAGGTTTCATTTACTGACTCTTCTATTCTAGTCCTTGTGGCACTATTTGCAGAAGATTTGAGGTGTTTGGTTTTGATGAAAAATGTGCCACAGTTCAGCACCTCATTAGGAATATAGCACGGGTTCATTTACTCAAACAAGACTTTTAAGCGCACCTCTTTTGTTGGTTAACTCTTGATCATGAAAAATGGAAGCGGGTTGGCTGGGTTTTATGGTGTACCCTGATGGTTGTATCGGATTCTAACATGACCGTAGAGCTTCACCCAGTAGAGTAGAATATGGGAGAGAAAGTTGAGAGGCCACGGGATGCATTTGCAGGACTGAGAAATGAAGCTGGCCAGGCCAAGAAGCATCATGACCTGATTAACAGGAGGCTCATCTTATTTGCTGCTGAGAACATGTTCATATGCAAGTTGATGACTGTACTGAATCATTTGCTGATAAAGCATGCATGGATGGCCAGCTTCTCTACATGAAACTCTTGTCCCATCAGCTTAATTTGTGTTCTGCTTCGGATAGTTCAATGTTGGTGCCCAAGTTAAATTGCCACGCCACCCTACTCCTTCAAACTATATTGTCAGGTACAAATGTGGCATAGTTCAGAGCACCAGTCAGTGCCTAAATTAAGGCATTTTTATGATGTTGACATATTGCATCCAACAGTGAATGCCTGGAAATGTAACTGATCTTAATTTTAAAAGAAGAGTTAGTAGCTCTAATTGTTGTAGGCCTGCACTATTTAATCTGCTATGAACCATAAAGGTAGGTTGTTTCTCCCGTTGAATGAGACAGGTGGATTTCTCCTGTCCAAACACCTTTCTGGTCAACAGTTACACAGCATAACAATTTAATTGCACAAATGCACAATTACAATTATTCAGAAAATAAGATTTTATTTCTTATCAATAAATTAAATTGTATATATTACTGTGTTGTAGAGTACTGGAATCGTTATACACTCTGGCTTCTTTGTCTTAACCTTTAATGTGTCTTTTTCTATTGATAGATAAGAAAGCAAGCCTGCATTATGTCCCACAGAGTCACACCTCTGCCACTGGTTTATGTCACCCAAGCCCTTCGATTAAGTTACATTCTTTTAACTCTGCTCTGTTCATGTGCTGACGCCACAGATGTGGGGGAATAGGTGGAAGGAAATTTAAAGAGCCAGGCAGAAATTCCATTGCAGGGTAATAACAAAAGCCAGACAGCAAGTTTTCATTTTTCTTGTCTTGGAATGTAGAAGAAGAATAAAAGTAAAAGTGGGGGGGGGGGGGGTAACGACTCTAATTTCACAACAAAATAGGAAAGAAGAGGGTGCATCTCTTTGCCAGGCCTGGGGTTCTGGAGCTTTGCCAGACTGCAGGGGTGCAGCTGTACATTCTGCCTGACCCAGTTTCTCTGGTACCACATGGTAGAGGGATAAACGTGATAATTCCCTCATTTAAAAAAAAAGAACTTGTGCCATTGTGAATATCCAATTTTTCTTCCATTGTTGGTCTGACCAACAGCAGATGCTGTACATTTCATGAACAAATGCCAGTGAATCCAATTTCCCATGTATTGAACAACCAAAACTGTTGGTGGACAAATTGCTTTGTCAGTTGTAAAAAAAAAATAACTTGCCATTCGAAAAATAGCTTTATGGTATAATTTCCATTTTTTTGATAGATGCATGTGATTTGGTGCTATTTTGGATAAATTCACAGATAGTATTGCTTCAGCATCTAATATTTTTTATTGACCACCCACATGTCACAATGACCTTGAGGCAAATGTGAAGGAATTGCTTTTGTGTATGTTGCCTCAAGTCTTCCAATAAAAGCTTTACCTGAGAAGTGCAAGCCATTTGCTTGTACCCTCTACTAGAAAACCTTGATTGATACAAGGTTAGATGGTGAAAACATTTGTCAAATTTTGCAGCAGGATCTTGATCAGGTGGTCAGAGGAGTTATTGATGGGGTTGAATGCAGAGTAATGTGAGATGTCGCGTTTTTGGTGGTCTGGGTGGCACAGTCAGTATAGAGGTTAGAGTAACGCCTTTACAGCGTCAGCATTCGGGACCAGGGTTCAAATCCCATGCTGTCTGTAAGGAGTTTGTACTTTCTCCTCGTCTCTGGTTTCGTCCTACTGTTGGGTATAGGTTAATTGGGTGGCAGGGACTTGTGGGCTGAAATTGCCTGTTACTGTACTGTATGTCGAAAATTAAAAATAAAGTGAGTGCTATGAATCTGGGGAGTGTTGTGAAGCAGAAGGATCGAGGCTAACAGGTACATAATACCTTGAAAGTGGTATCACAGGGCATTTGGCACATTGACCATCAATCAGAGTACTGAATATACAGAGGTTGGAAGGGCATGCTGCAGGTTGTAAGACATTGTGGCCTCATTTGGAATATTATTCTGTTTTGGCCACTGTGATACAGGAAAGAGATCAAGCTGGAGAGGGTGCAGAGAGGGTTAACAAGGATGTTGCCAGGACTTAGTGGGTGGGGGTGCTGAGCTATATGAGCAATAGGGAGAGGTTGAGCTGGCTAGGGCTTTATACCCTGGAGTATTGGAGGATGAGGCAAGATCATGGTAGGAATAGATTGGGTGAACGCCCGAAGTAGGGGAATTGGTAAACAGGGATGTAGGTTTAAGCTGAGAGAGGGGAAAGATTTACCATGAGCCTGAGGGGTAACTTTTTCAGAGGGTGGTGGGTGTATGGAATGGGCTGCTGGAGGAGGTGGTTGAGATAAGTATTATTGCAATGTTTAAGGAAACATTAGAAGAATACATGGATAGGGCACATTTAGAGGGATATGAGCCAGGTACAGGGACTAGTGTGGGTGGGACATTCTGGTTGGTGTAGGCAAGTTAGGCTGAAGACCTGTTTCCATGCTGTGTGACTGTAAAGTCAACATACATTGGTATTGTGGTGCAGCTCTGCTGTCTCAGGATCCCAGTCCCCAGAATTGATCCTGACCTCCAGAGCATTCTGGGTGAAGTTTGTACATTCTCCCTCTGACTGTGGACATTTATCCCAAAGGTGTGTTTATTGAAAGTTTAATTGGGCGCTGTATCTTGCTTCTGGTTTGTAGACATTCTCCGGGCAGTTGATTGGTGTTTAACATGCTCTTGGGCTAAAGGGCCTTATGATTGACTTGTCCACAGAAGTTACTTCCTCAATAGGATAGATTAAAGATGATTCTATTTTGCTCTCCTTAAATCATTAGATATCAGTCGAATTAGGCAGAAAAGTCTGCAGATGCTTTGATTGTAATGCAATACACAAAAGTGCTGGAGAAACTCAGCAAGACATGCAGCATCTATTTTCACCAGCTTGACCTGCTGAGTTTCTCCAGCACTTTTGTGTATTGCAGTCTAATAGATGTGTTTGAAGATCTGTGATGCCTAACATTTTAAGTTGTGTTTGTAACAAATTGCTTTGGGTAAACTTGGGGAAAAATAACTCAAAAGCAGAATTCTGTAGGTTCTGTAATTCTGAAGGAAAAGTGCTATAAATACCTGTTTCTTGCTATTGGCAAAAAAATAGTTCATGTTTCACCTTGATGGCATTTTATCGGAATTGGAAGCAGCTGGAGCCTTGGTTGTTTTTAAGTAAGAAGCACCGGTGAATGGGGTCTTTATGAAGTGGTTAGCTGGATAGAATGTTTCTAGCAATTTCCTCTTTGATCTCCATGGATGTTAGCTCTGCAGGATGTGTGATCACGGGCAGCTGAGCTGGTTCGCTTCTGCTCTTCCCCACAACTGCACCCCCTCCATGCCCCTGCTTCAAAAGGAAGTAGCATCTTGGTGGGTTAAGACCATCTGCGAGATGATTGTGTGTGAGGAGGAATGTGGGGACTGCTTGCGGCTGTTCCCTTGGAGATGTGCGTCTATCCTGCCCATTGCTTATCTGCTATCAGGTTCAGCCCTTCAGTGACCAGCATTTGTTAACCTGGTGTGACCTGCCCCTGAATTTTCGTGAAGATGGGATTTCACTCGGGGTTTGCTGTTGATGATCAGTGTGGGTTTCAACAGCTGACAGAGGAGAACATGCTGTACTCTGCTTGCCAGTAGACTTGTTTATGAAGCTAATTTGGGAGTTGAAGGCTCAGTCACATTCTTCATGTTGAGCTTCCTATTGTTGAATCAAGCCAAGGCTCTTGCAGCTGGATACAGAAACACTTCTTAAATAGCAAAGCTGCGGGGCATACGCCAGGGCAAAGTTGATATGGAGATCTGTCTGTTGCCCATGCAATGGGATCTCCCTCTCTCAGCTAATGACAGGAACAAAGGAATGACGAAAGTCGATACAGTTTGATGCCAGAAGCATCACAGGAGTTGGCGTGCCATTGCTGGGTTCGGCGCTCAGCTGCCGTCAGAATTCCTACTCTGGTTTTTTCCCCCTTAGGGTTTACACCCAAAGCCTTTCCTGTAACCAGATATAGCCACAAGGCAGCAGAGAGTCCCTCTCCTAGATGAGTTACTATCTGTGGTTAACAAGCCACATCTACCCGGACCGACTGGTTTCAAGGTACCAGTAGACCGCCTTTGCCCCTTCCCCGTCGGTGAGAATAGCTCCACTGGGCACAAGAACTATGACACATGTGAAGGCCAGGAGTTGGACTTGGTTATCATAGGCTATTTGAGTTGCATGCCATGAGGAGCATTTGTGTATCAGTGGGAGCTCATCCCCCACTTCCACCCTTCAGCTATGACGACCTTTAGAGCTTAGTCGTTGTAAGTCATTTGACTCTGCAAATAAATGAGTCACTTGTCTGTACTTTGAGCAATATTTTCTGTTTCATCGTGATGTTAGATGGAACAGTTGGGTAAGATTCAATTCTGTTTATTGTCATGTACTGAAAATGCCCAAAAATCTTCTCTTTTCTCTGTACAGACCTCAAAAAGGCACTATTAATACAGTGCCATGGAACAAAACAGAGAGGCCAAAGAGAGGCTCTTCAGAGACATTGAGTGTCCATGGATCCCATCATCTCCTCTAATGTCTCCCGCGCACCTGTAACCTTTTGTAGCCACATGGACACCTGAATGCCCAAATCTAAACTTGAGGCATCTCTTTGAACCCTGGTTCCAAAGTGCATGAAGCCTTCGGCCCGGTATGATGATCCTCTGGTACCAAGCCCCTTAGATTGGACCCTGCTCCACTACAGTGGTTCCTATCCTTTGGGGTAGTCTCTGATACTTCTCCTTGGATTTGGAGAGGCGGGGACCTCCCCAGCTCTGGTTATCTCGCGCAGGTCTGCTGTTCCCATGGAGCCTGCAGACCTCGAGATCTACCACCATGAATTTGGACCTCCAAGGATATGCGTAGAAGAACTAGTGCCAGCTGCATTCTATGGGGGTCTGGACAGGCAGTAGAAACCTGCAGAGAAGTGCCCACTCTTTCCAGCTCTTCACCAGGGGCAGGGCTGCCTTTAATTCTGGCTCATGGAGTTACACAGCATGGAAGCGGACCCCTTGATCCAACCAGTTCATGTGGACCTGTGATAGTCCCATTTGTTTGAGTGTATCCCTCTAAACCATACAATACCTTTCAACACACACATCCAAATACCTTTTAAATGTTGCGATTTTACCTTCCTCTAGCAGTTTGTTCCATATACCCACCGCCTACAATTGCCCCCAAGTTCTCCTTAAGCCTCCAGTTTTACACTTCTCCTTCCCTGAGACAAAGGCTACTCAAGGGAAAATTGTCCCACTGTCTTTCCTTGTGACACCAGCGGTCCAGTCCCATCTTCTCTGCAGATTCCACTTCTGGGGCCAATGTCAATCAAACAAGTGAGGTTTAAAAAATATTGGTCACAAGACAAGAGAGACCTGCAGATGTGGTGTTAATTGACTCTGGTCTAAAATAGATTGGAAAAAATGGCCATATTATGGAACAGGAGATATCCATCGAAGCAGACCAATGGCTTCACCATGTACCTTTATCATTTGTTCCCTCTTGCATGCCCATCATTTGCTCTTTGATATTGTTGTTGTCACTTACCTATACTAGGAGTAACTGGCAGTGATCAGCTAACCTATTGGCAAGGGGTTGGGATGTAGGAGGAAACTGCAGCATCTGTCTGAAAGCCACAAGAAATACTTTCACACCAATACAGAAAACACCGGAGGTCAGGATCGATCTTGGTCCCTGAATCTGTGAGATAGCAGCTCCAATAGAGGCACCAATGTTCTGAACGTGAAGGATTTCTATTGTCATGGAGTGCAGATGGTGGCAGTAGGTGGCATGCTGGCTTGAGTCCTATGGTATGTTTTGCTGCTTCTTGGATACACGATTCTGGTGTTAAAGGTATGAAGAATGCAATTTGTAGATTATCGGAAGGAAATAAAAATCTTAGTAAGTACATTTTTTCTAATGCCTCATTGGAAAATTCATTTCAAGTTTGAGCAGTATTCACTGGACAAAATAAAACTTAATATGTGCAGTGTGACCTTCTGAATAGTGAATTAGTGAACCTTGAATTATAGAGGTTTCTCTGTTTACAAACGCTTGCCTTCCTAGGAAATTCTTCACTAACTGAAATTTCATTGAAAAGCAGAGGCAAAGCACTTCCTGGTTATTTTGATGCAGTATATTCCTACAGATGGATGCCTATAGGTTGAGTGAACTTTTTTCTTTGGAGCGATGGAGGATGAGGGGTGATCTGATAGAGATGTACCAGATGATGCGAGGCATTGATTGTGTAGATGGCCAGTTGCTTTTTACCAGAGCTGAAATAGCTAACACAAGAGGGCAAAGTTTTAAGGTGCTTGGGAGCAAGTACAGAGTGGTGGGTGCATGGAATGCACTGTTGGCGGCAGGTACAATAGGATCTTTCAAGAGACCATTAGATACATGGAGCTGAGAAAAATTCTAGGCAATTGTAAGAGGAGGTTATTAGGTCAGCAAAACACTGTGGGCTGAAGGGCTGTGGGCAGTAGATTTCTCTGTTCTATATGGATGGAGAGGAAGTACTGTTAGTCGTAATGAAAAATAAATTCATTAATAGAAAACACGTGCCTAACACTCTAGTGGAAGTTGTCAATCCAAAGGACCTTTAAAGGAATACTTTTCCTTTAGTGTTAGATAATGTAATAAGCATAGCTGTGGTGGAATGTTGTTTTCTCCATTAAATAGTGCAGAGGGCTAATTAATCCATCTGGTTACGATAATCTGTGACTCACCTTTTTCTTCCTGGAGTAGTTTTTGGTGAACGAAATCATAATCTTGTTCAAGTCAGACTTTGCAAGTGTGTGTGTGTGCGCTCTTGTATGGGACATGGTGAGTGAGTATTGACCACCTGTATCGCACCTCAGAGCCTACCTGGAATTGCTGAGGTTAACTATCTCAGCATGGATCCCAAATCATCTACGCAATCTGTCGAATACCTGAAAATTCTGAGTGGACAGAATTTCAGAAATGGTGACACAGTTGGTACTGAATGAATCAAAGAAAGATGGGGGTGTCAGTTATTGAATGCGTTGAGAGCTGCCCATTGACATGTTTACATATATTAAAGCCGCGATGGAATTCTGTGCACCATGTTATAAAACCTGTGGCTAATGTATGATGCCCTGATCCCTGGAACAGCTGTAGGGTTTCTTTGTTGCCATTCCTTCAACTCTTGCAGAAGCCAATTAATTTTATGCTGGTAAGCAGGCAAGGAGGACACTGCAAAATGATGAAGTAGGCAGTGTCAGAAAGGAGCAGATTGTAATCTGCCCTGGGTTGCTCTGTGATGGCAGTTTCAGCGGCCTGTTTTCTAGGTTGGTTTCCTTCCAGTGCCCCATACTCTGGCAAATATTAAAATACATTTATTCAAAATAAAAATTAACTATCCTCTATGTACTAATTAGTTTTTTCTAACCTCTTTTTGTGGCTACTTTTAAACTTGCGCATGACGCTGTCCCCTGTGTCTTGAATGAAATGACTCAGTGTAAAATGAAGTGACTTGGAATCTTTCCAGGTTCATGTTTTTTTATTCATGCTTTACACTTTCCTGGAGTCATTATAAAAGCAGTGCCAACATAGCTCCAACAAAATGGAGCGCTTCCCATTGGAAAGCCATCTGGCAGTGTCCTGTTTAAACCGGACTGATGTGCATCTCTTTTGTTTCGCATACTGTAGGTGCTTTTGTTTGCTGAAACACAACAACTAATGCTGGTTATCCAATACTACAGTGTAATAGTGCTTTGCGTCTTCGGAAAGAAGTATGTATGTGATGGAGATTGTTCAAGTTTCATTATGATGAAATGGATTTACGAGAGATAAAATGTGGAATTTCGATAATAACTTTAAAATGGAACATTGATAACATGCTAGGTTTCAGTTGCTAGAAGATTTGGTGCTTAATTTAGGTTGAGCATAAAGAGGGTGTTACAGAATACTTGGCTTCATTCATCACAGAAAATGAGTCCTGACTGACAACTCTTTTAAGTAAATCATCTGACCCATGGAGAGGACGACAGCTTCCTATAGCAGCTTTGCTTTAAAGGCCACCTGCACTTGAAATGACTCTTACTTCCTTGTCTTTAAGTGTTGCTGTTAATTCTTGTGATCACACTGGATGTTTCTTTCCATAAACTTTTTGAAGGTGGGCCTGCCATGCTGTGCACATTTGCTAGGCATATAAGCAGAGCAGTTCAGCTAACAAAACATTTTGAAGTGTCATTTTCTGCTTTTTCAACGGATTTGAGTTGCACGCAAAATTGAAACCTTTCGCGGATCGTTTTCAAAATGATTTGGATAAAAATTGCAGTTGTGGAAAGGTGAAAAAGTATGGCTTTGTTGGAACTTGGAAGGAAGGTGGGAGAATTCTCGATGACTCTAAAGAGTGATATTATTTTGACTCCTTCATTGAATAGATAACATCTCGAATATCACGATCCTGTGCAGAGCATTGAGTTTATAATCTAAATACTCAGAATTATAATACCTGGTGGAAATTAGAATTAATTTTGAAAACCCAAAGACAAAATTAATTTGGTCGGTTGATTACTTTTCCTTGAGTATTTTCTGAAAAGTATGCATTTGTAAAATTTTATAAACACACTCGCACAAGTTCAGTGACTTAATTGGAATAGCCCCTGTTTTTTGTTTCTTAATCTGAGGAATAGTTTCTCATTTGACCCAGAAATTAAAACAAGCCATACTATGGTCCAGGGGTTGCTTGGCAGTAAAATATTAACTGTGTAATTACAAATGTTTGAATCACTGCAGCTTTTACCTCCTGTCTCTTTGCTTTAAAATATTTGCTTGTCAGGTTTGCTTGTTTGTTTGCATGTCTCCACCTTCATGGCTGCCAATAGCACTTTGGTTTGGGGTTACAACCTGGAGTACAATCATTTGGATTCCTACTCTGAGCCTCAGATGCAGTGGTAACACTACTGAAGGAAGCTTTTGTCTTTCAGCCCAAAGTTTGAACTTTTTTTGTGTAAGCTGAGGAATTCACCTGATTTCAACCTTAGTGTTTGTTTTGCCGTCATCCAAACCCAGGCATATAGTAGATGGCTGGCTTGTTTGCCTGTTTCCATGGGCAGTTGAGAAGCAGCCATGTGCCTGTGTAAGTGAAATCGCACAAGGGCAAGTATGACGTGAGTGAACCAGGCAGGTGTGTATCTTTTAAACGACAATTGCCATAGCTACGGTTAGCTTTTACAATACTACGGTGGGATTTAACTTCCCACTGCTCAATTGCTAGTCAGGCCTCTGCAACATCCTTATTTCCAAGTAGGGGCTCAGAGGTAGCTAGCCCACACCAGTGGTCTGATTAAAAAGCATTGAGACCCATTGCCCTAGATGCATATCTTGTTTGTGGAGACCTTTTCCTGGCAGGTTTACCCGTTGGGGTTTAAGTGATATTCTGGAATTTGCAGAAAGAGGTTTTTAATATCTTATTCTGCACCATGTGCCTGCAGTTCAGTTATGTATAGCAAGTACTTTGTCAATTTAAGAAGTATGTTGCAGTTTTTTTTTTACAGGATGGACCTTTTTGTCCAATACTGCAATATAATCTTGTGTTAAACTTTGAACAGCCTTTGTGATAGGGATCTGTTCTTTCTTATTAAATATTTTATTAATTAAAAAATAAGCATGGATGCACAAAACAATAATGGAATACATATTAATAACAAATGACAAATTTGATAACTCAAGTTATAAAGCACAT
This sequence comes from Narcine bancroftii, assembly GCF_036971445.1. Lineage (NCBI taxonomy): Eukaryota > Metazoa > Chordata > Chondrichthyes > Torpediniformes > Narcinidae > Narcine > Narcine bancroftii. Next base: position 378,625,942 of record NC_091469.1, on the reverse strand, counting down.
AACCATAATTCAAAATTATAACAAGAGGAAAAAAAGATTTTTCCATGTACAGAGTGATTCTAAACCCTATTCCCTAACTCAAGGTGTATGGATAAAGAAAATATGTACTTCGTTCATAGAATAAAACGGCAAATATAAACATTTTGAGAAATAACATTCACAAGATCACAAGATAAAGGAACAGAAGTAGGCCAATTGGCCCATCGAGTCTGTTCTCTACCTGAAGATGAACTATATATCTAGGGATTATGAAAGTAATTCAAGAACACTCGAAACTTTATATTTGAATTATTAATTGAATAACATTATCTTTTCTAAATTTAAACAGGACGTAATGTCCCTGAGCCATTGAGCATGAGTGGGCGGGGCAGCATCCTTCCATCTAAACAATATTGCAAACTAGACAGGAGAGATGCTTGTCCAGTTGTACCAAAAAGAGCAACCAGAGGATTAGGCTTTAAATTTACATTTAAAATTAGAGTTTGAAATGTCTCCCTCCAGTCTTTTTCCAGACAAGGACATGTCCAAAACATGTCAATTAAAGAAGCCTCTTTGCTTTTGCATTTATCACAGTAAGGATTTACATTTGAATATATATATATATATATGAGATGATTTAACTTTAGACATATGAGCCCTATGTACAACTTTAAATTGAAACACACAATGACGGGCACATAAGGATGTAGTATTAACCAGCTTAAAAATTACATCCCAAAACTTCGTCTGATAATATAAGATTTAAATCCTGCTTCCAGGCATTTTTAATTTTAAGTTGAGGGTCAGGTCTCAAACCCACCAACTTATTGTAAAGAATGGATATTAAACCTGTGTGGAAATGTTGTAGCCTAAATATCACATCAACGATGTTCGCATCAGGTCCCTGAGGAAAATCCCGGTATCCGAGATTTAAACAGATGTCTAATTTGCAAGTATCTGGAAAAAATGAGTATTTGGTAAGTTGAACTTTTTACGTGCCATTTTATTGGAGCAGGTTTTGGCAAACGCTGGAGATGTGGACAGGAGCGGATACGGAGCAAGTGACTTTGTGCAGTTGCAATGTGCAATGGCTTCAGCCTATTCATGGGAGACAAAAGCTGCTTTTGTATCAAGCTCCGACTTGCTGTGCTTCTGTTGCATTCAGTCTTCCTATAGTGTGTCCAGAGGGGGGGGGGGGGGTGGACAGGGGTTGAGAAAACGCCTCATTGCTTTTCAAATCAGCAGCCAGGAAGTCCCTGATTTTTCAATGATAACCTTGGTCACCTTTGGCAGCAGGAAACCATTTCTGCTGTTTAATACATTTTATTAAATCCCTCACTTGTCACAGTTTCAGGGGTGGGTGGGGGCTGATTTCTAATTAGTTTGCCCGCAGTGAATAGAACATGGAATAGTGCAGGCCCTTCAGTCTGCGTGTCTGTGCTTAATATAACGCCCAAGTTGAAATCAAATTTTGCCACTATCATAACTTTCCATCACTATTCCAGGCACCTATCCCTCTGTGAAAAGAAAACTTGCCATGCACATCTCCTTTTAACTTGTTCTTCAATTGAGTAATTCAGAGCATGTAAAGTAAGATGGGCCACTGCAGCTATGACGCATACCGAATGAATGCACATTTTTGTTTCCTCTTTCTTTTATCAAATTCCCCTCTTCCTTCACTTGTTGTCATTTATTTCCCTTCTCAAACTTCCAAAGTGAATGGACACATCTCAGTTTTAAACACATATTCTCGGCGTGATCTTCTAATAGCTGTGGGGAATCAGTGGATTGGGATCCCGGTGTGATTATAGACCCCTTTTGTGACACGTCAGTTGCTCAGCAAAGTTCTACCAGTGCCCCGAGGGAACTCAGCTAGCTGTGAATCATTTTTTTCTGTAGTTGAATATTGTGGGCCTTGGAAGAGAGGAAGTTGCATGATCAACCTGTTTCAATTGACTGCTTTCTGGAGTTGGGTCTAATTACCACGTGCTGTTTGTTGAGTTTTGCAAAGTGACACTGATCTTTGAAGTTTACTATCTGAAGTAGGTTTGGAGTTCATTTCTGGGCCAAAAGATTTGGATGAATATTGTCACGCAATAATTTTTTTTCATTTTGGTAAATCCTGCAATTATCGAATGCCTAATAGAGAGTGGCAGATGATTCTTCCTTCTGCATTTAAGCAATAATAATTATGGTGATTCAGGAACGATTTTTCAGGAAGTTGACAGGACAGATTGTTGGAGAGAGTCCAAAATGTCCGGTATGATGCTTTTTTAATTATGACTAATACACTGTAAGTTTAAGCTTGACCATATCAATCTGTGGAGTGCTGGAGTATAATTACTATGGAGCCAAAGCAGTTTAAACAGATGCAACAGTGCTGAACTGATTGACTACAGCCCTTTCTCACTTGACAAGTGTGCCTGTTATAGATCAGCCTCGAGGGCTGCTGCTTTGTGTGGTGTGCACCAGTAGCCACGCACTTTGTCCAGACCTGGCACAGTTTTGATTTCACCTCTTCCTTTTGTCTGTAGCTTGCTATGTATTCAGTGAGGAAAACAAGAGCTTGCATTTATTTAGCAACCTGCTAAATCTTTCAGACCATACAAAGAATTATATCTGAGGTGTTTTCATTTTTTTGTAGCCAAACGCAGCCATCAATAGCATCACACCATGACTGGTGAGGAGCCAAATAAGCCAGCTGATCTGTTTCTTTGTGTTTCGTTGGTTGAAGGGAAGGAATGCTGCCTTGGATAAGGCCACTGCTGTTTTCAAGTGGAATTATTGAGGAAATACTGGATCTAAATGGTGCTGTAGCCATGGATGTTGGCACTGAACTGCATTGTAACAAGTATTTTTCTGCATGTAATGCTTCTAGTCTAATTGATGTACCTGGTAACATTTACATTTCATGAAAATAGTCTCAATCCTTACTTTTAAAAAATGGATTGCGCTGCAACAATTTGGCAGAGGATTATATTGCAAACAATCCCTATTTTGTTGCTCAAACCTTTGTGACGTCTGCACTTCTTTTGGAAGGGGTTGACGGGACCTTGTAGTCATAGTCATACAGGGGCTGAAACAGGCCATTTGGCCCACATCAATTGTGTACTAATCTATTTTTATTCTCCCCATCAACGTCTGTGGAATGCTCCAATCACCTATTCACTAGTCCAACTACTTGGGGAAAATCTACAGCAGCCAATTAACCTCCAACTTCCTGGAGGAAACTGGAGCACCTGAAGTATAAAACTTTGAAATCACGTGGCAGTTGTATAAAACTTTAGTGAAGCTATACATGGAGTATCGTATGCAATTCTGATCAGTGCATGAGAGGAAAGATGAGGCAGTTTTGAAGAGGGTGAAAAAAAGTTGCAATGACTTTGTCTGGTTCAGAGTATCAACTTTAAGGAGAGATTGGACAAATGCATTGTTTTCTCAAATGTATTGGAGACAGAGGGAAGACCTGATAAAGTTTATAAAATTATGAAAGACACAGACAGGGGCTCCACTGGCCACCGTGACAGAGGTGCACCAAAGAAGAGGTACAAGGACTGCCTAAAGAAATCTCTTGGTGCCTGCCACATTGACCACCGCCAGTGGGCTGATATCGCCTCAAACCGTGCATCTTGGCACCTCACAGTTTGGCGGGCAGCAACCTCCTTTGAAGAACACCGCAGAGCCCACCTCACTGACAAAAGACAAAGGAGGAAAAACCCAACACCCAACCCCAACCAACCAATTTTCCCCTGCAACCGCTGCAACCGTGTCTGCCTGTCCCGCATCGGACTTGTCAGCCACAAACGAGCCTGCAGCTGACGTGGACATTTACCCCCTCCATAAATCTTCGTCCGCGAAACCAAGCCAAAGAAGGAAGAAGAAAAAGATGTCATATATTAGAGAGCATAGATAGGTTTAAGGCGAGAAAGAGGAAAGTTTAGAGGGGATTAGTGAGGAAAGTATTTTTTTTACATAAAGAGTAGTAGGTACCTGGAATGTGCTGTCAGGGGAGATGATAAAAACAGATACTGTTGTCATATTAAATGGACATTTTGCAATCAAACAGGCAAGGAATAGAGGGCAAAAGAGCATATGCAATATGCAGGCAAATGGAGTAAGTTTAAGTTGTAGTGGAATGAAGCGTCTTTTCCTGTGCTGTATTCTTCTATGTTCTATGGAGGAAACCTTCACAGTCATAAGAAAAATGTTCAAGCACCACTTTGACAACAGCCGAAGTCAGGATTGAATCAGGCTTACTGGACCAGTACTCTTAACAACTCTGCCACTGTTTTCCAAACAGATGGTATTAATGACTTCTCTGGTTTCCTTTAGCGCTCGTGCTTTCTCGCGCGCTCTCACCCTCTCTCTAGGCTCTCTCTCGCGTGCGCTCTCTCTCTCTCTCTTAGTCCTTCCCTGCCCTACCTCCCACTTTTTTTATTCAGGTACCTTAACGAAGGTCTCAGACCTGAACCCATCTGCCCTTTTGCTTCACGAGGAATGCTACGTGACCTGCTCAGTTTCTCCAATACTTTTGTGCTTTGAACTGCAATCAAAGCATTTGCAGACTTTCTCCTTTAATTCCGTAACTGCTATCCTGTTTGAACTCTTTTTCTCTTTGCCCCCACTTGGGTTTTCAGTCGACTTGCCTGCTTTTCCCAGGAACCCTCATGAATCTCGGATAGATTGGAGTTGTATATATTGGATAATTTATCGTAACTGCATGGGAGGAACCACAAGGCTTTCTCTCACACACTTAATTGTTCCTGCCTTATATTCATGCCTTTCTGTTAACATTTCACCCAGCAGCAAAAATAATTCCGTTTTCACTTCTGGCAATTTTGCACCTCTCACACTTGCAATTCATTAACATTCTTGGTAATAGTTTATACTTTGAAAAGCAGATGTCGTTAAGTTCTAATTTGGCTCTATCTTACAATTGTAGCAGTCTACAATTAAAAATATTTTCTCAATCTCATACTGTTGGTATAATTCTTAAATCTTTTCATGCCATCTGGCTACCCGAGTGGATTTATATTCACTTTTTTCTGGTCCAGGTGGGGCACTGTAGTTGTTACCAGTGCCGGTCACTTTATCAATACTTTGCAAAAATTGTGCTATGGGATAGATAGAAGAAACAGTACATCCTCGTGCAATGAACAGTCAGTTTAGCGATGTGTTCAGTGACTGGAATAGTGCTTGAACCCTTCATCTCTTTCACTGCAAGGCTGAAGCGATCCTAACTGAACCAAGTGGTGACTTCAAAGGAGACTAAGTTGTAATCATCTGCAGATTGAGTATTGGTTTAAAAAGCGAATCTGTCACTGGAAATCAGATGCACACCGTGCAGTGCAAAGCCTCCAGCTGTTGAGTGTAGCAAGAGTTTTATAGACTTTACTATTACTTTCTATTGGACTAATTCTTTGACTTTATCAAGATCCTGGAAGGCAGATATGGCCATACCATTTAGGGAAAGATGATTCTATATGGCATAAGAAGTACTTGCTTTTTTTTTATTGCTGTTGAGTAGTGATGAATTATTATTTTATTTAGCTAGCTTGACCTGGGATAAATAATTGCAGGAAACGTTGAGGCAGGTCAGGCAGTTTCGGTTGTGAGACCAATTAATATTTGAGATTGATGACTTGGCCATTCTGATCCAGCATCATGGACCAAATGTGCTTTCTTTTTCCATTGATGTTAACTCACTGCTGAGTATTTTCAGCATTTTCTTTTCTGATTTTCAGCTTCTTGTTGAACCTGTGAAATGTAGGTCTACCTTTTGTTTACAGTGTAGACAATTGCTGTGACTTTGTTGGTTGCTATGTACCTCTACACATCAACTCCTCAAGTTGCACTGAGAACCATAGAACCTGATAGCACAGAAACGGGCCCTTCGGTTCATTAGTCATCGCTGAACTATCATTTTGCCTTGTTTTTCACTCTGACTCCATGTTCAATGTTGGAACCTTGCATTGCTCTTTAAGATTGATTTGGTTTTCCAACTGCAATTGGGACGACCATGTCAAAAAGAAATTAAAGGCAAATGGTTTAAGAAAAGTTTGTTATAAAATGTGTAATGTGCTTTACTTGGGCATTTATCAATATGAAACCATCTGCCCTTTTGGATTGATGGAGAAGTTATTGGTTGGATGTGTTCTTTTAATTTGTTACATTTGTTTAAGAGAAACAAATAGTGGCCTCCTGCCTCATCTGTATGTCCCTCATTCTGCATGTGCTTTGCAAATCTCTTAGTTTCACTATTGCAGTTTCTAGCCTGTTACTGACATGGTTGGCGTAGTAGGGAGCGCAACCCCTTTACAGTGCCACCAATTGGAACCGGGGTTAAAATCCCACACTGTAAGGAGTTTGTACGTTCTCCCCATGTCTGTGTGGATTTCCTCAAGGTTCTCCGGTTTCCTCCTCCGGTTCAAAAAAAAGTACTGGGATGTAGGTTAATTGGGATGTAATGGGGCTTGTGAGCCAAAATGGCCTGTTACCATGCTTATGTGTAAATTTAAAATTAAAAAAGTTTAGAAGAAACATTTAGCTAAAATAGATGACCCAAGAAAATAGTTTATTTCCCCCCCTGTCTCTATCTCTCGGGATGGAAGCGGATCCTTGAGCCACAAGGATGGTTGGTTTACTGTTGGGATTTAAACGTGATGTCGAGAGACTGTGGTTAAAAAATGAAGTATGTGTTAAATGGATTGTCTTTGGTGTGCATAGCCTGAGCAGTGGGGCATTACACGGATCACTGCTCGGTGTCCCAGTATCTCAGTCTGCAGATATCATGCAGCCAGGTGAGTTTGTGAAGAGAAAGGAAATAAGGCAGAGGGCTGTTTAGCCACGTTGAGTGTTGGTGAGCAAGTACATGGCAGAAGCAGTCTTTGGCTTGGCTTCGCGGACGAAGATTTATGGAGGGGGTAAAAAGTCCACGTCAGCTGCAGGCTCGTTTGTGGCTGACAAGTCCGATGCGGGACAGGCAGACACGATTGCAGCGGTTGCAGGGGAAAATTGGTTGGTTGGGGTTGGGTGTTGGGTTTTTCCTCCTTTGCCTTTTGTCAGTGAGGTAGGCTCTGCGGTCTTCTTCAAAGGAGGTTGCTGCCCGCCAAACTGTGAGGCGCCAAGATGCACGGTTTGAGGCGATATCAGCCCACTGGCGGTGGTCAATGTGGCAGGCACCAAGAGATTTCTTTAGGCAGTCCTTGTACCTTTTCTTTGGTGCACCTCTGTCACGGTGGCCAGTGGAGAGCTCGCCATATAACACGATCTTGGGAAGGCGATGGTCCTCCATTCTGGAGACGTGACCCATCCAGCGCAGCTGGATCTTCAGCAGCGTGGACTCGATGCTGTCGACCTCTGCCATCTCGAGTACTTCGACGTTAGGGATGTAAGCGCTCCAATGGATGTTGAGGATGGAGCGGAGACAATGCTGGTGGAAGCGTTCTAGGAGCCGTAGAAGCAGTACAACGTAACTAAATGTAAAGTTGTCCTTTTCAGTGGGGCAAACAAAGGCAGGGTATTAAATGGTAAGAGCTTGGGAAATGGTGATGTACAAGGGTCTGGGTGTGCTTGTACAGTAGTCACTTAAGGCAACAATACAAGTTAAACAAGTAGTTTAGAAGGTCAATAGTATGCTGACTTGAGTTGCAAGAGATTTGTGTAGCAAAGCAAAGTTTTCCTGTTACAATAAACGGCCTAAGTGAGAATGAGCAAGGAGTTTTGTGTGCAATTTTGGGCCTTTACTCAAGAAAGGAGAAACTTGCCCGCAAAGGAGTTCGGGGAAGATTCGTGTAACTGCTTCTCGGGATTGTAGAACTACCTTGTGGAACAAAGATAAAAATTTGTTACAGAGGAACGAGCAAGATTTTGAATAGAAGCCTGTGGAATTCTCACAGGTGGACATGGGGTGGATGCTTTTCCTTGCTGTGGGGGAGGGGGGAGGTGTGTGTTTTGTCACTGCAGGATAAGAGAGCTGGGACTGAGATGAGCAAAAAAATTTCACTCTGAGCATGGTGAGCCTATGGAATTTACTTCCATGGAGGGACATGGGGGCTCAGTCGATGAATACATTTAAGAAAGATGTAAATACATTTCCTCATTTCTTTGATGGTCCAGGTCATTTGCCAGGGGTTTGGACTTTAAGAAGGGCTTAGGCCTGATACGTTGACTGTCTATTGCTTTCCATGGATGGTGTTTGACCTGCTGAGTTCCTCTAGCACTTCTGTGCACTGCATGAGACCCCAGCATCTGCAGACTTATTGTTTGCCTTTCTTTCCCACTTTTTTTTTCTTGTAACCTATTCTTCTCATCAACTCCAGCCCACCCCCTTGCCACCACTTATGATGGGGGTGGTGCAATTTACAGCAGCCAAATAACCAACCAACCCATACATCTTTGGGATGTAGAAGGAAACCAGAGCACCCAGAGGAAACCCACACCATCCTTTACAGAACTTGTAAACTCTACACAGATGTTGCCAGACTGAGACTGAACCCAGGCTTCTCAAGTTGTGAAAATCTGCTAGCTGTGCTCCTGTGTGGGTTCTTGACCCACAAGGCCTCCAGGGGTATGGGAAGACTCTGGGAATGGTGACTGGAAGGTCCAACTTGTATTTCTCACTTTGTGCAAAATTGGTTGTTAGAATGGAGTAGAGGAAGTATTTTTATACACTTTCCTCAGTGCATCTGATTGAGGCAAGAGGACAAAATAGTTTCATGTTCTTGATAGTTCCTCCATACAGGTCTGTACATTTGGAGTAAAACGAAAGGTTGGAAAAACTGATAGTGAAGAAATGCTTTATATTACCCAGAAACACAAAATTTCCCTTTTTCTTTCAAATCCTTTTCCTCTCTTAAAGAAAATTGAACAAAAGAACATCACAGCACAGAACAAGTACTTCAATCACTAAGTTGTGCCGACAGATATAAACCTACTCCACAACAAATCTAATTTCTCTCTAAATCACACCCATAATCCTCTTTTTCAAAGAGTAATCTTGGCTATTTTAATTTACGGAATATCAGTCTGGGAATTCCATCCTCCTCCTCCGCTCCCCACCCCACCCCCTTTTCTTCCTCAGCCTGTCATTAAACATGCAGAGCAGTCAACAGAAATTCAGAGGGAGAAAATTGGCATTAATTCAAGCTTTATTCCAACAGAAATACATTTAAGCTGCAGGAATTGATTTTTGCCTCAGAGGTTTGCTTACCATTGGGGCCCAAATGTGTTCACTGGGCAAGGGATATGGTTAGCTGCCTGTGCTAGGCAGGTGTAGGTGAAGCTGTAACTTGAGCATAGATATTTTGCTCGAGGCTGTGAGCCTGTACTTTGCTTGTTGGGTCAATAATGAACATTTCTTTGCCCTGGATCTACCAAATTTTCTATGAGTCACTCCAGCAGTTTCTTCATCTCCAGTTGCTGCCAAGTCTGTGAACATTGAGCCCTGATCTGTAGTGTTTCTCATTGCTATTTGCCTAGTGGATATTTTTGATTCTGCATGGATCTGCCCTTGCCCCTGTGCCCCCGCTCCCTCCATCTCCAAAGCACTCATTCTGAAAAGATGCTGTTCTGTCTGGCATCACTGAGAGCTGCAGAAGTGGATTTTGTGTCTGGATGGTAGCTCTCCCCATTTTCCCCTCCCTGCCCATCTAACGTGGAACTGATGATGGTTTAAATAATTTGCCCACGGTGTGCAGCAGAACCTCTTCACATGCTATATATTTATTACCAGGAATGATTTTATTTAGCATCTTTGCTCCTCAAAATTTGATGTTGTCTCCAGGGGACATCTTCCAAAATCTAAAATTGTTCAAGTTTGTCACATGTGCAGTAAGGAAGTCTGTTTTGTGAATAATTTAGCTTATCGGCCCATTTATAATACAGCAGGTATAAAACAATACAGTTGCACAGTGAGATTAGTTGGAATAGAGCAAAAGCAATGTTATTTTAAGAGTGCGATGTTTGTTCAGCAGGGGGATAAGAAATGAGGAAGAAAGTCCCCTTAATTCTGGTAGTATGTGATCTGTGCTTATGAGATCTTCAAGAAGGAAGGAGGGCAAAGAGAGAGTGGCCAGGGTGGGATGGATATTTTAATACTTTAGCTGCTTTTCCATGGTAGTGGAGCTAATGATGGTAATTGCACATAATGAAGGCTGATGAGTTTATTTTCTGCATCTTTCGTCAATGTTGTGTCACCAATGGTGCCACATAAGGTATGTGGCTGAGATGTTGGTGGTTTGAAGTTCAGGTGAACCTCCAGGGTTGGATACGACTTGGGAAAATACCGGGTAGGAGGTGTGAAGCACTTACCATTGGGCAGCACCTTAACTGATGCACACAAAGGAAACCGTACCAATGTACTTGACGTTGTGATACTATTAGCACTAAGAGCTATAGAGTACTTGCTATAGGCAGAGTTTGATTCCACGTGCCTGAAGGAAATGAACTCATTCAACATCTGGTATCACTACTGGCTTGCTTTTAATACTGCAGAAATTAATTTGGTTCCTTTTTGATGCAGCCTCCACCGTGTTTCCCTGTTCCCTGATTAAATTTGTTCTTACAGACAAACAGTGGGGCTACCTGATTTCAGGAAATGTAGGTCATATAGGTCTTTATTTAGCGATGAGGTTATCTTGAGATAAAAGGTCACTGATACTTTATTGTGTTCTCTTTGTAAGCTTGATTGATGTAAGGTTGGAGCTAAATTGTGTGTTTTTTTTTGTCTTCAAAATGAAATGTGAAAGTTTGCAGATGCTATGATTGTAGCTAAAAACTGAAATGCTGGAGGAAGTCAGCAGGTCTGAGCCCACCTCCAAGGTATGAGCAAAAAAAAGGGACTGGCGTCAGAGGGGAAGAAGTATAGACAAAAGGTATTAATTGAGTATGATAGGAGATAAAGTGAGAAGAAAGGTGAGAATTGATTGGAGGAGGGGTGATGTTTGGCTCTGTGAAAGGAGACTGAGAAAAAAGGGAAGAGAGAGACAGCTAGAGGAAAGGAGGCAGGGGAAGATGGGATCTAATGGAAATCAGAGGTTGCTTTTAATCCTATCCAGTTGGATGGAACCCAGACGGAAGATGAAATGTTCCTTCAATTTGTGGGTGGTCTCACTCTGATAGTGTATGAGACTGAACAGACATGTCAGCAAGGGAATGGGGTGAGGAATTGAAATGGGTGGCCAATGAGGGATCACGCTATTGAAGCAATCTCCCAGCTTGCATCTAGTCTCTGTGATGTAGCGGGGGGCCACAACTGGAGCCACAGATGGCCCCTGCATCTTCACAAGTGAAGTGTTGCTTCAATTGGAAAGACAGTTTGTGACCCCGAATGGTGGTGAGGGAGGAATGCCTCCCCTTGTTTGGCCACGAATAGGTGCCAAGGGGATGAATGGTGGGATGGGAGGAATGGGTGAGGGAGTCATAGAGGGAGTGGTCCTTGTAGAAGGTGGGGAGGAGGGAGGAATACGTGCTACTGGTGGCATCCTTTTAGTAGATGGCAGAGGATGATATAGGACCGTAGAAGATTAGAGCATATAAAAAGGCTCTTCCAGTCTGTGCCAAACCATTTTACTGCCTAATCCCACTGATCTGCACCCAGTCCATAGTCCTCCATCCCCCTCCCATCCAAGTACTTATTCAAATTCTTTTTAAATGTTAAAATTGAGCCTGCATTCACCACTTTAGCTGGCAGCTTATTCCAAATTCCCACCACTCTCTTGTATGAAGAAATTCCACCTGATGTTCCTCCTAATTGGGTAATGGAGGATATGCAGTGATGGCTGATGATGGTAAAGGGAAAGCCACGTGGTTTGAAGGAGGAGGACATCTCTGATGAACTGACATCGAAGCCCTTGACCTGAGTGCAGATGTCCAAAATCACCTGCTTATAACAAAGCTGTAATCATGGAATTGTGAGAAGGAACCTTGATTTCAAAACCTTTTTAATTGATCCCAGAAGGATTGTTTCATTCTTCTGTGATTATTTTTGCTGTACAATCTACATATAAACGTGCAAGAAATTTTCTCTTCTGTAATAGGAATAGATTTGCTCTTTTTAAATGCCTTTTGTTCATTATGGCATGCCATGGGAAAATGTGCAGTGTTTATTGTTGGCTCATTGAGAGTGTATGTATAAACTGACCTCTACTTTGCTGTAACCTGTTTCTTGTATTGCAGCTGTAGACAGCTTTATGGAGAGCGCTCAGTGCACTTACTGATATTTAACACTGGGACTAGTCATGTGATCTATGCCTGTGCTTGAACAAGTGCAGAAAGGCAGAGATCTGCTTCTCATTAGCAAGCCAGCTAATTTGGGGTTGGGTGAATGTATTCAAAGTTTTCCTGCAAGCCACATACTCTGAAATGAAAGGCACATAAACAACCGGCAAAATGAAAAGCTTCTAATCTACAAATTTGGGCAGAGGTGGGAGCTGTGTGGTTTGTTCAGAGTACAACATACAAAGACCTGGCAATAGGTTCGCTGCTGATGCTGGTAACAAAGGTATTCACAAAGTTAGTAGTGGGGGAAGGAAAAGCTCGGATTTCCCTACAATGTTTCCTTGCAGTGTACATTGGCCTTTAAGCTGGGTGTGGAGCTGTGACGATATCTCACCCCCGAGTTTCTCAAAGAAATTTTTGGCAGTTTTCCCAGCAGAGACTCATTTGATCAACGGCATTACAGCCACTGCAAATTTACATTCCCTCGACATCATCATGAGGTTCACCTGCTGTCATGCTAATCAGACGATTCCCCTGAGAAAGTTGTTTTCATCCTTCGTTCTAGTGAGCAATTTCAGACTAGACAGAAGAGTTATTTATCTCTCCCTTCCGATTGCTGCCATTCTGCCAACTGTCAGTCTAGGAAGTCAACCTGAAGCCATCATTGTAAATACCACCTTCTTTCTGGATCAGCCCAGCAGTTGGCAGTTGGTGTGGAAATTGGTCAATTTCATCTGCCACAGTTCAGGAAATGCTGAAATACATTGCTGGTACCCACCCACACTCTTAAAGTAAAACTCCAATAGGTTTGTATCAGGGGCTTGCAAGTCCTCGTTCCTGTGCCCCCTTTAAACTCACTGTTACCCTCCTTCTTGTTCTGCCTTTAAACCAGGGTCCTAGTTCCTTGGGACCCTCATTTCTTCACTCTTTTGAATCTTGCCAAATTTAGACATGCTGTGCCACCCACTTGAAGGGTGGAAAGAAACAGAGCTCCCAGAGAAAACTCATGCAGACAAGGAGGAGAATGTACAAACTCCTTAACGATAGCACGGACTGATCACTGGCGCTGTAATAGCATTGTGCTAACTGCTACGCTTACCATGCCGCCCCATGTATTATATAATTTTGTAGCATCATAAAAGTAGATCAGATGTATGTGAGAATATTAAGAGGAAGTTCAACATCCTTTAGTCTAGAAAATTAGCACGCGGGATTATTTCGACATATACTCATGTAAAAGTCGATACCATGTAGAAGTTTAGACTTTTCTATGCATCTTGTTTGAAAGTCGACCCTAGTATCTCACCTCCGTGTCGGCAGAACAGAGCAAGTGATCTCAGTCGTGAACTCGACAGAGCTCCCGACACCTCGACTGATGACTCTCTGCTTGCCCTGCCCGCACGCCCACCGGACCTTCCACTACGTCGAACGTGGGCTCTCACTTTGTCCCTGGCCATCTGTCCATGGGAACTCCTGACACCTCCAACAATGACTGTCAACCTAGTGCCCCACCGATCAACACTCCCGATGCTTTCAGCGATGCAGGTACTTACCATGGTCCCAACCTCCACTGTAGTAGGACATGTGTTTTGATTTGCATACTCTGTATTGTTACTTTAATTCATTCTGTTTTTGTTCTTTACTCGTTAAGAGATCATTTGGACTTCAGATTTATTGCCAGAGTAATTGCATGACTCACATACAACCCTGAGGTTCTTTTTCCAGACGAGGCAGAATTACCACTTATTGGCAATTCAAAAAAGGACTCAACATACACAGACAAGCAAATAAAGAAATGTAAACCGACTGCAATGCAAAAAGAGAAAAAACAATCAATAAAGTGCAAAAGTTAGAATCCTTAAATAAGTCCCAAATACTCTGCTTGCCCTGCCCGCACGCCCACCGGACCTTCCACTACGTCGAACGTGGGCTCTCACTTTGTCCCTGGCCATCTGTCCATGGGAACTCCTGACACCTCCAACAATGACTGTCAACCTAGTGACCCACCGATCAACACTCCCGATGCTTTCAGCGATGCAGGTACTTACCATGGTCCCAACCTCCACTGTAGTAGGACATGTGTTTTGATTTGCATACTCTGTATTGTTACTTTAATTCATTCTGTTTTTGTTCTTTATTCGTTAAGAGATCATTTGGACTTCAGATTTATTGCCAGAGTAATTGCATGACTCACATACAACCCTGAGGTTCTTTTTCCAGACGAGGCAGAATTACCACTTATTGGCAATTCAAAAAAGGACTCAACATACACAGACAAGCAAATAAAGAAATGTAAACCGACTGCAATGCAAAAAGAGAAAAAACAATCAATAAAGTGCAAAAGTTAGAATCCTTAAATAAGTCCCAAATAAGTTTGTTGTCGAGTGTGATGGTGAAGGGGTAGCAGCTGTTCCTGAATGTGGTGGTGCGAGTCTTGTGGCACCTAAACCTCTTCTGGTGGTAGCAGCAAGAACAGAGTGTGTGCTGGGTGGTGAGGGTCTTCGATGATTGCTGCTGTCCTCCAACAGCAGTGATCCATGTAGATGTTCACAATGGTGGTGAGGGTTTGCCTATGATGTCCTGGACTGCATCCACTACCTTTTGCAGAGTTTATGCTCAGGGTCATTGGTATCCCCATTGCAGCTGGTCAGCATTCTTTCCACCTAACATCTGTAGAAATTTGCCAGGGTTTCTGATGTCATGCCAAACCTCCGCAAGCTCCTCTGGAAGTTGAGGAGCTGATGTGCTTTCTTCACGATGCCATTAGTGTGTTGGGGTCCAGGGAAAATCCTCCAAGGTAGTGACTCTCAAGAACTTAAATTTGCTCATCCTCTCGCTCTGATCCCACAATGATCACTGGATCGTACCCCTGGTTTTCCCTTTGTCACATCAACAGTGAGTGTGAGGTGGGGGTGGTTGGTGCACTATTCAGTCAAGTTTTCAAACTCCCTCATGTATGCTTACTTGTTGGCCCTTTCTTATACAACCCATTACTGTGTTATCATCAGTAAATTTGTAAATGGTGGTGTTGTTCCGAGTCACATAGTCATAGGTGTATAACGAGTAGAACAAGCAGCTACTGGATGGAGACTGTGGGGGTAATGTTCTTATCAATCCTCACTGATGGTGGACTGGAGGTGAGAAAATCCAGGATCCAATTACACAGTGGGGCGTTGAATCCCAGGTTTTGTGAGTTTTCTGATCAATTTTGAGGGAGTGACAGTGTTAAATAGAAAAACTACAGCACAAAAAACAGGCTATTCGTCCATCCTAGTCTGTGCTGAAACATCATTCTGCTTGTCCCTATGACCTACACCCATTCCATAACCCTCTAGACCTCTCCCATCCATGCATCTATTACATTTATTCTTAAAATTTAAGAGTGATTCTGCATTTACCACATCAGATGGCAGCGCGTTCCCAACTCGCACCATTCTGAGTGAAGAAATTCCCCCTAATGTTTTTCCTAAACCTTTCACCCTAAAGCCATGTCCTCTCATATTTATCTCTGCTCAGAGATAAATACGACTCTCATTTACCCTGTCTATAACCATCGTAATTTTGTAAACCTCTATCAAATCTCCCTGCATTGTTCTTTGCTCCTTGGAATGAAGTCCTAACCTGTTTAACCTTTCCCTGTATTTCAACTCCTGAAGATGTGGCAACATCCTAGTAAAACTTCTCTGCACTCTTTCAATCTTACTGCTATCCCTCCTTTAATTTGGCAACCAGAACTGCACACAATATTCCAACTTTGGCCTCCCCAATGTCTTGTGCAACCTCACCATAACATCCCAACTCCTGTTCTCAATACCTTGATTTATGAAGGCCAAGGTGCCAAAAGCTTTCTTTATAACCCTGTCTACTTGTGATGCCACTTTCAGAGAATTTGACGCCATTTTCAGGGTTTGCTGAACTGTGATTGAAGAGTATCCTGATGTATTCTTTGCTGTCCAGGCATTCCTGGGCTTGTGTAGAGCTAGTGAGTTGGCATTTGCTGTAGACCTGTTGTTACTTTAGGTGAACTGGAACAGATCCATTTTACTGCTCAAACAGGAGCTGATGTGCTTCAGTACCAGAATTCTGCTACTGATATGGTATTTTGGATTCTAGTGTGAATTTCAGGCTCTCAAAAGTAATAATTGATCCCATGAATTTAACATTAAAAATTAGTCTACAAAATTTGATTTGAAAAAAACACAAGTATATACGGTAGTTTTTTTATGGATGCTATCTTCCTCTGAGTGGGCCTGGTAGAGTTAGAATTTAATCTACTCATTAACATAGTGTTCCTGTCTGAAAAAGTTTGCATGTGCACCTGCTTTACCAGAGTCTAATTAATGGGCTTGTTTTGACTTCAGGTTACAGTTAATAGTCTGTTTAGCAAATTGTAAGGGACCAAAAAGAGCAATTTAAAGCCATCTTGCTATAGGGCTTTGAATTGTCAGCCCCTCTTTACATTCCGTCTTTTGAAGCTTCATCTGCTGTTGATCCCACATGTCGAGACTAAACAGAAGGATCATCCTAGTCTTTCTTATTCAGGTCTTGTTTTGATACTGCACTAATTCCAGCAAATACTTGCAAGTGCACTTGAGATTATAAACCACAGAATTTTTAAGACAGACTCCAAAATGGTAATTTTGTTTGGGATCGACATGTAAATTTGTCATGTATCTCAACAGAGACACATTTGAGCAGAGAATTTTGCATTAAGATTGGTGCGGACTTATTTGATATATTCAATAGCTAATGTGTAGATTTGTAACTTGAGTGTTTATCTCTATTTTTACTGCAGTGCACTTTGATAGTATTTGTACAGTTTCAGCAGGGATGTCCAATACAATATTTAGACAAATTTAGTTCTTGGAACCTGGTTTGGTTGAGAATTGGAAGTTTTGGTAATAGGCTGGGAATCAAATTTGGGTTTTTCTTGGCTTGTAATTCCCTCTATATCCGAGTCACTGAGGGGTGCTTAATCTCTAGCCCTTTTTTATGGAGCGACACCCTATTGAAGTATCTGAACGAGGGGAAAAAAAATAGGCAGACTTTCCTTTTATGGAGAAAGCCTGTAAGGCTGCTCCAGCGTTGCTTTTATGGAGAGCGACATTGGGAGCTGTCCTCTGGAGCTGAGGGAGGCAGGGCGAGTGGTGAAGTAGCATCATCGCCATGAGGTCAAACATGCGTGCCAAGCAATGGTCATCCTTGTTACCCATAATCCCCCATGCAGCTGGAACTGCTCTGAGAAATGCAAAGATTGATCCCGCATTAAAACAAAAAGAGGTTCAGGTTCTCGTTATAAAACCTGAGACTGCTTCTTCCAGCTCTTCTGCCCGGCGGTGCCCCTTATGCATGCTGAGCCCAGCTCTTCGCTCCCCTCTTTTGTCCATTGGACCCTCCAGCTTTGCTTCTCTGAGTCCACTCCTCAACATCTGTCCTCCTTCCTCTCTGGCCATGGAGCTCAGCACCTGGGCCCCTTCGCCCTCTGACTCTAGTGGCTTGGTGGGCTCCATCTCTCCTTGCCCCTGCTGGGCTTCCACACTCTTTGGTCCGGTCTCCCTCCACTTCCCCCTCACTTTGCACATCTATTCTGCTCTCTGGCTCCTCGCTGCCTGCTGCTCCTCAGTATCCGTGACCTTGATGAAGGAGCAAGGGGCAGAGGAGGAACGGGAAGATGACATTTTCAGGTGGCAGGAGGGAGCCCTAACCCCAACACCAATCACCTTAGGAGCCCTGGTGGCAGCTCCTGGGTCGTGGGCTGACAGCAGCATCAAGACGTCATCAGCCCGCCCCTGAGCAGATGCCTTTGGAGGCTTTTCCTCCACCTATGAGACTACCTTAATTGGACTCCATTTTTATAAAGGTAGGTGAAGTGATGTAAAGGTGGAGAATATTCCCCTTTACATTAGCTTTTTTCCGACTATAAAAAGGCCTTCTGAGTCACAGTTTAAAGCTTGTATGCTTTGTGCTGGGGTATTTGAAAGGATATGGGGCTCAGGCTGAAATGTTGCTTACCTTTTACTACTTGAGATGCTGCGTCACCTTTCAAGCTTGTTTGTGTACTGCACATCGAAAGGATTGCAGTTTTCATACAGATAAAATGAAAGCAGAGTTGACCATTTGGTCCGACAGTTCTCTTCCCCCCCCCCCCCCAAATATTTTTTTTCCCCTGAGTTACAACATGGAAACATGCCCTCCAGCCCCCAAGCCTATGCTGCCCTAATTAACATACAAATTATGTACATTTTGGAGGGTGGAGGAAATCCTGGGGGGGAACATCGACTCCTTACAGACAGAGTTGGCTTTGAAGCCGGGTTGCTAGTGCTGCAGTAGTGTTGCTGTAACGGCTACACTAACTGGGCTTTCTGCTGCTCAACGACAGTCTGAGCAATCCTGTCCCTTGAGTCCACTTTTCTGTTTCATTTGCTGATGCATATAGGACCCCAAAATCTACCAATCTTAGCCTGGAATATACTGTATAACTGCTGATCCACAGCCACCTAGGGTTTAGTATTTTAGATTATATAGGTCTTTGATTAAAGAGTTTTCTCTGAATGTCGCTGGCCCCTATTCTTGAACCTCACAGGTGACTTGCTTTTACCAAGTTGGCTGATGTGGGATCCACAGGTTCTGTCACGGTTGGAGCATGATGGGTGAGGTGGGTTGGGATATTGCGTCAGTAGGCAGGTAATTGGCGACAGTGATTTGTCTCTAGTTTAGATCGAGTAGAGGAGGGAGTTGATGGCATGGGAAAGGATTGGTTCCGGAGATGCAAGTAGGGAATGGGATTGAAGGGAATTCTCTGAGATCTACTGTGGACGATGTGTTGTCATAAAGTATGGAAAATGCTGTTGTTGTTTCTTTTTCCTTTCAGAAGCTCTATGTCACATAGAATAGAAGGCAGAAATTCAGTACTTATTGAACATGATTTTTGTTTTCCTCTGTAAGGGGAATGCATGGTGCACAAGTCCAAATATTTTTAAAGTGTCACTGTTTCTGCAAGGTTGACAATTGGATATGCATAGATGGCAATAGGTCCCTTCACATCTTAAGACTGTGGTCTTCTCTGGGACTAGCCAGCTATAACATAGGGAAATAAATCAGTGGAGACTCTAGGGGTTCCTGAATGTTTGGCATTTGAAAGCATTGGACTGCAGGCTGCAGTTCCAACCAGATGTGAATTCAAAGTGAAAAAGTTCAGTTGCTGGAAGCAATCGAAACGTTTAAACTTCTTAAGTAACCCTATGAAAATTGATGACAGATTTTCACCCCCTTCTTATTGACTCTCTGTTAATGGCAGCTCTGCAATTTTTTTCACAGTTTTCAGTCTTGTGGGCATCTGTCGAAGCAGGAGAGAGTGGTAGGAAACTCTTACTAAATTAAACAACCCTAATTGACACCAAGCTCTTTCTGCTAATGTTTCAACTTGTGCTTGTGGAGTGAATTCTCTCGAGCAGTTGCGCACTTGGCTTTTTGGTTATGATGCATGCCATTCAGAGCGGCGTGGATGAGGAGTGCTTGGCCTGGAGCCAGGTACTTGGAGTAAGCCTGTGTATTCTTGCCCTTGAGGCTCAGACATTTTGGTCCTGTTTGGAATTTACTGCTTGTTTGCTGGTTTAGCCGGTTTGAGTTTCATGGGCCTAAAAGCTTGGAAAGATACTCAGTAATATTCCTGCTTTGTTGTTGGTTAAATATTATATCACAACCCCAAAATGGGTTGCAATGAAATGTCTCCTGTTGTACTGAAAACTGTGGTCTAATTGTATTTTGTCTGGACTAGAGGCTGGAAATTAGACAACCTAGAGCTTGACAATGTCATACTGATGCTGCCCGAGTCTATACCACTTAAATTCACAATTTGCACTGTTTTGAGCAAGTCTGGACATTAAAATGATTCATGGATGAGCTGTTCGAGCTTTTTCTGCACTCTTTTTAGTATTAATATCTTCAGATAACCACAAGACTGGACAGATGAGTGTGTAACAAAACAATAGTCTAGCTTACTGTCAGTGCTGTATTGTTTTGGCTTTGTAGATGTGAATTGTTTTAACTTGGCTGGGGAGGTGGGAGACTTGGTTCATGGTTGGAAGGCAGCAAGGATTCATGGGGGCTGGAACATGTTAGCGCAAGTTCAGACAAAATTTCCTTTACTCCTGTGAAACTTTGAGCCAATCCAAAGTCTGCCACTAAATTTCTTTGCTATTAAATGGGTGGGCTCATTTGTTCTCAGCTAACCTTATCCATCCATGGATTTTTAAATTACAATTTCTTTTTAAACTTTGCTGCAATTCACTTGTCATTAGTTCTACATTTGTGTACTTTTCATTTTAATTCTACAGATGAACATTTAAAGCTTTCTTTTTCATTGTAGCACTATGCGGTGGAAAAGTTTATTTCCAACTTGACAGTTATCTCTTTATAAAACCTATGGTATAATTTTTGAGTGAACTTTTATGCAGCCTTTCAAGTGTTATTTTGAATTTTAATTCCAAGCAATACAGTGTATCGTTTTGGTGTGAAGCAGCTGAGCAAATATCAGATTAGTTTCTATTGCATTGTTAAGATATTGAAAGTGATGTAATGTTCCCCACTGAAAGTTCTGCTCAGTCCACAAAGTCACTCCACCATTTTGACCCAAAACAAATCCAACCCAGTACAAGTTCCAAACAGTTTAATGGCTTTTCTTCCATGAAATTTCTGTCTGTTTCCTGGTCATTTTCTGTGCAGGAGGTGTTAATTCCATGGAAGGATGTGGGCTGTCTTCCTCCAGTTCACTTGGGCACTTCCCCACCATCTTTCATGTTTGCTTTTGCGAGCTGGGATTTCCAATGTTGAATGAAGAAAAAGCTTTATGGGCAAATAAACACATTTGGAATGTGGGCACTGTGGTAATTGGCCTCCTTTGTGTCATCATTTGATGACACTCATCAGCACCCCTTCACCTCACCCTCCCATGATACCCTTGTACTTCTGCAATATTTTCTGTCTCGCACATCTTTCAACTCTTTGCCAAGAAGTAATTTACATGGGCCATTTCATGTTTAACTTGCATGGGAGCACCCAAAGGGTGAGGGAAGAACCTTGCAGAGTTAGATGGAGAACGTGCCAACTCCATACTACGTCAGAGGCCAGAATTGAATCCTAGACCCTGGAGTTGAATTCTCACCTTTTCTTTTAACATCAAATTAACACCTTTTGTCTGTTGGTCTGTGCTCTTCCCATTATTCACCCTTTCTTTCCCCAGCCTTTAATTCAACCACTTGTCTTTTCTCTCTCACACCTTGGGGAAGGGCCCAGACCTGAATCATCAGTAATACATCTTTACCTCCTATGGACATTGCAAGACTGACTGAGTTTCTCCAGCACTTCTGTGTTTTGACTATCACAGTATCTGCAGGCTTTCGTGTTTCACAGCATCACTAACCACGCACTATTTATTGCATTGCCCTAAATGGACACAATATTATGAAGATGAAAAGTTTGACAACAACCTGTGTCTCAGCGAGATTTATTTTATTGATGGATGAAAACTGGACTGATGGGGAATTTTGTCTGGCTGGATGACCTTGATTTCATGTCCAAGAACATGCGATTCTGTACATAGATTTCTGTGCTCGTGTTTCTGGATTGTGTCCGAATTCATAATCTTTTGAATCTTGAGGAGGGGGTGCTACTGAGAGAGCCACTGAATGGAAAGAATAATTCTCATCAGGACTTGCAACCACAGCCTAATTTCTTGAACTTGAACCTCTTCCTCAACCTCTCCCACCTCCACATCCAGCATCCTATCACCTCTTGGCCCCTCCCTAAAACTTTCTTTCTCTCCTTCTCACTTCAGTCTTGAAAGCAACACAACTTGAAAGGCTGGCTGACCCTTTCTCCTCTTGGACACTGCCAGCCTCACTGAGCCCCTGCGGTTTCTCTTCATTCACTGAAGATAACTCCCTGTGTGGATAATTTGTTTTGCCAGCTTTTAATCTCATGTGACACTGGGTAGTGTCGACTTTCTAGCATTTAGGCACAGGATTCTGATGTTCCTCTTTAACATCCACCTCTCTCATCTAGTCACCAAGCAGTTGTGTTATCCTCAACTTGCTCACTGCTCCTTGAAACCCAGATGGTTGTGCCTTGCATTGTGGCTTGAACCGGCAGCGTACTTTTCTCTGCAACCATTAGGGGGAGCAGAGCTGTTTGGTTTTGAGCTGCTAAGAGAAAGCCTTTTAAATAGACAGAAGAAAATTAAAACTTGAGCATTATCTATGACTTGATATCTTGGGTTCATGACCCATACTGAGACAAGCCATTGAAGGAATGGAAACTCCCACTGTGTACATTATGTTACATGTGAGTGATTTTTTTTGGGGGGAGCCAAACTATTTACACTTAATTACATATAACACCCTTTACTTGAGCTGTACCTTGGAGTATGTGTGAGAAATACTGGCTGATTTCTGGCCTCTGTCCCATTGGCTTGTCATTTACTCATAATATCTTTTGTTGAAACGTGAGGGATGGTGACAGGCATTTAGCTCCCTCACTAACCACATGAGTTATTGAATGTGACCTCTCCCATCAGCAGAGGTGGTGTCCAGTCCCGTGGATTGCATCATCTGATGCAGCTAGCTCTTTGGCAAACTAAGGCAATGGAGCAGTGCTAAATGGTCTGGCAGAATTGGTGTTGGGATAACTCAACATTAGCAGTGGATCCCATTAAATTTAGGGCAACAGTTCAGACACTGACAAGGAAATGTCCTGTTGATTGCCTCTTTCATTCTCAATTCAGGGAATGAGCAGAACTGGCTGAGAGTTAAAGGACTTGGCTGCCGCACTGGGTTTGTATGCCAACCAACCCAAGCAATAGTCCAATTTAACTTGACCTGACCACTAATTACCGTGAACACATCCACCCATTGTTGAATTGCTGGAGTGACCACCATGTAGACCCAACAGGGGCATGGTCCCATTTCCACACTGAGAACACCCTCCATTCAAAGTTCAGATTTATTGTCAGAGTACATATGTGGCATTGCATACAACCCTGAGATACTTTTTCTTGCAGGCCAGGCAGAACTTCTGCTTAATGGTAGTGCAATAAAAACTACACATAGTATATACATGAAATTAATAAAACAGATAATAAATGTAAACCAACTGCATATGGAGAGAATTTAAAAAAAAGTGCACAAGTAAGTCTTTAAATGAGTCCCCGATTAAGTTTGTTGTTGAGGAATCTGATAGTGGAGGGGTAGCAATTGTTCCTGAACCTAGTGGTATATCTTGTGGCACCTACACCTCTTTCCTAATGGTAGCAGTGAGAACCAATCATGTCCTGGGTGGTGCAGATCCTTAATTGCTGCTGCTCTGATGGCAGTGTTCTATTTAATTTTCTTGAGGGTGGGGAGAGTTGTGCCTGTGATAATGCTGTGCGCATTATCTTTTCCAGGACTTTCTGCTCAGAAGTATTGGTGCCCCCATATCAGGCCGTTATGCAGGTGTCAGCACACTTTCCACTACACATTTCTAGAAGTTTGCCAAGGTTATGATGTTATACCAAACCTCTGAAAACCCCTGAGAAAGTTGAAGTGCTGACGTGCTTTCTTCATGATGAGATTTGTGTGTTGGGTCCAGGAAAGTTGGTCAAAAATGGTGACTCCCAGGAATTTAAATTTGCTCACCCTCTCCATCTCTGATCCCCAAATGGTCACTGGATCCTACCCCTCTGGTTTTCCCCTCCTGAAATTCCACAATCAACTCCTTGGTTTTGGTGACATTGAGTATGAGGTTGTTGTTAGTGCACCATTCAGCTAAGTTTTCAATCTCCCTCCTGTATGCTGACTTATTGTTTACTTTGTTATATCAATTTGAGTTGTGATGGATTAATGATTTGATAGAAGACAATTTATTGGTGTGTTAGTATTAAAATCCTCATGTCATCAACTAAAAATTTCAAGTAAACATGCAGCCATCAATAATGTAAAGATTGCCTGTTCTAAATCACTATTTATTTGCATATAGGTGGCATTTGTAAGGGGAGGAAAGTGAAAAATACAATGATGACCTCTTTACCACGTCTGCCCCACTGTAGAAGTTAGCCTGGTGGTTGATTTATTTGCATTCCAATTATTAATGAAGAAAATAGATCTTTGGTGATTTGTGAGTGGTGAATAAGTACAGGGTGAAATAGCTGACTTGATTGATTTCCCCTTCACTATGCAGCATGGAAAGGGGCCCTTCCCTCCTCGGCTGCCACGACCAGGAAGCACCCTTTCACCTTAGTCACTTTTTATTCTCCCTTCATTCTCCTCTGGATCATATATTGGAGCACAATTAATCTGCCAACTTTAGAATGTGAGAGGAAAATGGAGCACCTGGATGTGGGGCGAGCCCATGTGGTCACAGGGAGAATGTACAGACTCCACACAAACCACACCCAGAGGTCAGGATGGAATTCAGGTAATGCCACGATTCTATTAATTTAACACTTTGCTGATTAGAGGTGGGTATGTATTTTGTTTACACTGTCTCACCATTAATCGGCAGTTCAGTCAAGCATCAGTGTTTGAATTAAAGGTCAGGGAGTTTTTGGACTGGGGGAGTGCTAATATTTTCAGATCGATGACCTTCTACTGGACAATAGATTTTTGGAAGTCAGACTGTGTTTACTCCAGTGGGGCAGGGAGTCCCAGGGATAAATGTAGAAAGCAGTATTGCTCCTCGATGCGAGGTCTTTAACCAGTATTTCTTAAAGCGTGTTATACCTAGGTTCTTTGTGCTTTAGGGATGAGAAAGAGGACGTTGCATTCTGGTATAAAAGCAGCTTTATTCACACCTACTCAATCATGGCTTCGGCTCTATCTGTCTGAGACCCAGTCACTATACATCATGATTGGGGCTGGTCACAGCCATCTGTGCAAAGACCTCTGCAAAACTAGGTGTCCTAGCTCAAATGGGGTTGGTGTTGTCTTTACTCTATTGGTTGGCATGCTGTTGACCACCACAATTATCTCTCCCTCTGTAGTCACTGACCATCAGGATGGAATTATCTCCTTTGGTCTTCAATGACCACTGAGGCAAGGTCATTGCTCCTTTTGGTCTTCACTGCCCACTAGGGTAGAGTTTTCACTCACCTGGCACGCCATGGGTGGGGGGTGGTTAGTTAGACTGCTGCAGTGGCTGTCTAGAAAGGGTGAAAGTGAAATCTTCAAGAGGAACTTATCAGAGAGTGGTGAGTGTGTGGAATGAGGTGCCAGGGAAGTGGTGAATGTGGATTTAATTTTGTCACTTAATAAAAAAATTGGATAAGTGCATGGATGGGAGAGGTATGGAAGGCTAGGGTCTGGGTGCACGTCGATGGGGCAAGGAGGAATAATAGTTAAGCACTGAGTCGATGGGCTAAAGGGTTTGTTTCTGTGGTTCCCTTGGTTTAAACCTTCAGAGCCACTGCTATTCATTTCAAAGGAGAACGAGTTTAGGGGAACCACTTCTCCATTCACTATTTGTGTTGCTAGTAACACCATGGCTTATTACTTAAACATTCAATGGCAAATGAAAGGTGGCCCACTAGCCTGAACTCCATTTGTGGCACAGCTAGTCTGTGGATTGGAGCTTCTACTAGTAATTGGGATAAATTTGGTCAAACTTCCATAATTATCAGCTTCCTGTTCTGCTCAGCCTCAGTAGCAACTATTTGCATTTCCATAGCACCTTGCAAAGTGTCTTAACTTCACAAATGTACTGTTGGAAGAAAATGATGAAAGAACAGGAGATGGGCTTTGAAGGAGAGAAAGGGCCAGAAACTGGAAGAAAGCTTGGCGGCAGTTGGTTACTGGGGAAAACCGCAGAATTGTATAATATCTTGAGGATGGCCATTTCTTTGTTTGAATGGTAGTATTGCAAATGGAAATTGAGAAAATTTTCTGGGGATGATGGTAGACGCTGATTGATACACTAGGAACATTCAAAAGACTCTTGGTAGATAAATAGTTATTGGTGTGATGGGCAGAAAAATTAGATTGCTGTGGTGTAGGTTTACATTATTTTCACATCATGGGCTGATAGGCCTATATATACTGTGCAGTAATTTTCTATAAAAACGCTGGTGCTAGAAACGGATATACAAACAGAAAATGAAATTAAAGCATCTGTGAAAAGAGAAACTGAGTTTTGAGACTAGGCATCATTGTAAATGGTGTAGGTTTGGCAAATAGAACAAGTGGAACAATAATCTTTGGAATAATGAATATAATCGGGTGCAGTATGAAACCTCTGGAGGTCAACAAGATACCATCAAGACTGATGCACCAGTTCAGTACAGAGTAGTGCTAGATGTTTTTGCATCTCTCTTTGGTGGGGTTAAGGGGGGGGGGGGTGGAGAAGTAGGGAGATTCTTGTGTGTGGAAGATACTCGTGGCGTTATTTAAAGAACCATCTTTTTCTTACTATCATGGTCAGAATTTGACATTTTGTTCGCACTGCCAAAAGCCAGATTAACATCTTGCTTCCTATTGTTGTGACTTGGGTGTGTTCAAAACAATTACTGCATTTTCCCACATACCAGTGGCCACTCAGTTTTAAAAAAAAAGAATTGTTTAAAGACTTTGCAATACTTCAACGCAAGATGAAGTGAGGCATAGGACCCCTTGAGTCTGCTCCACCTTTCAGTGTGTTCAGTTGATTGCATTCCTCAAATTCACTTTCCTGCTCAATCCCCAAACGCCCTTTTGTTTCAATGTTTGTTGGGTATGAGGGACTCTTCCCTTTCCTTCATAGCTTTCAAGAAATTGATTCCCGAAGAAAAAACTCACCCGTTAATAGTATGCCTTGGGAAAAACAATTGTGGGAAATGTTGCAAGTGGACCAATTCTCCTGAGGAGTAGGCCAGTAATACAGAAGGGCTAGTTCAAATCCCACCAGGGGAGAGGGAGAATTTGCATTTTGTTCACTGAATTATGCAGGATTTTTAAAACATAAGTAGCAGCAATAATCTGACCGAGTAACTACCAGATTGTTATTTTAAAAACACCATTTAGTTCAATGGTAGAAAGAAATCTAGTGCCTTACTCCACTTCGCCCCACAGGCAACTTCATGACCAGACAAATGTGGCTATCTCTTCACTGCACCCTTAAGCTATGGCATTGCATCAAAACCACTATATTTAATTTTAATTTAATTCAGGGAAATCCACACGGACAGGAAGAGCATACAAGTTCCTTACAGCGCTGGGTCCCTGGACAGGAGTATGACTGAGGTGCAGTCGCTGAACAGCAGGGCCACTGTTAGGGACGTTGCCAGAAGGATCCCAGGAAAGGGCTTAAAGAAAAGTGGCCCTTCTGATCCACAAGCTCTTGCCACCCAAATACGCCAATTAACTTACAAACCCCATATGTTTTTCGAGGGTGGGAGGAAGAGGGAGCACTCATAGGAAACCCAAGCAGGTATGGGGAAAAGAACATATAAACTCTTTACAGACAGGCAGATTTTAGCCTGGGTTGCTGGCATTGCAGTCACGTTGCACTATGTGCTATGTTAACCATGCCACTCTGAGAGGGAGACCAGATTCTGATTTATGATATACAACCATAACCAGGCACAAAGAAATGATAATTATATACAGTATTACTTACTTCCCTGGTAATTTCACGCCTTTATTTTTCCAGCATCTATTTTTTGTCAATGCATTCCATCCCTGTCTGAGGCTGGATGTGAATCTGCCATGTGCTGTATGTCCTCCCTTTCTATCCTGAGTGAAGCTCACTACTTGTGCCTTCATACATCAAGCCATGCAGCCCATGTACTTGCTTCACTACTTGTGGATTTTCAAAGTCATCTAATGCCTTCTGAAATTGGAGCTTTAAATAAAGCGTCCAGTAATTCTGTTATCTTTATAATGCAGCACGATTCTTATTACTGTCACAGCATCTACTAAGTACCACTTAACACACACCTCGGTGTTGTGCTTTATAAAGCAATATTTAAATAATTGTATATGCACTTTTATAACTCAGCAAAGTGGAAGAGGAAACGATGTCAGAATCTCAATGCATTACTTTTGGAGCTTAGTCACAGGTAACACAATCCTTTATCCGGACATCTAAAATCCAGAAATCTCCAAAATCTGGCAAGTCAGGAGAGAGACAGCAGCGCAAGTCGGGCGGGCGAGGGGGAGAGACTGGCAGCGTGAGTCAAGTGGGCGGGGGAGGGGGGAGGAGAGACTGGGAGCACGACTGGAAGGGGGTGGGGTGGATACAGAAACATGATTCGGGTGGGTTTAAATCTGGCTTTCTAAAATCTGGAAAATTCCAAAATTTGGGACAGACTGTCCACCAAGGGCTCTGGATAAAGGATTGTGTATCTGTACAGTACACCGTTTTCTCTGCAGAGTAGGCTCTCCGTCAAATAACTCTTACTGTCGTTGGTCGACAGAGTCATGTTAGGGAAGAAGATTGTCCTCCAAATACTGCATGGATTTTCTAAGTGACTCCTGTAATATTGGACCAAGGGTGTTCAGGCATGACTCATCGTTTGCTTTAGCTTTGCTATTAAAATTGATGTGGTGCATTTGAACTCTTCAGTCATAGAGTCAGTTGTTAGTTTCACTTCACAACACAAGGCCACTTATCTTTGGAATTAAAAGGCCTTTTTAGCTCATTTTCTGAAGGGCAGTGGTGCCTTCTATTCCAGTTCAGAAGTAAAATGTGAACAACAGTGTGATTTTTTTCTTCTTCTTCTCTTTCTTCAGTCTGAACTTTGTTAGGAAACTGGATATTTCAAATTTTCAGGAGAATGCAGTTGAGCTTAAGTTCTGGAGACAAGTCTGCAAAGTGATCAATAACCCCATATCTCTTTTTACAGATGTACTAAGATGCCCTGTAAAGGATAAACATGTATGAATCACTGTCTCATTTGGTAACTCTGTTACCAGTGTCATAAGGCCATTGATAGCATATGGGTTCACAATTTTAGGGTAGGACTGTTCAGTTCCATAGTCGTTGAAGGAACTGTTAATTGAATGTACCTGTTTCATTTAAAATGCTAAACCCCCAGGGTTCTGTTTCCTGTTAGATTCCATGATGCTGGTTTATTAGGCCTTCTGCCATTCTCTCAGGTGATTTAATCCAAATAAACACTGATTTCATCGTTCTCTACAAAACCAAGTAGTGTACTGATGGGAACACCTAGGTTGAAACTTGTAGCCAGCAATATCAACTCTTCCAACCTGTCTGACCCCAGCCTCCTCCATTATCAGAATGAGGCCAAATGTGAACACTTCCTGGATAACCTTAAACCTAATGGCACGAGGATCAGTTTTACAATTTTTGGGTAACCCCCCCCACCCCATCTAGTTCCTTCTCCCCCCGCCCCCCCACATTTTTGACCTATTTTTTTCTTCCTCTCCAACTTTACTATTTCCAACCCACCCCTTCCTCGTGGTCTCTCCCTCTACCTGTCTCCCCACTTCTGACACCTGTCCTATACCCTGTCATCTCTGAGATGACCATCTGCCCCCTTCCCCTCTCCCCGCCCTCCATCCCATATATACATAACCGCCTTTTTTAAACCTCTCTTGAGTAAAGGCATCAACCCAAGACATTAACCATATAACCATTGAGTCATCATTTTCCCCCGTGGATGCTACCTGACCAAATTTATTATATCTGATTGCACAAATACAACCTGATGAAACAGCGTTCTCCAGTCCCTGGTGCAAAGTATGCAGACACGCAACCAGACATAATACAGATGCAGACCAACAATATGTACGCAGGACAAGTATTCACGTACATCAATAAATAAATATTGTTTCGCGGATCTGAGAGTCTCTTGATAGTTAGTGTGAGTAGTTAATTTCATTGTTCAGCATTCTTGCTGCTGAGTGAAGAAGCTGTTCCTCAACCTGGTGGTACTAGCTTTGATATTCCTGTATCTCTTTCCTGACATTGATGGGGGAGGTGGGGGGAAGGGAGGGAGACTCCAGTGATTTCTGTCATTCTTTTGGTCCTGTGGATTGACCTCTGATCCATTTCTCTGTAGCAACTGTACCATGCTATGATGCAGCTAGCCAGGATGCTCTTGATGGAGCTCCTGTAGAAGGTTGACATAATGGTGGTCGGTAGCCATGCCCACTTAAGTTTGCTCAAGATTTCAGCATCTGCAGCCTTTGTGTTTCTCTGATGCTCGGCCAATTTGCGTCTTCATGTAACTATTTCATGCCAATTATTATTGCTTAATTTGGAAAGGACATATTAATTATAGTTATTAGATTATGAAATATTAATGAACCCCATCTTTTGTGTTTTCATAATCTTGAGACAGGGCAAGAATTTTAACCCAGCTGTTGATCGAGAAGCTTCAGAATAGTACTGCACATGAATATGCCACCAAGAAACAGCTATTGTGTTAGTTTAGCTCCAATCTCATTAGTTATTGCAGGCAATCCGCAGATTACACGAAGGGTTCCACTCATGAGAGCTGCCAGTCAGACTGTTTTCTCTGTGAGCGAGAAGCATTTGTTTTCTATAGTAATCCATTTCATAAACTTTCCTTTCACTGAACAACAACATTCAAAGTTAACCAAATAGAATATATACTGCATTCAGGCAACATTGAATACCATGAAGCATTATTATTTATTAGCTTGAAAATGTGTGGTAAATTTTGCAGAATCTGATTTCTGTAAGTTGTGATTTGCAACCTACTTCCTAAAATTTAAGAAAATGCAGTCAAATATGTAACCATTTTTTTGGGTGATTACTAATTAAATATTGTTTAGTTTCCATTTGTGTGACTTCTCACTTTTGATACATGGGGCTATGCGTTAGTATCTACTAGCTCATTGGTGATAGTGGGAGAAAAGGTTTTTGTTCCTTTGGGTATACACATTCACGTGCTCCAGTCATCATACGTTGGTATGTATGAATATTTGGGTAATCAAGGGTTTTAGCAGTTTACAGTAAACTTGTGAATATTGTTGGGCATTGTAGATGATGGATTTTTCTACAACTCTGCGATTTATCAGGTAAATGCTAAGTTCGTAGCCACTGGTTTGCTGTCATCACATAATCCACAGATTACTGCTGCAACCCTTTTCCCCATTTACAATTTTCTTTTGCCCACCATGGCATTGTGGAGTGAGTGAGATATTCTCCCTCTCCTGTCAGAAGGCTCCATTTATTTGTGTTGATCCTTTAGTGTTGGAGCATGAGATTCAAAATCTTTCTGCAGCAAGCAAAACAAAAACTACTACTTTCAACATTTCCCTTACACAGGGATTGCTGATTTTATTTTTAGAATATGCTATACAGTGTATTCTTATGTTCATACGATGCTTTATGCCAAATCAAGGGATCAAGACCATTGTGGATCAATTTATAGGAAGGAGACATTATGTCTCCAGTCTGTGGCTGTACAGCTTGAAGTTCCCAAAGACTGTCTTTGTCTTTGCTTCCTCATGGGTTTTTGCATTAATGTGATAGACATCTCAATAATGGCAGATGTGAAACAGATTTATGAGAACATTACTAAGTTCAATCACATGGTGTTGTATTTATCTGCCAGTTAAGTACTGTTGATATGTTTACTGTGCAAAATTGATGTTTTGGGTTTGCTCAGTGTTATCAGTTTTGTTAGTTTGCCATGTAATTCATGATAAGATCCCTCTGCTGGCTCAAGTGAGAAGTCTGCACAGATGACTTTGATCCCAGAACAGACTTCTGCAGTGATTGGGGAGACGCATGCAACTTCAGTTCCAGAGGTGAAGTGCTGTGGCCTTGTATAGAACGGAAAGAGATGGTGAAGTTGCATGGTGCTGACCATGCAGTTGTTACGAGAGAGTGTGCAAGAGAGGGAGAGATATACCAATATGGCCTATATCATAAACTCCACTTTTCCTTCACATCTGGCTCAAAGTGAAGCACCAATGAAAATTAAGAGGTGCAGAACATATCAAGTGCAGGGAGAGTAGTCAGATGGGTGGCATGGTTAGTATAGTGTTTGGCACAATCCTATTACAATATTAGCAACCAGGGTTTTGACTCTATAAGGAGTTCATGAATTTGTACATTTTCCCCGTGTCCACATGGGTTTCCGCTGGGTGCTCCACTTTCCTTGCATACTCCAAAGGCCAAATTAATTAGTCACCTGGGTGTAATCTGTGTGAGGTTGCCTATGCACTTACATTTTACATCCTACCTTTATGGCAGACCTGTAAGAAACATGCAGATTTATGGAAAGACCAAGATTAGTAAGACATTCCTTTAAAATTTTGTTGCTTTTGCAATTAAAAAAAAGCTTATTGCGGTGAATGTCTGCCAAGCTGCCTGTCTCCCCTCTGGCGAGCCTTGCTGTACTAACATTGGCTGTGCATTATCTCTACAGTTAAGGACACTCCCCTTGGATATAACTGTGTATGCACCTATTGTCTTTCATTATTGTACCATGAGTTTCTGCTAATAAAAGCCATGATTATTGTTTGACCACATCGTCTTTGTCTACTTCATCGACTGGCACTTCACTTATCAATGGACATGTGTCTTCCTTGCCCTTGCATTAGCTCATCAGCCTGTAAGCCTAATTATTGTGCTTATACAGTTGGCAAGAAGAATGATGCAGGAATTTTTTTGGCTCTGTCAGGATCACAGGCAATGACTGTTTACATATGAAAATTGGATACTCATGTTTGGTTTTTGCAGCTGTGTATCTGTCTCAATTGATCTATATTTTGTGTGTGTGTAAAGTTTCTGCTTGGCTCTATTCTCATTTTTATTGATGCCGATTCTTAAGATCACCTTACTCCTCCTGTCAATTCAATACTTGATGTGCCTTTGACATGAGATGTGCATCTTCCATCTTGTGGAAGTGGGGGAAAAGCGAAGGAGGTCAGGGTGTGATGGGTATTTTAATGGTAACTCTTTTGAAACATCAGGAGGCATGGATGGAGTTGGTTGATGGAAGGAGAGGCCGGTGATGGTGGCTCTGGGAATTTCCTTTCCCATTAATTTTCCTTGTGAAACTCCTGATTCCAACCATCCTTGTATTCGGATTTGAGTTTACCTGCCAAGAACGAGTCAGGGAAATGCAACGCATGAGTGAGTGGGACTAGAACCCTGCTGACTTCAAAGCCAGGGTTATTTTTGAAAGGGAGGAGTGATCATGTAACTTGATCATTGAATTGTTGCCTTGTGCTGAAAGACATTTGGATTTTTGTGCCTGGCAAAGCTCTAAATCAGCAAACATTGTGAAGGAATCGTTCAACAAAATTGAATAGAACTTGCAGCACACAGCCCATCTGTATGGGCCAGCTCACTAATGCTGTTCATACACTTCCTCTCATACAGCATACTGCCCTTGTCTCCTTTGGATGCTAAGCAGTGTTTCCTTAAATGTATCAAAGCTATTTACCTCTGCAGTTCCTTGCAACAATTGGGTATTTCTTCCTAAAAATGCGAGTTCGAGATTGGTTACGTTGGGGGTGTTTCAACGACTCACACAGCACCTTGTGTAATGAAATGAGCTTGAAGTGAGTTGGTCCTTAATCAAAACAAAAACCTGTGATTATTCTTTCGTCAATGATTGCTGTAAATGCTTCTGATTGAATGCACAACATTTTATTATGAAGTTGGGAAAATTCCCAAACCTACTTAACATTAAAAAATATGGTACTTTGTCAGTGGAATCTAGTTTTGATCTAACTTGGCTCCATAACACTTCACTTGCAGAAGAGCACATTTCTGGTAGATGGAGTAAGGTGGACTACAGTTACATTTATCTTTTAAAACTGTGAGATCGCAAGGTAAATTGCTGCACATTGTGGATTGAAATCTATCTCAAGTTAAGGTTAGCCTCCACCTGCCAGTACAGAGGAAGCTGAAAAATACTTGTGGCATCCTTCTCATGGAAACGAATGCTGCTTAGATTGTGGGGCCCCGTGGTGGATGGTGAGGTTGATTGAAGAGGTCGTCAGGTCTCCTGCCATGGTGGGTAATTTTTTCATTATGCACCATGTCCGTGGAGGCTGGCAGTATTGTGGAGGACTGCACACATCCTCATGTGAAGTCGTCATCTTCCTCCTGCCATTGGCATAGGTTTCAAAGCCTATGGATTATGAATGTGTGGTGGCTTCTTAACGCCAACTATCAGACTTTTAATATCCAGAGTCTATTAAATTGTAACGTGTCTTTACTGTGCCTATTGTCTAGTTTTTAAAAAAATAATTACTGTATTGTTTGCACTGTTTTATTCACTTTATGAAGGATGTGTAGGTTTGTGTAGGTTGTAGACTTTTTGTTTTGTCTTGCGTAGTAATAGTGTAGTCTTGCGCTGTTTTTGTGTAGTCTCGTGTCATTTTATGTAGCACTGTGGTTTGGAGGGATGTTGTCGTTTTTAACTGTACACTGCATTTTCAGATTGGTTTAAAATGACAAAAGCTACTTGAACTTGATTCTTAAGTGCCCAGATTTTCTGTCATTTACACTTCATCTTTTATTAGTTATTTGCTGTGTTTGTAGATTTTCCATTTTGTTCCTCATTTATATACCCATGCTTATTATGAGAATAGGAACAATAGAACCCAAGAAATGACAGAAGTAGGGGTTGGGACCCTTGGAACCGACACTGAGTTGGATCTTGGCCACTCTGTCTCAACTCCACTTTTCTGCCTGTTCTCTACAATCCTGGACTTGCCTGGAATTCAGTTTGCTGATTTCAGCCTCCTCCATCCTAAATGAGTGACCTCATCCCCTTATTTTGAAGCCAAGACTCCTAGTTTTATATTCTCCCGCAAGGGGAAATTATCTCTCAGAATCTCACCCATTCTATGAAGGCTAAACCATTTTTAAACGTGGAAAGGCGGGACTGAGAAATATGACGTGTGGATTTTCTCTCTGACGCAAACAGTTTTACACCACAGAAACAGGCCTTTCAGCCCAACTCGGCCATGTTAACCAATTTGTCTACCCAAGTGCATCCCTTTTTAACCTGTGTTCTAGCCTCTCCCATTTCAGGCACCACATTCCACCTTATGAAAGCAGAGGTTCACTGTGCCCTAGCTATCAAAAAGGCTGATGTTGGGTTGTTTTAAGTCAGCATTATTGAATGATCTGTGCAATTGTTTTCTCCCCAATGTCCAGAATTCTCATCCCAATCTCCAAATTTTAGATAGATGGGATCAGAGACAAAGTGCATGCAATTTCTTACTGTTCATCAGTAAAAAAAAAAACAAATTATTTGTTCTTGTTAACTCGTCTATTCGGGGCTCAGACAGAAACCATTATAGTAGAACTCCAAATATCGGAAATGGTTGGGTCCATGTGGGATAAATGTTTTTTTTTCAGATAACTGGTAATTTAAAAAAAACAGCCCAGTCTTAACAGCAAATCACTTGTAACAGTGTTTATACAACAACAAACAAGGGAAAGCTTTTTTAAGCATTAAAATAACATTTAGTTCTCACCAAAAAATGCTGGCTGCAATGCCACCACCAATCACCGACATCTTCCAACCGCTGCTGCCGATCTCCGACACCTCCAAACCACTGCCAATCCCCACATGACCCCACCGCTGCTGCCGATCTCCGACACCTCCAAACCACTGCCAATCCCCACATGACCCCGCCGCTGCTGCCGATCTCCGACACCTCCAAACCACTGCCAATCCCCACATGACCCCACCGCTGCTGCCGATCTCCGACACCTCCAAACCACTGCCAATCCCCACATGACCCCGCCGCTGCTGCCGATCTCCGACACCTCCAAACCACTGCCAATCCCCACATGACCCCACCGCTGCTGCCGATCTCCGACACCTCCAAACCACTGCCAATCCCCACATGACCCCGCCGCTGCTGCCGATCTCCGACACCTCCAAACCACTGCCAATCCCCACATGACCCCACCGCTGCTGCCGATCTCCGACACCTCCAAACCACTGCCAATCCCCACATGACCCCACCGCTGCTGCTGATCCCTGTGGAGGCTTCCCGGACTGGTGGAACACTCACTGGCGAGTTGGTGGGCTCCTGTCTCCCCGGTCACCAGAGCTCCCGATGCCATAGACCCGATTCAGAATTCTTCCCGAGCCTACTGCACCCCAGGGAGTCCAGTGTGGGGTAGGAGGAAGAGTTGGTGTCAGGAGCTCCAGTGTGCCAGGGAGGGGAGGGAACGTCACTGAACTCTAGGTCCCGCCCCTGCCCGGGAGGCTGCTCTGCTTGATGATGCCGGGATGAGGTATTGTTCCAACCACTTGCAGCTGGGAGACAGCAGCACGCAGTTTGAGAGGGGGAAGGTTGGAGAGAAAAATCAAAAGGGGAAGATGAGAAGAAATGGAAAGAGAGAGGGGAGGGAGTTACCTGAAAAGAGGACAATTGTAATTTCATGTCGAGTTAATTTTTTTCAACCTGAAAGGTCATTGTTTGGCTCCAAAAAAAATTTCGGATAAATGAAGATTTCTGATTTGTTTCGGATATCCTCATTTATCTGAATTTTTAAAAGGATAAAGGATTTTGAAGAATCTGATTTTGGATAATCGGAGTTGTGCTGCAAATAGTGTTAAGATGCCTAGAACCATGAATGGAGAAGCCAGTTTATGGAAGTCGAATACTCCTGGTGAAGTGAAAGGTGGCCTCAGTCCACTTTCTTCAACTCAGCCAAGTGTTGGCACTTTCTATCTTCCCTTTTCCTGGATTGTTGCAGCTGCTTTATCACAGCTGGCAGGGGTCTCAATGGCATCAGTTTCATTTCCTGCTGTGCAGCTCTGCCTGCTCAGAGCAAGTAATAGGGTCCTTGGCCACATCTTCAACCGCACCAGGTTTCACATTCAAATGCATAGGCCTCTGCAGCTTTGCCACCTTCAAGGAGATCCAAGCATCAGTTAAAAAAGAAAGTCTACAGATGCTGGGGTCGAAGACAATAAATAAACATGTTTGAGAATCTCAGCAGGTCACACAGCATCCATAAGAAATTAAGAGAAACCAATATTTAGAGCCTGGACCCTTACCTCCCTAAATATAACTCAACAAGGACTTTTCAATCAGCTCCCACTCACCATCTCACATCACCCCCCCCCCACAATGCAGCCATGGGAGAAGCTAGAGATATTCACTTCCTTTCCCCATTCAGGACCAGGCGAAACATTTGTATCCTTTTCTAATTTATTGCACTGCAATTTGTGCTCATGATGTGGTGGTCTCTACGTTGGGTGCTTGTTCTACAGCTGTTCGAATTGAGCCTTTAATTCTCCATCTCTAACATATCTATCTTTTAACTCCCACCAATGTTCCATTGGAGCTCAATGTAAATATGATATCCAGGAATGCTTCACTCTTTGGAACAAATTTAAAAGCTTCAGATAACCAGCCTTTCCATTTTGTTTTGTTGCCGGGCCATTCTGTTGAAAGGTTATCAGCATTTAAAATTAACTTTCTTTCTAATTCCTCACAATACCCCTGAACTGACAAACTTTTCCATAATTCTCCTTGATTTCAAATATCCAAAACTGTGATGCTTTTCATATTTCACTGTTCCAGCACTTTTTCTTTCTCCCCCACACACTAATATCCAACTGCCTTCATCTCCAGATTGACTGCAATCATTGAACTATCTTAGACCTCACCTTTCATTTCCTTCACTGTCTTGGTCTCTTCCCCTGCCTCAAACTTCCCGTTTTCTACACTTATCCCTCTTCACTGCAACTTTAACCACATTCAATTTTTGTTTATTTGAATGTTTTTTAAATTTTTATAGAAGGCCTCTGGCTTCCAACTTCAACTTTTGTTTTCCTCATGACCTGCTGAGTATGTCGAACTTTTTTTGCTTTTATTCCAGGTTTCTGCTTCTGTGGCATTCTTTGGTTTTCTGTCCATCATAAGATGATAAGAATTGGGAGCAGGAGTCGGCCATCCTGCCCATTGAGCTTGCTCCGCCTTTCAACAAGATCAAAGTCGATCTGGCCACGGATTTCTTCACCCGTAATTCCTCTATTCTTCAAAAATCTGTGTCAGTGACGCCCACCTCCACAACTTCCTTGGTCAGAGAATTCTGCACATTCATGGCTGTCTGGGAAAAATAGTTCCTCTTCATCTCTGTCTTAAATCTACTCCCCTGAATCTTGCAGCTATAACCCCTAGTTCCAGTCTCACCTTCCAGTGTAAACAACTTCCATGTTTCTATCTATTCTATCCTTTATTCATCTATCCCTTATGGCCCTACATGTTCAGGCCAAATTCCTTCAATCAGGCTGTTTTTATTTTTAACCTCTTTAACCACCATCTTATATTGACTCCACTACTAAAACCTTTAAAGAACACGCTTCCTACTACTTCAGTTTTTCTCTGTTCCACATGAATGATATTCTTTGTATAAAGTCTTCGATATGGGACTAAATAGGATTTAAGAATGTAGATTAAGTTAAATACATGAATGTTGCAATTTAAGGTGCAATCTTAATATAAACTGGACAGCATTCCAGTTCAACTGAATTTAAATGGGTAGATTGGGTTTTTTGCCGATCAGCTCCTCTGGATATTTTCAGTGCAACAAAATATTATGCAGCTGCTGTGCATTTCTGGAGGGAAAAGAGTGATTAAAAAAAAACTTACTTGAGGTATGTACCATTAAAAGGATAAATTTGCATATAGATGAACACATTGAAGCTTTCAATTTTTCTAAAGAGGAAAGATTATATCAGTGGATGTTATATGATCTGCAATGAAACAAACTGGAGGGATTGTACATTAATTAAAGTCTGCTCACACCGGCTACTGATGGATTTCAGCTGGGCATTGTGCGAGTAGATTAAATGTTGCAGTGATTGATAGCTGGACCAAACTCCTAATTTGCTGATCAGTCAAATGAGGATCTGGTTTAGATTTTTTTCTTAATGACTTTAAGGATTTAGAGACTGAGGAAATGACACCAAATGATCCCTTGCAGCTGAAGATTCTTAATCATGAGTATACAAAGTGCTCAAACTTTGATCCTGCACCAAAATAATTTTCCCTGAAACGAAATGAGATATTTTTAGATCCAGTTAACAGATGTAAAATTTGGAGGAAAAAAGTACTTTGCTCTGTAGCAGTTGAAAAGTTGTAAATGGAGAGTGGGTTTGTTTGATTGCAGTGTAATTTTTAAAAGGAATGGTGTGGGCTAATGAAGTATGGTTACCTATAGAAGTTCAGTTTGTCTACAGAGATGTAATAATAGTTAAAAAGGCTCCTTATTAAATTACAGTGATATTTATCTTTTAACCAGATCAGAAGATTGGCCTGTTCTCAGAATTCCAGCACATGTTGATGTTTGCAAGTTCATTGCAACGGATCAATATACATTTGTTTGTCTCACTGGAACCCTTTCAGTGCTCCTGATCAGTACGATTCTGCTGATTCTGAAATCAAAATTGAACGAGTAAAGGAAATGTTGATTTTTGAAGTTTCAACCAAGATGATAGTAAAACCAGTTACTGGACAAAATTGTGAATTTTCCAGCAATTGCCATGTTCCTCTTGCCCA
Organism: Narcine bancroftii; assembly: GCF_036971445.1. Classification (NCBI taxonomy): domain Eukaryota; kingdom Metazoa; phylum Chordata; class Chondrichthyes; order Torpediniformes; family Narcinidae; genus Narcine; species Narcine bancroftii. Next base: position 378,586,250 of record NC_091469.1, on the reverse strand, counting down.
ATACCTACCTGTATCTATCAGTCATTTTCAAAATGTCATGTGGCTTAGATTTTAATTGAATATTTTAGTTATTTAATCTGACAATCTAAACTCATCTCTATTGCACTTGGAAATTTGCTGGCTGTGATAATAGTTTAAAACGTGGTAGGATATTTTAAAGATGCATATCATGTTTCTAATATTGTGGATGAGCCTCAGGGAGTCAGGCTGTAGGTTTTGGCCAGAAACTCCATATCGGTGTGATGGAAGACAATGAATTTAGCAGTAAACTTTGCAATGTGGTTTCTCTGAGTTCAAACTAGAGCTAGCTTTTAGGGCGGGCAGCAGATGGGAAGGAAATCTCTGACTGGTGCATTGCAAATAGCCTTAAGAACACAGCTGACTTTTATCAAAAATTTATGCAATCCACACAAGGTAAACACCTGTTTTCTAGCGAGAACCACGCAAGTCAGAAACACTGAACAAACTTTTACATTTTGATTTTGTGTAAAGGAAATTCCCACTTAATAACTGCACTGACAAGCTGCTCAGGAGGCCCTGAGTGGTTTTCTACAAACTGGTTATTTTGGTGTCGCATTTCTCCTGCTAGACTTCAACCACATTAGCTACACTGTCATGTTCTCTAGAAATCCCTTGACTTGCATCCTTGTAATATCTTCTCAAAAACTATAGTCTTTGTCTTTTTTTTTTACAGTTTGTTTATTCCTCTTGCTGAAGCCTTTCAGATTATGGACACTAAAACTCTGCTGCTCCATTACCTCTATGTTTGAAAGTTCCAGTGGGGATATGTCCTCAGTGTAGGTGTCCATGCTTGTCTGATGTTGGGAATGTTGGTGATTTGGGGCTCAAAGGTGAAATTTCTTGGGTTCAATTCCTGTTCCCTTTTAAAAACCCACCCAATTTACAAACTTAATCTGATCTACTCTGCCCTGCTGTATCCTTGGAACTCTTTCCCCCCCCCCACCCCACCTTTCTCACAATCTACAACACTACCCATTTTCCTGTCATCTGCAAACTTGTACCTCCTGCATTCATACCCATATTGCAAATGTCAAAGATACTAGCATGGATCTCTGGGAAAACCACTTGGGAGGATTCCATTGAGGGAAATGGGAGGGGGGAGGGAAGAAGAGAGAGAATATTGTTGCAGCACTACCCACTGTCTCCTCAATGTTGGATCCAATTAGCACATACACACACATGTGTGTGTGTGTGCACACAAGCACATGTACACAGTAAAAAAAAACCCTGTATTTGGTATATGGCACGTATGGGGATTGGAAGATTCTGGATAAGTTAATTTGCTGGTTACTTGAGATTGTGTTGTGTGTTGGGTGAATTAACTGCTAGGAGGTGCCATTTTTAAATGTATTTTTTTTTTAACTTTTTTATTTTCTGCAATTTTTTTGTCAGTTGCTGACCATCAAGTCCCCCTTTTCTTCACTCATCCTATACTGGCCTGTTTAATCTTCACACATTCCTATCAATTACATTCTAAATTTTACATCAGACCACCCTGAGGAAACCCATGCAGACATGGGAGAAAATTATTAACACCTTACAGAGAGTGGCAGATTCAAACCTGGGTCACTGCGCAGTAACCATGCCAACCCACAATTTTATCTTGAATAAAATCCAATGTGGTGGTGTGTGCAAGGGCATCCTATTTGAGTCGGTCAAAATGGTCTCAAACGTCATTAAAGTCTGGATGTGTCACTCTCCAGAGAAAATGAGGCAGGTGATCAAGGAGAAAGTGCATTGTGTCCAATGTGGAGTCTTGCCAGTCTTTGTGTTTCTGATATCAGTTGGAAATTTTTTCAGTGTTTCATCTGAGGCCTTGAATTCGTAAATTTATAGAAGCAAAATTGTTTTTCTGCATGTACTCAACAGCTGCTACCATCCTCCACCCAACGTGTAATATTTGTACACTGTGTTGTCCTCCAGAGCAGAGGATGGTGGTTTGAGCCTTTTTGTCAAACATGGCAGAACTCATTAACTGACTGTCTCCTCTTGTATTGTAAAGATGCTGATTTAAATGGAAAATTTCTGACTACTGTCAAATGTGGTAAAGCTTTATTGCTTCTCAGATCTTTTTTTTAATGCAATTACTCTTGCTGCATTTGCAGTAAGCAGTGTGTCCTTAGCCAGTTTTCGTTCCACCGAGCCAGAATTAAAAAAACAACACACACTGTAATGTCTAAGGCCATCAAGGCAAGTTTCTACATGGAAACCTAACTTGTAACCTGGAACGTACTGATTAGAAATGCTCATTGAGGGGGGTGTTGGCTAGTTGGAAATTGTATGACTAAGAACCATTTTTGTTGGTGGCGTTGCATCAGTGGAAATGCTGATTCAAGCCACCCAAGTTTTGCAAGAGTACTTAGTGGGTGTATATCGTGTAGCCTACACACTTGGCGGCTCTCCAGCATCGGAGGAATTTAAGGGCAAGAAACCATAACTAACAACTGTGAAGTTCATGTGACCATAACATAAGTACCACATTATCACTGGAGAGCAGTGTTGACGTTGATGTGCCTTTGTGCTTTAATGTTCCATACAATCACATGAGAATGTTGGCTGGGGATAACTTCATAATCCTCATCAGCACAATAGCTGATTTGAATAGGGACCATCAAAAGCTGGGCTGCGATTTGATGCCAAGATGGGGGTATTATCGGAAGATCAACTTGCTTTCCTTTTCCCACCCCAACGATAGCACCATTAGCACAGTATTTAGCATAGCCACAATCGAGCCTGCAGCTTCGTCCGCGAAGCCAAGCCAAAGAAAGAAAAAGAAGAATTCAGCGCCAGTGATCCGGGTTCAGATCCCATGCTCTCTATAAGATGTTTGTATGCTCTCCCCATGACTACGTAGGTTTTCCTTGGGTGCTCTGGTTTCCTGCCACCCTTCAAGACGTACGGGTATAATGCATGTGGTCAGATCTTCCTGACGTTCTACTTCATGATCTAATGCTCTATCTCCCAGGTTCTGATCCCTTTTCCCTCACCTGTACCTCAGCTCCCCTGTGTATGTTCTGTGTATACTTTTTTATTTTTAGAGCTACAAGTTATGGAAATAATTGGAACAGTTGCCTCCTATGTTATTATTTTTGTTTTCTTCTGAAATTGTTTTCGGTGTGGAAGATCGATTGAATCAGCGACCCTTGGTGCTTTACCCTACAACTGTTAGTCGGTGTGTGATACAACAAGCAAATAGGCAAGCACAGCAATTACAGAACCAAGTGCCAACCTTCACTGTACAGAGTACAGAAGTGAGGATATTTTGCCACATGTATGTAAAGTTTTGGTGAAACCACACATGGAGTATTGAAGGGCAGAATAGCTTCCTTGCCAGGGTGAAGCAGTGAAGGTTTGAGAGAGGGAGGGATGTGTGTGTATTCACCAGATTATTTAGATTAGATGTCTGTACCTTTGTAGTTAAAATGTGTGTGTGCCTATACACGCAACATATCCTGATCTTCATTTATCTTGCTGTTGCACTGAGATCTTACCCGGTCAAGCATGTGAGGTGACTGTTGTGGAACAACTGTATTATGTTGAAAGAAATGGTGCACAGTCGTATTCCTCCCTTCACTAATAGAACCAAGTCATCTTCGACTTCAAGGAAGTGCTGAAGATGGGGCAGAGTACTGTAATCAGGACCTCTGCTTGGCATGCTTTCACACTACACTTGGCAAATAGGATTGTTAATTACTGTGACAGAATTAAGTTCACTGTAGCCAGTCTTGCTAGATCCCAGTTGTGCTTTTGGCTGTTTCATGTGGAATTATTAAAATTAGCTGTTGATTGAATGAAGCTTTGAATTGTCGAGTTAGATACGCTATCTAATGAACAAATGTGCTCATCATGAGGGGTTACAGAGCAGTACACAAAAGCGCTGGAAAAACTCAGCAGGTCATGCAGCATCTGTTGAAAGTGAAGGGTAACCAATGTTTTTGGCTGAAACTTTCATCAAGGTATGAGCAAAGTGTCGGCAAGTGCCTGAATTTAAAAAAAATGGGGAAGGTGGGGGGATATGAGAGGGGGAAGGAAGGGGCGGGGTGGGGGGAGCACAGTCTAACTGGTAAGAAATGATAGGTGGATACAGGTGGGACGGTAGAAAGAAAAAAGTTGAGGACGGATGGGGAGAGGGAAGTGGGTGAGGAGCTGGAGGGAAGGAGACAGAGGAATAGGGAAAGGGAGAGATTTCACTGAAACCGGAGGTTGATGTCAATGTCATCTGGTTGGAGAGTGCCCAGACGGAATACAAGGTGGTGCTTCTCCAGTTTGTGGGAAGCCTTGGTTTGACAGTCCATGGGGCCATGGATAGACGTGTTAGTGTGGGTTACAGAATATTTTTATTGCTCACTGCCATTTTATCTTTTAATGTTCACTTGTTGAATGACGAATAGAGTTGCTGGGGCAAAGGACCACTCCCACAGCTGTTCTAGTTGTAGGCAGCATCTGAAGAGAGAGAATGAGTCAATGTCTTGGGTGTTAACCATTCACCAAAATTTGGAAATTTATTGGCATCTTGTTTTGTTTTAATTGTGCATCAAGTGAAGTTTTTTTTAAAAAAAAACAAAACTTTAATGCTGACCAAAATGGACTGTAATTTGGTTTTGCATATATTGCTGCTTCATTTTATTGTTGACTTTAAATAAATTCACTTTTAAATCAAAAGAGCTAAATAAACATAGATATTAAAAGGAGAGAGGAATCGAGGGGACAGGGGGATAAGTGGAACACAGTCCATAGCTGCATCGGCCATGATCTCATTAAATGGGGAGCAGGCTTGGCACCTTCTGCTCTTATCCTTGTTGGGTTCATCTTGGGTTAAAATTCTGCATGGTTTGTAGAAAATGGTTTCGTGCAAAGCCATTGTAAATCCAGGAATAAATTAATGGGGAGCATTTGTCACATTGAGAATTATAAAGATTTCAAGGAATAAATATAAAAATTCCCCAATGTTCTCACTCGGTCAGAATCCAAAAGTCCGAATAATATTCTGGTGGAGCCAGGGAGCTTTTGCCACAAAATGTTTGGTGTCTTCCCACTTTTCCTGTCTATGTATTTTGAGAGGGAGGTAGATTAATGCAGTAATTTTTGGTAGAGAATTTCATTTTGCTAACCACCCTGTTTCTATAAATTCTTTTTGCCCAATCTGAACATTTGTGGTTTATATTAAATTTGTGTCACCATCATGGCAACTGGTGAAAATAGCGATCTTTTTTCTTCTCCATCTACTCCATGGTAATTGTCAAGTTATCTGACTAAGGGAGGAAAAAAAAAGTTTCTTCACCTTGAGTCCCTTGGTTAAACTCGATTTAAAAAAAAAAAGTTATGCTGCATCTTTTCCTGTTTCTCACCGAATAGAGAGTGTTATTTGAGGCAGGTTAAACCATAAACTTGCATCAGCATTATGTGAGAAAATACTTTCCATGTTTTACTTGCATCAAAGACCAAAGTCAAAAGGGCCCAAGCGTGCTCAGTTGCAAGAATGGCAACACCTAAATGGATCTGTTCTTGTATTTGTAGGACTACGATGATGGAATTCCGTGGTCAGAAGAGAGAGTCGTCCGAAAGGTCCTCTATTTGTCATTGAAGGAATTCAAAAACTCGCAGAAGCGACAATATGGTGACATCAATGGGAGTAACGATGAGAAACCTCATGGGAAAGATTTCACTGGTAGGTCACTAAAGATATTGGCTGACCTCACTCTAGGTCAAATTACTCCCACCAGTTCCATGAAATCACAATAAAATTCTGAGAGTTCCAGCTAACCTTAGAAATTGAATTTGTTTCACAAGTTTGACTTTTTTGATGTTATGGCTCTGGTTTTATTTCTAAGCCCAGTTAACAAGTGGCAACTGCAGAGTTTTACATTAGCTCCTGAGGTAGAGAAAATTATTTGTATGATTCTTCAAATTCATGGCTTATTAAAAATAGTGAAAATTGCTTACAATCCACAATAAAATATGTTCATGGACTCCAGTACAGCAATTCCAGTAGTCCTTTTCCTTTCTCCCATGGCTCTGCAATTTATTCTCACGCACGTTCCCATCAACACCCCTTTGATGCTTTTGCCACTTGTGTATACTAAGGGGTAATTTACTGTAGCCATTTAGCCTGGCACCATATTTCTGGAATATCTGAAGAAGCTTCTGACATGAACCCATGCAGATTCCAGGAAGATATCCAAACATCACATGAGCATGTGTGAGATCAGTATTAAATCCAGGTTCTTAGCCCCTTGAGGTAATGCACTGTTTCCCATTTGAACTGAATCCTACTCAGCATACCCCCATGCACAGTGCCATCTATAATGTTTGGGTCAAAGACATTTTTCCCCCCTTCATTTTCCCCTATGCTTCATAGTTTTAAATTTGTAATCAAGCAATTCAGATATAATTAAAGTGCACATTCCAAATGTTATTAAAGGGTATTTGTACACATTTTGGTTTGACCATGTAGAAATTACAGCACTTTTTATATATAGTTCCCCCATTTCAGGGCACCATAATGTTTGGTACATTTGGCGTCACAGGAGTTTGTGAGTTCTCGGCTATGTTTAATTGCTTCATTGGTGCAGGTACAAGAGATCTAGGGTTGGCTCTAAGCTTTTGATCACCTTTGGAGTCTGTACTTGTCATTTTTCAGCACGAGGACCAGAGTTGTGACAATGAAAGTCAACAAAACCATAATGAGGCTGTAAAACAAGAATAAAACAGTAAAAGACATCACTCTTAGGATTACTAAAATCAACTGTTTTGAACATCATTAAGAAGAGTGTACTGATGAACTCATTAATTGCAAATTGACAAGGAAGACCTCCACTGCTGGTGACAGAAGAATTCTCATCATAATGAATAAAATCTCCAAATGCCTGTCTGACAGATCAGAAACACTCATCAGAAGGCAGGTGTGGAGGTGTTGACTGTCTGCAGAAAACTTCATGAACAGAAATACAGAGGTTACACTGCAAGATGCAAACCACTGGTTAGCCACAGAAACAGGGTGGCCAGATGACAAGTTTGCCAAGTAGTATTTAAAATGGCCAGCCTCTGCCTCAGGTACTGGAGCACTTATCTTCATTGATGATGTAACTGCTAATGGCAGGAGCAAAATGAATTCTGAGGTATATAGAAACATCTTATCTGCTCATGTTAAAGTAAATCCCTCCAAACTCATTGGATGACACTTCATCCTACAGCAAGACAATGATCCCAAACATACTGCTAAGGCAGCAAAGGAGTTTTTCAAAGCTAAAAGCTGAAAAATCCTTGAATAGCCAAGTCAAGTCACTGAATCTAAATCTAATTGAGCATGCCTTCCATATGCTGAAGAGAAATCTTCAAGGGACGTCCTCAAATAAGCAGGAGCTAAAAATGACTGCAGTAGAGGCCTGGCAGAGCATCACCAGAGAAGATTCTCAGCATCTGGTGATGTCTATGAATCTCAGACTTCAGTTATTACATGTAGGGATATACAACAAACACTATAGATGATTACTTTAATATACATACCATTGCTATGACCCAAATATTATGGTGCGGTGAAATGAGTGAACTGTGCATAAAAAGTGCAGTCATCTGTAGATGGTCAACCAAAATGTACACAAACACTCTTGAATAAAATCTGAAAAATAAACTTTAATCTCGTGTGAATTGTTTTTACAAATTTAAAACTCTGGAATATAGGGTCAAATAAAGGAAAAATGTGTTTTTGTCCCAAACATTATGGAGGGCACTTTAAACCAAACCCTGGATTATACTGACTAGGATTTGGAATGGTACAGGCTTCTCACCCCACAATATTGCGCTGACCTATTTAAAATTCCACAAACAATCTATTCTTTCTCTCCATTTTACATACATTCATGCACCTATCTAAAAGTCTTTGAAATATCCCTATTGTTGTGCTTCTTTAACCATTTTCCATGGCAATGCATTCCAGGCACTCACCATTCGGTGTGGAAAATAGTGTCCCAGTGCAAAAGAAAATGATTGTTGTAGAATAGCAGACTTCTCTGAATTGGATTGAGCATGTATCTAAAATGGAAAATAGACAGTTGTTGTTTGTCCTTGTATCTATTTTACTTCCTGCCTGAATATTCCCAACCCTCTAAATGCCTAGAAAAGGCTGCAACCTATAGATTCCCAAGAATAGACCAACTTCGCTGTCCCAACTACTAATTACTAAAATTGAGCACATTTAACCATTGTTGCATTATTGGAATTACTATCTATTCTCTACAGAGTCAATGTCCCATCTCCATTCTGAGGCCACCTTTCATTATACTGTAAGTGATGCAATCATTCTATCAAATGGGAACAAATTTAGAACTCAAACCAGGCACGGGTGAATTGCCAACCTCCATCTCCAGCTGCAGAACCATGAGTGCATTTGTCATCTACTGTAGCTGATCTGCACTAGATAGACAGTCCAGTCACACATCAGTGTTTAAATCAAAGAAAGGAAATGCAGGTCAGGCAGTGTTTGGGAGTGAAACGATGAGGTTTCAAGTTGCCAGCTATTGTAGGGCACGAAGCATTGGAAAAGACAATGGAATGAAGGGCAGACAAGTCGTCAGATCCCAGTGGCTGCAGCTAAGAGTTTTAAAGGAATCTGGTGCAGAGATAATGATTTCAGATATATTGTCAGAGTACATACATGACACCACGTGCAACCCTGAGATTATCTTTTCCTGCGGACGAGGCAGGATTATCACTTACTGATAGTGCAAAAAAAACTAACACAGCATATACATGTAAACAAATAAAGAAATGTAAACAGATACAAATGTAAACAAACTGCAATATAGTGAAAATTAAAAAAAAATCAATGAAGTGCACAAGTAAAAGTGCTTAAATGTGTCCCTGATTGAATTTGTTGTTGAAGTATCTGATGTTGACAGGATAGCAGCTGTTCTTGAACCTTGTGGTGCGAGTCTTGTGGCATCTATACCTCTTTCCTAATGACAGCACCGAGAACAGAGTGTGGATCCTTGATGATTGCTGCAGCTCTCTGATGACAGCGTTCACTGTAGATGTTCTTGATAGCGGAGAGGATTTTGCCTGTGATGTCCTGGGCTGGGTCCACTACCCTTTGCGGGGTTTTGCGCTCAGGGGAATTGGTGTCCCCATACCAGACTACGATGCAGCCAATCCACACACTTTCTATCACACCTCTGTAGAAACTTGCCAGGGTTTCTGTTGTCCTACCAAACTTCCACTAACTCCTGAGGAAGTAGCAGTGCTACCGTGCTTTCTGCACGATGCCATTGGTGTGTTGGGTCCAGGAAAGATCCTCCAAGATGGTGACTCCCAAGAACTTAAATTTGCTCATCCTTTCCACCTCTATTCTCCCAATGATCACTGGATTGTATACCTCTGGCTTTCCCTTTGTGAAGTCAACAATCAACTCCTTAGTTTTGGTAATATTTGAGTTCAAGGTTGTTTTTGGCGCACCAGTCAGCCAAGTTTTCAATCTCCATCCTGTATGCTGACTCATCACCTTCCTTTATACAACCCACTACCATGGTATCATCAGCCAATTTGTAGAATGGAGTCAGTGATTGGAGTTTTTCAAAATCGAGTTCTGGGAGGAATACAAAAAGTGGGTAGGTAACCAGAGATAAGCCTGTTAGCAAGATACTGGAGCCTGTATTCAAGGAACAAATGGCTAGTCATGTTTGACAGATGTACTATTACTCCTGGAACTTTTAACAAGCAAATTTGATGGAATGGTTTAGGGAACTGAAGGACAACTCCCAAATTTATTATGTAGTTATGTAGTCCTGGACTTGCTAATTTTTGCCCCATGAATTCAATCCCCTATTAATGAATCCCAGCATCCCAAAGGCAGTCTTAACTCTCCTATCAACCTGTCTGGTGACCTTGAGGGATGCAAATAAACCTAATTGGATAACCATATTCCGTAAAGATCAAGTGCTGAGATTATGAAATTAAGACCATCTTCAGAGATTGAAGTTCATTTAGTTAGGAAATGCATCTTCACTTTTTTTTTTAAACATGAGACTCCTCTTTGCCAGTAAGATGGAATCTGGTTAAACTCTGTGATTTTTAAAATAAAAGTTATTCTGAAAGGAGGTGATTTGAACTCATCTCCAGAAAAGCACATCCAAAATTACTTTGCATATTTGCTTCATAAGGAATCTAAACCAAATAGGTTAGGATTGAGATATTTATCCTATTTCTGCATATTTGTTCAAAGTCTCTGTTGAAGAATATCACTATTAATCTTTTTGTATATTTCTGTAATTTGCTCTGCTTATTTCGAAGATTTTCGATAACCAGTGCAAGCTCCAGCAACCTTCTGAATGGAATACTTTTGTTTCAGAATTTCTTCTTGTGACCATTTTAAATTCCATGATCCCCTGTTGAAGATTTTAAAATGGTCTTCCTTTCAGCAGAGAGGATTTTAAAACAGGAAATACAAATGACGATACTACTCATTGAATTAACATTTGTGTAATCTCAACTGATAATTGAATCTTTGGCATGTTGTACATCAGAAGTAAAATCAAGCATACACTGCTTTTGATTAGGTTAATCTGACAGAAATATGGGAAATGTTCAGAAAACATATACTGGCTGTGAGAAAAGTTATCCCTTCATTTCGCCAGTCAGATTGTAGCGGTGCTATGGTGGCACTAAAACTCACAGAAGGCAGGGAAACAGCCATGTGACTTCAGTGCGTGTTGATATTAGTGCGAGCGAAGCACATGATTCGGACTTTTAAAAGGTTGCGTGGGTGATGAACTCTTAAAAACGCCATGTGTGGTTATTTCATCATGTCCTCTGCGATTCCAGTGGCCACAATTGGTGACCCCAATTAGCTGTAAAATTTTTACAAAGTTGAAACTGAAAACAGATTTTAAAAGTTGAAGCTTAAGACTAACATACAAAATTGAAGCTGAAGACAATTTAAAATTGACTTGCATTCTTTGAGAGCAAATTTTTTTTTGAGTATGTCAGATTTTGTAGGTGGTAATTTATGAAGTCTGTAAAGGCAGGCACTGGTTTCAGAAGAGAACAAGTATATTTGCATGTAGCTAAGTTTGAAGGGAATGGTCATATCACAACTTCTGAATCCAGTACCTTCCCACGAGTTGCAACACAGCAAGATCTTTCAGCGTGCATCAGAGTGAATTCAAGCTTTTATATTGCCATACCTTGAATGTGGCAGCCATTCAACACCAGCAAACTCCATGGACAATGGAGTGGTTATTGATGGATGTGTTCAAAAGTGAGGATTGAGAAAAATTCATACAATGGAACAAAAAATATCTTTCATCCTTGCCAATTGCGGATACCCTCTCGTTTGCTCACTGCTGTCCCAGTATCCCACCATCTCTGGCTTCCAACCCCTATCAACAACTCTGGCTGACAATTTTATTTAGTGTAGTGTTTTGTCAATAATTCAATCCCAACTTTTCAGGGTACATTATTTTCAAAATGCAATTTAAGGTTCTTGTATTGAAACTGGAATGTAACAATGTTCTCAAGCTGAGGTGTTACAGGAGGTAGGAGAAAAGCTACATTTTGCTTTCTACTTTGAACTATGTGTAGAGCATGAACATTGAGGTCAATTGGTAAATATGCTGAGAAGGAGATATTTGATAACAATTTGGCTCCAAGCCCAACAGATAATTTGAGTTGCAATCCATTGTGGTCATCCCTTATTGGAGATCCATATTTGGTTGGAAGATTGGTCATGATATATTAACCAGGTAGAAGAGCAGTTGAGGACTGGTATTTTTTTCTGTGGATTGCATACCCAAGAAACTAAGGAGCAGTTTTAATTTTGAATCACATGCTCTTTCTACCTGCAAATCCTGCATGTGAAGAGCCATTTTAGGTAGAGATCATAACAACTGGAAAAAGATTGAATTATCTCTGAGTGAGCAAACTCCATTATGTCTACACTCTCAAGGGCTGATACTGTGACACTCAAGAGGGGAGAAAGGCATGACTAACCTTTTGAAGAAGGGTGAAAACTTTGGACAGAACTTGGTCAGGTCAGGAAGCATTTGATAAATTGCAGGCCATTTGATGTCACCAACCTGTTTTGAAGTCACCTGACTTTGAGAAGCCATTTTCTTTAGCAGTAGATGGTATTGATGAAGCTGTGGGAGAAGTGCTATTACAAAAGAATGGATGTGATGACATTGACCATCCAGTGGCTGACTTGACCAAGAAATTCAATGAATATCAAAAGAATTATTCTACTGTGGAGAAAGAATGATTGTCCCTTGTACTGGCTTTGTAGCATTTCGATGTTTACATCTGCACAGCTCAGGGACCACATGTATACTGACCATATCCCTTAGTATTCTTGATTAAAATGAAAAACAAAAATAGACTATTGTTAAGCTGGAGTCTAATTCTGAAGGAATGATTTAATGATAACTCGTATTAAAGGCAAGGATAATATAATTACTGATTGCCTTTCAAGATGTTAAATTTTGCATTGTTACTGAAAATATATTTGCATTATATCGAACATTGCAGTTAAAATTTTGCTCTTCAGCTAAAAATTTTCTTTGGTGGGAGGTATTACGAGGCATTTCGTTTCAGTGGGACTCTCACTTTAAGAGATGGTATAAGCTGCGACCATTCACAACTGCGGAGAGAACTGAGGTGGCAACAACCTGTACAGTATGTACTAACTTTGCTACTTTTGAAGAGAAAAGAGTTAATGTGTTGTTTTTCCAGGGACACAGGTGGGAAGAGTCATATGAGAGATGCACTTAAAGTAACAGGCTCTGAATAATTTTTTGAGCAGCAATCATCTGAAAGAACACTGAGCTGGAATGGCTCTGAGTGATAATGGTGAATTGTGTTTGTTTCTTCCTGTCAGGAGAATTTTTGGTCCCCACCGTGGCCAAAGGAAAGGTCATTTTGAAGGGGAATTGGTGTACCACACTGTGACCAAAAGAAAGGTCATTTTAACTTGTATTTGGGTATTGGAAGCAGGAGAAATACTGCATTTGGATTGTGATAGTCACTTTGGACTAACCAAAAGTATTGTGAGATTCACTTGTTTCTCCTACGAAAGAAAAGGGGAGTAGTGACTACCACTTGTTTGAAAGGACATTTGCTATGGAAGTCACTTGACAAGGTTTTGTGAGTTCTCGACATTCTGTCACTCAATCTCTCCTACCTCATTTGTAATCACTTCTTTGCTTCATTTTAAGAGTATTTGTGTCAATACTGGATTTCTAAGACTGACTTTGGAATTGCATCTCTCTCTCTCTCAATAAGTTAGTAAGGTGTTATTATTAGTAATTAACAATAAAAATATTATTTAAAAAAATAACACTGTCTTAGTGAATTTCTATTGCTGCTGGTCTGTGACTTAACACTGTGTATATCCTACCTTGGTGGTTCCTTCCAAAATGCAACATCTCACACTTGTCTGCATTAAATTCCATTTTTCCAGTTGATCTAGATGCTCTGCAAGATTTGAAAGCCTTCCTCGCTGTCCTCAATACCTCCAATCTTAGTGACAACATCAAACTTGCTGATCCAATTTCCCACATTACCATCCAGATCATTGATGTAAAGACAACAAACAACAATGGCCTCAGTATTGATCCCTAAGGCACACCACTGATCACAGGCCTCCAGTCTGAGAAGCAATCATTCACTACCACTCTCTGGCTTCGCCTGTATAGCCAATGCCGAATCTACTTTAATACCTCACAAGAATATCGAGTGTGTGTACCTTACTAACCTCCCATGTGGGACCTTGTAGACAACATCCTCTTGGATATCAAGGTTGAAGTGTGCTGTGCCTTATGCAGGTGTGAGTGCTTTAAACTTTAAGTGTCCAAGCTGTTGGAGCTCGGTATCAGAGCAGGCTGGTGAGAAATCCTAAAACAAGGCATGAAGGCCAAAGTTGTTTGGACCTTGGTGCCAGTGCCAGCTATTTATCCTGCCCTGTTCCCTCATTGCCTTTGCTGTTGTTGCTAGGCTCTGTTCTTTTTTTATTGCATTGCTCTGTTTCCTTCAGTACCTTGTAATTGTAAAGATTTATATTTTGACCCCAGTGAAATAATAAAAGTGGTACATCTTGCTTGGTGATGCTGACAAATCTGCCAGATTCCATGTATTCCATTCTGACTCTGTGCAGCTGCAGCATGCCTCCTTCAGGCTTTCTGCTCTGACCCTTGAAAAGGCTAACATTTCTTACATATTTTTAATTAATTTGTTTTTAAGGTTGATGATTGTTTTCTTAGATACTTTGATCTGTCACTTCTGTCCTCTTGTTTACTGGTATCAAAATCTTTCTGCACTTTGGATTATTGGTGTATCTTACTGACCCCACCACCCATCATGTGTTGTAATTTGAAAGCTTGGATGTGTGGTTTGCTACTATGATGTCCAAATCACTAATAATATTATAAATACCATATATTCTCATAAAAAAGTCAAATTTTCTTGACCATTTTTAATGTGAAATTTATGGGGTCAGCTATTACATGGATACTAATTTTGAGGGGCTGAAATTCACACTAGAATCCAAAATACTATGTCAGCAGCAGAAGTTCAAATGATCTCTTAAGTGAATAAAGAACAAAATCACAATGAATGAAAGCAATAATTGTTTGTCCATCAAAACATGTCCCACCACGGGGGAGGTCGGGAGCGTGGTAAGTATCTGCATCCTTGGAGGCATCTGGTGCTCCGGTCTGTGGGTGACTGGATCCAGGTGGAAAATCAATGCCTGAGGTGTTGGGACGAGAGTCTGAGTTCGAGGAATCAGTAGTTCCAAAGAGCGGGCAGCTGCATCTTAGGTGATGGGAGCCTCAATCTGTGGGTGCCCGGGGCAAAGATGAGGGACTAGGGTTGATTTTTGCATGATGTATGGAGAATTCCACATTCTCTCTTTCTTTCTCTTTGGCTTGGCTTTGCAGACGAAGATTTATGGAGGGGTAAATGTCCACGTCAGCTGCAGGCTCGTTTGTGGCTGACAAGTCCGATGCGGGATAGGCAGACACGGTTGCAGGGGAAAATTGGTTGGTTGGGGTTGGGTGTTGAGTTTTTCCTCCTTTGTCTTTTGTCAGTGAGGTGGGCTCTGCGGTCTTCTTCAAAGGAGGTTGCTGCCCGCCGAACTGTGAAGGCGCCAAGATGCACGGTTTGAGGCGATATCAGCCCACTGGCGGTGGTCAATGTGGCAGGCACCAAGAGATTTCTTTAGGCAGTCCTTGTACCTCTTCTTTGGTGCACCTCTGTCACGGTGGCCAGTGGAGAGCTCGCCATATAACACGATCTCGGGAAGGCGATGGTCCTCCATTCTGGAGACGTGACCTACCCAGCGCAGTTGGATCTTCAGCAGCGTGGATTCGATGCTGTCGGCCTCTGCCATCTCGAGTACTTCGATGTTATGGATGAAGTCGCTCCAATGAATGTTGAGGATGGAGCGGAGACAATGCTGGTGGAAGCGTTCTAGGAGCCGTAGGTGATGCTGGTAGAGGACCCATGATTTGGAGCTGAACAGGTGTGTGGGTATGACAACGGCTCTGTATACGCTAATCTTTGTGAGGTTTTTCAGTTGGTTGTTTTTCCAGACTCTTTTGTGTAGTCTTCCAAAGGCGCTATTTGCCTTGGCGAGTCTGTTGTCCATCTCGTTGTCGATCCTTGCATCTGATGAAATGGTGCAGCCGAGATCGGTAAACTGGTTGACCGTTTTGAGTTTTGTGTGCCCGATGGAGATGTGAGGGGGCTGGTAGTCATGGTGGGTAGCTGGCTGATGGAGGACCTCAGTTTTCTTCAGGCTGACATCCAGGCCAAACATTTTGGCAGTTTCCGCAAAACAGGATGTCAAGCGCTGAAGAGCTGGCTATGAATGGGCAACTAAAGCGGCATTGTCTGCAAAGAGTAGTTCACGGACAAGTTCCTCTTGTGTCTGATGTGAGCTTGCAGGCGCCTCAGATTGAAGAGACGGCCATCCGTACGGTACTGGATGTAAACAGCGTCTTCATTGTTGAGGTCTTTCATGGCTTGGTTCAGCATCATGCTGAAGAAGATTGAAAAGAGGGTTGGTGCAAGAACGCAGCCTTGCTTCATGCCATTGTTAATGGAGAAGGGTTCAGAGAGCTCATTGCTGTATCTGACCCGACCTTGTTGGTTTTCGTGCAGTTGGATAACCATGTTGAGGAACTTTGAGGGGCATCCGAGGCGCTTTAGTATTTGCCAAAGCCCTTTCCTGCTCACGATGTCGAAGGCTTTGGTGAGGTCAACAAAGGTGATGTAGAGTCCTTTGTTTTGTTCTCTGCACTTTTCTTGGAGCTGTCTGAGGGCAAAGACCATGTCAGTAGTTCCTCTGTTTGCGCAAAAGCCGCACTGTGATTCTGGGAGAACATTCTCGGCGACACTAGGTATTATTCTATTTAGGAAAATCCTAGCGAAGATTTTGCCTGCAATGAAGAGCAGCGTGATTCCCCTGTAGTTTGAGCAGTCTGATTTCTCGCCTTTGTTTTTGTACAGGGTGATGATGATGGCATCATGAAGGTCCTGAGGCAGCTTTCCTTGGTCCCAGCAGAGCTTGAAAAACTCATGCAGTTTGGCATGCAGAATTTTGCCACCAGCCTTCCAGGCCTCTGGGGGGGATTCCATCCATACCTGCTGCTTTGCCACTTTTCAGTAGTTCAATTGCCTTATATGTCTCTTCCCGGGTGAGGACCTCATCCAGCTCTAGCCTTAGGGGCTGTTGAGGGAGCTGGAGCAGGGCGGATTCTTGGACTGAGCGGTTGGCACTGAAAAGAGATTGGAAGTGTTCTGACCATCGGTTGAGGATGGAGATCTTGTCGCTGAGGAGGACTTTGCCGTCTGAGCTGCGCAGCAGGCTTTGGACTTGGGGTGAGGGGCCATACACAGCCTTTAGAGCCTCGTAAAAACCCCTGAAGTCGCCAATGTCCGTGCTGAGCTGGGTTCGTTTGGCGAGGCTAGTCCACCACTCATTTTGGATCTCCCGGAGTTTGCGCTGAAGATGGCTGCATGCGTGACGGAAGGCTTGTTTCTTCTCTGGCCAGGATGGCTTTGTATACAGTATATATGGTAATTGAATATCCTGCGCAGGTCAAAGTAGGATACCACCAGACACTTTACAATTTGAGTAAATATACTTTTATTCCCACTCTGATCTAATTACCAAACTAATCTCCTTAGCAGGGATTCCTGACGAAGGGACCAAGGCTCAAAACGTCAACTGCCATTTACATCCTGTGGATACTGCATGACCTGCTGAGTTTCTCCAGCACTTTTGTGTTTTGCACTAGACCCCGCCCCAGCATCGGCAGATTTTTTTGTTTAACTCCTAACCAGTGGAAGACTGCTTCAGAGGAAGACAAAAGGTTTTGCCACTCCATAAAATTCTAAGTGAGACTCAAAAATTCCTAAATTGAGAGATCCTTAGAAGATTATGGCTAATATACCTGCAATTTCTGCACCTTTTTAAAACCCTGGGCTGGAAATGATCTGATTTTAAGGATTTGCTGGCCATTAGAATTAATTTTGATCATATGTTAACTTAAAGCTCCAGACTTGATGTATCCTTACATTGCCAGAAATGTCTAGTTAGCATAGCGATTAGTGTAATGCTGTTACAGCGCCAACGATCGGGACCAGGGTTCGAATCCCATGCTGTCTTGTCTGTAAGGAGTTTGTACGTATTCCCTGTGCCTGCGTTGGTTTCCTCTGGGTGCTTCGGTTTCCTCCCACTTTTCAAAACGTACCGGGAGTTGTAGGTTAATTGGGTGTAATTGAGCAGCACGGGCTGGGCTCGTGGGCTGAAAGGGCCTGTTACTGAGCGGTATTTCTA
This sequence comes from Narcine bancroftii, assembly GCF_036971445.1. Lineage (NCBI taxonomy): Eukaryota > Metazoa > Chordata > Chondrichthyes > Torpediniformes > Narcinidae > Narcine > Narcine bancroftii. The sequence continues at coordinate 378,568,399 of NC_091469.1, read as the reverse complement.
AATAAAATTACATTTAAATGAAAGCGTCATCTTCCATTAAAGATTGGTGCATAGTAATAGTTGAATATCAGTAAAATAGCCTTTTCTGGTCATCGTGATAAATCTCTTTGATTCAGTTGCTTGCACACTTGCCTCCAAGATCGGATGTTTTGTGTTTAAATTCCAGTTCAGAAACCTGAATCCAGCATTCAAGCAGTGTTGGAGTAAAGTCCTGTTGTCAGATGTGCTGACTTTCAGATGAAGTTGAGGGTTGACCTCCTTTCTCAAATAAATTTAGAATATCAAGAAGGAGCTTGGCTGGTTAAAAGCTTTGCTGGACTTTATTTATCCTTCCATTAATATCACTGAAACTAATTGATCTATATAAAGTTGTTATTTATAAAAGCTTGTAACCCAAATGATCTGTCTCTCCTACATCACAACAGAAGTGATAGATTAGCTGTGAATTGCTTTGTGATGTCCTGACTTTATTAAAAGTACCACATAAATCGAAGTCTTTCGATTCAGTAGATCTTTTTTATTTCCAAACAAGCCAACTAACTTGTTGGTTGAAAATGATCATACTTGACCATTTTTCACGATGTGGTCATTTCTAGCACAATATTCATTTATTGTCGAACTCTAAATACCATTGCACAGAGTAGTTTGTTCAGCCATTTCAGAGAGCAGCTGAGAGTCGACCAAATTTTGAATTGCTTATAGTTGTCGCACTTCATCGCTGTTTACATCCGCGAAGAAGGCCATTCAGCCCATTAAATCCATGGCAGCTTTTAGCAATCTCATTCCCGCAGTTATTCCCTCTCACTAACACCCCCTGTTTCTTCCCACATGGCCACTTACTATGCTGGGCATTATTAACATTAACAAATTAATATTACATCTATTATGAACCATATTGGTCAGAAGTGAACCAGATGGGCTTCTATGGTAATCCTTTCGATTTCATAGTCCTATATCTATTCATTTAAAAAAAAATAACAGATTATGAACGTTTTGCAGCAGGCCAAAGTGAGATTTTAACAACTGTAGCACCAAGGAACCCATCTTAATGCCCTTAAATCCACCTTAATGCCAACTGCTGGTGCAAAACCTTTGCTGGAAATAGATAATGAAAAGTTAAAAGAAAAGATGTATCTGGTTTTTGATTGAATAAAAGTTGGTAGTTTTACTTTCAGCTGAGATTTAATTGTCAGCCTTGTATCATCCAGTACTGGGGTCATAGACATGTGTGCTCTTTCGAATTCCATTTGTGGTGTCTGCTGTCTCACCAGCTTGTCGAGAAGGTGATGATGTCAAGTAGAAGTGAGGCACTTTGAAAGGGGAAGTGGCCATATGAATCAACTAATAGCTCACCAAGTGGTTTATTGCAAGCAGCATTGTAGACACTTGGGACTGAGTTCCCTGCCTTCTGTCTCCTCAGAAGAGAGAAGTGCTCAAAATGGAATCTCAAAAATAAAAAGTACTGCAATAATATTATTGAATAATTGATTTGTTCAAAGTTTGCTTCAACTCTGTGCCGGTGAGGTGGGTGGCTTCAATTCTCTGTAATTTAGCTTGTGGAGTTAATGATTTGGCAATTGTTTTATGCTTTGGAGATCATCATTAATTAGACCACTGTTGTGTACAGTACTGGGGGACCCCACTTGCAGTGTGGAAATTACAAGCCTGCAGAAGATGGAGCAAAGATCAAGTTGAAAGATTCCAGCCTAGACATGTGAGGGGAAAGTAAAGAATTCATTTGACCGAAACAGGGATGTTTAAAGTGGCAGTGAAGGATGGAAGCAAAAAGCTTTTCCAAATCATGGAGTTTTTTTCTGACGTTTTTAAATGTTTTCCTTGCACGGGAGGATCGCTGTGAAGGTCATTTTGATTGTGTTGCTGAAGGCTGTGGTGGAGTGTGAAGCTAGCCAGATTAGATGTAAGTGTCAGATTTCTTCCTTGAAGACCATTATGGTTTTTAGACTGCAGGCATGTGACGGCACAATCAGCAAAATTTGCTGTTACATGGGCAGTCTAAAAAGGAAAGTGCAGGAAATTTTAGACAATTCCTGCACCGCGATTTATTCTGCAGGACCCCAACTACTTTTCAGGGAAGCCTGCAGTCTAAATTGCACGGCATGACTCGCCTCATGAATTCGACATCCAACCTTTACATTTGACTGTGAACAATTTAAACTCCTGATCTCTCATGTTATTGGCTTGAATATCCTTTACGTTTGTTTCTGGTCATTAGAAAATTAGTCGACAGTTGTTGCTCAAGGGGGAAAATTGTTTTTTAATGCAATTAAAATAAGATATTAGTAGTGCAGCATGGAGCATTTTGTCACATGGCTCCTGAGAGATTGGAAAGATGATGAAAAGTTTAAAAGGAGCCTTATAGGTCGCCTTGTTCGAAAACCCTATGTTGGTTTGCAGTGTGAGCTGAGATTCCAGAGTGACTTGAGGTGTAGGGCCAGATCTGGCTGTCCGGTGTCTGGGGTGGTAGGGTAAGTGGTTGGGATGCGGGGCGAGGGCTAAGGGGTGGGCCCTGAGCTGGGTGTTTGGAGTCTGGCTGTGACCTGGATTTCGAGTCAGGACTGGAGTGTGGTGGTTGGGGTGTGGGGCTAGAGATGGGGTCATTGTTGCTCACTACATATTGATGAGGCGGTGGTGAGACTTCCTGCAGATCAGACTAGTCTCACCTTTTTTATCTGAAAATCTGTTGTATTTCACTAAAGCCACACTAAGCATGTACCTAAAACTAATATCTGAGGGTGAATAGTATGTTATGCAGTGCTTTTAAGGCTTAAGAATATCTGGCGGCTCATTGAGACCTTGTGTAATAAGTGTAGCATTTTCCAGGTATCTTACAGTTCATGTTTAATCCAGCGCAACACCAAGTGCTGGAGGAACTCAACGGGTCAGACATCATCCATGGAAGGCAATGGACAGTGAACGTTTGGAGCTATTACCCTTCATCGGGAATTTTTATTTGTCATACTTGGTCTAAGCTGACATAAATGTAAACGATTGCTGCTTGATTGCCCCAGTGAAGTCCACTGAGCAGGATGACTGACAGCAATGTTGTGATTTCAGGATGAAGTGACCAGGGCTGCCGCTTTGGGGAGGGAAAGATGGTGTGCAGAATCTGGGCCAGTTTTAATATTGGTTGAATGTGTCAGGGAAGGTGGCATCCTTTACACGGTGGAGCCAACTCCAGAGCAGGTTTAACAGCTTGGAAACATCCCACTCATCAAGTCCAACAATAGGTTTGGGACTGAGGTGATCTTCTCCACTCGAATTAGAGTTTTACCCCATGAAGCAGACCCTTCAGCCTGAATTATCTATGCGACCAAGTTGACCAAATCAACTGTTTGCCCATGTTTGACCCACATCCTTCTAGACTGTTCCTCTCCATGTATCTGTCTGAATGCCTTTTCAACATTAATCTACTGAACTTTACCACTTCCTCTGGTAGTTCATTCCATATTACCCAGTATCCTCTCATCCAGGGGAAATCCCACCAGCAATGAAGAATGTGCAAGCAAAAAGAGCTAAAGGTAAGGATTGAACTGGGTCATTGGAGTTGTGAGGCAAATCACAACTGGTGTCACTGATGAATATTTAAGCGCAGTACCCATAGAGACTGACTATTGAACCTACTTATAACCCTCTTTAAAAAAGAATAGCAGGAGTCAGCCATTTGGCCCATTTCGCTTGCTCCACCATTCAAGAAGATCATGGCTGATCTGGCCATGGAGTTGGCGCTATCTACCTGCCTTTTCCCCATAATCCTTTCATCCCCCTACTATGCAAAAATCTATCTAATGATGTCTTGCACTGAACAGAGCAACACTTCTGTGCCTCCTTGGCAAAGAATTCCACTGATTTCACTTCTTACTGTCTGGGGTAAAGTATAATCCCAGATGTCATTTTCAGAATCTAATTTCCCTTGAAATTCTTCCCATCAGAAATGCATTTCTAGGGCAACAAGATATTTGTCGTTAATGGTCCAATGTATTTTTATCCTGCAACTATTAGTCTGTGTTCATGCTGTCGATGTAGTAGTTTATTTTCAATGTTAATCAGGATGTGGTGAGCTGGCTGTTTTTGAGCTTGGGCATTTTGAAATTGGGTTCTCAAATAAAATCCTGCATTTGAGGTGGTATTAAATTGTTTATTGACACGCATACCAAATTGCAATGATAAAGCTTGGTTTTGAATGCTATCCAGGCAAGTCAATTAATACGAAGTACAGTACAGCAAGTAGGTAATAATAAAACAGAAGTGCAGTATTGTGTTAGTGATTTCTTTGCAACTATCTTGTACAGATCTTAGTTGAAATTCCCTTTTTCTTCTGTCATGCAACAAATTGCAGTCAGTAGCCGTCACTTAATTTGATTTGTAATAGATGTTTGTATTTTAATTTTGTTGTTGCAAGTTTACTTCTAAATGTTGAGATGTGTGGTAATTTTCAGAATAAAGGGGTTGTTACTGTAGCTGCTCCTGCTTATTTTGTAGGCAGTTTCAATATTGATCTGAAAGCATGTCCAATGTACCCATATTACTTGCCATGTGTTGGAGCAATTGGCACAGGAGTCCATTTGCCCTATCAGACCTGTACTAGAGCAATCCAGATAGTCCTAGTCCCTAGAGATATGCAAATCCTTCCTCTCTGCACCTATTTAAATGTTGCAATTGAATTTGTCTCCCGCTGTAACATCTGTGAAAGCATTTCAGATTGCTCTCTCCACTCTTCTCCCCCCCCCCCCCCCCCCCCCCCCCAATAAATGTGTTCTCTATCTCCTGGTCCTCTGCCAATGGAAGCATTTTCTGTCTCCCTATTCTGTTTATGACCTTTGTTATATTATCTGATCTCCATCAAATCCCTTAGCAACATCTGCTGTTCAAGGAGGACAGCCCAGCTTCTTCAGTCTACTTGTAGAAGTGGAGCCTCTCATCCCCAGGAGCATTTTAGTGCAGCCTTACTGTACCCTCTGCAAAGCCTTTACAACTTTCCTGAAAGTGCAATACCCAGAACTCCTGCAGTGGTGGATGAATCGTTGCTTTGTAAAGGCTCATCCTTCATTTCTTAGTCTTTATTTCTAAATACCAGAATGTGACGTGTTCCCTTTAATAGCTTTTAAACTTGCACCTACCACTTTGATCGCGCTGCGCACATCTACTTGCACATCTACTCTTGGTTGTGTTACCCCCTTTAATACTGTGGCCTCTAACTTGTCCCCTATGTTGAGTTTTTGCAGCATTCAACTCCTGCTGCTCTGCTTGAGGCCTTTTTGAAGGCTGTTGCACTCCTGCATCTGACAAATTTTGTGTCGTCTGCACATTTAGAGATTGTGCTCAAGTCCATATCATTACTATACATTGGGGAGGAAGTTTTTTTTAATAGAAAGGTCAAACTACTGACTCCTGGGGAACTCCTCTGTGCTCTTTGCTCTGGTCTGGAAAAACCACCTTTCTGTTCCACTGTTTGCTGTCAGTCACCCAGCTTTGTATCCAAGTGGCTTCTGCCCTTCTAACCCATGGCCTTGAGTCTTGATGACATGCCTATTATGTTAAAAAAAAAACCACAAATGTTGGAGAAACTCAGTAGGTCAAACAATGCCTTTATATACACCAAAGGTAAAGATAAATCACCAACGTTTCGGGCTTGAGCCCTTCATCAAGGTGTGAGGTAACATGAGAGATGGGGAGAGGGTGGGAGATGATAGGTGGAGAGGGGGGAGAAACACTGCGGTGGGGGGGGTCTAGGCTAGGTGGGGAGAGAGAAAGGAAGTAGGAACTGGAATAACTAATTAAAGGGGGAGGTGGGGGGGAAGGCAAGCTGATTATTGGAATGCAGTGAACTCATTGTTCATGCCCTGGAGTTTGAGAGTGCCCAGACGAAAACTAAGGTGTTGCACCTCTAATCTGTGGGTGGTCAGGGTGGGTAGTGTGAAAGGTCATGGGCAGACATGTGAGCTTGAGAGTGTGACTCAGAATTGAAATGGTTGGCTACGGGGAGGTCACTTTTGTTGCGGATGGAGAGGAGGTGCTGGGCAAAGTGACCTCCTAATCTACGATCGGACTCTCCGATGTAGAGAAAGCCACAGAAGGTGCATCGGATCCAGTAAATCAGTTCTTAGGAGATACAGGTGAACCTTGGTGAGAGAGGAGGTGTGGGTGCAGGTACTACATCTCCTATGACCACAGTGGAAGCTGCCGGCTGGGGTGTGATGTGTGTGGAGGGAAGAGTGAACAAGGGAATCATGGAGGGAGCTGTCCCTACAGAAGCCTGAGAGGGGAGAAGGAAAAATAGGTTTGGTGGTGGGGTCTTGTAGTAAAGAGCCGGAAATTCTGGTGGACAATGTGTTGGATCCAGAGGCTGGTGGGGGAATAGGTGAGAACGATTATGTAGTGCCTTATCAAAGACCTATGGAAGTCCATAAACTTCATGGAATGCAATCCTGCAGAATGTGAATCACTGCCATTTCAGTTAATTGTGCATCAGTTGCCAAGGGTACCTTTTAGGAGCTGATCGACATGTGAGTAATATATGGACAACATTCCATTTGCCTTCAATATTGCCTGCTGCTTCTGCAAACCAACCTTTTGTGATTCATACACAAACACTTTGAAGTCCCTCTGCTCAACAGATCATTTAAATAATCTGATAAACTGAATTTACTTCTGAAGCAGATGACCATATATTTATCAATGCAGTACACTTGTCAGACCCTTACCCATTCACTTTAAGAGAGATATCTCTATCTCTCTTAAAAACTCACTTCTGCATTACCCATTATTAATTCCCCCTTTTTGTCTTCCAATGGATGTTTACATTAGCCATCTTTTCCACTTTATATATTTATAAGAATATATTTAAAAATCTACAGATGTTGCCAGTTTTGCCAGCATTTTCTAATTTTTATTTCAGCTCAAACCCGTACCCTAACTTTAGGTTGAATTTGTGATCAAGGTCTAAACAAAATGGATTGGCAAGCTCATTTAATTTTGATCTTTTTTGCAAGTACTATGGATAACAAAATCTTTTTTTTCTTTAATCTCAAGATGCTTCTATCGTGGTGAAGATTACAGTTGAAGCTCCTCACAGTATTGGACATCTTGTCTGGCTTCACTTTTGGATAACTCAAAACATTTACTGAATTGGGAATGTCGGTTAATATCTCTCAAAAATACAGTATTAAGTAAACCATTTGGCACCCTACTATCTCCCCAACTTTCTTTGTTGTGCAGTTAAGTGCTAATGAGGAAAGCTTGTTATTATAAAAATAAATACTTTACATTGGATAGGCCTTCCTGCTTCATACATAAAGATATCCAAATGCTTGTGAATGTTTTGATCTTAATATTCATAAATGAATATGTTTAAAGAACAAATGTGCTTTTCCTGTTAGTAGGTAGCAATAGCCATTTAAACTTGGGAAGTCCTCTGAATTCTAGTCTGCGCTCCATGCATTGCTGCTACTGATCTAAACTTCTTTGGGCATGACACGCGAATAATAAGCTGCAGTCTGGAACTGTAAGTCCACTTTCTTTAATGCTTCTTATCTATGCACAGGAGTTACTTTTCTCCAACAAAACACAATCTACTGGAGGAACTCATTGGATCGATCAGTATCAATGGATGAGAAATAATGGTTGAGGTTTCGGGCCGTAATCTTTCTTGAAGACTCATAGTGCATAGGGGAGATTGGTAATATAACGAGGACAGGGTGATAGGGTTTGGACAGCGGCCATTTGGGGATTGGTGACCCAGGAAGGATGATAGGGAGGTGGAAGTAGTGGACTGGGAAGAGTCAGACAAAAGGAGAGAGAGAGAGGCAAGAGGAATAAACAGGGAAGGGGGATCGAGTGACTGAAGATGAATGAGTAGGAGATGCCGAGAAGGAGGTGATGTGGAGATGAAGGCTACCAGTTCTGGAATCTGATAAATAAAGTGGATAGCATAGAGATATAATGGAAGACATGGAGAAGAGATGGAACTGAAAGATGGGAGGGAAAGAGAATCATCCATACCATTGGGGTGTAGCTTTCCCAGGCTTAATATGATTTGATATTCCTTCAGTTTATGTTGGGCCTCACTCAAGCAGTGGAAAAGCTTATGGTTGGATCAGGTACTGTGGGAAGGGGGGGGGGAGGGGCGGGAGGAGGTTTGAAATGACACTCAACCAGGAGTTCAGGATGCCCATTGTAGGCAGAATGTGTATTCTGTGAAATAGTCCCTGAATCTACATGGTGTCAGTGAGATTAGAGGGGGTGCAGGTGAATCTTTACTTCCTGTGGAAGGGCTATTTGGGCTAGTGTATAGCAGTGGGGAGGATGTGTAGGTGTGGGTGGGGTAGGATGAACAGGCAAGGGAGGGTGTGATCCCTTGAAAAGGCAGAAAAGATGTGGATGTGTCTGGTAGTGGGATCCAGTTGCACCTATTGGAAATGATGGAGGGTGAAGTGCTGAATGTGGAGGCTGATGGAGTGAAAACTGAGAGTCAATGGAACCCAATTCCTGATCTGCTTGGGAGAGAGAGTGGAAGTGCAAGAGATGGCTTTATTGATCACTTACAGAGGAGCCTACATCCCTAAAAAAAAAGGGCGTTTCAAATATTTTGGAATGGAACGGCTCATTTTGAGAGTGGAGCTGGAGAAACTGGAAGAAAGGGATGGCACCCTAACAGGATGGGAGGAGATGAGTCGAGTTTGCCATGGGTCTGTGAAAGTATCAGTAATCAACTTGTCTCCTGAGGTGGATACTGATCTTGAAATGGGAGAGTTTAGAAATTTTCCAAATAAATTTCACAGCAAGGTGGAGGTTAGTGGAAAAGTTGATAAAAATTGATGAGGTTATAATTTTAATTTAAAGATACAGCACAATGACAGGCCCTTCTGGACGATGAGTCCACGCTGCCCCAATTACACCCATGTGACCAATTAACCAATTAACCCTGTACGTCTTTGGAATGTGGGAGGAAACTCGTGTAGACAGAGGACCCCAAAACCCAGCAGCAATAGATAAATGGTTACTTAAACAAAAGTTGTTTTTAATTATCTTGAAATGTTAAAACCAGATCAAACTTTAACTTAATCTAACTTAATGCCCTTCTAATTCTAAGTGTACGTGTATATAATGTATACAAGGTCGGGTCAGATACAGCAATGAGCTCTCTGAACCCTTCTCCATTAACAATGGCGTGAAGCAAGGCTGTGTTCTCGCACCAACCCTCTTTTCAATCTTCTTCAGCATGATGCTGAACCAAGCCATGAAAGACCCCAACAATGAAGACGCTGTTTACATCCGGTACCGCACGGATGGCAGTCTCTTCAATCTGAGGCGCCTGCAAGCTCACACCAAGACACAAGAGAAACTTGTCCGTGAACTACTCTTTGCAGATGATGCCGCTTTAGTTGCCCATTCAGAGCCAGCTCTTCAGCGCTTGACGTCCTGCTTTGCGGAAACTGCCAAAATGTTTGGCCTGGAAGTCAGCCTGAAGAAAACTGAGGTCCTCCATCAGCCAGCTCCCCACCATGACTACCAGACCCCCCACATCTCCATCGGGTACACAAAACTCAAAACGGTCAACCAGTTTACCTACCTCGGCTGCACCATTTCATCAGATGCAAGGATCGACAACGAGATAGACAACAGACTCGCCAAGGCAAATAGTGCTTTCGGAAGACTACACAAAAGAGTCTGGAAAAACAACCAACTGAAAAACCTCACAAAGATTAGCGTATACAGAGCCGTTGTCATACCCACACTCCTGTTCGGCTTTGAATCATGGATCCTTTACCGGCATCACCTACGGCTCCTAGAACGCTTCCACCAGCGTTGTCTCCGCTCCATCCTCAACATCCATTGGAGCGCTCACACCCCTAACGTCGAGGTACTCGAGATGGCAGAGGTCGACAGCATCGAGTCCACGCTGCTGAAGATCCAGCTGCGCTGGATGGGTCACGTCTCCAGAATGGAGGACCATCGCCTTCCCAAGATCGTATTATATGGCGAGCTCTCCACTGGCCACCGTGACAGAGGTGCACCAAAGAAAATGTACAAGGACTGCCTAAAGAAATCTCTTGGTGCCTGCCACATTGACCACCGCCAGTGGGCTGATAACGCCTCAAACCGTGCATCTTGGCGCCTCACAGTTTGGCGGGCAGCAGCCTCCTTTGAAGAAGACCGCAGAGCCCACCTCACTGACAAAAGGCAAAGGAGGAAAAACCCAACACCCAACCCCAACCAACCAATTTTCCCTTGCAACCGCTGCAATCGTGTCTGCCTGTCCCGCATCGGACTGACCAGCCACAAACGAGCCTGCAGCTGACGTGGACTTTTTACCCCCTCCATAAATCTTCGTCCGCGAAGTCAAGCCAAAGAAAAAAAAAGTTCAGAAAAGTTCTTTGGTTCACAGTCCAATCTCACTTCTCATTCCTCCAAGTTCACTGGTTGCAGGCAATTCTTATACTGTGCACAGAATTTAACATTTATAAAGTTCACCAGGCTTTGGTGCTTGAAAAATAAATGGTTACTGCTCAGGAAGGTTCTTGTCAGTTTTCAGAGAGAGCTATGTAGCTCGTTGGACACAAATTGATTCCGTCTGATCAGGCACTTCAGTGTCTTGCCAAGGAAACTTGCCCCATCTGGGTTTTCCAGATGATAACCTCTTTCTTTCAGGTCACCAAGAGTGCCTTTTTGTTTCCGTTATTTCAAGTGAAACATTATACAGCCAGCCATCTCCTCTTGTATGGACCATAACGGCTTTGACCACACTGAACTAAGAACTCACAACCCGTCTTCAAAATGAGGTTTGTCTACAAGCTTGTCCTGTTCCAGTCCCAGCTGATCTCTCTCTCTCTCTCACTCAGAGAAAACCACATGACCTTCTTGGAACAGCGAACTGCATTCAAATAGTCTGCGGCTCCAGACCTAATCTTTGAGTCCGTTCAATCTGTTGCTTTCCAAAACGATAATCCATTATTCCACAGCATGTCCAGTTACACTTACTTGTAAAGCTTCTGTCGACATTCTTCAAAGTTTCTGCAAAGGCACTCAGAGTCTGGACTGTCTGGCTTGAGCAGAGCTGTGGCATTTTAAATGAGATCTTTGTTTTGATGTGTTTGTACAGTATCTGTGTGTGACCTAATTTAAAAAAAAAACTGCCACAATTTATCTCCTTTATGTTATATTTTATATTGTATATAGATATATTTTAATCTGTCACAGTTCAAACTTCTTACAGGCAGCAGGGTATTTGAACTCAGGTTGCTAGTCATGTAATAGGATTGTACTAACCATGCCACTGCAGGAAACATCCCCAATGTAGTTACCTCAGGAAGAGCTGAGGGGAGATACTGGGGCATCTTTGGAATGAGGATTGTTCCACGTAGCCAATAAAAAGGCAGCCATAGCTGGGACCCATGCATGCGCCTACAGCTACATCTTTTATTGTAGGAAATGAGGTGTCTAAAGTCATTCAGGGTGAGAATGAGATTTGCCAGGCAGATGAAAGTATTGGGGAAAACTGGTCAGGATGTTGGCCAGGAGGAAACAGGGTGCTGTGAGGCATTCCTGATGGGAAGTAGAGGTGCAGAGACTGGCCATCCAGAGTGAAAATGGTGGAGGCCAGGAAATTGAAAGTTGTCAAAATTACAGTGGCCATTTAGGGATTTCCTTTCTGCGGAAGAAGAGTTGGCCTTGTTTGATCCCGCCTCATTATAACCTGTTTGAAGGCTGAGCTATGTGTTGAAATGGAGTGCAAGCAAGGAGTTGACCATGGAGGAGGAGCTCTTGTTCTTGACCCTGCTCCAGTTCTCATCAGGCAGACTGGGTTGTCCTTGCCACCATTACAACATGGGACATTCATGGGAGAAGCTGTCATTGCAATGAGCAGAATGTCATGCTGTACCAAGTTGACACTGCCCTGCAGCTTGAACCAGTGGGTGGAAGGGGAAACTGGGCAATCTGCTTGGACCTCTGCGTGGGCTCATGTCGAAGGCGCTGCCGGCATAGCTAGTAGGTTGGACCCAATTCAGACGAACTGGGTTAAACTTGTGGGGATCCTTGAAAGTGAGAAATGCCAGGTCCTGAGTGTCGAGCAAACCAGGTTCGAATGGCAAAGCGACGATGGAGGGACCCGGCGCTGATCTGTGAGAACAGATCTCCCTTCTCCACTGAAACGGTGCCGTGGTCCTGTGACGCCCTCTTGGCTGAAGCAGAGCAGAGGTTTGCTCGACACGTAAAGGATGCAATGTTTCAAAAAGCTTGTCTGGCAAAACTGTGGACTAATTGGCAATAAATATCCCTTTTGTCTGAGCCGTGGTTTAAATCAGACGCGCCTTTCCGCGCATTCCAGAAGTAGCTCCTTCAGCTGAAGAGCGGAAGAGCCTGGATTGGGGGTGGGGGGTTTGTTTTCTTAAAAGGGAGAAAATCTGGAGCCTTGGCTGTGGTTGGGATGCCCGAAGCGGGTGAGTCGGTCATGTGGTGCAGCTTCGCGCAGCGGCGAGGAATCGGGCTGACGATGGACGTGGGATCAGCAGGGGGGTCGTCCTGAATATTCTGTTCCCCCCCCCCCTCCCCCAGGCGGCTGGAAGATGCCGGCGGCAGACGCTGTGACCATGTCCACCGTTCACCGGCTGTCCTCCACCGCAGCCCAAGGTGCACGATTCGGTTGTTTGCCAAGGATGCAGAGAACGAACGGGGCCGTGTGTTGTCACTGACGATGCCTTCCTTTAACGATCCTGCACAGCTCTGCTTCGGCAGGCCCGCACTGGACGTGACTCTTGTGATAATTCAGTAAATAATGGCTCAAATCTTTCTGCAGCCTTCTCTTTGTCGATGTTGTGGAGCCGATGTCCGCCGCTGCTCTCTCTCTCTGTGCATCTAACACATTCTTGGTTTGCAGTTGAATCAGCGAGGGAAATGTTGATGTGGTGTTGTTTTATTTCGTGTGTGTGTGTGGCATTGTGTTGGGTGGACTTTGCCTCCCAGATTTTAATCCTGCTCATGGCAGGGGAATATCTTTCTTGACAGCAAACGGCACCTGGGTATTTGCAAATTAAAAATTTCAATCGTTGACCTTTCTTCCATGTTAATATTCTCTGTTAACCCTTTCCGACGACGGCTCAACTTGCACTTTAAACAAAAGATTTACTGACCTCTTCTCCCCTCCCCCAGACTTGGAAGATTTCTAGCTCTAAATGACAAAAGCTTGTTTGTCGATTAAACCCTGTAATGGAAAGATGACGGATGCTCTGTATATGGCTGTGTACCATGATCATGGAAGACGAGCTATACAGCAAAGGTTAGCTTCCTGAGGACAGAATGGGGCCTGGGTGGAATTTCACTGTCAGTGGAAGCTTGTCCAAACGGAAGGTCATGGTGCTTTAAGTCTGACCACCACGTTTTGTGAGCCATTTGACTTGTGTGTGTGTGTGTGTTTCTATTTAAACAGCGGGGAGCATCAGAAATAGCATTTTGTGGCCTACACTGCTTTGATCCATTTTGATGACTGTTGTAATATTGGCTGAGGTTAAGGTTATTAAGTGATGTACGATAAGGGTCATCCGAAGGTTCCAGAACAGTTTATTTGCTTGATTATCAAGCTATTGAATCTCTCCTTGTTACACTAATCAGCGACTGCTCCAACACCACTAATAGGGCTGCCTTGCACTATGGTAACTGTGAATATGTATTGTCTTTCCATCTTTTGAATTTACCTTATTTTTTTTTTTAAATGTAGTGTATACTATTTTAAAATTAAATATTAGTTTGGCTGCAGCAAGCAAGTCTTTCATCTGGACATTGTACAATATATATGACAATAAATGCATGATCATATTCAGTAGGACTTTGTAAGTTCAGCCAGTTTCGAGAGCCTGGGCCTTGAACCTGCTGGGGCTTGTTTATGCAAGGCGCTCTTATTGTTCTGTAAAGCTGACTTCCTTGCCTGCAGCCTTTCAGTTATTAATGCAATGTTCAAATTATTAATATAATGGGCATCTCAGTATTTTAATGAATGTGGTGAAGTATTGAGCATGTTTCGAGAGATGAAACAATTTGTCTGGTGATATTTTCGTGTTGTCTCTTGTGGCCTTACACTGGTATTTAATGCAAGCACAAAAGCACTGGAGAAACAGAGTCCTTCGTCAGGCCTGTAATGTTGACAATGCCCCATTGCTTTCTATGGAAGCTGCCTGGCTTGCTGGGTTTCTCCAGCACTTAATGTGCATTGCCCTACAATCACAGTGTCTGTAGACTTTCCTGTTTACACTAGTATTGAATGAAAACTTCTGCCTTCTACAGACTGACTTTCCTGGCCTGATCAGGTTTCCATTTACCAGCCATAATGATTTAGAGCTGGGCACACCTAAGCCAACTCTGTCCTCTCCATCAGATCACCTGTCCAATGACTTTATGTAGAAAGCATGGAAAGACTTACTGCAGCTTAACCTAACTTGTTAATGTTGGAAATCTGCCTTGAGAGGCACTGCTGGCACGGACAGAGTTTAGTGCAAACCTTAAAAACGCAACCCAGAGACAATACCTTTTATCCATTGTCTATTTGAATTGTGGGACTCAGTTTTAAACACCTACCTGTTTAGATTTTGCTTTTGGCAAGTACCAGGTGGCCAATTTCCTGTCTTTTGTAGGCACAGACAACTGTGTCTGTGTCTCTGTCTGTGTGTGGACGGCTAGGAGATAGAGGATTGCATAACTCACTGTTCAATAACCAGCTTAACGGGGTTGTTTGGAAAGTTGCCCCATAGGTTCCCTTTAAAACTCTCCCCTAAGCCCTATCAGAATCAGGAATTATTGTCATGAACAAGTCACGAAATTTGTTGTTTTGCAGCAGCGTCATGGTGTAAACGTTCATATTATAACCATCTTACAACATGACTATATAAAAAATAAAATAACAATAATACTGCATGAAAAGTAAGGCAGTGTCTTTGGTTCATTGATCATTCAGGAATCTGATGGCAGTGGGGAAGAAGCTGTCCTTGTGCTGCTGAGTGCTCGTCTTTAGGCTCCTGTACCTTTTCCCCGATGGTAGCAGAGTGAAGAGGGCATGGCCTGGGTGGTGGGGGTCTTTGAGGTTGGAGGCTGCTTTTTTAAGCCACCACCTCATTTAGATGTCCTTGATGGAGTGAAGTCTGGTGCCCTGATGTCGCAGGCTGAGTTTATTCTTGTCCTGAGAGTTGGCGCCTCCCCACCAGGCAGTGATGCAACCAGCCAGAATGTCCTCCACAGTACCTTTATACAAGTTTCGGTGACAAACTGAATCGCCTCAGACACCTCATAAAGTGTAGCCGCTGGTGATCCTTCTTTATGATATATCAACATGGAGGCTCCAGGACAGATCCTCAGAGATGTTGACACGCAGGAATTTGAAGTTCTTGACTCTCTCCACTACTGAGCCCTCGATGAGGGCTGGGTCATGTTCCCCTGACTTCTTTCTGAAGTCCACAATCATCTCTTTGGTTTTGCTGACGTTGAGCGCAAGGTTGTTGTCGTTGCACCATTCAACAAGCTGATCTATCTCCCTCATGTACATTTCCTCATTGCTGTTTGTGATTCTTCCAACAACTGTGGTGTCATGGGCCAACTTGTAGATAGCATTGGAATTGTGCTTGGCCACAGAGTCGTGGGTGTATAATGAGTAGAGCAATGGGCTAAGTACACCCTTGGGGTGCGCCTGTGTTGATGATCAGTGAGGAAGAGATGCTGTTTTGAATGCCTACTGACTAGTCTTCCAATGATAAAGTCATGGATCTCGTTGCAGAGAGGTGTACAGAGACCTAGAGTTTGTAGATTCTTGACCAACACTGAGGGAATAATGGTATTGAAGGTTGAGCTGTAGTCTATGAAGATCAGCCATATGTATGAATTGCTGTTTGAGGTGATCCAGTGCTGAGTGGAGAACCAGTGATAATGCATTTGCCCTGGAGTGATTGAGATGATGGGCAAATTGCAGTGGGTCCAGATCTTTGGTTAGATGTGTGTTAATTCCGTCCATAACCAGCCTCTTCGTCACAGTGGAAGTTAGTGCTAGTGGGTGGTAGTCAGTGAGGCAGCCCACTCCACTCCTCTTGGATATCTTGACGATTGATGCCCTTTTGAAGTTGTTTGGACCTCTAACTGCCATAGTGAGAATTTGAAAATGTCTGTGAACACTCCGGGTAGTTGGTTGGTGCAGATTTTCAGTACCCTGCTTAGGGCCTGACGCCTCGCGAGAGTCCATCCTCTTGAATGATGTTCTGATGACTCCCCTCAGAGACAGATATCACAGGGTCCACAGCCTTTGCAGGCATTCTATTTGACACTGTTTGGTTCTTCTTCTCAAAGTGGGCATAGAGGTGCTTAGATGCTCCTACCCGTGGAAAAATATTGAGATCATCCACTTCAGTATGCCCCTCATGAATTATCTAATTTTTAAAAAAACTTCTAAACTCTAGCACTGTCTGTGTGTAGTTTGCTCGTTTTATGATTGCGTGGGTTTCTTTTGAATATTTCATTTTCCTCCCACAACCCATTCTCATGCCACCTGGTATATTAATTGTCTCACTATAGCTTGTCCTTAATCTTTTGGTGAGTTGTAAATGTGGGAGAATGAAATAGGGTTATTATAAATGGGTGATTAATTGTTGATGCAGACTTGGTGGGCAGAATGGTCTGTATAACTCACTAGCTCTATGACTCGAAATCCTGTTGTTAGTGTTGTTGCTTGAGTAATTTGCCCTGGAGCAGCCTTTGGAAAGTCAGTATTCTGCTTTTTTCCCCCCTTTTTGTTTGACCATTTGTGGATATTGTTATGAGCCTGTTTTGTTCAGTCCGCACACCAATGGCTTGTGGATTCAAATCCTGTAATGGAGCTCAAAACATTGCTCCATATTTCGCTGCTAAACTGAAAAGAAGGCTACATTGTTTGACACGCTGTCACCATTGCATTCACTGGTGCTCACACACTTTAAGCTCTCAATATTTCTATGGTTTACATAAGAAAGATTAAATGCAGTGATCGGACAATTTTCATCCTTTACACAGCTTCATCCACCTTAATTCTTCACTGGTGGATTTGACTTCTTGCTGTCTGCCATTTGGTAAAACACAGCAGTTTAGATTCAGATCAATCATCAGGAAATTGTCCTGCAACGGATGCTGCATGGTATAACAAAATCTGTGTCCTTAGTTTCTCCAACTCGTATTCTCTTTTTTGCAGAAATCTTCAAACTTCTTTCAAATTTGTATACGCACATCAATTTATTTCAGTGAAATGAAGCCTATGAATGACTTAGATTTTCCATCTGCTGCCATTTTAATTCTGGCAAATAAGAATGTTGATCTTTGATTTGTTGCCACCAATAGTGAAACTAAATCGAAAACTAGGCCTGTGATGGAAAGAGCCATTGAAAGGCAAGTTAACCTTTCGGTTTGCCAATCTGATCTTTTAGACTTATGGAGTTCTACAGCATGAAAACAGGCGCATAGGCCCAATGTCTTTGCAGGTCAGGTTGCCTACCTGAACTTGGCACATACACTTCTAAATGTACCTGTCTTCTTTTTCTTTGGCTTGGCTTCGCGGACGAAGATTTATGGAGGGGGTAAAAGTCCACGTCAGCTGCAGGCTCGTTTGTGGCTGACAAGTCCGATGCGGGACAGGCAGACACGGTTGCAGCGGCTGCAGGGGAAAATTGGTTGGTTGGGGTTGGGTGTTGGGTTTTTCCTCCTTTGCCTTTTGTCAGTGAGGTGGGCTCTGCGGTCTTCTTCAAAGGAGGTTGCTGCCCGCCAAACTGTGAGGCGCCAAGATGCACGGTTTGAGGCGATATCAGCCCACTGGCGGTGGTCAATGTGGCAGGCACCAAGAGATTTCTTTAGGCAGTCCTTGTACCTTTTCTTTGGTGCACCTCTGTCACGGTGGCCAGTGGAGAGCTCGCCATATAACACGATCTTGGGAAGGCGATGGTCCTCCATTCTGGAGACGTGACCCACCCAGCGCAGCTGGATCTTCAGCAGCGTGGACTCGATGCTGTCGGCGTCTGCCATCTCGAGTACTTCGACGTTAGGGATGAAAGCGCTCCAATGGATGTTGAGGATGGAGCGGAGACAACGCTGGTGGAAGCGTTCTAGGAGCCGTAGGTGGTGCCGGTAGAGGACCCATGATTCGGAGCCGAACAGGAGTGTGGGTATGACAACGGCTCTGTATACGCTTATCTTTGTGAGGTTTTTCAGTTGGTTGTTTTTCCAGACTCTTTTGTGTAGTCTTCCAAAGGCGCTATTTGCCTTGGCGAGTCTGTTGTCTATCTCATTGTCGATCCTTGCATCTGATGAAATGGTGCAGCCGAGATAGGTAAACTGGTTGACCGTTTTGAGTTTTGTGTGCCCGATGGAGATGTGGGGGGGCTGGTAGTCATAGTGGGGAGCTGGCTGATGGAGGACCTCAGTTTTCTTCAAGCTGACTTCCAGGCCAAACATTTTGGCAGTTGTCTTAATGTCTTTATAATTGTATCTAATTGCAACAAGAAAATGAAAAATATAACAGATGCTGGAAGCCTGAAACAAAAACAGAAAATGTTAGAAAGATTCGCAAGTCAAGTTCATTTTGTGGAAAGAAATCAATTAGTACATGGAGCAGAAGATCCATTGTCAGAACTGGGCAAAAAGGGAAAACGAGTTTGTTTTAAGTCCTGTGCACAAAAATGCTGGAGAAACTTGGGTGACACAGCAACCATAGGAAGTAAAAGGCAGTCGAACTTTTGGTCCTGAGCTCCCCTTCAGATTTTCTGAAAATCAGGTAGATGCCTGAATAAAAAAGAGGATAGGGCTAAGAATGCAGGCTAATAAGGGGATCTAGGTGAGAGGGGAAGAAGCTGAGATGATAGGGGAAGAGGGCACAGGGTCAAAAACGATAACTCTGAGAGGAAAGGAAGGGGTTGGGATAAAAAGACAGGGATGAGGGAGAGAGGTAAATGGAAATTGGAGAAGTCTATTTGGAGACTGCCGAAGCGTTGTTGTTCCTCTAATTTGTGGGTGGTCTCAACTCTACATGGCATGGGACCATGGACAGACATTTCAGTGGGGCCATGGGGCGTGGAATTGAAGTGGTTGGCCCCACTGGAAGGTCCTTGTGGAGTTGCTGGCATTGGACAACAGGATTAGGGCGAGGCCAGGGTTGGCCATGGTCTTCTTTATATTTTCCTTGTGAAATGGATCATTGGGGCAATCAGAACAAACAGAAGCGCACATCTTGTTTGTTTAAAAATAGCTCGACCTTCCCAGTCTTATGACTTATTTTCTTGAGATGCATCTGGGATACTAAATGATAAAATATTCTCAAGAACAGTTTCTTTCCAACAGCAATCAGACTCTTGAACTCATGGACTGTTTGCACTATTGCAAGTCACATTTTTGCACAAAATATTTTGTGAATATTATCTTTCGTATTTATTGCCTCTTTTAATTTAATTAGTATCCTCTTCGTTCGTTTGTTCAGCTTCAGCAAGTGAGAATTTTTCTGTTTGTATTTTGTACAATGTATACAACAATAACTGGTTATAATCAAAGCGAGCAATGTCTCGGGTGACTTTTTGTGGAAGGTTTTTTGGAATGAACTGGAATGTTTGATTAGGTTGCGAAGTGGGTTATTTTGGGATGGTGAGTGCGCCCCTTGCAAAACTTGCATTATTGAGCAAATGAGAGATTGTAATGAACTCAGCCCTGTTTTTCACACGTGTAACATACAGGCTAGGCTGAAAGGACGACACAGATGAAGGCATTGAGGAAAAGTCACAGATTTGTGCTTCACAGAATTTAATTTTTCAGCTTGTACAGCTTTTTTCTTTCCTGAGCTTTCTTTTTTTTTCCCTCTGGGCCACTTTAGTTACAGCTCCATTTTGGTTGACTGATCCAGAAATAGTTTCCCTCAGGGTGAATGGTGCACCTGTATGGTTTCTGATGCTTTCCTTTGGGGGTGGGGTTTGCTTTTGAATTCATTTATTGTGCTTTGAACAAGTGGACAAGGCCCCACACCAAAAGGAGATACTAGACCAGTTGTCCACTCTCTCTTTGACCACCATCAAGTATGTAAATCTCCAAATTAACTAATTATAAAAGTTCATCAACTTGTGTTCTCTGTGAGAATTGGCAGAATGCAAATTAGTTCAATTTTCATGTTTTGTTTTAGCATTGCTTTTGCTGTAGCATTGTTTACTGATTTATGATGCTTTGGCCATGTAGGTTCTCTCAGTAATGGTTCCTCAAACGGACCCGTACCATTGCCCGAGGCGGGAATTGGAACTGGGAAGGAGGACGGGTCAAATGTATCGCAGAAAGGAGACGGAAATGATACAAGCTCATCGGAGAATGAAGAAGGGCCAGTAAGAAAGAGGTTAGTTCTGAAATATCCTACCAATAATATTAACATTTGTTGAATGTTGCACCTGTGTGATAGTACAGATTCTATCACTAATGTGTATATGTACAGATTGTAGTGTAGGATGACTGTGATTAGCTGAGAGCGAGCGTAGCCACACCTACTGGCAGGTCTTAAAGGATTGCTCCTTGCCAGACCAGGTCATTCTGGACTGGTCGACCTACATGTGATATGCTCCAGTCTTTTAGTTAATAAAAGCTTTGGTTTGGATCAACAAGTCTTTGGTTCTTTCGACGTGCTCTACAACCTGTAGAGGATTCCTTCTCTTCAGTCTGTCAGTCTGTTAAGTCAGTGTGAAAATCTGAGTACTACTTTTGTTCACCGTAGGCTAACACAAACAATTCACCACACAGAGCTCTTTACTAATGACAAGGTAATCTTAATGTTCCTAATGTTAGTGTATCTCTCAGTTGACTGATTTTTCTATTGCATGTTAGTAGTTAGATTGGCCAACAAGAAATGACAGATCCTCATCACAGTTCCAGACTTTTGAAGCTCTTCTTCCTGACTGTTCTCCGGAGTTGTTGATTTTTTAGAATTCTTCAGGTGGTTACATTTTTTCTAGTCATTCATTGACAGGGTGAGCAGAGGCCAAAATGCTGCTATACTTTGCTTTCACAAAGCAGGTGCTTGTTCTGTTCTGAGTGAAACATAAAAGTCTGCAGTTGCAGTGATCTGTGTGAAAACACAAATACTGGAGGAACTCAGCTGGTCTCGCATTGTCCATAGGAGGTAAAGAAATATTACGGATGTTTTGGAGTGTGCCCTCCTTCAAGGTATCTTGACTTGACCCCAGTTAACTATTTTGCAGATTTAACTCTTCCCTGGCCAATATCTGCAAGTGTTGCATTTTGCTGGTTCAAAGTGAATTGAGTTTGTAGTTTTCACCACTGTGCCTATTTTATAGATAAGTTCTAAAACCTCACAGTGGTAAATGGGTAGAATTTCATTTTAAAAGGAGCATTCATTTGAGCTCTAAATATGGTCCTGTAGTTCTTCGGGAGAATGCCAGTCTTACCACAAAGGTAAGACCATGAACACTCCTGCATCAGGCAGCAGAGAGTCATGTTCGTAAAAAGTATGTCAGGGTTAATGTGCGTCTCGTTGTGAGATTTGTGCATTTGGTGCACTAAGGCTTGTCGTGATAGGCAGATTAAACAAACATTGGTTACATTTTCATTTTATGATCAAGTTTCTGACCATGCAATAGGAGGTATCAAAATGAATAATTGTAGAATTCAAATATTTGTATTTAAAGAATATGGCTTGAATAACTGTATTAAAGTGAAAATGTAAACAACAACGTCATTTTTTTTCTTTCCTTTTAAAATATTTTTATTGATTTCTTTTCCTACAAAACAATTATGGAATGCATATTAATGATAAATGACAAATTAGATAACTCAAATATAAAGCACATATAGCACAAATATAATTCAAAATTACATCAAGTAGACAAAATTTTCCTTGTACAGTGTGATTCTAAACTCCGTCCCCTAACCCAAGGTGTATGACTCCGGAAAATATGTACTTCGATCATGAAATAAAATGGAAAATATTAAAATTTGAAAATAATGTTATGTCTCGAGGTTATGAAATCTTGAAATTTGAAATCTTGTATTTGAATGATGTATCTTTTCTAAATTTAAACAGGATTTAATGTCCCTGAGCCATTGAGCATGAATGGGTGGGGCAGCATCCTTCCGTCTAAACAATATTGCACATCTAGCCAGGAAAGATGCAAAAGACAGAATGTGACATTTAATTGGAGTTAGAGGAATATCATCTTCTCCAGTTGTACCAAAAAGAACCACCAGAGAATTTGGCTCTAAATTTACATGTAAAATTAAAATATAGAGTTTAAAATACCTCCCTCCAATATTTTTCAAGGCTAGGACATGTCCAAAACATATCAATTAAAGAAGCCTTTTCTCTCTTGCATTTATCATACTAAAGATTTACATCTGAATAGATATGAGATGATTTAACTTTAGACATATGAGCCCTATGTTCAACTTTAAATTGTAACAAACAAGAATGTAGTATTAACCAGCTTAAAAATGAGATCCTAAGCTTTGTCTGTTAATGTATGGTTTAAATCCTGTTCCCAGGGATTTTTGATTTTAACTAGAGGGACATGTTTCAAACCCACCAGCTTTTCATAAATAATTGATACTAAACCCGTGCGAGAATGTTATAACCTAAATATCATATCAACAGTGTTCACATCAGGTGTTCGTGGAAAATCTTTTATCAGAGATTTAAGCAAATATCTAATTTGCAAATATCTGAAAAAATGAATATTTGGTAAGTTGAACTTTTTAGACAACTGTTCAAATGATACAAAACTATTATCAATTAAAAGATCTTTGAAGCATTCAGTACCTAATCTAAAACAATCATGAGAACCAGGATCTTGTATTGAAAAAGATTATTGGATACAATAGAGCTTGAAAGAAAAACAATGAAGTCCAAGATGTTTTCTAAACTTCACCCAAACTCTTAACAGCATGCCTGACAATAGGATTATCAATTGATTTATTTAAAGAGCCGGGAAGTGAGGATCCAAGAAGTGCTGGAATGGAAAGGTTTTTTTTTAGCAGAATTCAATTCCATTGCTGACCGTGCTGGACTGTCCACTTGATTATGAAAATGTAACCAGAACATTTGTTGACTGCCCAGTAGTAACATGTAAAACTTGGTAGAACCATGCCTCCATTCTTTTCAAGTGAATCAAAAAATAATTTAGGAATGAAAATTGGGTAGAGTGAAGAACATATAAAAATTTAAGTAAATATTCATTTTAATAGAATATACAACCGACCAGGGATAAAGAGAGGGACGACCATTGTGTTAAAGACTGTTTCATTTTTGTCATTTTTTTAATATAACCTCAATTTGTAAACAAGTTACTACCACTGGGGTATGAAATTATATTTAGTTAGATTGATGAGAGTCTGCATGGTTTGAGAATAGGAGACACTATTTTCTTTTTGCGCTGATTTGAATTCTCCCAGTTTATCCATTTTGTAGCTTCCAGGCAGGTATTTGAAATACACTCCTCCAGGTTGAAAGACTGCTTCTTTTTCTCTGTTATTAGACTTTTGAATGGAGCTCTCATTAGTAAAAGATGATGCCTGGCACTATTTTACTGTACTTTTCTTTATACCTTTATCTTACAGTAACATTGTTTTTATCATTGCACAACCTGCTGTATTTGAGTGTGGAGAGCACACAAAACGAAATCTCACTATCTCAGTACATGAGACAATAAAT
Organism: Narcine bancroftii; assembly: GCF_036971445.1. Classification (NCBI taxonomy): domain Eukaryota; kingdom Metazoa; phylum Chordata; class Chondrichthyes; order Torpediniformes; family Narcinidae; genus Narcine; species Narcine bancroftii. Next base: position 378,544,701 of record NC_091469.1, on the reverse strand, counting down.
AATTCAGCATTCAAATTATGGTCTTAACATGAATTGATTGGAAGCACCTTTATCTATCCCATTGGTCTTTGATTCAAGCCATGCTCCTGAAGTCGATGATCTTGTGCAATTGAGATCTCACAAAGGAAAATAAATGACTTCAGCCTTTCCTTGTAGATACGATTTGGTAAATATACTTTTATCTTGACTCCTTTGTACTGCTTCTGCTTGACCCCGATATGTGGTAGCAATTAGAGAGTGAAGTTTTGAGTGCAACACAATGATATTAAACCGTATGAGACAAAATGAAAGTATCTGTGTGCAGTGATGGTTTGAGAAGCTGCCCTAGTCTGAACACAAATAACCAAATAATTTGATTAAGATTAGATTGAAGAAAGTTGTTTGGTTTCACTTTGATGTCATTACATCCCATACTGCTGTTGCAGATAAGATTAGAGCTGGTTTGTTGTGAAGGGAGTTATTTATTAAGATCATATGTGGGAAGGTGAAATAGAAAACCCATTATGGTTTCAGTGAGATACTAAAATGCCTGGGTTCCTTTAGGAAAGCACCCCATTATTTTGGACAGATCTCCAAATGTCACTGATATATACTGCGATGTTTCTGACAAACCTTTCAGGCTTTCTCTATTTCTCACCATTGATTCTTGAGCGCAATGCCTTTACAGCACCAGCGACTTGAGTTTGAATCTGGCGCTGACTGTAAGAAGGATGTTCATTCTTCCTGTGTTTCCTCTGGGTGCTCCGGTTTCCTCCTACATTCCAAAGACGTGCAGGGTTGATAGGTTAATTGGTCAGATAATGCAGTGATTTTGCACTGTATTTATTTGAAGTATATTTGAGTTTTATATGGTTTTTTTGTTGTCATACCCACACTCTTGTTCGGCTCCGAATCATGGGTCCTCTACCGGCTTCACCTACGGCTCCTAGAACGCTTCAACCAGCGTTGTCTCCGCTCCATCCTCAACATTCATTGGAGCGCCTTCATCCCTGACATCGAAGTACTCGAGATGGCAGAGGCCGACAGCATCGAGTCCACACTGCTGAAGATCCAGCTGCGCTGGGTGGGTCACGTCTCCAGAATGGAGGACCATCGCCTTCCCAAGATCGTGTTATATGGCGAGCTCTCCACTGGCCATCGTGTCAGAGGTGCACCAAATAAGAGATACAAGGACTGCCTAAAGAAATCTCTTGGTGCCGGCCACATTGACCACCGCCAGTGGGCTGATATCGCCTCAAACCGTGCATCTTGGCGCCTCACAGTTCGGCGGGCAGCAACCTCCTTTGAAGAAGACCGCAGACCCCACCTCACTGACAAAAGGCAAAGGAGGACACCCAACTCCAACCAACCAATTTTCCCCTGCATCCACTACAACCGTGTCTGCCTGTCCCGCATCGGACTTGTCAGCCACAAACGAGCCTGCAGCTGACGTGGACATTTACCCCCTCCATAAATCTTCGTCCGTGAAGCCAAGCCAAAGAAGAAGATATAAATATAGATCTATTCTTTTGGAGTAGGATGAGATTTTCAACTTTTTTTCTGTAAAAACAATTTCATAAAATGATCAAGGATTATGATGAATTTTTAAGTTCAAAGAGTATGACATATCATTTGGTTTGTGTTGCAAATGTCATTGGATTAAGACCCGGTTACAGTATATCACTGAATAAGTTAGTTTGAAGCAAATCCATCTATAATTGGTCTTCAAGCTTTGAAATGGGGTTTTGAACAGAGAACTTCAGAGTAAATTTGTTTAATCAAAGTGCTCAGTGAGTGAGATCAATCACTGATGATGCTCCAAAACCATTCCTCCCAAGAACTGTTTGCAGATTAGATAGAAATAAGCCTTGCACATGCAACAGACTCTATTGTTGATACTTATCTCAGAAACACACCCGAGCTCATTTAACTACAGCATCCTGTTCCAGTGTTGGTCGTGACCTAATCTGTGGTGAGCTCCAATCCAAGTCATTGCTCTTTTATATCCTGATCACTCCTCTGCACTTCCACCTGGCTCACTCCTTTGTTTAGCTCCACCCATCTCGTGACTATTGTGTCAGGCTCAAGTCTGCAGAGACAATACCTTAGTTACTTGTGAGCACACATTTAATCTTAGAAATTGTTCATTGTGTTCTGCAAAGTTAATTAAAAGTGTGCCAAACCATTAGTAAAACAAGAAAGAAAAGCAAAATTGACTTTGAGTGGCTGTAGATCTCGCCACAAACTCCTTGGATATGCTGCAGAATTCGAATCCTGGTCGCTGGGACTGTAACAGTATTGCACTAACCTCTGCACTAACTGTTTGATATTTCTTTAGTTACCAACTGGATGGTTTATGACAGTGATTCTCAACTTTTTTCCAATCTAAAGCCCACCTGGTATCTGGCCAAAAATGCCAGATACCAAAAATGCCATGGCCACTGATGTCAAAGAGTGAGCAATATTTTCAAGTCAAAGGCACCTCTGCAAGAAGCACGTCTTTGTTTACTTTAAAGTACTTTATTTAACAATTTTAAAGAACCACGGAGACGTGCTATAGCCTACTGGTTGGGAACCATTGATTTAAAATTCAAGCTTTCATTCAGAAAAATATCAAGGTGGCTCAGACCTGTGCATTCGTATATGATTTCTGTGAATTGCTTTGAAAGTTAGAAAGCTGGTGATACTTTTGTAAACTTACCACCTCAATATTTTTGTGGTATTCATTCAATTAGTGAATGCACAGAAAAATGCATGTATTTGATATCTCATGTATGCAAAATTCAAAGGAATTCTATCCCATAATACCTACGGTGACTGGAGCATATTGAAACTCAAACATTATGATGAGACAGGGCTCTCCAATGACTGATGTAGTTTTATTGCGTGTTTGTCATAGACATTTCAACTAGACAGGTATGAACAGACAGCACTACTCTTTTTTTTCTCGAAATGTATCTCCATACATTCATTTCAAATTGACTTAGTATAATATTACATAATAGATACTAAATAATTTTCAAATTTTCACCCCCCCCCCACCTCCCTTAACCCCTTAGGAAACCACCTTGTGGTGGTTAATTCCCAAAAACCCAAATGGGTGTGGTATAAACCACAAGTGGCATATGACTTTCGGGAGCAGAAGTACCACTCCCCCCCCCCCCCCCCCCCCAGGCAGACAAAATACACGTATAAACCAAAAAATCATCATTTCTTATATCCATAAAACCCCGGTCCATCAATTTAACCAATCTTATTCATAAACTCTTTTTTTTTTGAAAATCCAAACTTGATATTAAATTTTGCACCCTTTCCACCCTCCAGCACTACTCTTTGAACAGCTCAACTACATGACCAGGTATAGAAATGCCGTAGGATTTCTGGAACAAGAGGTAAACAATATCCATACTGCAGATGCAGGAATCTGAAGCTAAACACCCTCTGCTAGAGGAACTCAGCGGGTTGAGAAGAATCAGTGGAAGAAGAAAAGTCAACATTTCGATCCAAAGATGGATTTCAATGAAGGGTTCTAGATCGAAAAGTCATCAATCGTTTTTCTCTCACTGCTACTGCTTGAATTGTTGAGTTCCTTCAGATTATTTTCTTTTAGCTCTTTGCTATTGAGGGGCTTGATTTATTTTTGAGTTCTCCCTTGGTTTCTGTAACACTAAATTGCAGCAAAATTGTTAAGTGAGAAATTATTTGCCAGGTAAAAATTAAAATGTTATGAGAAAACATTATAGAACACAGAAATCTACTGCATTGTACAGGCCCTCTGGTCCTCTGTGTTATGCTGATCTAATAACCTAATCTTAACAACTGCTGAGAATTTCCCAACTGCATGACCCTCTTTTTTCTCTCAATTTAAGTTTCTTAAGCGGTGCTTTTGTATCTTCCTCCATCACATTCTATGCACTCACTATTCTCTGTGTCAGAAATGCCCCTCTTGTATATCCAGCCTGTACTTACTTCCAAGCACCTTAAGCTATGCCCCCGGTACAGGTACATGATTATTTACCCGGAACCCTTGGGGGACAGTCTTTTCCGAATTTTGGATATTTCTGGATTTCGGAAAGCCCGTCCGAATTGTGCTGCCGTATCCACCCCAACTCCCTTCCAGGTGCCCGGCTGCCTCCCCCAAGCGCTGGCGGCCTCTCTCCCCACTTACCGGATTTTGGAGCTTTCCGGATTTTAGATGTCCGGATAAAGGATCGTCTCCCTGTATCAACTTTTCAGCCTTGGGGGAAAAAGCCTTTGGCCGTCCAGTGTCTTTCATCATTTTGTACACCTCTAACAGGTAATCTCTCATCCCCCGTAACTCTAAAGAGAAAAGACAGAGTCACTATCTTCATAAAGCATCTATGTCAATCTCCTCTGCATCTTTCCTGTGGTGAGGTGACCAGAACTGTAGGGTCTAACATGTTTGGATTTGCTCCTTTTACCTTCGGAATCGTGAGCCTTTTTATTTACATTTGTATTCAGTCTCTAGTATTTCAGTATCGAGTTTCAACATTACATTCTAAAACTTGACAGCAAGCACCACGAAGTATAGTTATATCAATGTTTGATTGCAGTGTATATCTCTGTGGTGGGATTGATCAATTGATCTGCACTCTTAGTTTCCCCTCTCTTTCTCCCCATATTGCAGTAAAAACAGTAATCCATTCTTGGCCTTGGGACCTAGTCATATTCAGTGCACATGTATATTGTACTATGTACATGACAACAAACATTATCCTGGTAATGGTCCACTGCCAGACATTTGCCTATGCTCCTTTCTACTATGGATTTTTGAATGCTGAGGGGGGCGAGCCAACTATCTCGATTCTGTCGTCATCAGCTGACTGCTGAGTCTCTCCGTGTGACAATTACAGTCAAAGGTCGTTGAACTGATTTTAAATTATTCATAGAAGTTTAAGTGACAAAACAAAAAGTTGAAAACAAAACAATTAAAATGCTGCCAAATAATGAAAGTTGTGCGGAGCTCAGACTCACCATGCATGACAAAATTCCAAATTAAGTCAAACGATCTGGTACCCTGTGATATAGTGACAGCAGAGTTTCCTGGGGATTATTACATCTTACTCTTTAAAAAAAAGTTAGGTCAAAACATAGTTCTGTTTCTCTCTACCACTCACCTCCCGATTTCCCCCACCCCCACAGTATTTGATAAATTTTCCAGTGAAACTAGAGTATCTGAATTCTGGGCCTACAGCCTGGACTTTAGGCAGGCCACACACATCAACTGTGTGGCTGGGTTCTTTCTCCTCCACCTCTTAGAAGTGAGCGAGAGGACAGTTTGCCAGGATTTCCAAACAATAGGAAGCTAGATTATTATTGGAGGTTTGCTTTAATTTAGGATTAATAGTTTTTAGCACATTGATCGTGAAATGCAAAACGGTCAACCAGTTTACCTATCTCGGCTGCACCATTTCATCAGATGCAAGGATCGACAACGAGATAGACAACAGACTCGCCAAGGCAAATAGCGCCTTTGGAAGACTACACAAAAGAGTCTGGAAAAACAACCAACTGAAAAACCTCATAAAGATAAGCGTATACAGAGCCATTGTCATACCCACACTCCTGTTCAGCTCCGAATCATGGGTCCTCTACCGGCATCACCTATGGCTCCTAGAACGCTTCCACCAGCATTGTCTCCGCTCCATCCTCAACATTCATTGGAGCGACTTCATCCCTAACATCGAAGTACTCGAGATGGCAGAGGCCGACAGCATCGAATCCACGCTGCTGAAGATCCAACTGCGCTGGGTGGGTCACGTCTCCAGAATGGAGGACCATCGCCTTCCCAAGATCGTGTTATATGGCGAGCTCTCCACTGGCCATCGTGTCAGAGGTGCACCAAATAAGAGATACAAGGACTGCCTAAAGAAATCTCTTGGTGCCTGCCACATTGACCACCGCCAGTGGGCTGATATCGCCTCAAACCGTGCATCTTGACGCCTCACAGTTCGGCGGGCAGCAACCTCCTTTGAAGAAGACCGCAGAGCCCACCTCACTGACAAAAGACAAAGGAGGAAAAACCCAACACCCAACCCCAACCAACAAATTTTCCGCTGCAACCGTGTCTGCCTGTCCCGCATCGGACTTGTCAGCTACAAACGAGCCTGCAGCTGACGTGGACACTTACCCCTCCATAAATCTTCGTCCGCGAAGCCAAGCCAAAGATGTGGCAAAGAATTATTCCAAGAGTAAATTGAAATTTATGCAAAGAGCAGAGGGTTAGTCACCTGAAACCCTAATAAGGTGATTCTAAATTTTGGGAGATTCAAAGAGAAGAGAAAAAAACATATTTATAAAAGACCTTGTTATGATACTGGGGAAGCTCCAGATGGTTTGTAGCCAATGTATTGTTCTTTGAACTTGCATCTGAAACTTAGCTGTCAGGGATGTAAATTACATAATCACAAGTAACAATGAAGTGATCATGCAGTCAGATCCTGTTAAGGTTGATTAGTGGAGGAATGTTGGCAAAGATGTTGGGAAACTCCTCTATGAATAGTAGCATGATGTAAGAGTTGGGAATACTTCTAGTTTGGAAAAAATCCACACATGATCTAATTTTAAATAAAACTCCAAAGCAGTGTCCTACTGAGTTGAGCACCTGCTGCTGCTGGCGGGTTGGGGGGGGGGGGTGGTGGGGGGTGGGGGGAGATTTTGACATTGTTGAAATGTTCAGTGAGCGAGTGGCGAGAAACTAAAACCCTTCCAGCAGCACAGATGCAAGAGATGGATCATCCCAGATTTCCCCAGTTTGTCACAGTAACTGGGATGTGAACGTAAAACGTTAAGAATAGGATGCTCCACACCTTTTTTTATTGAAGGTGCTTTTGTTATTTTGAATTGCAAAAGATTTTGGATGACACTTCAAACTTGATTCAGCAGCTTCACTTCTGGTCTCTTAATGTGACAGGATATGATTGAATGTACAGAAAACAGCTTTCATTTTCCCTGCCCTTTCTACTCTCCTCCCCTAGTCTTTTTATTCAGGCATGAAACGAGGAAGTGTGCAGACACTGATGATCACAAAAAACACACTGAAATGCTGGAGGATTACAGCGTCCATAGGAGATAAAGATGTATTGTGGACATTTCAGGCCTGAGCCCTTCTTCGTAGAAGAAAAAGGGTTCTTTTTATTCAGGTGCCTGTTTCCTTTTTGTTCCTTCCTTGAAAAAGGGTTCAAGCCCAAAACTTTGGTTATATATATCTTTACCTCCTATTAGATTCTGCGAGACCTGTTGACTTCCTCCAGCATATCTAGTTTTTTAATACAATCACTGCATCTGCAGACTTTCATGTTTCACTCCTTTGATATTCCCACAGAGTCCTCTGGTAGTACATCACAGCTAATTAACTTTAAGGCAGATTACGGATGTGTGCGTCGAGTTGTCATACAGCAACAGAGAGACAAGTGACTTGTTAGTCTAGTTCCTTGTTACTTGAGGGCTAAATGTTGTCTTGGAATGTTGGAGAACTCGCTCACACTTCAACGATGGAGTTACAACATCCATGCATGGTGTAAATGGGGTCCTTACTGGCCCTACAGCACCCTTTCAAGGGCAAAGATGAAGGTCCGAAGTATGGTTTGAATCCAGAACTCTACTGTTCAGCCCTCTTAAGAGTAAAGAAAATGTAAGATTTTTTTGTGTGCCTTGAAAGTGGTTATAAGTGGCTCACCCTAAGGGGTTATTGATGATCTATCTTCATTCTCATCCATACAAATAATCTGCATTATGTATTTCTAAACAGATATACCGAAGGTTGGTTCAAAACGATTAGGAGCTTTTGGATAACTGAAACAAATGAGAATGGCTTTCCAGTATGGGGAAGAAAATGTTAAACAGTTGCTTTGAGTCAGGAGCCAAAGGAGTGATGTGGGATAAATAGCCGAAGGTTGAGTTCCTTCAATGAACTTGGTGTAGTTGACTTGAGGCTTTTTATCTCTGGAGATTTGGAATCAGATTCAACTCAGGTGGGAAGAGGCTTTAGCCATGGATTGGTGTGAAGAAGCCTAGGCAGTGGGCAGAGTGGGAAAATAGATCAGCACGTGATTAATTGGTGGGGCAGACTTGATGGGCTGAATCAACTGTTTCTGTTCCCTTGTCTTATGGTCAAAGACTGTGAAGAAGCTGTTCTGTCTGTGGTGATACTTTTGCCATGCACTGAAGGTCTTGGGCTGATGATGAATGTTGAGCAGTGGGAAGAGTGCCAATTCCAATGGGAATATGCGTGGCCACTAGAGACCAGAAAATCCATTGAGGATCTGGAGGTTGGTGTACATTTTCAGAAATGCCACCACTTCTGTTGAGTTGGAATGACTAGCACTTCCTAAAAAGTGAGTGTTTACATCCAAGTGAGAAGTGAGACTGGCCCATTCATACATCATATCCCATTTGTTTCTGGTTACCTCTAGATAGGAAAAAGGAGGGTACTGAGAGCCGTCAAGGCTCATCAGCAAAAGTTGAAATCCCTCCTCTCTCGGGAAGGTGTGTTGAGGCAGTGCTCTGTTGGGGGGCACTCAAGCAGTGCATTCTTTGGTCAGATCTTTGTGTGGGCTTTTCTCTATCTAATTTTGTCATTGCAGATGGAGACTGGCATCTAGAAGGCTGTTGGGGGTTGGATGGTGTTGGTAGAGACATTGCAGATGGAGACTGGCATCTAGAAGGCTGTTGGGGGTTGGATGGTGTTGGTAGAGACATTGCAGATGGAGACTGGCATCTAGAAGGCTGTTGGGGGTTGGATGGTGTTGGTAGAGACATGATGATTGGATCTGATGTTGGCAGAATGGGCCTGGAACAATAGGATGCCAGATGCATGATTAGGTATTAGTAGTTGAGGGTGACAAACGGGTGATTGGGGAGGCGGGGTGGGGAGAGAGAAGAGATTATCAAATATGCAAGCAAAATCTATGAATGTTAGCAACAATGAATGGAATTGGAAATAGCTAGGTGGTGTGGTATGAACTGAGAAAGGTTCTTCTCAAAGGACCTACAATATCTACAAGCACAGACATCTTGGACTAACAAGACAGTGGGCCAGGTTCTCTTGAATTGATCAGTCTCATCTTTCTGGTTAAACTTGCCATTATTGTTGATGAACAACTCATGACAACTGTGGGCTTGATCATGCAAATAAATGAAACATGAAAGTCTACAGGTTCTACGATTGTAGTAAAAACACAACAAAATGCTGGAGGAACTCATCAGCTGGTCCTTCAGCATCCATAGGAGACAGATATATTGCTGACGTTTCGGGCCTGACCCTTCTTCCAGGAATAAGCATGTGGTGTCTATTCACATTCTTATGAAGGACCCAGGCTGAGTCTTTGGAAATATGCTAAAAGGACCCATTCACTTGCAGTTTTTGGATAAGAGCATTTGTCTCCCCAAATCCAGGTGAAAATGTTTGTGGAGACATTTGTTTTGAGTTTGCTATCGGGGGTAAAAAACGACCTGGTCCATTTGAAGTTTAGATCTCTTTCAACGCTCCATGGGATTCAGAATTGGACAATTATGCCGTCATGTCTCATCATTCCATGGACAAGATAAAACATGGAAATGAGCATCTTCCCATTTCTTGAAGAAAGGTGATTTCCCTGGCATTTGAAATTAATAAATAAATACTTGCCTGACCTCAATATTTTTTGTTTTGCAACCATTTTGGAGTGGTGGGGAAGTGAGAAATCCACTTTATGGACATTATTAAGGGACTTAAGATAGGATGAACAGCCAGCATTTTCTTTTGGAGCAACAATAGCAAATGTCAGAAAGGTGAATGGAGGAAATTGCAGAGGAGATGTCAGAGCTGAGCTAAGTTTTTTTTTACTCAAAAGTGGTGGGTGCCTGGAATGCATTGCTGGGGTGATAGAAGCTGGTACCATAGGGACTTTCAAAAGACTCATAAGTCCCTTTCACATTTGCATGTGATCCCAGGAATCAAACACCAATTTGGCCTTTAAAGTGCCTAATGTGAAAGAAAAATCAGCTCAATTCCGGTATCAGATGACATTATCTCATGCTGAGGATTGACGGCCTCGACCCCTAGTACAATCCCCGGCATCTGCATTGTAATCAGGCAAGTGTGAGAGGGGTAATTATTTTGGAATTGAAATGACCCAAGTTTTTGCATGAGTTCAGGAAGAAAAGATTAAAACGAAGGTATAAACTTTGCCATGGGAAAGTCGCAGGGAGGGAGAGGGAGAGAGAGAGAGAGAGAGAGGAAATACGTAGCAATAGTGGACAATTTTTAAACAGCGTGGGAAAATTGGTAGCGCTATAGTGCACAATTTATAAAGACTGTGGGGGGAAAACAATGGCGGTCTTGACTTCCCAGAATGTCACGTGGCAGAGAAACCCCTCATGAATGCTCCATGTATGCAGCCGGGCAAACAGCCTTTTCTCTGTCGCATGGCATTCTGGGAGGGCATTGCTTTTTTCCCACGGTATTTATAAATTGTACACGATAGTGCTACCAACTTTCCCACCTTGTTTAAAAATTGTCTACTATTATTTATTGCTTGCACTTTCCCATGGTCTCTTATAAAGGTTGGCACAACAACAACAGGGGCTTCAGGGCTCTTACTGTGCTGTACATAAAGCTTAATTATGTTAGAATTATGCATAATTAATTTTGTTCAAATATAAGATCATCATACATTGATCAGGGTTTAGGGCAGGTCCACCATCACTTGATGCTTCATGATGTCACAAGTAGAAGGTAGAACGATACTAACCCTGGGGATGGGGATTCAAGTGTGAAAGCATTCAGTGTCCCAGTTAGGAGTGGTCAAGTGTGAAAAACCAAACCTCCATCCATTCCTATCCCAGGTCACTGAACAGCCAATTTAGTGGGATGCAAGAGTGAAAAGGGCTTTAGATAGGCACACAGATGTTAGAAAAAACAGGGTTATGGGTGTAAGTTAGGAAAAGTTTAGATAGTCATGGAGTAGATTTACATAGGTTAGCACAAACATGGCAGGCTGAAGGGCTTGTACTGTGCCGTAATGTTTGCTGTAGAAGTGAGTTGGAACTCCCTTCTGGCAATGGCTGAGGTTCCTGGAGCTCAAAGGCAATGGCACTAATTATGATACAGCAGTGCCAGTCTCTCACTTCTCTTTCCAGTTGACTGAATGTGTTTCTTGAAAGTGTTGGCAATGGAAGTTGCCCCAAATAATTACTTCATCACCAATATAGGTGGAGCATAGCAGGCGCTTAAATCAAATGATTTGTTTACTTGTCTTCAAGAATTCTGCTCAACTTATTCAGATTCTTTAAGATCTGCAATAATGCACTGCTGGGTGCATACAAAAGGAAAATGTAATTTATTTTTCAATATGGTTTTGATTTTTTTTCTTCCATTCTGAGTAAGAATTTGGTTGTTGCCAACCTTTTTGGTATGAAAGCAATAATGAATTACAAACCTAATTAAAATATCGTGGAACAAGTGCAAGAAAGAGAATGGTTACTTTCTGTGAACTATTCTACCACTAAGCATCCAAATTTACCATACTCAGTAATTTTGTTGAAGGTGAACTCCTTTGAGCCTTGGAAATTGACATCATATTGTCATTCCTTTTTATTTACTGGCCAGCTCACCAGAGAGAGCTGCAAGGATTTCCTGATGTTACTTTATTCCTCAGTAATAGTTTGAGGTATCTATTAGCGTTTTTACACATAAAAATGTAATTTCCCATAATAAATTAGCATACTTACCTCTGGAATGGCCGTTCACACAGGCAGGTCATTTGCACTAAATAAGGTTGAATTGCAATGATTTTGGAGGCTGGACATTTGAGGTGGGGGTAGGTTGAATGAAACATAACTGAGTTTTAAAAGTGCTGTGTAAATATTTTCTGTTTTCAGAGAGAGAGCCCCCCCCCCCCCCCGACCCTGTCCCTGCCGCTGTGGGTTCCCTCTCTTATTTTTGGTGGAAAGGTGACTCTCTGCCCCCAGCACCCAGTGGGAGAGAAGCAGGCGGCGGCTGGCTCAGTGTGGGAGCAATGATTGTCTTCCTTATTCCTGGCGCTGCCAGAGTGGTTCCAGTTGTGTGGCGGATTATGGGATAGCGAAGCTGGCCATTGCACCTGCATTGAGCCATCGCTGTGAGCCAGTGCGGCGCTTTGGTGAACTACTCCAGGCTAGGCAGCACTACACCCCTGCTGCTGCGTCGGAAGTTAGATTGTGTGGGGGGGGGGGGGGGTGCTTCCTGGTAGATGGAAAAGTGGAAAGGGAGGTCTGACGGGTGGGGGTGGGGGAGGTGTAGACTGCAGGTCGGCCACAAAAATGTCTAGGGCTGCTGCAGGAAAAATTCCGGACGGGATTTAGTTACACAGTCAACGTTGCAGGAAGTTTCCAAGAAATTCCCGTTATTTAGCAGCAGTGTAAAAAGCATAAATAGCTCTCATGGCATTTGTGAGCAAAATCCCCAACTGTGACCTGTCAATGGGAGGATGTGCCATGCGCATTCATTGATCTATGTTCTTTTATGTTCCTGTAAGCTCATACAGTTCTCAAAGTTGTCCCAATTAATTTTGCTGATGGGATATTGTGCATTGATTTGAAAGCAGAAGATATTTGAACTGTGATTAAGAATGGTTTGACTCAATGTGAGCCTACTATCGGCCTTTTCCATGGTGTGATATTATGCTAAGAAGCTAAATCATTTGTTACGAATCTGTACTGCACAAAGTACAATGCCAAAGAAAATACTGCAGCATGAATCAATGCATCAAATCTTTACTTCAGTTGCAAAATGCAGTTTATTTTGTTGCCCGCATTCTTTTCTCATACAGACAAGTTGCTGGTAGGTTACAGATGAAGACAGTAACCAGAGTCACAGTGCAATTTTTTCTTTTTATTCAATTTACTTTTGTCATCTGATCAAGTATTTGAGCAGCCCTAACAGAGAATAGAAAGCACCGTCAGGGTAACTGCTGGATGTGGCTTTTAATTTTCTGCTCTTTTGTTTTAAATCCTGTTTCCATTTATTGTGTGGTTATTAGATTAAAGGCATTGCAGCCAACACCAAACAAGGTAAAACAGTAAGCCAAGAGCAGGTGCAAAGTTCTTTTGAAGTTTAAGCAACAATGACATTTTACCTTTCAGCTTATTAATATGCTACCATTTCAGTAATACAATCAGTCCTGATTTCAGTTGCCCCTGGTGGTGCCTTTTTTATTAGAAAGACTTGGGAGCATAATTCTGATGTAAGACTCCTTTAATTAGTTGGGCTGGATGCCAAAATAGTGATGCTAAACATCTGCTTTTCACAAATCACTGCTTTAATGTCACCATTTGCTTGTGCACCATGTTGAAGTCCATTTAATGTTTTAAAAAAGAGAGATGCATGCTTTCCTTTGTGTATGAGTTGTGTACCTTGACCCATGAGCCACATGCAGGCAATTTTCCAATTGATCCCAATCAGTTCAATTTTTCAATTGGTTCACAGTACGAGTACATTTACCTCAGTAAATTGCTTAATATTTTTTGCTGCAACAGGCATTTTCCAAGAATTTCCTGAATTGTTCTTGCATTTGAGAGGCCTTTCAGAGCACTTGAGAGGCCACTGTGTTCAAGCAAGATGGACTAATGTACAGGAATAGCACTAGTGAATTGGCTATTTCCTTTCCTGAAAAGTGTTGGTGAGCTAGTTAATTTTTCAGATATTCTGACAAGTCTACTGAAGAATCAGCTGCTCCCTGCGCTCTCCCCCCCTCCCCTCAAATTCCACTTCAATTTATGAACTTCAGTGACCAGAAAATGCCTTTTGTGAGTTTGCATAAACTTTCATCACCAATGAACACAAAGATGGCTTCGAAACCCCATCAAGGGGTTGCAGAAATGACAAATTCTACTAAGACACACTTGTTAAATAGACACTCAATAATGCATTGTATCTTGGAACGTTGACTGACTATTTCTACCCAGGGACACTGGCTGACATGCAGCTTGTTGGTTCTCCAGGATTCCACCAGCTGCTGTTTATGGGTTTTTAAAAAACTATGTGTTGCAATAAATACCCAGAATCCACTACCCTTCCAACGGTATTTGTTTCCTGGAATCAGTTGACATTTTGCTGAAGCAGCCTGAGCCACGACCTCTATGCTCCCAACACCATCGTGTGGGAGAAGATTGCAGACACTATTTCCATGGTTAAATTAAACCCTGTCAATATACAAAGATGGCAGAGGGTTCATTGGGCCGAGAGAGAGAATAGAGGGTGCCACAGGAAGAGGAGAATATGCAAGATGAAAATTGAGGCTTGATCTTTGGAGTTTTTAAAAACGGACCAGCAACAATTCGGTCATCAGACAAATATGCTGGAAATTTGCAGAAGGTCAGGAATTAGTGGGATACAGAGTTAACATTTTTTGGAAATGTTGAGAGTAGATAGTAAATATTAAGGGCATAGGTGTGAGGTCAAGAAAATTAGATTGGTGTAGAATTGATTTAGATATGTCAGCACGCGATTGTGGGTTGAAGGGCCTATACTGTGCTGTAATGGTTTTTTTAAAAAAACATGCGAATGCTTAGAATCTGAAACAAAATCAGGGACTGCTAAAACCATTCAGCAGGTTAGGCAGCACGTTAGGAGAGGGAAATGAACATAATCAACTTTTTAGCTCAAAGAACCCTTGTCGGGAGGAGACATTTAAATTTTTTTTTGGAAATGGTTGATAATAATTTCATGATTCAGAGAAGGAAGGGTGGGAGGAAGAAAAGGAAAGCCTGTATTATGATTGGGTCCAGAGAGATTGATTAGATTAAAAGGAAAGTAGTGGTCTAAATTAAAAGATTATAAGAAAACATACGGACTTGAAGGGCCTGTTTCCGTGCTGTAAACGGTTATATGGTTATGGTTAAAAGATCAGTCTGTAAATACAAAATAATCCTCTGAAATCACGGAATGCTGGAAATGTGGATTAAAAATTCCTTTTTTTGAACTTGTTGATCTTGATATTGACCTTTGAATATCAGAGAGACCCTGTTACTCTTTTTGCAGAAGATTTCATTACTGATTTCAGATTTATTGTCAGAGTACATACACAACACTGCATACAACCCTTAGATTGATTTTTTTCCTGCCATCTCACTGAATTTAGTGGCAAATAAGCTTAAAACTTAATTTCTAATTGGAATGTAAGATCAAATATTAAGATTATGAGGGAGCATGAGTCTAAAGAACTGGGAGTTGAGTAGAGTGTAAGAGTGCCAAATGGCTGGTAGCTCAAACTCCCAATCTACTTTGGCTTCCCCTGTGTAGGTGGCCACCATGTACTAAGTTGGAAGAATTGTTTATTGTCATATCTATTGTAAATTCTTTCTTGCTGCAGCTAAGCAGGTACTTAAAAAATGAAAAAGCAAATTAAAAAAGAGACAAATAAATAAAAAGATATACATGTATGCGCTTTTTAACGTCCACGATACATTCTGTGAAACTGGGCGTTATGCGATGTGGACATTGTGCCTTATTATATTACTGTAAATACTTAACAAAGCTAAATGGGATACTGAACTTATGATGAATTAAACTGTTTAACTTTTTTTCACTTTTTAAACTTTGTGTAAACACTTTCTTAGCCTATATTACACACTGTTTAACAAAGAGGATCAGATCATCCACATCACTGTTCTCAACTTCCTCATAGTCTTCCACTGGAAGAGTTTCTGGTCGAATAACCTCCATTGATGAACTGTCACTGTAATTCCTGCAGGACCTGGCTGAGTCTCCTCTTGGGGAGGTGTTGGCTTCTTCAGGGATCTGCCCAGTGTTGTTTGCCTACTTTGCTTTCTCTTTTCTTCATAAATTCCTTTATATGCAGCAAACACTGCATGAGCATTCCACTCTATCACTGAAAAATGTTCAGTGTTTGGGTCCATCTCTTCAGCAAGCTGTTAAGGTCTGCAAAGAATTCGGCTAACCCCTTAACAGTGAACCTCTTCTGTACCTGTTCTCCTTCTGCAGCTTCCTTTACCCTTGCCACTTCTTCAGTTTCAGTTACGTCCACTACATCCCATTCTCATGTTCTCCATTTGGGATTTCTGACTGAACTCTATTATAACACTATCGGACCCCAGACGATGGATGTATATGCGGTCGACGTTGCCCGATCGACGTTAAGTGGCAAATATCTGTGTTTACAGTTATCTGAGTGCAAAAATGAAGTGACTTTGCAGCGGTCCAGGCAGTCCTTTTGTGGTGGTGGTGTTAGTCCCTGATTAGTGAAACAAAAGAGAGATTCAAGGGCATGATAGCATTTGGTAAGAAGCTGTTCATGAATCTGTGCTGGTCTTCGTGGTTCTGAGAACAAGTGTTGAGCAGGGTGATGGGGGTGCTTTATGACATTGGCTGACGCCTTATGGCAGCGTCTCACATCGTTGCATTCAGTGGATGGGAGGGAGGTCGTCTCTTTGGACCTGGCAATGTCTGTTACCTTCCGGAGCAGTCGAATTCCCCAAGCAGGCCGCAATCCAACAAGTTAGTGCACTTTCCACAGTTCATCTGTAATGATTGATAGAGTGTATTTCATGATGTGTTAAATTTCCTCTGAGTCCATAGAAAGTAGACGCATTCATGGTTACCTCGATGGCTGGCTCCAGAAGAGGTCTTCTGAAATATGGGCTCCCAGGAACTTAAAGGTTTTAACGACAGTTTCAAGTAGATAGCATATGAGGCTTCAAATAATAGAAAGAGAGGAGGAAATGGGTCAGGTGTTTCGTTAGGTACAAAGGGGAGCAGGACCTGAGTTAGATGGAACAGAGACTAAAAGTATCCAGAAGGTAATAATCCCTTCAGAATATTTAACACCACTTCTCACCTAATAAATGCTCCCTATCACATTGAGGGTTGTCTATACTTTTTAAAATTTGCCTGTGACAGGGTTTAGCGTGGAGCTCCATCCTTTTCTTGGTTTAGATCGAAGGAATAACTTTAGACCCATTGTACAGGTATTTCCTGACTTGCAACCAATGTAACTTGTGTCCATCCAGACATAAGACCGAATTTTAAAAATACATATGAAAAAGTATAAAATATATGGGGTTTATGTTGCTTTTGAAAAACTATAGCAGGGATACAGGGCATGTAAGAGCCCAAATGTGTGTACTTACATTGTTGGTCGGTGTCCCGGGGGCTGTAGGCTGGGCGCGGTCATCTCGATTCCTGTGTGCATGCCAAGTCTTCAGTTGGCGCATGCACGGTAGGTTCACGTATTGGAATTTGGTTGGCGCATGCGTGAGAGTTAAGGGCACAAATTCAATCTCATCATGGCACCAACTAACAAAGTAAGTGCACACATTTTTGGCTCTTACATGCCCTGTATTCCTGTTATAGTTTGTCAAATACAACATTTGATTAAAAAGTTTGCTTTAAGACTTCAGTACTCCAAGCGCGTGGGCAAAATTTTGACTTGTGTCCATTTCGAGATACGACCAATGCTTCCGTTCCAATTACGGTCAAAGCTCCACATCCAGGTGTGCAAGCAACAAAGGAGTGATCCCTTGGAATTTTCTGCCCCCAGAGGGCTCAGTCATGTGTGTTTGTTCAAAGCGCATAGCTATAGATTACTGGAAATCAAGGGGATTGTGGGCTATACAATCATGATGGAAAATGGTGCTGAGGTAGAAGCTTTGAGAAATGGCTTCAAAGGCCAGGCACATATCTGTTCCCTTATGTGCAGTTTATTTATTATTAATAGATAAAAGTTTGATCATTCACATAGAGCACCATGTGCTTGCACTCACATGTATGAACATAAGAATATAGAGGGTTAGGAGTTGGCTGCTTAGCCCTTCGAGCCTGCCTTGGCTTTTAATATGATCACGGCTAATCTCCTTCACTCTCCCCCCCCCCCCCCCCCCCCCCCCACCAAAAGGCCTCCTCTCCTGTCTCTGCCAGTTCTCTTGTCCTCAATTTCCTGACCTTCCAAAAATGGACCTCCTTTTTTAACCAACCCCCACCCAATCCTCTATTCCTCTGAATTCTCTCTTTTGCATAATGGAGTTTACTGATTTGCCCACTTAGAAGTTAACCCAAACTCGCTTAATCATGTATATCTTTTTTGAGTGTGAGGCCGTTTCAGGTGTGGTCACTGAATCAGGGAGTAGTGGAGTGGTGTAGCAGGTACAAATTCATAAAATTTGAGAGGAATGGGCAAGGTAAATAATCTTTTCCCCAGAGTAGAAAAGTCTAAAACTAGTGGCCATAGGTTTAAGGTGAAAGATTTAGAAGGATTCTGAATGCTAAATTTCTCACACAGTGGTGTATATGTCGTTGTATAAGATTACTCTGAACAGGCAACCCCTGGAATTTTCTCCTAAAATGTTGGTTTTCAGAGATGCCCTTTGTGTAAGATGACCCTCTTCAATTTGGCATTAACTGCTGACCACTAGATGTTGTGAAAAGGAAATCACAATAATTTAATAATGTTATCATCTAAAGGTTTAAATTGTATGTTGATATTTTAAAATAAACCACCGCCAGCTCCTGTAATAGGCTGTTTAAAGTCTGTACAGAGTTAACAGCAGTTGGACCAGATGGATGGACCCTGCAGAGGAGCACTGAGACTTCGCAAATAACTAACGGGGCACGCATGAGATTGTGTCGGAGTTGGCAGGAAGTTGATGGCGGTGTTGCGACTTCATCGTCAATACAAGAATTTTAAATGTTTTGCTTAGGATGACCCAATTTTAAGGTGAAAATTTTGAGGATCATCATATACAACTGTATATGTGGTATGTAATGAACTGCCAGAGGAAGCTAATACAAATGATAATTTGAAAGCTATTTGGACAGGTATGTTTAGAGGGATATGAGCCAAGAGCAGGCAAATAGAATTAGCATAGATAACCATCTTGCTCAGCAAGACAAGTTGCAAGGGATGAGTGAAGGTTCTACGAAGTCCCTGTGGGGAAGAACAGGAAATTGGGGCTGCCTTATCTCGTTCCCCTCATATGCAAGTACAGGTAGTCCTCGGGCTAAAAACTAGTTCCGTTACCTAGGTCTGTCTTAAATTTGGAACAGGTACATATGGTCCTTATTTAGCTTCAGTTAATCAAATGAAACATAATAATGTAGTACATAATAATAAAAAGTAACTACATATGGTCATAAGATCACGATTAAAAATTAATGCTTTAAGCATAAGATGATGAAATGGCTACTTCTTCATGATGCTGGATGATGGCACCACCCCCGACCCTGACCCCATGCCCCTTCTGCATCTTCACTCCTTCATTCGCACCCTCCTCCCTCCCCACTCCTTCATTCGCACCCTCCTCCCTCCCCCCTCGCAGTCCCCTCCCCCTCGCAGTCCCCTCCCCCTCGCAGTCCCCTCCCCCTCGCAGTCCCCTCCCCCTCGCAGTCCCCTCCCCCTCGCAGTCCCCTCCCCCTCGCAGTCCCCTCCCCCTCGCAGTCCCCTCCCCCTCGCAGTCCCCTCCCCCTCGCAGTCCCCTCCCCCTCGCAGTCCCCTCCCCCTCGCAGTCCCCTCCCCCTCGCAGTCCCCTCCCCACTCCCTCTCCCTTCCTCCCTCTCGCCCGCTCCCTCCCGCCCTCTCTCGCCCGCTCCCTCCCGCCCTCTCTCGCCCGCTCCCTCCCGCCCTCTCGCCCGCTCCCTCCCGCCCTCTCGCCCGCTCCCTCCCGCCCTCTCGCCCGCTCCCTCCCGCCCGCTCCCTCCCGCCCGCTCCCTCCCGCCCGCTCCCTCCCGCCCGCTCCCTCCCGCCCGCTCCCTCCCGCCCGCTCCCTCCCTCCCTCTCGCCCGCTCCTTTCCTCCCTTTCACTCGCACAAGTCCCATGGAACAAGGCATCTGATGGCTTGATAAGTTTCCCTGGCCGGTTCAGGATGTCATAGTTTTAGGTGGATAATTCTATTCTCCACTGCAGTATTTTATCGTTTTTGATTTTGCCTCGCTGCTGATGTTGAACGAACCTGATAGTGCGTTGTTTGGTCAGCAGAGCGAATCGCTTACTGGCCAGGTAATGGTGCCAGTGCGTTTGAAAAAAAAATGCGACTTGTACACTTTGGCGTAGTGGCCCTCCTTTCCACAGCTGGAGCAGATTGAATCTTTCGTTGATGGTTTTTCTGATGGTTGCTCAGGCCACAGAAGTTGCACTTTGGGGGTTCTCGGAACACCGCAGCTATGCAGCTAAGGTCAGGTCATTACCAGAGCTGGTCGAGAGCGTCGGGAGGCTTTTGTGGAGCACTGCTGCTGTAGACTGGTTGTTAGTGTAGCAGGGAGGTGGTGTTGTGTCCCAGGATGGCTGCCACTGATGACCATGAGGTGACTGCGTTGTCAGTCACGTAGGCCTCTTATGTTCTGGAGAGCCACCTCCAGTGTACCTCCCAGGTCAACTACTCTCTGCAAGCTGAGTTCCCCTTGCTCCAAAAGTCTCCGTTGTAAGTAATTTGACCTAATTCCTGTGACATAGGCGTCTTGGATCAGGTCCTCTGTATACTCCACGGCAGACACGGCTTTGCATTCGCCGGCTTTGCTGAGTACTTGCAGGGCACAAAGATATTCAGCATATGACTCACCCAGTTATTGTTTTCAAGTCACTAGAAGGTGTCTAGCATAAACAACATTGATTTTACGCAGGTATTGCCCTTTGAGGATGTCCATGGTCTCCTGGTACGTTGTGCCGTTCCTGATCATGGAGTACATCAGGATGCCGATGCCAGAGTGCAGCACTTGCAGTTTGTCGATCTCTGATCGCACAATGGTAGAGGAGGCCTGAAGGAATGCTTCAAAATAGCGCAGCCAGAGTTTGAAGCTGGTAGATGTTTCAGGCGATTGAGGGTCGATCCTCAGTTTTTCTAGTTTGTGGATCTGCTCCATTGTAGAAAACTTCAAGTGAATTAAATTGATATACCATCAACACTCAGGAGTCTATTGTGGAGAAACCAATAGGCTTTAATTCACTTGAGAACATAGCATATTCCTACTCTTCAGATGCCCTGCACTGAGTTGCAGGGGGATGTGGAACAGTCACCTTTATACAGGAGCCAGTGGGAGGGCCACAGGTTCAACTGGCCAATAGGTGTGCTTGACCAGATAATTATAAACTCCAGTGGTTTACCACGGTAACCATGATCAAACCAGAAGTTCATGGTATTCTACTTCTGGTCAGCTTCTCAGTATGTAAGTTTGAATTTTTTGTAAATTGGTCATTTTCAACCTAGGGACTGCCTGTATAGTGTGTTACCACAGGAATGTATGTTGGTACCTTTCCTAATTGCTTTCAATATATGCTTTTAGTGTCCTGCCAGTGAAAGCACCATTTCTTTTTGACTTTTAAATTTTGACATACAGCATGGTAACGGGCCCTTCTGGCCACGAGCCCATGCTGCTCAAATACCCCAATTAACCTAATGCAGGATGGAAGGAAACTGAAGCACCCAGAGGAAACCCACACAGACACGGGGAGAACGTACAAACCCCTTACAGACAGCACCGTATTTGAATCCAAGCATCTGGCACTGTAATAGCACCACATGTAATTTTCAACAGCTTCTATGATTCCTTTCAATAAAGAATTAAGACTCGATGTAGACATTGCTGGCACAGTAGTCCTTCCTTCAGTGCCTTCAATTGGATTTGACCCAGTGGCCATGACAGCTGCATCCAATGTGGGGTGGTTTTGTACAGTGTTCTGTTTGTCTGATAGTCATGTTTGCTGATATGCCCGATCTACATTTCAGATTTAATGAACCCACTGAAATTAACAAAAGTGAAAGGTGAAATATTTTAGGGGTACAGTTGGGGGAATTTTGGCGAGAGTGTGGAACAAGCTGCCAATTAAAGTGGTTGATTTTGATATTTTGAGTGGCAGTGGTAAGGAGGGCTATGGTCTGGGTGCACATCAAAAGGACTAGGCTGAAAATAGTTTGGCATGATTAGATGGGCTGAAAAGCATGTCTCTGTGCTATAGTGCTCCATGGGTGGGGGAGTGTTGGAGAGAACCAGACTTGCTTCATGTATGATCTGCCAGGGAAGTAGTGGAGGTGGGTACAATTGCAATGTTTAAAAGACATTGTACAAGTAGGAGGATAGGAAAGGTTCATAGGGATATGGACCAATCATGGGAAAATGGGATGAGCATAAACAACAATTTGGGTTGGCATAGACAAGTTGGTGTCAGTAGCCCGATTCCATGCTGTGTTATGCTATCAATCTATTTTCCAGTACCTTGGTGACAACTTCCTCTATTTATGCAGAATTTGACCATTTATTTTGCTTCCCACTTCCAATCTTCTTGGCTTGATTCCTTTTTTGGATAATTTCCATAGATTAGTTTGATATACATTACAAGTTTACATTCCACAACTCTTTGTCGCATCCTGAAAAGACACTTCCATTCTCCCAGTTCGCCTGCCTCTGTGTCTTGTTTGCTCTAACAATGAGAATTTTTACATAGCTTTCTTCCTGAACTATAGCCTCCCTTGTACCATTGTTAACAGGCACAATACACGAATATGCAGGAAAAACTATCGGGGTGGGAGGGGGGGGCCCAAAGAGCCTTTTCAGATGAAACAGAGGTTCAGTAGAACCTCTCGGTGTGGATAGATTTGGTCATGGCTTTGCAGAGCACCCTCAGGCAATCTGCCCATTCCTTCTACCTTTAAATCTCCACTCCACCCCCCATATGACCATTTGCCTGCTGTACTGTTCCAAAGATGGCGAGCACAAGTTTGAAGAACACACATCATCTTTTATTTGGCATGAAAATCTGCAGATGATTGTGTCGAGTGCACGTGCAGAAAAGTGTGGGAAAGCTCCTTTGATGGTCTTTTCCTTTCTATGGATGCTGCTTGACCTTCTCCCGCACTTTTGCGCAGTGCACATCTTCTGTCTGATCATATTGCAGCCTTCAAGATGCCATATTGAACTCCCAACAACGAAGCTCTCCCAGTAGGAAGGAGGAGGTGAGGCTCCTTTCATGTCTGTTTCAGCATTTGTTATGCACTCTCTCTCTCTGGGAGGGGAGGACACACTTAACCTGACTTTCCTGGGCATGACTTCACTACTCCTACATTCGTTTGTCTGACCTGATTACTTCAGTTCTTTTCACACTGCCAATAACATCTGAGTTAACCAGCCAATACCATGCGTCAAATCTCAAGGATTGCGCGTTGTGAAGTGACATAACCAGGCAGGCTGAGTAGATCTCAACTGGCCTCTGGGAGATGGAGGTATCAGGTGTCAGAGCCTGGCTGAGTTAACTCTGGATTCGATGCTTGCGGACTCTGCCAGCTCGAGTACTTCGATATTGGTGATGAAGTCACTCCAATGAATGTTAAGGATGGAGCGGAGACAACGCTGATGGAAGTGGTCTAGGAGCCGTAGGTGATGCCGGTAGAGGACCCATGATTCGGAGCCGAGCAGGAGCATGGGTATGACAATGGCTCTGTACACACTGATCTTTGTGTGTTTCTTCAGGTGGTTGTTTTTCCAGAATCTTTTGTGTAGTCTTCCAAAGGCGCTATTTGCCTTGGCGAATAACCAATCACCTTCTGGTGGTGTGAAAGTACAACCTGTTCTCGCATTGTAATTACCTGCAAATAATGGTGAGGTGTGAAAGGCTCCCGTCAGTTTGCCCTGCAAGTTTTCCTGTTTCTGAGAAAGGTTGGCAGTGAGAAAGGGCTTTTGTTTACCGCTCTTCCCCAGGGTCACCCAGTCTTCGACCAGAGACATTAACTCTCTGTCTCTTCCCACAGATGTGGCCTGACTTGCTGAGTGTTTCCAGCATTTTCTATAGTGTTATTAGATCTGGTCCCTGATTTGCTACAACAGGATCTCAAAATTAATTCTGGCATTTTAAAGCTTCCTTTATCCATCTCTGCTCAAACTGCCTGATCATCCTGTCTTTTCATGAAACCAAAGTCCTTCCCTTGTACAATTATCAGAAACACCCTCTGCACCATGGACTTAACATCATGAAAGAGGCTACAATAAACTCAAGGAACAACACATTATATACCCGCTGGACAGCCTCAAACCCAATAGCAGGAACATAGATTTTTTTAAATTTTAGGTAGCCCTCATTGCTATCTGTTATCATTTCTTCTTTACCTAGTCCTGCCACTTTTCCTCCAACCCTTTCTCTCTTTCCCTCTCCCCCAGTAGTCTCTTTCTCTCTCTGTCTCTCACACTTCAGTCTAAAATCCTATTACTTAGCTTTTTTCCAGCTTCTTCCCCTAACCTCTCCCTGTGCACCCCAATATACATAGAATCATACAGCACCATACAAGTCCTTTGGCCTTCAATGTTGACCTATATATTCCTATCAAAAAAAAAAGTACTAAACTTTTTATACCTCATAACCCTCTATTTTTCTTTCATCCATATGTCTAAGAGTCTCTTAAATGTCTCTAATGTTCCAGCCTTCACCACCACCCCTGGCAAGGCATTCCAGGCACCCACAACTATCTGTAAAGAAGAAAAAAAACTTGCCCCTGATATCTCCCCTAAACATTCCTCACTTCACTTTGTACAGATGTCCTCTGGTGTTTGCAGTTCCTGCCCTGGGAAAAAGGCACTGGCTGCCCACCTTATCTATGCCTCTCAGAATCTTGTAGACCTCTATTAAGTCTCCTCTCATCCTTCTATGTTCCATAAAGTCCCAGCTCTGCTAATCTTGCGTCAGAAGACTTGTTTTCAAATCCAGGCAACATCCTTGTAAATCTCCTCTGCACCCTCTCCACACCTTCAAGATGCTTCCTATAATAAGGTTACCAGAACTGAATGCAGTACTCTGTGTTGTCTTACCAGAGACTTGTAGAGTTACAACATGACCTCTCTTCTCTTGAACTTAATCCCCCTATTAATGAAACCCAGCATCCCGTAGTGTTAGGTCTGCTTTGTTCATGAATGAGTGAGACAAACACCAGACTGAGTCGAAATCAGGGTTCTTTGTTCTTTATTACCGGATTGTAACACTTGCAACTAACAATGTTAGTTGGAGAATGCATTCTGCCGTTATCAGCAAAATGGTGATTTTTTTTATACCCTTGGATACGTGCTTAGAACATCATCATATCATTACTTGTCCAATGACTAAAACTGTTGCTATCCTTTCCCTGCTAGCTTCCTGCCTCTCAATCCATCAATGTCTCTCTTATCTTGTAAGTACAAGGATGCATTCACATCTTGTTACAGCCCTGCACAGGGTAACTCCTTACACATTCCCATCTCATGATGTTTTACCTTACAGTAGGTCTTCTTAACTATCCTATCAACCTGCGCGGTGACCTTCAGGGATATATGGATTTGTACCCCAAGGTCCCTGTGTTCCTCCAAACTCCAATCTGACCATTAACCCTGTACTTGGCCTTCTGGTTTGACTTCCAAAATGCATCACCTCACACTAATCTGGATTGAAGTTCATCTACCACTTTTCCTCCCAAATCCTTTCGATGACCATTTGTAACCAATAGCAATTTTTAGCCCCATCCACAGCTCCTCCAACCTTCGTATTATCCAAAACCTTACTGACCCATCCATCTACTTCTTCAACTCAGTCATTTATAAAAATTACAAATAACAGGTTGCAGAACTCCACATTGACCTTCAGGTTGCATACATTCTGTCTACTACTACTCTCTGCTTTCTAAATGCGAGCCAATTTTCAATCCACACAAACAAGGTTCCATGGAAGACATGCCTCATGACTTTCTGAACAAGTCACGCATGGGGGAATCTTCACGAAGCCATGCTGACCATCCTTGAGTAGAGTGTACTTCTTCAAATGTTCGTAAATCCTATCCTAAAGAATAGTTTGGACTTCACTGATGCAAGAGTCACTGGTCTATAAATCCAGGTTTCTCCCTATTACCCTTTTTAAACAAAGGGACCATATTTGCCATTCTTCAATCCCCTGGCACCTTCCCCATGGGCAAGGAGGACACAAAGATCATAACTACTGCCCCAGCAATCTCTTCTCTCAATTGCTACAGCAACCTGGGGTATATCATGTCTAGCCCCGGGGACTTATCAGTCTTGATGTTTTTAAGAGAATCCAACATTTCATTTTCTTTAATCTCAGCATCATCCTATTCTCTTCTAACCTCACCCTGATCAATGTCTTTTTCTCTGGCGAATATTGAAGCAAAGTATTAGATCCTCCACCACCTCCTGGCACATGTTGCCTCCTTTATCCTTAAGTTGCCCCACCTTCATTCTCATCATCCTTCTGTTCTTCGCATACACATAGATTGCCTTGGGGCTCTCCTTAATCCTACTTGCCAAGGTCTTCTCATTCTTCCCACCCCTCCCCCACATCTCTCCTAAATTCTTTCTTAAGTTTCTTCCTGGCTCTGATGTAATTCTCATAGCTTTTATCACCCCCTCCTACTATAGTTTTGATAAAGGGCCCCTGAACAGAAATGTTAACTGACAGTTCATTGCTTGCTCAAGATTCCAGCACCTGTTGTTTTTGTGCTTCTCCAAAGTTAACTGCTGAGAATTTGGAATGATGTTCCAGTCAAGGTATAACCTGCAATTTGTAGTGATTCAGCACAACCTCCTTAGCTTTTGATTTCTGCCTCTATAAAAACAAGCATTCTATGTAGTTTTTTTTGTCTCAACGTATTTATCAATCTCCTTTTTCTTCAAGTAATTTGTTTTGTGTATTTTCAAAAGGAACCTCCGTCACCTCTCCCTTATTTCCTTGCAGGAAGATCTTTTTTAATTACTCATTTTAGTTCCATTTCCTGTTGTGGAAGTTCATTGATGTGTTATCTGCTAACAGATGTAAACACTACACTTTTCTAACGTAAACACCATTTATAAAATGTCGGTCCATATATCCCTGCAAACCTTTGCTCCTGTTGTCTGTGTCAAGATGAAACTTCTGCCTTTCGACCCTACTATCAACTCTTAACTGGGGAGGAAAATGAAGCCTACTTCTCAACTGATTTGATAGCTCTTTGTAGGAAATTTTGTTTGGCAATGCATCTTTGAAGCATTTGAAGATTTTTTAAAAAGTTGAGCTTGTGAACCCCTAGCCCCTGGAGACCTGTGATCCCAGGTTCTGAGGCTGTGAACAGAACCTTCAAGAGAATTAATCCTTGGAAAGTGTACCTGGCCAGGTGCTTAAAACCTGCTCAACTCAACTGGCAGGAGTTTTTGCAGACATTTTCAACCTCTCTCAGCAACTGTCTGAGGTTCCCACCTGCTTCAGAAGAACATCTATTGTACCAGTGCCGAAGAAGAGGAAGGTGACCTGCCTCAATGATGATTGACCAGTGGCACTTGCATCTGCCACGAAGAAATGATTCAACAGGTTGGTTATGGAACAGATCAACTCCTGTCTCAGGACTGACCTGGACCCACTTTAATTTGTTCATTGTCACAATAGATCAATGACAGTTGCAAACTCTTTGGCCCTCTGTTCTGTGTTAGATCACCTGGACCACAGATGCACCCATGTCAGGCAGTTGTTCATTGACTACAGCTTCGTGTTCAATACCATCATACCAGCAAAACATGATCAAATTAAAGAATCTGAGACTTTGTTCGTCTCTCTGGAACTGAATCCTCGACTTCCTCATAATCAAATCCCACTCAGTGCAGATCAGCAACATTACCTCCTCAATGACCATCGACATAGATACTCAAAGGGTGCATGCTTAGTCTCCTGCTCTACTCCCTATGTACCTGTGACTACCGAGCCAAGTTCATTTCCAATGCAATCTATAATTTTACTGAAG
This sequence comes from Narcine bancroftii, assembly GCF_036971445.1. Taxonomy (NCBI): domain Eukaryota; kingdom Metazoa; phylum Chordata; class Chondrichthyes; order Torpediniformes; family Narcinidae; genus Narcine; species Narcine bancroftii. The sequence goes on along the minus strand of NC_091469.1, from coordinate 378,516,998 downwards.
ACACCATTGTTGTTGGTTGAATAACAGAAATGATGAGTCAGAATACAGAATGGAGATCAAGAACCTGGTTGGGTGGTGCCAGACAACAATCTTGCTCTGAATGTCCACAATAGGAGCTTTTTGTGGACTTTAGGAAGGGGAGGCTGAGGAACTACATACCTGTCTACATTAATGGATCAGAGGTGAAGAAGATGAGTACCTTCAAGTTCCTGGGAGTCCATGAATCATTGGGCTCCTCGTGAAGCCAGCATATTGAGGCAGCCGTGAAGAAGGGACCCCAATGCCTGTACTTTTAAAGGCTTCTAAAGAGCTTTGGCATGCTGTTGAATACTTCAGGTGCACTGTGGAAGGTATACTGACTGGTTGTATCATGGCTTGGTTTGGTAATTTGAATGCTCAGGAACACCGAAGGCTACAAAAGTATACTAGATCCATCACAGGCTCTAAACTCCCATCCACTGAAGACATAATAATATTGGTTGTCACAAGAAGGCAACCACATCATAAAGGACCCCCACCACCTTGGTCACAACCTCTTCTTTATGCTACTTTCAGGAAGAAGGTATAGAAGTCTGAAGACCAGCACCTCTAAATTCAAGAACAGTTTTTCCCCAATGACTAACTGGATCTTGAACCTCCCTATACTACCCCAACCATAAACTACTCCAGCACCATAAAAAGATCTCTTTGTACTCTGGAATACTCTACTTTATTTTCTTGCACTGCTGGAACTGTGAATTTATATTACCTATCTTTTATATTTATCATGCTCTCTATTACAGTAATTTAATGTACATCCATTCCCCAACATATGTCCCAGTTCCATTCTGACTGACAGGTCCGATCTCGAAATGGATGTATGTTAGCATGGCATGTAGAAGTCGTATGTATACCTGCACAGCAGTCTTTGAAGTTTAGTACAATAATGGTTTAACAAAAATTCGTTAGAGTTATTTGAATAACACGTGCTTACCGAATGGCAACTGAGATGCTATGATGTCCACAATGCCAGGATGTCATCTGACTGTCACTATTGTACGCACACAGCCGTTAACAGTGGTGGACAAATGACCAAGTGTAATTTTCATGTTTACGCATTTTTTCTTTATTTAAAAAATTTATACAGTCTTTTTCGGTCATATGTACGGATCGTTGTGAGTTGCATAGATCGTAAGTAGGGCAGAGGCTGCACACCATTAGAATTGTACTTGTCAGCTACAGCAAGTAAGAATTTTGGGAAAATGTACATTGAGCTTGCATCAATTACAGTAAACTCATTATTATTTTATAAGGATCTGTTCTATTAAATTTTTGTAAGTTAAATTTAGAAATAGGCCTTTCTAGCCCATGAGCTCATGCCACTCAAATACACCTACAAGCCCCATACGTTTTATGGTAGGTGGGAGGAAACTGCAGTACTTGGAGGAAAAAGGGACAACATACAAACTCCTTATGGACGTTGCCAGATTCAAACCTGGGTTGTTGGGACTGTAATAGTATTGTGCTAACCGCTGCTCTAACCGTGCTGCCCCAATGCCATGAGATGGGTATCCATTTCTTGTATTTTGGTATATTTGCACCATATCTGTCAATTTCTTTATCAAGTGTATGAGGTGAGTTTCTCTTCCCCTGCTAAGGGCTCTCTGCTACTAGGTTGTTTGCTGGAAATTGGGGACAAAAGTTGGGAGTTCTCTGGAGGAATAGGCTTGACTAGTTAGAACTAGAGATTTAAACATCTTTGAACTATTTTGCCTGCATTTCATTTGGTTGTTTCCCAGGAGCTGGATAGTAATACACTGTTAGTTCTTTTAGGCCACTTGATATGGCTGATGCATATGCTGCTTTTGACAGTGATGGAGAGGCACAAACAAATCATTAACATATGGGAATACTCAAAGCTTTGCAGGGAAGTTTAGTTTTAGCACGTTGGGTTTGCTTTAGGTACTATTTCACTTGTAGAGAAATATTTAGCACTGATGCATCCGGATTTATTGTTTTCAGTGTATGCACAAGTAGGTAAGCACCAATGTCTACGGGGTTAGCATAGTGGTCGGTTAGCGCAACACTATTAAAGAGCCAGTTTCGAAACCAGTGCTGTCTATAAGGAGATTGTACATTTTCCCTGTGTTTGTGTGGGTTTCCTGCAGGCACCCTCCAAAAATGTATGCAGTTTATAGGTTGGTATATTTTGCGGAACAGGCTAGTGGGTTGGTTGCACTGTGTGTCACTGCCATTTGTTGTCATTGCAAGGTGATTGAACATGTTCTTTGGCATTCGCAGATGTGCCAGGTATTTGTTTTTTGAGATAGATGTTGTCAGATGCAGGTAACTCCATGTAAGGATCTGTTTAATCTGTCTCAGGAAGGATCGTTGTCCATATTATGCAGAATGCTGTGTACCTTGAATAGTACAGTTGAAGGTTTTGCCTTCATCTTAAAGAACAGATGAGCCTCTGTTTAATGTATTGTCGGGGAAAGGTGGCACATGATGAATTAGAGTTTGAACTCTGAACCATTTAATTCAAACTGTTCCCCGGACTTGCATTTGTGTACCCCCCCTTGTATGGCAGTATGGCTTGAGCAAGAGCCTAGAGACATCAGTAACCCAGTACCCAGCATTTTGTATGCAAGACTATAATTGTTTTAATTTTCAGTTGCAACACTTTTTAATGAGCTTCTACCAGAGAAAAAAAAGATTTATATAAACATGGCCTTTAGAGATGCCGAACCTTTAAAACCTTTACTTGTTATGACTTTAGACCAACAATTAATTATGGTAAATTGCCCAGAGGTCATGCTAAATTCCTACCACATTCCCTCAAGTACAGTGAAAATTGAGCTCTTACATTCAGAATCGACAAAGAATGTACATTCTCTAGAATAAGACTTTTATGTTTTTTACACAGCTGCTGCGTTCTGGGAAATTATTCTCATTTTCCTGTGTAAAAAGCTTGGAACCAGAACAAGGGTGCCATTCCAGTTCCAACTTTTTTTCCCCTCCTAGTCATTTTCCTGGAATACCTGCAATGTAATCTGCATTGGAGGCATTCTGGGACCAACTGGCTAATGAATACGGTGTTGCGGTGATGTGTGATGATGCGTAAAATGCGCAATGTTGCAGATCACTTTTCAAATTTGAGGAAGATTTGCTCAGCTCATTCTGAATGGTGCACAGTGTAATCACGGTGAATTGACAGCAGAGGGATTACATGTTAATTAAGTGCAAATAAAGTGAGCAGCTTCATTCTTTAGTGCTTATTGGAGTAAAATAGTGCAATACTGGAACTTGAAAATTAAAACAGAAAGTCCAGTGACACTCAATGGGTAAAAATTGTTTGATGTCAATGCCCTTAACAAGGGACTGAGAAGGGCCATTGGGCTGGATATGTCGCATGTATATAATGTCACAGTCTACGTCAACCCAGTGGCTCTGTATGTCCAGCGTATGTTATACGTCGCAGTCAACATCGTGGCAATGCTTGTCCTGCCTCTTTACATCTGTCTGAATGATCTGTGGATGACTCTTCATAATGGTAAGATCTCGCGAAGTCTGTGTAAAAATCGTAATAGAGGTGCCTTTTGTTAGTTAATAATCAGCAGGATTTTTACAGCAAGAATTCCAAGTTTTTATGTTGTTGCATTATATAAATATATTTTCCATTGCTGCCTCAGGAGGAGTGATTGATCTTGTTTGCAACTCATTCTCAAGTAAGACCACAGTGTCTAATGTTTAGTATTGCAGTATGTATAAAGGTGGCTGAACAAGACCAATCTGAGTTTGAAAATCCCTTTCACACAGGTGTCAAAAAGGAGGGGTGTAGGTGGAGTTTATCTTGAGTCCATCTCTGAGAGATGGGTGTTGTGATGGAAGATGACCATTACATTGACCTTCATCGGGTCAATGGTGATGCTGCCTCTTGTCATGGAAGGAAAAGCTTGAGTGTTTGCAGTGAAGGTGGAGGATAAGGCAACTTGAAGATAGCCGGGGAACTTGGAATTACACGACACCACATGCAGAGTGTTGCCACAACTACAATTGCAGTATTTTTCAATTAATTCTTGCTCAGCATCTGGCCAAGTGGAGAGGTCAGACAGGTGTTGGGTATTTTGGAGAAGATGAGAACGTAGCGGGGCCTTGACACTCTGTAAAAGAGGAGAGTATTTCTGAATTTCATTCAGTGTGAAAACAGGTCCTTTGGCTCACTGAGTCTGCACTGGTCATCAATACAGTTATTTTACACCCATGCCACTTATTTTCTCCATCTTCACTCTCGTGCTCATCTGCATATGAGGGAGAATCTACCAACTCTGAGTTTTAAAAAAATCACAGTTGGAAGAAATGCAACCAAAAAAAGCCCTCATGGCCACAGGAAGAACGAGGAAACTCTGTGCTGGAAGTGCTTGGGATCAGGAAATTAATCTGGATCACTGGAGATGTGAGGCTGTAATTAGATGATGGAAACAGAAAGACTCTTCAATATCTGTAAATCTCTTTCACCATTCAACTAGATCATGGCTGGATCATATCATAACTGTGTTGGCACAGGGATCTTCCATGTTATAGAACAGGGGTGGGCAACCTTTTATTTTTTAATTCAGGCATATAGCATGGTAACAGGCCATTTCAGCCCATAAGATGGTGCCACCTAATTAAGCTTACCCCCCAGTACTCATGGGTTGAAATACCCCGTTACTGTGCTGTATGTCTAAATTAAAAGACTGCCAAGACCTGTTCTAGAACATACAGGCCCTTTGGCCCTCGATGTTGTGCTGACCCATATATTTTAAAAAAAATACTAACTCTCCCTACCTCATAACCCTCTATTTTCCTTCCATCCATGTGCCTGGCTAAGAGTCTCTTAAATGCCCCTAATGTTTTAGCCTCCACCGCCATTTCTGGCAAGGCATTCCAGGTAACCACAACTCTCTCTGTTGCGGGGGGGGGGGGGGGGGTGTGAAATCCTTACCGCTGAACTTCCCTCCCTTCACCATGTGTATATGTCTTCTGGTGCTTGCTGTTCCTCCCCTGGGAAAAAGACACTGGCTGTCCACCCCATCTATGCCTCTCATAATCTTGTAGGCCTCTAAGTCTCCTCTCATCTTTGCTCTAAAGAGAAAAGTCCCAGCTCTATTAACCTTGACTCGCAAGTCTTATTTTCCAATCCAGGCAATATCCGGTAAATCTCCTTTGCACCTTCTCCATAGCTTCCACATCCTTCCTATAATGAGGTGACCACAACTGAACACAATCCTCTTAAGTGTGGTATCACCACAGATTTGTAGAGTTACAACATGACCTCTTGACCTTTGAACTCAACCCCCCCTATTAATGAAGCCCAGTATCACACAGGGCTTCTTAACTATCCTATCAACCTGTGCGGCGACCTTGAGGGGTGTCTGGATTTGGGCCCCAAATCCCTCTGTTCATCCACACTCCAAAGAAACTGACCATTAACCGTGCACTTAGCAGTCTGGTTTGTCCTTCCAAAATGCATCACCTCACACGTCCAGATTGAACTTCATCTGCCACTTTTCCACCCAACTCTGCATTCCGTCTATATCCTTTCGTAACCTACGACAGCCTCCAGCTCCATCCACAACCTCGCCAACCTTTCGTAAAATCTGGAAACTTACTGACCCATCCTTCCACTTCTTCATCTAGGTCATTTATAAGTCACAAAGAGGCCCTGGAACAGATTCTTGCAGAACTCCACTAGACCTCCAGGCTAGACACTGACCTCCAGGCTGAATACTTTCCTTCCACTACTACTCTCTGCTTCCAAAAAGATATTGTTCCCATGTAATGCTGTAATGGCAATGTTGCCTCTGGTATGGAACCAGGAGAGCAGGGAGTGGAGATACAGCACTGTTCTGAAGGGTTCAACCATCTGGTAATAAAGCTGATGGCTCTGTATAATCTTTAAACGGTCTGATAGAGGAGCCAACTGTGTTATTTTAAAGTCCTGCAGATATGGAGTCTGTGTCCAAGATGGCGGCGCCTATGGTCGGCAGCGGCCAGGAGGGTTAGCGTACTCTGGGGGGAGCAGCAGTTTGGTGCAGGGCACCATAGGAGAAGCAGGGAAGGTAGCCTATAGGATGGTGACCATACTGGAGGATCAACAAGGGGCCCAGCACCCTGAAGGACTCAGAGTGCTACAGGCTGTTGGTGACTTGCTGTGGAAGGACCCACACAGGCTGCTGGAGACTGGCTCCTGGGAACCAGATACCTGAGCTGAGATTTGAGAGGGTGCTAAGGGCAAGAAGGGCCTCGGGTGCTGAAGGCTTCCTGATTGTGTTGGAGGTGTGAATCTGGAACTTGGGTTGCCAATGAATCAAACAAAAGTTTTTGCGGTTGCAGGAGCACTGGAGGTGGTCCCTGGGCACTCAGTGACTCTGAAGAGACTGTTTCTCATAGTGTAAGGGGTACCAGGCAACACTAATGGTGACTCTTTGTCTACCTTACGGCAGGCACAAGGCAATTTTATGTAATATATGTTCTGTAATATTAATCTGAGACAGATTAAACAGATCCTTACATGGAGTTGTTTATAGGACCTGCATCTGACAACATCAATCTCAAAAAATAAATACCTGGCACATCTATTACATGACAATAAAGGAACCTTGAGAAGAACATTAACTATATTCATTGTGTAGTTGACAAGACACCTGTCAGAACTGGCTTGTACTCCCAGAGGATTTAAACATAGCATATGATCAAGGAATTAAATAATACCTGCAGTATAATTCAAGATTATTTTATTGGCATGTAATAAAAGAGAAAATGTAATATTACACAAAACTTCCTTTAGTCTGAGGTCAGGCAGACTAGCCCCTTTAACACCGTGGGTACATGTGGGTTGAATAGGGTAATTTAGTGGGTCTGTAGTTGGTAATCACGTGGTGGGAAACGTCCCAACCGGGCAGGGCGAGTTGAAATCAACTGGGCTCTGACTCTTGGTTAACACATTAATCACTCTGTGGCATTGGGAATAGACTACTAGAATTACCAGTAGTGCATGAATGTTTGCGTCAGTCTGCCAGTTGGCTGCACTGTGAAATATAACCGTGCAGTCAGCGTGGCTGTCAGAGCGGGGCTGTCAGAGCGGGGCTGTCAGAGCGGGGCTGTCAGAGCGGGGCTGTCAGAGCGGGGCTGTCAGAGCGGGGCTGTCAGAGCGGGGCTGTCAGAGCGGGGCTGTCAGAGCGGGGCTGTCAGAGCGGGGCTGTTAGTGCGTACCTGTGGTTTAAATCATCACAAGATTATTTTTAATACCTAATACAGGAACACAATCCTTTATCTGGAACCCTTGGGGTACAGTGTGTTTCAAATTTTGGATTTTTCCAGATTTTGGAAAGCCCACCAAAATTGTGCTGCTGTATCCATCCCAACTCCTTCCAGCTGCCGCCCCCAACCGCTGGTTCCTCGGCCACCTGTCCGTTTCCCCCAAGCGCGGTCCCTCGGCTGTCTCCCCGACTGCCAGTCCCTCGGCCGCCCGGTCGCCGCCTCCCAAACCGCAGGTCCCTCGGCCCCCACCAACTGTCACTCCCTCGGCTGTCCGGCCGCCTCCCCCAACCACCGCTCCCCACTTACTGGATTTTGGAGCTTTTCGGATTTTAGATGTCCGGATAAAGGATCATGTACCTGTACAAGATAATGCTATGTAAATTGTTATTATACTCTATTGTTTAGGGAATAATGACAAGCTGGTCTGTAGGTTTGTCCGAAGTTTGAACAGTCTGAAGCCCATTGTGGTAGATTTTCCCACAGTCTTTTAAACATTGAGCACGTATGTCTTACTAAACTGTACACATTTCCTCCCCCCCCCCCCATGGTCTTGTATACATTGAGTGCATATATCTTATTAAACTGTGCGTTTTTTCCCCCACTACCTTATAAACAGTGTGTATGTGTGTTATTCTCGCTGCAATCTTTCTGCTCTGCAAGTACTGAACATGTCACTTGTGATGTCACTGCTGGAGGCGAGGATTCCCCCCCAAAAATGCTGGGTTCCTGATGAACCAGGTAAATTGTAGTGCAGTGCAATGGGAAAGGCTCTCTGGGTGCAGCATGCCCAGTAAATTTACCCACTTCCTAGAAGGATTGGCAGTGTGAAAGAGGCTAAAGAGGCACCATCAGTATTGCCCGATGCCCCTTGCAGTGTGAAGGAGAAACAAATGAGCATCTCTTCCTAGTCGCTGAGTGTCCATGGAGTCACCTCCAGCTCTCTCGCAGCTTTTTGCAGCCACACAGGCCCCTGTTCTATCTATTGGTAAACCTTCGATACAATCAGGAAGCCTTCAGTGCCTGGGACCCATCAGGAGCCCTTCTTGCCCTCTGCGCCCTCTTGAATCCAGGTTCCAATGAGCCAGTCTCCATCAGCCTGCAGTCTATGTGAGTCCTCTGACCTCAATAATAATTCTACTTTGATAAAAATTCAGAACTCTTCCATATTCTGTTGTTCCTGCTAACAAAACATGCTAAAACAAACTTGTTTGTTCCCTCAGTCTCTTGTGGAATATCGTGTATTCAATTCTCTTGTCTGAAAATTCTCTTTGCCATGAATAGCATGAATTGCTTTGTTTATTGGCAATAACTTGCATTTTGGGCTACTGAATACTGCAATGAATTTTATAGCGACAAGGTGCAACGTAGTGTCAATGGCATATTTGGTTCTATCAACCAGGGATGGATTTCTAGATATTTGTCTCAATACACTCCACAAAAGTGCTGGACAAACTCAGCAGGCTATGCAACATCCATAGAAAGCAAAGACATAGGCCATATTAACTCAGTTAAAATGAATATTTTACCAAAATTTTTATTTACTTCAATCATTACCAATTTTTATTTCTCTTTCTTTGACACGTTGGGATCATTTATTATGTCATATATATGGCAAGGAAAGAAACCATTATTAAATAAAAGTTATCTTCATAATACAAGAAATGATGGAGGGCTGTCGTCACCTAATTTTAGATTTTACTATGGGCTAGGAACATAAGGAATATGTTATTGTTGTTACAGTTTAATAATAGAGGTGTTTGTCCCAATTGAAATGGAATTGAAATCCCTTAAGAATACCTCCTTATGGGCAGTTTTAAGTTCACCTATTCCAAACGTGATCAAGAATTTAATATTGAAACAGAGACTGAAGATTTGGAGTCAATTGAGGATTTTTTTGGGAATTTTGGGATTTATATTTACTAGTCAATTTCTATTTAACCATCTATTTCAACCTGCTATTTTAGATGCAAGCTTTGAAGAATGGAATTGGCTAGGAATGAAAACTAAATAAAACTATCCAATAAAAATTTGCATCTTTACAACAATTGATGATGAAATTTAATCTGCCAAATAGACATTTTTAAATTCTGAAATGACACATTTTATTTGTTCTAAACTTTCAGTATTTCCACACCTTTTGGATCTGAATTTCATAGACAGACTTTATGATTTACAATTTATACATAAAGGTACAATATCTGCTTTATATTATAAAATATTGAATTTAAAAACAATCTCTTTCATCAGGATCAAAACAGAATGGGAGAATGATCTTAAGGTCACTTTCAGAAAAAAAGATTAGATTTCAATTTTGGCCCTGATTTCTGTGTCTTGGCACAATTTGATTCCATTTAAGGTGGTGCTTAGAGTACTCTTTTCTAAAGTTAAGCTCACTCGAATTTACCCAGATATCAACTCAGTGTTTTGAAGCCTCTTTGATACGTATGTTTTGATTTTGGCCCAAATTGTCAGAATATTAGACTGATATTTTCAGAACCTTTTCTGCCATCTTTGGAATCGATCTAGAACCATATCCGTTAATTGCAATGTTTAGTTTCTCCAGGGATGTGAATGTAAATTTAATGTCTAACCAAAGACAGGTCTTAGCATTTTTTACACTACTGGCTAGAAGAAGAATATTTCTGAAATGGAAAGAAGATTTCCACCCATGCATAGTTAATGGTTACTGGACATCATGTCCTTTCTAAGTTTGGGGGGAAATATCAGACATAATGTTAAGAAGATGAAGATCTATTTTGATAAGACTTGGGGTCCATTTATGGCTTTCTTTCACAAATAGAATGATCAAGGTGCTGTCAATGGGCATGCTTGGTCGGATCTACAGAGGCTGTTGCTCGATTTTAAGTCTGCTTAGAAGACTTGGTTGGTAGCTGGGGTGAGGTTAGAAGAACCAATTAAAAAAAATCTTTTCTTCTTATACTATTCAATATATGCATGGATTGGAATTTGAGTCTATTTATTATTATTTCTATATAATATGATACCAATCAAAATATATATTTAATTTGTATGGACTTAACAATGTATCTGTTTCATGATAAAACTTTAATAAAAATAATTTTAAAAGAAAGAAAGCAAAAGCAGTTGGGTGTTTTGGGTTTGAGCCCTTCTTAGGAAGTGATTTATGCTGACAGGTTATTTGCACCCCAAATGACTAATTTGAGATTAATTATGACTGAAAAGAAACTTGTTATTTTACAAAAATAATGGATGTCTTGACATCTCAGAAGCGAGGGCTGTTTGTTCTTGGGTTTTATCATTCACAGCTTAGTTTGCTTTCATTAGTTCCATTTGTGATGTGCCTTGGGAGTTTTCCTTTTAGGTTCCAGGTGTTGCATGCATTCAGATTCTTAAGTTATTCACAGTTGTATTAAGCATTTGCTATTGTAGCAGTATTTTTAAATAACCATGTTTTTATGAACTTAATTTGCCCCTGAGGAAAATAATTCTTGATTTATTTGGTGCCTTGTCACTCTTTCATGATGCCTCAAATGTTTTACAATTAGTCAAGTCACCTTTATTTATTGTTCATACCATGCTCACACGGTAAAGACGAGATAGCATTTCTCCAGGATCACGGAGCATATTTACAATAAGAATATAAGTTAAAATAGAAGTTAAACACATAAAATATTAAATGTTATACTGTAAGAGCCCCGGTACCAAAGTACACTATCGACATATGTTCTGGGAGTTCAGGAGTCTGATGGCCTGGGGGAGAAAACTATTGCCCAATCTGGATGTATGGGCCCTAGAGCTGCAGTACCACCTACCAGATGGCAGAAGGGAGAACAGTTTACGTGAGGGATGTGTGGGGTCCTTCACAATATTTATTGCCTTTCACCTGCATCAAGTGTTGTAGATGTCCTTCATGGTAGGAAGAGACCCCCCACTGTGATCTTTTCCGCTGATTTCACTATCCTCTGCAGAGTCTCGCAGTCCAAGGTGCTACAGCTTCCAAACCAAGCCGTGATGCAGTTGCACAGGATGCTCTCAATACATCCTCTGTAGAATGTAGTGAGGATGGAGGGTGGGAGATTAACTTCCTCAGCCTTCGTAGGAAGTAGAGGAACTACTGGGCTTTCTTGGCTATGCAGCTGGTGTTAAGGGAACAAGTGAGATTCTTCACCAAGTGCATTCCAAGGAACTTGATACTCTTGACGACCTCAATGGTGGTGCCATTAATGGTCAGCAAAGCAAGGTCCCCCTGGGCCCTCCTGAAGTTGACATCATCTCCTTTGTTTTTTTAAAATATTCAGATACAGGTTGTTGGCTCTGCACCAGTCCGTTAGCGACTGCACCTCATCTCTATACACTGACTCCTCATTCTTACCAATCAGGCCCACCATGGTCGTGTCATCAGCGAACTTGATGATGTGGTTTGATTTGTGTTTAGCTGTACAGTCGTGGGTCAGCAGAGTGAACAACAATGAACTAAGCACGCAGCCCTGGGGAAGCCCCCATGCTCAGTGTGATGGTCTTGAAAGTGCTGTTTCTGATCCAGACTGCTTGAGGTCTCCCCGACAGGAAGAAATCAAGAATCTTAATTGCAGAGGGAGGTGTTTAGACCCAGCAGGCTCAACTTCCTTATCATGTACTGAGGTATGATTGTATTGAATGCCGAATTGAAGTCAATAAATAGCATTGGTTTCCAGATGGGTAAGGGCGGTGGGAATGGCATCAACCATGGAGCGGTTTGGTCTGTATGCAAACTGCAAGGGGTCTAGTGATGGTGGCAGCAGAAGTTTGATGTGCCTCATGACGAGCCTCTCAAAGCACTTCATAATGATGGAATCATCTTGGTATGCTTTAAGGGGTGTATGTTGACGAAAGCCCTGACAAAGCTATATTGTTCACTTTGAATTTACTGACTCAAAATTTAGATCAAGATGCAATTTAGTGTAATTGTACTAAAACAATGTAATATTACATGAAATTGCCTTTGCTTGCTGTAAGGCAGACAGATTTTCCATCAGCAAAAATTGCCTAAAGCACCTCTTACAGTTAGAGAAGGGAAGCAATAGAGGGTCGCCCCCAGAGTTACCGAGTGTCCGTAGATTCACCTCCAGCACTTCTCCAACCTCAACAGCCTCCCAGAGTCTAGTTCAAAACTTTGGCAACCCGAGCTCCAGAAACGAACCTCCGACACGGTCAGGAATCCTTCAGTGCCTTCGGCACTCTCTCACTTCCCAGTTCCGGTAACTGGTACCCCTTCAGCCAGTCTCCAGCAGTCCGCAGCCTAGCGTGAGTCTCCCAATGGCAGTATCCAGAAGTCCAAAGCCTATGTGGATTCATTCCTCAACTCGAGTCGCCAGCAGCCCACCGCATGCATTTGTCTTGCAGCCGCAGAACTCCCCTCACTAGTCCGCTGCTGTGGTCATTGTCCCCGTGGGTCATCTCTCTGCTTCTCCCTCTCAGATGAAGGATAGTCTCCTCGTTTTCTGGTACCCTGCGCCAGTCTGACACTCTCCTGGAGTCTGCAACCTTTTGTAGTTGCTGCCGATCATAGGTGCTGTCATTTTGAGTGCAGTAGAGAGGTTTTAAATAAAACGGCCATCAGCTCCTTTAACGGGCTGTTCAAAGCCTGTGCAGCGGTGACAGCATTTGATTGCGTGGTTGGACCTAGGCAGGAGCACTCCTTACTCACCGTGGGTCCACACCAGCGTTAGCGCTGCTGTTAGAGCGGCTCTGGCAGCGTTGCTATTTTAAGTCCAATTAATTATCTCCAATTAAGGCCAATTAATACTTGGATTCAGAATATTTAAAAAATTCATAGATAATTAATGTGTCTTGGTTCCCAAACCTGCCTCTTGTGTTTTGGGTAAAGTTATCAGTTGTTTGCTGTAGCATACCAACTGAGACATGGCAGATTTATAGGAATCTATCCTGGGCAATGGGGGTTTTCTCAATTATTGGTATTGGATCTGCAGTGCATCATCTCAAACCTAACGCTTTAAAAGTTCTATGGATACAAGAGTTCTGGAGAAACTCAGCAGGACCTGCAGCGTCCATAGGAGGCAAAGAAACCAATGCTTGGGCTATGGAAGTTGCAGGACCTGCTGAGTTTCTCCAGCACTGTTGTGCAGTTCCTACAATCACAGCATCTGCAGACTTTCTTGTTTCGCTCCAAAGGCTTGTTGAAATTGTTCTTCCAGTTAAATTAGGATTTTCTTTTGTCATAATAACAATGGGACTTTTTTTAATGAAGTTCCTGTTTGGCTGCAGTTTGGATACTTCTGCAAATGTGTATGACAATAAACTCATCGTCATTATCAGTAAAACAATTTTCTCACAAGTATCTTGGGCTAGGATCATTTTCTATTTGTACCTGTTTTCCTTCACATAGAATTGAAACAGTAATTAATTATTCTCATGAAGCAGTGTTTATTCTTTCCTTTTGATTAAATACATTGGGCCTGGCCTCATAATTTAACAGATTGGATATTCACACTCATTATTTCCTCTCTCACTGCTAAATGCAGCAAGTGTTTTGAATACTTGAGGATAAGGGTGCTTTGCGATGGTGGCCCTCCCACCTAAAACCACGTACTCTAATATCTAAGGTAATGGCGTCTACACTGACTCCCGCCTTGATAAAAGGTCCTCATAGAGATCGCTGATCCATAGATCCTTCTGGCGAGTCTCTCCTTTTCAATGTCATTTGCTGGCTTGAATTAATTTGGCTTAGAGCTGCGTTTATCAGGGGCTCTGGCTTCCTGCCACAGTGACATCAGACCATTTGAAGAACTAGCTAAAAGAATGGTCACAGCCAACCTGGATGTAGTAAACTGAGCTTGCAAAATGTTGGAAAGCATTTGCTCCGTGCATATGTAAAGTTTAAATTGGATGTTATTTTTGAAACATTGAAGGAAGACAAAGATGGCTTTGACTATTCTGCTGCCTTATATTAAACATGATGTTACAGTCACAGCATTTTTACTCTGGTTGATTGTACTGAAGTCGATTAAAGTGCTGTCCTCTCTGAAGGGAGGAACAGGGAACAGGGATCAGCAAAGCAACATCTGGCCAGCTGCATTTTGTGTGGTGCATGTTTCAGAGTTTGCTCCATTGTATAAAGGTGATGTTTGTTCTTCATTACAAAGGCAAGCTTCCATCAGATTCATTTGATCTTTATGCAGCTATGGGGCAATAACTTTGTGCCTGTTTTAAATACAGTATTGTGATCGCTCCTAATGCTACATAAATTTCAAATTGGGCACCCTTTGTGGAAAGGAAGGAAAGGTTTGCAAAAAAGCACAATTGTCATTGCTTTAGATATTGAAGAAGCAGTTGTACATTTGGATTCTTAATTTTCTGAAAATTTAAGCAGCTTGTGAAATTATTTGAAAGGATTTTTTCATTGATCTAAATCAAAATAGGTTAAAATTTTGGCCACTATTGAAAAGCCCATGCTACTTTGAGCTGGTTCACAGTACATATTTATTAATTGAATCGCTAAAATAGAACAGCTCCTCTGAGGTGGGAGTAACTAAAGCATCTTGAAAATCCATCAACATTGCTTTCTCAGATGAGTCATTCTGAGCATTTTTATGATTAGATGCACATAACTCCTTATACTCCTGAACATGTATGACTCCGACTTAATTTTCCTTCTTGTGAGATGTGCTGTTAATTGTATTGTTTTCTTGATTGGGCAAGATGGGAGAAATGGTGTCTATCACTCTATTTTCTTTCAAGTTTCTACTGCTGGAAATAAATGTTGTTTTCTCCACCCCAGTCTTATAAGCCATTGCCCATGTTGTCTTGAACAGCATCCCAGTTCCCATTGATTGTCCCATATTTGTAATCTTCTGTCAACCTGATTTGATTGCTGAGCCTGCATTATAATAATCTGCATGCATTGAGATGAAGGCAGGAACAGTGAACATAGCTGTCTGTACTCTGAAGCCCAGCATAAAAGATTAACTATGCAAATATCCCACCTGACCTTGTTTCCAATGTGGTTTTGATTTTGCATGCTACTTGGAAAAAAAAAATGGGAATAAACACTAATAAAATTATCATGGGAAAGTGTAAGAATTTTGGCTCCAAGCACGTTCCCAGCCTTCAGATGGGCCTATTTACACAAGCAGGTAACCTGATGGTACAAATACTGAGAATTAGCAATGCTGTATGAGCAAAGTGCAATCTGCTCCCTTCCATTCTCTCTCCTCCACCCCCCCCCCCCCCATATAAACAGTAATACATTAAAGGACCTGTTTGATTTGGTGCTGGTATAAACATTCATTAATTATTTTGGCATCATCAGTATGTGTTTAAGCTACTGATGTTTTGTTGTCCATTTTTAGGAAGATAAAATTGTTTGGATTTGGCTACAGATGCATTCCATTAATTTGATTGTATTTAATTGCAAACTGAATACATTGATCAACTCTGGTTGCGATATTCCATCGTGATCATTAATTCACCTCCACTGTTAGTCCAGTTGACAAATGTGGGGGCTTTGTGGAGGCAGCACTCATTATCATCTGATTGATTCATTGGGGAATAAGGAACAAAAAAGAACCATTTTCCTATTTTTAATTGAGATCAATGAAAACTGTTGAAGAAACCAAGTAAAAAGCAGGATGTTTCAAAGCCCCCTGCAATTTTTGTCCGAGGTTGCACCCAGCAGTGTCCTGCGTGTTAGACCCCTGGAGTTTGACATTCCAAGCTGTAAGGCTGTTGCTAAGGTATTTGAAAATGCCTTCAAACATGCACAGCATGGGGTTATTCTGTAAAGCTGATTAATTACTAAATTAAGTGAACCCAGCAACGCCCTCATTTCCAATCACCAGTTTTGTATTTGACAGTGTCAGTACGCTGGCATTCCAGCATATAATCATTTGAGTCTCATCTCCTGTAAGAGATGGCGAGTGGAAACTTGCCCATTGTAATAGATGGTAATGTTAAATTTGGTGGGGAGCACGCTGGCACAGGAGTGAATCTACTTTGCTCTCCCCCCTATTCGATTGGGCAATGATACACGAATTAGCGGTCATAAACGAGGGGTGGGGTACAGTGAGGAATAAACAAAGTCCAGCAGGTATTTGATTCAGCACAAGTTTCTCTTCACCGTGGCTCGACCTCTTTCTGAAAGTGTACCAGACGTTTTACTTCATCTCGTCCCTGACTGTGCATTTTATCAATCTCCACAAATATTTAGGCAAGTTTTCAACGTTCAAAATATGGAATTAATCATAACCACTGAGATCTATTAACCTCGGAATAAAAAGGAGCAAAGATTCTGGAAACACTCCACTGCTCCAAAAGCAGCAAGGCATGGGAATAGAGACAATGCCCTTATCCACTGGCATCTTGTCCCAGGAACTAATGGGGAATTAGCCGGTTAAAAGTCCAGTGGAAAAGGAAAACAATCAGCCCGCTGGCGTCAAATCAAGCCCGGGATTGACGGCCTTGACCCCTAGTCATTTCCCTGGCATCAGCGGATGCTGGTGTGCTGATTAAACCAGTGGGAAAAGGACAACTTCCTTCCATGCCATTTAAAGGTAGACACTTGATCCCCAATCAGTGTTCTGGTTAAAGGTGGCCCAGTGGAAACAGCACAAACGGCTTCCTATCCCGGGACACGAACTGGGATGCCAATGGGAAAAGTGCTGATATTTAAGGCCTAAAACTTATTCCAAACTGAAATATTAATTTTGTTTCTCTCTCTAATGGTACTGCCTGGTTTACTTAGTTTCTAGAAATTTCCCCCCATATTTCCAGGATCTCTATCTTGTTTCATTGTAGATGATTCATATCATGGTACAGTATCCTGTTCACACCGCTTTATGTTGGTTAAATAAAACACAATTTTTGAATGTTATTTTGTTGTTGCAGCTCGTTTATCCAGCAGACATGATCAAATGCCCAGAGAGTGACTGGTCGACGCTTTAGTTGTGGCGGTGTTTTTGGATTACCATATATGCCATTGTATAGGATGATCTTCAAAACTTCAAATTTTCACCTTAAAATCGGGGTCGTCTGACATAAAGGGTTCAAAAATCTTGACGACAGTCACAACTCCACTGCCATCTTCCTGCAGGCTCCAGTGCAATCTCGTGCATGCCCCATAGTTACTTACGAAGTCTCAGCTCCTCCGTGAGGTCTGTCCATCCAGTCTTACTGCTATCGGCTCGTGCAGGCTTAAAACATTCTGTTACAGGAGCCAACAGTGGTTTCTTTTAAAATATCCAAATAAAATTTTAAATTTTAAATGAGAATTTGTTTTTAAAATATTTTGATTTGCTTTTAAGAGCTTCCACTGGCCAGTGGTAAGTGCCAGATTTTGTTTGGGGGGGTGGGTGTTGTCTTATGCAAACGGCATCACTCAATACCAACAATTTACATGGAAATTCTGGGCCGCCCTATACAGATTCATCCTATACAACGGCATATACTATAGTTATTATCTGGCATTCTCCATGGCATGTGTGCATCCATTTAGACTTGATTGTAGGTAGATTTGGACTTGGCTTGAAACATCTGCCTTGAAGCAGGTTACCATCCTTTTACTCAAACCTTGCGTGTGAATAAGAACCCTCAGGCAGAGCACTGGGCCGACCATTAGCTCCAATATAGATTCAAAAGTGACTCTAAATGCTAATTTCATCTACAAGAACTCCATTGCCAAAGCAGGGTGATTTAGCACAGAAGCAAACTTTCAGCTCCACGAAGTCCATCGAGTGCCCACTTACACTGGGCAGTCAAACCCTGCTTGACTGTTTCCTTCCCTTATCTCAGAAGTGAGAAGACTTAACCTGTTAACCTGTGCATTTCTGGGGTAATGGGGTGTGGGAGGAAACCCACACAGTCACGGGTAGAATGAGCAAACCTCACAAGGACAGCACCGGAGGTCCCTGAAGCTGAGGGGCAGCAGCTTGACCCACTGAGCCACTGGGCTGTCCTTTTGAAGTACAGTCACTCATGTGATGTAGAAAATGACAGCAGGTTGCCCACACCAAGCTCCCACAGCAGCAATGGGGTAAAGCCCAGGAAATGTGTTTATTGTGATATCATCTCAGAGGGCAAATAGCTAATAATCAAATTTAACTACTTTTTAAAAAAAAAACATAGTAAGAGGCCTTTCTGGCCTATGAGTCTCTGCTGCCCAAATTAACTCAACTGATTAATGTTTTATGTTTTTGGAGGCTGGGAAGAAACTGGAGTAACCAGACAAAACCAGGGGAAGGTATAAACTCCTTACAGATGGTGCCAGATTCAAACCTGGGTCGCTGGGGTTGTCACAATGCTAACTATAATTAATGCCTGGAATCTATCATAGTCCCCTAAGAGATAATGTCTTGATTAATATCTCATCTGAAGGGTGACACACAATGCAATGCATAACACCCTCCATAAAACACTGAAGTGTCAGTCTCTGTTTTTTGTGCTTGGGCATCATTGTTTCAGGTCAGGACCCTTAATC
This sequence comes from Narcine bancroftii, assembly GCF_036971445.1. Lineage (NCBI taxonomy): Eukaryota > Metazoa > Chordata > Chondrichthyes > Torpediniformes > Narcinidae > Narcine > Narcine bancroftii. The sequence continues at coordinate 378,498,262 of NC_091469.1, read as the reverse complement.
TATTTTAGGATAAAGGGTCCCGACCCAAAATGTTGTGTGACCATATCTCTCCATGGATGCTGCCTGACCCGCTAAGTTTCTCCTGCAGCTTTTTATTTGCCCTAGGTTCCAGCACCTGCAGATTGTGTGCTTCTCTTATTTTGAGTGTTGCAGATTTGAGAGCATTCCAATAAACTCCTGATGTGGTCAGAAGTCACTGTCCTGATGACCGAGGTTTGATCTGGCCTCTTCTGTGTGTGTGTGGAGTTTACATGTTCTCCCTATGACTGGGTTTCCTCTGGAGGGCTCTGGTTTCTTCCCACATCCCCACAGGCGTGGGGTTAGCAGTTTAATTGCCCCCAATGTAGGTGGATTATAGCATCTGGTAAGGGTGGTGCAACTGATGGGAATGTTAGGGAGAATAGGTTGCAGGAAAAATTATTGGAGGCGTCAGAATGCTGTGAATGCAAGCTTAAATTTGTTAGGCTGAATTACATCCTTCTTTGTCACAAGGAAATGCATGGCTCATGGTGGTTTAAAGGAGAGCAAAGAGGAGGTGAACGAGCATCTTGTCACAGATTCCCAGCCAGTGAGCTGTTCCTGTAACCACAGGACTTGACCCTTCCAGTAAAGTTTCATAAATTAGTGATTCTCCCCTTCCTTTAAAGCAAGGATAAGGCTGGTTCCACCTTAGGCTCCTTAGCCATATCACTCTGCCAGGATGACTTCAGGCAATCAGGACCTGCATTCGAAGAGATTCAAGAGAGAGCAGGCAACTGCATGTGGAGGATCAGTGTTTATGCAGGTTCCTCCCACCCCTCATCCACCTTTCAAGGGCAGCACACACGATGGCTATGTCAGAGCAGACGGCAACTTCTCGGCCTCTCTCTTCTCTGATGGGACTTTCATTCTTTCTTGAACTTTTCTCCTTGTTTTTTGCTCCAGATGATGCTAGGGAAAACATAGAACGTTGCAGCACAGTACAGGCCTTTCATGGCAACCTAAATCAACCTACTCACTCCTCATCACACCCTTAACCCTCTATTTTTCTTGCATCTGTGTGCCCATCTAAGAGTCTTTTAAATATCCCTTTTCTATCAGCTTCCACCACCGTTGCAGGTAATACACTCCTGGTATTCATTACTTTCTGTGTAAAATAAACTTATCCTGACATCTCTTTTGAACCTTCTCTTTCTTCTTACCTTAAACAAATACCCTCTGGTATTTGCTATTGTCACCCCAGGAAAAAGGTGTTGGCTGACCACCCTGTCTATGCCTCTTATAATCTTGTTTACCTCTATTATGCCACATCTCATCCTTCTTGGCTCCAAAGAGAAAAACCCTAGTTCTGTTAACCTTGCTTCATAAGCCACATTCTGCAATCCAGGTAACATTCTGCTAAATCTTCTATGCACCCTCTCCAAACTGTCCACATCCTTTAGGTAATGTGGTGACCAGAACTGAATGCAATACTCTTGAGTGTCATCTAACCAGAGTTTTATGGAACTGTATTATTATCTCATGGTTCTTGAAGTCAATCCCCTGGCTAATAATGCATCCCAGCATATCATAAACTTTCTTAACTACCCTATCATCCTGCGTGGCAACCTTGTGAAATCTGTGGATTTGAGCCGCACAGTCCTACAATTAATCATGTATTCCACTTTCAAGTTTGACTTTCCAAAATGCATCACTTCACATTTATCCAGATTGAACTCCATCTGCCACTTTTCCTCCGAACCCTGCATCTTCTCTACATCCTGCTGTAACCTTCAACAACTTTCTGCATTTCCCACAACACCTCCAAACTTCGTGTCATCTGCAGACTTACTGACCCATCCATCCACTTCTTCATCTAGGTCATTTATAAAAATCTCGAAGAGCAGGGGTCCCAGAAAAGATACCTGCAGAATTCCACTTGCCACTGACCTCCAGGCAGAATAGTTTCAATCAGCTGCTACCCTCTGTTTTCTGCAGACAAGCCAATTCTGATTTCACACAACCAACGTTTCATGGATCCTATGCCTCATTGGCTACTGAATGAGTGTCTCATGGGGGACCTTGTCAAATACCTTGCTAAAATCCATATACACCAAATCTACCACCCAACCTTCATCAATTAATTTTGTTACTTCCTCAAAAAACAAGGGAATTAGATTTGCTATTCTCCAATCCTCTGATAGTTTCCCTGAGGGCAGAGAGGACGCAAAGATCATTGCCCCAAACAATCCCTTCCCTCTTTTCCATTAGTAACCAGTGGTATATCTCATCCAGTCCCGGGGACTTGTCAATCCAAATGAAACTGAATAGAACTGTGACTCTTTGAATGGAATGGTGATTCTTTGAATGCTATGTCAAAGATTTTCACTGTATCTCAGTGTTCATGCCAGTGATACATAAATTCAAATTCTTAATAATTTTCACACTATTCTCGACAGCTGATATGGGAAGATTACATAAATCCCACCATTCAAGTAGTAAATTGAGGTTGGGTGAGGCAAGAACTGGCTAAAGGGTAAATGTTTGAAGCAATATTGGAGTGAATTTCTTCATATAGAGAGTGATGAGTGTGGAACGAGCTGCAAGTTGAAGTGATGAATGTGGGCTCAATTTTGACATTGAAAAAAATTGGAGGGTACATGGATGGGAGGGGTATGAAAGCCTATGGTTCATTGGGACAAGGCAGAATGATAGTTCAATGTGGTCTTGATGGGCTGAAGGGTCTGTTTCAGTACTGTCATGTTCTATGGGTCTAAGTAGCAGTGATGCAATAGGGCAAAATCAAATGTATCACCACCCAGTTCCCTGGGTTCCTAGGTGCTCAGTGGATTTATCTACATCATATTTAAGGAATTAATCTCTCCAGGGAAAACGCCTTGCATCTGCTATTAAGTCTGACTCATAATTCAGTGGGCAGATATCATACCTGGCACAATTCTGTGTCACGCCAACTGCTTTCATTGCAGCACTGTTGTTTCCCAGGGCAACAGTGGGCTGCCACAGTTGATGAGTTCCAGGGTTGGCATGGGTTAAATTAACCAGGCAACTCTCGGCACCCCATGGCTTCTGCAGTAATTTCCGAAATCCATGTCTGGGTTAACACCCACGCCTTCCATAATAAACCAGGCACTAACAGTAAAAGCACCCTTGAGAATGGGTGGATCAATTCTCACTCAGAGGCTGCTGTTTTTTCTTCACCTTGATTCTCTATAAAAGGTCCCACCCTGAAACGTTGACATACCATTTGCACTCCATGAATTGTGCTTCGCCTGCTGTGCTCCACCACTATCTCTCTGTTCATTCCTCATTTTGCCAGTCATCTCTTTTGCATATTGATTTTTCCCATCTTTGGAATTTTGCTCAGTATTATTACACCATGAAATGTGGCAAAGCTTTTGAATTCCAAAGGCACAGCTTAATTCAACCCCACCCTCTTTGTATGTTTCTGTGATGGAACTGCTAAAAGTGGAATTCCTATCTGATGGAGATATTTTCAAATTTAAGAGTTTTTCAAGGAGGTTACCAAGAAAGTAGATGAAGAAAAAGGCTGTGAATGTTGTGTACATGGACTTTAGTAAGGCCTTCGACAAGGTCCCACATGGGCAGTTAGTTCAGAAGGTTGCAAACTGGATTTGAAACTGGATTAATGGTATGCCTCAGGGATCTGTGCTGGGACTATAGTTGTTTATTGTCTATATCACTGGTCTGGATGATAATGTGGTAAATTGGATCAGCAAGTTTGCTGATTGGCAGCAATGAGGTAGGCTTTCAAAGCTTGCAGAGGGATCTGGACCAACTGGAAAAAATGGCAGATGGAATTTAATGCAGACAAGTGTGAGGTGTTGCATTTTAGAAGGACAAATCAAGGTAGGTCATACACAGTAAATGGTAAGGCACTGAGGAGTGTGGAAGAACAATGGGATCTGGGAATACAGATAAATAATTCCCTGAAAGTGGCATCGCATGCAGGCAAGGTTGTAAAGAAAGCCTTTGGTGTGTTGGCTTTCATAAATCAAAGTATTGAGTATAGGAGTTGGGATGTTATGGTGAGGCCAAATTTGAAGTATTGTGTACAGTTCTGGTTGCCAAACTATAGAAAAGATATCAGTAAGATTGAAAGAGTGCAGAGAAGATTTACTAGGATGTTGCTGGGTCTTCAGGAGCTGAGTTACAGGGAAAGATTAAAGGTTAGGACTTTATTCCTTGGAGCGTAGAAGAATGAAGGGAGATTTGATAGAGGTTTACAAAATTATGATGATGTAGAAAGAGATAAATATGAGAGGTCATGGCTTTTGGGTGAAAGGGGAAAGGTTGAGAGGGAACATTAAGGGGAACTTTTTCACTCAGAGAGTGGTAGGAGTTTGGAATGAGCTGCCATCTGACATGGTAAATGCGGGCTCACTCTTAAATTTTAAGAAATTGGAAAGATGCATGGATGGGTCAGGTCTGAAGGATTATGGACAGGTGCAGGTCAGTGGGACTAGTGGAATAATATTTCAGCACAGACTAGAAGGGTCCAATGGCCTGTTTTATGTGTTGTAGTGTTTTATAGTTCTAGAAATCATATTCCATTTTCCATGTTAATGTTTAATGAAACCATTAGATTAAAATGCAGAGGATTTATAAGAAGCACCATTGGTGATGGCTTTCTGGGCAGATGCTGGCAAATCTCATTTATAAGAAGTTTAGAGATGATAACCTAGCTGCTCACCTGGATTTCAGCCTCATTGCCAGGATCATGGCTCGTGAAGGCATAATGATTTAAGTTCCTATCAAAAGTACAGGTGCTGTCCCCCAAATCACTGTTTGTTCTTAAGGAAAGATGATCCAGGAATGTTCCTTCAATGTTGTAGAATCATTCTGCAGATCCATGTGTAGCCTAATAAAATCCATTTATTGCCTTAATGTCCAGTGAGAGTAATATTTCACAAAGAATCTAGGGTGCACGAATAGCTTTATAATTAGCGCATTGGAGGAGTGGACTTTTGGTCTTTAAGCAGTCTCTTTGAATGTTGAAGAGCCTTCTGCATTTAACATCAATTGAAGTAGAAAGGTACCTATTGATGAGGGCTGGGATGCTTGTTAGGAAAATGGAGTATAAGCTAGGAGAGGAGTCATCCCCCTGGTTGATCTTATTTTGGGAACAATTCATTGTACAGAATGCTGACTGTCATTTGGTCGAGCTGAGCCTTGTGTAGCTGCCGTATCTGTGCAGCTTTGAGTTGTTCCATCACTTATTGCACCTTGCTCCAAATCTGTACTAATGTCCTTCTTGGTTGAGTTGGCTCATTAGGCTTCATGGTGGTAAGGTATTGATTTGTCACTGGCATCAGTAGAGAGTGATCGGAAGTTTAGCAGTGAGAATAAATGCAGAAAGATCACAGCCCTTTACCACTATAGTTTTATCATGAATGCTAATGTCACCAGCATTGAGGCAATAATCCTTTGTTGGTTGAACTGTAATGTGCAATGCTAACACTTGATCTGTAAAACTGACATGCTCATGGATGCTGCACCAAATATTTTCCCAAACTATTGAATGTTGTTATTTTAATTGACTGACGGACTTTTAATTTAGATGTTATACTGTAGAATAATACCCATTCCCATTAACTCGGTAAATTTACTAGGGCCCTGGTGTATGGAAAGGAAGAACCATGACCAAACTTGGACTGTTGGGTGTGCCACATAAGCATAGAACAGATTATTGATGTTTTACTGTACTCTCAGTTTAATCTGTCCCTGTCAAAGGACCAAGATAAGCATCACCAGCCGGAAAGGGAAATCACTGGATTTCATTGACCCCCCCCTCAGAGCAGGATCCTGCATTGAAGAGGGACGCCTTATTTCTCCCCTCTCCCGAAGAAAAAGGGAAACCCAAAAAGCCCCAGCCACCAATAGTTCTTCAGCTTGGAGGGAGCCAGGTGGATCTGTGGGGATTTCATCAGATTTACATTGCTCTACTGTAGATGAGGTCACAAAATGTGGGGATCAGGAACAGAATTATAATAATTATAGAGTAAAGGCATGGTTTTACTTTTGCTTGATGTTTTAAAATGTTTGCTAGCATTTGCCACCAAATCTGTGATCTGATGATCACATTTTCCTACATTTTAACAATATGTTTGATAGCAAGATCAATCATTTTTGCATCCTCTGGTGGTTTTAATTATTTAAATAACATTGACCAATTCTGCTAGTCCAGGTAGAATTTGCACTGACCAAAGTAAATAATAATTTTGAAAATAATAGCCAAGAAATAGGAGCTGAGTGCAGGCAACGTGCCCCCTTGAGGAGGCTGTGAAGCGGTATCCCTATAATGGTTGTAAGTTTCAGAAGGTAGAGAGGGTGTGGATTCAGAGAATGCTATGGTTTGCTGCTCTCTATGCTGTCTAGCAAGATTTGATATGTTTGAAAATGGTGAGCTGTGAAATCTTCCATTGTTAACTTTACCAGCTGAGGAAACCCACGACATCATCCAGCAGGTAGAATTGCAGAGGCCTGATCATAATTTCTTTTTTACCTTTATCAGCAGGTAAAGAGATCACAAGAAATTGAGCCAACATCAGGGAAGAATTCATAAGTATTTGGAGATGACACAAAAAAGCGAGTGACCAATTTGAAAACTTACATTAAAATGGCACAAAATGCATGAAAATACAGGTTGTTCTAAAAGAGATCTAGATGGCTGAGAGGTCATTACTATTCAAGACAGTGTAAGTGGTTGGTGGACCATTGGAAGCAGTTTGAATGTGCAAATTTAAAAGCTGAGTTTGAATGCAATCTTTGCCATGTGTTGAAGAGTAGAGATGCAGCCCTCTGAACCTCTAGTTATCTCAGTGATTACTGCTGGTGCGTTGTATCCTGGGTCTCCATTCTGCACAGCCTGGATGAGGTTATGGTAGGTCAGACAATGAGTAGAGATTTGATAGAGGCATACAAAATTATGATGGGTACAGAGAGAATAAATTCAAACAGGCTTTTTACACTGAGGTTAGGTAGAATAAGAACTAGAGGACATGGGTGAGATTTTAAAGGGAACATTGGGGGAACTTCTTCACACAGTGGCGAGAACATGGAATGAGCTGGGAACTAAAGAGCTGAACACAGACTTGATTTCGACGTTTAAGAAAAAGTCGAATAGGTACATGGAGAGATGTGATCTGGGTGTAGATTACTGAGACTAATGCAGTCTGTGTTCAGCCCAAACTGGATGGGCTGAAGGTCTGGTTTCTGTGCTGTTGTGTTCTATGATGTACATTTTTGGAAAAGTATTCCTCTACCTGCTAATTTCTACATTGTTTTCTTTACATCTTAAGTGGCAGTTGAGAGCACTGGCCTCAGGGAAGGCTGATGGAATTGGACAACCTGCCATTTGTAGTAAAGAAGACCTGTGCTGTAGAATTACCTGTCCCTCTACCCACATTTTTTCAGGTACAGTTGTAACACCAGCATCCACAGGACAATGTGGAAATATGTCCTGTTCACAAAACACAGGACAATTATCACCCAGTCATCTACTCTAACATCAACAAAGAGATGAAAGATGTTGTTGAGAGTGTAAGCACTGGGTGGATTGGTAGTGGAGGGAGCGAATGTTTTAGGGAGGTGGATGGATTGCCATTCAAGTTGGTTGTTTATATGTCCTCCTCTCTGCCTTCTGCAGTGACTGCTCCCTCTGCTCTCCATGGCTCCCTTATCCACTCCTCCCTTCCTACCAATCATCCCCTTGGCACATACCTTTGTGACTGCAGAAAATGCTCTGCCTGCACCCACACCACCATTTGGGGCCCCAAACAGTCCTTCCAAGTGAAGCAGCATTTAATTTGTGAATCTGCAGGGGTCATCTTCTGCATCCAGTATTCCCATTGTGGTCTCCTCTATATCGTAGAGACTGGACGGAGACTGGGAGATCACTTGGTTCAGCACCTCATGCCACCACAATGGCATGCATCTCCCAGTGGTCACATATTTCAATTCTCCATCCAATCTCTTGCTGACTTGTCTCTCCATGGTCTCGTGAACTGCTAGACTGAGGACCCCCAAAACCACAAAATGGAGGAACAACACCTCATCTGCCTGGGTACCCTCCAAACGGATGGCATTAACATAAACATATCTGATTTCTGATAATCCACCCCCCTCCCCCCCTCTCTCTTACTTTCACCACCTAAAATCTCTATCTCTCTCACTACACACAATCTTTCTCCCCCTCAACCTCTCTCACCACACACAATCTCTCTCAGCCCCCTCACCATGCACAATCTCTCTCTCTCTCTCTCTCTCTCTCTCTCACACACCATAGATGCAATCTCTCTCACCACACTCAATCTAACTTGTCACCCTTTCTCACCACACATAATCTCACTCTCTCACCACACACAATCTGTCACCCTTTCTCACCACGCACAATCTCTCTCACCCTCTCTTACCACGCACAGTCTCTCTTACCACACGCAGTCTCTCTTAACCACGCATGCTCTCTCTCTCTCTCTCTCACTCACTCACCATACAGGTTTTCTGCTTATTCCTTGAAGAAGGCCTCAGGCCTCAGGTACTACATCGGTAATGTAGTACATCTCTAGCCCCTATATACACTGTGAGACTGGTCAAGTTCCTCCAGCATTTCTGTGTGTCTTTTACTACGATCACCGTATCTGCAGACTTTTTGTTTCAGTCAAGTTGGTTGCTTTGCCTTGATGGCTGAATGTAACTTGAGTGGAATCTTGCAGCAATGCTGCCTACACCCCCATTTGCCAAAATAGCCTAGCTATTTATCTTTTGGTTATGACCTCACCTGACAGAATCAGTGATCTATATAGACTTTGACCTTCTCCCAAAATGAAATGAGATTACAATTGCCCTTCACAGTGGCCAGTCATGCTACTCTTTTACGGATGGGTTGTAAACTGATGTTGAGTTCTGTATGGTACTGATGTTGAGTTCTGTATGGTACTGATGAAATCCATGGGGATAGTTACTGTATTACTGCTCCATGCTAAGTCATTAACAAACTTAATGCTGAGCCCTGGGGAGCACCATGTAACATTGTATTAAAAAGGAAAAATGTCATGGTGTGGTGGTACGCCAATAGGCAGGCGAACTGGCCCTGCTTGTCATGCATGTGGCGGGGCAGCCAGCCAAAATGGCGCCATCAAGGGTTTCCTCCCGACCTTGGCACCAGGCTCAGAAGGCCGTGCTTGGTGACTCACATGATGCCCCAGTGATGTTGGGGTCCCTCAGCGCGGTTCTCAGCCAGGCAGCCTGCAATAAATCAGTTTTGCTCACTAAACTCAACCTGTTTGGTGTGCGATCCTTCAGTTAGCAGTGTAGCCGCCAGTACAATTGGTGACCCCAACAGGTACAAACATCTTTAATCCCGACATGAATGACTGTTTGATCAACGCTATAGCCATCAAGCTTCCTGACTTCTGGGTTCAGGAGCCGGAGACCTGGTTCAGCCACACAGAGGCTCAGTTTCACCTCTGCCAGATTTTATCGGATTCGACCAAGTTCTGCCATGTGGTCGCCACCCTGGACCAGGCCACCGCCAAACGAGTGCTGCACCTCGTTCAGCACCCTCCCACAGAAGATAATTACGGGACCATCAAACGGATGCTCACCGGTTCCCTAGGCCTCTCCAGGTGCCAGCATGCAGCTCGGATGCTGCGCCTCGATGCCTTGGGGGACAGAACTCCAATTGAGTTGATGGACAAAATGCTCGCACTCATGGGTGATTACACCAACTGCCCACTCTTTGAGCGCATCTTTGACTCTCTGCCTGAAGACATCTGGTCGTTGATGTCCCAGGAGAGCTTCGTTCACCCTAGGAAGGTCGCTCAAAAGGCTCAGGAGCTATAGCTCAAACGATTCCCGGAGGGCTCAGCAGTCCAGCAGGTTATGAGTCATGGGCACGACCACGCCAAGCCCTCCTCTAGCACTGCGGAGGAACACCCGGCCCCTGCAGGGGCCTCAAAGAGCATAGCCAGAAGCAAGCCATCCACTTCAGGCCTCTGCTTCTTAAACCAGCGCTGGGGAGCCAAGGCTCAGAAATGTCGTCAGCCCTGCTCGGTCCAGGGAAACGAGCAGCCCAGCCACTGTTGATGGCTGTGGCAGCTGGCCAACAAGACAGCCTTCTCTACCTGCGGGATTCAGTTAGCGGCCGGCGCTTCCTCGTCAACACTAGGGCCGAGATCAGCGTCATTCCAGCCACAGCCATCTAGTCCTGGAATCGACCTTGAGGACCTCCCCTCTGTGCAGCCAATTCGACGACGGAGATCCGAATGTATGGAGACAAGATCTTCCACTTCCGGATCGGCCAGCGGAAGTTCTCGTGGAGGTTCATCATTTTGTCCCTCCCAACCGCCATTCTGGGTGTTGACTTTCTCCTCGCCCACGGACTTCTGGTCGACATTCGAGGTAGGCGACTGGTAGATGTCCGTACTTTACAATCCATTCGCGTCAACGCCTCCCGCACAGAGCAACCGCAGATGGCCACAGTCAGCACGTCCAAGGACAAGTTTCAGTATATCCTGGACGAGTTCCCGTCCCTCCTCAAGCCGCAGTTCTGCACTGCCTCACCATGCCACGGGGTGTTTCATTACCTCCCCACCCAAGGTCTGCTGGTCCACGCCAAAGCTCCAGATAGTGAAGGAAGAGTTCCCGCATCTGCAGGAGCTGGGGATCATTCGACACTCCGACAGTCCTTGGGCCTCACCACTCCACCTGGTCCCGAAAGCCACCTCCCCTGTGGAGATCATCGACGGCTTAATGACGCGACAGTACCTGACCATTACCCGATCCCTCACATCCAGGACTTTACGGCCAACCTGCATGGCGTGAGGGTATTCTCCAAGGTCGACCTGGTGTGCGGGAATCACCAAATCCCGGTGCACCCCGAGGACATACCAAAAACGGCATGCCGTTCGGGCTCAAGAATGCCGCCCAGACCTTCCAGCGCCTCATGGACACAGTGGACAGGGATTTGAATTTGGGATTCATTTACCTGGATGACATCCTTGTCGCCAGCAGAGACCGGGCACAACACAAGTCTCACCCGCACCCCCTCTTTTCCCGACTGGCTGACTTCGGCCCAACGATCAATATGGCCGAGTGCCAGTTTGGGAAAGAGTTCATTCAGTTCCTGGGCCATACTATCACAGCCGAAGGAGCTACACCTGCCGCTACGAAGGTTGCTGCAGTCAGGGAGTTCCCATAGTTCCAATGCCCGGACAACCTCAAGGGGCTCTAGGAGTTTGCGGGTATGGTCAATTTCTATAACCCCTTCATTCCAGGCGCTGCGCGCATCATGTAGCTGCTCTTCGCCCTCAGCACGGCCAAAAACAAGACACTCACCTGGACTCCAGAGGCCAGTAGGGCATTCAAAGCCATGAAAGATCCCCTGGTGAAGGCTACCCTGCTCGCCCATCCACGTACCAACCTGCATATGGCTCTCCGTCGATGCTTCTGCCACAGCAATCGGTGCCATCCTGGAGCAGCAGGTGAACGGACAGTGAAAACCACTGGCATTCTTTAGCTGACTTCTTCACCCGCCAGAGCGCAAGGATAGCGCTTTCGATGGTGAGTTGCTGGGCATGTACCTGGCGGTGTGTTATTTCTGCTATTTCTTGGAGGGGAGGCCTTTCACCATTTTTACCGACCACAAACACCTCACTCAGGCGCTCGCTAAGGCAAGAGATCCCTGGTCGGCTTGCCAAAAGCGTCACCTCTCCTTAGTGTCGGAGTTCACCACCGACATTCGGCACAAGACGAGGAAAGACAACGTGGTCGCCGATGGACTCTCACGACTGGCCATTTGCGCTCTGACACCCAGCCACGACTTCGACCAGCTCGCCCGGGACCAGAAGTCTGACAAGGAAACGAGGGCCTTCAGGACTGCCATCACGGGCCTGTGGTTCCAGGAACTCCTGACTCCTCACAGTGAGGGCACCGTCCTGTGCGATGTCTCCATGGGCACCCCGCATCTAGTGGTTCCCCAGCAGTGGTGCAGGCAAGTCTTCCACCATATCCATGACCTTTCCCACCCTTTCATCAGGTCCACTGTCCGTATGGTGGCAGAACATTTCGTCTGGCATGGGCTTCGGAAGCAGATTGCGGACTGGGCCAGAACCTGCACCCATTGCCAGCTTTCCAAGGTACACAGGCATACCAGAGTGCCCGTACAAGATTTTGAACGCGTCCGGGAACAGTTCAGCCACATACATGTGGAAATCGTTGGACCCTTACCCGTTTCCCGAGGTAACCGTTACCTTTTCATAGTGTTAGATCGCACCACTCGTTGGCCCGAGGTGATCTCGATGCCAGATGCCTCCACGGACTCTTGCTCCCAAGTGCTTTTGAACAGTTAGGTTGCCCGGTTTGGTGCCCCGAACCACCTCACCAGGGACCGGGGCGCCCAGTTCACCTCTGCGCTCTGGGCACAGCTTGCCAACAGGCTGGGGATCGAGCTACATCACACCACAGCCTATCACCCACAGGCCAATGGGCTAGTCGAGCGATTGGACTGCCATCTTAAGTCGGCACTGATGGCCTGCCTCACCGGCCCCGACTGGGTGGACGAGCTGCTCACCACCCAAAGAAGACCTACAGGCGTCATCAGCTGAGCTGGTCTATGGTGCACTGCCCCTACCCGGTGAGTTCGTCAGCGCACCTCACAACCCCTAGCAGTCACCGCACGGTCTACGTCCCCACCTCCGGGCCCAGTTGGACTCCTTCACACCCCCACTGCCGCCCAGACACGCACACGGGCACGTCCCCAGAGAGCTGTATTCCGCAGAGTACGTTTTTTTTTATCAGACGGGGCCTGTCCACAGCACCTCTACAAAGACCATATGAAAGGCCGTACAAAATTGTCCAGCATTCAGGATTCACTTTCACACTGGACATCGATGGTAAGAGGGAACTGTTTACGGTGGACAGGTTAAAGCCAGCCCACCTCGACCCCAGCAAGCCAGTAGTTGTGGCCCAACCTAAGAAGCAGGGTGACCTGGCAAAAAAGGACATTGGTGCCAGTTCTGGGGGGGAGGGGGGAGAGTGTGGCAGTACGCCATTAGGCAGGCGAACCGGCCCCGCTTGTCACGCACGTGTGGCGGGGCAGCCACCCAAAATGGTGCCGTCGGGGGTTTCCTCCCGATCTCGGCACTGGGCTCAGAAGCCCGCGCTTGGCGATCCATGTGACGCCCCAGTGACGTCGGGGCCCCCCAGCGCGGCTTTCAGCCTGGTCCAGGCTGCGAGTACAAGACCAGCCAGGCAGTCTGCAATAAATCAGTTTTGCTCACTGAACTCAACCCGTCTGGTTGTGCGATCCTTCAGTTAGCAGTGTAGCCGCCGCTGTAATGATTTGTATCTTTCACATTCCTCTATTAAATTGATTGTTGCAATGTCATTGTACATGATAGTAGGTGAATGAGAGTAATTTCAGCAATCAATGACAATGAGACCAGTAGGTTATAATAATCATTACCAGGAATAGAGAAATTTGGACTGTTGACTTCGGGCTCTTATATTTTCTTCATCTATGAACAGCTGTGTTGAAGCCCAGAGGATGAAGGAGCTCCTTTGCATTGTAAATTCATTGGCCATTGTTCTAAATATCCTAAAATTGAATGAATATAATTGAGCACTTCCTTCATTTAAGATTATTTTTCTCCAAGGAGAATGTGAAACCTGGTTATTTCTAGGAAGTTGAAAATTGTAATGAGCAACAGTAAAAATAAACTGCTGAGATGTTTGTGATTTATAGTGAGCAAGACACCGTTGTAAATGGGTGTCGTTGGTTCCTGCAGTGCAGTATTAATTTGGTAAAAATGTAGTGTTCAGGTTCTTTTTATTTCTTGCACCTTGCACTGTTTCTCCCTCTTCTCTTCCCCGTTCAGTAACCACCAAATGAAGCTCCCTGGAATGCACTACCATGACTTCTGACAGTATTCACTACCTCTCACAAAGCAGTTTACATGTGTGCTGGCAGACTATGATCACAGCTGCGCATCATCCTACCTTAATTTGCTTCCCCATGTCTTAATTGCCGACAGGTGGCTCCTCATTTATTTGTCCAACTATCAGACTTGGCACAAGGTAGACAAAGGGACCATGCAGCTGCCTTTGTTGACTGGACACCAGTGGGCAGGGTTTAGACTTTCAAGTCCCTAGGAGCCAATGTATGGGAGGAATTCTCCTGGAACCAGCACATCGAGGCTATGGTAAAGAAAGGACATCAATGCCTCTACTTTGTAAGAACTCTTAGGGGATTTGGCATATCAATCGAACTTCCACAGGGTTACTGTGGAAAGTGTAGTGTCTGGTTGCATCACAGCCTGGTTTGGCCAGGAAAGCAGAAAGCTCCAGGAATGGAAAACCTAGCCAAGTCTGTCATGGGCACTGACCTCCCATCATTAAAGATGTTTTACATGAGTCATTGCCTGAAAAAGGCAACCAACATCATGAAGGGCTCCCAACACTCTGGCCATGATCTCTTCTTTCTGCTACCTTCTGGTAGAAAGTACAGAAACCTGAAGTCCTGCATATCTGGGTCCAATGACAGTTTTATTTTTTCCCCAACACTTTTTTAACCTCTCCAAACTACCCTAATCATAAACTACTTTGGAACCATAAAAGATCTGTTTGCACAATTGAACCATCATTTGTTTTCTTGCACTGACTTCAACTGTGAATATTTATGTTTTTGGTCTCATGGCATTGTGTGGTGATTTCTACTATTGTAATCGATATGCATAATGTGCCTTTGTGGCTGAAGCAAGTAACAATTTTGGTGGAGTACACAAAAGTGCTGGAGAGACTCAGCAGGTCACTCAGAGGAAGTTGAAGGCAGTCGACATTTCGGCACTGAGCTCTTCACTCCTGATGAAGGGCTCAGGACTAAAATGTTGACTGTCTTTTATTTCCTCTGGATGCTGTGTGACTTGCTGAGTTTCTCCTGCACTTTTTTTTTGTACATTGCAATAGGCCCCAGCATCTGCAGATTTTCTTGTAGACTCATCTCATCTTTGGGTAAAGGTATTGTTATGCAATGATTTATGCCCTTGTACAAGAGAAACCTGTTTGTTCAGTAACTAGACTTGTACAACAAGTAATTTGTGACCAAAATCATCCCCCTTCATTGGGATATAGTTTTGTTCAATCACTGCAATCCCTAGCAGAAGGTTACAGCCATTTGATTTTTCCTGTGTGATGGCCTTGAGGCGCCAGTCCAACCAAATATGCAACAGGATTAGAGCTACTTTCAAATTACATAATGGCACAAAGTATATAAATCTACAGAAGTGTCTGCCAAAACATTGCTCTAAAGTGCATATAATTTTAGCTAAATACACTGGTTTGTCAATCTTGGAATTTTGCACCTGCCATTTTGACTGAGTTACCACCATCCCGAGAGAGATAACATGAGAAAATAATAGCAGGAGTAAACCACTGGCCTTCAAATCTGCCTTGCCATTCAATATGATCACATCACCCATGTTATTGGGAGGCATGGGTTTCAATGGCCAGAAATGGCTTCTACTGTGTTGTAAATCTCATTTGCCTCAAGCTTGATTTCTCTTTTATACCAATTCAAAAAGCATCTCAATTCTTTAATCTTTCATAAAATATATTTACCTCCATTCAACAGCTTTACGTATATCCTCTGTTTTCATTAGTATTTTCTTTGCTTGCTGCAAGAACTAATTATGAACAACTCAGCTCAAATTAAGTCAGGCCTGAAAACAAGCCTAAAATGTTTGGTAGTTCTTGGTTCCTGCTTAGGCTTTGGTCAATGAGAGGTTCCCTGAGGACAAGTAAGAATTCGTCATGAAGGGAATTCAGTATCTCTATAAGCTTGCTATTTTGCATATCTGCCATTGGTACAGTCAGATTTTGTTTTGATAATCTCTTGGCCACTTCCATGCTGGACAAAGCAGAATCTATTCCTGTCAAAAAAAAACCAAGCCTATGACTTGGATGAGATCCCTTGTATAAGAAGTGAGCAGGAGTAAATAATTGAACTTAAAAAGTTTAATGTTTATTATCATTTGACTGCACATACTGTATGCTCCGGACTATGGAACATGCCTATGCATAATAAATATCAGGTATATGTACAAAGATATATAAACAAAATATATATACTGTACATATTTCAGTGGAAAAAATTTACAGGATACCTTTGAGCCCGAGGGAAGATTTCTCAGTCTGGCAGTCCTATACCACCCCCTTCCCCCCCTCCCCTACTTCCCCTCCCATTGGTAGTGGGTCATAGATGCTGTGTGCTGAATAAAAGGGGTCATCAATAATTCTTTGAACTCTATTTAACCAACGCTCCTGGTGAATGTTGTCAATAGAGGAAAGGGATAAGCTACAGTATAATGTTGTCATTTACAGGATGCTAATCATTAATTTACTCCCAGTTTATATCATCCTTCTCTTCCTCAGTGATTCAAGTTTTAATTATGAATGAAAAATACATTTTCACCAAAAAATATTATTGCTCATGGATAGAATCCTCCCCATTTTTTTATTTTAATCTTGTGTTGCTGGCAATAAGGTAAACATTATTTTGATCTAAAGAAATATTGGAAATTGAAATTTAACTTGCATATCTGCTTAGTTGAATGCAATCTCTGTTTTTCTCCTTCCTCCAGTTTCAATGTGGATATGTGTTGGAGTAGTCTGGAAGGTTATGTTTGAACAGTTGATGACGATGAGACTCAATGGCACAGAACTCCCCATATTTAGTTATTGATGTGTGCTTGTGACTGGAAGAGGGTGAGAGCACTTTCCTCTTCTGACACTCCATTCCAGTTGGCCATAAAGTCATGTGACTATTTGGAGATTTAAATATAGCTACTTTTTCTCTGCTTGTAAAACATTATCTTTTGCTTAACTAAATCTGTTGGCAATTTTTAAGGATTTTGTAGGTGAAGGAATGAATGAGGTGAATCTGGACCTGAAGGTGATTGATGATGGAGGAGTCACGTGATGGAGTAGTGGCCGGTAGGGGAACTCCAGCCCTCTCCAGAAAAGTTTAAAAAAAAGATAGAGAAAAGCAAAGGCACAAACTTAAAAACCAAAACAAAGTGAAAGTAAAAGTGTGAAGAAAGTGGCAGCGAAGAAAGAAAAACCAAAAACAACGGGAAGAAAAGAAGAAGGAAAGACATCGGAAGAAGAAGGTGAAGGCCTTACCTGTCCGAAGAGGCCCGCCGCGGAGAGAGAGGCCCGCTCCCACAGGTCAGTGGAGGTCCCGGGCTCGGGACTACAAAAATGGCTCGTAGAGCCGAGTAAAAGTGTGCAACCGCGCATGCGCATGAAAAAAAACACACTGACGGGAGGGGGGAACAGCTGCGGAGTCGATCTCCACAGCTGAAAGAGACACCTGCAGCACATCAGCAGGTGCAGGACACAGACAATAACGACAACAAGAAAGAAGAGGGTAAAAAGAAAACAAGGAAACAACAGATGCTCAACCCAGAAGAAGAAGAAGAACAAAGAAGTGGAAGAAGAAGAGAAAAGCAAGACAATGGATGAATCTTTTTTTAAAGAATATATGGAATCAGTGAAAGAATGGCAATTACAAGAATTTGATGAGATAAAAAGAAGAATTAAGAATGCAGAAGAAAGAATGAATAAAATGGAAGTGGCCATATCAGAATTGGCAAAAAGAGTGGAAAATATGGAAAAACGAGAAACATTTGTAGATATGGAAGTAAAAGACTTAAAAGAGAAATTAGAAGAATCTAATAAAAAAGCTAAAGAAGGCACAGGAGCTGTTAGCTCAGAAGATAGATATAATAGAAAACTATAATAGAAGAAATAATATAAAGATAGTGGGCCTTAAGGAAGATGAAGAAGGCAAGAATATGAGAGAATTTATAAAAGATGGATCCCCAGGGTCCTGGGAAGACCAGAATTACAGGAAGAAATGGAAATAGAGAGGGCACATAGAACTTTAGCACCGAAACCACAACTGCAGCAAAAGCCAAGATCCATTTTAGTAAAATTCTTAAGATATACAACAAGAGAAAATATATTGGAGAAAGCAATGAAGAAAGTAAGAGAGGACAAAAAGCCACTGGAATATAAAGGTCAAAAAATTTTTTTCTATCCAGACATAAGTTTTGAACTCCTGAAGAAGAGGAAGGAGTTCAATACAGCGAAAATGATCTTATGGAAAAAAGGATATAAATTTATGTTAAGGTACCCAGCGGTACTTAAAATAATTATTCCAGGGCAACAAAACAGACTATTCTCGGATCCAGAGGAAGCAAGGAAATTTGCAGAACAACTATAAAATAAGCAGAGAGATGAAGACATGTAATAAGAGTAAAAATGACCACGATCTATATGTATGTGTGTAAAGGGGTATATGTGTGTGTGTGTATATATATATATATATATAAATATAAATATATATATACAGTGAGCCCACCTCACTGACAAAAGGCAAAGGAGGAAAAACCCAACACCCAACCCCAACCAACCAATTTTCCCTTGCAACCGCTGCAATCGTGTCTGCCTGTCCCGCATCGGACTTGTCAGCCACAAACGAGCCTGCAGCTGACGTGGACTTTTTACCCCCTCCATAAATCTTCGTCCGCGAAGCCAAGCCAAAGAAAAAAAAAAAAAATATATATATATATATATATAGTGTGCATACATGAATGTATCCGTATTAGAGAAAAATATATATAGACAAGAATTAATAAGGGAGGGAAATGTAATAGAGGGATTAAGGAGGGAATTAAAAGAGTGACCTTTGTTACATATGAAAATTGAAATCTTTTCTGGGGGGGCTGGGTGGGGAGGAGTTACGGTCACTGCAAAATCAGCTGACGTTTGCGAGTGAATTCGCAAATCCAAATGGAGAGGGGAGATGTGGTTGTCGACAAGGGATAAAGGACAACTCAGGAGGGGGAGGGGAGAATAGGGTTAAAGAAGTTTTAAATAGGAGAATAGGGAAAATGTTTGATGTTTTAGAAATGTTGTCTTATAAAGTGTTCAAAACAAGAAAGCAGAAATGGATAAGAAGGAAAGGTAATGATGGAGAAACGGAAAGGGAAGATAAACAAAGTATAAAATGGCTACGCTGAACTATATGACTTTAAATATTAACGGAATACATAACCAAATTAAAAGGAAGAAACTGCTAAATTTACTGAAAAAAGAAAAAATTGATATAGCATTTGTGCAAGAAACACATTTAACTGAATTGGAGCACAAGAAATTAAAGAGATTGGGTAGGACACGTAACAGCAGCATCGTATAATTCAAAAGCAAGAGGAGTAGCTATATTAATTAGTAAAAATGTGCCAATTAAAATAGAAGAGGAAATAATAGATCCAGCAGGGAGATATGTAATGATAAAATGTCAGATATATTCGGAGTTTTGGAATCTACTCAATGTATATTCACCTAACGAAGAAGATCAAAAGTTTATGCAAGATATTTTTTTGAAGATAGCAGATACGCAAGGGAACATATTAATAGGAGGGGATTTCAACCTGAATTTGGATTCAAATATGGACAAAACTGGAAAAAAAATTAACAGAAAGAACAAAGTAACCAAACTTATAATTAAATCGATGCAAGAAATGCAACTTTTGGATATATGGAGGAAACAACACCCAAAGGAAAAGGAATATTCATATTACTCGGCAAGACATAAAACATACTCAAGAATAGACCTATTTTTGTTATCAGCTCGTATGAAAGATAGAGTAAGAAAAACAGAATATAAAGCTAGAATATTATCACCCTTAATATTGACAATAAAGCTAGAGGACATCCCTCCAAGAATGTATAGATGGAGATTAAACTTCATGTTACTCAAAAGGCAGGATTTTAGAGAATTAATTGAAAGACAAATTAAAATGTATTTTGAAATAAACACGGAATCAGTGAAAGATAAGTTTATACTATGGGATGCAATGAAAGCGTTCATTAGAGGGCAAATAATAAGTTATGTAACCAAGATGAAGAAGGACTATAATCAGGAAACCGAGCAGTTGGAAAGGGAAATAGTAAATATAGAAAAAGAATTAGCAATGAAGGAAGATACAACTAAAAGAAGAGAATTGGCAGATAAAAAAATAAAATATGAAACACTACAAACATATAAGGTGGAGAAGAATATAATGAAGACAAAACAGAAATATTGTGAACTAGGGGAAAAAACGCACAAAATTCTAGCATGGCAGCTTAAGACAGAACAAGCTAAGAAAATGGTATTGGCATCAAGGAAAAAAGACAAACAAATCACATATAATCCAAAGGAGATCAAGGAAAACTTTAGATAATTCTATGAACAATTATACCAAACTGAAAACGAAGGGAAAGAAGGGAAAATAGATGAATTTCTAACTAAAATTGAACTACCAAAACTACAAATAGAGGAACAAAATAAATTAACAGAACCATTTGGAATAGTAGAAATACAAGAGATAATAAAAAAAATTACCAAATAATAAAACACCAGGAGAGGATGGATTCCCAATAGAATTCTATAAAACATTTAAAGATTTATTAATTCCTCCCCTCCTGGAAGTAATCAACCAGATTGATAAAACACAAAGCTTACCAGATTCATGTAAAACAGCAATAATTACAGTAATACTAAAGCAAGGGAAAGATCCACTCGCACCAGCGTCATATACACCAATATCTTTACTTAACACAGATTATAAGATAATAGCTAAACTATTAGCAAACAGATTAGCAGAGTATGTACCTAAAATGGTAAATCTAGACCAAACTGGATTTATTAAAAAAAGACGCACAACAGACAATATTTGTAAATTTATTAACTTAATTCATGCAGTAGAAGGGAGTAAAGCGCCAACAGTAGCAGTTGCTTTAGACGCAGAGAAGGCCTTTGACAGAGTAGAATGGAATTATTTATTCAAAGTATTGCAAAAATTCAGTTTACCGGAGAAGTATATTAATTGGATTAAAGCATTATATAAGGGACCATTGGTAAAAGTGACAGTAAATGGATATATATCAAAGCAATTTAACTTAAGCAGGTCAAAACGGCAGGAATGCCCACTATCACCTTTATTGTTCGCGTTAGCTATAGAACCACTAGCAGAATTGATAAGAACAGAAAATAATATAAAAGGGATAAAAATAAAAGACAAGGAATATAAAATCAGTTTATTTGCAGATGATGTTATAGTATACTTACCAGAACCAGAACTATCAATAAAAGAATTGTATAAGAAATTGAAGGAATATGGAGAAGTGTCGGGTTACAAGATTAATGTAAATATAAGTGAAGCAATGCCTATGAATAATGCGGATTTCTCAAAATTCAAGAAGGAATCACCAATCAGATGGCAAATGCAAGCAATAAGATACCTAGGTATACAAATAAATAAAAATCTCGGCCAACTATATAAACTCAATTATTATCCACTAATGAAAAAATTACAGGACGATTTAGAGAATTGGAAAGATTTACCACTAACACTAATAGGAAGGATAAACTGTATTAAAATGAACATTTTCCCAAGGATATTATACCTATTTCAGGCATTGCCAATACCCTTGACAGAGAAATTCTTCAAAGAGTTAAAGAAAATAATAAGGAAATTTTTATGGAAAGGGGGGAAACCGAGGATAGCACTAGATAAATTAACAGAATGGTATAAACAAGGAGGCTTACAACTGCCAAACTTTAAAAATTAATATAGAGCTGCACAATTAAGATACCTATCAGATTTTTATCAAACAAGGGAAAAGCCAGATTGGACTAGATTAGAATTAGATAAAATAGGGGAAAAGATACCTGAACACATATTATATAAATGGGATTAAAAATTGGTACAACATAGAAGTTCTCCAGTATTACATCATCTACTCAATATTTGGAAGAAGGTTCATGTAGAAAGAAATAAAACAAATTATCAATTACCAAAACTAATATTGACACAAAATAAGTTACTCCCTTTTACAATAGATAACCTTTCCTTTAGAGAATGGGAGAAAAAAGGGATCAAAAGAATAGAAAATTGTTTTTCAGGAAATAGATTATTATCCTTTGAACAAATGAAAGATAAATACAATATAACTCAAGATACAGTGCTGGCATATTACCAATTGAGATCCTACTTGAAGGACAAATTAGGAAGCAGTCTGAGTTTACCAGAGGGAAGTAACTTTGAATATGTGATTACAGATACAATGATAATCAAAAGATTTATAACAAATATGTATATTAAACTGCAAGAAAAGGAGATTGAGGAAACAAATGGTAAAACTAAACAAAAATGGGAACAAGATTTAAATATAAAGATAAAAAAGGAAACATGGGAGAAGTTATGTTCTGGAATGATGAGAAATACAATAAATACGACGTTACGTATGATACAATATAACTGGATACACAGGCTATACATTACACCTCAAAAGTTAAATAAATGGGACCCAACAGTATCTGATAGATGTTTTCGATGTAAAAATTAAATGGGAACAACAATTCATGCAGTCTGGGCATGTGAGGAAGTAGAAAAATTTTGGGAAGATCTAAACCAGATATTAAATAAAATTACAGAAAACAATATACCAAAGAATCCAGAGATCTTCCTCCTAAGTAACATAAAAAACAAAGAATTTGGAATTGATTTGGAGGATGCACAAAAAAGATTTGTTAAGATAGCTCTAGCCGTAGCAAAAAAATGTATTATGTCAACCTGGAAATCGGAAGATAATTTGAAAATACAACAATGGTATATAGAAATGAATAAATGTATTCCATTAGAAAAAATAACATATAGTTTAAGAAATAATATTGAAATATTTGAACAAATATGGGAGCCTTACATGAAACACAATAGCGAAAATCAGCCCATCTTCCTCCTCCTCCCTGATTCTCCTCATACTACCTTCACTACCTAAATTCTCTTCACTACCTAAATTAACGAAAGGAGAAGGAAATGAAGAGAATTGACTCAGTGGAATTTCTTGTTTATTTTTATTGAATGACAACATTGTTTGACTGGTTTAATGTATCCTAGATTTTGTACTGTAAATGGACGGGAGGGGGGAGGTAGGGAGTGTGGGATGGGAGGGGGGGGGGGAGAAAATGGCACTGTATATATTTGAAAAGGAAAAAGTATGTATCATGGTTAATGTGGTTTATGGTGTGAAAAATAAAAAAATTTAAAAAAAAAGGTGATTGATGATATCATGAGATTATAGAACATCTCATGGGGAGAGACTAATAAATGCTGCATCAAAATCTTAATATGATCCAATCAGTGAGAAGAATAAGTTGGTCCTTTTCAGTGGTGAGATGGTTAAAAGTGAGACTTTCATAGGAATCAGGCCATTCTAAAACCTTTAAGCATTCTCTTGGATAAAATGATGGGGGAGGGTGAAAGAGCATCTGACCCTCCCACCCCCCTCTTCATCCTTTGTCTGAATAGGTATGACACCATCCAGGGCAACCCAAACTGTTCACTGGATACCCCGTTCACATCATTGATGGTCATGCTTATCATGGTCATGTACTCTCTATGAAATGCACTGCTGTTACCAAATCTGGCAGCATCCCCCTAACTCAATGCTGCTACCAGGGCAGCAGCTGCTGTCAGAGCACTATCACTTCCAGCTTCCCCTCCAGGTTGAGCTGCCTTGGCTTGAAAATTCCTCGCCTGCCCGTCCTTCATTGTTGCTTAGCCTACCTCCTGGAATTGTACTCATGGGAGTATCTTCACCAAAGGACTGCAGATCATCACCTCCAACCCCCTTCTCAAGGACAGTTGGTGATGGGCAATAAATGCTTGCCTTCTTAATGATCCCCAGATTCTGGGGTGAAAAATGAATGAATTAAAAGGAAACCAGGGCCTTACAATTTCCATCACCAGTGGGAAAGATCACATAACCCGCACGGGTATGGGGGGGGGGGGTCAGAAAAGGGAAATGGGGCTTGAAAATTCACAAAATACAGAGAAGGTTGCAGGTTGAGCACAGTCTGTGAAAATGTGGAGATGAAAGGATGTCCAAAGAAGAATAAACAAGCAGTCACCATGAGGAGCAAGTGCAGGGCTACGCTATGTGAGATTACGGTCTGCAGAAGCTACACTGGCAGTTGCAGGAGTGATCAACAAGGCAATTGGTACGTAGGCCTTTTATCATAGGGAGATTGAAGTACAAGAGGCAGTCAGTGTCTGCTGATATGTCCTTTCCCAGATACTCAGACTCTTCTCTCCATCCTCGTCCCCCCTTCATGGAAAAGATGCACGAGTTTGAAAACATGAACCTCTCAATTCAAGGACAGTTCCTTTCATTTTGTCATCAGAACTCATTGGTATGAGGATTCCTGGCACTGTTCAACTGCACTTGTCTCTTCAACATGATGTCCTGCACTTTTGTTGTTACATTTTTATTGTGTTGGCTGGATAGCACAAAACAAAAGGTTTCCCTGTATTTCTGTCCAGGTGTCAAATAGCCCCTCTCAACTCTCCTAGGTAGCAGGAAAAATTACTGGGCATCCTGTACCTCTGAAGCCTTTTCCACTGCACCATTATTTACTGCTCTAGCAGTGGCGTCGCAAGTGACATGTTACGTACTTGCAGGAAGTCTATTGTATACAGTTACTAATGGAGAACGGTAATGATTTTTCGGATCCTGGCCCTGCAATTCTGCGGCTCTCTTGTAAAGCAGGCAAGTCTGAGCAACACAGTTATCAGTGGTATGTTGGAAACACTGGCCAAAGAAGACGGGTTGTTCAGGGAGCATATGAGGAGAATCGGGGAGGAGGAGGAAGATGGGCTGATTTGTCTAGTCAAAAACGTAAATGGATGCTTATTCTGCGTCATTTTGAATGCCATTTTAGAGCAAGAGCAACAAGGAAGAGAGATAGATCACGGGAGCCCATGCTCTGGCAAAACATTTGATGATGAAAATGGTGGGCAAATTTTCGAATGTCAGTACTTGGAAGACTGTCAGAGTTCTTGTTTATTTATCTGATTGAGAGAGAATAGACTGGAAGATGGAGAAGCACTGATGGAGTTCCTCTGAGGGGAAATTGCGATTGAAATTCAGAAAAAAACTGGAGGTAATAATCTCATTGCAAAATAGAAAAGTATTAATGGATGATGATGTAAAGCTAATTTCCTCAGGATGGACTTTCCAGAAATAGAAGGCAAAGTTTCAAAATGAGAGATGGGAGAATGAGGTTTTTTTTAATTTGGAGGATTGGATCATTGATTGTGGATTGGGTAGAACAAGCTGAATGAGATTCATGGCTTCCTGTTGTTTCTTGTACTTTGATGAGGTTTTGAGCACCTGATTGTAATTTGAATAATGCTGCACATGTCCTTCAACTTACTGAAAAACCTATGGTCAAATTGTAAATCAGCAAAATAGATGCCGTGCTTTTGATCATGTAGAGTTTCATTGGCTTCAGAAAGGTGGGAGATGTGAAGCGGAGAGATCTGAATCTGCGTGTCTTCAAATATTTTGGGCTAAAAATAGTGCAAGTGGCCGATGCAGTTACTGTGATGTCTCAGCAGCTACTGCTGACAGAATGGAACTAATTGAGGCCCGGGGATAACATTAACACTTTAATTTGTACGAGGGTTACTGAGGATATTTATTATCCATTATATGTATTTATTGTCTATTAATTATGTTTTTTCTTTATAAGTTTGACTGTAACAAGTGAAAATTTTGATGCATATGTACATTATACAATGTGTATGACCATAAACTTGATATCATTATCAACCTTGCACAGTGGCTGCTAGGTATTAGTTATATGAAGTGTTAAAGCATTTCTATTGTATACATTATGACATTTCTGACAAAGGATATGGAAGGATGGTCCAAATTCTTTTGTCGCCCACTCTTAGAGAAAAAAAATTGTGTGTTGGTCCATGTTTTTGAGGGGAATTTTTTTTCTTTTCCCCACCCAGGCCAAGGCTGCAAGCACAAAGGAAATTTGCCCAATCGCAGCCCAACTCCCCCAACACAACCCCGGTCAAGATGGTGGATCCAGTCTTGCCCCCTCCTGCAACGCAGATCATTGATCTCTCGAAAAGAAAGCCCAAAACAGAAGATTTCCTTACTTTCCTTTGCCTTAGAGGTATGTGTGCTATTCCTCTCGAGTTGATCAATTCCGTGATGACATGGTTTCTCTGCAGTTTGTTTTCTTTTGTGTTTTAGGATCTCTCTGACGCTGATTACCTTAAACAATTAGTGTCAGCCAGTTTGACATGTTCTTGTGAAAAATGGCAGGTGTTGCAATATTAGTGGCCAAGTGCCAAGTCATAATATTAGTGGCTATATTCCAAATTGCTAATTCATGTCAACTCAGAAACAGCTGTAATAATTAAGTTCACAAAGTGAACTTAGGTCATTGATATTTCACCTGCATTAATTATTAACCTAGTCGGTATAAAATTCCAGATGAATGGAAACAGAAGTGTGGTTCTTAGGAGGTGCGTAGCAATTTTTGTCACACTTGTAAATGATTCTGCATCACTCCTGAAACTGTAGAAACAGAGTGAATGACTAAAAGTTGTTTGTTGTGTATGGTCAAAAGATGCTTTCTTATGTCTGCTAATGTGTGATTATGGCTTTCAGTTGCTGCAGTTCTCACTCTCAGCCTTACAGCACAGAAACAAGCCCTTTGGCCAATCTAGTTTGTGCCGAATAATTATTCTGCCTAATCCCATTGACTTGCACCCAGACCAGACCCCTCCATACCTCTTCCATCTATGTACCTATCCAAATTTTAAAATCGAGCTCCCATTCACCATTTCAGCAGGCACTCCCAGCCTTTTCACGTCAACACACACCATTTGAGGCGTTCTCCCCGTTGATCATGGAGTTGGCACCTCTACATATTGGAATTGAGCATCACTCTGAGACAAACCACCCTAGCTCCAGTTTATATATACACACACGCACACACAAGCACTTGCTGTCCATTGACAGCAGTGTTGGCCAGTGGGGCAAGTATCAGTGATCTAAACAGCAGTTGATGTGCAGTGAGCAAAACTGGTTTGTTCAGAAAACTAGGTCTGCTGAAAGTGTGGAGGAAAGAGAAGTTGGGAGAGAATCAACTGCACCATCTCCCAATAAAACAAGAGAAAGCATCAGAAACGGCACCTGGCAGAGGATCAGGATAGACTGGGCTTAGTTAGGCTGCAGGGCAGCTAAGAGCTTTATTTGATAGGGAGTTCTCCATCTGGAGTGAGAGACAACGGTCAATTCAAATGGCTGTAGGTGGGGAATATAAATGTGGCAAGGATTGTTTCCCAAAATTGACAGGGTGAGGCCAAATTTGGAGTACTGTGTACAGTATTGGTCACCAAATTATAGGAAAGATATAAACAAAATAGAGAGAGTGCAGAGAAGGTTCACGAGAATGTTGACAGGATTTCAGGGTCTGAGTTACAGGGAAAGGTTGTGCAGACTGGGGCTTTTTTCTCTGGAGCGTAGAAGATTGAGAGGGGACTTGATAGAGGGGTTTAAGATTTTAAAAGGGACAGACAGAGTAAATGTGGATAGGCTTTTTCAATTAAGAAAGGGGGAGATTCAAACTAGAGGACATGGTTTAAAATTGAAGGGGGAAAATTATAAGGGGAACATGAGGGGAAATTTCTTTACGCAGAGGGTGGTGGGATGTAGAATGAGCTTCCGGCAGACGTGGTCGAGGCGGGATCATTGGTTACATTTAAGGAAAGACTGGATCGTTACATGGATAGGAGGGGACTAGAGGGGTATGGACCGGGTGCTGGTCAGTGGGACTAGGAGGGTGGGGATTTGCTACGGCATGGACTAGTAGGGCCGAACTGGCCTGTTCTGTGCTGTAAGTGGTTATATTATATGGTTTTATAGGTCAATCTGTGTCTTTGGATGGCAGAGGCTTGAGGGTTGGAAGGTCCTGTAACCGTTATGTAGTTCTTTAAAAAATCTTTGAGGACCACTCCCCCCCACCTCCGCCGGTCCTGTCCATCAGACAGAATCTGACAAGAATATCAAAATCAGGTCTGATAGGCTGGGAAATAGCTTCTTCCTGCAGGCTGTGAGGTTGATGAATAGTATCCTGTAACTGCAGAACGTCTCAAAATCAGAATTTATTGTCATGAACGTGAAGTGAAATTCATTGTTTTGTGGCAGCATTAGAGTTCAACCATTTCTATAAACCACATTTCAAAATAAATAAAAATTGTGCAAGGTTGGCGTAGTGGTTAGCGCAATGCAATTACAACACCAATGATTGGGACAGGGTTCTGAATCCCTGCACTGTCTGTAAGGAGGTCTGCATGGAGGTCATGCTGCAATTATACATGGTATTGGTGAGGCCGCACCTGGAATACTGTGCGCAGTTCTGGACTCCATACTTGAGGAATGATAGCAATGGGCAAAAAATTTGCGGATATCAAATAGGTAAAAAATAGCATATGTTTAAAATTGGCTCCTCTAGTAGTCAATTCACCAATCCTTCAACATGCAATCTAAAGCAACTGGCAAATACACTTATCTGCATCTACCAATCCCCATAGGTGCCGGATACCAGGGGTTTTGCGTACATGATTATTATGTGCTGTGTATTGTATGTGCGGGCATGGTGGTCCGGAGAAATGCTGCTTCGTTCATTGTATGGGTGGGCAGATGATAATAAACGAACTTCAGCAAAAGGCAGGGCAAGTATGGAAAGTGAAAAGCCTATGGATGCCAGTGACTGGGTGAATGAATATCCCTGTGAACTGGGTCTGAAGCCAGAAGTCATGGTAGTTGAGTTTTGGAGAATAGTTTTTGATAATAAATCATTGTTTACGTGGTCTCTTTCCTCCATCAATCACTCATTTCCACCCATTCCCTTCCCACTTCGCCTCAGTTTAAGATGGAATTGGATTATTTCTCACTGTTTTACTCATTGCCTTCTGTCAGTACAAGTAACAGTGGTGTGTTTTTCCTCTCTATCTGACAGAAATCTTGGTCAGGGAATTCAAAATGCTCCCCCTCCCCCATGTTGTATCCCACAGTAAGGCAGCCTGTAGTGGAAACTTATTTGTGAAATGTGACCCAAAACATCAAACTAATCTTAAAATGAAAAGAAATCTAAATTGCTCAGTTGGTTTGGACCAATGGCCTTGGTTGTAGTCTTTTATTCAAACATGCTGGTTAACTATTTTGAGTGGTGAAGTTTTTATTTTAAAAAAAATTTATGCATACAGCATGGTAACAGGCCCTTCTGGCCAAGTGCTCATGCCGCCCAATATCCCAATGAACCAACAACCCCCATACACTTGTAAAGATGGGAAGAAACCGAAGCACCCGGAAGAAACCCATGCAGATGTGGGGACAATGTACAAACTCCTTACAGACAGTGCCAGATTCAAACCCGGGTCGCAGGCATGAAAACAGTTTTGCACTAACCACTATGCAAACCTTGGCTCCCCAAGTTGTCTGTAGCATGCACATTCCATGACCGATGTTGTAAGTTGCTGGTTCCAAGTTGGGGGGGGGGGGGGCTCCACTCAGCATTTACCTGTGTCTTCCCTGAGCTGGGAGAAGTTCATGTGATATGAGGGCTGATATCGACAAACAGGTCAAAGTGGAGAATGAAAGGACCACTTCTGCTGCTGACATCTGTACTACAGTACCTTATACAAAGCATAAAGAGGAACTTCTCTTTGGGGGTTCACCACCATTCGGAGCCCCAAATAGTCCTTCCATGTGAAGCAACATTCCACTTCTGAATTGGCAGGAGTTCGCTACTGCATCTGGTGCTCCTCCTATAGTCAAGTGTACACCAGAGAAACTGGACGCAGACTGGGAGATTGTTTTGCTGAGCACCTTTTGCTCTGTTCGCTGCAGAGACAGGGACCTCCTCCCAGTAGTCAACTATTTTAATTCCACACACCATTCACAGACTCACACAGCTAGCTATACATGGCCTCATACACTGTCAAACCGAGGCCTCCTGCAAATTGGAGGAACAGCACTCAACTTTATGTCTGTGCACTCTCCTCCTACGAGATGACATTAGTATCAGCTTCTCCAGTTTCTGTTTAAACCCTTCCCCAATTTGCTCTCTTTCCCTATCCTTCTGTCTACTTTCCTTCATTTTCCCTTCCCTCTCCTATCAGAAAGTTGCCCCATCGTTTCAGCTTTTTTTTCTGTTCTACTGACCCAACCATATCCACCTTTGATTAACCTGTTAGCTTGTGGTCCTCCCTTGCCCCCTCCATCCTCTCTCTCCCCCACCCCCCAGTGGTGGATTAACTACCACCTGGGGCTGCTAGATTGAGCTTCAGTAAGGCTCCCCCTGACCTTCCCCCTCGCTCCGCCCTTTGTTGAATAGAATAAAGACCTTTATCGTTCATACCATGCTCACGGTAAAGATGAGATACCGTTTCTCCAGGACCATGGAAAATATTTACATAAATTTAAATGTGGTACACTATCCACATATGTCCTGGGAATTCAGGAGCCTGATGACCCGGGGGAAGAAACTATTGGCCAATCTGGATGTAACAACATGAGTGCTATGGTACCTCCTACCAGATGGCAGAGTCCTTTGCAATGTTTATTGCCTTTCTCCTGCATCAAGTGTTGTAGATGTCCTTCGTGATCTTTTCCGCTGACTTCACTATCCTCTGCAGGGTCTTGCAGTTCGAGGTGCTATAGCTTCCAAACCAGGCGGTGATGCAGTTATACAGGATGCTCTCAATATATCCTCTGTTGAATGTAGTGAGGATGGAGTGTGGGGGATGAACTTTCCTCAGCCTTCACAAGAAGTAAGGCACTACTGGACTTTCTTAACTATGGAGCTGGTGTTAAGGAAGCAGGTGAGATTCTTCACCAAATGCACTCCAAAGAACTTGATACTCTTGACAACCTCAATGGTCAAGCTGTCAATGGTCAGCGGAGTGTGGTCCTCCTGGGCCCTCCTGAAGTTGACAGCCATCTCTCTTATTTTTTAATATTCAGATACAGGTTGTTGGCTCTGCACCAGTCCATTAAAGTCTGCACCTTATCTCTGTTCGCTGACACGTCATTCTTAGTGATCAGGCCCACCATGGTCGTGTCGTCAGCAAACTTGATGATGTGGTTTGAGCTGTGTTCAGCTGCACAGTCGTGGGTCAGCAGAGTGAACAGTGGACTAAGTACGCAGCCCTTGGGGGCGGGGTGGGGGGGCATGCTCAGTGTGATGGTCTTGGAAGTGCTGTTTCTGTTCTGGATGGTCTGAGGTCTCCCCGACAGGAAGAAGTCATTAATCCAATTGCAAAGAGAGGTGTTTAGATCCAGCAGGCTCAACTTCCTGTTGATGCTGATGTTGTCAGTACATTTATTAAGGTAGCTGGTCATTTATGCCATATGCTTCTCCAGATCAACGCAGTCACTATCGGTTGCTGCTTTCTACCTTGAACATGTGCCAAAGCAGTCTTGAAATCCCCATCGGTAATAATTAGTCCATTAGGGTGTGTGGTCTGTAGTTCGTTTTTAGCCCCATACAGTTCCCAGATCACCTCCTTAGATTTAGCCTGGGGGGGGGGGGGGGAGATGGGGGTGGGGCAGTACACTCCAAGTATGAGGACCATGGTGAATTCCTGCGGTAGATAAAATAGTCTACATCTGCTGACGGTCACAAATTCACCAGCATTAAGCAGTGACCAGAGACTCGTGCAGAATCCTTGCACCACTCTGTGTTGATGTAAATGCACAGGCCACCATCACGGGCTTTACCACACAGAACAACATCTCTGTCCACCCGAAATAAAATGAGCCCATCCTGTTTAATGGCGATCCAAGACCTTGTCGCTGAGCCACATTTCTCTGAAGACTAAAGTACAACTGTGATGTTAAGATATGTTAAATAACTTGTATCATTGTACTATGTATAATGTAGTACATGTATAAGCAAGAAATTTCCTTGTAGCAACAACCCTTTCCACAAGTACTTTCATGTCATCACGTTCTGACTGGTATTGTCGAGTAATCAAGCATGGTCTTTACTTGAAAGCAGTTTGCTGTTAAAACAGAATGTACTTGGAGAATAGCACAGCCAACTTCTGATTTTCTGCCATTTGTAAGGGAGCGGTAAAACATGGACTTAGTAAAGTAACGTCTCTGTTTACCGTTTTATTTTATAGATTTCACAATACAGGCATTCATGTTCCAACAGGCTTCGTTCCCTCTCTTTAACCAGTATACAAGCTTGTTAACAGTATACAACTTGTGACATAATAACGTCATCATGGTAAACATAATCTCACAGTTGCAGTACGAAGTCCTTAAAGCATTACTTTGAAATGTTTATATGTTTGGAGCCTAATTTAGAAAACACAATAGTATTTGCAATATTCCAGATATGAAAAAAATAAGTAAAAGTACTGAAATATCATCCAAAATACTCAAGTGTACACTTACACCATTTTTTTTCTCTCAGTCACCCTTCCCTTCTAGGCCCCTCGACTTAAGCTTACTCAGCCTAATGGTTAATTAGCCACTGCCACTCTCTTCCTCCCCCCGCCCCCCCCCCCCCCCCCCCATTTTTTTATGCCTCCTTTTGCTCATACCTTGGCGAAGGCTGGGGCCCAAAACATTGGTTACATTTTTCTACCTAGAGTTGCTGTGTGACCTGCTGAGTTTTGCACTTTGTGTACTGTGCCTTTTTTTGGAGCTGTTCTCTCAAAGTGTACAAATTGTCCAAGAGGTTTTTGATGACTAATTTATGTTGTAAGATGACTTTTAAGATGTATTCTTAGTATTCTGTATTTTTCAATGTGGAATTTCAATAAAAATATTGAAAAAGAAAGATGACTTTCTGATAGTATGTGATTGCTTCAATAGAAGGTGACTGGAATTGGCAGACACTTTTATTCTTGCCCCCTTTTAAGGTTTCTGCCCATGTGTGATGCTATCATTTATGGTGTCCATTTCCAGCAGGTGAAGACATCATACTTTCAACTGTCCTGATTTTTTGCACACAATGAGTGTTAGTTTTATCAGGGAGGTAGAGAGGTAAGGATAATTAGGCTGGGTTTGTTTTGCAGTCCCTACATCTGTGTACCTGTTCTGTGTGGGGGGGGTGGTGGGGGGGGGATACAGTTTTAATGACTTGCAGACACTAAATGCTGCTGATCAAGTTCGCTTTTTCCCTCATGCTCCTTTGCTATCCACACGTGCCTTGCAGTACTAGGAGAGACTGACCAGAGGGCACAGCTTCAGAACAAAAGGGCGTTTCTTTCAAACCGAGATGAGAAGTTTCTTCAGCTCCATGGTGGTCAATGTGTGGAACTTGTTGCCACAGATGGCTGTGGAGGCCAAGTCATAGGTAAATTTAAAGCAGAGGTTGACAAGTTCTTGGTTAGTAAGGGTTACCAAAGCTTATGGGGTGAAGGCATGAGAGGAAAAGTCTACTCCAGCATGATCTAATTGGCAGAGCAGGCTTGATGGGTTGAATAGCCTAATTCTGCAACTAAGTCTTAAAATCTTTACAAGGTTGGACCAACGGCTGGAGTTGAGGGTTTATTTGGTACGTGTACTTGACAATCCACTCTAACTCAGTGTACTGAATGTGTTACGAGCCCAGAGGACCCAAAAATCAATAGCCACAGAAATTCACCAAGACAATGGTTACTTAAACAAAAACATTTTTAATTTTCTTCATACATAATAATATCAATATTTAACTTATTACTATTAAACCCCTTTCTAATTCTAAGCGCATGTGTATGTTTTCAGGAAAGTTCTTTGTTTCTCTGTCCATTCGTTCATTTTTCGCATCTTATACTGTGCACAGAATTTAACATTTATGATCTTCACTGGGCTTTAGTGCTTTAACTTAAATTGTTACCGCAAAGGAAGGTCTTTGTTGGTTTCAGCGAGAGATATTCGTTGTTCATTGGCCACACACACAAACTGATTTCCTTTAATCAGCCACTTCAGTAGGTGCTTTCAAACTGCCTTGAAAGTTGGGGTTAAATGGGCAATTTGCCCGGATAGTGCTCCACTCACAAGGCAGCTTGAAAGGGTCAACTGGGTCCAAGCCCTACCTCGGAGGTACCCAGGATGCATTGACCGGCGGCCTGAACAGCAAAATGGCCAACCCACTGCCGTCACAGGGAAAGCCCCGCTGAAGTTTCTGCGATGATCGGAGGGAGAGAGGGACCGCTGCCAGGGTCCAAGATGGAGAAGTGGCTGCCGCGGGGGAGAAAGCAGAGAGGTTGGCTGCCATGGAGGAGGAGAGAAGAGGGGTGGGCTGCTGCGGTGGAGAGAGGAGGGGCCACCTGGGTGCCGTGGGGGAGAAAGAAGAGGGGCCACCTGGCTGCCACGGGGGAGAGAGGAGAGGAATCACCTGGCTGCCGTGGGGGAAGAGGGGAGAGGAGTCAGCTGCCACAGGTTGGGGGGAGCGTGATTGATATGGGAGAGAGATTCAGCTGGTAGGGGGAGGGACGGGTGAGGCTAGTTTTCGTGACGTGTCACTTACCACATCATCAAGGGGGCCGGGTTGGTTATTTACTAGGGCTACCCCCCCCCCCCCCTCAGGTTGAAAGATGCTAAAGGCACCTATGCCCCACCTATCACACCCAGGAGGGCTATCAGGATCCTGCAGCTTAAAAGCACAGAGTGTCTTTCCGAGAAACTCCACCAACCCCACACCCCATCCCACCATGGGTTTTCCAAAAGATAACCTCTTCTACCAGGTAACCACAGAGAGTTCTCTTTTCCCCCCATTTCAGGATAAATACATTAACCAGCCACATCCTCTTGTAATTGACTACAAAGGTTTAGAGTAGGCTGAACTCAAAACCCCTCTTCAAATGGGGTCTTGCTGCAACTGCTGGCAGTAAACTGACACTTTCTCCCTCCTTCCTCCCACAAAAGATTAGATGTTTTTTTCTCTGTTTGCAAAACCACATGGACCCTCTTAGAATAGCAACCTTCAGCCAACTATTTAAACTTCCAGCCCAGTCCTTATAGCACAAGATTTTCAATTCTTGAAGCAGGGCCCTGTGTAAACATGGTGATCAATTAACACCTACTTGTAAAACTGTCACAAGTACTCTTCCATTGTCTCCGCAAAGTCATTTGGAGACATGAAGTCTCCACCTAGGCATAGCTCTTGCATTTTAAATGAGATACCTTGTGTGAAATGTGAATGTCTGTGAAGTGTACCTAAATACCTAAATTAAACCTCCACCATCTATACCTTTTAACAATATATTTTATCATAATTTTATTAACTCATTTTGTAACAAATGCAAACTTTTTCCCACTCTTAATCACCCAACTTCCACAGAATAATTCTGGAGGAACAAAATAACTCCAATATTTTGCAATTTATAATAGCCTTCTTGAGTAATACCTTAATTTAACCCAAAAAATGCCAAACTCAGATTTCAGATTTATTGTCAGAGTATATGCATGACATCACATACAACCCTGAAACTCCTTTTTCCTGTGGGCAAAGTAGAATTACCACTAATTTGTAGTGCAGAAGTAAACTGTACACAGCATAAAATATAAACAAAGAACTGGTACTGATGGAGATTGTGGAGAAGTTCTTACCAATTTTCACTAATTGTGGTCTCTCAGGTCTTGGAGTTTGCTGATCAGTTTTGAGGGGATGATGGCATTAAATAAATGCCTGGTTTGTTTCTGGTTCTACATTACCCTGGTAATCTTGGAGTTTATATTAATTTCACGCAGAAGAGCTCTAAATTGGTATCTGAACATTGTTTTATTCAGTCAGTTAACAGGCTCTCTTTCAATGAAAAACTCAAGGATACTGAAAAGAAGCATGTCAATTCTGTTACTTAGGTATCAGAAATTGTTTACCACTTCTTCATGGGAAGAAATGTTTTGAAACCAATGTCATTTCTGGCAGCTATAGTCCTTTCAACACTTAACATATTTGTGTAATTCTGGAAATAATTTTGATAATTGAAAATTTTAAAAAGTAGTTTTTAATTGCAGTTGTAAAATATTGCTTGTTTTATTGAAGGAGTATGGTAATCTGTGGAAATGGACATATTTGGTTAGAAAAATCTAATTCCCAATGGAGTGAATTGAGTTTGCGTTTCAGCTGTGATTTACATATGTCCAATGAATTGGGTGGTGTGGCACAGTGATATTGAGGCAGGGTTACTGGAAGAGGGTGTGAAGGTTGGCAAGACCTAGAAGGTTAAAAAGATAACACAGTAGTCCAAATATATTTTTTGGACTATTGGATTTAATGGAATATGTCTGGTTCGGAAAATAACAGGTGAAATAATATCAAAATAGGGTTACCCTTTTCAGTGATCAAGATTTTACTCAAACCTTGGTCTTCCATTCCTTACCCACTTCGAAGTTTATTGTTGGCTTCGTATGTGCAAAATACCCTGATTGGCAGGGTCTTGAATAATTAACAGTACAAATCAGAACCTCGTCCTAACCCATCATTTGTTTGGCTCAAACCCCTCCTGGAGTAGATAAATTATGAATTGTTATTTTTTTTCTGTCAATGTTCATGCAGCTGAGTGAATAATCATTTGAGAAAAGGAAGCATGTTAGTTAGGGGGAAACTGTAAATAAAGTTGTGGGTGCAAGATTATGGATTCAATTTAATGTCATGTACAGATACAAAGAAGACAGTCCTTCTCTTGCGTTGCAAAGACAGAGTCCCCATGTAATTTCAGAAATGCAAAGCATTGTCGCATCAGAGACAAGGAGATCCCACCACCTTTTCCATTGTCATCACCTCTGATGTCCCTGTACTTTTATAGCTGCCCTGCGGTGAACTAAGATCAAGGACTCATTCAGAATGCACCTCCTTGTATCCAGGTTAGGTTAGACAAAAGCTAGAGGATATGGGTTTAGTTTAGAGTAGTGGTTGGTTCTCTATGCCGTCGGTGCTCCGTGATTAGTAAAGGATTGCTTAAGGTGGTATGCGAGTGGAAATGGAAGATTGAAAATCACTGCCCTAGATCCAATTGTTACTGAAATATTTTTGCTTTAGAAAAGTTGTCATTGGCTCATTTCCTTTGGAGTTATGAAACCGTGCACATAAGGAGTCAGTTAGATATGATTAAAACAGTGGTTTTCAAACTTTTTCTTTCCACTCACATACCACCTTAAGCAATCCCTCACTAATCACAGAACACCTATGGCATAAAGAATACTTAAAGTGGTATGTGAGTGGAAAGAAAAGGTTGTGAACCATTGGTTTAGAGTGAAAGATGAAATGTTTAGGGGAAATTTTCACACAAGAGTGGTGAGCATGTGGACTGAGCTGCCAAATGACGTGAACGCTGGCTTGATTTAAGAACATTTTGGATAGGTACATGGTTGGGAATGGTATGGAGGCTGTGGTCTGGGTGCAGGTCAGTGGGACTAGTAGTTTGACACCAACTAGATGAGCTGAAGGGCATACTTTTAAGTTGTAGAGTTTTGGGTTTCAAATCCCTGAATCATTAGGAAGCTACCACGCCTGAGGCCTTTCAGGAGGTCAGCTCACCATGGCATCCACATGCATGCTGAAGCCAATTCTGTCTCCCAGAAGCTATTAGCCATTAACCTGGCAATCCTGTTGAGGGACGGATGCCACCCTTACCTGTAGCATTCCTACAGCTTGGACCCAGGTGACCTGGTCCACTGCTGTGGGTTTCCTTTTCTGTAGATGTCTCTTCAGAGCTCTTCCCCCAAGGAGGGGCAGAGTGGGGAGTGTCTTCCCGTTCTGGTATCCTGCATCAATCTGCAACTATCGTTGCATGCTGGGTGCCAAGATGTCAATTACTTCTGCATCTTGCCAGATGGAAGCTGGATGTGAGAAGGAAAATTTATAAATTATTGGAGTTACTGCTCATCAAAAATAGCACAAAATTTGAGAAAAGGAAGCTGGATATAACTTAAGTTAAAGTACGTTGCACTTTGTTTTAATAATCACAAACTCATGTACGTGCTCCCTCAGAATTTCATTGCAATAAATGTCAAATGTCAAGGCACCATGGTTAGCAAAATGCTATCACAGTACCAGGGACCCGGGATCATATCCACTGTTGTGTTTGTACATTCTCCCAGAGTCTGCATGGGTTTTTTCCTGGTGCTCTGTTTTCCTTTCTCCCTGCAAAGATGTACAGGATTCGTAGATTAATTGGTCACATGGATGGTATGAGCTCATAAGCCAAAAGGGCCTGTTACCATCCAGTATCTCTGAATTTTTCAAAAATTAAATTATAGCATGGGAGCATTTAGAATTGTTTCTATTGTGGTTAATTGAAGAACATTTACAAATATGGAAAGGTGTTTCGTGTATAGTGGGGGTTAATATTTCTGTGCAGTGCAGAAATTCGATAGACAAATACTGTTTTTGATACCTAACATAAGCTTTTGATTTGCAGCTGTTTAGCAATTCCCAAATTCATCTCACATTTCCGATGGCTGCAATATGGTGCCTTTATACTGTGCACACATTAGTGAAATGTAATTTTTCTCTTGGATTTTCCTTGGAGGAAAATACCCATCAAATTACCCCTGAAAGGTTACTTCAGAAAATAGTTCCATAGTAGTCCATCTGCAGAATTGCCTCAACGTCTAGATTACACAATGTGTACAAGTAACTTTGAAATTCACTCCATGTCTGTTATGCTCTCAACTGCTGTAAGTGCTACTGTCTTAACAATCTAGCAGCCAGGTTCACTCTGACCTCAAGTGCTGTGTGGAATTTGCATATTCTCCCAGGGACAACCCCATACTCTAGAGCACACATGTCAAACTCTGGCCTGCGGGCAAAATTTGGCCTGCGATATAATTACATTTGGCCCGCAAGATCATATTAAATATATATTAGAGTTGGCCCGCTGGCCGCCGTGCCAGTATAGCGCATGCACACTGAAGGTGAAAATGAAGACACCGGAGGTGTGGCGGGATCTCAGAGTCCCGAATCCCGGGGATCGGAGCGCCGCACTCAGCCCGCCCGGCTCCCGGACACACAGACGCGGCTGGAGTTGGGGACCATCCTCGCTGGGTCTGCGCTTCAGCGGTGACGCCGGACCGAACGTCTCGTTGGCGATGCCTTCCCCCTCGCTCCGTGCGCGGCGGACCCTGCCTCCCACTCCTTTTGTTGGAGACGAGCCCGGCGCCGTGAGATCGCAGTTTAATCCCTCTCCAACCATGGGAGGGGGATGGGAGCAACGCGCTCTTCTCAGCCAATTCCTCCACCGCCCCAGACGCCGGCGTTTCAACGGGGGGGTTCGGGTGCCTTCGTCAGGCGACCGACCTGTTGGTCCAAGACAAGGGGAGAGCGTACAAACTCCACACAGACAGCACCTGAACTCGGGTGAACGTGGAGTTGCGACCCCACATTCCACATCAGGACTGTGTGTAAGATTGGGAGCAGTAAGACGGAAGCTTATTTTGTTCCTGTGATTTAAGCCTTTATAGGGGTGGGGGAGGGGTCCTTCTCTGACCACTTGCCTAACAATTAACCTAATCAGATGTGGAGTTACCACAATACAACAGTTCTCAACCTTTTTCTTTCCATTCGCGTCCCTGTGCCATTGGTGCTCTGTGATTAGTAAGGGATTGCTTAAGGTGGTCTGTGGGTGGAAAGAAAAAATTTGAAGACCACTGCTTTAATCATCCCTCATTGACTCGTCATGTGCACGGTTTCAGATGCTAAAGGAAATGGGCCAATGACAATGACAATGAAAGAGTTTATCCAAAACTATTATTAAACATTTATTTTAATAAGAAAAAGTTTAACATTACATATGTTGAAAGAAGAGAAAACATGCAGATGTTGTTGAAAAATTTCAATAAATATTTAGTTCGGCCCTCAACTTAGTCCAAGTTTTTAATTTTGGCCCTCCGTGAATTTGAGTTTGACACCCCTGCTCTAGAGTCTTCTCCCATGTCCTAAAGACATGCAAATTGCTCCTCATGGGAGAAGCTGGGTGGAGTTGCTAAGAATGTAGGGGCTATGGGAAAAAAACTGGGATTATGTAGGATTAGTGTAAATGGATGGTTAATGGTTGGCATAGATCTAATAGGCTGAAGGACTTGTTTGCATGCTGTATGACTCTCCAACTGTCTCAATGCTTCTTGGAGATTGTAATTTCTGGAAAAATAGTCTGTGGTTAAACAGTGCAACTGTAGCGTGCCGCTTGAACAGACTGGAGATGGATGCTGTTAGTTCGAGTGTCACAGCAGAATGTTTATTCAAAGTTGACACGCTTGCTTATTAGACCGGCATTGGGACCACTTGTGCGCACGCCAACTTCCATTCTGGAGCGGAAAAGATGGATGCGTGTCACCATCTTTGTCACAACTGCCCCGCTGATCGTGCGTTACCAACAGGGCTGGTTTGTCATGGCATAGTTGCACGTCACTACATAACCCCTCCCCCCACTCAAGAATCGGCACTGGTGGCGTCCTGGCACTTTGGAGGCCTGCCTTTGAGTGCTGATTGCTATACTTGGAACAGCTGGGTCATGTCCAAGTGAGCTGGCTTCAAGCAGTCCAATGTGAAAAGTTCCTCTCTGCCCCCGATCTCTAAGGCTAAAGTGGAACTCATTCTGTGGCGCACTCTGTGCAGAGTTCCTTGTAGGGACTTTGAAAAGGTGCTCTGTGTCCACCCCTGTGTACGAAGAAACAAGCACAAGACATTAAATTATGGGGAACATGAGTGGAGGGGCTTACCATGCTGTGAGGGTGGTGGAGGGGCAAGGGAACCCAGCTTCTATATGTGCACGAGTGTGGCTTCATTGTCTTGGGCTGGGCCAGTGGGAGTGGGAAGCAATTGGCCTGGGACGGTGAGGGCCTGTCCATAAAGCAATTCAGTAGTGGAAGCATGCAAGTCATCTTTGTGGGCCGTGTGGATTCCCAGGTGCACCCAGGGTAGCTCGTCTGACCAGTTCGGACCCTTGAGGCGAGCCATGAGGGCTGATTTGAGGTGCCGATGGAACTGCTCCACAAGGCCATTGGGCTGCGGGTGATAGGCAGACATGTGATGGAGCTCTGTTGTCAAGAATTTGGACAGTTCGGTCCACAAGGTGGATGTGAACTGTGCACCCCTGTTGGTGGTGTTGTGGGAAGCGACACCTAAGTGGACAGGACGGCACTTGCGCAAGTGTCAGCGACTATGTCGGGAAGTGGATTTGCTTCCAGCCAGCGGGTGTATCGGTCTATCATTGTGAGCAGGTAATGGTGCCCCTGCGAAACAGGCAATGGGCCGACATTGTCCATGTGGACTTGCTGGAAGCGGTGTGAGGCAGGCTCGAACACCTGGAGGACAAGTGCTTGTGTGTGGGTCTGCACCTTCATTTGGCAATCCAGGTAAGCCCGTGCCCATTCCATGACCCTTTTGTGAAAGCCATGCCAGATAAAACAGATGGAAATCATGTGGACCGTTGAGCAAATGAAGGGATGCGAGAGAAGATGTCAGGGTTTGCTGCGGCCTTGCGCAGTAAGCAGGAGCCTAATATAGTCCAGAATCAGCTCCAAAAAGGTTTGTTCAAGCCAGTGCAAGCATTTCGTCTATTAACACGGACAGCATTCTGTTCCCCAGACCGGCTAAGTGTAGGAGTCTGGCTCCCCTCTTGCATCAGGATAGGCTGTAGGTGCTGATAGAGGTTTTTTTTAAATGTTACATATTTACCCTCTTCCGGCAGAGCTTGAATTAGGTCATCTATGCAGGCAGCGGCCTCCTGGTCGAGTGAACTAACAAAATAGAAATATCTTGTTGAATCAGAAGTGATTTGCTTGATTTGGAACTGGGCCTCCACTTGGCTGAACCAAGTGTGAGGCTGGTTGGTCTAGAAGGTTGGCAGCTTCAACGCTACAGCACCTCCTGCCGTGGGGTCCATTTAGTTGAGTCTTCAAGGCGTGGAGACTCGTCGGGGTCACCACTGTAGTGTGCTGTGAGAGAGTGGTTGAACAGAGTGGAGACAGGCTGTTAGCTTGAGTGTCACAGCAGAATGTTTGTTCAAACTTCGCGTGCTCGCTTATTAGGCCATTAATCGGACCGCGCGTTTGTCCCACTGCTTGCATCAAGCTGATGCAAGCACGCATACTAACTTCTGTTCTGGGGCGGAAAGAGACTGATGCGTGTTGCCATCTTTATTGCGACTGCCCCGCTAATTGCGCGTAACCAGCAGGGCTGGTTTGTCATGGCATAGTTGCACATTATCTCTCTTGTCCTGACCTACGAGGCTTGGGATCCAAGAATTGAGTATGCAAGCTCTTCAAGTGTATACAAGAAGGCTTGTATTGTCACACATGCTACTTGAAACTTAAAACTTAAAAATTAATTCCTGTCTACTTATTTAAGCAGACCTTTTGAAGCTTCTGGTGACTGGTTTCTAGAACAGTACCACCATAGTTCAAAAATGTACTAGGGGTTGTAGGGTGATTGGATGGCACTGGTTTGTGAGCCATAAGGACCTTTTACCGTGCTGTATGTTTACATTTCAAATGTAATAGTTAATCAAATGGACAAAAGTGTGTGACACTCGTAAAGCAGAACAGGGGTTTTGGTTAACGCAATGTATTTACCGCCCCGTTCTTTTGTTCTCCCCAAACTTGCATCGCCTCTCTCCTCAGCTTCTACCATTTAACTAGATGCCAGAGTCAATTTTACTGTGATCAGTTAACTTACCAACCTGTGGCTCTTTTGGATGGTGAAAGGAAACAGCAGGTTTTCTGCTATTAAAAGCTTTTGTAATAATATTGTA
Organism: Narcine bancroftii; assembly: GCF_036971445.1. Taxonomy (NCBI): domain Eukaryota; kingdom Metazoa; phylum Chordata; class Chondrichthyes; order Torpediniformes; family Narcinidae; genus Narcine; species Narcine bancroftii. The sequence continues at coordinate 378,455,594 of NC_091469.1, read as the reverse complement.
ATCATCTTGTTTCCCGATAATCTAATAAATAATAATTGAAAATATGCAAAAAATAAACTGTTGGAGGAACTCAGCAGGCTGACAGCATCTGTGGAAGGGAAAATAGTTGCTACTTTTGGTCAAAGCCCTGCATGAGGACTGATTTTGGAGAGACAAGGCAGCCAGTATAAGAGGGGTGAGACAGTGGGATGATAGATGAAAAGTGGGCTGAAGAGGGATAAGGGACGAAGTACTAATGGTACCAAATCGGAGCCAGTAGGTGAAGTGTGTGGGCACTGGGAAAAAGGAAAGGATTTAATGTTTCAGGTTGATCGGAAAAGAGAAAACTTTTATACATGTTCAGAATTGTTGGGGGGGTGTGGTGGGGGGATTCCAATGTGTTCTCAGCTATGCATATGGAGCAGTAAAGGTTGCTGCACCTCAACACAACAAATCATCCTCATTCTGCAAGGAATTATGCCCGTTTTTAGTTTTCCTTGAATTTTTCATTTTGCCTGAAGGTTAACATTACTGAGACTATTCTGTTTGTTATTTGCTGGCCTAAAAGTTCCCCATTAGGATGTTACATTTGTCTGATTGCCATGTTGTATATTTTTGAACAGGGCAATGCTGGTTTCTTATATGAACCTTTGTGAATCTGTGTGAAATATTTAAATGTTTTTTTTTTCAAAATACAGCCAAGATTAGGACTCTGCAGAAGATCCCGTGCAGTGTGTGAGATCTCAGTGCTTCTTTAATTCTGCATATCCTGGATTTTCCTTGAAATTAATAAAAGATAAAATGTTTAAAAGATTCAATCCTTTTTACATTTAGAAGATGTTAATTCACTAGATTCACTGGTGTATTGCCTGGATTAGAAGGTGTGAGCAAGGTGGAGTTGGATGAACTTGAATGTTAGTGGTTGAGGGATGACCTGATGGAAATCTATAAATAATGAGATCATAAATAATGACAGGGGTAGTAGGTCAGAATCTTTTTTTTCAGGGTGAAAATGTCACCCTCTGGAGGGCATGCATTGAAGGTTGGGTGGGGGTTTAAAGGAGATGTGTAGAGCATTTTTTAAACAGCAAGTGGTGGTGCCTGGAATGGGCTGCCAGGGTCAGATGTGGAAGCAGATGCAGTAAAATCCCTGTTATCTGGAATTCAAGTAGCAGCAAAAAAAAGAGGAATGAATAAATAAATAAATAAATAAATAGATGAATGATGGGAATAAATTAAAATGTAAAAATGTTTAAAATTGTATAAATAAATGTCCTTGGTGAAGATGGGAGCAAACATTTAGCCAGTGGAGCGGCCCAGACGTACCCCACCTGCAGCAGTCATTTGTGAGTCTTTATCTCTATTTATATTAAGTATATTAGTAAGGCTTTATGTGTAAATTTGGGGGAGGGGGATTAATAATAGGACAGTAGGCCCTGCAGTTAGTGACTGGGATTCAATTTTAAATTTTGTAAGTTATGGAAAATACCTGATTTAAGTGAACTTTACATCCACCTCACTGACAAAAGGCAAAGGAGGAAAAACCCAACACCCAACCCCAACCCACCAATTTTCCCCTGCAACCGCTGCAACCGTGTCTGCCTGTCCCGCATCGGACTTGTCAGCCACCAACGAGCCTGCAGCTGACGTGGACTTTTTACCCCCTCCATAAATCTTCGTCCGCGAAGCCAAGCCAAAGAAGAGAACATAATTAAGCACCACAATATACATTTTTTTCTCCAAAATCACATTATATTTTTCACTGCCTTTTAAACTTTATTATTAATACAGGTGTATTAGTTAGGCATTGGAACAGTGTGTCTCAGGCAACTGGAAAATTTGTATATCCAGCATCCACAATCCCTGAGGTGCCGGATACTGGAGGCTTTACTGTACATTAGGAGCAATTAAGAGTCTTCAAGATAGACGCGTATGCAGGAAATAGAGGGATATGTATCAGGTGCAACCAACCAAGTTTTAGTTTAATTTTGGCATTACATTTGGCACAGACACAAAGGCAGAAGGGCCTGTTCCTGTGCTGTACTGGACTATGATTGATGAATTTTCAACTTCAGCAATAACCCTTAAGGAATTTGCAGTGTTATAACTCAAAATGTTAAGATCCTTATCTGGGGAGAAAAATGGATTTCTATATATTGTTTGGCAGGGTCGCATTTGTTGATAAATTCTTGCTTTCCATTTAAAATCCTTTGGTGCGCATTATTATTAGTTGTGCGTTACTGATTTTTTTCTCTTGGTTCTCATTGGAAAGCCCACTCTTGGCTGAGTTCAGTTTCTAATAGTTAATGCATTGTCGAGGTGCTGTTGTTCTTTGGGTGCTATTTAATGCAAATTGTACATGATGGTGAAAATAAAACATTTTGTTTTGCATGTATTTAGGCTCCCCTGCCCTGCCAAACAACATGATGTATTTCGGAAGTTCCCAGGATGACATTGATGAAGTAGAGGAGGATGATGAGTGTGAAGATGTCAAAACTCTTCCAAGCAATGCTTCATCTTCATGCCAGTCAACACCTAGAAAAGGAAAAGTGCAGGGTAAACAAGTTCTAAATGGTCATGGTAGGTTTGCTTCTAACTTGTCAAAACTAGTTACCTCAGGTAACAGGTAACTTTGAACAGAGGGTTGACTGCCAACATAATCAGTTGATGCTAAGGATCCTTGAATGATGTAAACTTAAAGAACAAAGGATAATCTTTCCACATATAAAATGAGCTAACATGTTTTGGTGCCATCTAGAAAACTGCTGCCTGAATGATAGTTTATTAATGCAGAGTTGGGCAATAGGAACTGTCTCAATATTTGGATTCTGTGAGGCATCAATATCTTAATTAAATCACTCCAAGGTTAGTACAGGTACACGATCCTTTATCTGGACATCTAAAAGCCAGATACCTCCAAAATCCGGCAACTGGGGAGAGAGACGGCAGCATGAGTCAGGTGGGCGAGGGACCGGCAGCGCGAGTCAGGTGTGCGGGCGAAGGGGGGGGGGGGGAGAAAGACTGGCAGCGCGAGTCGGGAGTGGGGGGGGGGGGAGAGACAGCACCGTGAGTCGGGCGGGCGAGGAGCGGGGAGACCGGCAGCGCAGGTCGGGGGGTGGAGACTGGCAGCACAAGTCAGGCGATCGGGGGGGGATGGGGGGAGGAGACCGGCAGCGTGAGTTGGGTTGGCGATGTGGGGGGATAGATGGCAGCGTGACTAGAAGGGGGTGGGGGTGGATACAGCAGCACAGTTCGGATGGGTTTAAATCTGGCATTCTGAAATCTAGAAAAATCCCAAAATTCAGAACAAAGGTTCCAAACCCAAGGGTTCCGGATAAACGATCGTGTATCTGTATTTGCATTTTCACATATTTAGAATATGGAACAGTACAGGGCAAGAACCGATCCTTTGGCCTAGATGTCTGCGTCGAACATCATGACCAAAATTAACTAATTCTCTGCAGCTTGTATATGATCCATATCCCTCCATTCCCTGCATATTCAAGTGTGTATACCTCAAATCCACTTAAATGCTACAATCATATCTGCTTTTTGCACTACTCCTGGCAGTCCATTCCTGGCATCTTCCCCTCTGTATAAATAAAGCGCCTCACACATCTCCTTGAAACTCTTTCTCACCTCTTTCACCTTAAATGCATGGTATCTAGTATTTGATGTTCTTGCCCTGGGTCAAGGATTCTATCTGTCTACCCTATTAATCCCTTTCATAATTTTATACATTGATCTGGCCTCCCCTCAGTAAGCTTTGCTGCACTGTTGTGGTTGGGTATTAGGAAATGCAGAATGCAGTGAGTCACGCAGAACACACACCCATTCATTTTTTTCTTCTTTTTGTGTGGAATGTACAAAATTTCCCCATTATTATCTTGAATTTTCTCCCACTATTTCTTAAAATAAACCAGATTATTGGTTGAAATTTTTGGTATTTGGCCATTCCTCAAGCTAAGGAGATCCATAAAGAGTTTGCAGGTGCCTACAAAAATAGTTGGGAACACACTACTGTCTCTTGTCCACAGAGATTATAGCGTCCCTTTTGCAACCATGCGTGTTGAAAGTCGTTCCCCCCCCCCCAAAACCACCTTCCACCTTGGATGCTTCATTCAGGGTTAGGTGATCCATCCACAATGCTTCTTTCTGTAAGCACAGATCATTCACTAAATTTTCACAAATGTCTCAGAGGAATGGCAATCAACCAGTACAGGTTTGGATCTGTCATTACCAGAGTATACACGTTTGCTAAGGCAGCTAGCCTCCTGATGGATGCCTGATGTGGCTCTGGATGGATTTCGAGCAGTCAGTTTAACTTTGTTCCACCAATGGTAATTGAAGCAAAAAAACCACTGCCGATGATGAAATTCTGAAACCAAAAAAGGAGCATGCCAGAAACACTTGGCAGGTCAGCCAGTGAAAAGTGGGGATAAAGTGTTTTAATTTGGAGAGAGTGGGAGGATGGAGCACACAAAGAAGGAAGGGAATGGTACTGATTGGGTGGAGATGTGGTCCAAATTGCATTTGTTTTTGGTGCTATCTGGTTGAAAGATGAACCAGGGCAATGATCAAGGCTGCCGGAAGGGGGTAGGGAGAAGAAACAATAAGAGCACTATCTGGAACACAAATTAGGACCAGTGACCTGGTTTGGGCTGCTATTCTATCAATCAACTGCCAACATTGGCTCAGAACTAGAACCCTGCCCTCCCTACTGGCCCACAATTACTTCATTCCCACCCACCACATCCCCATCAGTTTGATGATGGGAATATATGGAATGGTTTAGATGACACTGGTGCTATTGTCATATGCTCATTCGAACATTGTTGTTCTTTAAATGACGCATAATGATGCAGACCACATTAGTTGTCCAGAATTTAACCAAATTCCTTTTGAGGAGTCTGAAATTAAGAAGCTGTCCAGAGACTGCTGAGCTCAGCCATGTCTTCCCACTCGGGGAAGAAAAGTCATCCCAGAGTCATCAAAATGAGTTAGTGTTCAGGAAGACGTGGGGTCAGCTTCACCAAAAACCATCAAACAAGAAAAGAAACTTTTGGCATGTTGACCTTCATAAATCAAAGTATTCAGTATAGAAATTTGGATGCTGTGGTAAAGTTGTACAAGACTTTGGTTTGAGACCATATTTGGAGTATTATGTGCAGCTTTGGAAAACCTAATTACAGGAGAGAGAAAAATAAGATAGAAAGAATGCAGAGAAGATTTGCAAAGATGTTGCTGGGACGGAGGAACTAAGTTACAAGGAAGTAGTAAACAGATTAGGATTTTATTCCCTGAGTATGGAAGAATGAAGGGAGATTTGATAGAGTTGTACAAAATTATGATGGATATAGACAGCATATATGGAGTGGCATTTTTCATGGAGGATGGGTGAGATACAAACCAAAAGGTGTGGGTTAAGGGTGAAAGGGGAGAAAAGGGGCGGTACATTAGGGAGAACTTCTTCATTCAGGGAGTGGTGGGTGTATGGAATGAGCTACCAGCTGAAGAGGCAAATGTTGGCTCAATTTGAATAAGAACAAATTGGACAAGTACATGGATGGGAGAGGTGTGGATGCAGATAGAATAGTTGTTTGGCACAGACTAGAAGGGCCAAAGGGCCTGTTTTCTGATCTTAACCCTCTATGGTTCTATCCACATACAGGGGATGGGAAGGAAGCATTTCCGCTTTGTGCACGTAACTCTCCCCTACACATTGAATGCCTAAAGCGCAACCATGATGTCAACTTGACTAAACCTCATGTCTCTGAAAGAGTAGTTGTTTGGCAACTGAATATTTCCACTCTTAACATTTTGACTGTGGAAAAACACTATGTTGCTTTATCACTCTGTCGTAAAGTGGTGGGAGGAAACCAGAATCCCCGGGGAAAATCCCACGCGGATATGGGGAGAACATACAAACTCCTTACAGACAGCGCGGGATTCAAATCCATGGTCCCAATTGCTAGTGGTGTAAAGGCAATGCACTAATTGCTATGTCACCCATGTTGTCTTCCTCTGTTCTGAGTTAGGGTCTGATGGCAGTACCCTTGGACAAGAGATTTATGGACTGTGAGGGAGGGAAGGGGTAGATGAATCGTGGAGTAGATTTACATGGGTCGGCTCAATATTGTGGATTGAAGGGCCTGAACTGTTCTATCAGTGATCAAAACTCTGAATAGCAAGAACCAGATTATCTGCCACTTAACTAGTTGACACTAAAATATCTAGCAACTAGTTGGCATTTACCCAGCATGCATTTTAAGCACTGGCAACAGAGCAGCTTGGAGCACTACATCTGATTCACCAGCACCTGTCAAATCTAAAATATTCCAGATGATATTGTTTACTCTGCATGTGAATGCAGTTTGGATCTGTTGGTTTTGTGTCTTGACTTGGCTGTAGATGGTACTGGTCATGTGATGCCACACCCAGTTTTTCAAATCAATGCAAACAAAAGTGCGAAGTTTGTTTCGTATAATGGTGTGTGTCATCAAATTTAATTTGATCTTGCTGCTCTATCAAAATACCTTCAATGCCAAAACCAAACCAAATTGCTTTGGTTTGAATGATTTGATAAGAGCAGAAGGAGAAAAGATTAAATATGTCAAGAAATGTACAGTCAGTTACTGTGGATGAAATAATGAGGGAGCTGAAGGCCTGATATCGGTGAGTGGGCTGTGGTAACTGTGGATTGTGTTAGAGGGGTGGGGGGGTGGGTGCTCTGCAAAAGACTAGTCACAGGATTCATGGGTATGGGAGAAAATGCAACCCTGGCAAAAGTGAGTTTGTACGTTTCCTGCGTGGGTTTCCTCCGGGTGCCCCAGCTTCCTCCCACCCTCCAAAAACATACAGCTATGTAGCTTCATTGGTGCATTTGGGTAGTGTCGGCTCTTGGGACAGAAGGGCCTGTTACAGTGCTGTATCCCTAAAATCAAAGCTATTTGAAGTACCATTTGCAAGATCCAATTTAAGGCTGAATATAAAAAGCATTGTTAATATTTTGTTTGGACGGACTACTTCCTTCCCGACAGATGGTCCATTCACACCTGGTGAAGCAGTGGCCAGTTCGTGTTTCTCAAATGTTACCAAGAGAATGTCGCTGGTCTATAATTTGCCTGCGAATTGCTTGTGAACTGAGTGAAAGATTTGTTCTCAGTTATGTTTTCACCCTTGTGTGTGTTGTTTTTGTTTCTCTCTCTCCAGTTTTGAATGGCTCTGGCAAGCTTTTGAGAGAGAAGGATTCTGTCCAGAAACATAAAGGAAAAGAGGCCACCCCAGGGAAGGAGAAGAATGGTGACCAAAAGGTTGATTGCAAGAAGGAGCCGTGTTTGACCGGCACTGCTGCTAATTCTTCCTCGCAAGTAGGCAGCTCAGTTAAAAGTCCTGCTGCTAACAGCTCGGCGATTACAAAACCATCTCAGGAGCACCAGACACAACAGGTACATCAAAATAAAAATGACCTTCCACTGTAGTTAAATAGGCAGCCATTGATATTGACCCAGAGTCAGTAATTACTGATTGTTTGCATCAATGGTCTCAGAATCAGAATTTATTGTCATGAACCAGTCACGAAATTCAGTGTTTTGCGGTAATATTACAGTGCAAACATTCATAATATGAACCATCTTACAATAATAATGTATATAAAAAAATAACAGTGCATGAAAAGTAAGGCAGTGTCTGGTTCATTGATTATTCAGGAATCTGATGGCAGTGGGGAAGAAGCTGTCCTTGTACTGCTGAGTGCTCATCTTTAGGCTCTGGTTCCTCCTTCCCAATGGTAGCAGAGTAGAGGGCATGGCCTAGGTAGAGGGGGTCTTTGAGGATAGAGGCTGGTTCTTTAAGATCGCCTCATGTAGGTGTCCCCAATGGAGTGAAGTCTGGTGCCTGTGATGTTGCAGGGTGCATTAATAACCCTCTGTAGTTTTTTTCTTGTCCTGAGGCTTGGTGCCTCCATACCAGACATTGATGCAACAAGCCAGAATGCTCCCCACGGTACACCTGTTGAAGTTTTCGAGTGTCTTCGGTGACATACCAAATCTCCTCAGTCACTCACAAATTATAGCCACTGGTGAGCCTTCTTTGTGACTGTATCAACATGGAGGCTTCAGTACAGATCCTTGGAGATGTGACACCCACCCTCTCCACTACTGAGCCCTTGAGGAGGACTGGGTCATGTTCCCTTGACTCCCTCCTGAAGTCCACAATCATCTCCTTGGTTTTGCTAACATTCAGCGCAAGGTTGTTATGTGACACCACCTAACGAACTGATCTATCCTTTCTCCCTCGTGAACGATTCCTCATTGCCATTTGTGATTCTGCCGACAACTGTGGCATCGTCAGTAAATTTGTAGATAGCATTGAAATTGTGTCTGTCCACACAGTCATGAGTGTAGATCAGTGGGCTAAGCATGTAACCTTGGGGTGCGCCTGTGTTTATAATCAGTGAGGAAGGGATGTTGCTTCCAATTTGTTTTGCCTGGTCTCCCGATGAGAAAATCAAGGAACAAGTTTCAGAGAGGGGTACAGAGGCCTAGAGTTTGTAGCTTCTTGACCAGCACTGAGGGAAATAATGGTATTGATGGCTGAGCTGTAGTCAATGAAGAGCAGGGTATATATGAGTTGCAGTTTTTGAGGTGTTCCAGAGCTGAGGCGAGAGCCAGTGATAATGCATCTTGCTGTGGAGTGATTGTGATAATAGGTGAATTGCAATGGGTTAAGATCTTTGCTTAGATATGCATGTTAATTATGGCCATGACCAGCTTCTCAAAGCATTTCATCACAGTATAAGTTACTGCTACACTGGGCAATAATCGTTGAGGCAGCTCGTACTATTCTGCTTGGGCACTATGAAGATTGATGTCCTTTTGAAGCACGAGAGAACCTCTGACTGCCACAACGAGAGGTTGAAAATGTCCCTGGACTCTCTGGCTAGTTGTTTGGCAGAGATTTTCAGTATCCTGACAAGTACGCTGACAGGGCCTGACGCCTTTGTGAGAGTTCACCCTCTTGAATGATGTTCTTACATTGCCCTCAGAAACAGATATCACAGGGTCCTCAGCCTTTTTCAGGGATTCTAGTAGGCACTGTTTGGTGGTTCTTCTCAAAGCAGGCACAGAAGATGTTTAGCTCATGTGGTAATGAACCTCACTTTGTTGGTTGTAATGTCCTGCACTGTCTGCCATAGTTGGCGTGCCTCTGTCTTTAACTTTGCCTCAGCGATGGCCTTCCACAGGTCATACCTGGTCTTCTTGCAGAGATCTAGATCCCTGTCCTTAAATGCCTTGTTCTTGCCTTCAGCAGGTTGTGAATACTCTGTTTCATCCAGGGCTTCTGGTTGGGGAATACCCAGTATGTGTGCGTGGGCAAACATTAGTCCATGCAGGTTTTGGTGAAGTCAGTGACACCTATTGCATATTCATTCAAGTCCATATGGATGTTCTTGAATATGTTCCAGGCCACTGATTCAAGGCAGTCCTGCAGACGCACCTCCACTTCCCTCGACCATACTTGTGCCATTTTCAATTCTGATACAGTGATCTTCAGTCTCTTCTTGTACGCAGGGTGTAGAAGTACAACCAGGTGATGCGACTTGCCAAAGTGTGGTCATGGTATGGCTGAGTATGCGTTCTTCATGGTGGTGTAGCAGTGGTCAAGTGTGTTGGTTCCACTGGTCTCACATGTGATGTATTGATGGTAGTTTGTCAGACTTCTTCAGGTAGGCCTGATTAAGTCCCCTTCAATGAAGTATGTTGGTTAATTTTAACAAGCATCTTAAGTACCCATGAGAGACACAGGATTGCAGATGCTGTAATTTAGTGCAGATAAACCAACTACTGAAACAACTTTTTTTTGAGGGGGAGGTTAATCAGCATCTTTGGAGGCAAAAAAATAGTGTTAGGTTTAAACCCTGCATCAGAACTGAAATGGGGGGGGGGGGAAATATCCAGGTTAATGAGGTTGGTGGGAGGGGTGCGGCAGGGGACAGCAAGCAATAGATGGAACTAGGTGAAGGGGAGGATGGAAATGATGGGCAAATGTCCCTAGGGGGAGGAGGGAGTTGGAGACAGCAGCATGTGATGGCAGGTAACGAATGATGTGGGGAGAGAATAGAATGGGGGGGGGGGAGGAGGTAGAGACAGAGGCAGGAAAGTGATGTGGAAACTGCATAAGGAGTAATGATGAGAGGTGATTGAAACTGAGGGGGTGGGGGAAAAAGAAAGAAGCACAAATTGGAAAATTAATTGTTCTTGATCTTAGCCTTTAGTACATGGTTTATTTTGATAAGAGATGGGCAGGATGTTCCTGTAGCTTTTACTTGGCCTTCAGGATGATGTTGAGTAGCTTCATTTTAGTAGGGACAAACAAAAACATGTATTGGTAGATAATTTAAATGTTACAGGAGACAACTTAACATACTAACAGCAAAATTGTATATACAGGTATATTAGTGTAATGGGAACTGTACTTACCATTTCGGGATGTTGTCAGATCTCACCTGGGATAAGTAAACGTTCTATGTTTTTGTAGAATGTACATAAAGAACCCACATGTCTCTGCCGAACACAATACCCAAGTTAAAGTAGACCAATGGTTCTCAACCTTTTTCTTTCCACTCACATACCACTTTAAGTAATCCCTATGCCATAAGTGTTCTGTGATTAGTAAGGGATTGCTTAAGGTGGTATGTGAGTGGGAAGGGAAGGTTGAGAATCACTGCTTTAGACCCAATTGTTACTGAAATATTTTGCTTGAGAAAAATTGTCATTGGCCCATTTCCTTTGGAGTTATGAAAATGTGCACATAACGAGCCAATTAAATACAATTAAAACAGTGGTTTTTAAACTTTTTCTTCGCACCCACATATCACCTTAAGCAATCCCTTACTAATCACAGAGCACCGATGGCATAGGGAATACTTAAAGTGATATGTGAGTGAAAGAAAAAGGTTGAGAACCATTGAACTAGACAGTTTCCACTTGCATCTGCACATGTATCCCTCTATTTTGCATATTCATGTATCTCTCTGGAAGCCTTTTAAAAGTTACAATTGTGCCTGCTCCTAGCAGCCTGTTCCAGACACCCATCATGTGTTGAAAAAAATCTTGCCCTACACAATTTTCTTTCTCCTCCTCAGCTGTCTCCTCTCCCCATCCCATCTTAAACACATATGGAATGTGATATTTTTCCCTTGGGAAGAAGATTATGACTGTCGACCCTATCAATACCTCTCATGATTTTATAATCCTCTATCAGATCGCCCTTCAGCCTCCAACGCTGCAAGAGAAAACAACCCACATTTGTCCAACCTCTCAACATCACTCGTGCTCTCTAATTCAGGAACATCCCCTTTTTAAGACCTCCACGTACTTCCTGCAATGAGGCGACCAGAATTGCATACAATACCCCTGTGGCCTACCTAAAATTTTTATAGCTGCTACATAACTTCCCTTTATATCTGTACTTAGTGCATACCACACACCACCGTTATCAGTGTATCTAGTTGTGTGGCCACTTTTAAGGTTCTATGACCTGATCCTCAGATCCTTCTGCAGGTTAAGTCCTGCCATTAACTGAATACATTTCCTTACATATGACATGCCAAAGTGCAACACCTCACACTTGTCCGGTTAAACTCAATCTGCCATTTCTCTGTCCATATCTGTAACTGATCTATCTCCTATTGTATACTTTGATAACCCTCTACACTGACCACAATTCCACCAATATTTGGGTCATCCACAAACTTACTAACCCACCTACTCCTTCATCCAGGTCACTTATGAAAGTAACAAACAGCACAGATTCCAACACTGATCACAAATCTCTGGTCTCAAATCTCTAACCAGAATGACGCACTTTCACTACTGCTCTCTTTCTTCCATGGGCCAGCCAATTCTGAATCCAAATTCACCGTGGATCTCAGGTGTCTGTATCAACTCACCAGGACATGTCAAACACCTTTCTAAAGTTTGTATATGCAACATCCACTGACCTACTTTCACCAACCAACTTTGTCACCTCTTCAAAAAAATAAATTTGCCACCATAATCAAATAACCATATACAGCATAGAACAGGCCAGTTCGGCCCTACTAGTCCATGCCGTAACAAATTCCCACCCTCCTAGTCCCACTGACCAGCACCCGGTCCATACCCCTCCAGTCCTCTCCTCTCATGTAACTATCCAGTCTTTCCTTAAATGTAACCAATGATCCCGCCTCAACTACGTCTGCTGGAAGCTCATTCCACATCCCTACCACCCTTTGCGTAAAGAAATTTCCCCTCATGTTCCCCTTATAATTCTCCTCCTTCAATCTTAAACCATGCCCTCTAGTTTGGATCTCCCCCACTCTTAATTGAAAAAGCCTATCCACATTTACTCTGTCTGTCCCTTTTAAAATCTTAAACACCTCTATCAAGTCTCCCCTCAATCTTCTACGCTCCAGAGAAAAAAAGCCCTAGTCTGCACAACCTTTCCCTGTAATTCAAACCTTGAAATCCTGTCAACATTCTCGTGAACCTTCTCTGCACTCTCTCTATTTTGTTTATATCTTTCCTATAATTTGGTGACCAAAACTGTACACAGTACCCCAAATTTGGCCTCACCAATCAATGCCTTATACAATTTCATCATAACCTTCCTACTCTTGAATTCAATACTCCAATTTATGAAGGCCAACATTCCAAATGCCTTCTTCACCACACCATCTACCTGAGTATCAGCCTTGAGGGTACTATTTACCATAACTCCCAAATCCCTTTGTTGCTCTGCACATCTCAATAGCCTACCATTTAATGCATATGACCTATTTAGATTTGCCTTTCCAAAATGTAACACCTCATACTTATCTGTATTAAATTCCATCAGCCAATTCTCAGCCCACACCTCCAGCCTTCCAAAATCACCTTTAAATTAATCTACAGTAATCTTCCTCACTGTCCACAACTCCACCAATCTTTATATCATCCGCAAACTTGCTTACCCAACTCTCCACCCGTACTTCCAGATCATTAATATATATAATAGTGGACCCAGGACCGATCCCTGAGGAACTCCACTGGCCACCGGCCTCCAATTGGACAAACAATTTTCTACCACTACTCTCTGACACCTCCCATCCAACCATTGCTAAATCCATTTCACTACCTCCTTATTTATACCTAATGCCTCCACCTTTTTTCCTAACCTCTTGTGGGGAACTTTGTCAAAAGTTTTACTAAAATCTAAATAGACAACAGCCACAGCTTTCCTTTCATCAACCTTTTTTGTAACCCCCTCGAAAAACTCAATCAGGTTTGTCAAGCATGATATACCCCTGACAAAACCATGCTGATTACTCCCTAAAAATCCCTGTACCTCCAAACATTTGTAAATATTATCCCTCAGAACACTTTCCATCAAGTTGCCCACCACAGACGTCAGACTCACGGGCCTATAATTCCCAGGTTTATTTTTGGACCGTTTCTTAAACAGTGGAACCACATGCGCAACCTTCCAATCCTTTGGCACTACCCCTGTGGCCAGTGACATCCTAAATATCTCTGTTAATGGCCCCACTATCTGTCCACTAGCCTCCCTGAGTGTCCTTGGGAATATTTTGTCCAGTCCCGGAGATTTATCCACCTTTATCTTTTTCAACACAGTCATCACTACCTCCTCAGTTATCCTTATATGCTTCATGGCGGCGACAGCCAAATTTCCCCCATTTCCTCTGACTTCTCACTCAGCCTACCCTCGCTATCTACAAGGGGTCCAATTTTATCCCTCACTAATCTTTTACTTTTAATGTACCTATAGAAACCACGTTGAAGCTATGTTGACTCTTTAATTTGACTATGCCTTTCCAAATGTGCATAAATCCTATGTGTAAGTGTCCTCAGCATTAATTTCCCTTCCACTCTTGGGAGGCTCATTGGCCAGTAATCTCCTAGGTTATCTCTATTACCCATCTTGAACAAAGGGCAATGTTGTGTGAGACTTCATCTGATGATAGCGAGGATGCAAAGATCTTTGTCAAGGCCCCAGCAATCATCTCCTTCAATGTATCCCATCAAGACTTGGAGACTTCTCCACCTTAATGCTCTTAAAAAGACTCCACACATATCTCTTTCTTGAGTTTAAAATGCCCCGACTTGCTTGAGGTCTATTTGAAGATTATTTCAGGCTGTGCTCCCAGAGGAGATTTACCAGGATATTGCCTGGATTGTAAAACAAGTCTTATGAGGCAAGGTTAGCAGAGCCTGGATTTTTCTCTTTGCAGCGTAGAAGGATGAGAGGAGACTTGATAGAGATCTACAAGATTATGAGAGGCAGCACCTGTTTCCCAGGACAGGATCAGCAAACACCAGAGGACGTGTACAAAGTTAAGGGATTGAATTTTAGGGGAGACGTCAGGAGTAAGTTATTTTTAATGCAGTGAGTTGTGGATGCCTGGAATGCCTTGCCGGGGATGGTGGTAGAGGCTGAATCATTGGGGGCATTTAAGTGACTCTTAAGGCCATTTCATGTTGGCCTCCACTTTGAGGCAGAAAAATGGGAATTTACCTTTCAGAGACAGCAGCCCATTCATATCCAGAGGCACCTCATAGCGTCCTCTGGATCCAACAGAGGTGGGGCGACTGCACCAGTCACCCCACCCATCATAAATAGATGACTATCTTCCCTACCCATAATTCCCTATGCAGCTGAAACTGCTCTATGGTTCCCAGAGCAGTTCCCGCTGCTGTGGGATTATGGGTAGGGAAGATGGTCATTGCTCTGCCACATTTTGAGCAGCAGAGAGTGGCCCCAAAGGTAGAAACGGCCCGGTGTGGCTGCCACAGCCTGCACTGGCCGTCCCCTGACTGCTCCCGCTGCCCCGCCGGCCCCCACTGCCCCGACTGTCCCAAGGGTTACCGCTGCCCCTGACTTGGAGGGAGAGGGGTGAGTGGGTAGATGGGTCGCGGGTTGACGGCATCATCAGCTCACCCCTAAATATCCCCTTAGCGTGGGTGTACATTCAGAATGATTGGGGGAGAGCTCTCAGAGGGAGGAATATATGGGTCGACACATTATCAAGGGCTGAAAGGCTGTACTGTGCTGTATTGTTCTGTGAGACAGTTGAATTGCCACTAATCCAGGTCTGCCATTTGATGGTGATTTTACCACAATGTGAATTGAACAGAACTGTCTGCACCAGCATCCTGTGAGAGACTGATGCTGGAAGGGTTCTTGGACTGTATTCTTGCCTTGGGCAGAGAACTGTGTGTTCTCTGTAATTGTTCATGAGGAGTGATTGAGACGGATCTGACTCATTTTGTTCCCTACTGATGGGAAAATTGTTTGTCTCCCTTGGGCATATCTTGCCTGATGACAGCAAAGCTCTGGTGAGAAAGCTTGGAACACAGTACTCTTGAAATGTGGCCAAACTTTCCCGTTGAAATCCTCCTCCTGCTGTCCAATTTTACTTATTTATTTTTCTCCGCTAATAAATGACCATTATAAATATTTTTCCTTAACCTTTAGATCTTGCTTCTACATTAACCATTGCTAATTTAATCTTTGATAAGATTTTTCTTTGCCCATTGTTTCTATTGGGTGCCTGTCTCAATGCCATCTTATCTCCCTGCCCTTTCCACACCTGCATAAAGTAAAATTACAATAAGCTGGTGGGGGTGGGTATCAGTCTTCACAGTTTTTGTATCCATTGGTACATTGTCTCTTCCTGTTTAAATGTGATTAATCTTCTCTTACAGAAGAATTAATTATTTGCAGATTTGCACTGGGTTCCACATTTTCTATATCATAGTTTCACTAGTCAGGAGTGTTCTCTGCGCTTCAGTGAAAAATTTACGCATTCCTCAGTGTTCACCAGTGATTGAATTTGTCATTAACCCATTTCATTTGTGCTTGCTTCTAAACACGAGCATGATGCCTTGCTCATATTGTTCAGCCAGTGACCAATGTTTCATGAAGCAAAGTGAGGAGTTGAAGTTTTACTTGTGCTTTGTATCTGTCCACAGTAAGATTGGACAGGTCCACCCTGCCCCCCCACCCCTATTTTAGTCCCCGACAGCCTGCCCAATTGATCTCCTGATGCCTCAACCGTGGACCCTCGCCCTGGTCACCTGCCCACTTGAGCCCCCAGCTGCCTGTCTACCCGAGCTGTCAACCACCAGCCTATCCGAGCTCCCGATGCTCTGGCCACCCACCTATCTGAGCTCCCAATTTCCCGGCAACCGCGGATTCTCATCCCAATTGCCCGCCCATCCAAGCACCCGAAAGCAGACCCTCGTTCCAATCCTGTGGCCATCCGAACTCTAGATGCCCCAGCTGCCTGCCCTCTGGAACTCCTGACGCCCCGCCTGCCCATCCAAGCTCCTAATGCCCTGAATGCGGACCACCCAGTCTCAGTCATCTGAGCTCTCGACATGTTGAACAACACAGGTACTTACTGAGGTCAAAAGTTTGACCTGTGTAAAAGTTGATCTCGTACCAAAAAAAACTGGTCCAATAATTTCACACACACACACACACACACACACACACACACACACACACACACACACATAGGTAAAATATAGTAAATGATCCAGTAAGACCTTAATCCTGTTCAAAACATATATGGAGGATTTTTTTTTAAAAGCTCTGATTGATGTTTTTAAATGAAAGAGCTATTAGTGAGATGGTGGCCGTTTGTTCCATGAATGTTGGTTGTTACAGAGATTAGTTTAAAAAATATATATACATATACACAGTCCATTTCCCCTTATCTGAAGTTCTGTTAATCAAAATGATCCATTAACTGAACTTATTGTGGTCCCGACATGTCGTCACAAGTTGAAAAAAAATTATCACACGTCTTGCCCATGTGGGGCTCTTATTTTGTAGGCAGAGATCAAATTGTGATTTTAGTACGTATTTATTTCATGCTCAAAAAGCCTGTCGTTTTTTATTCTTGTTCAACTGCTGATACAAGTATTCTGCTGATGCTACTGAGCTACCTAAAACCACTGTTCCATTAACCAAAGAAATCCAATAACTGAAAATCATCGGATCCCAAGCATTTTGGATATGGGGAAATGTACTGTATAGAGAAGGTAATTCAGCTGCTCTGGGGACAAGAACATCTATTCTAATGGACTGTGCACATGGAACTGGTTCCACATTGTGTAGATGAGTCCAGCTCTGCTGTGGTGTCACCCCCATAACTTTGTTGGGTGGAAACAGAAGCTATCATTCTCCGTCTTTTTCCATCTTTCTTCCCCCACAGCTTATATTCCAACCTATTTTGTACAACCTCTTCTATTTCTATGTCCTTTTCTCCCTTTCATACCCTTTGTTTCCTTCTCTCGTTTCTCTCACTCTTTACTCTCAAAGATGTTAAGGAACTGATGCTTCTGTAGCATGTCCAGCACAGGATGCTCTCGTGTGCCATGTTGTTAGGGAGGGTGTGCCGGGATCCCCACCAAGGATTTGACAGAGAATGGCGCTGAGAGCTTCAAATGCTGACGGCTATTCATGTGGAATGAACTGGATGAGCTGAAGAACAACGAGTGCTGGAGAATGGCGTCAGGAAGCTTCAATGGATCACATGCAATGCTTCCTGCTGTCGGTGTCACACAATCTTTGAGGGCCTTTGTTGAAGCTGAAATAATCTTGGAGCTCTGTCCTCATACATGTTTAGATGTTCACTGCAACTGTTCACTGGTTGTAGCAGGATTGCAGACTTTGAACTGATCCAGTGGTTGTAAGATCCCTTTATCCTGTTCATAGTAACATAGTCTCCATGTAACTGAAGAATTGGCAACTCTTATTTTGAAAACCAGCTGTTGCTCTGTCCATTCAGTTAATCAGGCAGGTTGTCCCTGATGGTGATGGTTTCATTGGGCCTCTGCATCCTTCAAGTTTACAGGAAGATTATGGGGAATGCCTCGCATTCCTTTTGCAACTGGAATCTCCTTTCTTCTTAAAATCCTCCAAACCCATTCGCAGCTAAACAAACCAACATCAGCATCTCCTCCAAGTCTATAGTCCCGTGTCTGAGATCACCTGGCTCTGACAGGTGGGTAACGTAGCCCTGAAACCGGGCTCCCGAAATAACCCCTCACAACTCTGCTAAGTAAGAGGTTACCAAGTGATCAAGGCAATGCCTGAGTCCATTCTTAAAGCATCTTGGAGGATCTACCATGCCCCATTCGTCCTCTAGCTCCTCAAGATCAAGGAAGGATCAGTCCAGTGGCAAACCATTAAATAACATTGTTGACAGGGACTGATGTCTCATCAGCACAGAAGACATGTCAAGAATTAGTGACAGAAGAGTATAGGGTGAAGAGTGTGGTGGTGTGATAGGGCTACACCCTTCGCTGCATGTCCACAAGTTAAAACCGGAACACTCTTTTTGAAACAGTGGGTGCATCAGCTATTAAGGAGTTTGAACTGTTGTAATTTAGCCATATTTACAAAGCATAGGACACAATCTGAAGGTGGGCAGGTAATCCCAGGCTGTTCCTGCTGGGAACAGATGGGCTATGTCCTCAGAGTCAGCTGTGTGAGTAAGATCCATTTGGGGACTGGTCATGCCTTTCATTATTGATTCCAGTGCAATTGGTTGGGGAAATTGGCAGTTTCAATTTTGGCAGGCTGTAGCATTTTGGATGAGACTTAAATGGATATGAGTTGAGAGACTTATTTGGACAGGCCATTTAATAAAAAAAGGGAATTTAATGTGAGATTAGGAGGGAATGTTACTGAGTGTGACAGGGCTAGGGCAGCCCACTTCTGGTATGTTTGGACAGAGTGAGTTCCCATATTTCTGCTTCTATGTTCTACAACCTTCCCTGTTACATTAATCATGGCTGCTCTGACATCATTGAGGTCTGTACCATTGCAAAGCCACTTTGATTTGCATTGGGATAAACTGAATATTTAACATGTTTCTATTTTTTGTATCTATTGTCTTTTTTAGTTCATTCATGTACACTATTCATGTACATGATTTTTTTTCCCCAAGTACCTGTTCAGCTCCAGCAAGTAAGAATTTTGGTGCATCTATACATTGTACAATGTACATGACAATAAGTTATCGCCATTGCCATGTGAGAGGAAATGGAAAATTTGTACAGCACAGTCTTTTGGTGAATATTGCCTCCTGAAGCCTTGTTTGCTAATACTTGTCAGACTTGTTAATCATTTATTTCTGCGCTCACACTGCAGAACAATTACAGCAAGAAAGACAGGAAGGAAAGGGACAATAGTACCGTAGATCAACCAAAAGCACCTATGTAGTGTAATCTCAGCACACCTTGGGCAGTTTGCAGATATAATCAGTGACTTGATAATCTGAAGGAATGAAAGGCTTCCTGTTTGTATCAAAGATTTGGATCTGGAGCTTGGTTGGCCATTGGATCGAACAGGGGTCTGTGTGACTGAAGAGGCTGCAGGAGGGCTGGAGGCAAATCCATGGACATTCAGTGTCTCTGAAGGGACTATCTTTTGCTTGTCTTTTTCTCTTACTATAAGGGGTGCCAGACAATACTAATGGGAGCTCTTTCTCAGCCTTACAGCAGGCAAAATAAAATTTTGTGTAATATTGCATTTTTTGAATTATTACATAACAATCAAAGAATTTTGAAATGCTGGAGGAACTCAGACAGCATCCAAAATTAGAAATGGTCAGTGCCCTGATGAAAAAGAGAGTGATATTTTGCATATGAAGGGAGAAAGAAACTGGGGAAGGGGCCTAGCTGAAGGAATATTTACCTGGAGGAATGATATTGGTAGATCGTTGCATGTTGAATAGGAGGAGAGAGGAATGAGATGGCTACTGTCCATTTCCTTGATGCACTTGGATCATTATCCTCCAGCCGAGAAAGTAGGCAAGTGATTAGTTCAGCGCCTTGTCTGAAGTATGATCATGTCCAATAGGTAGTGCTTGCTCAGTAATGCCTCAAGGATGAATAGTTTCACTTGGCATTGTTTACAAAGCCCATGATTCACCTGCAAGATGAAGAGGCCATCCAATGTTTTCTGAAAACATTCTTCCTTGAGAACTGTCAGCTGTGTTGTCATGAAGCAAACTGAGGTGGGGAGCAAGGTCTGTCATATGGCAAAGTAATTAATTGTGACTGCATTGTGCTGGTTGTTCCAAAGCTGTGAGCAGGACTGTTGAAGAATGGCACTGCATTTTCAGATGGCATGGTTAGTGTAGTCGTTATACTGCGCTCTTACAGTGCCAGAGACCCAGGTTCAGATCCGGTGCTGTTTTTTAAGGAATTTGTACTTTCTCCCCTTGACCTGCCTGCGCTTTTCCCAGTGCTCCCACTTCCTCCCACATTCCAAAGACATAAAGCGTTAGTGGTTTAGTTAGTCACATGGATGTAAATGGGTGGTACAAGCTCCTGGGCCCAGAAGGGCCTGTTACTGCACTGTATCTCTAAAATAAAATAAATTTTCCATTCTCTTTTTTTGGTTTATGGTGTATTCTCTTTGGAGTCGTGCTGTAATTTTTTTTGTTGATCTGTTTGGTAGACAATTGATTGAAGTCCCGATGAATCATTTTGGCTTGAAACACCGGCCATTCTTTCTTTCTCCCACTGATGATGCTTGACCTGCTGAGTTACTCCAGCAGATTAAGGGCACAACTGAAGTAGTTTTTGTTACTTTGAAGCCTCCTCATAGGCTGTGGTACGGTACATTGATCCCTTGTTAGAATTCATTTGCTCAGCAGTTGACATCAAAACAGGATATTGCAAAGTTTTAAAGTTGCTTTGTTTCAATTTCCTCGTGTGGGCAAAGAATGAGAGTTTATTGTCAAATACATAAGTGCAGTGTACAGGTGTAATTGAAGTCTTGGTTGTTGAAACTTCCATTACGTAACACCTACTAATACAAATTTAGCATAATTAAGTCACCATAAAGAGTAAAAAAAATACAAAAGGAAGAGAAAAGAAAATGAATAATATTCCCAGTTGATTAGTAGTGCAGAAACTGTGTTCTGTCAGTAATACAGAAAAATATTTGGTGGTCTCGTAGTAGTGCTATCTTTTGGAGGACACAGGTGGTTCGTATCTGATCGCTGTTGGAAAGCAACCTCAGGTTTCTTACCTTTTGCCTGAAGGTAGCAGTGAAAAAAGAGGTGTTCGAATTTGAACAAATTAACATTCACTTCCTGTTTACTGTGCCATTCTTTGCCACCTTGTATGAATGTTAGACTAACGTTTATGAAGGAGCTAAAATAGCTTCAAGGCATCCTCCTTTAAAATCTACAGTTGGATAATTAGTTAGTTATTTCAGTAATCATGTGGTCCTCTGACATTGAAGGCTCATTTAAGGTTCAGTACTGAGCCACGTTAAGACTAGATATGCTGACCCCTTCGAATATTTATGCAGGCTTTGGAAAATGACGTTGACCGGGACGTTGGTGTCGGGTGTCTTGCATTAAGGTGGTAAAGTCGATACTGGGTTTCAATTGTGCATTGTCCAGCTTAGTACTTTAATAATTATTTTTTTGACAAAGACGTTAAGGTTACTGTGAGGCACTAAATTTGGGGCAAGAGTTACTTTCATTTGAAAGTCATGACCAGTAAGATATTATTTTGGCCATGCAGGACCTGTATTTATTGGCAGATCTGAAGGGGTTTTGAAGTGGAGTAGGGCATTAGGAGATCGGTGATGTAGGAGGGGGCTAGTCCATTGATGGCTTTGTAAGCAAACGTGCTCAAAGTTATCAAATCCAAGGAGATGATTGTGACTTCAGGAAGAAGTTGGGGGAATAGGACCCAGTCCTCATCAAGGGCTCAGGACCGAAGAGGGTCAAGAACTTCAAATTCCTGGCGGTCAATATCTCCGAGGATCTGTCCTGAAGCCTCCATGTTGATGCCATCATGAAGAAGGCTCGCCAGCGGCTATACTTTATGAGGAGTTTGAGGAGATTGGGTATGTCATCAAATACTCTCGAAAACCTCTACAGATGTACTGTGGGGAGCATTCTGGCTGGTTGCATCAATGTCTGGTATGGAGGTGCCAATACTCAGGACAAGAATAAACTACAGAGGGTTGTTAACTTGGCCTGTACATCACTAGCACCCGATCACTCCATCGAGGGCATCTACATGAGGCGGTGTCTTAAAAAAAGCAGCCTTTATCCTCAAAGACCCCCACCACCCAGGCCATGCCCTCTTCACTCTGCTACCTTCAGGAAGGAGGAAGAAGAGCCTAAAGACGAGCACCCAGTGGCACAAGGACAGCTTCTTCCCCACTGCCATCAGATTCCTGAATAATCAATGAACCAAAGAGCCTGCATTGCATTTTTGTGTATTTTCTTTATTGTTGTAAGGTGGTGTACATGAATGTTTGCCCTGTGATGCTGCCGCAAAACACCGAATTTCGTGACTTGTTCATGACAATAAATTCTGATTCTTTGTCTGCCTTACGGTTGCCATGAGCTTTTCAGCATTCTGGAATCTCTGGATGGTTCATTCATTGGTTAATTATTTTGATTATCAGTTGAACTTTGATGTTGGAGGATCTTTGGTTCCCTCTGGTGGCATAGCTTCACTAGTTCTGTTGTGAAAGTAATTTTGGCAAGATGATCGTGACTACAATTTTAAGGTCCATTGTGAATTGCACCTTGTCTTGGTCATGGTTGGTCGTCTAGTACTTGAAACCTGTATTAAGTGTGTGGAACACTTGTCTGTAATTTTGGAAATAGATTAACATGTGTACTTGTCAGCGAAACAACGTGCTTGTGTCATGTTGTCCTCTCAAGCCCCAACCATTGCTTTGAATCTTCATTGGACCTTCTAGGAGAGTGTAGCAAAGAGGACGATGATTCTGCAGCAGATTGTATAGCTATCTCCTAACTCTTGAGGATCTGGTTTGATCCTGATCTTTTATGCTGTATTTGTGTCATTCTCCCAAACCTTCTGCACCACCTAGGTTTCCTCTGTGGCTTGTAATTTCCTCCTATATCTCAAAAGTGGGATGAATGGCCACTGTATAAGTGACTTTCAGGATTGGTGAGTGGTATGATAATTGATGATTGTAGTGAGGCAGAGTGGTGGGAGGCAGTGAGAAATGTTTGCAGGGAAATGGGAGAGAGAGAGGAGCTAGCATTGACTTAATGGGCAGCAAGGCTTCCTGTGTGGTGAGGAAATGGAAAATGATGGGTGCCTATTGTCGACGCTGTTCTTATAGAGCAGTGGACAATGCTGCTACAATCAATCATAAACTGCTTACAGATTATTCTATTAATAATTAAAAGCCTCTTACTATTGGCTGCTCCAATAATAGACCTGTTTGTTTGGAGCTTCTTCCTCCTTTGCTCCTGCCTTGATTGCTCTCCCCTCTGGTCCAGATGTTAGTGGTGGGTGGTGCTGTCCAACCTTTCAACCTTTATTAGTCCAGAGTTGTGGCCCAGCAAGCTGAAGCTGTTTCACATTATCAATCCCTTGGGAGTTCTGAAGGTTTTGATTACAGCTCCCATGTTGCTGTTTAGTATTGCAGAGTCTAGTTAAGGTTAGCACTTCTCCAAGATGGCGACCATCTCTCCAACTCAACAGAGCTGTGTCATCAGGAATGAAGTTCCTTTCAGACTTTCAACAGCTGGTGCCTTGTTTTGGGCCAATTAATTTAAAAATAGTTCTAGCTTGTTCCTCCTTTGCTATCTTTTTTCATATGACCTATTTGCGAGAGGGTGTTTCCACCATCTGCTGCAGTCCCCTGGTGAGACTGGTACTTGCCTGCAGATGGAGGGAATTCAGGGCTGCAACTCAACTTGGGCAGCATGGTTTGTGGAGTGGCTAGCACAATTCCAACACAACCCCAGTGACCCAGGTTGGAATCCAGGTACAGTCTGCAAGGAATTTGTAGGTTCTCCCCATGTCTGTGTGGGTTTCCTCTGGGTGCTCTGGCTTCCTTCCACTCTTCAAGAAGTACAGGAGTTGTAGGTTAATGGGTAGATTTGGGGGGGGGGGGTGGGGGGAAGAAAACAAGGGTTTGAAAGAACTTGTTACCATGCTCTATGTCTAAATTTAACATCTTACAACAGTCAAGACCAGGGATTTCGACCATATCCACAAACCCACCCACTCCCAGTCAAATCAAGGGATAAGTACAGCATCGTCACAATCACTCTCCCTACTGACCTGTGGATACATTGGGTTTGTGACGCAGCTTCGTTCTGGATCTCATCACCTAACCTTTATTGACTGCACCATTTCCTAGTGCCAGAACAGGAGCATCACCATTCATTTTTGATGCCTTGTAGAAGTTCATTAGAACAGTTAGATTTCCTGTCACTTCTTGCTTTGGCATTTTTATACTGAACGGTAATCGGAGTTGCAAGGTGGCCACTACATTTGGAATTGTACAACACAGAAGCAAGCCCTTCAGCCCACCACATCCATGCCATTCCTGTTCCACCCTACTCAGTCTACTAGGGTTATTTCTCTTTCTTCCCTCCACCCCAAGTAAGGTACAAGGGCCATCATGCTCCTCTGGAAGGTTAAAATTACTTGTGTGAGCTGTACTGGGTCAATGGGGGGCAAGGTTGGCATACTGGTTAGCGCAATGCCATAACACCACCAGCTATCAGGACTGGGGTTTGAATCCTGAACTGTCGATAAGGAATTGGTATGTTCTCCCCATGTCTGCGTGGGTTTTCCCTGGGGGCTCCAGCTTCCTACCACCATTTGAAAAGTACTGGGGGTTGTAGGTTAAGTGGGTATAATTGGGTGGCACGGACTCGTGGGCCGAAATGGCCTGTTAGCGTGATTTATGTCTAAATTAAAAAAAAAATTTAAAAAGCCTTGTTTGGGTAGAAAAGACATCACTGTCCCTAACAATAACTTTATTGTCACATACATGAGTACAAAGGACATGTGCACCAAAGTTATTGCTTGCTGCAGCCAAATTGGTACTTTGTAATTTTACTGTAAAAGGCTGTAACATAGCTGGGGAATTGGTCATTCTTTTAACTGGGCGATGGAAATGGTATGCTTGATGTCACCATGGAGAAATAAACATCTCTTCTAAGTTTATTGTAAATGTAGTAGGAGAAATATTATGTTTTTGACTCCCTTCTGGTGAATATTTGCTTCGTTCATTTGGCAGCAGTTTCACCTTGACCTTTGAATTTTAATTCTACACTGATAAATGTGTGGATAACCTCGCTTTGTGTTGCCGGGGGTGTGGTTGTCTTTCCCCATGTCTCTTCCTCCTCAGTGAACCTTGTGTGAATAGACTGTCGTGTTTGCCTGTTAGGTGGTGACCGACTTTGCCACGCTCTGCGGGTGTCCCATGGATACTGACCTGAAGGTCAGATGTTGTGTGTCATCAACTGGCTTTCTGCATCATTGACTGTTAAACCAGTTTGCTTTCATTCTGTTACAGGTTTCGAGGGGGATGAATGGAATTGCCCAGAATCCATCATTAGGCACGAGTGCATCCAGTGCCAAAAAGAATAGGGAGGTTAGACCTTCACCGTCCAAGACTGTGAAGTACACTGCAACAGTGACAAAGGGAAATGTTACATACACCAAAGCCAAGAAAGAACTGGTTAAGGAAACCAAACCGAACCATGTTAAATCCAGTGTAACTGTTAACCATACAAACTCAGGGAAAACAGAAAGCAGCAATGCAAAATCAAGAAAACAGGTGCTATCTAATGGAGCATCCCATTCAAATGGTGCTGGCCTTAGCTGTGTCAAACTAAATGGAAAGATGAATGGGAAAGCATCCAGTAAAGGTGAAGTCAGAGAGGTAAAGGAAGGACTACGGACCTCCAAGAGGAGGCATGAGGAGGTCAAGCATGTAATCAAACCACAATCCCCTTCAAAGCGAGTGAAGGCTACTCCTTGTACTGCAGGAGCTGAAGATAATAAAGCAAATGCAAAAGAGAAAACTCTACCTAATGGACGAATAAAGTGTGAAACACCAGTGAAGAACAGTGAAAGACAGAGGCTTAGGGAGGCTTCCTTGGGTAAGAACACTCCAAGCAAACAAGCACAGAGCAAATTGGAAAGTGCCTCCAGTGAAAATAGTTCTACCTCAGCTACAGAGTCCTCGCACAAGCCACAAGACTCTTCAGTGAAACAGGAGAAAGGCAGCAAAGTTGGCATGACACTGGTTGGAGAAATTCCCATTCTCAGGCCTACCCAGAAGGAGTTTCAAGACCCATTAGGTTACATGGAAGCTGTCAGAACTCAGACTGAGAAGTATGGTATGTGCCGGGTGATTCCTCCCTTGGACTGGAGGCCTGAGTGCAAACTGAATGATGAAATGCGGTTTATGACACAGATTCAGCACGTGCATAAACTGGGTAGACGATGGGGACCTAATGTTCAACGACTAGCCTGTATCAAGAAACACCTCAGATCTCAGGGCATTACTATAGATGAGCCCCCACTCATAGGTAAGCCATCTTCTTTCTACTCAGCTATTTCCTTCGTAAAAATGTACAATGCACTTGTGAAATATTACACGATATGATAATGGATTCTGTCACTTTGTTCCTTCTTGATCTCATCGCATATTTAGTTTGAATGAGTTAAACAGGAAAGTGATTTAAATGTAATACACAAAAGTGTTGGAGAAACTCAGCAGGTCACACAACACCACATAGGACATAAATGGTAACCGACATTTTGGGTCTGAGCCCCTCATCGGGTTTTGAGCAAAAGGCAGTCTGGTACCTGAATTCAAAGGGTGGGGGGAAGGAAGGCTAGTAGGTCATCAGCGGATATGGGTGGGAGGGTAGGAGAGAAAAAATGAGAAGTGATGGGGGAAGGAATTAGCTCTGAATGGAGAGGGAAGGAGATGGGGAGCTGGAGGAAAGGTGACAGGGAAAAAGAGAGGGACAAGTTATCTTTTAACCTGAGACAGGACTGTAAAGTACAAAAGAGGACCTTTCAATCTCATTCAAGAGAATTGGCCCCTCATTGGGAAGAGCTTGAGAGCTTAATGTACTTGTTTTTAATTCCCCGTAAATGGAAACATCATTAGTGACAATCCAGTGCTTCAAATATTTGGCTGTTGTTTTCACTTTATCATTCTCTTAAAGCAGAGATGTCAGGCTGGCAGCTCCCCAGTAATTTGGCATGATCCCATCGCTGCAGCTCTCTGCTGTTTTCTTTCTGACCTCATTCAGTACAGTGGGAAGTGTGCTGTCCGGGTTTAGTCCCAGCAGTTTTTCTATATTTATCCACTCCCTCGTACATGTTAATTTAAGGCTGCCAGAGCCTGCTGTGAAACTGAGGGCAAATCATTGGGTGGGATTGGCTGGCTGGCAGTTCTGCTCAAGCTTCTGCAACACACACGTCAGGGGTTTTCTGGCTGTGTGCATCTGTTCCCTGGACCTAACATTGATACCAGTGAAGAATTGAGTTGATCAGCTGGGTGTAACTCTTCCCTTCAGCTTGTCTTTACAGATATTCATCTGGGGTAATTGTTGTTTCATAATGGTTTAAATTGATAAATGGTAGTGTAATGCATGTTTTAATTTTAAATATCTAAAAGACATTTGGACAGGTACATGGATAGGAGAGGTTTAGAAGGGGCCAAACATTAGGACTGGGTATGGTCATCATGGATGAGTTGTGCTGAATGGCCTGTTTCTGATTCTCGATAATTTAAATGGCTGATGGTCAGAAACATTTAAATGCAGTGAAATAGACCTTTGAATGTTTGAGAGCAGCCTGGTGTGATGCCTCAAAGTGTGATGGCCAGGGAACTTATTCCTACTCATAACCTTCTGCTTTATGCTAGATCAGCTGTGGAACTGAGGCACCAGCGTTGTCAGGTTCCCAAAGGCTGACAAAACACGGCGCGCTCTCTGAGTTGTGCTGGGCAGCACTTGGGGTACAATCTTATCCAATAATTCATCATCTTATCCAGTGCTTTGTGAGACCTCCTTGTTCCCTTGTGAATTAAACAGAAGACACCATCTTCTCCCAGCCTTTGTACTCCTGATGCCAGCAAAGATCAACGTTAATAGTATAGAATAGGCAGGGATGAGAGCCTTAAAAACACAAAAATATTGGAGGAACTCAGCCAATATCAGAATGTCCATAGGAAGTAAAGAAATATTACCAACATTTTGGGCCTGAGCCCTTTTTCAAGAAAAGAACTTGTTTCTGTTTGTTTGTATACCCCTCTCTTTAATCCATTAATCAAGTGGTTAACAATCTGTCCAGGTATTGCCTCTCTGTAGCTCAGTATAAAATCTTGTTTGAAGGTAAATACTTGATTCTATTAAAGTTGCTGTGTAAATAAAAACTCTTCTGAATAACCATGATCTGTTCATGTACTGGTTCCCTTTGTTCTCTGCTAATCTTATTTCAGTTTTACCTTTCTAACCATATTCCACTCTGTGTTTTGTATGTTTGGCCTGAATTCAATTTTATCATTATTCTTGGGTTTGTTATTTGCCTCTAGTCCTTTCATTAATTTCTCTATTTGTCTGAGGGATTCCGCTTTCTGTTTCAGCAACTTGCGGGGAATATCCTTGTCCTGCACTCTTAACCAGATTTGTTTTCATAAATCTTAATCCCACCAAATAAGGATTTCCACCCGCCCCCAACCAAGTCCAAAACTTGTATCCTTTGCACTTTCCACTCCACCTCCCGTACAAATTATATCTGGAGTTACCTAGTTATTTCTGTATCTTCGTGTTAGCTGTTCACTACAATTCACTTCTCAAAAGTAGATGCAGTGCCGCCTCTTCCAGAGGTATTGAGTTGCACTGAATTATTAAGTTTCAGCGAAAAACAAACTTCAGAAGGATCTCATTGCATCTATGGAGCTTAATGGACAGTTGGTGTGATGGATCGGAACCCTGTTTAAGCAGTGAGCTTTACCGTCTCTCTTCTGCCCATCACAAACCAAGATGAAATATGTCAGACAGACTGCTCCTACTTTGAAATGACTTTGCAATTTTCACGGCCATTGAAATGTTGGCCTTCATTGCTCGAGGGATTGTATTTAAAAACGGGAAGGTTCTGCTGCATCTGTAGATAGTACTGGTAGATGACATCTGGAGTACTCTAGTTTTGATAATCTCACGAGAAAAGATGTATCATACTTGGAGGTAATACAGAGGTGGTTCACCAGGTTGATGCACCATGGGTAAGGTCATGAGGAGAGATTAGATTGCCTGGGTTTCTACTTGTTGAAACTTAGAAGAATGAGAAGGAGATCTTATAGAAATATAAAATTACGAGAAGAACAAATAAGATGGAAGCTGAAAAGTGGTGTCCACTGGCAGCCTCGAGATTTAGGGGAGACTGAGATAAGAAGGAACTGCTTCTCCAATAGAATTAATGGATTTGTAGTATTTTCTGCCCAAGGAGACATTAGAAGCTTACTCATTCATAGATTTAAAAAACTGGTGATCAGTTTGGCATAGTAGGGTATTAAGGATGAAATGGAACACATATTTTAACTTGTTTTTACAGTCTCTTGCCAAATGCATTTGTACCAAGGAAAGGATCTGCAGCTTAGGAGAAACCTTTTGGACCTCCTCTGCATTCGATCTAGTGAGATAGTATCTTTCCTGTAGTTTGGTGATCGGAATGGTACACACAGCACTCCAGCTCTGCCAAAATTAATGTTTTATGGTTTGAGTATTGGCCTCTCTGCTCAGTTTTAACTCAGGCAATGGATGATGTCACATCAGCCTCAAGGATCTCTGGGTGTGCACACCCAAGAACCCGTTTTATCTGCATGTGTCAGCATCCTGCCACTTTGTGTATGATCCTTCATCTCATTTGCCCTTAACATGTACACTACCTCCAAGCCTCACTTGACATCTTCATTGGTACAAGGCGAGTGAAACAGGAAAGTCTGCAGACGCTGTGATTGTAGTAAAGACGTACTGAAATGCTGGAGGAACTCAGCCGGTCTTTCAGTGTCCATAGGAGACAAAGACACGGTCTTTCAGTGTCCATAGGAGACAAAGACACATTGCTGATGTTTTGGGCCTGATCCCTTCTTCAAGGAATAAGCAGAATGAGCAAAATAACAGGAAATCTCAGAATATAGATAGGCTGATGGGGAGAGGAGTCCAGACCAACAAAAGTTGTTAATTGGATATGATAGGGGGAGAGGTGAGAAATGATTATAGCCCCTTTCAAATGGACTCTCCACCTTGAGGGCAGCAGCAGGAGCAGATCTTAACCTGCAGACTCACCTTTCAGATGGCAGCCCTAAAGGGCTGCTTGCAGTTTTGCCTGGTCCATCTGAAAGGGCATATTCATATCCAGAGGAGTTTCAAAGTGCCTCCAGATCTGATGGAGGTGGGATGACTGGTGCCGCAGAGCCACCCGCCTTAAATATGCACCATAGCAATGGCCGTCTTCCCTACCAATAATCCCCGACGCAGGTGGAACCACTCTGTGTTTCCCACAGTTCCAGCTGTGTGGGGGATTATGGGAGGAAAGACCGCCATTACTATGCCGCAGAGAGTGGCCCCGGTGCAGGAGCGGCTTGCTGGGCTGTGACAGCCTGTGCACTAGCCGCCCCTTGACATCTGACCCGATGTTCCCCTGCTGGCCACCCCTGCTCTGACGCCCCTGCCAACCTCCCCTCCCCAGTAGGGCAGGGTCTGTCAGGCAGCGGGGTGGGGGGGGCGGCTGTCAGGCACCGGGGCAGGGGCGGATGTCAGGCAGCAGGGCGGGGAACGGGGAGCAGTCAGGCAGCGGGGAGTGTGTCTGTCAGGTTGTGTGGCGGGGGGCTGTTAGGCAGCAGGGAGTTAGGTCGCCTGCTGATAGAATCAACAGCCCGCCCCCAGGCAGCTGCTTGCAGCGGCTGGACATTCAGGTGCTTCGGCAGAGCCTGGCACTCTGCCGATTATCCCTCCATGAGGAGGATTGATGTCGGTGCCTCAGAGGCACTTTCAGAGCATTCAGGTGACTATGTCTTTAGCCACATGGGGGGGAGAATATGTGGCTTTACAATGGGGTGTTCAGATCACCTGAAAGGGCCTAAAGTCTGTGCAAAAGGAGGCAGGGGAAAAGGAGAGAAATAGAGCTGGGAGAAGGTGACAGGAAGAAGTTGGGGGTTGGTGGGGAAAGGGTTTATCAAAAGCTGAATAAAAGTTAATGTGTCTGGTTGGGAGGTGCCCAGTTGAAAGATGAGGTGTTGTTCCTCTAATTTGTGAGTGGTCTCAGTCTGGCAGTGCATGAGACCATTGTCAGACATGTCAGCAACATATGGGATGGGGAATTAAAATGGATGGTCACTGGGAGATTCATGCTATTGCGGTGGACAGTGCCGAGGTGCTCAACAAAGCAATCTCCCAGTCTGCGTCCAGTCTTTTCGATGCAAGGGAGATCAGGGGGAGAGTACTAGATGCAGTAGATGACCCCTGCAGATTCACAAGGGAATCTTCATTGGCACTCTTGGAATTCTTGTCTTTCACCTGCTAAAAATACAAGTTTTAGTGTCCTTCAGATGAAAGAAAGAACTGAAGTGCTACAACAACTCATGGTGTTTCCCTAAAGCTGAATGCATATCAACTGTACTTTTTAGCCACAGTGTGTTTTCACAAAGCTTTTTACATCTGAGTGCTTAGTATTGAAAATCCTTTTGAAACAAAAAAATTTAAATAGTGTTTTTTAGACAGCAATCTGTGGAAAAATTTAACATAAATTAACATAATTACTCACCTTGTAGTCGTTTACACTGCACGCCTGTTTCTGTGCACATTGGTCCACCTGGAGCTTTATGTGGAGCAATGTAGCATGTGTCATAACGCTTCATCAGCTGTACGTCAAGTTCACGAGGTTAGTTTTGCAGTGTGATTTTGACTGAAGGCTTCCCTTGAAAAGTAGTAGGAGTCCTGCAGGATAAATCGCGGTGCAGAAATTGACTAAAAATTCCTGTACTTTCCTTTTTAGACTGCCCGTGTAACAGCAAATTTTGTTGATTGTGCCATTACACGCCTGCAGTCTAAAAACCATTATTCAGGTCTTTGCAAGTGATAGGAAGGATGTCACTGGAAAGTAAACAGAAAGATTCACAAAGATGTTACAGGGACTTGGTTGGCTTTAGTTATGAGGAGAGACAATACACTGGAGCCTTCTTCTATGGAGTGAAGAAGGGTGAAGGGGCCCCTCATAGAGGTTTAGGTATATAAAATAAAGGGTATCTAGAAGAGGTGCCTGTTTACAGTCTTTTCCCTTGTGTAGGGATGTCTTAAAGCAGAGGGCATAGATTTAAGATAAGAAGGAAAGGGGACCTGAGGGGCCCCTTTTTTGCACAGAAAATGATGGGTATATGGAATAACCTGCCAGAGAAAGTGGTGGGGACAATTAGTAGTGAAAGATGTTTGGACAGATGCATGAAAAAGACGGATTTAGCTCCAGCAAATGGTATCCTCAGGTAGGCTACTAAGTTGGTATCCATGCTATACAGCCCTGAGTGTTTGACTAAAAGCACATCTAATGTTTTAAGCTCAGCCATTGTCAATTCCTGTCTCTGGAGAAAGTAGTCCTATTGTTAATAAATGCCAAATTCTTCAGTGGTCCCTTATACAAATTTTTGTGACTGGCAAATAGAGATGAGAGAGGACTTGTTAACATTACGCTCTTTAGTAGCCCATGACAAAAGGATGTATGCCAGTGTCCTTTGGGATTATTTCAGCTCCAGAAATTTTGCAACATTGAATGCTGGACTGATATCATCTTACACACAGTCTCTGCATTTGCAGAGACAATGCACAGAAGTATGAGTGAGGGGTTGAAAAGCTCTCGTATCCAGTAGCATGAAGCTTGTTCAAAGTGCAAGGATTCTCATAAACATGAACTCACATCTTAAAAGATTAAAGGCAGATGTATTTAATCAGTAGGAACCTATTAAACATAAGTTAACACAACATAAAGGCTGGAAAAAAAATTGGCACAGTAAATAATTTACATAAGGTATTGCTATATTTGTCTGATGGGACAAATCATAAAGAAAGTCACTTGGCAGAGAAAAGAACATGGAAAATAGAAAAAATCTGGGACTGTGGTATAACCTTAATCAGTTCAATATTTAATTATTGCAGACTGTTTTATTTTGAAGCAAAAAATTTTAATGAATGCCAGAGCTTGGATGTATCTGTCAAGAAGCTTTTTGAACACTCAAATCAACGTGAATACCAAAATATTCCTAATCATTTGGAAAATCTGCATGCAACAGTTATTAAATGTAAAGGCTGGGCATCACAGTCAAAGTCAGTATTAATTGCCTGCCTCAATTGCTGTTAAAGAATTAGTCATGTTATTGTGGATCTCAAGTTGTTCAGGGGCTAGGTAACACCAGCAGAATCCTTCCTTTACATAAGGTGATTGGATAGGATTGAAGATTGGATGGAATGAACACAACCCTGAATGCAGGCTGATGATAAACTTAATATGTTAATGTGTAATGTGAGAAGGCGGCTGGCGAGTGTGTACGGCGCTCGAGTCAGGTACCGGCATTGTTTCGGCCAGCCCCTGTTCTCCCCCGCCGGCCGCTCCAGCCCTTGTTCTCCCTCACCAGCCGCTCCAGCCCTTGTTCTCTCCCGCCGGCCGCTCCAGCCCCCTTCTCCCCAGCCGGCCGCTCCAATCCCCTTCTCCCCTGCCGGCTGCTCCAGCCACTGTTCTCCCCCGCCGGCTGCTCCAGCCCCCTTCTCCCCCGCCGGCTGCTCCAGCCCCCTTCTCCCCCGCTGGCCGCTCTAGCCCTGCAGTCCCCATGCTGACAGCCCAGCCCCCTACTCCCCCACCGGCTGTGATAGAAAAAAATGAAGAAAATATCCCCCCCCCCCCAGCCAACTCTCCTAAGGAGAGCCAGAAAAAAGAAAGAATATTTTAGAAACAGTTAAATATACATATTAAAATATAATCAATATAAATTGAAATTTAAATATTCTGAGTATAACAACCAGTTATTAATTAAAAAATTATAATTATCATGCGAAACATATGTAATTTTTTCCATTATTAAACAATATTTCATCTCATTATGCCATCTATTAATATTAATCATATTTGTATCTTTCCGCGTACTAGCAATACATTTTTTCGCTTCGGATAAAGCTAAATATACAAAAGCAAGCTGAAACTTATCTAATCCCAAACCTTTCAGAGGTTGCAAACTACCCAATAAAAATACTGTTGGATCTAAAACTATTTTAATCTTATACAGATATTCCAAAAACGATTGAATTTTCTTCCAAAAAGATTGTATACATGACCAAACAGCATGAAAAAAGTTCCAACTGTATCACCACATCTAAAACACAAATCTGATACATTAAAACCATATTTTTAAAATTTTTCAGGTGTCAAATATAATTGATGTAAAAAATTGTAATTAATCATTGCATAACATGCATTTATCAATCTAGTTACACTATCATAACAGATATCTAACCAATCCTCTTCAGAAAAAGTAAAACCAATATCTGCTTCCCATTTAATTTTAGATCTATCCCAACCCTTTTTATCCATACCATCCTGTAATATTTGATACATAAATGAAATATAACCCTTCTCTGGTACCTTCATAAGAGAAGTCTCAAATTTAGTCATTTTAGGTAAAATCATATCTCTATCAAACATATATTTTACAAAAGATCGAATTTAATAATGTACCATTCATCTGACTAAAAGATAAAAACTTAACCTCTAAAACAATCTCCCAAATTTTTCACACCTTTAAATCTTCAATGCAATAAACTGATTATGTATTGAAAAAGAAATAAAAGAAATAAAAAAAGAAATAATAATACAATGGAGTCAAAGCCAATAATTTACCCCTAGAACCTATCATTTTATTTTTCTTTATTCATAACTTCATTAAATGTTTTAATGTAGGCACATTATATTGTTGTAACAAGTTCATATTCCACCTAAACAAGAATTGATGTATTTCAAATTCAGAAATACTTCCCATCTCAATTTTAGCCCAACTAGGCCGTACCAAATCCATCAATGAACTAATAAATTTAAGTTGGGCTGCCTCATAATAATTTTGAAAATGCGGTAAACGTAATCGCCCTAACTCATATTTCCAAGTTAATTTATTCAAAGCTACTCTCGAAAATTTACCCCTCCATTAAAAACTCCCTAACCATTTTATTTAAAAAAATTTTTATCAAGTAAATACGGAATAGATTGAAACAAATATTGTATATGCGGAAAGATATTCATCTTAATTGTATTTATCCTTCCCATTAAATTAATAGGTAAATCTTTCCATTTAATTAAATCAGTTTTAATTTTTTTTCATTAATGGAGCCTAATTTCATTTATATAAAGATTGATAATTAACATTCAAAATTATACCCAAATATTTAATTCGATCAGTCCACCTCAAATTAATAATACTCTTATAAACTGAATAATCTCCTTCACTTACTGGTAATGTTTTACTTTTTTCCCAATTAACCTTATATCCAGAAAGACATCCATATTGTGTTAAACATTCCTTCAAATGCAAAAGTGACTGAGCTGGATTTATTAAATACACCAATACGTCATCAGCAAATAAATTAATTTTATATTCCTCATCTAAAGCTTTCATACCTTGTATCTGTGTATTTTGTCTTATCAACTGTGCTAAAGGTTCAATCACTAACGCAAACAAAGCTGGTGATAAAGGACAACCTTGACGAGTTGATCGAGTTAACTTAAAAGATTCCGAAATCAAACCATTCGTCAATACTCTAGCTACCGGTTTACTATATAGAGCCCTAATCCAACCAATAAAAGAAGGACCAAACTTAAATTTCTCCAAAACTTTAAACAAAAATTTACATTCAACTCTATCAAATTCTTTTTCTGCATCTAAGGATATCACCATCGGATGATCTAAAGATTGTTGAAATCTATTAATCAAACTAATCACGAACAAAATATTATCTGAAGCATATATATTCTTTATAAAACCTGTTTGATCCATATGAATCAACTTAGGTAAAAATTTATCCAATCTATTCGCTAATACTTTAGCTATTATTTTATAATCTAGATTTAACAATGAAATTGGTCTATATGAAGATATCTTTTTTAGGAATTACTGTAATTAAAGCACTAGAACAAGACTGAGGTAAATCATAATATTCTCCAACTTGACATAATACATCCCCAAACACTGTAGATAAATCATCATAAAAATTTTTATAAAATTCAACCGAAAATCCATCATCACCAGGTGATTTACCATTTGGCATTTCCAGCATAGCCATTTTAATTTCAGAATCAGTAAATGGTTCTTCTAACTCCTGTATATCTCTATCCTCTAATTTCGGTAAATTCAACTGCGATTTTAAAAAAAAAAAATTCAATGGATCTAGTTTCCTGTTTTCCTTCAGATGTTTATAACTTTTAATAAAATGAATAAAATTTATCATTAATCTCTCGAGGTTTATA
Source organism: Narcine bancroftii (assembly GCF_036971445.1). NCBI lineage: Eukaryota > Metazoa > Chordata > Chondrichthyes > Torpediniformes > Narcinidae > Narcine > Narcine bancroftii. The sequence goes on along the minus strand of NC_091469.1, from coordinate 378,419,229 downwards.
AGTAATAAGAGAATTCCATCTAACAGCATTAATAGTCCTCGATATCTGTTCTTTCTTTAATTGCCACGCCAATACCTTGTGTGCTTTCTCTCCCCATTTGTTGTACCGTTGTTTAGTCCTATTAATCACACATTCAAAATGATAAAATTGCATGGTATTATATTTCAATTTCAACCAAGATAATTCTATTTTCTGATCTTCTGTAGCATCTTTCTGAAATTCCTTTTCTAACTCATTGATCTGTTTCTCTAATTCAAGACTCTGATTTAATCGATTCTTTTTTATTTTAGAAGTATAACTAATTATTTGTCTTCTCAAATAGGCTTTCATAGCATCCCATAATACAAACTTACTTTGAACAGAATAGAATTTTCTTTCAAAAAATTAATTTGTTTTTTCAAAAAATCAATAAATTCCATATTTTTTAACAACATTGTATTAAATCTCCAACGATAAGCTATTTGAATTTTCTCAGGTGTCATATGTAAAATGTAACAGAAAATTATTTGAAATCACCCTACTTTTATATTCCGCTTGTATTTTCCCTTGTAAATGTGCCAATACTAAAAAGAAATCAATCCTTGAAAACGATTCATGTCTAGATGAATAAAAGGAAAAGTCTTTCTCTTTTGGATTAAGACGTCTCAAAATATCTACTAAATTAAGATCTTTCATCAACGCTTGGACCTGAATTGCCATTTTGGAGTTTTTAACTTTCTTTGGAGATTTATCTAATAAAGGTTCCAAAACACAATTAAAATCACCATCAACTAAAATATTATCATTAGCTTGACCCAAACATAAAAATGCATCTGAAATAAATACTTCATCATCTGCATTTGGAGCATAAATATTAAGTAAAGTCCAAAATTCACTAAAAATCTTACAATTCAATTTAAGAATACATCCTGCCTTTTCCTGCATTGATTATAATTCAAAAGATAAATTTTTACTTATCAAAATTGCTACACCTTTAGCTCTAGAATTAAATGAAGAAAAATATACATGCCCAACCCAATCCCTTTTTAATTTCACACTTTCTTTCACATAACTTCATTAAATGTTTAAATGTTTAAAAAGGCAATATAAATTTTCATTTTCTTAATATACGCTAAGACTCGCTTACATTTAATCGGACTATTTAATCCTAGAACATTAAAAGTAGCAAACCTCAACTTCAACATATCTACTATTATTACTAAATACCAATGATATCTTTATATAAAAACTCAAATCAATGTATGTAGGGCCTCCAATTAAAAAAATCACAAATTTAAAAACTAAGAAAAAAAAACAATTAAAAAAAATTCCTTTCCCCCCCTCCAAAAAAAAAGCTACCAAAAGGTAGTATTCACCTAAACAAAAATTGGGTGTGGATCACCCACCAGTGGCTGATGACTGGTAAAGAACTTAGTGCAAATCTTCCCCTCCCTAGCCAAACAATCAGTAACATCCAAGTATCATAATAACAAAAGAAAAAATAAAATAAGAAAATTCTTCTTTTCATCCAAAAGACTCCAGTCTTGAAGATCCCATTTCGGAAGGAGGTGGACTCTTTCCATTCCCATTTTCCCCGTTTTTGCCATTTCTTCCGTTTCCTGAACTACCAAATTTTTCTTTAGGAGATAATGGTGAGCTTCGTCTTTGTCCTCTTATATCCGGCAATGAGTCAGCAAAAATCATTGCTTCACAATCAGTTTCAAAAATCTGAAATTGATAGTCTCCATAAAAGACCTTCAACACTGCAGGGTAATGAAAAGTAGACTTATAACCTTTACGCCACAAAACTTCTTTAACTGGATTAAATCGTCGTTGACGTTGAATGACATCTTGACTCAGATCAGGATAAATAAAGGCTCTACTATTCTGGATCAATAATGGGGTTTGTCGTTGTCTCGCATTTTGTACTGCAAGTCGAAGTATTGCTTTTCTATCCAAATAACTCAGACATCGAATTATTACCGGTCTCAGGGGTTGACCAGCTGAGGGTATTCTTCTTAAAGCCCTGTGGGCTCTTTCCAGTGCCAATCCCCCAGAGAAAAATTCTTGCCCTAATATTTGCAGAATCCAGTCTTTAAAGAAATGAAGAGGGTCTTGTCCTTCTATACCTTCTGGCAAACCAACAATTTTCACATTATTCCTTCTGCTTTGATTTTCCAAATAATCTATTTTTCTTTCTAGCTCCTTCTCACGATCTCCCAATTCTATGACTGATTTTTCCACCTTCAACACTTTTTCTGTGTTAGAAGTCACTTGTTTACAATCCAAAAAAGCAGTCTGAAATTTTTAAAATTCTTCAAAAGATGCAGCCGCACATGTCTTAACCATATTTAATTCTGAACTTATACTAGCATTCATTTGAACCATCTCATTCATTAGAGATGTTAACATAGGTTGAATAACTGCATTAAATTGCATACATTGTGAATCCATAAATCTCAGCTCTGCTCTCTCTGACATGGTGACAGAACATGGTAACTGCAGCTCCTGCTGCAACTCAACAGAAGGCATTTTAAAAGATTTACTGCGGGTCTGGACTCCCAGCGACGGCATCCCGACTTCTTCAGGGAGTCGCCGCTGGTCTCCCCCCGCATCTTGTTGTCTTCTCATCCATTCATGAAGAAAATCGACTTCTTCAGATTGTAATGCTACCTGATGCATTTGCTTTTCAGCCTCCACAGGCGACCCTTGGGATTTAGGCAATGAAGAAATTGAGCCTGGGGCTGTTTCAAGTTGTCTAGGCCCCAAATCTTCAGCACTTCGAAAATGTATTTTCTTTTGAACTTGAGATTTAGCCTTTTTACCATTAGTGGCCATAATAATTTGTTAATACTTTAAACTAAAATTTAAAATGTTTAAACTTGGAAACAAAGGGTTAAAAAACAGGTATTTAAAAGTCTGGCCAGAGAGGTCGAGATTGCACGTCTAGACTCTACGCCATCTGCCACGCCCCCCAAATTAAACGACTTGAAAGCTAATCCCATCTCCCCACTCTTGCTCGATTCCCTGCCTGTTCACGTGTCCATCTAAATGCCTCTTAAATATTGCTCTTTTATCTACTTCTACCACCACCTCTGACAGCCCGTTCCATGCATCCACCACTCTCTGTGCTTAAAAATAACTTGCCTTGCAAATCCTCTTCTCTCTCTCTCTCTCTCTCTCCCCCCCCCCCCCCCACCTCACTTTTAACTTTTGCCATCTAATTTTGGACATTTCCACTCTGGGAATAAGACTGACTGTTTACCCTGCTTATTGCTGATAGTTTTAAAAACTGATGTTAGGCCTCTGGCACTCCAGAGAAAACAACCTCGCCTTCTAGTTGATAGTCTACAATCCAGGCAACAATGAAAGGATTTTTTCCCCCATACTGCTGGATTTTTCTCCAAAAAATTAATTACTGGAGACTCCAGGGCTCACCTGAAAGGCTGAGAACTCTGCAGGGCCTTGATTCGCCAGGGTGCTACGGTACTTCCATTATGATTTAACCAGGCCTTTACAAAGACCTGGTAGTATACTACACTCCTCTATTCTGGCAGCACTAGGAGATTTTTCTGATTATCCTCCCCACCTCCATGCATGACAAGTTAATGATCTTTGTACATGGATTCTAGAGTCTACTTACACCTCCCTGGTTTCTAGATTTTTGACATTTAAAAGTCCTTCTTTTCTCTTTAGAGTCAGTCTGGCTTCCTTCACATGTGCCTTTGTTTAAATCCATTTGCCTGTTGTTGCCCTTTTAATGGAGAAATATCTCAATGACGGTTGACAAAGCTGGTCATCCTTGTGCCATCAACAAGTTTGTGAATTTCTAACCTGAGTTCCTCCAGCATTTTTGTGCTTTTACTGCAGTTACATCTGCAGACTTTGGTGTTTCACTTCATGTAAATGAGATACCGCCATTTATCCTTGATGGGCTAGCTTTGGTCATATGGTGCTCCCAATAGGAACAAATGCCCATTGATGATCCTTGTCAGATCAATTAACCAATAGTCTATGATGTGAAATTATATCACATGCCTTTTGAATTTTATTTGAAGACAGAGAGGGGTGATTGCTATTATATATTGCATCTAAAAGATTACAGGGATCATTCCATCTTTCCAATATAGACTCTGGTGTTTGCGATTGTCAGGTCTCAGGGCTGCATTTCCCAGTTCCTGAATAGGGTGGTTTGCATAATGCTCCAAGCTAAAACTGTATCTTGCAGATGGCTGGTTTTAATCTTCCAACCATGTTCTTCTCTCACTGGTCCTGGGGATTTGTCATTCTTTAGTACCATTACGATCTTCGATACCATTGGTGATGTTCCTGATAGATATTGATGTAGTCTGGTCCCACAATCCTTTGAACTTAGTGGAAGAACTCTCATTCCACTTCACGATTTCACCATTTTCAGTATACCAGGGCTTACTAATATATTTGACTACACCTTCTCTCTAAATTATTATCTGTGATTTATGCAGTTTCCAAGTTCATTATTTACTTGTATCTCTTTTGTAATTCCCTTAGTTAATAAGAAAAGTCCCAGTTTTGCATATTGATATGCTTTGGCCCAGAAATTGCTCTGCACTTTCACATCCAATAGAATAATGCTGGAAGTGAGCACTTCAGTGGTGAGGTTCACAGAACAATGCTGTTGGATTTGCTGTTGGATACTGATCTCATTCTCACTGCAGAGTTTCCAATGGATGTTTTGTGAATTCTTGTAGTTGTTATGTGTAAACTTAAAGCATCCCAGTTTGTAAGCAGTGTGATTTGAGCTCAAAGGAGTTGTTAAATAAATAGAGGCTTCATGGTAGAATAGTGGGAGGGGGTCAGGCAGGTGAGTAACAGTGCCTATTCTTTGTGCAGTCACTCTCCTGCACAGAAGCCAGGTGCTCCTCCAAGAGATCGATGCCTGGAATGCTGATAGATTCCCTTGCCGGCTGTAACTTCTCTGTGGGTTAACAGAAAGGATATGGTCTCCTGTCCTTGGGAATCTGGCTGAGGGCCTAATTGCAGCATGAAATTGAAAGGAGTGCCAAGGGCAGCAGGTATCTGGAACGATGCTGAGGAGGAATGATGGCCTTGACACCCAAGCACTTCTGGCACAGATGAAGACACTTCTGGAGTTTCAGTGAGGGCTATTTAAGCAACATGGTTTGAGGAGAAACAGGGTTAATGAGTAAATGAAAACTTGTACCTTTCAGAACAGTGATGTTAGGAAACTCACTATTGGTTAATTTCAGAAATTGTTCCATTGTTGACTTTTGGGGTAGTTTAAGCTGGAAAGGGTTACCAGGAGAATGAAAATCCCACTAAGAAACCAAAAGGCATGTTTTTAGGATACCAAGAAAATGCTGTAAAACCACTACACTCTGGGCTAACCCAACGGAGTGGCACTATTTCTCTGAGTTCTGGACTCCCTTATCTTTCAGTCTTGGATGGAATTTTTTTTAACCAATAATCAGATACTTGTCCATCAGGTAGAAGCCAGTTATGTTATTTAAACAACTCCCAGTGATCTTGGGTAACTTTAGATATTGGCACAGATTGGCCAAGTTCACTACAAGCATTCTGTGTCTCACTGTGTTGAAGGTGCCTTTCTTAAGTTGGTGGATGCTCCAGGTATCCACTTTTCACATGTCATGATAAGCACTAAGTATTATAAGGAAAAAGTTCATCATTGGGTTAACCAAATCTGTTTTTTCACTCAATACTAAATCAAGCGCATCCTTGGTTAGCAGGACATTTAGCTGCAGTTATTTGTGACCATGCTGATTTATTTCAGTAGCTACTCTCATCAATTAGTAGTTGACCGATCCAATGTGGGGTTTCCCCTCACATTTTTGGTTCTGTGAATGGCTTTCACATCATGTCTGTTAAAACTCAGAGGGAATTTAATTTTGTTTGATTCTCCGAGAACTTTCAGGACAAGGGGGCTTGAGTACGAGGGAGAGATTGGGTCTTAATATCATGTGTGCAATGGGTAAAATGAATGCTCCCCGTCTTTACCCCAGGACTAGATGGCACATGTTTGAGGTGAGAGCCAAGTGATTTAAGAGGGACTTGAGGGGCGACTTTTTCACTCAGAGGATGGTCCATATCTGGAACACTAATGGGAGACTATTCTGTCCATTGTGTCCATGCGAAATGGAAAAAAAGCCCACCCAACCAGGCAAATGTCTCTTTTCAGCTTAGTCTATATCCTGGTGGATGTAGTACCTTGTTGAAGCACAATCGGAACACACCAGCAGAATATCCTATCCAACCACATCTTCACAGCAATTTCTGGGCCAAATCTTTGGGGTGAAATATTTTCAATCAACTCATCTCTGATATTTTCCATGAATTAAGTCCACATTCTTTGGTTATTGGCCCTACTACTAAGGGAATAGAAGATACTTATCTGCTTTTTCTTGGTTTAATGGTGGGCAACCATTTAATTTTTTAATACAGCATGGTAACAGACCATTTTGGCCCACAGGTTTGTACTGGGGGTGGAGGTTAATGGGGTAGCACGGGCGCATGGTCTGAAATGGCCTGTTACCATGCTCTTTATCTAAATTAAAAATTAAAAGGTTGTCCACCCCTGGTGTCTCGAAGATTAATATACCTCAGGTAAATCTCCCATTTCTAATATATAACTACTTACTGTTATTGGACTGCAGCTATAATGTACTATAGAAACATTATCCACCTGCCGTCAATGGACTCTGTTGGTAGAAGCAAAGCATTAAGATTGACATCTCAGTTTGCCCTTCAGTCTGTAGAGATGGCCAATCCCATCCATGGAATAACAATCGTCCATTGATAAATCTGTATTATTACTAGCCTTATTCCTCAGTACGGTGGCATATTGTGTGCTTTTTATTCTGATCATATGAACAAACTTTTTCATTTAATTCCCTAATCTGTTAACCACAACACAGTGCTTGTATAGAGTGGCTAGGGATGTTTTGATATTGTTAAGTACTTTGGACTTTTGGCTAAAGCTTCTTTTCCACTGGCACCTTGTCCCAAGAATTAACTAGGACAGGGATGAGTAGAAAATGAAAACTGTCGACATGCCAGTGTAAAATGATGTAATTTCACACTGGGGATTAACTGCCTTGACCCCTAATCATATCCCCAGCGTCAGTTGATGCCAGCGTGCTGATAAAACCAGTGGAAAAGTGACAGCAGAAAGTCACCCATTTCCAGTTGAAGTTAGAACCCTCCGATCCCGGAGGTGAGTTGTGTCCCCGCTAAGGGTGGTCCAGTGGAAATGACACAAAGGGCTTCTTACACCGGGACACTGCACAACCATTTCATTGGGATGCCAGTGGAAAAGGGGCTTAACATTTACTTGATGGACTTGAAGAGCACTCACTCTCCAGTTCCAAGGACAGGGAAGATGATTCCACTGAACACTCTTCCCTGAGGATCTACAAAAAGAGCTCTGGAACATCTTGTGAACAGGTTGTTCAGAAGGCTGCAGCTCTTTGCATTGGATCTGCAGTAATTTCAAGGTTAGAGTTTTTTTTTAAAAATGAGATAAAAGCAACAAACTTTTTACCCTCTCATTTTGCCTCTTTCTTAATTCTAGCTTTCTTTACCTTATTGCTATCTTAAACAATAACAGGCTCTGTTCTGACCAGTACTCCCTGATCAGTGCTGTTCCTGAATGGTTTCATCTGATTCATCAAGGGGATGCCACAGCTGCCTGTCCAAATCCTCAGTCCCTGAAATGCCACAGCTGCCTGTCCAATTCCTCAGTCCCTGAGATGCCACAGCTGCCTGTCCAAATCCTTAGTCCCTGAGATACCACAGCTGCCTGTCCAATTCCTCAGTCCCTTGTCGAGGGCTGCGTTTTCTATGGCTTGTTCGGGTGCAGAATCGCACAGGAGTCGAGTGGGATGGGACATATTCTTCATCGCCAAGTCCAGTTCCAGTGTGTCAGAAAGTAACAAAGAGAACTTCTGCTCCAAGTTTTAATCCAAATTCTCCTCGGGAATTTTAGTTTTGGGCCCAAGGATCTGTTCCTGTGCTGTACTGTTCTATGTACTGAGGAGTAATAGTGCAGCTTAATTGATGGTGTCTTATAAGAGGAGGAAGTACTTGTTTAGTGAAGGTACTATTTAGCCAACTGCAATGTTAAAGTGATTCTTGCCCCCTACTCTGATTTGCAGCCTTAATCTGGCACTGCGTAATTTTATTTTGTTTCAGAGGCAAAAATATCCATTTTGTATCACTTGTGATTCATTATCTTACAGCATGAGAAGAAGCCCTTTGGAACCAAGTCTGTATCAATCCTCTCACATCCACTTACACTAATCTCACTGTTGTTCCCACATTCCCGTCAACCTCTGTCACACAAAAGGACAGTTTAGAGTGGCTGATTGGGCAAGCCATCTCGATGGGGAAGGAAACTGGAGCATGACTGGGGCGGATGTTGGGGATGGAGGAAGCATGAAAACTCCTCACAGACAGCACTGGGTGACAGGGCTGAATCCTGGCCACTGGTGCTATAATGCAGCAGCTCTGCCAGCTACCCCACTGTGCTGTGGATATTTTCCTGGATTTAGGCTCCCCATAACAGCCTTGTGAAAAACCTGCCATTTGTGTGGCCAGGAGACCTGCCACAGTATTTCTCAGTGCTGTGGCTAAATTTTACATTGAGGACAATATTTGAAATGGGAATAGATTGGGAGCAGAAATAATTTTTTTTAAAATTTAGCAAAGCAGCATGGTAACAGGCTCTTCTGGCCCATAGGCCAGTGCCAACCAATTACACCCATGTAACCAATTAACCTACTAACCCCATATGTCTATGGAGGGTGGGGGGCGGAAACTGGAGCACTGCAAGGAAACCCACGCAGTTCAATGGGAGAATGTACAGACTCCTTACAGATAGTAGTGGGTTCCATCCTGGGTCACTGGTACTGTAACAGTGTTGTGGTAACTACTAGGCTAATTTAATGTTTTATTTTGGCCATGTTGCTTTGCAAATTTTTAAAAAGTTGTTATTGTTGATGAAACAAGTTTTTGTATTAAAAAAAGATGTTTGTCCTTATAAGTAATACAGAGGAGGTGTATTTTAAAGTTGATCATTAAATGTAATTAAGCATAACTTGTACTGTCAGGACAAGGTGTGATATTGATTTTAGAGTGAACCATGACCAATGATTAATTGATAGAGAAATAACTTCCCCCCCCACCCCCACCCCCAATTCGTGCAATTCCAAATGTATTACAGTAATATTAGCTGAAGGTTGGGACATTGATGTGTTTCTCTGTCATAGGAGGATGTGAGTTGGACTTGGCTCGGTTTTACCAGCTGATCAACGACATGGGTGGCATGCAGCAAGTGACTGACCTCAAGAAGTGGAACAAATTGGCAGATATGCTGCGAATCCCCAAAACTGCACAAGACAGGCTAGCCAAGCTCCAAGAGGCTTATTGCCAGTTCCTACTCTCCTATGACTCTCTCTCGCAGGAAGAGCACAAAAGGCTGGAGAAGGAGGTGCTGAAGGAAAAAGAGAACCTGGAGAAGAAGAAGGGGCCCCTGGAAGCACACTCAGACAACCCTTACAAGTCTCAGTCTCTGCCCAGGTTTGAGCCCAAAAATGGGCTGGTGAATGGTGTGGTGCATAAAAACGGCTTACGGAAAAAACTGAAAGAAATAACAGACTCTGACTTGAAAACAGGCAGGCGACGACTATTCCCTCAGGAAAAGGAGAGTGAAGAGGACAATGAAGTTCTCAGTGACTTGTACAAGTGTATATACAAGGTGTGTGGATTCACATTATATACATACATAACACACCCTCGCAATGTTAACAGATGCCTGATGAATTAAATGCACCCTGCACAGAGTTATCCTAGGAATCTGATTGCCTACCTTGTTAGGTGAGCAGGAATTTTTGATAACTCTTACTGCAACGGATAAGCATTAAAGTCTGTATTTTTTTTTCATTAAATGTATTGGGCTTCAATGATGCAAAAATAGTGTTTACTGAACTGGCTGAACAATATTAGTTTCTGACTGGGTGTTTGGCTCAGGAACATTTTCAAGCAAACTTACCCAGTGCAGGTTGTTGTACATGCTCTGCCCATGGAGAGTGGTGCCCTTATTAGAGACGGTCATTTGGGAATGAAATGATCCCTATGAAAGATTTTCAAATCTTGTGAGGGACATGTTGCAGTCTGTTTTGTGGATGGAAGCATGTAATCCAGTCTGACTATTCTATGCAAATTGTGACAGACGAAAGATTAATGTGAGGAAAGGCTTCAGTTTTAAGTAGCTTTTGGTGGAAGGGAAAATCTGGTTCACATCAGAGTCTGCATTGGTTCAGCCCTCCTTTTATTGATGCCACATACACTCCTTATTGGCAGAGTTTCACAGTCTAATGACCCATTTTCAGAATTTATTGACAAATTCACTGACATTTAATGCTTGGAGATTAAACTGCCTTGTACCATTCTTTAAATTAAGAGAATTAATCATATTAACTAACCTGCAGAACAATCACAGGTCATGGATTAGACTTGGTGTAATTTCACTTGCTGAATAACCAATTTTGACATTATCCAATCATCCCTTTTTTTAAATTAAAATAATCCCAAATCAATCACATTTCGAATTATCACAACTTCCCCATCTCTGTTTCTTCTGTGCTGTAGTTCTTCTCACACGTGTTCTCTAAAACTCTCTCACCCCTCCTCCCTCTCTCCTTTCTCTCATGCTCAACGCACACAATCTCTCTCGTGCTCACTCACCGCACACAATCTCACTCACCGCACGGAACCTCTCTCACGCTCACTGCATGGAACCTCTCTCGCGCTCACTGCATGGAACCTCTCTCGCGCTCACTGCATGGAACCTCTCTCGCGCTCACCGCACGCAACCTCTCTCGCGCTCACTGCACACACACACACCTATGGAAGCACACGCATATTCTCTTTTAGGACCATGTCCATATCATGTCTTTCTCGCGCTTCTAAAACTCTCTCACCCCTCCTCCCTCTCTCCTTTCTCTCACGCTCACCGCACACAATCTCTCTCACGCTCACCACACACAATCTCTCTCGCGCTCACCTCACGCAACCTCTCGCGCTCACTGCACACGCACACACCTATGGAAGCACACGCATATCCTCTTTTAGGACCATGTCTATATCATGTCTTTGATCTGGGTGATTCCAGTTGCCACTATGTCACCATTTACTTTCTTCTTCAATAAACCCAGCCCAATGAACAACTGTTAATGATGAACTTTGATATCCTGTTTTTACCACACCGTCTTTTGCATAAACACACTATTTGTGGTCTCACCATTTTTTCTTTGGGTATGGATATCACTGCAAATGTCAACATTTACCATCCACCGCTCAGTATCCTTGAACTGAGGAGGTAGTTAATCCTTGAACTGAGGAGGTAGTTAAGACTGCCTCACTTCAGTGCATCCATAGCATAAGACAGACTGGTTCAGCAGAGCAGATTAACCACCCTGAAAGAGATTAGCTAGATTCGCAATTTGTAACAGATTTATTTTAAAAGGACTTTTTTTAAAATTTGAATTCAAGTTCCCCAAAATCCTTGATGGTTTTCAATCACTTTCTCTTAGAGGGCCTATAATTAGTGCCACGAGGAGTGTCAGAGTGCTCACAGTTGGAGACCATTTACTATGGTGGATCAAGGATTGGTTAAGTGGACTGAGTCTGCAGCCCTCCCCCCCCCCCCCCCCCGTGGCTTCTGCTGATTAATAGGCACCGCCATCTTGGGCGTAGATCCTGAAGTTGCGGGATCTCAAATAAAACCACCGTCGGCTCCCTCAACGGGCCATTCAAAGCACGTGCGGAGCCAAACGACAATTGACTGGGCAGTTGGTCCCTGTGGGAGCACTGCATCTCCACTCCCTGATGGTTTGCACCAGTGGCAGCGCTGCCCCTTCAGTGGCTCCAGCAGTGCTGCCATCTCTACGTTTTTATTTATTGTACTGATTGAAAGATTTTGTTCAGAGGGGTCTGGGTGTCCTTGTATACTGGTCACTGTAGTTAGTACGCAGGACAGCAACCAATGATGAAGGCAAACATGGCCTTAAGTGCACAAAGTCTTTACCGCAGGTGTTGAAGGTCTCCTGCTCATTTGCAATTTTATACACTTGTTTGCTCTCCTCACAGCCAAGGAAAGGGACACTTGCAATTGAGGAACTCTAGCAAAGCTTTACCAGATTGATTTCTGGGATATTGGACTGACAGAAGGAGTGATTAAGCAGACCGGCCCAATGAGGTCTTGAGCTTAGAAGAATAAGAGGTGATCTTCCTAAATGGTACACAGTCTCTTTGGGGCTTAAGAGGAAAGACGTGGAGTTAATATTTCTGCTGGCCAAGGTGTGTGCAAAAAGAAGGGTCTCGAATTAAAGTACCAATGTTCAGAGAGAAAGAAATCCCTTCACCTTGATCGTTTCTGTGCAATTCTTCTCCCAGATGGGCTGTGGAGACTTTTATGCTGAGACTGTTAATTGATAGAATTTTAGATATGAGAGGAATCGAAGGGTATGGCGTCAAGGAGGAAAGTGAATCTAATGTTAATGATCCCACTGAATGGTAGAGCATCCACAGAAGATAGAAGGGGATGGAAAAGTGGGCTTTGTCCCACTTCTGTTTCCTGTATCTTTATTTGATGATTGCTGCTTTTCTCTGACAGCAGCATTCCCTGCAGATGTTCTCAATAGTGGAGTGGGTTTTGTCCACTACCTTTTACAGGGATTTACATCACAAAAAAAACAGGGGTCGCAACACTGATCCTTGTAGAACACCACTGGTCATGAACCTCCAGCCAGGATAATACTATACCACATTTGAAATCTGTTGTGAGATTTTTAAAAATACACAGTACAGCTCCGATTATCCGAAATGGTCGGGACCGGGCCTATATTGGATAAATGTTTTTTTTTTGGAGAACTGTTCATTTTATAAAAACAGTCCAGTAGTGACAGCAAATCACTTGCAACAATGTTTAAGCAACAACAAACAACAGAGGCTTTAAAAGCATTAAAATAATAATTCTCACCAGAAAAATGCTGGCCACCACCGTTCACCGACACCTCCCCACCAAGGCCTCGCTCCTGCTGGGAGCCTGACAATCCCGCTTCTGCCTGGGTGCCTGAGGTCCCCACTTCTGCTCAGAAACCCAATGTCCCCACTCCTGCCCAGGATGCCACTCTCCTTGATGACGCCAGGGCAAGGGATTCTTCTGCCTGCTTGCGGCTGGGAGACGTTGGCACGCAGTTTGAGCAAGAGGGAGAGAAAAGTCAATAGGGGAAGGTAAAGAAGAGATGGAAAGAGAGAGGGGATGAAATGAGGACCATCATCATTCTAATTTCATGTTGGATGAATTTTTTTTTAGCCTGTGAGGTCAGTTCAGCTCCAAAAAAACTTCTGGATAAATGAGTATTTCTGATTTGTTTCGGATATCCTAATTTATCCAAAAATTTTAAAAATTCAGATAAATGAGGATTTTGGAAAACCTGATGTCGGATAATCGGAGTTGTACTGTACTTGTTTGTCCAATATAGCAATGCCCATGTTTGAAAGTCTTGGAAATGTTAGTATAAAGATTTATCCCAGCAACTGACATTAAAAGTTGACCTTTGTTGAAGCCCATTTATGGAGTTGAGATCTTTTAATTTATAAAAAAAAATTTTGTTCACCATAATATCCTGACATCAAGATTACTTAAAAAGTAATGAGCAAAGTATATTTACCTGGCTTGTTAACATTTTGTGGTGTTTGGGAATCGTTTCCAGTGTAAGAAAAACATTTTGGAAGCATTACACTGTGATTTATTTGTATTGCAATTTCTTGATCTGATGAAGCAGCCAATTTTATGATTGGTTAATCACAAAAGGTAGAGGTCCATTATCATCAGGTTTGTGGTTAAGTGGGGCTGCTGTTACTGCACCTACATCCCACAAACAGTTCCTACCATTATTCAGCAGCGACATAATAATTGGTTGCTGCCAACTGTTCTGAGTCTCCTGAAGGTCTTAGCGTTAAATAACATAGCTACTTGACAACCGCATTGAAGATCTACATTTAAAGTTAGGCTACATCTACTCTTCACCGCCTTATCTCTTGAGTCAAATATCATGAGCACCCACCACACCACTGCAATTTGAACGGAAACTCTTGCTTTGTCATTTCATATAGTGCAGGGGAAGTGCACATCTGGAGGGTCTGGATGTGATATTACAAGAGTACATGTAACTTTTCAGGTGGAGAAGATTTTGTTTCCCACCAGTCAAAAATGATGGATCCAGTCTTATGAACAGTAAAACCCAATCAGTAAAAAGAAAAAAGTCTTGTCATCATTGTTGTCATCTGGTAGCTGGTCTGATTTAAATAATTGGCTTTTATTATTTTCAGCATTTGTATAAGGTTCGACACAAATCGAGTCCTATTTTCTATTGCATTTTCCATTTCCTTTACATGGGCAATGCAGGTATTTATGTTGACAGTCGTTCTTGTGGGGAAAAAGAAGTGAAATTAATTCAGATTTAATACCCTTACTTTCCAATAAGTCTGTGTTGCATTAAATCCAACCTAACACCAGGAAGATTGTGCATGAACTCTGACATTTGTCATTGGAAAGGATAAGCATGCTGCACAATAAGGACTGGATTGGGTTGGGAATCCAGACAACCAATGTGGAACCTTTCCCATATTGTATTTCTGCTCTTTTTTTTGTTTTGTGGCACTTGATGCCTTCTGACTCTCAGTGCATGGGTGCCATTAGTTTGCAGGAACTCTCCATTCATCCCATCACCCAGACCTTGAGTATCCAGTCAGTCCTGAATCTAGGAGAACTGCACCTCTCGTTTGAATGATGTCCTGGGATCTTGTGTGTATGTGTAAGAGCACTCAAAATTGCTATCTTGAGATGTCCACCTGATACCTCAGACAGGGCTTCCGTTTAACACCTGATGCAGTGGACCAGTATCTCCAACAGTGGCACTCGCTATGTGGGAAAGGTATTTGATGATAGGGCATTACTTTTGATCAGCTGCAGCTGTTTGATGAGGCATTCCTGGTTTTCATTGCCTTTGTGGGCTGAAGGGCCTGGAATGTTGTATGAAGAAGGAGCACCTAAATCAGGATGGTGCATGGCTTGGAGGGGAGCTATTGACTGGTTGGTTGGTGGAAGTGCATTTGAGGTGCTAATGTTTTGATCAGAGGTTTTCAAACCTTTTCTTTCCACTCACATACCACCTTAAGTAATCCCTATGCCATTGCTGCTCTGTGATTAGTAAGGGATTGCTTAAGGTGGTATGTGAGTGATTCTTTTTAAAAAAGGGTTGAAAACCACTGCTCTAGACTCAGTTGAAATATATTGCTTGATAAAAATCGTCATTGGCCCATTTCCTTTGGAGTTGTGAAACCGTGCACATAACGAGTCAATTAGGTACGGTTAAAACAGTGGTGTTCAAACTTTTTCTTTCCACTCACAGAGCACCTATTGGCGTGTGGAATGTGAGTGGAAAGAAAAAGTTTGAAAAGCACTAGTTTAGATGGTTATCACGACTATTTCAGAGTGCCTTCATTGAAACAAATATACCTGGCCACCTCCCTGGGTTCATGGTATCTTGGAAACCCCACTGATGGACAGGAATGCTTATGTTGCCATAGATCTCTAAACTGAATGTTTTTCTTTGTGCACAGGGGCGATCTGTGTCGCTGACTACATTTTATCGAACAGCCAGAAACACAATGAACATGTGCTTTAGTAAGGAGCCCACGGCAACTGAAGTGGAGGTAGGAGCTGTCACAGTTTAACCAATGCAGTTATCGACATATTCTCAGCCGTGCCTGCGGACAGAAAAAACACTTCATGCTTAAATGCTGCAAATGAACGAGCTGCTGGAGGAACTCTGAGTCACGTGGCATCCGTGGACGGAAATGTCCAGTCAAGATGAAGCATCTCAACCCAAAACATCGACTGTTCATTTCCCTCCAACTTAATGCCTGACCTGCTGAGATTCTCTGGCAGCTAATTTATTGCTTCAACATCTGGAGTTTTGTGCTGATGATCATTTCCTTCCTCTTCATGTGTTTCAGTATCTGTAGTATTTCACTTATAACAGAATTTAATGTGTGTCCAGGAAGTGAAGCTTAGCATATGTACTCTGTGGGTAGGATAGCATTGGTGAAGGAAACCCATTCATACCCCGTAAGACCCTTGGTTGATCATGTGTATCCCAGAGTCTGCTCTGCATTCTCAAAGATCAATATAATTGCATTCCTCACCACCAACAGTCCCTGCAAACTTGGACATGTTGCACTTTATTCTGCTATAAACCCAGCAGCAATAGATATTCACCAAGACAAATGGTTACTTAAGCAAAAGTTGCTTTTAATTATCTTTAAACATGAAAATAGAATTAAACTTTTAACTTGTCTCCATTGAGTTACTTAACCTAACATAACCCCCTTCTAATTCTAAGTGCATGTGTATGTAATGTGTGTTTAAGTTTAGAAAAATTATTTGATTCACAGGCCATTCTCACTCTCATTCTTCCAAGTTCACTGGTTGCAGGCAATTCTTATACTGTGCACAGAATTTAACATTTATAAAGTTCACCAGGCTTGAAAGGTAAATGGTAACGCTCAGGAAGGTTCTTGTCGGTTTTCAGAGAGAGATTTGTTGTTCTAGGACATCCACAACTGATGTATTTCCATCAGTCACTCTAGTGTCTTGCTGATGAAACTTGCCCCTTCAGGGTTCTCCAGATGATAACCTCTTTCTTTCAGGTCACCACAGAGTTCCTTTTTGTTTCCTTTATTCCAAGTGAAACATTAGACAGCCAGTCTTCTCCTCTTGCATGAACCACAATGGCTTTGACCAGGCTGTCTTCCAAAAGGGGGCTTTCCATAAGCTTGCTAGCTTGTCCTGTTCCAGTCCCGGCTGTTCTCTGCTGGCTGTAACATTGCAGAACTGATCTCTCTCTCTCTCTCTGAGAGAAAGCCTGTTTGATTCTCTCTGCTTGCAAAACCACATGACCCTCTCAGAACAGCAAGTTCTCTTCCAGACAATATACGGCTCCAGCGAGATCTTTCATCTGTTGCCTTTTGTAAATAACATTCCATTAGTGAAGTCACTCGAGCACTCTTCAAAGCTCCTGCAAAAGCACTGAGGCCCCGAGTATGTGACCTACTCAAACAAACCTTTTCAAATTTATCTCCCAAAAACATATCTAAATACTCTGTCACAATTCCAACAACAGTACATATTTTTGAAAGAATGCAAATGGTTGCAGGTTTGTGACAACTCACGAGGGAAATCCTGCTGACCCCGGAAAGATTCTTCTTCACCTCACCAATGATCCATCACCAAATTGGGGATCCCCTTCCAGCTTCTTTCCCCCCCCCCCACCCCCCCTTCTTGTATGTAATTTCACTTTTTAAAAAATCTTGTCTTGATAAAGGGTGCTGGCCCAAAATGTTGACTGACCATTTCCATCTACCACAGATGCTATCTGAACTACTGGGTTTCTCCAGCAATTCTTTGTCTGATCAAGATCCCAGAACCTACAGTTTTTGAAGTTCCCCTTGTTCTGTTTAAACAACCATATGCCTTTTGAATGGGCATTTACTTGATCCCTCTTGCCTGGCCTGTAACCACCATAAAAGGTTAGTACAGGTGCCTAACCTTTTATATGGGATCGTCAGGAGTGAACACCTGCCATTGTTCGGAATCTTCCAGATTTTGGAATCATTTTGATTTCAGTCCCTTTAAGCCCATCCACCCGAGTCACAATGCTGTCTCCACTCCACCCACCCCCACCTGTGAGTCACGCTGCCGTCTCTCCCCCACCCCCATCTGGCCGAGTCATGCTGCTGTCTATCCCCCCTACCCCACATGTCTGCGTCGTGCTGCTGCATATCCCCCCTCATGCCACCTCTTGCCTGCCCGCATTGCACTGCCATCTCTCTCTTCCCCCCACCCCACATTGCTGTACCAGCACCAGGGGAACGACTCAATTCTCGGTTCCCTTGCGCTGGCGCTGATACAGCAGTTTCAGCTGCAAGGCGGATTATGGGTAGCAATGACAGCCATTGAGCCACCACCGGGGCGACTGAAAGCGCTGTGACGCTGGGTGGGCGGCAGTATAAAGTAGAGGAACAACACAGGATACACGGAAGTTGAGTGAGGGTCGTGTCGTGTCATGTTTGGTGCCAAACTCCATCTTTGATGAGCAGATGTCAATCTACTGAGAAAAGTGCCGGTTTTTGGATGTTTTCGAAATTTTGGTTAAAAGGTTAGGTACCTGTAGATTTACTGCCCAAAATTCTCCGTTTCTTATAACCCCGTTGATTCTACCCAGTCATTTAATGATTTCTAAGGTCCTGATGCCACATTCTTAAACACAGATTTCAGCATGTTTCTGAATGATATCAGTCTAATCAGTCTTCAGTTCCTACTTTGCTTTCTCCCTCCTTTCTTATAAACCATTATTGTACTTGGTACCTTTAAGTCAGCTGGAGCATTTCCAGGATATAAGGGATTTTGTAAGTGTCTACTAATGTATATGCCGTTTTAACATTATACAATGTTAACTCAGGAAATAGTAGGTGTCCAGTATAACCCTCTACCAATCAATATGATAATGACTACTTATCTGTCATGGTAGAACATTCCTGCGCTCTCCCCTTACCCCGTGGTGCTTCTCAAAATCTATCCATGTCCTTTTTGGGTATATTCAGTGTTATCTCTACAGTTCTCTAAGGCACTCTCCATCTCTCGGTCTTAAATCATTTGTTCTGTGACATTAGACAGTGAGCCCATCTGGGCCACCCAGCCAGGCCAGATATCCTCCCCACATTCAGTCAGTTTAGCCCTGCTAGAATTGTAAGTTTCAGTGAGATTTTCGCTCAGCATTCTAAGCTCTGGTGAAAGCAGCCCTCGTCAGCCCAATCTCTCAGCTTTCTGCAATCCAGGCAGCGCGGAAGTCAGTCAGGTAACCACCTTTAATGATGCTGGTTTTTCTGAGTGGGCCAATCTCTTGGCTGCTCCAGATCTATATAGGTATCCATGGAGGTTGAGCCTGACTTGCCTGAAGTTGAGCATCAAGGCCCCACAGTGTGAACAATGTTCAGGTGCCTAACCCTTTACCTGGAATTGTCTGGACCGGACATTTGCCGTTGTTCGGAATCCTCTGGATTCCACCCCACCCCCCCGGGCAGGTGCCGGACTATTTTGTGCCCTAGGCCAGGCTGAGCATGGTGAGGGGTGGGGACTGGCTGGGCCAAGTGCGAGTGGAGTGGGTACTGCTGGCCGAGCTGGGGTGGTGGGAGGGGGGGGGGGGGGGGTGCTGATTGGGCTGAGCAGTGGTCCAACGTGTGCCGTACAGGAGTCTCTCGACCAGTGTGGAAGTCAAAGGTGACAGGGTTCAGCCAAGAAGGCGCCAGCTTATTGGAGGCTTTCAAACACTCCACCAGCTTGTGGGGCCAGCCCTCAGGCACAACCCAGCAGCACCGCACCGTCTGTTGCCCCCCCCCATCTAACTCACCACACAGCAGCAAGGGTGTTGTGCTGTCAAGCCTAGAGTTTACGGAGCACTGCACTGGATCGCACCAATGGCTCAATGCGGGAGCATTGGCCATTTTCCTTACCCATAATCCCTCATGCAGCTGGAACTACTCTGCCAGCACCAGAACGGTTCTAGCTGCGTGGGGGATATTGGGTAAGGAAGATGGCCATTGCTCCTGCATTGAGCCAGCTGCCATCTGGGGGCTGAGAGTCAACCTTTCTCTGAAGGTAAGCAAGGGCACCCACGTGAATGGGTGGAGGGGGCTGGGTCTACAGAAACAGAGGTGGGGGAGGGTCTCCCTCTGAAAACGGAGAATTTATTATGGGAAATTAACGTTACTTATATGCAATGTCATCTAACAAAAAAAGTGCCGGTTTTTGGAGATTGCCGGGTTTTGGAATTCCAGATAAAAGGTTAGACACCTGTACTTGGGATGTTCACTCAGGCCGAAACAAAAACCACTGTCATCTTCCACTGGAAACCATTGGCAGGCGGCCCTACTGTCAAGGGGACATTATATATAAATGATCCCATCCACTGGAAGCAGAAGCTTGCAGGTGCTTAAAGTGGGGAGAGCATCTGTGATTCCTTGTGAAGCTGCTGTTAAAAATTCTCTTGTATGCTTGCCTTACTCTGTATGTTGAAGACAGTAACCAAATTCTTGCATTTAAACCAGTCAATTCCCTTGAGATTACTGATGAGTTGGCCAAAAAGTAGATTTGAAAATTAAAAGGTCTCTCAGTAGGCAACGACTTGAATGTAAAGAAATGCTTTGGCTTTTAAAATTTTTTTTACATGATCATTTCTTCTGTTCAGTGTCCAAGAGAGGCCCATGTAGACTTTTACCACTTTTCTATATAATTTTAACAATGGTTAGTATTTTGTTTAATACTTCCATCTTTTCCCAATATACAATTTTATTGGTTCCAAAAGCTCGTCCAGTTATAGCATGTAATTCTATGGATAATTATGAATAGGAACAGGAATATTTATTTCCTAGTGGAATAATGTGTGATTGGTGATAATTTTGAAATATCTTTAAATATTCGTCATTATTATCTTTGCACAGCTATGTAATTTAACTCCTCATTCTCTAAACTGATCAAGTCCAAATACATGCACAATTGGCTTGACTTTTTAAAAAATTCCTCCAAAAAGCTTTGCCAAGCAATCCATGTTTTTCTCCTGTTAAACCTGATTCAGGACTCGAGTAGTTTGGCAAGCACTTGTGAATTAAAAACCCAGAAATGGAGGCTTACAGTTCTAGACTGAAGCCAGGTGGAGGGTAAATTGAATGTTGTGCCAAGACTGGTTTGTGATGTCCTCAGTGGCTTAGGCACAGCTGAAGCCCATTGGATTATAAATTTATTGCCTTTGAGTGGATTACATTCTGCTGTCTGGATACTTAATGATATTGACAAGTGGCAGGTACACTGTGCCTGAGCTCAGTGAGTGGACAATGAATATATCCTTGATGATCTTATCAGACAAAGCTCTCAGCTGATAGTAAGTGAAGCCGACAGGCTCTCCCTCTGACCAAATGGATTTTCTCCTGGTGTTTCGGTTTCCAGCCACATCTCAAAGATGTACTGGTTGGTCGATTTCTTTTCCAATGTAGATATCCCCTAGGGAGAGGTGTGTGCGGGTGCAGCTGCGATGGGCTGTACACTCTTGCATACTTTGATTTTATTAAATTCCTCTGTAGTCACGCTCACAAGATTCTAGTTTCCAGCAACCATTCATTTCCTCCATCAGAATCCTTGGACACAACATTGAAATCTACCACACAGTACAAGCCTTTCGGCCCACAGTGTCATGTTGACCTAATTATGTTAACAACTGCCTAATTTCCCTACTGCATAACCCTCCATCTTTCTCAGCTAATAGTCTCTTAAATGATCCTATTGTACCTGCTGGCAGCGCATTCTATGCACCTATCACTCTGTGCGAAGAAGGACTTGCTTTAACATCACCCCTGTACTTATTCGAAGGCTCCTTAAAACTTGTGTTAGTCATTTCAGCTCTAGGAAAAAGCCTCTGGCCATCCATACATTCAATGCCTCTCATTATCTTGTACATCTCTTACCAAGTCACCCTCATCCTCCCTCTCTCTCCATTGGAGAAAAGACCAAGTTCTCTCAAGCTAGCCACATAAGGCAGCCATCCATAGGAATATCCTTCAACAAAATAACCAGCAAGTTCTTTGCCTTGGCTATTCAATTAAATTGTTATTTGTCGACCTGCCTTTTGCTCCTACGTCCTTTTCCATATTTATCCCGTGTTCCAGTGCACTCTGGGAAAGTGGACACAAAGGCATAGAGAAGTGGATTCCTGGTTGCCAAATCTGAACCATTCTCAAGGTAATGTTTTCTGTATGAAGGGAATATTTTTCACACAGTGCTCCCTCCACATGACCATTTATACTGATCCAAACGTACTCTTCCTGGCTTGAAATAAAGTGCTTTTAATCTTTTCTCATTCTTTTCCAATGGAATCAATTTTGCTGATGATATCAGTTCCTTCCTAACATTATTTATCCTGCCAACTTCACGTGCAAGAATTGTTCCTAGGCCTGGTAGTGAACTGAGATGTTGTCGGGTCATGAAATGGGTTAGAATTCTTCTGGTGATTTCAAACTGGGCTTTGTGGATGTCCAGTTTGAAATGTTCAAAATTGGGCTGTTTTGGCCAAATGGTCCTGCTCCACTGGTGTTTCAGTGGACAAGGTTGGCCTCTAATTAAGGGGGTGGCTCACAAGAACTGTCACCAGCTGTGACTACAATGGAACTCAATTCTACAGCTGCAAGATTATGGTTCTGAAGCTCCCTTTTATGTAATATAACCATATAACCATTTACGGAGCGGAAACAGTCTTATGTAATTATGCATTGTATGTGCCCAATAATACATTCCAATCTCCTACAATGTAATGTATTAACTTTTCCTCTTCCTGATTGCAGCAAGAGTACTGGAGGGCAGTGGAACAGAAAGATTCCCATGTTGCAGTTCACTCTGGGAAAGTGGACACAAAGGCACATGGGAGTGGATTCCCGGTTGCTAAATCTGAACCTTTCTCAAGGTAATATTTCCTCTTTGAATGGTATCCTTCACCAGTAAAAGCAGGATAGTCACATCCAATCCTGCCAGTCTGCATTTAAGTTTATGGTCACATGTACCAAGATGCAGTGGTAGAGGTTGTTTGATGAAGAGGCTAGTTGAATATCTCAGCCTGGAACAAGAAGAAAGACACAGTGCAGAAGAGCAGGCTTCAAGCGAGATCAGTCATCTACAATGGCAGAAAAGGAACGGTCCTTGAACCTGATGGTGTATGATCTCACACTTGTGAATCTTCTTCCTGATAGGAGGGTGGAAGGTGAAGAGAATGTGGCTAGGGTGGGATCTGTCTTTTAATATGTTGATTGCTTTTCCATGGAAGTGTGAGTTTATAAATAGAGTCAATGGAGGGGATGGCGGTATGTGTTTTATGTTCACAACCTTCTGCAGTTTTGTACAGATTTGGCAGAGCAGTTCCTAGACGATGTGCTGATACACTCTGACAGGACACTTTCAATGGTGCAGCTGTAGAAATTAAGGGATGCTGTTGACTTGCCATCTCTCCTCAGGTTCTGAACTATAGAACCTGGTGTACTTTCTTAGCCATTGCATCGAATGTGGGTAGAACGGGGCAAGTTACTGGAGATGTTTACGCCAGTAACTTCTAGTCTGATTCCACCTCAGCATGGTTGATGAGGATTGGGGAGTGATCTCCACCATTCCTTTATGTCCAGCTCTTCGATCTTGCTGACATTGAGGGAGACTTTGTTGTCCCTCTCTCTCTACAGTTATTAAAAGGGTTGAACATGTACTGTCAGCAGCTTTCCTTGGCTACGAATTATTTTATTTCATGGACTCAGTTGGTAAGTTTTTATCCTTCAATGTTTTCCTTTCTCTTGTTAGGCATGGATGGAACCTTACTGTCCTTCCTAATAATTCAGGGTCCATTCTGCGACATTTTGGTGCTTTATCAGGTAAGAAATGAGTTACAGATGAGCATGTTTGAGTGGAAACTTTGTATTTAAGTAATGGAAGGTGAGTTAACATATAAAGAGTGTACAGATGATAACTGTAGAAAGTATTACTGTATTTTTTGCCTAGAAAATCACTGCCACATTCTGCAACCTCCCATAATGTTTCTTGAAGTGTGGCAGTCACTGCAGTCCTTAAAAAGGAATATCAATTATTTCTATTCCCATGCAAAGGGAATGCATTGTTTACCTGTTATGAACTGCAGACAGCTGTTTTTTTTTCTATGTTTGGAATGCCTTTGTATACCAGAGAGCAGTTTCCCAGCAATTGTTTCCTGAACTGGCCACAGCTACCTTTCACCTTTTTATCCCAGGAGATGGGTACCATGGCTGGAAGCTGAGGTTTTGATGCTCCTATGATTTAGGAAGATCTTTGTCACATTTTTTTCCATGTTTGAATCCTTTTTACAGAATTTACAAAACTAAATTACATTGGATCAGCATCGAACAGCTGGAATTATTTTTAAAAAACTGTTGAATTTTACTTTGGTTTCTTTTCTCTTATTCTGTCTAGGAGTGACGATTCCTTGGCTAAATATTGGCATGGTTTTCACTACCTCATGCTGGTCACGAGACCAAAACCACCTTCCGTACATTGACTACTTACACACTGGTGCTGATTGCATTTGGTAAGTACCTGTCTTGGGAGGGAAAGTGGTTGGTAACCCTACCAACAGCAGAAAAGGTTTGGATCAACATCTGGATTTGAATTGTAAAACAAAATTGGTGTCCTAACCTATTCTGTCACCAAACACACACACACACCACACACACCACACACACCACACACACACACACACACACACACACACACACACACACACACACACACACACACACCACAGAGCTTTAACATCGCAATGCTGGGTACCAATTCAGGAAAGAATTTTGTTTGGGGCCATTTATGGAGTCATTATTTGCATTTTCATTCCAGAGAACCAATTCAGGAAATAAAACCATCATCCCAAAAGTGCATGTCTTTTTTTTTTGTTAAGAATTGGCCAAATTCACCTTGAAAGAAAAATCCCAGTTACTTGTAAATTTGGATTCCAACTGGATCCATTGCCTCAATGTACCTGGAGGTTTTGTCACTGGTTCCCAGTCATCAAGTGTTGCCAAGTACTTTATTGTTCAGGTAATAGTTCTTTTTAATTCTTCCACCAGATTGACCTGAAGACCTGCTTCACTGACACAGAAGTGAGTTAAACCTTTTGTCCATATCCTTAAATGACCTTAAAATTGCTTGAACCAAATGACCAGTTAGCCAGCATGGACAGAACTAAGCATATCTGTGTCAGACAGGCAGTGTATTCAGCACGAAGGGCAGCTAAACCTAAATGGAATTTACGATTGATTTAAATCGTTGATTTGATGCCCCTTCCTAAGTTGCAAACCCCTTCCTAGGTTCAGTTTTCTGCACTGATTTTTTTTTCCAATCTGCTCATGTGTGGCTCACTGGAGTTGACACCATTTTGTCTTAATTCATTGCATCTTGAGATGCATTTTGGGTGGACGGAGACTTCCTGGTCAGTCCTGACACTGATATCAAGGGGTGCGGAGTTTTGCGGACTTAAGTCTTGTGTCATCCTGGCAAGTTCTTTAAGTTGAGACAGCCCCTTAATTGCTATTTACATCATGAGTATTTTCAGCATCCTTAAACACTGAAAGGCAACATTTAGCCTTTTAATGAATGTATTATTGATCACATGTTTGGCATAACCTCTATAGAATGCATGCTCAGCCAAGTCAAAGACACAAAGCTCAAACGTTTTTCCCAAGCAGTATGAAAGCTTCATTAAATATTAATATAAACCTTTTAAAATGAGTTCAACAAACACTGGTCTTGGACTTGGTCTGCACTTTTAGTTACCCATTGACTCACATGGCCTTTAGTGAACACCACCTACCGACTACAGTCTTGAAGATTACTAGCTATTTTTTGACTTGGAACACGTCCAAATCATTTTGCCATCTATCAACCTGTACATTAAAAATACATGCACATGTCTGATAATGGGATTGTGTAATTTACACCTGGTTGTCTCAGAAAATCTTTTTGTGAAGGATATTCCAAGTACAAATGTTTTCATTGTAATTTACAGCGTGTGATGTTGATTTTTTAATGGCTTCTCAATGATTATATGCATATTACAACACCTCCTTTATGGCGAATGGGCATTCTGAAACATAGGTGTAAATCCAGAAGGTTTAAAAGCTGCTTTATGCCTTTATTCAAGGTACTTGCTGGCTTTGATCTCATTTTGACACAATGTTAATTTGCAATGTTTTTTTAAAAAAAAGTTATTCTGAGCACATTAGAGAAGATTGGGTTGCGTAGTAAGACTTATTGTTTCAGGGGCATCGATCAAGTCCCCCATGGATGATGACGTTGATTGTTTCTAATTCCCAGTGGTCATTCCAACTTTGCACAAATCCAGTTGAAATAACAAACGATCATTTCAGCAGATATTGTCACCCTATATGAGAAAGTTGTAACGTTTCTGATTCTTTTGATAGTTTTAGTTTGTGTTTCAAACTAAAAGCCAATTTGATGCATTCAGTGCTAAACATTAAATTTCACCTTCTATACTAAATTGTCATTAACATTTTTGTTTGAAGTGAAATTTATTTTTAAATAGGAAGGCTGTTTTTTTTCTTTCTTGTTAATAGGTCACTTTTTTAAACAACTATTTTTAGGCTGTCATTTATCTAACATGCTTTCAAAACTCTCCAACAGCCATTCAAATTTAAGGATTTACCAAGTTTCCTTGGTGGATAAGATCGAATTGAATGTAGAGAGGCTTTTTAATGCAGCTGAACTTTTTAAATTTTTAAAAAATTTTTCACACTATGAACCATATTGACCAAAATACACATAAACATTTCCATCTTGAATATACACAGTGTCATTTTCTCCCCTTTCCCCCCTCCCTTCCCTCCCTCCTTCACCCCCCCCACCCGCTCAATGTTCAACATATACAATACAATAAACCCATTAAACAATGTCATCACACAATGAAAATAAAAAAGAAATTTGTGTCATCTACTTTTACACACTGGGTCAGTTCATTTCATCTTCTCATTCTTTCATTTTAGGGGGTGGAGGTCCACGGTAGGACTTCACTGCTGTGTTCCATGTACGGTTCCCAAATTTGTTTGAATACTGTGATGTTATTTCTTAAATTATATGTTATTTTTTTCCAATGGAATACATTTATTAATTTCTATGTACCATTGCTGTATTCTCAGGCTATCTTCTGATTTACAGGTTGACATAATACATTTTTTTGCTACAGCTAAGGCTATCATAATAAATCGTTTTTATGCTCCAACCAAATCGAGTCCAAGTTCTTTACTTCTTATATTGCTTAGAAGAAAGATCTCTGGATTTTTTGGTATGTTGCTTTTTGTGATTTTATTTAATACCTGATTTAGATCTTCCCAAAACTTTTCCACTTTCTCACATGCCCAAATTGCATGTAATGTTGTTCCTATATCCTTCTTACAGCTAAAACATCTATCTGATTCTGTTGGGTCCCATTTACGTAACTTTTGGGGCGTGGTGTACAGCCTGTGTAACCAATTATATTGTATCATGCGTAACCTCGTGTTTATTGTATTTCTCATAGTTCCGGAGCATAGCTTTTCCCATATTTCATTCTTTATCTTTTATCTTTGTTTACATCTTGTTCCCACTTTTGTTTGGGTTTACAGCTTATTTCATCGTTCTTTCTCTTGCAGTTTATAAATCTTTTAATTATCATTGTGTCTGTAATCACATATTCAAAATTGCTTCCGTCTGGTAACCTCAGCCTGCTTCCCAATTTGTCTTTCAAGTAGGTTTTCAGTTGGTGGTATGCCAACATTGTACCATGAGTTATACCATATTTGCACTTCATTTGTTCAAAAGATAATAATTTATTTCCCGAAAAACAATTTTCTATTCTTTTGATCCTTTTCTCTCCCATTCTCTAAAGGAAAGGTTATCTATTGTGAAGGGGATTAGTTGATTTTGTGTCAATATTAATTTTGGTAGTTGATCATTTGTTTTTTTCCTTTCTACGTGAATCTTCTTCCAAATGTTGAGCAGATGGTGCAGTACTGGTGAATTCCCATGTTGCACCAGCTTTTCATCCCACTTATATAGCATATGTTCAGTTACCTTCTCCCCTATTTTATCTCGCTCTAATCTGGTCCAATCTGGTTTTTCCCTTGTTTGATAAAAATCTGATAGGTATCTTAATTGTGCTGCTCTATAATAATTCTTAAAGTTTGGTAGCTGTAAGCCCCCTTGTTTGTACCATTCTATTAATTTATCTAGCGCTATCCTTGGGTTCCATAAGAATTTCCTTATTATTTTCTTTAGCACCTTGAAGAATTTCTCTGTTAGGTGAATTGGTATTGTATTCTTGGGAAGATGTTCATTTTAATGCAATTTACCCTCCCTATCAGTGTTAGTGGTAAATCTTTACAATGTTCTAAGTCATCTTGTAATTTCTTCATTAATGGCTGATAATTTAATTTGTATAGATGGCCTTGATTATTACTAGTTGAATACCTAGGTATCGGATTGCTTGTGTTTGCCATTTAAATGGTGATTCTTTCTTAAACTTTGTGAAATCTGCATTATTGATTGGCATCGCTTCATTTTTATTTGCGTTGATCTTGGACCCCAATACTTCTCCATATTCCTTCAATTTCTTATGTAATTCTTTTATTGATAATTCTGGTTCTGTTAAGTATACTATGATGTCATCTGCAAATAGACTGATTTTATATTCCTTCTCTTTTATTTTTATCCCTTTTATTTTATTTTCTGTTCTTATCAGTTCTGCCAAGGGTTCTATAGCTAAAGCGAACAGTGAGGGAGATAGTGGACATCCCTGCCTTGTTGACCTGCGTAATTTAAATTGGTTTGATATATATCCATTTACTGTCACCTTCGCCAAAGGTCTCTTATATAATGCTTTAATCCAATTAATATATTTCTCTGGTAGGTTGAACCTCTGTAGTACTTTGAATAAATAATTCCATTCTACTCTGTGAAAGGCTTTCTCTGCATCCAAGGCAACTGCCACTGTTGGCGTCTTGTTTCCTTGTACTGCATGGATTAAGTTAATGAACTTACAGATATTGTCCGTTGTTCGTCTTTTCTTAATAAATCCAGTTTGATCTAGCTTTACTATTTTTTGTACACAGTCGGCCAATCTGTTTGCTAAGAGTTTAGCTATTATCTCATAATCTGTGTTGAGTAGAGATATTGGTCTATACGATGCTGATGTTAGTGGATCTTTCCCCATCTTTGGTATTACTGTAATTATTGCTGTTTTGCATGAATCTGGCATGTTTTGTGTTTCTTCATTCTGGTTCATTACTTCCAGGAGAGGAGGAATTAATAAGTCTTTAAATGTTTTATAGAATTCTATTGGGAGTCCATCCTCTCCCGGCGTTTTATTGTTGGGTAGTTTTTTTAATATATCCTGTATTTCCTCTATTTCAAATGATTTTATTAATTTGTTTTGCTCCTCTTCTTGCAAGTTCAATTTTAGCTAGAAACTCATCTATTTTGTCTTCTTTCCCTTCGTTCTCAGTTCAATATAATTGTTCGTGGAATTCCTTGAAGTTTTCATTGATCTCCGATGGGTTATATGTAATTTGTTTGTCCTTTTTCCTTTAGTTCTTTTAGTTTGTTCTGTTTTAAGCCGCCAAGCTAGTATTTAGTGCGTTTTTTCTCCTAGCTCTTTCTGTTTGGTCTTTATTATGTTCTTCTCCGCCTTGTACGTTTGTAGTGTTTCGTATTTTATTTTTTTGTCCGCCAATTCTCTTTTTGTTGTATCTTCCCTTGTTGCTAATTCTTTTTCTGTACTTACTATTTACCTTTCCAGCTGTTCTATTTCCTGATTGTAGTCCTTCTTCATCTTAGTTACATAACTTATTATCTGCCCTCTGATAAATGGGATTGCATCCCATAGTATAAATTTATCTTTCACTGATTCAGTATTTTTTTCAAAGTACATTTTAATTTGTCGCTGAATGAATTCTCTAAAATCCTGTCTTTTAAGTAGCATGGAGTTTAATCTCCATCTATACGTTCTCGTTGGGATGTCCTCCAGCTCTATTGCTAATAACAGGGGTGAGTGATCCGATAACAATCTAGCTTTATATTCCGTTTTTCTAACTCTCCCTTGGATGTGGGCTGACAACAGGAACAGGTCTATCCTTGAGTATGTTTTGTCTCCACGAATAATATGAGTATTCCTTCTCCTTTAGGTGTTGCCTCTTCCATATATCCAAAAATTGCATTTCCTGCATCGATTTAACCATAAATTTGGCTCAAGTCCTCTCCTATCAGTATATTCCCCTGCGTATCTACAATCTTCATAAAGATATCTTGCATAAATTTTTGATCCTCTTCATTAGGTGCATATACATTGAGCAAATTCCAAAATTCTGAATATATCTGACACTTTATCATTACATACCTCCCTGCTGGGCCTATTATTTCCTCTATTTTGATTGGTACATTTTTATTGATTAATATAGCTACACCTTTGGCTTTTGAATTATGTGATGCTGCCGTTACGTGCCCTACCCAGTCTCTCCTTAATTTATTGTGTTCCACTTCAGTTAGATGTGTTTCCTGCACGAATGCTATATCAATTTTTTTCTTTCTTCAGTAAATTTAACAGCCTCTTCCTTTTGATTTGGTTATGTATTCCGTTAATATTTATAGTCATATAGTTCAACATGGCTATTTCATACTTTGTTTACCTCTCATTTCCGCTTCCTCATCACCACCTACCTCTCCCCCAAATCCATTTCTGATTTCTTTTTTTGAACGCACTATAAGACAACACTTCTAAAACATAAAATATTTCCACTATTCCCACATCCCCTTGACCCCAAATGTCCCCCCCCCCCCCCCCCCCCCTCTCTGAGTTGCCCCTTGTCCCTTGCCGGGCAACCACAACTCCCCTCTCCATTTGGATTGCAAACCCGCTCGCAAGTGTCAACTGATTTCGCAGTGACTGTTATTCTCTCCCACCTAACCCCCTCCAGAAAAGACTTTTATCTTCACATATAACAAAGCTCACCCTCTTAATTCCCCCCTTACTTCCTTTTCTTCCCTTTTCTTAGTTCTTACTTATACATTATTATTCTTCTTTATATGAAGTTTGTCGTCATTCTTGTTCTTGTTACACCTCTTCATCTCGCTTTCTGTTTTGCAGGCGTTCTGCAAATTCTCGTGCTTTCTCCGGATCCGAGAACAGTCTGCTTTGCTGCCCCGGGATAACTATTTTAAGCACCGCTGGATATCTTAACATAAATTTATAGCCTTTCTTCCTTTGCTGCGTTAAACTCCTTCCTCTTCTTCAGGAGCTCAAAACTTATGTCTGGGTAGAAAAAATGTTTTTGACCTTTGTATTCCAGTGGCTTTTTGTCTTCTCTCATTTTTTTCATTGCCTTCTCCAATATATTTTCTCATGTCATATATCTCAGGAATTTTACTAGAATGGATTTTGGTTTTTGTTGTGGCTGTGGTTTTGGGACTAATGTTCTGTGTGCCCTTTCTATTTCCATTCCTTCCTGTATTTCTGGCATTCCCAGGACCTTGGGGATCCATTCTTTTATAAATTCTTTCATATCTTTGCCTTCTTCATCTTCCTTATGGCCCACTTTTTTATATTGTTTCTCCTATTATAGTTTACCATTATATCCATCTTCTGAGCTAACAACTCCTGTGTTTCTTCCAATTTTCTTTTTAAGTCATCCACTTCCATTTCTACGGCTGTTTCTTGTTCTTCCACCTTGTCTACTCTTTTCCCTATTTCTGTCATGACGAGCTCTAATCTGCTCACTTTTTCTTCTGTACCTTTTATTCTTCTTTTTATTTCACTAAATTCTCGTGTCAACTGTTCTTTTAATGCTTCCATATATTCTTGAAAATTTTTTTAGTCTATGTACTGTCCATTCCCTTTATCTTCTATTTCTCTGTGCAGAGCTTGATGTTCTCCTTCTTCTTTTGTGTCTGCTCTAGGGTTTGTGTCTTCTATTTCTCTTCCTTATATCTGTGTCTCTTATGACTTTCTTGTTGGGCTGTTTGTCTCAGTTTGTTGGGTATTTTTTTTTATGGTGTCTTGATATTGGTCCTCTTCCTCTGGGCTGGTTATTTGTTGTGTCTCTGATTTCCTTTTTTCATTCTCCTCCCTCCCGTTCCCGTTATTTTCTATATCTTCCCGTTGGGAGCCCTTAAGCTGTAGAGTTCCACTCCACAGCTCCCATCGGTGTTGTCTTTGTCGTGCGCATCACATATCTCTGTTTGGCTCCGTGAGCCATCTTTGCAGTCCTGCGTTCGGTTTCCACTGACCCCAGGGAGTGGGCTCCTCTTTCCACGGTGGGTCCCTGCTTCTTCGTACAGGTAAGGCCTTCACCTTTTTCTTCCTGCATCTTCTTCTTTTCTTCTTGTTCTTTTTGGCTTTTCTTTCTTTGGTGCCATTTCCTCCACACCTTTATTTTTTATTTGTTGTGATTTGTGTGTCTGGGGCTTTGCTTTTTCTTCACTTTTTTCCTTCTTTTCTGGAGAGAGCTAGTATTCTACCGGCTGCTACTCCATGACGGAGATGAGAAAACATTTTTTTACCCAGCCAAGTGTGAATCTGTGGAATGCTCTGCCACAGAGGGTGGTAGAGGCAGATTCGCTGATTATGTTCAAAAGAGAGTTAGATAAGACTCTAGTGGGCAAAGGAGTTAAGGGTTATGGGGATAAGGCTGGAAAGGGGTACTGATGGTAGTGATCAGCCATGATCTGTAAAATGGCGGTGCTGGCTCGACGGGCCGAAGGGCCTACTCCAGCTCCTATTGTCTATTGTCCATCCTCCAATGCAACTGAACTTGATACTGTTCTTGCTTGATGGTGGTCACATTTAGCTCTTTGCTTTTCTTTATTTCTTTCCTCTTCTCTCCGCCATCTCACCCCAATCTCTGCGACCAACCTACCCCAACTATTTTTAATCCAGAGTGCTGACACATTAGCACTCCCCTTTTGTAACATGGCTTGTACATAGGATGATTTTTGGTCCCTGTGACTCAGTCCACTTTTTAGCAAGATATGAATTCTCCAGTAGAGAATTAAAATTAAGCAAAGAATAATTTTCCTCTTGCATGATTTGGAGGTTCAGTGAACCTAGTCTGGAGCTTCCACAGAGAGGTTTTTTATCTAAAAAATGGTGAGTATTTTCCTGTGGATTATGAAGATTTTTGGAATATTTTCTCCGACCATTTCTTTACTATAAGAAAATAGCCATTTAATGGAACATGTTGAGAAAATCACAAGCTTTCATTGCCTTTTTAAAAGACTTGTGTTTTGGGTGGGTGGGGAAATTATGATAGAAATTGCCACGATTCTGGAGTCAAGAAGGGAATTCTAAGCTAGTTGTCGCTTGTTGCTATTTCTGTAAAATTTCCACAGATTTTATAGAAGTAGTGGAATCGTTACTGTGCTGCCTTGGGGGAAAATAAATCTGCCCCATCACTAACTGCGGCCAGGTCTTTGTAAGACTGCAGAGAGTGTTGGTACTGAGACACTAGCGCACTTGCCTGCAAGTTTTGGACTGTGGCATTTTCAGCTGTCTTCTTTTCTTCAGGTATTGTATTCCTGCTGATGAGAAGACCAAACTTGATGAAGTGGTGCACACCCTACTACAAGCTAATGGCACATCAGGGCTCGACATGCTTGAAAGTAATATAATGGTAAGAGAAGAACTATTTGTGCATTTATGGCTATCAACCGCCACCCCTGTACCCATAGCAGAGAGGTGTATTCTGAAGGTCGTGGATCCAAGTCCTTGCTCCTCTAGTCTTCTTGTATTTGAGAGGAGGCTTGAGAAGGGGAAAACAAAATGACTTGCTCAGTTCCTTTTATTGTCAAGTAATAATACATAAAAATGTAACATATTCTAAAACCCCCAGTATCCGGCTCCTATGGTGATTGGTAGATGCCAGATAAATGAATTTGCTGGTTGATTGGGATTGCGTGTGGCATGCTTGGTGAACTAACAAATGAGTGGTGGTGGGGGGGATTTTTCCCCATATTTTAAGAAATTTATTTACATAATTTTTTTTGCTTGTATTTTACTATACATGGTAAAGCCGTCAAAGAGTCGCTATGAGTATTGCCTAGCGCCCCTAACAATAAGAAAAAGAAGCAAAATAGTCCTTTCAGAGATGGAGAGTCTGGATTTGCCTCCAGTACTGTTGCACAGATTCTTGTTTGATCCAATAATAGCCTGAGCTTCATTTCCAAACCCCTGATCCAATCTGGAACTCTTCAGTCCTCGAGGCCCTGTGGGTGCTTCTTGCTCTCAGCACCCTCTCGAATCTCAGCTTCTCTATCTGTTTCTCAAGTGCACGTCACCAACAGCTTGCAGTGTGTGAGTCCTTTAGCCTGCTGAACCCCTTGCTGCTAGAGTCACCTTGCTTTACCTTCTCCACAGGGATGTTCTCCCTGTTTTTGATGCCCTGCACTTTTGCTTAGGTATGTTCAAGTTTATTACCATCTGACTCTACGTAAACAACCCAATGAAACAGTGTTTCTTTGGACTATGGCCATGCACACACACCACATACAGATCTCATATATACTTAAAAATATAACTATAAATATATGAGTCATTTATTGGATTAAATTATGAGATCTAAGGTTACAGGATATGCCGTCATCAATCTCACTTTCAACCTGGCTGACCTGATTTTGATGCTTCTCCCTCCTTCTTGACAGTTGTGGGTAAAATATACTCTGTGCTGGATGGAAAGAGTCCTCAATAATGATTTCAACCCTATTTAAGAAAGCTCCTGGTCAACGTCGTCAGTAGAGTAAAGGGAGACCCCAGTGATCTTCTCTGCTGTTTGACTTTGGGTCTGATGCTTTGCAACTACTGACCACAGAATGAAGCAGCTATGTGTGATGTCTATATCAACGCAAGAAAATCTTCTGCAGTTGAGCTGCAGCCAATAGGGGAGGGGTTTAAAGAAATAAGAAGACGATAAATACCATCCCATGTCCTTCTGTTACTAATCAGAAAGGAAGACACGCACATGCATGCATGCACACACACACACCGGCAAGTTGACCTACCAACTCCCGCGTTAGGATTGAACCTGGGTCACTTGAGATATGATGTTGCAGCTCAACTGCTGCCCCTTCCACACCCCCCCCCCCCAATAGAAAATCATATAACCACATAACCACTTACAGCACAGAACAGGCCAGTTCGGCCCTACTAGTCCATGCCGTAACAAATCCCCACCCTCCTAGTCCCACTGACCAGCACCCGGTCCATACCCCTCCAGTCCTCTCCTATCCATGTAACTATCTAGTCTTTCCTTAAATGTAACCAATGATCCCGCCTCGACCATGTCTGTCGAAAGCTCATTCCACATCCCCACCACCCTTTGCGTAAAGAAATTTCCCCTCATGTTCCCCTTATAATTTTCCCCCTTCAATCTTAAACCATGCCCTCTAGTTTGAATCTCCCCCACTCTTAAATGAAAAAGCCTATCCACATTTACTCTGTCTGTCCCCTTTAAAATCTTAAACACCTCTATCAAGTCCCCCCTCAATCTTCTACGCTCCAGAGAAAAAAGCTCTAGTCTGCACAACCTTTCCCTGTAATTCAAACCTTGAAATCCTGTCAACATTCTCGTGAACCTTCTCTGCACTCTCTCTATTTTGTTTATATCTTTCCTATAATTTGGTGACCAAAACTGTACACAGTACTCCAAATTTGGCCTCACCAATGCCTTGTACAATTTCATCATAACCTCCCTAATCTTGAATTCAGTACTCCGATTTATGAAGGCCAACATTCCAAATGCCTTCTTCACCACACCATCTACCTGAGTATCAGCCTTGAGGGTACTATTTACCATCACTCCTAACTCCCTTTGTTGCTCTGCACATCTCAATAGCCTACCATTTAATGCATATGACCTATTCAGATTTGCCTTTCCAAAATGTAACACCTCACACTTATCTATTAAATTCCATCAGCCAATTATCAGCCCACACCTCCAGCCTTCCTAAATCACCTTTTAATCTACAGTAATCTTCCTCACTGTCCACAACTCCACCAATTTTTATATCATCCGCAAACTTGCTTACTCAACTCTCCACCCGTACTTCCAGATCATTAATATATATAACAATAGTGGACCCAGGACCGATCCCTGAGGAACTCCACTGGCCACTGGCCTCCAATTGGACAAACAATTTTCTACCACTACTCTCTGACACCTCCCATCCAACCATTGCTGAAACCATTTCACTACCTCCTTATTTATACCTAATCCCTCCACCTTTTTTCCTAACCTCCTGTGGGGAACTTTGTCAAAAGCTTTACTAAAGTCTAAATAGACAACATCCACAGCTTTCCCTTCATCAACCTTTTTTGTAACCCCCTCGAAAAACTCAATCAGGTTTGTCAAGCATGATCTACCCCTGACAAAACCATGCTGATTACTCCCTATCAATCTCTGTACCTCCAAATATTTGTATATACCATCCCTCAGAACACTTTCCATCAACTTGCCCACCACAGACGTCAGACTCACGGGCCTATAATTCCCAGGTTTACATTTAGACCCTTTCTTAAACAGCGGAACCACATGCGCCACCCTCCAATCCTTTGGCACTACCCCTGTGGCCAGTGACATCCTAAATATCTCTGTTAATGACCCCACTATCTGTCCACTAGCCTCCCTGAGTGTCCTTGGGAATATTTTGTCCGGTCCCAGAGATTTATCCACCTTTATCTTTTTCAACACAGCCATCACTACCTCCTTGGTTATCCTTATATGCTTCATTACCTCCCCACTATTTTTCTTTACCTCAGCTGGTTCAATATTTTTTTCCCTAGTGAATACCGAGGCAAAGAAATGATTCAAAATTTCCCACTATCTACAAGGGGTCCAATTTTATCCCTCACTAATCTTTTACTTTTAATGTACTTATAGAAACCCTTTGGATTTATTTTTACTCTGTCTGCCAAAGCCTCTTCGTGCCTTTTTTTGGCCTTTCTAATTTCTTTCTTAAGATTCCTTCTACACTCCTTGTAGTCCTCCTTCAAATTGTCAGCTCTCTGTTCTTTATACCTCTTGTACACCTCCCTTTTTCTCCTAACCAAATTTCCAATATTCCTCGAAAACCAAGCCTCCCTATGACTTCCAGCCTTTCCTTTGATCCTCACTGGGACATAAGTACTCTGTACCCTCGAAATTTCTTTTTTGAATATCCTCCATTTCTCATTTACACCCTCACCTGAAAATATCCTGGCCCACTCAATACTCCCCAAATCCCTTTGAAATTTGCTCTTCTCCAATCCAGAACCTCAACTTTAGGCCCTCCTTGCTCATCCCTAAAACTACCTTAAAACTAACAGAATTATGATCACTAGACCTAATTGGATCTCCAACATTAATGTCTGATACCTGACCTGGCTCCTTCCCTAACAGGAGATCCAGTATTACACTGTCCCGAGTTGGTTCTTCTACTAAATGATTCAGAAAACAATCTTGAACATATTTAACGAACTCTAGCCCATCCAGCCCTCCAACTTGCTACATACATCTGGCAGTGGAATTGTGGTAATTAAGTAACAAGAGTTAAAATAGAGAGATGTCTTTCCCGGTATGCATTTAATTTTGACACCGTGCCCATGAACTTGCTGGTCACTGAACATGATTGGAATGGAATGCAGAGCAGTGTTGGAACAAATACTAGAATCTGAAATGTGTAATTAACCCACGTAATGGGTTCATGACTCAAAATCTGTGAGGACTACTATCTTCCAGCTACTCCAATTGTGGAAGAGATACAGAAGTATTAGAGCCAGATCCACCAGGCTAAGGCACATCTTCTTCCCACAGGCAATGAGATTGCTGAATGACTTGAACTGCTAAAACCACTACCTACCTATTAATAATTATTATTTTGATAAATTTTATTGGGTCTGTGTGTATATGCACACACACACACATACACATTTATTTATATATATTTTGTATGTGTGTTATGTCTGTTCGCGTATTTGCACTGTTTTGCACCACGGACCAGAGAATGCTATTTTGTTGGCTGTGCTGTTACAATCGGATGATACTTGAATTTGAACTAATTCTCTTTGTGTTCTTGACCACGATATTTCTTGAACCCTGACCATGAGTTACTTCTCCATCATCCCTGAAGAAAATTGTAATGTTATTAATAACTTACAATTCACAATTCCACTTTTGTATTGGTTTTGTATAAACTTATCGATTGCAGATCCTGGAAATCTGATATTAAAACATCATATTGAATCTAGGGAGTAATAGTTAACGGTCAGAAATGTTCTTATGAACATTATATAGTTGCAGAATTTTACAGCATGAAAGCAGTCCCTTCAGCCCAATCATACATGCTGTCCAGGTTGTCTATCCAGGCTCGTCCCATTTGCCTGTGTTTACCTCATATCCCTCTAAATCTTTCTTATCGATGTACCCATCATGGATGTTTTCTATGTCACCATTGCCCCTGTCTCCGCCACTTCCTCTGGCAGCTCATTCCATGTATTCCCCACCCTGAGTAGAAAGAAGATGCCTTTCAGATCCCTGCTAAATCTTTCCCTTCCCACCCTGAGTAGAAAGAAGATGCCTTTCAGATCCCCGCTAAATCTTTCCCTTCCCACCATAAATCTATATTTTCTTGTTTTAGATTCCCTGATCTTGGGGGGAAAAAAACCCAAAAATTTACCTTGTCTTTGCCCCCGCCTCCACATGATTTTATAAACATCTTCACGGTGCTCCCTCCACCTCCTACACTCCAGGGAGAAAAGTCCCAGCCTCCTCTTATAATTCGAGCCCTACATTCCCCGCAGCATTCTTGTGAATCTTTTCTGCACCCTTTCCAACTTAATAATATCTGATTTACAGCTGTCTGAAATAAACTGTGGTCAATAATCCAAGTGGGGTCTAACCAATGTCTTGTATAGTTGTGACATGATATCAGAGCTCCTCCACTCAATGCCCTGACTGATGAAGGCAAGTGTTCGAAACGTTGCCTTCACCACCTTGCCTATCCATGTTTCCACTTGTTAGTCATGTTATGCTGTGTCTTCCTGGATAGTGCTTTACTTCTCTTTCCTTTAGGATGTTGACTATTCAATCCATATCTTTATTGTTATTTCTCTACAAGGTACCCTTGATTAGAGGGAGGAGATAAATTAGATCTAGTTTTGTTTTTTTTTAAGATTAACCAGTTATATACGGGTTTAATTATTGTCGTTCTAGATCGTATTATCACATTGGACAGATATTACTCATTGGATTTCTATGCAGAATTATTTTTAAGAAATAATGTTAAATCTACAAATATGGATGGATTTGAATAACATTTATATTAATTTGTGATATGCATTTATGATATGACATACTTTTTTTGCTACATAAGTAGACTTTGTATGTAGGATTAATATGTTGAACAGTATTTTAAAAAGAAAGAAAAAGGATGTTGAAGTGAGAGGGCTTTAATGCATAGCTCTTCCAATAACCAATACCTTTGTTGCTGAGGGAGTGCTGCATAGCTAGATGAGCCTTCTTTCAATTGAGATATTTAATCTTCCTTTGCTGCTTGTTGGACAGATGGAAAAGAAAAGATTCCACAATGCTATTCAAAGAAAAGCAAGAGAGAAAGAGTGACATGTTTGGCATAATGGTTAGCCAGAACCACGGACCCACACTTGAATCCACCACTGTGTGTACATTCTCCCTGGAACCTGTGTTAGCTTTCCCTGGATGCTCTGATTTCCTCCCAGCCTCTAAAACATACGTGGTTGGTAGGTTAATTGGGTGTAACTGTGGGCTGGAAGGGGCTTCTGTGCTGTATCATTAAAATTAAAATTAGTTGTTTTGGCTCACATTATCCAATCCACTTAGACCTGTACTGTGGATTGCCCTGCTATTTATCTCCCATTCGGATTACAGTTTTGCAATGGGGTAATTGGCTCTCATCTAACAACAGGATGGCTCTCAAATAATTTTGTGACTGAAGAACATTTTGAGATGGTCAGCAGTACAGTTGTCAGCTTGAACACTTAAGCGATACAAGTCTGTCTGAGAGTAGTGTCAGGTTTGGTTATCTCCATACTTTTCCAAACTTAAACCCCAAAATGTTTTCAGAAGTTGTCCCATTACTTTTAGGCATCTTGTAAACTGATGATGAGGTGTAGGATGTAGCTGCAATTGCTTTGTTACTCTATGAACAGTTGTTTTCCCCAATAACTATCAGGCTCTTGAACCTCCCTGTATTAATCATAAAATACTCCAGGACCACCAAAAAAATTTGAAAAACTTTCATTTTCTTGCACAAACTGCAACTATGAATATTTATTATTCTATCCTTTGTAGATTTATGATCTCTTCTACCTAGCCATGTCATGGTACTTTATACCACTAGAGTTGGTGTATCTTCTGTGCCTGTTGGGCTCAGCAAGCAAGAATTTTGGCGCATCTGTAAATATGTAATGACATTAAATTCTCATCTCAGATGAGGACAAAGCGGTTCTTGGAAATCCTTTCTTTAGAGCCATCTTGCATCCTCCCCCATGAATGTAGGATACCATTTGGTGAGTTGTATCCACGGTTTTTTTGAGAAGCACATTCCTTTCAAGGGCTGTGACTAGAATCAATCACTGCTTCCAAGTTGGACACCAGCTCTCTTAGGGGAAGTGGACACATTTAAAGCAGGCACGATGGTTTTGCATATCTTGTGGGAGGAAAATGCAATTAAGCTTATGAAAATTCATTATAATTACAGTAGGGATATCAATTCAACCATTTAATCCTTGGGTCATAAAGACCCGCCATTGGCAAAGGTCCATTAGTTAGTGTTCCTGGAACTTCTTGCAAGTTTCCAGAATTGTTGGATTTTGCAACATGGTTATATTTTATATATTCATCCAGTGAGGTTTTTAAAAAGAAAGATGGAATTAAAAAATATAGATTTCAGTTCTTCACTAATAATTATTATTTGTACTTGAACCTTTGCTAGAAAGATTGGAAATTGCAATGGAATCATTTCTTACACTTGTAGCAGGAGATTGGCTTGTTTCTTACTGCTATGTCGTAAAGGATTCATTTCTCTTTGAGGGGGTGTGCCATACTGCTGGGGTCTGGTGATGTGTGTAAATGGATGAAGAATGTTGCTACTGGACAAGAACTGTGACAAAACCCAGAACATACACCAGATCTCGTCCTGCAGTATCCGTTCTTTCCCTTCTCCGAACTGCTGAAATGTCCACACATGACCTAATCTCCCTGTTACATATCACAAATAAAAAGGACATGGATTCAAGATCTGCTTACGTTCCCAAGTAATCAGGCAGAACTCATTTGATAGAGGCTGTCATTCTACTGAGGCAGGGGGACAGGCTCTTCAGTCTATGTGTCTGTCCTGTCCAAACGTGATGCCCATATTAAAATCTCAGCTGCTGCCCGCACATGATCCCAATCCCTCCATCCCCAGCGTCCACACATGCCTGATTAAACCAAGAGTTGACTGCTTGCCCAGGAGAATATAAAAGAACTGATGAGTTCACTCGAGTGTCTTGGCTAACATTCTTCTCCCTACAGCCTTCACTTTTGCAGAGTAGCTGGTCAATTGTCTAGTTAGTGGTCCAATATAATTACTAAACCACAACCACCCACTAAAGTGAATGAGGAGCTGCAGTGCACAAGACATGAGGATGTCAATTGTGCACCATTTTTGTTGGCTAACATGATTTATTATTAAAATACATTGTAGTGACTGATGTCAACTCCTGATTCTAATTTATAATTGAGCAAATACAGTTTTACTCCAGGGTTAAAATCATATATGTTGCAGGCCTCGCACAGGACAGTAAATGTGTTAATTTGAAACTTATTGACTGATACATTAAGTACAGATGGATGGCTGCCTGTGGTACAGATTTAACAGTGTGGCAATTAACATTAGTGTTTCTCTGTAGTGGGACAGTGGAACTACTGGTCAGCACTCCACTTCAGATAATGTAGCTGATCCTATCTGCAATGTTTGCCTTGCCAGATTTCTCCAGAGGTCCTGTGTCAGGAGGGGATCAAAGTGTGTCGCACCGTTCAGCAGAGTGGGCAGTTCATTGTGTGCTCCCCTGGGGCCTTTGTCTCAAAAGTGTGCTGTGGATACAGCGTTTCCGAAGCTGTGCATTTTGCAACAACGCAGTGGTTGAAGACAGGCTACGAAGCTGCTAAGGTAATGTGTTCTCCACACCTCGTGCCATGTGTGTTGGTGGTGAGTGAGGGATGGTGGGGAGAGTGATTGACATCAGAGGGAGAGGTTTAGATCTGGTGTTTATGTGGGAGTAGGGTGCTGTCCCATACTGGAACAGCGGGGTGTTTGGAGAGAAGGTTCCTGTCCCATCTGATAAATATGCTGGCGTTTCTGGTTAATTAAATTCCCTTTCAATATCTTGGCAAGTTTTCAGATTAAATGTCACAGCTCACACCTAGTTCTTTCCCCTCCATCACAAAATTCAGCTGTGAATATTTAGTAATTTTGCTTTTTCCAACTCTGAATATTAGTTTTCCTTTTTTTCTCCTCTTGTTCCTGTGTGGCTGCAGCCAGCGAGAATTTCAATGCTTCTATGCATCTACATCCCAATAAACTTTGGTTCATTCAAGTGTGGGGTCACCCTGTCAGCTTGCATTCTCAATCTAGTTGCTGTGGTTTTTCACCAACCTCAAGCGCTCGTTCTTGTTGTGCCTGCACAGGATTTGAAACGTCGATATATTGCCAATGCTTTCTCAATGGATAAACTACTTTACCTTCTGGCGACAGCAGAGTCGAAACGGGAAAGTGGGTCGACACTAAACCACATCTCCTCACTTCTGCAAGAACTCAGGTATGTCTTGGGTACTCAGCTGGAGGTTATCAGACAGGTGACCTCAGCTTGCTTTTATTGTGAGGAGCTTTCCAGGGTGGGGTGAACCTTTGTAGCAAACATTGGTTGTGCATCACTTCAAAGATGACATCAAAGAAAAGGCTTATAAAGTTGCCAAAGAGGTTTATTGTCACATCATACCTGGTGCTGTGAGAAAGATTTGTTTCACGAGCAACCCAGCAAGTCTACTGATGCTTCTGGATCTGCTGAGTTTCTCCAGAAGATTGTTTGTTGTTCTAGCAAGTCAACTCTCATGTGCACACAGCACATGTTGCAGTGGCACGGTTGGCACATTGTTCTATTAGTACAGAACAAGAGATGTAAACTTGGGAATTCAGATGAGTTCCGAATTCAACTCAGGATGAATCAAGAAATTGATGAGAATGGAAAGGCAGGGCATGAGTAATTTTTCAAGAAATGTGACTGAAAAACTGACAGCTATGATGCATGTGAAACTATGAATGATACTGGGGAATAAGGAAAATTCTGCAAGACAAAGCACAGAAGACACTGTAAAAAGGACAGGTGGAGAGAAGGTGAGGAGCTAATAACGTTCAAAATCATGGGAGTGATGTACTGGTGCAATTACTGAAGCTGAAACCAATCCATCTCCAGCATCTGATGAATCTGAATGCCACAATTTTTAAGTAGTGATTGGTTCCTGGGTGGTTGGGTTTGTCCAACGAGAAAAGATGAACCAGACGTCCCTTGAGTTTGGAGGAGTGAGAGGTGATCAAGTGGAAATGTATAACGTTCCTCCAGGGAAGGTTTAGATTAATGAGAATCTTTACATAGGTCAACACAACATCGTGGGCCAAAGGGCTTGTACTGTGTGGTCCTGTTGCATTAAATAGAATAGAAGACCCTTTCACTCCATATACCTGATCTTGTCATTCTGAGATCCCAGCTCGTCTTTTTATCTCTAGTCCACTTTCTTGCACTAACCCATTTCTGTTTATAGCAAAAAAATCTATTGACCTGCCTTGAACACACTCACTGATTGAATTCCCACCACCCTTCTGGGCAAAATATTCCAAAGGTTCCCCAACCTTTAGAAAAGGTTTCTTTTCATCTCACCTCTGATTCCTTATTTTTGAGATTGTATACTTCATTCCAGACATCACAGCCAGGGGATGCTTATCCCTGCACCTACTTTGTTAAGCCACATAACAAGTTTGTACATTTCAATAAGATCATCTTGCATTCTTGTTGGCTCAAAACACCATGGACCCAGACTGCGAAATTCTTCCACAAGGAAATCTCTACAGCCCAAGAATCAAAACTGGCAAATCTTTGCACTCCCTACTTCACATTCTTCCTTCAGTAGAGAAAGAAATTAATCAAATTTAGAGTTTCCAAACCTTCAAACATTATTTCTGGTAGAGTCCTACCAGTAAGTAATTGCAGTAAGGAATGTCTCTTGCCCTCAAATTCTCTTGCAATCAAGGTCAACTCACCATTTGCCTTCTGAAATGGCCAGCATAGTTAGTGCATACTAGGACAATGCCAAT
The DNA here is from genome assembly GCF_036971445.1 of Narcine bancroftii. NCBI lineage: Eukaryota > Metazoa > Chordata > Chondrichthyes > Torpediniformes > Narcinidae > Narcine > Narcine bancroftii. The sequence goes on along the minus strand of NC_091469.1, from coordinate 378,375,095 downwards.
GACCTGGGTTCAGAATCCAGCACTGTCTGTAAGGAGTTTGTACATTCTCCCCTTGACATGCATAGTTTTTCTCTGGGTGCTCCGCCTCATCTCACTTTCCAAAATGTTTAGGGGTGGTCGGTTAATTGGGTGCATGGGTTGTAATGGCCAGAATAGACTTCTGTGCTGTGAATACAGTTTTAGAAATTTTTTAAAATTGCAATATCCTTCAAAATATGGTGATACCCGCTCAATTAATAATAATTTGGGAAAGAAAGTTTCATAATTTTTCACGCATCATTCAGTGTTTGATGGCTCTGTTTATCTGGTGTTTTCATTTCCTGTTGATGTTCCGAAGGATTTCATTGTCTAGTGTTGAACTAAAGAACAAGAGGACAAAAATGGTAGTTGTCAGGAACATTTACTGTACATGGAGTTGTGAGAGGCTTTTAAAGACCAATGTTTTCCATTGTTATTTCCTGGAAATATTGCAGTTGGTTCTGAGAAACAAAGCTTCACTGAATTTGAGTGGAGAAGAGAAGCTTATGTGAAGTACAATTGAATTATAGATTAACTAAAAGGTATGTAGCAATGGAGCGGTGATCTCACAACCAACGAATCCTTCCACATCTACTTATGAATGCTGGTGGACAATAAAGCAGGGGTCTCCAGGAACATCCTCAATGATGTGGAGCCCGGCATGTGTATAAAGTAAAAGCTGAAGCATTTGCTAGTACCAGATAGGCGATCTGTCTCCTTCCTGAAATCCCCGCCATCACAGAGTCTAAACTCCATCTGATTCAATTCATTCCACTGATACCGTGAAAGAGCCAAGAACACCAGATGCCTCAAACATCATGGACTAAAGACCTGACTTCCAGATATGGCGTGAGGGTGAGTGGCAGTGCTCGACCCAGTGTGGCATTGAGGATCCTGGTGAAACTGAAGTTGTGGGGATCAAAGGAGGCTGGAGGCAGACCTCGCACAGAGAAAGATAGTTGTGGTTGCCAGAGGTCAAACAGCCCATCCCAGGACATGACTGCAGATGTCTGAGGCCCAGCAATCATCAGCTGCTATTTTTGTATGTCTGTTGTAAACTTGGGTCTTGCATCTATAGTGACGGCTACTTGCTAGCTTATCCTTCTCTCTTGAATAGTGATGCTACGGTCCCTCTACTGGTTGGAAGTTCAACTTGCAACTTAACATGTGTATACAACAGGAATTGAAGTGTTGTAATTTATAAATAACATGAATAGTTCTAAATGAGTATGTCATGTACCATGTGAACTTCTTAAGGAGTGCTCTGAATATTTGGACAGTGTTGACCAGAAATTGGAGAGACGTGTCTTAGGATCACGGTCTTTAAAATAGCTGATTACAGAACTGAATGTGGATTTTTCTCAGCAAAGCTGACCACTAGATTTAAGACATCGTGCATTATTTATGGTGCCTACCCATTCCAGATCTGAACCCATCCATTATCAGTCTGTCAGTAAGGGAAATGATGAACTGGAATGGCCAGAGTTGAAAGGATTTGTGGGAACTCGAGCATGGGAAAGGAGAGCAAGCAGTTCAGTAAATGCAGAACTTCAGCACGTTCATTTTCACCTCTGGAATTTAGGATTAAAACTGGTCAAGCCCTATTGGCTCAGAGAATGAAGAGAGAATCCTGTATGAAACTGGAAAATCAACCAAAGACCATCATTAAAAATCTGAATGAGAGCAGAGCTTCATATTTCAAGTTTTCTTTTTATAAATTGTATGTACAAGACGTTTAAGACATTAAAACAGATACATGGATAAGAAAGGTTCAGCGGGATTAGAGTCTGAACACAGGCAAAAGGGCCTTAGCTTGGTTAGATAACTTGGCATGGACAAGTTGAAATGAAGGGCCTTTTTTCCAAGACATAAAACTTTATTACTTCAAATTTGTAGGTTATTCAGCTTATGGCCAAATTAATTTCCCAGTGGGTCACAACTGTGACATGAACTATGAGCTCTCAGTAATTATGTGTCCTTTGTTTACTCAGGGATACAGAGTCAAGCCAGCGGCAGCAGCTGCTTGATGCAGGTTTGCATTCTTCAGCTCGTTATGGTAGCCATGAGAGCCATTTGTCCACGATGGAGATGAAGAAGAAATCACGGAAGTGGTTGGCGTCTGAAACGTCGGAGAGGCGGTGCCAAGTCTGCCAGCAGTTGTGTTACCTGTCCATGGTGAGTAGAAGATGCATACAGATGTTCTAACATATAGGCATGGCTGTCTGTGGCCTAACCTTGAATCAACAAAAAATTGTGGCATTTTACCATTTGTTCCCTACTTCCTTCCTGCTAATGGATTTCATGTGCCCATCCATTCTTAACTGGGCAACACAGAGGGGTTGAATTCATCATCAATGCCAATGAAAGACCTCAACCCGAGTGATACAGTGACAAACTTGTTCCCACTACCACTGAGTGACAGGCCTGTCTGCACCAGTACTGTACACCCAGTTTTATACAGAGACAGACCTGCATCACCAGTAGTGTACCCCAGTGTTATACGGTGACAGACCCTCCCCCACGTTACTGTAACCTAGTGTTAAATAGTGAGAGATCCATTCCCATTAGTATTGTACCCCAGTATAATACAGCTACTGACCTGTCCCCACCAGTACTGAGCCTCAGTATAATATAGTTACTGACCTGTCCCCACCAATTCTGAGCTTCAGTATAATACAGCTACTGACCCCTCCCCACCAGTATTGAGCCTTAGTATAATACAGCTACTGACCCGTCCCCACCAGTACTGAGCCTCAGTATAATACAGCTACTGACCCGTCCCCACCAGTACTGAGCCTCAGTATAATACAGCTACTGACCCGTCCCCACCAGTACTGAGCCTCAGTTAATTATAACAGACCCGTCCCCACCAGTACTGAACACCGGTGTTATACAATGACAGACATTTCGAAGAAGATAACACCTACCATGGTGTCCATACACTTCTGCTGCTCACTGGAAGGTCATTTGCCCCTCCTCGTGCTTGATTACAACTGTCCTGGAAAAGTCTGGAGACCCTAGGAGAGCCAATGGCTAATGGAACAGGAGGAAGCTGTGAGGGTATGGGCCTGGCCTCCCATCCCATGTGCTGCACACGCTTCAGGGAGCTCAGATGGCAGTGTGTGAGGTCAGAATCTAGCATGTATTGCATTGCCATGGTATGGTCAGAATTTCCATTTTTATTTCAAGTAAATCCAAAAGTTTCCATTTTACAACCAGGAGCCATAAAATAAGGGCATCTGGCTCAGCATCCATTGTCAAGTTCAAGTTTACTGTCACATGTACAATGATGCACTGATAGCTTATTTTGTGAGCAGACTAGTTAGACCACTCATACATAGTACAACAAGTAAGACACTTTCCAAAAATGCAATTGCAATGAGAGATCAGGTGGCATGGCCGAAGGAAAGTTGAGTGATTGTAGAGTTTGAGAAGAAGGATCTGCTGGGAGCAGGCTCACAAAGTTGGCACACTTCAGTGCTAATTTTCTTCTTAGTCTGACCCATTTAATTATGTGAATTACTCATGGCAAAAGCTGAGATTTAAACAAAACTGATGCAAGAATCTCCTGTGTACCTCTACTGCAATTTTCAACTCCTACGTTTGCGAGATACAATTCTTGGCTCAATAATAGTTCTTTTGTTTCTGACTCGGAAGATTATGGGTTCAAGCTGCACTCCAGAGACTCGTACATGAGGCAGGCTGATGGTTCAATGTAGTAGAAAGACCCCTCCAAGGCCCATCTACCCTCATGGGTAGACTCCGAGAACTCTGAATTTTTCAATGAAGAACAGGTGTTGCTCACCAGGTGCATGGCCATTTATTTCACTGCTTCTGAGAGCTGTGTTTTAATTGGCTGCTGCATTTCCTCAGTTATGTGAGTGATTGTATTCCAGATATGTTTCATTGATTGTATGGCACACTGGATGATGGTACATGCCTTATAATGGGAAAGTAGTTCTAAAGTCATGAAGAGTAACTGGGTAGTGACCTGATAAAGTAATATTTATATAGTTATGGGGAAATAAATAATGAAAATACACATACAAGAGAGCTCAAAGGCGTTCAAGTTCCCGAACACCCAGTGTAAAAGAGTCTAAAAGTTTGAACTGTCACAATGTTACACACACGTGTAGTCTGCACTCCCAATAGACATCCGCCAGTCACAGCAGAGTTGCTCGCACAACTTCTATCTCCTCCATCATTGAATCTTACGACAGGTAACTCTCTTTGTTAAAAATTAAAAGTTGTGAATTAAAAATTTTAAACTGTTATTTGTGTCTTTCCAAGGCACTTTGAGAAAGGATGCTTTGTTCAGTCAGATATGAGTGTACAAATGGGGCAGAAGGGGAAGGAAATGAGGACATCTACTGTATCTTGAAAATACTGAGGTAATCTATAGGGAGATGAAGGTAATGGTAATAATCTACAGTAGAATCCCCATTATCTGACACCTACAGGGATTGCGGATGTCAGATATGCAAATTTTCTGGTTAACTGAGACTCAGTCTTCCAAAGCCTAATTAATACACCTGCATTAAGAATATAAAAATACACCATTTAAAAGACTAAAGACAGTGCAAATCAAATCAGTATTGTAGTCTTTAATTATATAAAGTTCACTTTAATCAGGTAATTTTGTAACTTACAAAATTTAAATACGAACTCCGGTCGCTGGCGCTGTAACCAGTGATGGCTAACCGTACTACCATCATAATTAACCCCCAAGTTTACAGATAAGAGCCTAATACCAATAAAGATTCTTACTAGGCATGGATAGGGAGACACTTTGGGAGAGTTGATTCACCGACGAGCGGCAGCTATTCATCCTGGGTGCCACCATTTCACTCCGATGCGACTTTATTGAAACTTTACCACCTTCCTTGGGCTGACAACCCGGTTCACCTCCATGCAAGTGTCCCAGTCGAGCCCTCGCATTAACAACCCAACTCACCTCTGTGCAAGTGTCCCAGTCGAGCCCTCGGCACACCTTCCTCGCATTGACAACTTCACTTCCACACAAGTGTCCCAGTCGAGCCCTCAGCGCACCTTCTTCGCATTGACGACCCGGTTCACTTCCACACAAGTGGAAACCTGCGTATGTCCAACTAAGTCTCAATGCTCCCCCGTGGGGTCCATCTGTCCAATCTTAATCATTTGAATTATTTATGTAGTTATTTCCTCAATTTTTGTTTATGCCAGTTGTTTTGAGTTTCCAGTTGATTGAATTCCAGATGATGCAGATTTTACTGTACTTTAAAGAAACATATGGATTTGCTACTGGGAGGGATGGGAATAATTTTGTAACTAAATGCACACAACCAATAAATGCATTTATGTTTGCAAATAGCGTAAGTGTCATACCAGCATTGCCAAAACTTTAGCTCTGCGGTGTTTCCTGAGAAATTCTGTTGAATTAAGTCAATGTTTGACTTTTTGCAAGTACTGACCCACCATTTTATCCACCCAGGTAGTGCAAGAAAATGAGAACGTTGTCTTCTGTCTTGAATGTGCTCTTCGCCATGTAGAGAAACAGAAATCTTGCAGGGGATTGAAGATGATGTATCGCTACGATGAGGTTTGTAGATGGTTAACATTTGGCACTTTCTGGTTACAAACTAATCTGATCCTTCCTTAGAGAAATATGTCATCATTAGCTTGGAACCTTTAACCATTGACTTGGTGATAGAAGGCTTGGTGATAGTAAGCAATGATCATTTTCTCATTATGAACCAAATCTGGACCTCCCTCTTGTTTTTGAATCAAAAGGATGAGGTGATTTTCAGGAACAGACAGTCAATAATCTTTGAAATAGTTTTACCCCTTATTGGTAGCAAGTATTTAATTGAAGATGTCGTCTTTGTACATTTAATAGTTACCCATCTGTATTGTTTTGAGACAAAGTAGAAAACATCTACCCAAGGGTCATCCATATTTCCAGAAGATATCAGAGGTCATTTGGCTGGCAGAGCAACCCCACTCTGCCAATGTTCCCTATAACCTATTCTTGCTATATACCTGTCAACTCCCTCCAGATTCTACCACTCACCTAACGCGCAAGGGGACAATTTATAATGGCCACTTAACCTACCAGCCTGGGAGGAAACCAGAGCACATGGAGTTGTCAGAGAGAAATTGCAACCTCCACTTTGCCAACACAGGAGGTCAGGATTGAATGGGGTGACTAGAGCAGAGACAACAGCCCCACCTGCTGAACCATTGTGTCATTGGCCCAAAAACCTTCCCCTTGACATGAGGATTTACTACTTATCCACAAGAGTAACTGCATTATTTTTCTGATTTTTAACCACTGAACTGATTAGTTTTAAAATAGTAGTTTCAACTCACTTTATTGTTACAGTTTTACGGAACTCCTTGTATTATTTTATTTTGTGGCACAGACTTGTGTGAGGTGTTCTCTTTTTAAATCGGGCCTAAAGTCAAAATAACAAATTCAGATTGTCCTGAAGTTTGGGTTTTAAGCCTTTTCCTCTGTAATAGAACTATTTTATTTTAAATCCAAGAACTTGCCTGTGGAACAATGTTTATCATGACAGCTTAACATAATTTCCATATCGACTACTCAACCATCTCCTTTGTCTTCCTTCCTTAAGTTGATTGTTGATGAGTGAAGTGCAGAGGTTTATAGACTGGGAAACTGAAGCTAGACTATGTTGGTGTGGATTGCCTTTACATACAACTATGCCAGACAATATACTTTTATCATTTCCAAAATTAGCTGTCCTTGAGAGGCTTGTTGGAATGACTGAATTGGTAGCAGTTTTAGACTCCATTTGGATCATGACCCCTCTAGAATAAATTAGTTGAATAATTTTCACCATTCTACACTAATCATCTTTGCAAATGTATCAGTTTTTGTGATTTTTTTTTCTCTCTCTCTCTCTCTCTATTGGTTCAATGCCACAGGATCAAATAAATAACTTGGTCAATCAAATCTGTGGGAAAGCGGCAGCAAAGAGCAGCAGCAACAATAATACCAGTACCAGCAAGCCTGCGCTGAAAAGAGGACCTCGAAAACGGGCGACCATTGATGTGCCAGCAACTAGACTTTCATCCTTGTCCAGAAGTGCTACAAGTTCCCCTTGAAGTTGCCAAGTCTTGTACTCAGTTGTTTTTTTTTGTACTATAATTTGTGAGTACTTGCTAGAAGAATGCAAGCTGTCTTTGCACTAGCTCTAAAGATGACTTCTGTTTTGTTTTTAGGAAAGAAAAATAGCAGTTTGTTTTAGCATTAAAGTGTTGGCTTATTTCTGTTAGGAACACCAGACGCTGCGGTTGGCAGTATTCCTTGGAATGCAGTAGTAGTGTTTTCATTCACTGTTTTTAAAAAACCAAGTCAAAGGGCTGAAGCATAATCCCAAGTTTGCATTTGCCTTTCAGGCTTAAGCAAACATCTTGCATTTGATTTTTTTTGTTACTGTGAACAGAAGGGATGTTTTAAACCCATTTGAACAAGGTTGAAGTTGAGTGCTGTGTTTTATCTTGCAATTTCAGTCGTGCGAGCAGCTTTTTGGAGGAAGGAAGGAGGTAAAACTTGAAAGAAACTGCTTCAGTTTGGCTACGTTTTTTTTTGTTGTTTAAGTTGAAAAAATGCTTTTCTATTTAGAAAATTATACTATTGTTTTTAGAGTCACGGCAGCTTATACTTGATCTGGTTTACAAAGTTTAAAAATGGTGATTTTGAAAGTGAAGTAAAGGTGATATTTTTCTCCTTACCAGCACATCACTATGCATCTGTAATAATAAGGCTGGAAGAAACTGTGCCTGACTTTCATTCGCGAATTCTAATTTTTTGGTGCTGTCAATCATTTTATCAGAAAACCCTACAAAATAGTGTCCTTTATCAAATTATTGAAGCAGGACTTTCCTGCCTCATCTTTGTAGACGTGCAATCTTTGTAACATTCCACTTTCATCTCTGTTCCTTCTCCATCCTTAACAAGAAAATCAGCATTAAAAGTTCAGTTCATTGGTGAGACAGTCACAATGGAGAGCCACTAGAGGACATTGGTGAGACAGTCACAATGGAGAGTCACTAGAGGACATGCATATTTCTTTGTGAAATGTGAAAATGCATTTCCTTCATTTCTATTTTACTTTCCATATTTGTAAAAAAAAGATAAAGAAACAAAAAACAAACTTTGTACATAAGCCTGTAAATTGTTTTAAATACTTGAGCCTTTGTGGGGTTGGGGGGGGGGGGGGGGGGAAAGAAGCAAGAGATGAAGAAAAGCCTTATGTTTCAGTTTCTTCATCGGTTTTGGATGCTCACAGGGTTTCTTGTAACATTTAAGTGCTGCTTACATCACTGAACAAATAATGGTGTAGCTGTTGCCCCTTTCAGTGTATTTTATTGAAACAAAAGGGAAACATTGTCCATTATAACTAGTTTTTCATTGCTGCACTGAGCTTGCCAGTGGTGACTGTCAAGAAGTCATTTTATTTCCCCCCCTCCCAGTTGTTAGTTGGTTGTTGTTGCTGCAGAGGACTGAACTGGTTTGGAGTATTTAACAACATTACTGAGTTCAAGTGTTTTTCAAATGTGGTTGTCCAGTTTTTATGGCCTTACTATGTATTTTGTTTCTTCTTTGAGAGCAGACATATTTGACTATTGCTTACTGATTGACATTTAATTTATTAGTGCTGCTCTGCACCTATACTTTCTGTGCGGGAAGAGTTCACATTGTAATTGCGAGTTTTTTTTACTTTTCAGGTTTGTACTTAAAAGTTTAATAAAACTTTTGAGCAGTTTCTTGTGAAGTTGAGTTATTGTTCATGAAATGCACTGGGGTGAGCTATTTTTCTAGGCAACAGAAAGGCACACTTAATAATCTAGTAGTGCAGTATTTATTGCTTGCTAGAGGCAAATCAGGCCTTGCTTTCCAGTAGTTGTACATTCTACTTCATTAAATATCCTACTGGATCCTTGCTGGTTTTTCACTTTTCCTTTCTTCCAGAATTGCCAAGTCGAATGTTGCCGAGAAAATGTTTAAAAATACATCACAAGTCTGAAGTCGAGGCTTTGCCTGCTTGCAATCATGGCTAAGGGTGTGTAGGTACTTTTGTCTTCAGCTCGTCAGTGAAAATCAAAAAGTGGAGCTTGACAAAGCAGTATTGCAAAATCCTTTTATTTACTGAATGTTAAAGTGCACAATCTTTTCAGTGAAACGGGATGCTAACAATTAGTTCTTAATCTGTAGTGGGGAAGAGAGAAACTCAAGCAGGCAGGTGGCATTACAAGGACCCTTTCGTACAATATACATGTCAAGAATAGAATGCATAGCCCAAATCTGAAGAGAGATTAATGGGGAGAAGATTCATTAATCAAGACTTTGAAAACAGGTAATCAGCTATAATTTGTTACAGAATAATGCATATACACTGTAGTTATCAATATTAATCTCCAAGGGCACAGAGTAATAGAAATTTACTTGTTTAAATTAGAAAAGGCTCTGGGTTAGCTGTTTTACATTTTTTTTTAATACAGTGGATCTTTCATCTTGCAGTATTCAGCTAATAATTTTCAACAAACCACCTGAAATAATATTCCTCGTGTTATTGAGAGTCACTGTCACAGTTCTCTTTTGGATTTGAGTTCACTGCAACCAGACAGGTGTCTATTTGAACTTCCTCTTCATCAGACTGGACAAGTGGAGTGTTATTTTCACTTGTACTGTGGCTGGCAGAATCAGCAGAGGTGGAAGAGAGAGAAGATAATTTTAACCTTAGCTCAGTTTGGCTTGGCACTTGCAGTGTTATTTCACTTTGATATGGCTCTGACTCGGACCCTGTGAAAATACAATTTTACCATGAGTGCTTTCTGAGAGGGGAAAGCAACCTTAGCTCAGCAAGATATCCAAACATTTATTACTAACGATGCTGGATTTTAACAGTAAAAGTTAACATTTGGTGCATTGTATTTATGGATGTTGTAATGTACATTGTACTACAGGGCTGCATATTTGAAGGTAAATAATCAGAATTATGGATCATTTCCTATTTGCCATTTGGAAGACACCCCATCAATTTTGGATTTCATTACGATTCTTTCTCACAATCAAAACAAAATCAGTTTTCACTTGTTAATACTGGTAATAAATGTTCAGCAATAATAATGATAAAAGATGACTACACTATAACAATGCAATAAAAAGTTAAAAAATAGCAAAGCTGGAGAAATTCAGCAGGTCAAACAGTATATCGCAAAGATAAAGCTAACATTTCAGGCTTGAGCCCTTAAGGTATGAAAAAAATGGTGGGGGGGAGGGGCACAGTGCTAAAGACGGGAAACAGTAGGTGCATAAGGAAGGGAGGGCACACCAGCAAACAAGGGGATGGGGGGGGGGTTGGGTCTGAATGGGAAGGGAGTGGAGAGCTGGAGGAAAAGACAGCAGAATGGAGGAGAGGAAGAACGGGGAGTCGATGTCAATGCCATCTGGTGCATGCTACAGAACTGAGTGACTTCATTAGAGGCAGCTTTGTTGGCGTAGGAGTTAGTGCCATACCTTTACAGCGCCAGCAATCACTGCGGTTCAAATCTTGCGCTGTCTGTAAGGAGTTTGTATGTTCTGTGTGGGTTTTCCCCAGGGGCTCCGGTTTCCTCCCACCATTTGAAATGGTGTAGGTTAATTGGGAGATAACGGACTCGTGGGTCAAAATGGCCTATTACCATGCTGTATGTCTAAATTTAAAAATAGATGCAGAGGGACATCTTGAGCTACTGAAGGATAGAGGAAAGGGATGTGATGTTGTTAGAGGGCCAACATGGAAAGGATAGGAAAGAGATTCCAGTTGAAGAAAACTTGGGCTTTGAGGGAAATAGACAATGATGTTGAATTAAACACAAGGGAGAAATTTAAGGTGAGTTGTGCATAAATCACTGATAGCAAAATGGGAGGTATATGACAGTAGGGTAATGACTTGGTATAAAGCAGACTAGTTCACATTGAAAGATAGTGAGACTGTTTTTATCATGTCCTAGAATTAACAAGGGATTAAACCTTGTTAAATTTAATATTGTACCAAGAGCCATATTTTGTTAACTAATATAAGTCATTCAAGCTGGAAACATTGGTCCAAAATGCCCCACCTGCCTGCATTTGGTGCATATTTTTTTAAAATTTTTCCTATCCATCTTTATATCCAATTTTGTCTTAATCACTGCCTCTGGCAGCCTATTCTATATACTCACCACCCTCTGAGTAAAAGAAGTGTTTTGAAAAATAACATAACATAACAATTACAGCACGGAAACAGGCCATTAGGCCCTTCTAGTCTGCACCGAACCAAACACCCCTTTCTAGTCCCACCTCCCTGCACAATGCCCATAACCCTCCATATTCTTCTCATCCATATACCTGTCCAACCTTTTCTTAAATAATACAACTGACTCCGCCGCCACTATTTCTCCCGGAAGATCATTCCACACGGCTACCACTCTCTGAGTAAAGAAGTTCCCCCTCATGTTACCTCTAAACCTCTGCCCCTTAATTCTTAACTCATGTCCTCTTGTTTTAATCTTTCCTCCTCTTAACAGAAATAGTCTATCCACATCCACTCTGTCTATCCCTTTCATAATCTTAAATACTTCTATCAAATCCCCTCTCAACCTTCTACGCTCCAAAGAATAAAGACCTAATCTGTCCAATCTCTCCCTATACTCTAGATGCTTAAACCCAGGTAACATTCTGGTAAACCTTCTCTGCACTCTCTCCACTCTGTTTATATCCTTCCTATAATTAGGCGACCAGAACTGCACACAGAACTCCAAATTAGGCCGCACCAACGTCTTATACAATCTCAACATCACCTCCCAACTCCTATATTCCATGCAATGATTGATAAAGGCCAGCATACTAAAAGCCTTCTTCACCACACTATTCACGTGAGTTTCTACCTTCAGGGAACGATGTACCGTTACTCCTAAATCTTTCTGCTCTTCTGTATTCCTCAATGCTCTCCCATTTACTACGTATGTCCTATTCTGATTCTTCTTACCAAAATGAAGCACCTCACACTTATCAGCATTAAATTCCATCTGCCATTTTTCAGCCCACTTTTCTAAGCAGCCCAAATCCCTCTGCAATCCTTGAAAACCTTCTTCATTATCCACTATTCCACCTATCTTAGTATCGTCTGCATATTTACTAATCCAATTCACCACCCCATCATCTAGATCATTAATGTATATAACGAACAACAATGGGCCCAATACAGATCCTTGAGGCACACCACTGGTCACCGGCCTCCAACCTGACAGACAATTATCCACTACCACTCTCTGGCCTCTCCCTTTCAGCCAATGTTCGATCCATTTGACTATCTCAAAATTTATACCTAAAGACTGCACCTTCCTAACTAACCTTCCATGTGGTACCTTATCGAAGGCCTTACTGAAGTCCATATAGACAACATCCACTGCGCTACCCTCATCCACATTCCTAGTCACCTCTTCAAAAAATTCAATCAGATTGGTCAAACATTACCTTCCTCCCACAAATCCATGTTGAGTGCTCCTGATCAGACCCTGTCTATCCAGATGTTTATAAGTACTATCTTTAAGAATTTTCTCCATTAATTTACCTACCACAGACGTCAAACTTACAGGCCGATAGTTGCCATGCTTTCTCCTTGAACCCTTTTAAAATAACGGAACCACATGTGCAATGCGCCAATCCTCCGGCACTATCCCCATATCTAATGACATTTGGAAAATTACCGCCAGAGCCTCTGCTATTTCCTCCTTCACTTCTCTCAATGTCCTGGGGAAGATCCCGTCTGGTCCCGGAGACTTATCCACCTTTATATTCTTCAAAAGCCCTAAAACTACACCTTTTGTAATATCTATATTCCCCATATTTACCCAATTTGCTTTTTTTATCTCATATCTCCCAATATCCTTCTCCTTAGTGAATATCGAAGAAAAGAAACTATTCAATATCTCCCCCATTTCTCTAGGCTCCACACAGTTTTCCGCTCTGATTTTCTAAGGGACCAATTTTGTCTCTAGCTTTCCTTTTACCATTAACATATTTGGCTTGGGTAAGTTCACTTCTCCCCAGTCTTTCAGTGGAAAGCATTCAACAACAAACAGAAGCAGTACTTGTGGCACAGATAATTAAAGAATGACTAGAAAACATATAGTATAAATCTTGTGAATTCTGTGCTTGTATCCCCTCTACTGCATTATTGGCTTTAATCATTCCTTCAGGCAATTTTTGTTCTATGTGGTTTTAATTTGGCTTCTTTGTATTTAATTCCGCCTGTTAAGAAATGAATCCAGGTGCCTAATCTACTGTGCATTATTAACCTTTGCCACTATTAACAATTTGTGTACTGTACCTATATTAAATTGGCCATGGCCTCTTTGTGAGCATCTCGTTAGCACAATCCTCACTCAGACCACAAGCACAAAAAATCAAGCTTGACTGTTTAGTTCTGTACCAACTAGACTCCACTAGCACAGGTGACATTTTGCAAATGAGGTTAAAAAGCAGCTCAGTATGCTTTCTTAGGTGAATGTAAAAGATTGGCTGATGCATTATTTTTGTCTTCATGGAACATTTTCCAGAACATGTATCTGGTTAAATTATGTAAGCTGTGTATAATTAGCTGTCTCTTTCCTACACTTCAAAAGGTACTTATTCCAAGGTACTTTTATGATATCCTGAGCCAGTGAAGGGTGTTAGAAAATGCTACGAGCTTGTCCTTTTAATAATGGAATCCTTTAAGCAGGCAATCCCTAACCTCAAATTCACTTGGTTCATTTCCAGCTTGAGAGACAAGGTTTCTACAGACATTTATTTTTAAACAAACCTACCAACACCCACAACAATCTTGACGTCTTCACAAGGATTATATTCCTTTCTCTCAAGTCTAACATATCTGCTCCCAGAATGAGGGCTTTCTGTCCAGATCTTCCAAAAAGTGTGGCTTCCCTTCTACCACCATCAACTCAGCCCTTACTTGCATCTCCTCCATTTACCGCTCATCTGCCCTGGTCCCTGCCCTGAGGTGTAACAAATCCAGGATTCCCCTTGTTCTCACCTACCACCCCACCAGTCTCTGCATCCAACACATTATCCTCCACAATTTCTGTCACCTACAGCATGATCCCACCACCAAACACATGTTCCTTTCTCCACCTTCCTCAGGGACCACTTCCTCCATTACTCCCTGTCCAGTTATCCCTATTGGCACCTTTGTCTGCGGCTGCAGGAAGTACCACACGCGCCCATAAACTTCTCTCTCATCACCATTCGGGAACCTAAACAATCCTTCCAAGTGAAGCAATATCACTTTCGAATTTGCGGGAGTCATCTTCTGAATTCTGTGCTTCCATTGTGGCCTCCATACATTGGAGACTGGGAGATCGCTCACTGAGCATCTTCACTCTGTATCAATTACAGGGATCTCCCAATGGCCAACCACTTCAATCTGCGTTCCACTCCCGCGCTGACATGCTTTCCATGGCCACCTTTAAATTGGAGCAGTAACACTTAATATATCATTGAGGCATCCTACAACCAGAAAAGGCATCAATATAGACTTTTCCAGTTTCTTACTCCCCATTCTCCCACTCTTCCCTATTCCTGTATCTTCTTTCCTCCAGATCTCTGTTTGCAGGTATTCCCTCCTGCCCACATTTTGCTCATAACTTGATGAAGGGCTCAAGCCCGAAACATTGACTATGTACCTTTATCTTTGCTCTATGAAGAACACTGTTTGATCTGCTGAGTTTCTTTAGCATTGTGTTTTTATTTTAATCCCCAAGTGGAGACTAGTTCAGCCTTTCAGGCTGCAGAACTCCAGCCATGGGAGATCACACCACTTCCCTACACTTGCTGGGAATTCCACCTGTTCCAGGTAAATTTGGGGTAAGTAACACTGGGAGAAATAAATTGCCAGAGAAAATTTTATTTTGATCATGTACATTTTTACACCCTTTTATTTAATATTTTGAGTGATTTTACATGTCAAAAACAGGTCTGCAAGATGGTGAGTGGGACCACACTGCTATTGCCACTATTTCTCATCATTGCAACTGGCTGTGTTCAGGGCCACCGTCTAATAGCATTGAAACATTTTCCTCCTATCCAGAGAGCCAGGAGTACTGTTTTCACGTCTGAACTGCACATAATTCTTATTGCATTCGTGAATGCATCTCACATCTTCCCCTCACTGGATTCTATCTACCACAAGGTGGCAGACTCACACTGTCACAACCCTCACATCATCCTTCACCTTTTCCATGGGCTCCCACTGCCAGTCACTCCTTCCTTTTTCACTTTCCCCTGGTCTGCTCATTCCTCCTCACCCAAGCACCTAAATGGCCCTTCAAAATGAGGTAGAGAGATTCATGTGAACCTCTTTAGACCAACTCTCTATACTGGCAAGACCAGGTATAGACCAGCTAACCATTTTGCACAATGCGTATTCCTTGCCACTCCCAAAGCCGGAGTGCCTTTCTCCATGGCCACAGAGCTGCGCAAACCCAGTGCAACAAAATCTCATTCCACTTGGGTAGCTTGCGACTCAAAAGTATGAACACTGAATTTTCCAATTTCAGGTAACTTGTGCCCTGTGTTCTATTCCCACTCCCTTCAGTCCCTCGAAGGGCTCTCTCTGCATGTTTACTTTTTCAAGAACCTACTTGCTATCAAGACTTGGTTCACTGCCCTACCTGTTTCTATCTACCCATCACTCACATACCAATGCAGCTGGGTTTCTTCTCCCTTGGTTCACCCTCCCACCCATCTGATCATGGCACCTATCAACTACCAACTTTTGTCTCACTTCCATGAACTGGCCATTTTTCCTCTACCCTCTCAGTTCTGACATAGGCTCGCAATCATACCTTTCCATCTACAAATGCTGTCTAACCCAAGTTCCTCTGGCAACTGCAGTTTCTTGTTACTCCATCCAACAAGCGGTCAGGCATTGGTGGATCCCAAAGCGAGGATACATGAGAGAACCTTTTCAGGAACAACTGGAAGTTGTATTTTCTCCTTAAGTCTGATATGCTTTATAGAAAATATCAAAATAAAAATGAACCTGAGATTCAATGAGAGTATATCACTGCATATCCCCTAATATTCATTTAAAATAGTTAATTGACTGAGTGCTAGAGTTCTAGAAATCTAACAAATTTCCAGCAGTTTACCAGCAGAAGTAACATCTGGCCTTTTATCTCTGCACCATCCAGGAACCCAGCCAGTCCTCCCAATAGCAATTCACCTGTAAAACTTGTATTCTAATGTACTGTATTCATGACATGGACTTCCCTACATTGACCAATTTAATAAGAGGTTTCTCCAATGTCTTACACACCTCTGTTCCCTCCTGAAGTGCAACTGAGTTTCTAGTTGCCCATCATTTAAATTTTCCATACCACCTCCACTCTGAGCTTTGCCATCATTGGTCATCAACACAAGCTTGAGAAACAGCACCTCATTATCCTACCAGGCACCTTGATAGATACTCAATTAATCAATTTCAATTCTCTACCTGACAGGGCTGCAGAGACTCGGTCAGGAGAAAGATCAATAGATTATTAAGAGAATTAATTGATGTGAGGGGGAAGAATCCAGAAAGATCTTATTGAATTATAAAAGAGATATGAGAGACTGAAACATTAAAAATCAACTTCAAGAGAATAGTCTTTTGGGTATCTCACTGAGATTAAATGTTTGAAACTACATATTTTTGTAGGCGTGTCTAGGTTGGAGTAAAAATATCAAAAAATTAATAAACCTAATCAAATAATAATTCATACAGTGCCCTCCATGATGTTTGGTTGTTGATGGTCTGGCAGGAACACCGGCATGGAGCCCAACCTGGACACGGCGAGACGAGGTCCGGCAGGAGCATAGGGGAAGTGAAGTTCAATTTTTGATATTTTAGCAATTAGAACAAGTCTTGCTGTTAATGTATCACAAATTTCAGTGATCTCCTTGACTACCATTACAGAGTCAGGGAGGAATTTCCTAAAGTTTTCCTTGAAATTGGCCATAGGCTTTTTCTTTGGTTTTCCACCCCCATCCAGGAGTCACATTACCAGTATATTCGGGCAGACAGTGGTACTAAATCCAAAATGGAGCAGTGGCAATAGATAGAGTTAGAAAGTGTGGATATAGTTAGCCTCTTACAGGATGTGGGTTGTCAGGGAAGCCAGCAGTATAGTATCCCTGATGAGTTCATCTGTAAGAAGTGCATCCAGCTGCAGCTCCTGAAAAACCAGGTTAAGGAATTGGAGCTGGTGTTGATCTTTCAAGAGACAGAGTGGATGATTGACATGAGTTACAGAGAAACTATCACACTTAGGAGGCAGGAGGAGGGTAAATGGGTGACAGGAGAGGGAAAGGGAACTGGCAAGCAGTTCAGGGTACCCCTGACTAACTAGTATACTATTTTGGCTATTGTTGAGGGGGAACGACCTACCAGGCACAAGACACAGCAATTAGGTCTCTGGTCCTGTGGCTAAGAAGGAAAGGGAGGAAATGATAGGGGTTTCCATAGTTATAGTTAGGAGGATAGATGAGAGGTTCTGTGGAGGAGATGGACTATCCTGTTTGGTATGTTGCCTACCTGGTGCAAGGGTCTGAGATATCTCAGATCAAGTTCACAGCAATCTCAGGTGAGCAGCCAGATGTCATGGTCCATGAAGGGACCAGTAATGATGTGGGTAGGAAGGGTGAGGAGGTTCTGTAACTTGAGTTCAGGGAGTTGAGTGCTAGGTTGAAGGACGGGACCTCCAGCCTAGTGATCTCAGGATTGCTACCTGTACCACGTGCTAGTGAGGTTAGAAATAGGCGGATAATGCAGCTTAACACGTGGCTAAAGACATGGTGTAGGTAGAAGGGTCTATGGTTTCTAGATCATTGAGCTCTCTTCCAGAGAAGGTGGGACCTATTCCGACAGGAGGGTTTGCATCTGAACTGGAGGGGGACAAATATCCTTGCGGGCAACTTTGCTAGTGCTGCTCCAGTAGGATTAAACGAGATTTGCAAAGGGAGGGGAACTAGGGTGCCGGAAAATATCATGTTAAATTGCATGCACCATTAGAAGTCAACAGGTTGAAATGTGGTGGAAATGTTCTCAGATGCTTCTATTTCAATGCAAGGAGTATTGTAGGAAAGGCAGACAAGCATAAAGCATAGATTGGCCCATGGAATAACAACATTGTGGCCATTAGTTAAACTTGGTTGCAGGAGGGGCATGACAGGCTGCTCAATGTTCCGGGCTTCCATTGCTTTAGACGCAATAGAACAGAGGTGGATGAGAAGTGGAGGAGTGACATTCTTGTCAGGGTAAATATCGCAGCAATGCTCAGGTAGGACAGATCTGAAGGCTTGTCTACTGAGGATATATGGGTGGAGCTGAGGAATGGGTAAGGCATGACAACACTCATGGGGTTATATAAACTACTCAATAGTCAGCAAGAATTGGAGGAACAAATTTGTAGAGAGATAGTTGTGATAGTAGGAGATTTTAACTTTCCACACATCGACTGAGACTCTCATACTGTAAAAGGATTGGATGGCTTCGAGTTTGTCAAACATGTTCAGAAAGTTTTATCAATGAATATATTGAGGTACCAACTAGAGAGAGTGCAATACTGGATCTATTAGGGAATGAGACAGGACAGGTGACAGAGGTATGTATAGGGGAACATTTTGGTTCTGGTGATCATAATGCCATTAGTTTCAAGTTGATTATGGAGGAGGATAGATCTGGGACTCAGGTTGATATTCTAAATTGGAGAAAGGATCTAGAATGCATGGATTTTGGATAAGTTGTTTTCTGGCAAGGATGTTCGAGGTAAATTGAAAACCTTCAAAAGTGAAATTTTGAGAGTAGAGTCTGTATGTTCCTGTCAGGATCAAAGGCAAGGTTAGAAGCTATAGGGAACCTTGGTTTTCAAGGGATAATTGGTCGGAAGAAGAGGTGTACAAGAGGTATAAGCAGCACAAAGAAAATTAGGCAGGTGAAGAGTATAAAAATTTAAGAAAAATCAAAGGCTAAAACAGTGGTTCACAACCTTTTTTTCCACTCACACACCACTTCAATCCCTATCCCATCGGTGCTCTGTGATTAGTAAGGGATTGCCTAAGGTGATAATGTGAGTGGGAAGGGAAGGTTTTCTTTTTGAAAATTTTATGTGCATTAAAAATAATGCATAAAATTCTTATTTAAAAAAAAATCCCCCAATAGAAAAGGGAAAAAACTTACTAAAACTATCAAGTCTAACATATTTTAAATTTTAGAAGTCAGAAGATTCAGGTTGGGCGATTACAACTTAATTCCTATAATTTGTAAATATTATTCTCAAATCTTAGGTAATCTTTTCAAATGGTATATAACTACGTATTTCAGTATGCCATCTACCTATTCCCAAATACACATCTGACTTCCAAGTTACTGCCACACATTTTCCAGCTAGCGCGAGGGTTATTTAAAAAAATTCTTTTTGGTATTTATTTAATTTCAATTCTGTGTCAAAAATAAACCTAGTTTCTATCCAAAAGGATCTTAATTTTAAATATTCCCATGTAGATTTTCTTTATTGCCTCTAAGACATTTATCTGAAAATTTAGAATTTAATCCATTTAATTTCTGTGGAGTAAGATATAATTTACGTAACAAGTTATATTGTTCCATTCTATATCGGATTTTATTTGTATTAACTCATACTATCCTGACAACCAAAGTTCTAACCAAGTCTCCTCTTCAATATTTTTAAATCTTTGTCTTGACGTGAAGTCCTGATTTATACATTCATTTTTACATAATTTAAATAAATTTTTAATATTTATATCTGTGATTAATTGTTCCAAATAACTTTGTTCAAGTAATATCAAATTTGGACCTAAACTTTCCTTTAAATATGCCTTTAATTGATAATAAGAGAATACTTATTTTGTATTCCATACTTTTCAATTACTCAACTGTCATTAAAGTTGAACCTTAAAAACATTCTTTTATTGTCTTAATTCCTTTGTTAAACCAAATATTAAAGGTTTATTATTTATTGTAAAAGAATAAGTTGATTCCGATTTAATATCATTCCTGGTATCTGAAAATTTCTTATTCCTATTTCTAAATGTATTTTACTGTTTTAAAAAAGGAATATCTCCAATAAATTATGTTAGAAGAGAGAGCACATAAAGTTCCTGAGTGGCAATTAAAAACAAGTTTCTTGGACAATTTTAGCAACTAAGAAAGAATCAAATTGGATAACTTATAAATCACAAGAAATACATGAAAATTACAAAACAATTATACCAGTCAGAATTATTAAAAGATGACAACATTTTTTTGTCTCAAATAAATTTACCAAAATTAAATACAGAACTTCAAAGAGTATTGGCTGCTCCATTTACTCAAAAGGACATTAAGGAAGTATTGGATTAATTACAAAATATTAAGTCTCCAGGAGAAGATGCAAGTACTAGAACAGGTGGGAGAGACTAATGATTTACCAGAATAATTTAAGACAGCAATATTAAGTGATTCAGATAAAAGGGAAAGAGCCTTTGAAACCATCATCATATAGACCTATTTCATTATTAAATTCAGATTATAAAATAATATCTAAAATGTTAGCAATAGAACAGCAACATTTTTACCTTAATAAATATTGATCAAACTGGATTTGTTTAAAAAAATTAGCAGATAATGTAACAAAATTAATGAGTATAATACATTTAGCACAGTTAGGAGAGAAAACTAATGTAATAGTTACTTTAGATGCTGAAAAAGCATTTGATAGACTTAAATGTGATTTTTTATTTAAGGTCTTAAGAAAATTTTGAATAGCATCCATATTTATAGATTAGGTTTATTATATAAAGCTCTGACCCAAAGCAAATGTGGTCACACATGGGCAAATAGCAGAATCTTTTTTATTAAATAGATCAAGTAGAAAAGGATGTCAATTGTCACCTTCATTATTTATTTTAGCAATAGATCCTTTGGCAGAATTAATTAGATGATAATGATATTAAAGTAGACAGGAAAGAGCACAAGATTAGTTTATTTCCAGATGATGTTATAATGTATTTGACTGAACCAGGTCATTAAGTAAATTGTATTGAAGATTAAAAGAATATGGAGTAGAATCTTGTTATAAAATAAATTGTGATAAAAGTGAGGTAATGCCTATAGTAAGGGTGGATTATGAGCAGTGTAAAAAGGAAAGTCAATTTAAATGGCAGAGATGCAATTAAATATTTATATATTAAAATTGACAACAATTTAAATAATTTATTTAAATTGAATTATACACCATTGCTTAAGAAAGTAGATGATGATTTACGGATATTAATAGGAAGGGTTAATTGTATAAAAATGAATACTTTCCTAGAGTGCAGTATTTATTTCAATGCTACCTATATTTATTTATACCATTAAAATCTTTCAAGAACTAAATAAGTATGTAAGGAAATTAATTTGGAAAGGAAAAATGGCAAGAGTTGCATTAGAAAAATTAATCTGAATTAGGAGGACTACATTGATTAATGTTTAAAAATTATTACTAGTGCAGCGCAATTGAGGTTTCTCTCTACTTTTTTTGAAAGAGAAGTCAGCATGGATTTATATAGAAATGAATAAAATAGAAGATAAGTCAGAGAATTTTATATATAAATGGAATTTTTTTTATTGAAGGGAAGGTTGAGAACCACTGCACTAGACCCAATTGTTACTGAAATATTTTGCTTGATAAAAATGATCATGGCCCATTTCATTTGGAATCAAGAAATTAGTCAATGACCAATTAGGTATAATTAAAACTGGCTTTTAAACATTTTCTTTCCACCATATACCACCTTAAGCACTCCCTTACTAATCACAGAGCACTGATGGCACAGGGAATACTTAAACTGGTATGTGAGTAGAAAGGAAAAGGTTGAGAACCACTAGACTAAAAGAAGACATGAGGTTGCTTTGGCAGACAATGTGAAGGAAAATCCTAATGGTTTCTACAGGTATAGCAAGAGGAAAAGTAGTATGGTACACAATCCTTTATCTGGACATCTAAAACCCAGAAAGCTCCAAATCCGGCAAGTGGGGAGAGAGATGGAAGCGCGAGTTGGGCGGGCGAGGGGGAGAGACCGGCAGCACAATTTTGGTGGGCTTAAATATGGCTTTCCAAAATCCGGAACACACTGACCCCAGGGGTACCTGTAATGGACAAACTTGGTCCCCTTTGTATGGAGCCAAGAGATGGGGCAGAACTTAAATGGTTCCCCCCCACCCCCCCCTCAGTATTCACTCAGGAAATGGGCATAGAGTTGTGGAAAAGTAAGGAAAACAAGCAGCGAGGTCATGGAACCTATAAAGATTTGGGTGATGTCTCTTACTGATTTATTCTTGTTTTTCAGCCTTTCACTTTCATTGGCACAACTGTTCCTCATGCTGAAAAATGGCAACTACAGACTCCAAAGGAGCAATTAAACATACCATAGTAGTTAAAAACACCTGTGAATCCAAATGTCCCAAACATTATGGTGCCCTGAAATGAGGGGACTATGTATAAAAAGTGCTATAATTTCTACATGGTCAAATCAAAATGTTTACAAATAACCTTGAATGAACTTTTGAATGAGCACTTTAGTTACATGTGAATTATTTGATTACATATTTAAAACTGGAGCACGTGGGAAAAAAGTGTATTTGTCCCAAACATTATGGAGGGCATTCTAGTTCCAACCAATGTCTTCTGGAAAAGGCAGACTTAAGACTATTTTGTAATTCATGTAATTTATGTATAAATTTCCAAGTAGTTAATTTGGTCTCAAGCCATTCAAAAGGAAGAACATTACCTAATACTGGGGAGTTTTCATTGTTATCTTCTCCACTTGAGTTGAGAAATACATCCAATGCTTCCTGATCAGATATGTCCATGAGATCCATCTGCTCCAGCATATCCACATTAACCTCCATAGAGGACATGCTTCCAATGGGTTCTGGGGATATGATAATCAAAAATCACATTAAAACAAATCCAATATTACACAAAAGAGCAAATTTGATGTCTGAGTTACTTGGATAGAGAAGCAATACTTCGACTTGCAGTACAAAATGTGAGACAATGACAAACCCCATTATTGATTCAGAATAGTAGAGTCTTTTTTTATCCTGATCTGAGTCAAGATGTCATTCAACCCAGTTAAAGAAGTCTTGTGGCGTAAAGGTTATAAGTCTACTTTTTGTTACCCTGCACTGTTGAAGGTCTTTTACGAAGACTATCAATTTCGGTTTTTTGAAACTGATTTGTGAAGCAATGATTTTTGCTGACTCATTGCCAGATATAAGAGGACAAAGACGTAGTCCACCATTATGTCCTAAAGAAAACTCTGGTGGTTCTGGAAACGGAAGAAATGGCAGAAATGGGAAAAATGGGAATGGAAAGAGTCTATCTCCTTCCAAAATAGGATCTTCGAGATTGGAGTCTTTTGGATGAAAAGAAGAATTTTCTTATTTTATTTTTTCTTTTGTTATTATGATACTTGGATGTTACTGATTGTTTGGCTGGGGAGGGGGAGATTTGCACCAAGTTCTTTACTAGTCATCAGCCACTGGTGGGTGATCCACACCCAATTTTTGTTTAGGGGAATATTTGGTAGCTTTTTTTTTTGGGGGGGGGATTTTTATAAATATTGTTTATTTTTATTTTTCATTTTTACTTTTTTCTTAGTTTTTAATTTGTGATTTTTTTTATTGGAGGGCCTATATACGTTCATTTGAGTTTTTATATAAAAATATTGGTATTTATTAATAATAGTAGATATGTCGAAGTTGAGGTTTGCTACTTTTAATGTTCGAGGATTAAATAGTCCGATTAAACGTACGCGAGTCTTGGTGTATATTAAGAAAATGAAAATTGATATTGCCTTTTTAAACATTTAATGAAGTTATGGATAAAGAAAAATTAAAATGATAATGATTTACCTAAAATGACTAAATTTGAGACTTCTCTTATGAAGGTAGCAGAGAAGTATTATATTTCATTTATGTATCAAATATTACAGGATGGTATGAATAAAAAGGGTTGGGATAGATCTAAATTTAAATGGGAAGCAGATATTGGTTTTATTTTTTCTGAAGGTGATTGGTTAGATATCTGTTATGATAGTGTAACTAGATTGACAAATGCACGTTATGTAATGATTAATTATGATTTTTTACATCAATTATATTTGACACCTGAAAAATTAAAAAAAAATATGATTTTAATGAATCAGATTTGTGATTTAGATGTGGTGATACGGTTGGAACATTTTCTCATACTGTTTGGTTATGTATACATATACAATCTTTGGAAGAAAATTCAATCATTTTTAGAATATCTGTATAAGATTAAAATAGTTTTAGATCCAATGGTATGTGGAAAGATACAAATATGATTGATATTAATAGATGGCATAATGAGATGAAATATTGTTTAATAATGGAAAAAATTATGTATGTTTTGCATGATAATTATATTTTTTTAATTAATAACTGGTTGTTATACTCGGAATATTTACATTTCAATTTATATTGATTAGATTTTAATATGTATATTTGACTTTTTTAAATATTCTTTTTTCTTTTTTTTTTGGCTCTCCTTAGGAGAGTTGGCTGAAGGGGGGGGGGCAGAGATTTTATATATATATATATATATATATATATATATATTTAAAAAAATGTTCATGTTTAATTGCTGTATATGTCATATATTATTTGTTTTTTCAACAAATAAATAGTGTTTAAAAAAAATGTCCCTTCTGCTGGTCTATAATCCCTCAAAATCCATCCAATTTCTTCTTAAACATTGCAATAGTACTTGTCTCAATCAGCTCCTCTGGCAACCCACTCCATACACTTAAGAGTCCCAGTATAGAGAAAAAATATCCCTGCCCCCCCCCACCATTTAATTTACCAATTCCACTACTCTGAATAAAAGACTCTCTTTTAAGTTTTTTGGAGTCACCATCTTGGAGGATCTTTCCTGGACGCAACACATCAAAGGCATCGAGAAGAAACCACATCAGCACCTCTAATTCCACAGGAGTTTGCAGAGGTTTGATATGACTTCAGAAACCCTGGCAAATTTCTGCAAAGGTGTGGTGGAAAGTGGAAACACCAATATGTTTGAGCGTAAATATCTCCAAAAGGTAGTGGACATCACAGGCAAAATCCTCCCCATTATTGAGTACATCTACAGAGAATGCTGCCATCAGAGAGCAGCAGCAATCATCAAAGACCCTCACCACCCAGCACATGCTCTGTTCTTGCTGCTGTCATCAGGAAGAGATATAGGTACCACAAGACTCGCACCATCAGGTACAGAAACAGCTGCTATCTCTTCATCATAGACTCATTTAAGGACTTACTTTATTCATTTTCTTTTTTATTTTCTCTGTATTTCACAATTTGTTTATATGTTTTATGCTGTGTACAGTTACTTTCTGCACTACCACTTAGTGGTAATTCTGCCTCACCCACAGGAAAAAGGAATCTCAGGGTTGTATGTGATGTCATGTATGTACTGACAAGAAATCTATTCAATACTCTGATTAATGACTGCCAATGTACCAAAATCTTTTTTGATCACCCTATTTACCTGTGACACCACTTTCAAGGTACTATATGCCTGTACTCCTAGATTCTTCTGCTCTACAACATTCCCCAGATCCCTACCATTCACTGTGTAGGTCCTACCCTGCCGCCAAATCAAGATCCTGCTACAATCTTTGGCAACCGTCTTCACTATCTACAATACCAGATACTTTAGTGTCATCCACAAACTTGCTCATCACGCCATGTAAGTTTTTATTTATATCACTGAGCCAGATGACAAACTGCAATGGGCCCAGCACTAAAATGAGGCACACCTCTAGTCACAGGTCTCCAATCCAAAAATCAAATCCTTCCACCATCACCCTCTTCTTTCTACCATGAAGCCAATTTTATATCCATTCTGCTATCTCACCTTGGATCTCATGCAATCCAACGTTCCAGAGCAGCCTACTGTACGCAACCTTAGTGAATGCCTGACTAAAATCCATATATACGTCTACACCTCTGCCCTCAAGGTTCTTGGTGACATCTTCAAAAACAAAACTCTCTCAGATTTGTGAGACATGACATCCAAGCACAAGATCATGCTTACTCTCCCTAATCACTCCTTATCCATCCAAGTGTGTGTATATATCTCCCTCAGTATACTCTCTAGTAACTTCCCAACCACAGATGTTGGCTTCACTGCCCTGTAGGTGTCAAGCTTTTCTTCACAGCCTTTCTTGAATAGAAACACAGCATTTGCCACCCTCCTGTCTCCTTAAAGACGACTCAGTAATCTCATCCAGGATACCTACAAATTCCTCTCTAGCGTCCTACAGTATCCTTGGATATATTTGATCACGCCCAGATGATTTGTCTATCTTCATGCACATCAGAACCTTCCGCATCTCCTCAACTCTTAATACTGACTAACCTCAAGACACTACTATTGACTGCCTCGTTCCCTTGTAAAAATAGAGGAGGTGTTCATTGAGGATCTTGCCCATATCCCATAGCTCATATAGGTTTGACCATATTGATTCCAGAGGGGTTGTGTTTTTTTTTCTCCCCTGGTTATCCATTTTCCCTTGTGTACATAAAATTTCTTTGTATTATCCTTAATGTTATCTGCCAGAACTATCCCCATCCCCTTTTTGCCCTCCCCATTTCCTTTTTTTAAAAAAAACCTTGGTCCTCAATTCCTGACGTACCTCCAAGTATACACTTGATTCTAGTTGCATATGCCTTCCCCTTGACGAGATCCTGTCTGATTCTTCATTCTAACTTTATACTCCTAAAGTTGCTCTTCCTTCAAACAACCTGTTGCAATCAACTCAAGCAAGTTCCTGTCTTGTATCTTCAAAGTTGGTCATGCCCTTATTCTGAATTTTAACTCACAGTCCTGCTCTGTCTCTCTCCAAAACTACTGTAATATTTTGGCGTATAAGACGACCCTAAAACACCCAGAAAGCACTCAAAAAAAACAGGGGTCATCTTATAAAGCAGATACAAAAATGAGACCTTAAATTCTACTCAAAAAACACAACGTAATGTTCAACTTATAAGACAACACTTAAAGCACCTCCCCACTGCTGCCATAACTCACCCAGAGATTTTCCAATGTAGAGCCCAAGGTCCTTGCTTCTGCCCAGAAACCAGTGCCCCCCCAAGACGACACATAGCTATCGTTCCTGAACCGAGCACAATTGGGCAGCGAGGCGACTTTTTCAATGCAGACAGCACCATACCCAATGTTTTTTTTTAATTTATTTTTCGCACTATGAACCATATTAATCAAAATACAAACATTTCCCTCTTGAATATACACTGTCATTTTCTCTCTTTTTTCCCCCATCCCTTCCCTCCCCACCCCCCTCCAAAAACGTTCAACATATACTATACAAGAAAATTGTGCCATCGACTTTTACACACTGGATCAGTTCATTTTGTCTTCTTCTCATTCTATCATTTTAGGGGGTGGAGGTCCGAGGCAAGCCCTCTCTATTCTGTTCCATGTATGGTTCCCAAGTTTGTTCAAATAATGTGACTTTATTTTTTTAATTGTATGTTATTTTTTCCATTGGAATACATTTATTCATTTCCATGTACCATTGCTGTACTCTCTGGATCTCTTCTGATTTCCATGTTGACATTATACATTTTTTTGCTACAGCTAAGGCTATCATAATAAATCTTTTTTGCGCTTCATCCAGTTTGAGGCCTAATTCTTTACTTCTTATATTACTTAAAAGAAAGATCTCTGGATTTTTTGGTATGTTGCTTTTTGTGATTTTTTAAAATTCTTGATTTAGATCTTCCCAAAACTTTTTCACTTTCTCACATGCCCAAATTGCACGTACTGTTGTTCCCATTTCCTTCTTACAGCGAAAACATCTATCTGATAATGTTGGGTCCAATTTATTTAAACTTTTGGGTCATGGTGTATATCCTGTGTAACCAATTATATTGTATCATGCATAACCTCATATTTATTATATTTCTCATAGTTCTGGAGCATAGCTTTTCCCATATTTCATTTTTTAATCTTTATGTTTAGATCTTTTTCCCACTTTTGTTTGGGTTTATAGCTTATTTCGTAGCATAAATAGCTAAACTTACCGGGGCTCGGTCTTAGAAAGGTCGGACTCGGGGTCAGAGGAGGCAGTGAGTCAGCTTCTGGTGTCGTGTGAGAGGAGTTAATTGGGGTTAATTGGAAAGGAGTAGAAAGGGAGGGACTGGCCAGCGAGGAGCAGCGCAGTGAGTGAGTGGCCCAGTGAAGGAGTGGGGACTTGGGACTTTGGCTCGAGGGACTTCGGTGAGAAGGAGCTCCTTGTGTGGAAAGGTATCTTTGAAATAACATATTTATAGTAAGAAAGGAGGAAATGGAGTCAGTTGGGGTAGTTAAGTGCTCCAGTTGTGGGATGTGGGAAGTCAGAGACAGTACAGCTGTTTCTGACGACTACACCTGCAAAAGGTGCATCCAATTGCATATAATGAGTGACCATGTTAGGGAGCTTGAGCTGCAATTGGATGAACTGAGGATCATAAGAGAAGCAGAAGCAGTGATAGAGAAGAGTTACAGGGAGACAGTCACCCCTAGAAGGCAGGAATCAGGGAATTGGGTGACTGTGAGGAAAGGAGGGAGAGTGCCTGTGCAGAGTACCCCTGTGGAAGTGCCACTCAGCAACATGTATTCGGCATTGGATACTGCTGGGGGGAACAGCCTACCAGGGACGAGTCGTGGGGGTCAGGTCTCTGGCACAGGGGCTGCCCCTAAGGTTCAGCAGGGAAGGAGAGACAAGAATAGGATACTTGTAGTTGGGGACTCATTAGTCAGAGGGACAGATAGAAGGTTTGTGGGACGAGATCGGGGATCCAGGTTGGTCTGTTGCCTCCCTGGTGTCAGGGTCAGGGATATCTCTGATCGAGTTCATAGCATTCTGCAAGGGGAAGAAGAACAGCCAGAAGTCGTGGTCCATGTGGGGACCAATGACTTAGTTAGAAGTGGGGATGAGGTCCTGAAACAGGATTATGTTGAATTAGGTAGGAAGTTAAAAAACAGGACCTCCAAGGTAGTAATCTCTGATTGCTGCCGGTGCCACACACTAGTGAGGGTAGAAATAGGAGGATGTGGAGGATGAATGCGTGGCTAAAGAAATGGTGCAGGGGGCAAGGGATAAGATTTCTGGATCATTGGGATCTCTTCTGGGGAAGGTCGGACCTGTACATAAAGGACGTACTCCACTTGAACTGGAGGGGGACCAATGTGCTGGCAAGCAGATTTGCTAGAGCTGTGGGGGAAGGTTTAAACTTGTTTGGCAGGGGGGGTGGGGAACAGAGTGTGAGTGCAGTGTCAAGGGAGCATGGCCACCTAGATAGGAATAATAACGATAACAAAGGTAGGATGAAGATTAGGGTAAAAGGTAGAAAAGAGAATAAAGGTGAGGGTCATTCTCTGAAATGCATATATTTTAATGCAAGAAGCATAGTGAACAAGGTAGATGAGCTTAGAGCATGGACAGATACTTTGGGTCATGATATTGTGGCAATTAGTGAGACCTAGCTACAGGAGGGGCAGGACTGGCAACTTAATATTCCAGGATACATTTTTTTTAGATGTGATAGTGCAGGGGGTTAAAAAAGGGGGAGGAGTTGCTCTGCTTGTTAAGGAGGGCATTACTGCCGTGAGGTGGCAGGATGGTCTGGAGGGATCGTCCAGTGTGGCTGTTTGGGTGGAATTGAGGGGTGAAGGAGGCATGAGGGTGCTAATAGGGGTGTATTACAGACCACCAAATGAGCCAAGAAAATTAGAGGAACAAATTTGTAGGGAGATAACGTGTGAGAATCATAAGGTAGTGATCATGGGAGATTTTAACTTCCCTCACATTGATTGGGATACCCATACAGTTAGAGGGCTGGATGGGCAAGAGTTCGTTAAATGTGTTGAAGATTGTTTTCTAAATCAATTAGAAGAACCGATTCGGGATGGTGTAATACTGGATTTCCTATTAGGGAACGAGCTAGGTCAGGTATCGGACATTAATGTTGGAGAACAAATTGGGTCTAGTGATCATAATTCTGTTAGTTTTCGGGTAGTTTTAGGAAAGAGCAAGGAGGGGCCTAAAGTTGAGGTTCTGGATTGGAGAAGAGCAAATTTTCATTGATCTCTGTTAGGTTATATGTAATTTGTTTGTCCTTTTTCCTTGATGCCAATACAGTTCTTTTAGCTTGTTCTGTTTTAAGCTGCAAGGCTAGTATTTTGTGCATTTTTTCTCCTAGCTCGTAATACTTCTGTTTTATTTTCATTATGTTCTTCTCCGCCTTATTTTTTGTAATGTTTCGTATTTTATTTTTTTGTCCGCCAATTCTCTTCTTTTTGTTGTATCTTCCCTTGTTGCTAGTTCTTTTTCTGTACTTACTATTTCCCTTTCTAGCTGTTCTATTTCCCGATTGTAGTCCTTTTTCATTTTAGTTACATAACTTATTATTTGCCCTCTGATGAAGGCTTTCATTGCATCCCATAATATAAATTTGTCTTTCACTGATTCCGTATTTATTTCAAAGTACATTTTAATTTGTCGCTCAATGAATTCTCTAAATTCCAGTCTTTTAAGTAGCATGGAGTTTAATCTCCATCTATATGTTCTTGCTGGGATGTCCTCCAGTTCTATTGCAAATAACAGGGGTGAATGATCAGATAACAATCTAGCTTTATATTCCGTTTTCCTAACTCGCCCTTGAATATGGGCTGACAACAAAAACATATAAATTCTTGAGTATGTTTTACGTCTACTCGAATAATATGAATATTCCTTCTCCTTTGGGTGTTGCCTCTTCCATATATCCAAAAGTTGCATTTCCTGCATTGATTTAACCTTGAATTTGGCTAATTTGTTCTTTCTGCTAGTCTTTTGTCCAGTTTTATCCATCTTTGGGTCCAAATTAAGGTTAAAATCCCCTCCTATCAATATATTCCCCTGCGTATTTACAATCTTCAAAAAAAAAATATCTTGAATAAACTTTTGATCCTCTTCATTAGGTGCATATATATTGACCAAATTCCAGAATTCTGAATATCTCTGACACTTTATCATTACATATCTCCCTGTTGGATCTATTATTTCCTCCTCTATTTTGATTGGTACATTTTTATTGATTAATATAGCTACACCTCTGACTTTTGAATTATATGATGATGCCGTTACGTGCCTTACCCAGACTCTCCTTAATTAATTATGTTCCACTTCAGTTAGATGCGTTTCCTGCACGAATGCTATATCTATTTTTTCTTTTTTCAGTAAATTTAGTAGCATCTTCCTTTTGATTTGGTTATATATTCCATTAATATTTATAGTCATATAGTTCAACATAGCCATCTCATACTCTGTTTACACCTCATTTCCGCTTCCTCACCTTTCCCCTTGTCCCCATTTTCATCTCTCAGTTTTCCTTTTTTGAACTCAATGTATGACAACACTTCTAAAACATAAAATACTTCAACCACTCCCACATCTAAAATTCCCTTAACCCCCAGTGTCATTGCCCCCACTCTCTGAGTCGCTCCTTGTCCCTTGCCGGGCAACCACAACTTCCCTCTCCATTCGGATTGCGAATCCGTTCGCAAGTGTCAATTGATTTTGCAGTGACTGCTATTCTCTCCCATACCTAACTCCCTCCAGAAAAGACTTTTATCTTCACATTAAAACAGTTCCCCCTCTTTTCTGCTTTTTTTCCCCCTCCTCTTTTTCCCCCTTCTCCCTTACTTCCCTTTTCTTCCCTTCTTTAGTTCTTACTTATACATTATTTTTACATCTTTATATGTAGTTTGTCGTCATTCTTCATTCTTGTTCCATCTCTTCATCTCTCTTTCTGTCCTGCAGGCGTTCTGCAAATTCTTGTGCTTTCTCTGGATCCGAGAACAATCTGTTTTGTCCCCCGAGATAACTATTTTATGCACTACTGGATATCTTAACATAAATTTATAGCCTTTTTTCCATAGGATCGATTTTGGTGCGTTAAACTCCTTCCTCTTCTTTAGGAGTTCAAAACTTATGTCTGGGTTAAAAAAAATTTTTTGACCCTTGTACTCCAATGTTTTTTTTGTCTTCTCTAATTTTATTCCTTGCCTTTTCCAATATATTTTATCTTGTCGTGTGTCTCAGAAATTTTACTAAAACGGATCTTGGTTTTTGTTGTGTCTGTGGTTTTGGGGCTCGTGTTCTGTGTGCCCTTTCTATTTCCATTCCTTCCTGTATTTCTGGCATTCCCAGGACCTTTGGGATCCATATTTTTGCCTTCTTCATCTTCCTTTAGGGCCACTATCTTTATATTGTTTCGCCTAATATAGTTTTCCATTATATCCATCTTTTGAGCTAACAACTCTTGTGATTCCTTAACTTTTTTGTCACTTTCTTCCAATTTTCTTTTTAAGTTGTTCACTTCCATTTCTACAGCCATTTCTCATTCTTCCACATTTTCTAATCTTTTCCCTATATCTGTTATGACCAACTTTTCTTTTGTACTTTTCATTTTTCTTTTAATTTCACTAAATTTGTTCTTTAAATTTAAAAAAAAAATGAATGTACTGTCCATTCATTTTACCTCCTATTCCTCTGTGCAAAGCTTGGTGGTGTTCTTCTTCTTCTGTGTCTGCTCTTGGGTTTGTGTCTTCTACTTCTCTTCCTTGTATCTGTGTCTCTTCTGACTTTCTTGGTGAGCTGCTTGCCTCATTTTGTTGGGTTTTTTTTTTAATGGCTTCTTGATGTTGGTCCTCTTCTTCTGGGCTAGTTATCTGTTGAGCTTCCTGTTGCTGTTTTTCTTTCTTATCATTCCCTTTCCCATTGCTTTCCTCTTCTTCCTGCTGTTGAGTGTAGGTTCACTCCACAGCTGGGCACCCCTCCCGTGAAGGGTGCTTCGATATTCTCCCACCCTTCAAAACATACAGGGCTTTTAGGTTAATTGATGTATTTGGGTGGCAAGGGTTTGTGAGATAGAAGGGCCTGTAACTGTGCTGTATCTTCAAATTAAAAATTAAAATCTACAGGGTCCTGTGGTAAAAATGTTTTTAAAAATGAGGGAGATGGAGTGGGGCTGGATGGTCATGTTGGTCAAGATAGCTTACATGGAAAAACATCTGAGTAAAGCTCAGTGTTAGATTGCTGGATTATGCACAAAAACATACTAAGTTGAAGCAAATAAAAGCACATCTGGCCTTCCATTTTTCTTTTGCTGAGAGCTAGTGCATCATGGTGTAATAAAAATAACATTGTTGTACCCCCCCTCCTTTCCTTGTTTTGCTCATGCGCGATTCCTTGTGCATGTGCAGTTGTGCATCTCTGTTTGGCTCAGTGAGCCATTTTTGTAGTCCCGTGGTTGGGAGGTCGCGACCCTGCGGGGTCTCCACTAACCTCGGGGAGCGGGCTCCTCTGTCCACAGCGGGTCCCTGCTTCTTCATGCCTGTAAGGCCTTCTCCTTTCTCTTCTGGCGTCTTTTCTTTTTTTCCCCATTGTTTTTGGTTTTTCCTTCTTAGGTGCCATTTTCTTTCTTTTCACCACACCTTTACCTTTTATTTGTTGTGTTTTGTGTTTCTTGAGCTTTGCATTTTCTTCATTTTTTTTCTTCTTTTCTGGAGAGGACTGGTATTCTCCTACCGGCCACTGCTCCATCACGCGACTCCTCCCACCATACCCAATGTTGAGAATGGGGTCGCCATCGCCAATGCTGAAAACTTGGACCCAGCACATTTGGCATCTTCCTGGCCAGAAGCAAGGTTTTTTTTTACTATTATTGTAATCGCTTGCTTAATTTACAGATTTGTTATTTAGCGACTGGGGTATTGTTACAAAGCTTGGTTGTTGCTAGGAGGCCCAGACACCAGTCTCCGGCACGTTCCTTGCATAAAATTGCCATGTCGTCTTATATACCTTCTTCTTTGGCTTGGCTTCGCGGACGAAGATTTATGGGGGGGTAAAAGTCCACGTCAGCTGCAGGCTCGTTTGTGGCTGACAAGTCCGATGCGGGACAGGCAGACACGGTTGCAGCGGCTGCAGGGGAAAATTGGTTGGTTGGGGTTGGGTGTTGGGTTTTTCCTCCTTTGCCTTTTGTCAGTGAGGTGGGCTCTGCGGTCTTCTTCAAAGGAGGTTGCTGCCCGCCAAACTGTGAGGCGCCAAGATGCACGGTTTGAGGCGATATCAGCCCACTGCAGGTGGTCAATGTGGCAGGAACCAAGAGATTTCTTTAGGCAGTCCTTGTACCTTTTCTTTGGTGCACCTCTGTCACGGTGGCCAGTGGAGAGCTCGCCATATAACATGATCTTGGGAAGGCGATGGTCCTCCATTCTGGAGACGTGACCCACCCAGCGCAGCTGGATCTTCAGCAGTGTGGACTCGATGCTGTCAACCTCTGCCATCTCGAGTACTTCGACGTTAGGGATGAAAGCGCTCCAATGGATGTTGAGGATGGAGCGGAGACAACGCTGGTGGAAGCGTTCTAGGAGCCGTAGGTGATGCCGGTAGAGGACCCATGATTCGGAGCCGAACAGGAGTGTGGGTATGACAACGGCTCTGTATACGCTTATCTTTGTGAGGTTTTTCAGTTGGTTGTTTTTCCAGACTCTTTTGTGTAGTCTTCCAAAGGCGCTATTTGCCTTGGCGAGTCTGAACCCTTCTCCATTAACAATGGCGTGAAGCAAGGCTGTGTTCTCGCACCAACCCTCTTTTCAATCTTCTTCAGCATGATGCTGAACCAAGCCATGAAAGACTCCAACAATGAAGACGCTGTTTACATCCGGTACCGCACGGATGGCAGTCTCTTCAATCTGAGGCGCCTGCAAGCTAACACCAAGACACAAGAGAAACTTGTCCGTGAACTACTCTTTGCAGACGATGCCGCTTTAGTTGCCCATTCAGAGCCAGCTCTTCAGCGCTTGACGTCCTACTTTGCGGAAACTGCCAAAATGTTTGGCCTGGAAGTCAGCCTGAAGAAAATTGAGGTCCTCCATCAGCCAGCTCCCCACCATGACTACCAGCCCCCCCACATCTCCATCGGGCGCCCAAAACTCAAAACGGTCAACCAATTTACCTATCTCGGCTGCACCATTTCTTATATACCCAGTATATGATAAAAACATGAAATTCAGGCTGAAAATGGGGACCTGTCTTATCTGACGGTCATTTTATATGTCAAAATATATAATATCTTAAACCTAACAGAACAATGGATGCTGATCCCCAAAGGTTCATCCACAAACACTTCATCCACTTGCCCTTCCCAAATTCCCAAAACTAGATCAAGAATTGTCCTCTCCTTTGCGAAACCTATATAATGCTGGAGTAAACTTTCCTGAACACACATGTCAAATTCCACCCTGATGAATCTTTGGAAAGTTTAAATTACTGACTTAAAACCTTATCTGATTTACAACGGGCACTAATCTGTTGTAAAGCAAATTACAGGAGAAGCTAGAATACTGAATTCTCTGCCATGGAGCAATGCTGAAGAAAATGGGCAGCAGAGTTAACACAGTGCTATGGCAGTGGACCTTGGTTCGAATTTGGCACTGTCTAAGGAGTTTGTATATTCTCCCGTGTCTGCGTGGGTTTTCTCCAGGTGCTTCAATATTCTCCCACCCTTCAAAACATACAGGGCTTTTAGGTTAATTGATGTATTTGGGTGGTACGGGTTTATATGCTAGAAGGGCCTGTTACTGTTCTGTATCTTCAAATTAAAAATTAAAATCTGCAGGGTCCTGTGGTAAAAATGTTTAAAAAAATGAGGGAGATGGAGTGGGGGCTGGATGGTCATGTTGGTCAAGATAGTTTCTATGGAAAAACATCTGAGTAAAGCTCAGTGTTAGATTGCTGGATTATGCACAAAAACATACTAAGTTGAAGCACATAAAAGCACATCTGGCCTTCCATTTTTCTTTTGCTGAGAGCTAGTGCATCACGGTGTAATAAAAATAACATTGTCCAAATACAATAAATCTCTTGAAAATTTCAAGCTCAAAAATGTTCTACACTGCTAAGATTTGCTTATGTACTTGGATGATCTGCAGGCATCTCAAGGTTGCTTGCTTGCTTGCATCTGGAAATCCAGTCATAACATAACAATTACAGCACGGAAACAGACCATTAGGCCCTTCTAGTCTGCACCGAACCAAACACTCCTCTCTAGTCCCACCTCCCGGCACAATGCCCATAACCCTCCATCTTCTTCTCATCCATCTACCTGTCCAACCTTTTCTTAAATAATACAATTGACTCCGCCACCACTATTTCTCCCGGAAGCTCATTCCACACGGCTACCACTCTCTGAGTAAACAAGTTCCCCCTCATGTTACCTCTAAACCTCTGCCCCTTAATTCTTAACTCATGTCCTCTTGTTTTAATCTTTCCTCCTCTTAACAGAAATAGTCTATCCACATCCACTCTGTCTATCCCTTTCATAATCTTAAATACTTCTATCAAATCCCCTCACAAGTTATTATTTGTTTTAAATTGTTGAGTTAAATGAAAGGGCAAAAATAATTTCTAAATGGAAATAGACTGGAAAGTATCTGGGGGAAAAATGGTGAAAGAACACAATTGGCTGATCACATAATCAAAACCATGTTAATATCAATTCACTAACCAAATTACAAGGAAGATTTATTCTGCAATAACAGGTCTAGGTTAAAAGTAGGTGTTCCTATCACCACTAAATTTAGAAGAGCATAGTTTCAATGGAATGCAATTATGAATGCGACTCAGACCATCATACATTCCGACCCCATCTATACTGTCTGCTGCTCACACTCTCCTCTCCCACTTCCCCTCAGAAAAAGATTGCCAAGTGTGAGATGACACACCACCAGATTCATGGAAAGTTGCTTTCCTGGTGGTGTGGAGTGATGGCGTAGGTTGGAGATGTGAGAAAACGCCTCTCCTGGAAGAATTAATTAAAACTCAAATTGGAAAAACTTATTTTAATTCTTTTTGGCTATGAAGAAATCTAAAGCTAAAGTTGTGAAAAAAAATTACAAAAGAGGTTGCTATGACTGCAGAAATGGGGCCTACCTTCACGATGGAGCCTGGCAACTCGATTTCTCTCCTGCAATGTATGACCCGACAAGCAACGGCATGGGTGCATCTCACTCCAGCGCCGCTTCTCCGAGGAGCCGACAAAGATTGGCGCTGGAGTGAGGAAGAGAGTTCCTGAACTGACTTCACAGGAACAACTGCGCATGCACGGGATTCCACGTATGCGCACCATTATGGAATCAACTCCACTGTACCAGACTGAGGAGCCTGTTGAGCCCTTGTCGATCAGTGTTGTTGGTCAGACCAGGGCCAAGCAAAAGATCCATAGACAAATAAAACCAGCCGCTACATCCACAAAATGAAGCAAGAACAGAAGAGCCTTCTTAAGAATTAGAGGGAGAGGAAATGGTTCAATATGAATATGGGCCCCATTCTCAACAGACTATTCAAGGTAAAATTGAAACTTCTCAAATTGCTCATACTCTGTTGATCCTTTAAGTCAATTTAATTTGATTTCTCAGCAAATTCAATCAATGGCTAATCAAATGAAACAGGAGTTTACATCAGTTAAAGCTCAGTTCAATTCACGATTTGAATCTATTAAAGATTAAATGAGTATGATTAAAACTGATATGGCAAAATATGCTTAAGCTGTGGACAAAATTAAAGTTCAAAAATGTGAAGATTTTCAGGACTGTCATTTTGATGTGGGACAATGCAAAGATACAGTTAATAAAATGGCAGACTCCTTTACAGCTTGGGAAGTTCAAAGATATTTTACAAAAAAGTGATGTGTTGGAAAATCAAAGCCAAAGGAATAATGTTAAAATTGTTGGACTGTCCAAGAGATTTTGAAGGTTCTAATCCAGTGCAATTTTTTCAAAAATGGCTACCTGAAGTTTTGGGTTCTGAAAATTTTCCAAATGGTTTGGAATTGGATAGAGCTCATCGAGCTATCAGAATAAAAACATTTCCAGGACAAGCGCCGTGTTCTTAGTCAGATGTTTGCGTTATCAGGATAAAGAAATGAGATTAAGATTGGCGGTCCAAAATGCCAGGAAACAACAAGCTCTGTTGATGATTAGAAATAACAGATTTTTTTTTTTAATGCAGACTTGAGTCAAAGTATTGTTAAAAGGAGGAAAGAATTTAATCCATCAAAATCAGTTTTGTGGAAGAAAGGATATAAATTTGCTCTGTGGAGTTTCAGCCACTGTTTTTTACTGATGAAGCATTAATGTTTGCTAATGTGTTGTCTGATAATAAACAAAACAGCAGCCAGTTATTCTTCTCAGCAACCTAAAATGAGCCAAGATAAATCATGAAATGAACTTCAAATGATGAAACGTCTAGAATCAATTGAGATTGATGATCATGTGAATAAAGATCTTGAAGAAGCTCATCATACTTGATGGACAGATAAATAGTTATTTTTGTATTCTGTCTGGGGTTTTTTGGGGGGGGGGGACAATATTTATCTTCTTCTACTGAAGTGCCACTTAGTGGCGGAGGCCGCTTTCCGAACAGCGGAGGGAGGTAGTACTGTTTTGGGTTTTTTTCCTCTTTTTTAGGGGTTGACTACTTTCTTTTTAATTAAGAGATGTTATTTACCTTTGGAGATTGCTGTGGAGCTGGGAACGAGGGTTATGTATTTTAGATATATGAAATGGTGGTGGATAATTTAAATGTTGTAACTTATAACGTGAATGGGCTCAATAAAATTAAGAGAAAGAAGGTTTTGTCTTATATTGAAAAATTGAGAGTTGGTATTGCATTTTTACAGGAGACTCACTTAGCTGAAAAAAACATCAAAAATTAAAAAGGGAATGGCTTCATCTTTCAACTCCAAAGCAAGAGGAGTTGTTATTTTAATTAATAAGAAATTACCTTTAAAATTACAATCTACTATTATAGATTCTGCAGGGAGGTTTGATTTAGTTAATTGTCAGGTTTGTTTTAGTTAATTGTCAAATTTATTTTGAATTTTCGACTCTTATAAATGTTTATGCTCCTAATGTGGATGATGAGAAATTTATTCAGGATTCTTTTCTTAATCTTGTAAAAGCATATGAAAATGTGATAATTGGTGACAATTTTAATTGTTGTTTAGATCTATTATTAGATAAGTCTCAAAAATCAATAACAAAAACCGCAAAAAGAATTTTAGCTTTTATGAAAGATTTGAATTTAGTTTATATTCGGAGAAGGTTGAACCCGAAGGAAAAAGATTATTCATTTTGTTCTTTTAGGTTTGATTATTATTCAAGAATAGTTATTTTCTTTAGTTTCGGCTCAATTACAAGGATGAGTAATTCATTCAGACTATATAAGGCTGGAATTTTTAATCAGATCACTCACCTTTATTAATTTCATATAAGGATCTGAAGAGTATTTCAGTTTATAGATGGAGATTTAATCCTTTGTTGTTAAGAAATGTTGATATTTGTAATTATATGAGAAATCAAATTCAGGAATATTTGGATATCAATACTAATTCGGTGGATAACAAATTTGTTTTATGGGATGCTTTAAAATCTTATTTGAGAGGTCAAATAATGTTTTTTTTTACTAAAATTAAGAAAGAAATAGAGTTTAGAGAAAGATCTGTCAGAAAAGAAAAAGAAAGATTTTATAAATAAAAAAGTATTATAATTCGATACAGACATAGAACAGAGAAGTTAATTCAGAGATCTAAACACCAGCTCCATAGCCAAGAAAGCCCAGCAGCACCTTTACTTCCTGCAAAGGCTGTGGAAAGTTCATCTCCCACCTTCCATCCTCACTATATTCTACAGAGTATGTATTGAGAGCATCCCATGCAACTGCATCACCACCTGGTTTGGAAGCTGTAGCACCTCGTACCGCAAGACTCTGCAGAGGATAGTGAAGTCAGCAGAAAAGGTTATTGGGGATTGGGGGCTCTCTTCCTACCATGAAGGATAAGTAAAACACTCTATTCAGACAAAAGGCAATAAACATTGTGAAGGACTCCACACACCCTTCATGTAAACTGTTCTCCCTTCTCCCATCTGGTAGGAGGTACCATAGGACTTGGGCCCTTACATCCAAATTGGGCAACAGTTTTTTCCCACAAGCCATTAGGTTCCTGAATTCCCAGAACATATGTGGATAGTCTACCGTGGACTTTTACTGTATACGTCTTAATATTTCAATACATTTAACTTCTATTCTAACTTATATTTATGTAAATATGCTCTGTGGTCCTGGAGAAATGCTATCTCATCCTTTACCATGTGAACATGGCATGAATGATAAATAAAGGTGACTTGTCTTGATTCCATCAGATGAACTTAACACTTGTAAAATAACACTGCCTTTTTACCAACTGATCTCTCTCCAAATCTGCACTCAGTACAGCAAATGAAACATAGTACAATCTATAGGTTGACGACTTGGTAAAGGTTCTATATGGTCACATAATACTACATTTTAGAATGTAATATACATGCAATTCTTCAACTTTTGTCTACCGTAAGGCAGACATAGAGGCACCACTTTGCCAGCACTAAACATGAGCCGGCTTAGCTTCCGACATCAGACAATCTTAGGTGTATTCAGGGACTGATCGCGAAACAAACTTACTGGATGGATAGCTTGCTTACCATGGACCTGAAGGATGCTTACATTTTTAGCGTACAAGGTGTTGGTATTTACAGTAATAATAAAGGAGGTTCAAAAGTTTCAAACCATTTACTTAATAAACCTAAGCCAATAGCCAAAAACCAACATTGAATTAAAGAGGTTTTGAGTATTTAAGTACCTTGCCTTTAAGTGTCCAACAAAAGAATCTTTGACATTTTATGAAGTATTAGTGGAAAGGAAAACTATTTTTGGAGATGTTCCATTTATGTGAAAATATTTGAAAAAAGAGAGTGCTTTCCCAGCAAATTTGAAAACATGCGGAAGGCAATATTTGAGGAAGGTAGAAGTGTCTAGCAGCTACAGATGAGCAGCACACAACATACAATTTAGGCCATTTGAACACCGATGAGGAATTGGATCAATATTTTTAATTTGATTGATTGATTTCAGAGTTTTTGTTTATTTAGGCAAGGTGTGCAGTACAGGCATGTAGGCTAAAAGGCCTGTTTCTGTGTGTAATGCTCTACATAAAGAGCTCCAAAAGGACATGTAATGAGAGCAAGCCATGGGTCTGGGCTAGAATGGGGAGCATTCACAATAGGTAAGAATAAGGAAGGGTGAAACAGGAGGAGTCACATGATGGAGTAGTGGCCGGTAGGAGAATACCAGCCTTCTCCAGAAAAGAAGGAAAAGTGAGGAAAAAACAAATCTCCAGACACACCAATCAAAACAAATAAAAAAGGTGTGGAGAAAATTGCACCAATGAAAGAAAAGCCAAAAATAACGGGAAGAAGAAAGAAAGACGCCGGAAGAGAAAAGTGAAGGCCTTACCTGTATGAAGAAGCAGGGATCCGCCGTGAAGAGGAGCCCACTCCCTGAGGTCAGTGGAGACCCTGCAGTGTCATGACCCATTGAACGCAGGACTGCAAAGATGGCTCATAGAGCCAAACAAAGGTGCGCAACCGCGCATGCGCAATGCACACGACAAAGACAACACCGACGGAGGGGGGACCAGCTGAGAGAGACTCGACATAAAGCTCTCAGCTGGAAGATACAGAAAATAATGGGAACGGGAGGGGTGAGAATAAAGAAAGGAAACCAGAGACACAACAGATAACCAGCCCAGAAGAAGAGGACCAACATCAAGACACCATAAAAAAAACCAACAAACTGAGACAAGCAGCTCAACAAGAAAGTCAGAGAGACACAGATACAAGGAAGAGAAATAGAAAACACAAACCCAAGAGCAGACACAGAAGAAGAACACCAAGCTCTGTACAGAGAAATAGAAGGTAAAATGAATGGACAGTACATAGATAAAAAAAATTTCCAAGAACATATGAAAGCATTAAGAGAATGGCTAACACTAGAATTTAGTGAAATAAAAATAAAAATGAAAAGTACAGAAGAAAAAGTGAGTAGAATAGAGCTGATCATAACAGATGTAGGGAAAAGATTAGAAAATGTGGAAGAACGTGTAATGGTGGAAGAAATGGAAGTGAACGACTTGAAAAGAAAACTGGAGGAAAGTGACAAAAAGATAAAGAAACAGGAGCTGTTAGCTCAGAAGATGGATATAATGGAAAACTATAGTAGGAGAAACAATATAAAGATAGTGGGCCTTAAGGAAGATGAAGAAGGCAAAGATATGAAAGAATTTATAAAAGAATGGATCCCAAAGGTCCTGGGAATGTCAGAAATACAGGAAGGAATGGAAATAGAAAGGGCACACAGAACATTAGCCCTGAATCCACAGTCACAACAAAAACCAGATACATTTTAGTAAAATTCCTGAGATAAACGACAAGAGAAAATATATTGGAGAAGGCAATGAAAAAAATGAGAGAAGACAAAAAACCACTGGAATACAAAGGTCACGGATCGGCCTGCAGCAGGGAGGGGGAGTGGGCAACGGTCCTGGCGAGGTCAGGCCCGAGGCCTCCAGTTCCGGGTGCTGGGAAGCGGCCTTGGCTTCCCCTGACACTGGCCGGGCCCCAAAACCAGAGTCCACGGTGAGACCCTACAACGTAAACAGAGGAGGTGGGGGCGATTAGCAGGCT
The DNA here is from genome assembly GCF_036971445.1 of Narcine bancroftii. Lineage (NCBI taxonomy): Eukaryota > Metazoa > Chordata > Chondrichthyes > Torpediniformes > Narcinidae > Narcine > Narcine bancroftii. Next base: position 378,332,327 of record NC_091469.1, on the reverse strand, counting down.
GACGCCAATGCATTCTGGGATTTGTTGTATTACTGTGCATGCACTATACTTGCGCGGTGGCCAGCGGGCTACCTCTAATACATTTTTGAAATGATCTTGCGGGCCAAATATAATTATATCGCGGGCCAAATTTGTCCCACGGGCCAGAGTTTGACATGTGTGGCTTAAAGGGCCATTTTCATGTTATATAATGCCACACAGATGGCAGTCTCTTCAATCTGAGACACCTGCAAGCTCACACCAAGACACAAGAGCAACTTGTCCGTGAACTACTCTTTGCAGACGATGCCGCTTTAGTTGCCCATTCAGAGCCAGCTCTCCAGCGCATGACGTCCTGTTTTGCGGAAACTGCCAAAATGTTTGGCCTGGAAGTCAGCCTGAATAAAACTGAGGTCCTCCATCAGCCAGCTCCCCATCATGACTACCAGCCCCCCCCCACATCTCCATCGGGCACACAGAACTCAAAACGGTCAACCAGTTTACCTACTTTGGCTGCACCATTTCATCAGATGCAAGGATCAACAAAGAAAAAGACAACAGACTCGCCAAGGCAAATAGCGCCTTTGGAAGACTACTCAAACAAAAGAGTTTGGAAAAACAACCACCTGAAGAAACACACAAAGATCAGCATGTACAGAGCCGTTGTCATACCCACGCTCCTGTTCGGCTCCGAATCATGGGTCCTCTATCGGCATCGCCTACGGCTCCCAGAACGCTTCCATCAGCACTGTCTCCGCTCCATCCTCAACATTCATTGGAATGACTTCATCACCAACATCGAAGTACTCGAGCTGGCAGAGTCCGCAAGCATCGAATCCATGCTGCTGAAGACCCAACTGTGCTGGGTGGGTCACGTCTCCAGAATGGAGGACCATCGCCTTCCCAAGATCGTGTTCTATGGCAAGCTCTCCACTGGCCACTGAGACAGAGGTGCATCAAAGAAGAGGTACAAGGACTGCTTAAAGAAATCTCTTGGTGCCTGCCAGATTGACCACCGCCAGTGGGCTGATATCGCCTCCAACCGTGCATCTTGGCGCCTCACAGTTCAGCGGGCAGCAACCTCCTTTGAAGAAGACCACAGAGCCCACCTCACTGACAAAAGACAAAGGAGGAAAAACCCAACACCCAACCCCAACTCCCTTTCAACCGCTGCATCCGTGCCTGCCTGTCCCGCATCGGACTTGTCAGTCACCAACGAGCCTGCAGCAGACGTGGACATACCCCTCCATAAATCTTCGTCCGCGAAGCCAAGCCAAAGAAAAATGCTACAAATACAAAGCCAGCCAATTGAGCAATAATTAATGAAGCTTAATATTTTCTTTTAAGGTTAGGTGGGACAGGAATGAAGTTAGGAGGTATGGAGGTTAGAAATATGAAGATGTGGTTGGAGATGGCCTAATAATTCATTAGTTACAAACAAAGCTAGTGATATTTAAATTCAAGAAGGGGTTTGGTTGAAATGGACAACAATGAACACAGACATGACAGGTGCCAAGCTAATTACTGAAATCAGAGGATGGAGGAGTAATGTTGAGATAATATCACTAGGTAGAGATGTGAAAGAGAGAGTTATGGTGTGGGTGGTAGACAAAGGAACTTTAACAAAGAGATAAACAAGGCATATTGCTGAAAGGAAAAGAGAATGCTAGATAAATAGTGGGAGGAGGGAATGTTCATGAATTGGTGATGAGCTTTAAAAGGTGAAGTAGAGAGTACAGCCAGGCTTAGAAGCTTCCCCAAGGAACAATAAATCACTGACAGTTTATCTTCTTTTGCAATCTATAATAATAATTCAGATGGCAAAGGCAATATCTGCCTGAAGATAACTGAGAAACAATTAAAATTGATACATTCTTCCACGTAGTTGAGTCTAAAAGATAATTAAACATCTTTTCATTCAATTTGAAATCAAATGTTGAACATTAAAATATATTTGAAGTAGTTCATAACATATAAAATTCACTCTTGCTGTTGTCTGTTCACCTAGGGAAATTACTAATGTTTCAGAAACTTCCTGATCCCTTGAGAATTAATAGACAGATAAACTCAAGAGTAAAGATTTTTTTCCCTTTTCCAAATAGATTCTATGATGCAAAGATCATTTACAAAGAGTAGCTGCACAAGGGAATTACTCAAGGCCTTTGAGAGTAAATAACACTGAGAATGAATGTTGAGAATTAACAGCACATGGAGCAACAAAAACTGTTAATTCAGTTGTTTTAGATCCTGTTAAACTTGTCCTCTCCACATATAATCAAAAATTCAGAACCATTCAAATTGTCTTATTAAACTTTAAATCCTCTGCCCATTACTCATCTTCTAATCAGAACCTCAATCTAATTTTTAAAAAAGAGAGTGGTGGCAAACCCTACTTTTTTTTTGTGTGTTCTTACAGAATTTGGTTTTGAATACTTTCCACCGCTCTGAGGTAACTGGGAGAGGTCAACTTACCCAAGCCTAGAATCTCCACTGCTCACAAAGTTTCAGGCTGCCATTGAAATTTGCAGCAAGGATACAAACATGCTAAGGCTCTGTTAGAAGAAACCGAATTCTGTTTCATTATTAATTCAAGTTATATTCTGTTAATGGCAAATTCAAGGCAAAAAAAAGTCTAAACTATTCCAGAACAGAAGCAATTCTAGAGAGAATTGATGCAGTTCAGTGGGATGTCATTAAGCAGAGTTTCTCTCTCTTGAATTTTATTATCTATCTTTTGAATTTATTATTTCTTTTTAATTTAATGCCTACTCTTCTTGTTATTTTCTTGAAGTACCTGTTCAGCTGCAGCAAGTAATGAATTTGCCTCAGGGCCAATTTATCATCTTAATCAAACCCCAACACACATCTGGTTGCTTAAATTTTCCCTTATGACTTTATTACACTAAAAAGAGTCACTCATAATTTGCTCTATAGTTTCTTAGAAGAATGCTATGCATATCATATACAGACAGGATAACAAAGTTCTACAAAGAGCAAAAATAAAACATACATTACTTAACAAAATCAGAAAACAGCACCAAAATTCTTTGAACACATTAAGCAGAGATATATTAGAATATTTAGTTACAACTGGAAAGCTGAAGGAAAAAGAAGCCGAGGCAGACAGAGAATGAAAACGATAGATGGATTAACATCATGGCTAAAAACGGGAGGCAACAACTACAATTCGGAGGGTCAGAGACCACGATGGCAAGGTACCTAAACGAACTATCTATACATAAATATATATAAACAATCTTTTACAGGAGTACATGGAGACTATTCTCGCTGGTTGCATCTCTGGTATGAAGGCACCAAATTTCATGACAACAAAAAACTAGAGGTTTGTTAACTCAGCCTGTGGAATCCCAGGCACCAGACTTCACTATCGAGGACATCTACATGAAGCAGTATTTTCAAAAAGCTGCCTCTATCCTCAAAGACCCCCATCACCCAGGCCGTCCCCTCTTCACTATGCTACTATTGGGAAGAAGGTACCGGAACCTAAAGTCAAGCACTCAGAAGCACTAGGACATCTTTCTCGTTGCCATCAAATTCCTGAATAATCACTGCCTTACTTTTCATGCACTACTTATTTTTTTTATACATTATTGTTGTAAGATGGTTCATAATATGAAAGTTTACACTATGTTGCTGCAGCAAAACACTGAATTTCGAGATTTGTTCATGACAATTCTGATATTAGTCAAGTTTGATTGTACAACTAGGCCAAACAGCGTTCTCTGATCCTCGGTGCAAAACACGCAGGCGCACAACCAGACATAACACAAATGCAAATAATACACATGTAGAACAAGTATTCATATATACAAATAAATATTATTTCATGAATAGGATAGTCTCGGATGGTTTATGGAAGCAGTTCCTTTGGTCGTTCAGCATTCTCACTACCCGTGGGAAGAAGGTTCATCTCAGCCTGGTGGGGCTGGCTCTGATATTCCTGTATCTCTTTCCCGATGGGAGGAGCTGAAAGATACAGTATGCAGGGTAGAAGTCCTCAAAGATTTTGCACGCCCACTTCAGACAACGATCCAGGCAGATCATGTCCTTGGTTTGGGGGAGACTCCACTGATCCTCTCTGCTGCTCTTCTGGTCCTGTGGATTGACCTCCAATCTGTTTCTCTTCATCAACCGTGCCACAGCTGGCCAGGATGCTCTCATGATGGTGGCCCGTAGACTTGCCTGCTTTTGTCTTCTTAGGAAGTGCAGTCACTGTTGTGCCTTCCTGGCAAGTGAGGAGATGTTGTGTATCTACAAGAGATGACAAGTTACATAAACTCCAAGGAATTTTGTGCTCTTCTTGACAGAGTTCCTGATGTGCAGTGGAGGATGGTCATTTCTGGTTTTCCTGAAATCTCCTTCGTCTTGTCCACTTGAGACTCAAGTTGTTACTCCCACACCATATCATCCACCTCTTCTCTGTAGTGCGATTCATCATTGTTGTTGATGAGGCCATCTAATGTTGTGTCACCTGCAAATGATGATTCTGTGGAGCTGGATCCAGTGATGTAGTCGTGGGTCAATAACGTGAATTGGAGTGGGCTGAGCACACAGCCTTGAGGTGTGCAGTGTTTAGCGTAACTATGCTTGATGATTTGCTACTGACCGAGACAAGACTGTGGTCTTTCTGTTAGCTAGTCCAGAATCCAGTTACAGAGAGGGGTGTTGAGTTCCAGCGAGGACAGCTTCTCCACCAGCGATGAACAGCAGCCTGGTGTATGAGACAATGTTCACCAGGTGGGTTAGAACAAAGCAATAGCATCATCTGTGGAAGGGCTTCTTCTATAGTTCAATTCAAATGAAAAATGTATGAGTACAGGAACAATGCTATTCCTATAGACAGGTCCTGCTGATGAGGAGGATGAATCTATTGTCACCAAAGCCTGGAATGCTGTCAATGGTAGAAACTGTTTTTATTGGTAGTTTTGTATGTCACAACCCTCCATTACATGGAGAAACTAGCTCACTTTTAATTAGATAAATTGCTGTAGTTTCCACCTTGGGTTCCATTGACTATTCTAAAACAACCTATATTTCTAAACACTAGACTCCAGATTGATTTCTTGTCCAACAGCAACTCTAAGGCTGAAACTGTATCGTCAACAAGTACAATGTAGATGAAGATGCATTATAAATATTGGTAAAAACATGTATCTATTTGTAACCAAATATATTAAAAAAACACAGAAATTTAAAATGATACGTTGCATCCTGGCTTAACAGGGAAAAAATAAATTATTCCTCAGAATGATTTACGACATTTAATTTAATTTATAACAGAAAAGCAATAGAAGATCTTACCTCGTCTTTGTGCTATCTGCAAATATCCAGTAGAAAGATACTGCTCCAGGTCCTGCTGAAAGGCTTCTTCAAAAAACTTCTGCCGCTCTTTCAATTTCTGCTGCTGTGTATTCTCCATCTCATGCACCTTCTGCGCATGCTCCTCATCCAACTTAACTGGAATAGAAAAATATGATTGGTGTGAGCCATGAGAAAAATAGACATGACAAATTACAGGACTTCACAGAGTGCAACAACTATACGAAATAGGAATTTCTGATCCTCATTTCTAATTATGAAAGCAAACACCTCAGATTTATGCTAGACTCAATTTTGCTGGCTTTTCAAATCATAGTTAACAACCTCATTTTGCAACAGTGGAGCAGCAGGAAATAAGGCCATTCATTTTTTTTGCTTCAGGGCATCAGTGATTCAGTTCAAGTGAAAGGTCCAGCCTGGACACCAGCTCAAGGCCAACCATACTCAGGACAGGTTGGGTTATATATTCTAATAAAAACATTTAGGTTTGGTTTGGTTCTGGTCTGCCCTTTTGAAGTACTTAACTCAGTATTCTACCCAGCTCAGGACGATTTCCTTCTTATAATTGCAGATGACCTCTGATCTTGATCAATGGAGTTATGGGCAGAAAGTGCACAGAAACAGGCTCTTTGGTCTACAGAGTCCCTGCTGACTACCAAGCACACATCTTTATTACATTAACCCTACTCTCCCATCAATTCCCCCTCCTTCTACCACTCAAATGAACACTAGGAGAAATTTACAGCGGCCAATTAGCCTACATACCCGAATAGTTTTGGGATGAGAGGAAACTGAAACACAGTTGGGGAGAGAACATGCAAACTCCACACAGACAGCATCTGATTCAGGATCGAACTTGATTCTCCAGCACGGTGAGGCAGCAATTCAACTAGCTAAATCACTGTGCCAAACTGAGCTCAGTGTTTCATTCTCAAACAGATTAAAAGCATGCCTGAGCTTGTTAATTTTGTAGAAATGGTCAGATCAGGCTGTGCAAATGAAAATTAAATCCTTGTTCTTTGGCCAGGCTTGGATTTGCAGTGGTTAGGTTCTATTCTAGTCGGGTTTTAATTCTGTATCACTGTAACGACTGTAGCAGTAGTTTCACAAGACATGGCTTCAGTGAATTTTGGATTGTGACTGTAACTGGACGCTCTCATGACACTAGTATTTCTTTGTTGATGCTCCACTAAAACAGTTTGTATTAAAATGTAGCAATAGTCAAACTTTGTTGTCTGAAATATGCTCTTATAGAGTGAAAACTTCTTAATTAGACATACTGCAATATGATGGGCCCCTGGGAAGATAACATCATTTTGTTCAATTTACTATTCTCACACAAGGAAAAACCCGTCCTCTAGAGTGTTGCAAAATAGTTTCCATCCTTTTTGCACCAACCATTATGTGGATTCAATTTTCATCTCACTGATCCTGCTTTTAAACCCTTCTATCTTGACTTGTTTCAATTCTGTACAGTTGGTCACAACTGAAAATAATTGGTCAATTCATAATTGTTGTTTCTCCAATAATGTTCACTTGTATTTGATAAACATAAATTAGTAATTTTTTTAAAACTCAGTTTTACTTTTTATACTCATTTATTGATTTCACCACCTGTCATCTCTCGTCAATTTCATTATATCTTTCCAATTCTTTCAGATTACACGACACTTACTTTTGTTAAGACTTGGCTCTTGGCCTTTTCAATAAACAACAATTTGAATTGTACAAAATGCATTAAGGTAGATCACTGGAGTATCAGTGAACAAAAGCAAATATAAGCAGGGAGAAGATATAAAACATCAATTGAGGAAAAGGATGAAAGGTTTAGTAAAGGAATTCCAGATTGATGTGGACAGATGAAGATAAAAATTAGCTGGATTCGATTAAAGTTAGCAAAATACAAGCAATCATCCCATCTCCAAAATCCTTCAACCTGTATTTGGACAACCACATTTGTGCCAATGTTTTCCATAATTGCACCTTTGAATTACCCTAATCTAATTTTCAGCATTGCTGCCCTTAGAGCAAAAAGCAATTGCACCAATCTTCTTAAAAGACAGCAGCATTGGACCCCTCAGGTCACCCAAGCTCAGGCTGAAATCTCACCTTCAATTTTTGTTGAATGTTAATTCCAGGAAACTTGCACTCCAATCTGACCGGACAGTCTAGACATTTAAAATGTGTCTACTGAAGCTGCGTCAAATCATCCTGGCATAAGTACAACAATCCAATTGAAAGCACCATGGAAGGAATTTCATCTTTTGAAAATTTTAAAAAATCAATTTTGTTTCTCTTTTGCACTCTCTTTTCTATAATCTACTGGCCAGTATCCATCTTCCATTCTTTATAAAGTTGAGTCCATCCAAAACTTGCATCAAACCCTGTTCATCTGTGCTTCAGTATCTCCTTGCCTCAGTTTTAAATAATACATTCTTGTTTTCAAATTGCTCCATTATCAGCACTCATCTGGGACCTTATACAGCTGTCCAAGATGAGATCCCTCCCACATAATGAAATGTTCCATCACTGATGGCCTGGGTCCCAAGCTCTGCAATTTCTTTATGTCTCATCCATTCCAATGCTCCCTAAAAGCTATCACTTTAGAAAAAAAATTTGACCATCAATCCCAACCTCTTCTTCAATGTTTGTGCCCATTTTTGAGTAATCTCCTGTTGGAACATTCACCATGTTAAAGGCAAAATTATGTTGATGATGTAAAATTCTCAATAAACTATTATTTTACTTGAAAAATCAAAAGCTAATATGAACAAAACACAAATGGGTTGGAGAAACCCAAAAGATCATGCAGCATTTATAGGAAGTAAAGAGCAGCCAACGTTTTAGGCCTGGGTCTTCATTTCTCCAGCACATTTGTGTATTGTACTTGTCCCCAGCCTTTGAAGTGTTTTTTTTAAACTCTAATATGAACAAGGCTCTTTAATTCTGATCTGCTATTTTATTGGATTGTTACCTCATCTCATTTATCTACTCAGCTTTATTCATAACAGAGGAAAATCAGATAATCAAAAGGACAATAACTTGCCTCTTGCCATACCTTCACTTTCCCAACCTATTCCTTTTGCTTCCCCAAAATCTGCAATATCTTAGTTTGGAATATACTGTATGTAACATCTGAAGAGCGACATCCTCAAAAATCTCATTTCTGTTAACCCAAGGCTATGACTCCTGATTCCACCTCAGGGTCAATCTTCTCAAGTCCTCAATATTTTAATTCTTTCAAACTCCAAACAATAAAGCCCATTTTAATTAATCTCACAACATATTTAAAAAAAATAAAATAAATAAATCGCTCATCCTTTGTAAACTTATCCAACTAGATTTTGAACTCAACATCCAAATGCCTCACTGACCAACAACATTGATTTTCAATTCAAATTTTTTTTTGATCAACAATCATTATTATTGAAATTTCACATGGTAGAAGATGCCTTTAAGGTGGGACTGGGGAAAAGTTTAAAGATGTGTGGGGCAAGTTTTTTTAATGCAAAGATATGCAAGTGTCTGGAATGGGCTGCCGTGAGTTGTGATGGAAGCAGATACAATAGTAGCCTTTAAGAGGGTTCTAGACAGACAAGTGACAAAGAGATATTCAAGAGGCAAAGTTTAATTTAAATTGAGCATTATGTTCGGTGTAGACATGTGACACTGGTGTGTCTTTTGCAGGTTCCCACAATTGGCCATTTAGTAATTTAAGTCTTATGAAACTGAACTGAATCATCTCCTTCTTAATCTGCACACAGTATATACTGGACACCTTCCCTAAAATCCATAAGCAATAAATAGGTAGATTATTGATCCAACACTTACTAGTCTGGATTATATTTGCCCTAGGCTTCCTTTGGACCTTCAGAAACGAAAGTCACGCACGATTCCGGTTTCTGATTTGGATACACAGAACGATGACCAAAATAGCACAAATGTTGAGTCGTAGTCTATAGAAATCTTCAATATCTTGCAGAAGAGCAATCATTGATGCTGGGGGGGGGGGGGGGGGGGGGGGAGATGGCATATTTTGAGTATAAACTTCATTACCATCCATGCTCCCAAAAGTCTCAACCCTTCCCACTTTCAAAACTCTTCTCAAGATCTTTTAGGTTGTACTTTGATTCAGCCACCTATTCTTTTTTCCCCCTCTTGAGGTACATTTTTTAAATTGTGCCATTGAGCATCAGACCAGATTAGATTCGATTCAACTTTATTGTCATTGAGCCAAGTAAAATACAAAGCCAATGAAATACAAATAGCAGCCAACCAGAGTTAAAAAAGTGCTATACAAATAACTAAGTGCAAATTAAAAACAAACACATACAGCAAGCAAACAATTATAAAAGTACTGACAGTACAATGTGAGTGCAGTACCACTCAGCACTGTGATTTAAGGTTCAGCAGGGTCACAGCCTCGGGAAAAAAAGCTCTTCTTGAGTCTGCTGGTTCGAGAGCGAAGGCTCCTGTAGTGCCTACCAGATGGAAGAAGAGTAAAAAGTCCATAGTTAGGATGAGATGCATCCTTGATGATGCTCTTCGCCCAATCAGCATTCCTCATAGATGTTTTTCATAGTGGGCAATTGAATGCCAATAATCCGCTGGGCAATTTTCACCATCCACTGAAGTGCTTTACAGTCCAATACGAGACAATTGCTATACCAAATTGAGATGCCATAGGTAAGAATGATCTCAATGGCACAGTGGTAAAAATCCATCATTAGCCTGGTACAGAAGTTGTGCCTTTTTGATCAGGATCGAGGAGTTCAGGGACCAGATGAGATCATCAGAAATGTGGACACCAAGGAATTTAAAGCTTGATACACGTTCCACCACAACTCCATTGATGTAAATTGGGGAATGAGTGTAGCTTCCAGCATGCCTGAAGTCTACAATGATCTCCTTGTTGTCGGCACACCATGTAGCCAAGTGCTGGATCTCGTCCTCTCATCATCTCCATTGATCAGGTCACCTACCGTGGTGTCATCTGTGAACTTGATTATGGAATTAGAACCATGTACAGGAATGCAGTCATAGGTGAAAAGGGAATACAGGAGAGGGCTCAGCACACAGCCCTGGGGCATGACGGTGCTCAAGATGAGAATGGAGGGAATCATACTATTGAATGCTGAACTAAATTCAATGAACAGCATTTTGACATAAGAGTTGGAGCTGTCCAAGTAGGTCAAGGCAGAGTGGTGCTGAGGAAATAGCATCCTCAGTTGACCAGTTGATATGATAGACAAATTGATGAGAGTCCAGAGTGATGGGAAAACAGGACTTCAAGTGTGATATAACCAGTCTCTCAAAGCTCTTTGCAATGATGGGGGTGAGTGAAACTGGACGGAAGTCATTCAGAATTGTGGCGGTTGGATGCTTCGACACTGGCACAATGGTAGGAATCTTGAAGCTGATGGAAACAAATGCCTGGGCCAGGGACAAATTGAAAATGTCCATGAAAACCATGTCAACTGTTCTGCACAGACTCTAAGCACATGACCAGGTATACCATCCGGACCAGCTGCCTTCCATACATTCATCCTACTCAGGGTGGTCCAAACACCAGAGATAGAAATTAAGAAAGGCAGTTCATCAGGTGGAAGATCCATTTTGAAGGTGACCTCCATATAACCACTTACAGCACAGAACAGGCCAGTTCGGCCCTACTAATCCATGCCGTAACAAATCCCCACCCTCCTAGTCCCACTGACCAGCACCCAGTCCATACCCCTCCAGTCCTCTCCTATCCATGTAACTATCCAGTCTTTCCTTAAATGTAACCAATGATCCCGCCTCGACCACGTCTGTCGGAAGCTCATTCCACATCCCTACCCCTCCTTGTTCTCTCGATCAAAATGAGCATAAAATTAATTAAGTTCCTCAGAAAGGGGGCACAGCTGGAAGGGGGCACAGTACTAGATGGTTTATAGTCTGTAATGATCTGTATGCCAATGCCACAGGTGCCGGGGGTCCAAGGAGTTTAAATGCTCTTTGATCTTTTTTAAAAAAAGATATGAAGCCTCAACAGCATTATTTTGTAACCACATTAATGAATATCATTACATTGTCATTATAGATGGTTTCATCTATTTGACAACATCTATAATAGGAGCTAATTAAAGGATATACCATAATTTTGCATTTAAAGTTATATTATTGATATGCATATTGTATGTGCAATTAAAGAAAATTGCAAACTGGAAATTAATTGATCAACAGGTTTAAAAAACTAACTTCTGATACTCCAATTTGCATTTAACAAATGACTGTTCTTTAACAAATGCTGCAATTTCAGAAAGAAAAAAATGTGCTATCTTACACATATTGTTGCTAATAACCTGCTTGGATGATATTAAATGTGGATTCTTTCCCTTTTGCTCATTTGCTTTTTTACTCCTCTACTTTTTGATGTTAATTAAAATTATTTCTAAATATTAAAGAGCTTTAAAAGCAAAGCCTGCAGTCCACTGAAACTCTTCAGTTCCAACCTCCATTGAAGCTATAAGCACACCATCATATTGAAGGTCACAATGGTCACAGCTGGCCTCAATCTGTTCAGACTTCATTCCTATACTTAATATACACCTTCAGCTCAAGAACTGCAGATTCCCTGTTGCCACACACTTTAATTCTCTATTTAAGACAATGTGCTTGTACTGAACAGCATATTGCTTCATTGAATGTACTTTAACTAACATCAATAAGAAAACCTTCAAAATGAGTCTAGCTATCTATAATTCTATCTAGGTTGTATGATCTGTAATTAATATACAGAGGCAGTATTTTGCTTATTCAGCTAGGCTTAGTTAAGATATTACAGGCTCCAAGTGAAGCGTCAACCAGCTGAGAAGTTTACATATGGAGCATACTTCTCAATGTTTCCTTAATTTCAACTGACAGTCTGAAGCTAAAACCTTTCACCTGACATTGATATTGGAATCTTAACAACTTTGGTTCTGAAACTAAAACTGTAAACATCAAAAATAGGGCCACAGATCCAAAACAATGATAATTTCTCTTTCCAGAGTTGCTGCCTGATCTGCTGAGTTATTCTTTCCTTTTCAGTTTTTGGCTCAGATTTCCAGCAACTGCATTTTTATTTTTATTTTGGCTGTGAACACGTCTTAAGCAGAAGAAATAACACAACAGACTCAAGAGGCTATATTTGGGAGATATGAACACTTTGTCCTGACTTTCTGCATCAATATACAGTACAACTCCGATTATCTGAAATGGTTAGAACCGGGTCCACTTTGGATAAGCAGTTTTTTTTTGTTTTTTTTCGGAGAACCGGTCATTTTTAAAAAACAGCCTAGAAGCAACAGCAAATCACTTGTAACAGTGTTTAAACAACAGCAAAGTAAGGCTTTTTAAGCATTAAAATAATGTTTAATTATCACCCAAAAAAATGCTGGCTAACAATCACCGACACCTTCCCAGTGAGGCCCTGCTCATGCTGGGGGCCCAAGGGTCCTGATCCTGCCAGGTAGTTTGAGGTCCGCTGCTGCCAGTGCCGGGAGCCCAACATCCCTGGTCAGTTCAGCTCCAAAACATTTTTAGATAACTGAGGATTTCTGAGAATCCAATTTCGGATAATCGGAGTTGTACTGTAATACATCTTGTGTAGGTTCAGAAAAACGGTTCCATTCTAATATAGAACAATATAGGTTCTTCAGCCCTCAATGTTATGCTGGTCTATATATTCCTTCCAAAAAAATGTACTACCCCATAACCCTCTATTTTTCTTTCATCCATGTGTCTAAGAGTCTCTTAAGTGCCTCCAATGTTTCAGCCTCTACCACCATCCTCAGCAAGGCATTCCAGGCACCCACAACTCTGTGTGAAAAAAAAACTTATCCCTGAAATGTCTCCCCTAACCTTCCCTCCCTTCACTTTGCCTCTGGTGTTTGCTGATCCTGCCCTGGGAAACAGATGCTGGCTGTCCATTCTATCTATACCTCTCATAATCTTCTAGACCTCTATCTAGTCACCTCTCATCCTTCTATGCTCCAAAGAGAAAAGTCCCAGCTCTGCTAACATTGCCTCATAAGGCTCGTTTCCCAATCCAGCCAACATCCTGGTAAATCTCTGCACCCTCTCCATAGCTTCCACATCCTTCCTATAATGAGGTGACCAGAAGTGAACATAACATTCTAAGTGTGGTCTTACCATAGATTTGTAGAGTTGCCACATGACCTCTCTAATGAACTCAATCCCCCTTTTAATGAAGCCCAGCATCCTCTAGGCCTTCTTAACTATCCTATTAACCTGTGCAGCGACCTTGAGGGATGTATTAACATTTGTGTCATCTGAAAACTTACTGACCCATCTTTTCACCTCTTGATCCAGGTCATTTATAAAAATCACTAAGAGCGGGGGACCCAAAACAGATCCTTGTGGCACTCCACAAGTCACCAACCTCCAGAGAGAATATATTCCTTCCACTACTATTCTCAGCTTTCTTCCAACGAGCCAGTTTTTAATCCACACAGCCAAGGTTCCACAGATCCCATGCCTCATGACTTTCTGGGCAAGTCTCTCATAGGGGACCTTGTCAAATGCCTTGCTAAAATCCACGTAGACCACATCATTCTCTACCCTCATCAATTTCTTTTGTTACCTCCTCAAAAAACTCAAATAGACTCATGAGGCACAGCCTTCCCTTCACAAAGTCATGCTGACTACCCTTGAATAGACCGTACTTCTCCAAATGCTCAGAGAATCCTCTTCAATAGACAATACACCTTGATGTTAAGATTCACCGCTCTATAATTCCAAGGATTCTCACTATTACATTTTTTGCCATTCTACAATCCTCTAGCACCTCCTCTCTGGCAAAGAGGATTCAAAGATCATAGCCACTGCCCCAGCTATCTCTTCTCTCACTTCCCACAACAGCCTGATGTATGTAGCATCTGGCCCCAGGGATTTATCAATCTTGATGTTTTTAAGAAGATCCAACATTTCCTCTTCCTTAATCACCACATTGTTCAGAACACATGCCTGTTCAATTTTGAACTCACTGTGATCAAAGTCCTTTTCTCTTGTGAATACAGATGCAAAGTATTCATTTAGGACCTCTCCAACCTCCTCTGCCTCCAGGCACATGTTGCCTCCTTTATCCTTTAGCAGCCCCACCTTTATTCTCATAATCCTATGTTCTTCACTTATGCACAGAATGCCTTGGGGTTCTTCTTAATTCTACATGTCAAGGCCTTTTCATGCCCCTTTTGAGCTCTTCAAAGTCCTTTCTTGAGCTCCATCCTGGCTACCATATACTTCTCATGAGCCCCTCCTGTTTCCTGCTTCCTTCTTCCTCTTGACTTGTTTCCTGACCTGTTTTGTCAGCCAGAGTTCCCTTATCCTTCCATCTTTTCCTTGTCCCAGTGGGATAAACCTATCTTGATCCCTGCAGAAATGGTCCCTAAACTTCCTCTACATTACTTCTGTGATTTCACCCTTAAACATCCTGCCTCATCCCTTCATAATTACCCCTTCCCCAGTTAAGTACTTTCTCAATTTGGCAGATTTTAATCCTTTTCCTAGCTACGTTGAAGCTAAGGGAGTGATAGACATTCTCACCAAAATGCTCCCCCATCGAGAGGTCCACCATCTGACCAGGTTCATTACCCAGAATCAGATCCAGTATGGCCTCTCCTCTTGTCAGCCGGTCCACATACTGTGTCAGGAATCCTCTTGTACACACCTAAAAATTCAGCCCCATCTATCCCTCATGCAGTCAGCAGGTCCCAGTAAATATTAGGGAAGTTATGGGCACATAACTAAAACCCTGTATTTCCCGCGCCATTCAAAAATCTGCTTATCTGCTCCTCGGTATCTTTAGGGCCTATAGACTACTCCCAGCACAGTGATAGGTCCCTTCCTATTTCTGACTTCCATCCACACCGACTTGAGGACATTCCCTCTGCAGCATCCTTTTTTTTATAACCATGATACCATCCCTAACCAGTAATACTACTCTCCCCTCCTTTCTACCTCCCATCCTATTCATTTTAAAAAACCTAAATCCCTGTACCTGCATTAGCCAATCTTGCCCTTCCTCCAGCCAAGTTTCAGTAATGGCCATAACATAGGGTTGCTGTGTGTAAATTGCCTGCTCACTTCCTACTTCACAGTAGTGAATACACTTCTGAAAGAACCACTGTCTGGGAAGTGTTTTGCAGCATCCTGAGGTTATGTTTAATTTGTCAGTGCATGGAAGAAAATGTGGCTGATGAATCAAAATTCTTCCTGCTCTATACATTTGATTGAAGTAACAAAAGTATGTTCACCTGGGTAAAGGATTTAGACATCTGTCGTCAGTTTATAATAAATAAAATGATTCAACTGGCAACTGACCTCAACCTCCTAACTAATCTGTCACCAATGAATTTTGCTACCACACACAGATAACACACAAGACTCCACACAGGCATTTTTCATCATCTTTCCTGCCACAATAACTGTGCTAAGTTGGTTACATTAAGAAGAGATGTAACAAACGTTTTCACAAAACGTTTGATCCATCAGATTATTGATTTCCACAAAATATGCAAAACCATTACATGGCTTCAATTTCCTTACTGACCTTGGTCTATGATAAGTGTAGAGTACATCAGCAGTGCTACACACACATGAAAAAATGCTACCATGTTAGTAATACAATACAGGACTGAGGAAGCTAAAGAGCTTTAATGCTGTATCCAAATCTGTTGGATATACTAGAGCAAGCTGTCAAAATTCTTCTGGCAGAAACTCAAACCACAACCTCTATCTTGCCTAGTAACATTGAAACACCAATCCATTTTAAGTTTACTTCCAATCAGGATGATTGGAACACATCCCTGTTCCTTGATTATTGTTCCACCAACTTCCTGAAGCTCCCTGCCACATGAATTAAGACACCCACTGACTAGCAACTTTGTAATGACAACCAGGGAGGAGTACCAGCAATGCTCACATAGAGGAAATGTTTATATCAAATTACCACATCTTGATTCACATAAGAGAATGAAGATGCAGGAATTTGAAGCTCAAAGCAAGAGTTTGTGGGGGGGGGGGAATGAAAAAAAGGAAAGAATTTCTCACATAATGCTGCTCAACCTGCTGAGTTCCTCCCACAGATTGTGTTTCGTTTACCATATCTTGATTATGAGGATATTTGTTAAATAATTGTTGTAAGCATTTTGAAAGATACTTGATATTGCTAATCTATACATGATGATGTAACCTAAATGCTTCTTTGAACCACAAAAAAATCGATTACAATAACTCATTTTATGCAATTCTAGCAAGATTCTAGACTGACTGATAAAGTTTTATGACATACAAGCAATGATGACAACATGCTTAAAATTTGGACTACAAAGGAAAACACTGATAAAAACAGAATCCCTTCAACAATTCATTGCCTTAAAGTAGCACTGAGGTGCAATACCAGGTGCAAAAAGAATGTGCTATTGGCAAAGTATGTTGGCTTTTGTTGATTGCTCCTTTGTACTAGAGCACTTCAATATAATTAAGTCTGACCAATCGTGAAAAAACTGAATATTAGCTGAAAACAATGATCATTTGCACCATTCAAGCAGAATGAACAAGAATATATTCACCTATTAATTACACATCCATTTTCTGTCAATTGAAAACTTCAAAATCTGCAAACATTGGCTGAGCTTTTGCTGGAAACTTTCATAAAGATCACAGTTCATCCAGATATTCCAGCATTAAAATAAAGCTAAAACTAGTTGCATGCTATTTATACATGCCAAGTCTACATAATTTTCTTTGGCTTTGCCCTATTATAAAGGTAATACAAGCACAATTATTAGGTTGTACATTGTCAGCAAATTATTTCCAGTTGAGAGAAACATACAAATAAAGCTCGTGTAACTACTTAAGAGTTTACAAAGATTTTCTCCAAACATTTTTTGGATGACAGGATGCTTCTTCTGAAAGTATAATTGATCTGGTAATGTGAACATACTGAGACTACAAAAGTAAAATTTGATAATATTGCTGACTATTTGAAATATTAGATCTGGACAATACAGCTCGATGACTGAAAAAGGAGAGAGAACTATTTATGCAGTTCTTTAAATATCCTCAAGACCATTCGAGCAAATTTCAATAACAAGGATAATGAGTTTATTGGCACACACATTGTACAAAAGCACCAATGTTTTTAATTACTGTAGATGAACAAACAGATACTAGTAAACTAATTGAATTAAATTAAAAGAGACAATAAATGTACAAGATAGAAAGATAATAATTATTCACAATAATCCTGGTGCAAAAAAATGACTTGCAATTCTGGAGGCAGACAGTCCTGTTGTGCTGTTGAAGTAGTCCGAGATTAAGTGTAACAAGGGGAGGTTCCCTTGTTATACAAGTACAAGAATAATCATGGGCGGCACGGTTGACGTAGCGATTAATGCAAAGCCTTTACAGCACCAGCGATTAGGCCTGGACGTGGGTTTGAATCCCACGCTGTCTGTAAGGAGTTTATATGTTCTCCCTGTGTCTGCATGGGTTTCCTCCCACCCTTCAAATATGTACTGGGGAGTAAGTTAATGGGTTGTAAATTGGGCAGCATGAACTTGTAGGGCCGAATTGGCCTATTACCATGCTGTATATCTATTTTTTTTAAAAATTAAAAATGTAATAGTCACCGTCATTTTAAAGGCAACAATGTCAGCAAATTAGAAAAAAAATATCATTAGTTGTTTAGCTGAAACTGATCGAGAAATATTGGTTAATCATATAATTCCTGACAATAACTGCTCTTCTTTGGAAGAAAACTGTAATGTTTAGGTCACTTCAAATAGGCAGTTTGCTGCTAAATTTAACTACTTACTTGAAAGCCGACACCTCTGACAATGCAATATTCACTTTTGAAGGTCAGTTTAGATCATATGCCACTTGAAAAGTAAGGATGCAAATATTAAGCCAAGCTTAGACTTTTCAGATCTAGGTCAATAACTGGAGATATATTGTCTAATATTAATCCCCAGGAGCTTGGTTTTAAAAAAACTAGCCAAATCGCATAAAACAGAGAATTGTTCATTACACATATTTCATACAAGCTATTTTTACAACTTTTTTTTAAATGTAGATTCAATGAACAAGTTAAATATTGCTGATTTACACAATGTACGTTTGTTTGAAATGTGAAGAATACAAGTTATTAACAGAATTTATCATACCTGAGGTGTTTGATAACCAACTGGACATATTTTAATTGCAGCTTAAATGACACTAAATCAGGGTTCTCAACCTTTTTCTTTCTACTCACATACCACCTTAAGTATTCCCTATGCCATAGGTGCTCCGTGGTTAGTAAGGGATTGCTTAAGGTGGTATGTGGGTGGAAAGAAAAAGTTTGAAAACCACTTTTTAAAAAAAATCGTACCTAATGACTAGTTACGTGCACAATTTCATCTTCTTCTTTGGCTTGGCTTCACGGACGAAGATTTATGGAGGGGTATGTCCACGTCTGCTGCAGGCTCATTGGTGACTGACAAGTCCGATGCGGAGACAGGCAGGCACGGTTGCAGCGGTTGCAAGGGAAAATTGGTTGGTTGGGGTTGGGTTTTTCCTCCTACGTCTTTTGTCAGTGAGGTGGGCTCTGCGGTCTTCTTCAAAGGAGGTTGCTGCCCGCCGAACTGTGAGACGCCAAGATGCATGGTTGGAGGCGATATCAGCCCACTGGCGGTGGTCAATGTAGCAGGCACCAAGAGATTTCATAACACCAAGGGAAATGGGCCAATGACAATTTTTCTCAAGCAAAATATTTCAGTAACAATTGTTTCGAAAGCAGTGATTCTCAACCTTCCTTTCCCACTCACATACCACCTTAAGCAAACCCTTACTAATCAGAGCACCGATGGCATAGGGAATAAAGTGGTGTGTGAGTGGAAAAAGGTTGAGAACCACTGCAGATGACAAAGGAGTTTTAAATATAGGTTCATCTATTCTTGAAGGCATCTTCCTCCTGACTATTTCAGCATCAATCAGCTGATAACTGTTGCAGAATCTATGTCTGTATGGCAAGTATAGCGGTTTCTACAAAATTTTCAATTTTAAGATACAAGTTCATTTAATTGAAAATACTAATCATCCTTCAATTCAATCCACAAGTCGATTTTCAAAACATTCACTACATTAAACCTCAATACAAGTATTCAGTACAAATGTTAACCCAAATAGCTATGAAATGAATTGTTCCTAAACCTACTGGGTTCAATATTCAGTCCTCAAGTGAGGCAATAGTTTGCACAATGAATCCTGAAAGAAATTACAATTCTTGGTTTACAGCAATACTCTGATAACAACCAAGTGAAATAATGAGGCTAGAAACACAATCAGCTCATCAGCAGCCAGGATTATTACTTCTACACATGAAGCTCAGTATTTTCATTTTGTAGACAACATTATAATTAAATCAGAAAAATATCCAGTTAGAGAGCAGTCAATCATTTCTAAACAAAGTCTGTCCTTTGGATGAAAAATGTCATGTTTGTGTCCTTTCAAATGGTATTCCCTGCACAATTCCCTGTACACTCACGACTGTGAAACCAAGTTCGACTCCAACAAAATCTATAAATTTGCCGATGACACCAAAGTTGTTGGCTGAATAACGGGGAATAATGAGTCAGAATGCAGGATAGAGATTGTGAATCTGCTTAGGTGGTGCCAGAAAAACAATTTTTTTTTTACTTAGAAGTCCCACAATATTGACATAAAGAAGACCTGTCATTAGGTCGGTTTTGGTCATTTACTCTGAACCAAACAAAGCCATCATAATTCTGGGTCAGTGTGCCATTTTACACACCAAGCCAGCATTTCGGGAACAAGAGAGGCAGGTCGTGTAACACAACAGCATTGGTGTCTAGTGTGATGTATATTTCCTCCAATCAGCCACTTCAGTGGCTTGCTGAAGAAACTTGCCCAATCATGGGTTTTCCAAATGATAACCTCTTCTTCCAGGTCACCACAGAGTTCCTCTTGTTTACCTTATTTCAGGAGAAACACTCTCCACCCATTTCCTCTTGTAAGCACAACAACAGGCTGAACTCAGAACCCATCTTCAAAATTGGGTTTTCAACAAGCCTACCAGCTTGCAGCCTCAAAAAGCCACTGCAGAACTGAAGAACTCAGTTCTCTCTCTCTCTCTCCCTCTCTAAGAGAAATCCTGTCTGTTTTACCTCTCTCTGCTTGTAAAACCAGAACTCCTTGCAGGGCTCCAAACCCAATCTTTGAAAGATCTTTACCAGCACTTGAGCCCCAGATTCTTCCATTTGCACCTGTTTTTTGAAATTCCTTCTAAAAGCAATTTCATTGTCTTTGCAAAGACACCCAGAGCCTGACTTGAGCAAAGCTCTGGCATTTTAAACGAGATGTGTTTTGTAAGTATCTGTTTGTGAACTGACCAACACTAAACCCCCATGATCTTCTTCTTATTAAGACATATTTATAATACCCGTAACACATGCAAAGTTAGGATGATAATGGCGAGTAACGCCAACAGTAATCATCGTCGCTGTGTGGCTCACTAGTATCACTGCTATCTATCATTGGGGGCTGGTGGCAGACTGTCGGGAGACTCTCCCAGCAGCCCGCTGTCCGTCCCCGCACTGGTCATTGTTGTGTTGAGAAAGTGTCATGTTCGAGAGAGAAGAGTCTGGACACAAGGATTTGCAATCAAGCGTTACTTTTATTAACAAACAATAATTAATGGGACGTTTGTAGGGGGAATAAAAAACACGCGTGCACAAGAGTGTGGGAAAATCTACTGCAAGTATTGATCTATAGCAATGGATTTCAAAATTTTTCTTTACACTCACATACTAGTGTGGGGACTGGTCTTTTATCACAACATTAGCCTGACATTAGTCTCCTCTCTTTAATATCTGAAGGTCTGTCAGCAAATGTCTTGAATACATTCAGTGACTGAGCATTCACACTCTATGAAATGGTGAGTCTAGTATAGGACACGTCACTATTTCACCACCAACCCTCTTCATGAATGGCCCACAGCAACAATTACATTTTTCAGCTGGTGATCTCAATTACTATGAAGCTTCCATGATTGTTACACCAAATGGAAGAGGCAAAGAATGACAAGTGGGCTTCAGAGTATTGAAACTGAGGACAAACCCACAGATCACAAAGTGACTACAGACACTTGGGAACAGCTGGTGGTGAGCTGTGGTGGGTTTCAGACTGTTCAAACCCACAGCTTGCGTACAGCACAAGGTGACTAGAGAGACCTGGGAACAGCTGAGCGGAGATGATGGGATCAGTGTGGGGGCTGGTGGTGGGCTGTTAGTACATTCTCCCAGTGGGCCGACGTCAGTCCCCACACTGGTCCCACTGCCCGGCTCCTCCCCCCCCACCCCCCAACTGGAAGAGAGGAAGACAGTGGACCACTGGGAGAGAGCAGGGCAGCGGGGCATCAGGACAGCAGTATAATTATTAAAAAGATTTTTCCTGTTGTCCTATTTGCATGTTTTGTCCAAGTTTTAAATGCTTATCCATAAATACATTAAAAAATACTGTACACATACACATCCTTTCTCATCATTGTCTCAGGCTGCCGGATCGGCCCTTTGACAGATGTCGATTCAGCGCTGTTACTATATCTGCTGCTGCCTTAAAGCAGAGACTGATATGACCTGCCCATTCCATGTTCATACTTTTTACACAGAAGGC
The DNA here is from genome assembly GCF_036971445.1 of Narcine bancroftii. Lineage (NCBI taxonomy): Eukaryota > Metazoa > Chordata > Chondrichthyes > Torpediniformes > Narcinidae > Narcine > Narcine bancroftii. Next base: position 378,310,289 of record NC_091469.1, on the reverse strand, counting down.
ATGGCGCAATAGAGGCACAATATTTCCGGATTGAAGTGGCTGTATGAAAGAGGCCAAGAAGCTTATAGAAGATTTTAGGAAGGGAGACCAAGAGACAATGCACCTGACTGCTTTGATGGGATGAACATGGAGAGGGTTAGGACCTTCGAGTTTTTATATATCAAGAAGACTACTTCTAGAGCCAGCAGACTGAGGCAATCACAAAGAAGCTACACCAACACCCTCTACTTCCTAAAAAGTCGAAGCGATTTGGCTGTTGTCAAAAACATAATAAAACCAACACGTGTGTTGTGGAATGTTGCAACACAGCCTAGTTTGATAAATCTAGTGCCCAGGAATGCAGAAGGCTTCAGAAGGTTCATCACAGGTTTATGTGAGGGTGTATTTAAGGCAGAGATTGATAGATTCTTGATGAGCCAGTGCATCAAAGTTTATGGCAAGGCCATGGGGCTGAATTGGAAAATGGCTCAGCTCATGATTAAATGGCAGGGCAAACTTTGAGTTGAAATAGCCTATTTCTGCTCCTATGTCTTATGAAGGCAAACAACATTATAAAGGGCCCTATCAACCTTGTCACACCTCTTCTCACTGTGACCTTCTGCCTGAAGACCACTGATTCTAAATTCAAGTGTAGCTTTTTCCCCCCAACAGCTATCAGGATCTTGAACCTTCCCTTACTACCTTAATCATAAACTACTTCAGCACCACAAAAAGCCTTGTATGTACACTTGAAACATTACTTTTAATTCTGACTGTAACTATGAATATTTGTAATCTATATTTTATAATTATTGTTCTTTTAAAAAAATAAAGCATCAAACTACCATACGCAAAGTACCTGTTTGACTGTACCAAGTAAGAAACTCATTGCACATGTTCAAATCTATTTATCTGTATGACATTAAACTCCTTATCCCTATCATTTTCTCAGATCCACAAGGAATTGGGGTTAAAACCATAATCTTATTTATAATTCCCAATACAGAGTTTAAACTCATTATCCAGAGCAAGATGTCAATGCACAATCTATCAGCGAAAGGCTAATGCTCTGTACTATGAGATGCTTGAAGAACTGCCTGGGACAGGCAGCATCCATTATGTAGAAATGGTCAATTAAAGTTTTGAGTTGGGACCCTTCTCCAAGTAGGAAGGGGTAATACCAATTATATCAAGGGCAAAAGAAGTGATAGGTTATTGCACAGGAAGTGGAAGCAATGGAGAGTTACCCAAAATTACAATCAACATTCATGCCTTTAAGTATTATTCCTCAAGCTTATGTTTGGCCTCACTCACTCTGTCCATAGATGAGACCAAAGACAGACAATTCTATGTGGAAATGGTGAAGGGGATAGAAAAGCTTGGCTAATGAGAGTTCAACCTTAGACACACAGGTGGAGATGCTTGGCAAAGCAGTCACCTCATCTCTGTGTTTGCTCTCATTGATGTAGAAGAGGCCATATAGAGTACACTGACTGAAATAAATTTGGTTGGATGATATCTGCATAAACCTCTGACTAACCTGGAAGGTTTGTGGCCATGAATGAAGGAAGAGATGTGGGGACAAGTTTTGCACTTCCTGCAATTATAGCTGAAATTGCCTAATTGGGTGGAAAGGGAAGAACATACCAGAAAGTCTCGAAGAGACTGGTCCCTGAGAAAATTGGATCCTTAGGCACTTCCTGTTGTAATTTTCCTGGCACTGGGGAAGAAGTCTGCGATTTTTGGAGACCAGTCATCTCAACTCAAGACACATTCCTCCAGGCAATGTCTCACAACCAACATATTTTGGGGTTGCTTCTGAGCTCATTTTCTTATGACCAGAAGTATGGACAACAACCAGGCCGCAACATTATAGCATTCATGAACCAACCATCTCCAAGAAGATGTCTAACCATTTTTCCATAAGATAAATACATTACAATGGTCACATCCACTATTATTTATAGCCGAATAATTACAAGTGAATACGAATAAAATTGACCACATTAAATCTGCAGCGAAAGCCCAGATCAGAGGGAAGGTATCCTGCTGCCAATTATTCATCTCCCGACAACCCAAAGTTTTTTCATCATCTGCAATCCATGAGTATGATAGAATATTCTCCACCTGCCTGGATTACTGAAGTTTCAACATCACTCAAGAAACTCAATCCAATCCAGAAAAAATAAATCCTTCTGTCACTTTAAATATTCACTCCCTCTACCATCAATCCAACAGACCGCAATGTGGACAATTTACAAAATTCACTGGAATAACAGACCATTCAAATTTGAATTTCTAGAACTTGCAAGGAAACTAGATGCTTGGAAACACTGATATTCCCCCACAATCTCTTCCAAATCAAACCAATCTAATTTGTAAGCATAATCCCGCCTCTTCATTATCACTAGGCCCTTTCAAACTGTTGTTTAAAATGGGGTTAACAATATGCAATATGCACGATTAGTGCCCCAGTTACACAGCAATTTGAAAGGGTCCAACCGGGTCAACCCCATCAGAAACCAACTGGGTTCCTGACCTACCTCAGAAGTAGTCAGGGAATCCAGTTAAACTTACCTAGGTCTCATTCATGGCTGATTTGAAAGGAAAATAGTCAACCCACTGATTCCAGTGATGCCAGCACTTGCTGTGAGTATGTGAAATTTCCTTGCAGAGGGGGATGAGGGGTGGGGGGGTGGGATCCCCCTTAAATTGCCGGGCTGCCAATTTAATGGGTAGATTCCCTAGTGATTTGAAAGGTGCTTCCACCTTTGCCCCAGTAATTGTACCAGGTCCCAGGAGGGCTACCCAGTGCTGCAATTTGAAAGGGGCTAATGAGTTAAATCCTGGAACAGCTGGACAAAAGAAATGCCGGCCTACCACACTGCAGTCTCAGGCCTGCAACTTGAGGTCATCTCCACTGGCCCAACAGGCAGCAAGCTCCTCTGTGACATGTCCACTGGCCAACCCTGACCCATTGTTCGAGCCATTTGGAAGCGTCCATTTCGATGCACTACATGGTTTGGCCCACCCTTCCATTTGGGCAACTATCCAATTGGTGGCAAATAGATTTGCTTGCCATGGCCAATGCCTTCAACCCTTCCAGCCGACCCACAGGAGGTTTGAGCAGGTTCATCTGGACATAGTCGGTCTGCCGCCGGTCTCCTGGGGGGGAAGGTACCTGTTTACCATGGTTGACAGGTTCACCAGGAGGCCAGAAACCATACCGTTCACTGACTTGTCCATGGAGTCCTGTGTCAGAGCCTTCATTGCAAGCTGGGTTGCACGCTTCGGCCTGCCTCCCAACATCACCTAAGACAGGGGGTCGTAGTTCACGTTCAGCCTATGGTCGGCACTGGCACAGCTACTTGGGACCAAGATGCACCACACCACAGCCTTCCATCTGCAGTCCAACGGCCTGGACGTGTGTTTCCACCAGCACCTGAAGTTGGGCCTGATCGCGTGCCTCCATGGCCCAAATTGAGTGGATGAGCTTCTTAGAATCCGCATGACTCCCAAAGAAAACTTAGCTATGTCTTCAGCAGAGTTGGCACATGGTGCCCCACTGCGGTTCCAAGCAAATTTGTGCCAGCGGCCCGTGGCACAGCGGACACAACCACGGCTATGCTCACAAGACTCCGAGAGAAGGTAGGAACACGAGCTCCTGTCCCAATCTTGTGTCACGGCCCAACACCTTCTTTTGTCCCCAAGGACCTCCAGGACTGTGACTACATCTTCGTCCGCAGGGGCATGCACCAGTCTCCACTCCAGTGGCCACATGAAGGCCCGTACAAGGTGGTGCATCAGGACGGAACCATGTGTGTCCTCGATGTGAGTGACCATGAGGAGACTTTCACCACTGACTGACTCAATCTGGTGCACCTTGACCCTGTGACTGTGCCACCCCCATGCCAACAAAGTCAGCCACCCAAATGGACTAAAGAGGTGTTGGCCATGGACTCCACACCTCATAATGCCAGTTCTGGACGTGGGGGGTGTCATGTGATGGCTCACCCGTGCAACAGGCAAACCAGTTCATCAAGTCGCGGGCAAGTCTGTGGTAGATTTGACTGTGAGAGCTCTGGGTGCAGGGTAAGTCCTCAGCCTGGCGGCTGACATCATAAAAGTCCCAGGAGTCACAAGTGACATTGGGCTCTGTGGGATTTAAGTGCACAAAAGAGTTCTATTAAAGTCAGTTGGTTCAACTCACTTTCGACTCTGCATGGTCTTTTGCTCGCTGCGTGCTTAATTTGATGTGGGGCAATTTTTTCATTCAGAGGGTAGTCTGTATCTGGAATGAGCTGCCAGAGGAAACTTGAAGCAGTTACAATTTTGACATTCAAAAGCCCTCTGAAAGATTTATGGATAGAAAGGGTTTAGAAGGATATGGTCCAAATTCAGGGAAGTGGAACTAGCCCAGAATGCCAACTTGGTGAATACGAACAAGTGAGCCGAAGGGCCTGTCCTGTGCATTTGACTATCTTTACACACAATGTATGGTGCAGCTTATCAGAAAATGGCAATTATTTCTGATGAGATGATATCTCACACAAATAGGCCAGAAGTAATTGCTAATTCTGATCTAATTTCAGTCATCACACAGAAGGCCTGAATGATCAACATAATTATATTTATTATTTTTGCAATTTTATCAAATGACTAACAGGTAATTGGAAACGTTAAACTGAAAGGACCTTTTTAAACTACCACGTATTCTTGTGAAAAACTTGATCTCATGTAAAAGTTGATTCCCTATTTTTTGTCAAAAAATCTGGAAAAGCCAACCCTAGTTCTTCCTAGATAACAGGTGGAGAATTTGGCATGAAAATTTAAAATACACCAGGGTGAGGTAGGATCACAACCTTTTTTTTTGCAGCTCAGCTGACCTCTGTTCGCATACAGCACTCGTGAATACATACAGTTGAGGATTTAAATTTTCATTGTCATTTTGTGTAAAAATGCCCTCCAGAAAAAAAATATATCAGCAGCATTTAAGCTAAAAGTTACTGAAATTGCTAAGACAAATAACTGTAGCAGCAAGAGAAATGTGTGCATTAGAGAGAGACTGAAGAAAGATATTAAACCAGACAATGCCAAAAAGAAAGTGTGCTAATAGAGGCAAACATAGTACATGGCCACAATTCGAAAAAAATTGCTGAGTGGATGCAATAGTTCATGAGGTATGACTTAGTATTTTGGCAGAGGACTACGATTTTACAGAAGTTGCCCATTGACCTGGATAATTTAAGGGGGAAGCTACTGGAGTTGTTCAAGTGAACCGGCGTGGACTTGAAGGGCCGACATGGTCTGTTTCCACGCCGTAAACAGTTATATGGTTATATGGTTAATATACTAGTTTGTAATCAGAGATCAGCTGAAGGAAGGCAACAAATTATTATGCATTAGGAACACAGACAAAACACCTATTACTCTTGAAATGTCACATAATTAAACTGTGAACCAAAGAGGGAAAAAAACAGTATTAGTGAAAACCAGTTGCCGTGGGAAAAGTAGGGTGACTTTGGTTCTTTCTTGTGTCTCGATGTGGAAAAGACAAAGGAAATGAATATGGACATCAGGAGGACTAGGGACGTCCACCCGCCACGACACATCAATAACTCTGTAGTGAATATGGACTTCAGGACGACTGGGGATGACATCCACCCCCAACAACACATCAATAACTCTGTAGTGGAGAGTGTAAAGTGCAGCAAGTTCCTTGGAGTCGACTTCAGTAGTGACCTATCCTGGACACACCGCTCCTCACTTTCAGGAAGGTGCGAAAGCAACTGCACTTCCTGAGAAGACCTAGGCAGGCAAGGCTACTGGCCACTCCTATCAGCTTTCTACAGGAGCTCTATCAAGAGAATCCTGTCTGATTGCATCACAGTGTAGCATGATTTCTGTAAAGCATTGGATTGGACATCAATCTACATGACCATAAGAGCAGCAGAGGTGATCACTGGAGTTCCCCTCCCCTCCTCCCGCCCCCATCAACATGATCTACCAAGATCGTTGTCTGAGAAGGGGTCGCAAAATCATTAAGGACCCCTACCACCCTATCTTCCAGTTACTCCAGTCAGGAAAGAGATATTAAAGTATAAGAGCCAGAACCCCCAGGCAGAGAAACAGCATCTGCTGAATGACTGATGAACTGTTCATACAATCCCTCCGAGACTCTACTATTTATTTAACAGTATTTATTTATTTTTATATATGTACTGCATATAAATCACTTGTAAATATGTGTGCTATATCTAATATATGTGTTTGCACCCTTACACACTGAACACCGAAGAACACCGTTTCGTCCAATTGTACAACTGAATGATAATAAACATGAACTCGAATGGCTAATGGCACTAAATTAAAAATGATGGTTGTTTTTAAAATTAAAAAAAAAACTCTGCCCAAAGAGAAATTTCCCAAAGGAATTTTCATCTATGTACATCCACAAGGATGGATAGATGAAGGTGTATGAATAAAGGAAGTTTGGAATTTATGACCTGGTGGACTATGCAAGGAACAGAGTTTGCTCATCTGGAATCAGTTTTGGGCACATCCAATTTACAATGTTGTTGATAACCTCCCATTTCAAAACACTGACAAACGTGTAATTCCTGATGGACTTGCAAGTGTTTTACAATCAATGGACGTTAGTACCAATTTAGGAATTGGGACAATGGAGTGACTGGATGCATAATGGAGAAAAACCACACAAAAAGAGGACAGTATGTGGGCTTCATCATTGCATCTGATCTATTAATAGATCACTGATTCATGGAAAGAAATGAAAGCCGACATTTTTGTCAAATTATTCAAGAAATTTGGAACTTCGAATGCACAGAAGATAATTATTTATGGCAGTGGTGACCAAACTTACTTAACATAAGAGCCATATACGATGAACTTCAGATGTTTGAGAGCCACAAGACTTGATAAAATATTACATACTCTTTTTACTCTTACATGCATATTTTGTTGCAAAAATTTTATATAAATAAAGAATTACATGTACATAATATTTATTCATGTATGTAGTTTTTAAACTGCTAATATGTATTAGTTTCAATAATCAAAAAGTACCAAATTTTTTCAAAATCCTGACTGATTTTCTGTGGAAATGTCTGCTCAAGAAAGCAGTAGAGGCTGCCTCATTAAATATACTTGAGATACAGTAAGATAGATTTTTGCATCATTGGGGAATTAGGGCAATGGGGGAAAGGCAGAGCTGGGTCTACAGGTGTGATCACACTGAATGTGAATGTGAGACCAGGCTCAACAGGCCGAATGGACAACTCCTGCTCCTATTTCTGATGTGTTCTCTTCAGGAATGCTGCTGCCACTGGTCTCTGAAGATCCTACACCATTGCAGCTTCCACAGCCAAGCACTTTATGTGGGAAGCAACCCAAAGCAAAGCTGCCTCCTTTGGAAGGGCAAGGCCAGGGGGCCCACAGCTCTGCTCCTCCTTGTCCCACCCTCCACTCCCCTCTTCCCAATCACTGGCAGGATGGGGAGAGTGGCTGCTGGGAGTGGAGATCCCAGTGTGGACTTGTCTAACCTCTGAGCTGGCTGGTACTGACTCTCCAGCCGGTGGGGCCCAGAGGTTGCCCATAGCCAACGATAAGATCTTCGCTGCCCTGGATAGGCGCCTGGATGAGGTCCTCATTGGGGATCCCCTCGAGTCTCCTCCCTCTCTTCATTATCTTGCTTCCCCCCTGCTAGAGTGCCTGCCTTAGACAAACACCCTACCTCTGGAGCAGGTCATGCCTCATCAGAGCTCTCCTGTCTCAATCCTGACTTCTTGACCTCTGTAGCTGCATTTTGCAGAGGACCCTCAGCTTTGACTGACCCTCCTATCACATACCCCATATAAGTGGAGCTCTGCTGTGATGTGGCTCAGCATGAGTGAGGAGAACCAAACTCTGGCGTGTGCTGCTCACTCCGCTCCTCTGCAGGGACTAGTCTTCCACTGCCCAATCCCTCTTCCTTCTCCTTGTCACACAGCCCAAGCTGTGACCATCCTGGGACTCTTTGGCTGCAATGATTCAGAGTATCCCAGGGCAGCTTCGGAAGCGTTGGTATCTCCTCCAGCCAACATATTTCCACAAGCTACACATTACATGTCAAAGAGTCCCATGTGGCTTGCGAGCTGCAGCTTAGCCACCCCTGATCTATGGGATGTCTTGGATGAAGAACAAATGGTTGATGTACTACTGACTATGAACAGAGTGAACAATGAAGAGGATCTGTACGATTATATAATTAATCCTGGTGATTATGATCCTTTATTTGATGTTGAAGAGTGTGATTTTCGTAGATTTTAATGACCTTGTGTGTTTAAAGCCTTATTGCAACATTTTTTTTGTTTTTAATTGATTAAAAATAGAAAAGCAGTAAAGAAAATAATACTGTAGCCCCAAATATGAAATTATGGTTAAAGTTTTTGTGATGCAAGTAAGTGTGTTTACCATTGCAGCCATGCTCACAGTATTATGGTAGGTACCAATAATAGTAATGTACTGGAATTAGGAGTTTTAAACAGTTTTGACCAAGCTAATCTGTTGGGTATGATGGATACAAATAAAAGAGCAAGTGCAGGAAAATATTTCTAAGAGTACAACATCTTGTTTATGGTTTTTGTTACTTGGTAGGTAGGACATGTTTCGATGCATATAATTACTTTAATTCATTGTGTCTTTGTCCTTTATTTGTTTAGAAATCAATTGGACTTCTGTTACTGATACAGTACTTTGGATTCTTGTGTGAATTTCAGCCCCTCAAAAGTAGTATCCATGTAATAGTCGACCCCGTAAATTTAACATTGTAAAGTGGACCAGGGGGAGGGTGGGTTAATAAGGGGTTTTGTTTTTATTTGTAGTAGTTTTTTTTTCATTTTTATTTTAGTTTTTAGATTTTATTTTTTTCCCCCCTCGAAGTTTCAGCATATATTTGTTAACATTTTATTATGTTACTATGGTAATAATATTGTTAATTGCTTGATATTATACATGTTGAATAAATAAAATATTCAAAAAGTGGTCTGGAAAAATTCAACTTTTTACACTAGTATAGATAGTGTTCACTCCAATATATAATTAAAAAGTTGACCACAAGAGTAATATTTCTGCAAATGTGGGAAGTATTGAAGCAGAAATGCCTGATTTGCATCCTGTTCTCTCCACACAATTCTCCCTATTCTCACAATGAAAGGCTGAATCTGATTTCAAAAAACTTTGTTACCAGAAATAATCAGTTCCAAATTTCCTCATACAACTTTCCAGCCTTTGGTGCTTGCTCACAATGAAAAGATATTAAAACCCACAAAATTACAACTCTGCTGTGGACTAACTTTCCAGTCTCACTTGCCATGAAATGCAGCAAATGCTTTGGAGGCCAAGTTACAAAAACAGTTAAAGTAGTTCTTACCAGCAATGTTTTACCACTCCCTGAATAGATGCATATGTACATTCTACAATGTATATGACAATAAATTCATTATCAGTTATATATCAAAAACAACAGGGGTCTCATCATCAATCTCTGCAGAATGCCAATGGTCACAGATCTCTCCTTGATCTCACCTACTGCTTGTGCAGATGCAAATTCTGCATCAAGGACTCAACAACCTCCTTAATTGCCTCTTTCAATAACTTCGCATATATGCCATCAGTCCCTGGGGACTTAACACTCTTCAAAAGACCAAGCACCATCTCTATTTTGATTTAAAATGGCTCAAATACATTAGTATTCTCTACATATGCTCCCATTACTATCCTCCATACTGTACTCCTTGGTGAATACTGATGCAGAATGCTCATTTCATACCTTCCTCACTTCCAATGACTTCAAGCATAAATTTTCTATTTTTCCTCGAGTGGCCCTATCTTTTCCCTAGTCATCTTGTTTTTAAGGCAGGTATAAAATGCCTTGGGATTCACCTTAATCTTGCTCACCAAGGACACTTCATAGCTTCTTTGGGCCTGTCATTGCCTTGCTTAAACACTTTCTTGCAATCCTTACTTTCTCTCATGACCTGTCCAATTTTAGTTTCCTTAACTTTACACATGCCTCCTTTTTCATTAACTTCCCATGAGATCAAAGGGTCTCTTACCTTACCATCCCTGTTCTTTGTAGAACATGCTAATCCTGGATTCTAATTAGCTAGTCTTTAAACAACTCCAACATGTCAGTTGTAAACTTGCTCAACAACAGCTGCTCCCAATTAATTCTCCCTCCTTCCTAATGATTTCATAATTTGCCCTGCCCCAATTTAATATTTTCTTATTGATTTTATTCAATGCTCTTCAGCTAACCCCAGTGATTTTTGTAAGATATGTATTTATATTTTAATTAAGAAAGTTGTAACTGTTTTATAGCAATTCTTATGCTACTGCTATAGTCTTCAAACAATGGTAAGTATTCATGCAATAATGACATTTCTCATCAGCCAAGGGAATTGAGCTTGCATTCAAACCATTTAGTGGTTAATAACCAGTGATTCCTTAATTAATTAAGTATCTCACAGTCAACAGAAATGAGAAATTAAGGTCATACCACCATTGTCAAATGCTCATTATTGCTGATGTAACATTGAAGAATGTGATAGTGCCCCATGAGAAAAATAATGCTCAGAAATTTGGCCATGAAAATTAAAAATGCTGACAAAATAATTAGAAATCTATCTCTAGTTCAATCCTCTGATGAAAAGTGGACTCTGATATTGAGTACAGTATTTGGATCAGTGGATCTCAACCTTTTTCATACCACTTTAAGTATTCCCTATGCAATAGGTGCTCTGTGATTAGTAAGGGATTGCTTAAAGTGGTATATGAGTGGGGAAAAAAGGTTGAGAACTACTGTTCTTGTCCCAAATGGTTTTTTTTTTGAAAATGTTATTTATTGATTATGATTAAACATACAATGATAAATATAGCTTAAAAAAACCAAAATACATACATGATATTTTTTATGTGAATAATAACCCCTGCAGCCACCCACCCCCCACTAATCTACCCCAAAGGAAAAAAAAGGGAAAAAAGAAAAGTAAGAAAGAAAGAGGAGATCACATAACATAAAACTCATCAATAAGTTACCATGGTTTGGAACACTACCACTAACATGTGGAAAGGGGATTAATAATTCAACCCCATATAATCCAAATACAGGCTCCAAGTTTTAAGAAAAAAGAAATAATTATTACATAAATTATGCGTTATCTTTTCCAATGGAATACAAGATCTCATTTCCAAATGCCATCTCTGAATACTCAAATTAGTCTAATTTTTCCAAGAAATTGCCAAACATTTTCTAGCCACAGCTAAAGCCAATCTCAAAAAAGCAGTTTGAAATTTATTTAATTTTAACTCTAGACTCAATCTTATAATAAAACCCAACAAAAATACTAAAGGATCTAGTGAAACCTTCAATTTAAAAGTATCTTCTAAAAGTTCCTTAAATCTATTCCAAAAGGGTTTCACCGTCTCACATAACCAAGCAGAATGTAAGAAGGAGCCAACTTCCTTATGACATCTAAAACAAAAATCCAAAGAAATAAACTTATATTTCCTTAATTTCTCCAGAGTTAAATATAATTGATGAATAAAATTATAATGAACTAATCGATACCTTACATTTACAATTTTGCCATACTATCCTTAGATAATTCTCCAGAGTTAAATATAATTGATGAATAAAATTATAATGAACTAATCGATACCTTACATTTACAATTTTGCCATACTATCCTTAGATAATTCTCCAGAGTTAAATATAATTGATGAATAAAATTATAATGAACTAATCGATACCTTACATTTACAATTTTGCCATACTATCCTTAGATAATTCTCCAGAGTTAAATATAATTGATGAATAAAATTATAATGAACTAATCGATACCTTACATTTACAATTTTGCCATAATATCCTTAGATAATTCTCCAGAGTTAAATATAATTGATGAATAAAATTATAATGAACTAATCGATACCTTACATTTACAATTTTGCCATACTATCCTTAGATAATTCTCCAGAGTTAAATATAATTGATGAATAAAATTATAATGAACTAATCGATACCTTACATTTACAATTTTGCCATACTATCCTTAGATAATTCATCCAATCATCCTGAGAAATAGATATAACTAAATTTTTCCCCATTTTAATCTAGATTTATGAACATTCATCTTAAGCATTTTATTCTGTAATAAAGCATACATCTCAGATATAAATCCTTTCTTGCTACCTTCAGTAAGTAAAATTTCAAACTTAGACCGTCTAGGCAACCGTAAAGTATGTCTAAAATTATCCAACAGTATGACTTTAATTTGATAATAAGAAAAAAAGAGTATTCAAAAATATATTTCTTTCATTCTTTGAAAATAAAATATCCTGCTTCATAACAATCTTGCACCAATTTAATACCCTTTTGACCCCATAACTTCATAAGTTGGTTATTAAGTGTAAAAGGAAAAAGCTTATTTTGGTACAAAGGAGTTTCACATGAAATTTTACCGAGTTCCTATAAGTTCATTTTTTATACCATAAATCCATTAAATGTTTCATTGTGGGTAAATTATAATTACTCAATAATTTAGGATTCTATCTATAAATTTACTGATACATCTTCCTCTCACCAATCTGAGATAACTCAATATCAGCCCATATCAAAAGTTTATCCACCTCAGACATCCTATTAATAAATTTCAATTGTGCTGATTCACAATAATTTTGAAAATCAGAGATACTTCCAAGTTCATTTCTGTAATGGTACCTTTACCATTTTATCTTTCCATAAAAATTTCCTCACCAAACATTTAAATCTTTTTAAAAATTTTGAGGAAACTTTCACGGGGTAGACTGAAAAAGATACTGAATTCGAGGAAAAATATTCATTTTAATACAGTTAACTCATCTTATTAATGTAATAGGTAAATCTTTCCACCGATTCAAATCCTATTTAATTTTACACAATAAGGGCAAATAATTCAATTCATATAAATGACTATAATTACTATCTATCTAAATACGTAATCCGATCTGACCATTTAAATTTCACAATATGTCTACACGAAGAATAATCCATTTCAGCTAAAGGCATAATCTCACTCTTTTCCCAATTAATTTTATAACCTGATATTTCACTATACTGCTCCAGTCTATCATGCAAATTCCTCAAAGAATTCAAAGGTTGTGTTCAATATATCAAAACATCATCTGCAAACAAGATTATTTTAAATTAATCATATTTCACCTTAATACCTTCAATATTACCATCCTGTCTAATTATCTGAGCCAAAGGTTCAATAACCAATGCAAAAAGAGTTGGTGATAAAGGGCAGCTTTGTCAAGTTGATCTAGTTAACATAAAAGGTGAAGATAACTGTCCATTTGTCACAACTCTAGCTGTAGGATTTCTATATAAGGCCTTAATCCAACCAATAAAAAGGGTCAACATTAAATTTCTCCAAAACTTCAAATAAAAAAACTCCACTACTCTATCAAAGGCCTTTTCTGCATCAAGAGAAATAACCATTGTGTATGTTAGATTGCTCCTGCTGAGAAACATTAATTAAATAAATCAACTTTACAATATTATCTGCTGAATATTGATTTTTAATAAAACCCACCTGATCTACATGAATTAAATCTGGTAAATATTTAGCTAACCTGTTAGCTATAACCTTCGCCGCAGTTTTATAATCAACATTTAATAACGAAAGAGGTCTATAAGACCCTGCTTTCAATGGATCCCTATCTTTCTTAAGAATAACTGTAATAATTGCTTTAGATAAAGCTTGACCCAATTGTTACTGAAATATTTTTCTTGAGGAAAAATTGTCATTGGCCCATTTCCTTTGGAGTTATGAAACTGTGCACATAATGAGTCAATTAGGTACGATCAAAACTTTCTTACTAATCACAGAACACCTACAGCACAGGGATTACTCAAGGTGGTATATGAGTGGAAAGAAAGTTTGAAAACCACTGATTTAGATCAAGGGATACATAATTATCCTGCAGCCAAAAGCATTATTGGAAACACAAAATAACTCCATGATCAGACCTCATTATTACAACTGCCATGGCAAGCCACGGTTAACTGCACAGTTGATGCTCTTAGTATTAATATATACTCAATTTTCCAAGTAGTGAGGAACAGCAACTACTGTACCTAGGACAGCATTTTTTCAAAAGAAGGAACAAACATTAAGCTCGCCTCTTGATTTTAAGATGAAGTTCTGGAAATACTGGTGGATGAGATGAAGAAGAGAGAGGTATTTTACTCCCAGAGAACCAGGAAAGCTTCATGTAAATTCTGAGCCCAGTCCAGGAAGAGAGCACTCACAGCTACTCAATATATCGATATTGTGTGATTTGATTGTTATATTAGAGGAAGGATCACAGGAGACAACAAACATACAAACAGAAAACAAAAGCCCAAATATCAGTTTCTCAGAGACTGTGATCACATGCAAACTCTGCTGCAAAAGTGTCAGAAGAGAACTATAATGGGCTGGCTATGGAAGGCTGCTTTGAATTAAATGCTTGGTGCATGGGCTGCAGAAGGTTTAAGTTCATTATGAAAAAGAATGGAATCATCCACCTCTATCCTTACAAGGATATGTTTTTAATAGATTTGTAAAGTCATTCTCTTTAGCACAACCAGAACCATTTCAATACTTGAGAACCCAACCACCATCAGATAAACAACAACTCCAAATCCATTGCAGATCAAGAAATTACCCTACCCAATGTCCATATTCTGTCGTGTGAGCTCAAACTGCTATCTTTATGGCTGTGTGCATTAATACCAAATAGGGCTTTAAAGCATATCACATCAGTCTCACAATCTGGATGAATAGCTGGATTAATGCACAAAATAGCATTAAGGATATTGATTCCTCGGTTCAAGTTCAGTAAAAGATTGATTTTCACTACACTCCACTGGAGAAAAATACTTCAATATTCCATGAGATAGAGATGACACAGATTTGCATAATTCTGAAAAACTGTGAACATTTGCGTGTTGGAAATCCTTTCTTGTAGTTCCTATTTTTCTATTCATTTAGGACAATGGAGTTTTATTATGACACCAACACAATGAACTAAATGTTTGCAATGAAGAAGAATTTCTTTGTAGAATAGAGAAGGGTAAACGATGGCAATGGAAAAAATTTCTGATGACAAAACCATAAATGAGAGTAATGACATATTAGAAATAGGAAATTTGGAATTAAAACATTTTATGTGCAAAGATTAAAAGCTTACATATCAATTTTCACTAATGAAAAGCTGCTTAAATAGGATAATTGGCTCCATTCCTGCATAACCTCGTCTGCTGCCAAAATATACACCCACATATTTGTAAATTCTGGAACCAATACACTCATGGCTGGATTTCGATCTATTCGAGCTCATTCAAAACTCTGCTTCCCATATTAATTCGATTCAAATTTTACTGCTGATCTACACTGCTCCCATTCTAAGAATCATAACCTCATCGTTAGTTTTAAGACCTTTTCATTCACTCGTCCTTCAATCTCCACAAGCCCACCAGATCTTCTAGCCCTTTCCATTTTAGCCTCTTAAATTTTCTTGACTTTATTCACTCTGCCGTCAGCAGCAATATTTTCAGTAGGCTTTCATCAAAGCTCTAGAACAGAGGTGGCCAAACCGCGGCTTGTGATCCACATGCAGGTCTTTGACATTTGATGTGTGGCTTGTTGAAATATGTTGGCTGGAGGAAATACCAGTGTTCCCAAAGTCACTTCAAAACACACTGAATCCCTGCAGCCACACAAGGTGGTTCTGGGATGGTCACAGTCTGAGCTGCGTGACAATGGAAGAGGGAGTGAACACTAGAGGAATGTCCCCTGCAGAGGAGTAGTGTGAGCAGCACATGCCAGTCAGGTTCACCTCGATCAAGCTGGGTCACACCACAGCAGAGTGCTGCTAATGAGAGGTGTGCGGTAGGTGGGAGGGTCCTCTGAAGGATCGGGAAGCTGGGGCTGGGCCTGGAGAGCTTAAATGAAGCATGGCCTGACCCAGAGGTGGGATGTTTGTTCAAGACAGGCACTCTGGCAAGGGGAAGCAAGATGACGGAGACAGGGAGGATAGGCTGGAGGAATCCCAATAAAGACCTCATCCAGACGCCAAGCAAGGACAGAGCTAGAGATGGCAACAGCTGTGAAGGTCCTGTCGATGGCCACTGAAAAGCCCTGGCCCCACCGGATGGAGAGTCAGCACCAGGAAGCGCAGCAGTTACACCACTCCATACCCCAGCCTTCACTCCCAGCTGCTGCTTTTCCCATCCTGCTGGTGAATGGGAAGAGGGAAGCAGAAGTTGGGACATTGAGGAGCCTCGCCCTGTTACAGGAGACAGCTTTGCATTGGGTCGCTTCTCGCATCATGGGCTCAGCTGTGGACGTTGCAATGGTGCAGGTATCTGCAGAGACCCGTGGCAGTAACATTCCTGAAGAGAACACATCAAAAACTGCAGAAGGAGTCATCCATCTGTCCTGTTGAGCCTGCTCGCACAATCAGTGAGATCACAGCTGATCTGGCTGTGGACCCAGCTGGGTCTTTCCTCCATAATCCTCAATTCCCCTAAAATGCATCTTAAATGAGGCAGCCTCTACTGCTTCCTTGAACAGAGATTTCCACTCAGGATTTCCACTCCAGTCAGGATTTTGAAAATATTTGATATATATATGTGTGTGTGTGTGTGTGTGTGTGTGTGTGTGTGTGTGTGTGTGTGTGTGTGTGTGTGTGTGTGTGTGTGTGTGTGTGTGTGTGTGTGTGTGTATGTACTAATACAAATTAGCAGTTTCAAAATGATATACATGAATAAATATATTATTATGTATTTCTTAATATTTAAATAAAAGTTTTGTAACAAAATAATGATGCAAGAGTTAAAGCATGTACATATATTTTTCAAGTCTTGTAGCTCTCAAATATCTGAAGTTATGTGGCTCTTTCGTTAAGCAAGTTTTGCTACCCCTGCTCTAGAATCACATTAGCAAATTTAAGGCTTTTAGAAAGGCACAGGAACAGGCAGGGAATGGGAGTGAGGGCGCGGGGGGGTGGAGGGGGCGCAAAAGAGTCCAGTTTAAATTACTATCATATTTAGAACAGACATCATAGGCAGAAAAGCCTGTAAGGCTATGTTCTGAATTCTAATTCTTTACCCAAAACCTTCCACCTTCCTACATCTATCTCATTTTAAGATGCACAAAACGTACTTTCTTGATAAAAAATGTTAGTCACCTATCCTTATTTGTTTCTCTCTGGTGCATAGTCATATTTTTATAGGTTTTTCACTTGATAATTTCTGGGTCTAGTACATATCATTCGATACAAAGAGAAGTAAGAAATGCAATGAAAAAAAAGTGGGGATGCTACCAGAGCTGGTGTACCATGAAGGTGGGGTGGGGGGGTGGGGGAGTGGGAGGGTCGCAGACTCCAGAGGAGCAGTGGACTGGCACAGGGCACCAGAAAAGAGAACCCCCCCCCTCCCACCACCATTGAGAAGGAGAAGCACAGGAGGCAATCCTACAGGACAGTAACCTTTGGCAGCAGACCAGCAAAGTACTCAGTGGTTGAAGAACCCATACAGACTGTGGGCTGTTGGCGAATGATGATCAAAGGACCTAAGCAGGTTGTGGGCTGCTGGAGACTGGCTCATGGGAACTAGGTATCAAAACCGGGATTCAAGAGTGCTGAAGGCTTTCTGATCATATTGAAGCTTTGGATCTGGAGTTCGGAAATGGAGACTATGCAGCTGCAGAAACTGCAGGAGCACTGGAAGTGAATCCAAGTACACTTAGTGTCCCTAAAAGGTCTCTTTCTCCTTCTCCTAGAGCAGGGTTTCCCAACCTTATTGTTCCCGTGTACCCCTTGGGCATTTTTATAGGTTCCCGTGTACCCCTAAAAATTAAGGATTAAAAAAGCACAACCTTGTGCAATCTGACTGCAGATTACAACACCATGTATTTTACAGTAGTGGCTATTCTCTCAGACCCAATGTACCCTCTGAAAAGTGCAAATGTACCCCCTGTCCTAGAGTTAGGGCATTAGTCAATGCTCATAACATTTTTTTGTTTGCCCTATGCCAGACAAAAGATTTTTAAAAATATTTTATTTAAAGTCAACACATATATAACAATTAATAAAAATCATACATCACATTGTCATAAAACTTAACCAAACAAAAGTTGAAGTGTATCATGTATATTATATTTTAATGTATTATTACATTACACTAAAGGGAACCTTTGAATCTTTCATACCTTGGGGCAAAAATATTTTTAAAATTTAGATATTCAACATGAATGAGTCCATGCTGCCCAAAAACTCCAGTTTACCTACAACCCCACACTTTTTCAAGGGTGGGAGGAAGCTAGAGCACCTGGAGGAAACCCATGCTGACACAGGGCCTATTGAACAAACTCCTTACAGCCAGTGGCAAATTTGAACTCAGGTTGCTAGCTCTGTAATAGTGTTGCACTAACTGCTATGCTAACCATGCCACACCAATCCCCATCAATGTAAAACTAGCAAACTAATTCCAACCTGAACTTTCTGTATACCAAAAGTAAGCAATACTAAATCCCAAGCAAGATATGTGCAACCAGTATGAAAAGTTTAGAAAGTTGTCAGTCTTCTGAATCTTGTATGGTTTTTACACACAAGTTCTGATTATTCACCGTAATAAATCTGCATACTTTTACATCCGAGTGACCGTTCACACAGGAAGAACATTTATACTGACTTCTTCTGTTGTGGTGACTGTCAGAGGGCAGATATGGATCGAAGTCAACTCGATCGTGCAACATCCATCGAATGCAAAGTGTCACTCCAACGACATCATCATCGACGTCATTAACCAGCATCCAAAAAAGCCTCCAGAAAGAAGAGGACAATGGCTCTCGATGCACAGATCATCGCAGATCTCGGGAGCAGTCCAATATTTTGACACCAACATCATGGTTGTTTGAGTAATGTCGAATGTCTCCTCGGCTTGCTGCAGATTTAAAATTCCTGCATTTCCTGTCGCGAGCTGAACACATCAACACATGTCATCAGGAACATCATATTCATTAGCCCATTTTTGCGGACCACCTGAAGTTCAGTTTAGACGGCAGGTGGCCCGTAAAAATGTCTAGGGCTCCTGTAGGTAAAATATCGGGATGGAAATTAGCTACTAATTTATGCAAACTTCCCATTTCTCAGCAGCTGTGTAAAAATCATATTAGTCGTATGTACAAAGTTAATGAGAGAAAGAAAACAGCAATCAACTCGAAAAATTAATCACTTGAAGCACAATGATCAACATCGAGCTCTCGCCTGGCAGACCAAGTGTGTAATATAATCACAGCCAAAGTTCACAATTTAGCTTGAATGATTCCAGCTGCACCTTTTGCTCTCCATGTGCCATGTTATACAATACTTGTTAAATTGGAATCTTAAATTTATTCTTGACATAACTAACCTAAAACTAAATAGGTGATCATGAAATGTCTCACAATTGGTTTAATGTTGAAAAGGATGAGAACTAGTTATCATTTCTTGGAGAGATGTAGTTAACCTACCAACCCTTATTAAATGCTATGTGTGTATTTAATGGAACATTTTTGAATAAATTTTTAAAAACTAATCTCCAGTTTTTGTTCATTCACTTGTAAAACATAATTGAGTCCAAAATGTCAAACAGAGTTCCATGGATGCTGAATGAGCAAAATCAGAATGTGTCTACATTAAATTCCACGCAACTTTAAATTTGATCATCGGGTCACAACTATGAGATAAATGATAAAATTTAATCCATCATGAGTGAAAAAAAAACATGAGAAATGTATTAATAACCAAAATTTAAATTGGTAAATGATGAAACAAGAAACATTAAACCAGGGATGTCAAACTCAAATTCACGGAGGGCCAAAATTAAAAACTTGGACTAAGTCGAGGGCCGAACTAAATATTTATTGAAAATTTTCAACAACATCTGCATGTTTTCTCTTCTTTCAACATATGTAATGTTAAACTTTAGGATATAACTTTAGGAGGATAATGTTACAGGTCAGGAGTAGGTAGCTCAAGTTCACCCTTTACTTGACCTGAGGGAAACATATTTGGTCCCTGTGGAGATGTAGTCAGCATTTCCTGCTCACTCCTCAGGCTCTAGGCCTCTATTCACCCTCGACCCACCATCCCTCTACCTGACCAGTCCTTTACCCAACCTCTACTCACCCCTCACTCCACTCGCTCTGCCTCTACCCACCCCATCCTATACACGCCCCTCTACTGCCACTCCCCTCAACCTGTTCCTCCCTCTACCCGTCTCTCACCCTCTAATCACCCCTCCCCTACTCACCCTGCCCCTCCACTTTTACCTCTTCCCTATCCACCCCTCCTTCTACTCATCCCTCCCTCTAACTGCCCCTCGCACCACCATAACTTCCCCTGCCCATTACTCTTCACCTACACCCTCTGCCCACCCCTGCTTACCCACCCACTCAGGCCCAGCGTGCTGCTGATCAGCCTTTGAGGAACAGCGGGGGCCGTGCGCAGCCTGCCATGTCCGTCGCGCCGACAGGAAATCACAGGCGCTCGCCAATCCGCCGCACCGCTCGACAGGTGGGAGAAGTGACTGGTTGTGCGGGGAGCCTTCCAACTGGCTTGCCGGCTGATGACATCGACAGACTTCTCGTGTTACAATTTTGTTTTCCCCGTTCTCAAAGTTTGCACGGTCAACCTGCAACACTCTTGCTCCCTCCGCGTCCCGTGGATCTGATGCCCGGGTGTTGTTAGGATTCCCAGCAGAAGGTTTGTGGAACTTTACCATTCTGGATTCCTTTTTGAGAATATTCTGGACATCTTTTAAGGGGGGTGGTTTTAGGGGGGAGGGGATAGTTAGGGGGTGGGGAAGGATGTGCAATGAAGGGGGAGGATGGTGGGGGTGACATTTCCAAAAAACAGCATCGGCTCTCGCTGCAGGGCGGGCCACCTCCAATACATTTTTGTAATGATCTTGCGGGCCAAATATAATTATATCGCGGGCCAGAGTTTGACATGCGTGCATTAAACTACCGAATATCTGGCAGATAAGTCGACCCCCTTTTTCAGCCTCATTTTAATGGCTTTATGATATTTCTGGCATGTCAACTGCCCCCCCCCCCACCCCAATTTTTGGGCTGTCCATGACTCCCAGAAACTCAAAATTTGTTTCAACACCCCAATTGCCAAGTAACAAATTGGTAAATTAAGCAAGTTAAAAAAAAAACCTTTGCTTCTGGCCAGGAACATGCCAAACAGAGCTGGGTCAAAGTTTTCAGCATCAGCTGTAGCCAGAGTCAGCGACAGCAACTTCATTCTCCACGTCGGGTGTGGTGCCATCCGCATGGAAGAAGTTGCCTTGCTGCCCAAGTGTGCTCAGTGCAGGAACCATGGCTACATGTCAGCTCCTGGGCAGGAGCGGCGACCTCGTTTTCCCAGCAGGAGCCTCAGCTACATGGCAGAAGGGGTGACTTCATTCTCTCAAGCAGGAGCGATGACCTCATTCTCCCAGGCAGAAGCGGCAACCTTGGCCTACGTGGCAGAAGCAGCGACAAGTATCTCATTAGTGAGGGCATCAAGGGATATGGGGAAAAGGCTGGAAATTGGAACTAGTGTAGAGTAGCTTAGTGTAGATTTATGGAACAGACTCGATGGGCCTAGTGGCCTACTTCTGTTCCTTTGTCTTGTGATATGAAGTGATATCTCGTTCTCCCGGTAGGAGCAGGAACCCTAAGGATCTATAATTGTAGAATGTCTGGGTGGGTTATGGCAGTGCCTGGCAGTAGGGAGGTGTTGGATGGCACCAGCGGAGAGGAGGTGCTTCCAGAGTCGACTTATATGCCAAATTAGCATGGAACAGTTTTTGAGTTGAATTTAAGGTCTCAAAAGTATATCTGGCATATGTCGATCCCAATTTTTGAGACTTTTTTTAGGGTTTCACGACTCGACTTGTACGGTGAAATATACATTTACTCCTCATAGTTTCGTTGCCATTTAATATCAGGCTGGCCTTACAACTCCATGTGCTTTCCTCCAAAGACAGATAGAACATGAACACAAATTCAATGACACAGTTACAAAGTTCTTGCAGCAATAGAGACACCTGGGTATATATGCACATTAATCTTTAATGGCAACTCTGTTAATATAGGTAGGGTGTCCTGTGGTTCACAAATCCAGGCATGAAGTTTGCTGCACTTTGTACCTCAGAGTTTTTGAAAATTTGTTGCATTACATCCAATTCTGCACATCACAGTCAAAAGATTGTGAGGGTCCTGGAAATGAGCATAGGAAAATAGTGCTAGAAACAAGGTGGGTGATAGAACGAGGGTGTAACTCCCCATCCCTCAGAAAGAGTTAAGACATAATTTGATGATTAATACAAGATAACAGGATTAGATGGGGTAAATAAAGAAGAGCTGCCCCCAATTAGTAGATGGTTATAGAACATGGGGAAACAGATTCAATGGGGACACATATGACAGGTGGGGAGAGGAGATAGAAGGTGAAGAAAATCATAAAATAAAAGCACATAATGTTTATGATCTGGAATTATTCACTGTGTAGCTGATTGAAACAACTAAAAGGAGAACCAGCTTGGTCCTTGTGAGAAATAAATTATGACCCTATGGAGGTACAACTGGGAAAAAGGGATGGGCAGCAGAAAGAATTGGAGCATATCTGAATAGTTACCTTCTGTACCATTACAATGAATATAGTCCATTCAGGGCCTCAAATAATTCCTCCACTTTGGGCATAGGATGTTCAGGTATTTGCATAGCCTGATTAACGGTGATTTTGTAATTTGGAAGTTTTCTCCCATAAAGGGACCAGTGAAATCTATGCAAACCCTGTGCCATTTCCATGGGTTAGCTTCAGCTTGAAGTGCTTAGGGTTGCATCACCTGACAAATGCAACATCTTCTCATTGTTTGTTCAAAATCGATGTCCACCAGATGTGCATAAGTGCTAAAGCTTTCATTCGAACTATCCCTGGGTGATTATTGTGGAGTTCTGATAACATGGCAGCCTGCCATTTCATTGCATCATGTATAATAAGGTTGCAGTTTGGGAGAAATAGCTTCAGCCTCAGGCCATCTATTTAATGTGAAATATAGGACCTTTGACAGTGTAGCTTCTTTCCATACTTCCTTGCTGATTGTATTTGCAGTAATTGGTAAGGAATTAAATTGTTCTTGATTAATAGCTGTAACTTCCGCCTTCCATTTAATTATCTCATCTTTATGTTCAGTTTCAGGGAGAGGTAAGTGAGATAGGGCACCAGTATGGCCGTTTTGTGTTGCAGGTTTATGTTTCAAATCATAATTATATGTGGCAAGCTGCGTGGCCCACCTTTGAATTTTTATTGCAGCTAGCACTGGAATTCCCTTTTTAGGGCCTAGAATCAAACCCAGTGGTTTGATGGCTGTTACTAAGGTAAACTTCCTACATATAAGTACTGGTGAAATCATTTGACACCAAATATTATGGTGAGCCATTCTTTTTCCAGGTGTGCATAATTACATTCATAAGTTGTCAAAGACTGGGAGGTATAAGCCACTGGTTATTCCCACTTTTCTGTCAACTGTGGCAACACTGCACCCCAGCCCACTGGCGAAGCAACCATTGCCAGGGTCACTTCCTTTTCTGGGTCGTAGTGGACAAGAACATTATCACTTGATGTCAATTGTTTCAAACAATTGACCGCATCACTCCTCTCTTCATTCCAGCACCATTTCTGCTCTTAACAAATGGTTCAGCAGGCTGCACAGCATTGATATATTTGAAATGTGCTTCCGATAATGGTTAATCAAACCCAGGAATAATTGCAATTCTGCTTTATTTGATGGGTAGGGTGCTTGGTGAATAGCCTCTGTAGTAGCTGTATCTATTCAGACTCCTTCACTATTAATTGTAAATCCTAAATATGTTACAGAAGGTACCAAAAATATACACTTGTCCTGGTACAGACAGACATTTACTTGTTGCAATCGGGTTAGGACCTTTTCCAGTTTTGATAGGTGCTGAGTCATCTCAATCTGTAATTATGATATAATTGAGGGAGCATCCCACATTTAGGCTGTGCAGCAATTTGTCCACGACAGACTGAAATATTGCTGGGGCTGCTGATATTCCATATGTTATTTGGGTAAAGATGAATAACCCCCAGTATTGACTGCCACATATTTCTTCGAGGCCTCATCCAATCCAATTTGGTGATGCACTTGGGATAAATCCAGTTTCGTGAATTTTTCCCCCTATTCAGGACCTGAAATAATTCTTCTTTGCAAAACCTGATTAACAGTGACTTTATAATCACCACAAATTTGGATTTCTCCATTGGTTTTTGGACTGGAATGATGGTAGCTGCCCAATCACTATATTGAATTCTTTCCAGGATTTCTTGGTTTTCCAATCAAATTCTGATTCAATCTTTCCTTTTATTGCAAACGGTACCATCCTGGGCTTATGGAACTTGGGTTCAATGTTAGATTTTAAGTGTAACTTCGCTTGGACTCCTTGGATTTTCTCAAGGCCTTTTCCAAAAATCGTCTGATAACGCTTAAGCATTTGCTCTAGTTTTGGCTTGGTCTCAACCTCTGTACATGCATTCATTACAAATCCAATTTCCATCCTATCTAGTTGGACGTGCAACAACCAGTTTCTTCCAAATAATGTCAGCCTCTTTGTGTCAATGATGTAGAAGGATAATCTTTTCGGTGTTGGCCCTTTATATTCAACGTTTACTTTGCATTTAAATTGGCCATCTCAAAACCCAAGGCTGTGTCATACGCAGAATTAATGGTTATATCTTTTATATTTCTTCTTTGGCTTGGCTTCGCGGACAAAGATTTATGGAGGGGGTAAAAAGTCCACGATCACTTAACTCACAGGTTTCTGACAATCCAAGTAATGCAGCCAAATATTTGCTTTCTGTTTTCTGAAATAAAATTTGTGTCTTTCTGCAATAACCAGTGGCTTTGGCCATAGATGCTTTCCTATTACAGCACACAACTCTGCAAAAGTTTTTGAATTTGATCTTTGAGGAGCTAATAGAGATTTCATCAGTTTAAATGTCTTGTTTCCCACTTGACTCAAACAGTGTCTGTTTTTTGCTCAAAACCAGTGTGTCATTAACATTGTGGGCAAGACGGTGTTGATCAAATCTTTTGACATAGTCATACCTGTATTCTTCTGAGTCCTCGAATTTTGAAAACTGCCCCTCCACCATTTTGTGTCGTAGTTTCTGCTTCTTTTCCTTTGTTCTCTGTGTTTGAACTTGTGGGGCTCACTGCTGTGGTAGCCTTGTGTTTCCTCTTTATAAACCTTCTCGCCGATGTTCAGAGCATAGAGCAAGTTCATTTCAATCCTCATCACCTATCTATTGTGTATTCTAGGAATAGAAATACACTAGCACATGGAGATGTGGTGCTTCATTCAATCTTCATTACTAAACTAAACTGATTCCCCACCTGACCTACATCCCCAGTACATTTTGAAGGATAGGAGGAAATCAGAGTACCCAGAGAAAACCCACACAGACATGGGGAGAATGTATAACTCCTTACAGACAGGCCAGGATTCAAACTCTGGTCCCAGTTGCTGGCACTGTAACAGCATTGCAGTTATACTAATCATACCGCCCAACATATGATCATGAACATTATGTAATTTTAGGGAAATCATTCTGTTTTCTTCGATTAATTGCTAGCAAGTATAAATCATAAACTAATGAGACTACCCTCCAAATTGAGTAAATTCCACAGATTTTCTGAGAGTACAAATAACATGATGTCATGTCAAAACTACTTTTACTGATTCGTTCATAGACTGTTGACACGCTAGGCAACGTCTGCAATTATTATCTATCCTGAGCTGCTGCTGAGCTGAGGATGCCTTACCAAATTGATGGGCATTTACAACAACCTGGTAGTCTCTTAATCATAATGGTAGTAGCTTTAGTTTTCAAATATAATTACTGGAATTTAAATTCTGCAGCAGCCACAGTGGGATTCAACTAGTGTCTTTGGAGCAAAGATCTAGCCAATGCAGATTCCATTAATCATAACACAAAGTTCAAAAATATCATCAGTCATGTCATACATGACATCACACAACCCTGAGATTCTTTTTCCTGCAGGTCAGGCAGAATTTATACTTATCAGTAGTGCACAAGGAAAACTCAAAGAAAGATATGTATACAAAAGAATGCAAAAAAATGTAAACAAACTGACTATGTAAATAAAAATAAATAAATACAGTAAAATTCCCATTATCCAGCACCTGTAGGGGTCGCATATGCTGGAAATGAGAATTTTATGGGGTTTTTTTTTGAAAATTTTATTTTTCATTTGCATCAATAGATACAATTCTTCATCATACAATGTAATAAAAATGATACAAAATGATATATATATATTTTTCTTTTTATCCCCCTCATTCCCCAAAAGAAAAAGAGAGAAAAAAGAAAAAACACTGAATTTATTTATCGTTCACTATTATTCTAGCCTGTACATATTAATTGGGAAGAGTGGGTGTTATGGACGATGTGGATAGACTCTTACTGATGAAATCCATATATGGTTTCCAAATTATAAAAATTCTCAGATTGATTCCTTAAATTATAAGTAATCTTTTCCAGTGGTATACAATTTTGAATTTCTGTATGCCATCTATCCAACCTTATAAAATTATCTGACTTCCATGTTACTGCCATATATTTCTGTGCCACTGCTATTGGGACATTCAAAAATTTTCATTGATATTTGTCTAACTTCAATTTAGTATCAGTGTCATATAAATCTCCAAGCAAAAATATTCTGGGATATTTTGATATCTGTATTTTCATAATTTGTTCCAATTATATATTCAAGTCTTCCCAAAATTTTCCCACTTTTTTTTTTACAAGAATAAACTGCATGTAATAAGGTTCCTGTTTCTTTGTTACATCTGGAACATTTGTCAGAAGAATTTGAATTAGTCCATGTAATTTATACAGAGTGCAGTATAATTGGTGTAAAAAATTATATTGTACCATTTGATATCTAACATTAAATGTATTAATTACACTCTCTTGGCACAATCTTGATCAGGCCTCATCATGAATTTGTATATTTATATCTTTTTTCCTTTTTTTGTAACTTATATAGTTTCTTTTTCTGCATTGTGTCTTCTAATTGTATATACATATTAGTAATACATTTCCCAATAATTGTATAAATTATTAAATACTCAAATGGGCTCTGTTCCAGAAGTTTAAAATGAAAATTTTATGGTTTATTGAAACTCACTCTTCCAATGATTAACAAATACACACCCCATTTAAACGACAAAAGACAGTGCAAAGTGTAAAGTAATCTGAAAAAAAAAATCAGTATTGTAGTCTTTAATTATGTATATTTCACTTGAATCAAGTAATTCCCATAATTTACAAAATTTAAATTCAAACCTTGGTCGCTGGCACTGTAAGTATTGTGCTAGCCGCTACAGAAACCACACTACCATCATAATTAATCCTCCCCCAAGTTTACAGATAAAGCCTTACTAAACACTAATAAAGACTCTTACAAGACAGGGATAGGGCGACACTTTGGAGAGGTGCCCCAGTGATGAGTAGCATTGGTGTATCTTCATCCTGGGCGTCACCATTTCATTTCAATGTAACTTTATTAAAATTTTATTCCAACAGCTGCTGTGTTCTGCTGGCTGAATGTTTTCTCTCATCTTCACCAAGGCAACCTGACTCATCTCCACGCAACAATCCCAGTCAGGCCCTCGGTGCACCTTTCTCATGCTGACAACCTGACTCACCTTGTGACAGAGTATTTAGAGGTAGTTTGGGAGGAACTGTTAGAGTAGCTTGCGCACACACATTTTAAAATACAGAATATTTGCAGGACTTTTGCAGAATCCTTTTCGCAGGAGGCAACAAAGTATCGACAGCAGCTTGCATGTGATCTCTGCAGGCAGAGGAGAAGGGTTTTACTCTCAGAGATGGAGGGTGTGAAACAGAGAGAGAGGAGACAGAAATCAGTTCCAGAAGGACAAGATGGCAAACTTTGGAAGGCTGCCTGGTCAAAGGAAACGACTGGTGGTCTGAAAGGTGATCTGAAAGAAAGAGGATCATCTGGAGAACCCTGAAGGGGGCAAGTTTCGTCAGCAAGACTGATTGAGAAGAAATCAGTTGTGGATGTCTTGGAAAAAGGAATCTCTCTCTGAAAACCAACAAGAACCCTCCTGAGTGGTAACCATTTGTCTGTTAAGCACCAAAGACTATGAACTTTGTTAATGCTAACTTCTGTGCACAGTACAAGAATTGCCTGCTACCAGTGAGATTGGACTGTGATCCAAAGAACTTTTTAAATCTTAAATATACATTACACACACCTGCACTTAGTATTAGAGGGGGGATTAAGTAGTTAGGTAGGTTAAGTAATAAGTTAAAGTTCAATTCTGTTTTCTTGTTCAAATGTAATTAAAAACAACTTTTGTTTAAGTATCCCTGTGTTGTAGTACATATCTATTGTTGCTGGTTTTTGGGGTCCTCTGGACTCCGTAACATTTTATGGGGCTCGTCATTTAGGATTTGAACATTGATTTATTAGTTGATTGGGTTTTTTTTTGCAAGCTATAGTGTCTGGAATTTTTGCAAGCTAACTTAAAGAGTGTGCCTGGAAAAACAGCAGCAATGGAAGTTGATACATTTTTGTTATGCTCTGTAACAACCTCCACACAAGTATTCTGTTCAAGCTCTCGGCACACCTTCCTTGCACTGACAAGCCAATTCACGTCCACATCATACGGAGCTTCTGCAGATTCCTGAGGAAATAGAGGTGCTGACGTGCTTTCTTCACGATGACTATGTACGTATGTTGGGTCCAGGAAATGTTCTCTGGGTTAACAACTCCCTGGAATTTATATTTGCTCACCCTCTCCCCCTCTGATCCCTCAATGATCACTGAATCATACACTTCTGGTTTTCCCTTTCTAAAATCTATAATCAGCTCCTTGGTTTTGGTGACGAGGTTGAAAGCACTCAGCCAAGTTTTCAATCTCCCTCCTGTATACTGACTCATCGTCCAAACAGTTCACTACTGTGATATCATGAGCAAATTTGTAAATGTAGTCGTATAGCCAAACAGTCGTAGATATAAAGCAAGTAGAGCAGGGGGCGAGGTATGCAGCCCTGTGGTGCTCGGGCACTAATGGAAAGTGTGGAAGATGTTCTTGCCCAATCTGCACTTATTGAGGTTGGTGGGGAAATCCACAGTGGGCATTAAGACCCAATTTGTTATCAAATTGAGGTGATGATTGTGTTGAATGCTGAAGTGCAGTCAATAAAGAGCATCCTGATTTATGCATTTTTGCTGTCCAGATGTTCCAGGGCTTTTAGTAGAGCCAATAAGATGGCATCTACTGTCGACCTGTTGCGGCAGTATACAAATTGGAATGGATTCATGTTGTCGCTAATACAGGAGCTGATATACTTCAACACCGGCCTCTCAAAAAACTACATTTAGTCAGGTTACCACTCTCATCCTAGGCAGTAGTACAACTGAAGCCTGTTTGAAACAGGTGAGAACTACATCCTGTCAGAATGAGATGCTTAAGATATCCATGAAAATATTAGACAGTTAGTCAGTGCAGGTTTTCAGTACTCAGCTGGGTACTCCGCCCAGGCTGGATGCTTTCCTAGGATTCACTCTCCTGAAGGCAGCCTGCATGTCATCTTTGGATCATCAGGGGAAAAGGGGGTGCGCATTGGGTCTTCCTTGTTGTGATGGTCAAATTGGGCATAGAAGTCACTGAGCTCATCTGGAAGAGAAGCTTTGGTGTCTCTTATTGCATTGGACTAGGTTTTGTAACAGATTACATCACTTGCACCCTGCCGCAGCTTTCAGGTTTCCTTTGTTGTTTCCATTCTCATTTGGAATATCCACTTAGTCCGGGAGATGGCTTTCCATAGGTTGTAATCCTTGTGTAGTGTTCTGGATCTCTGGTCTTAAATGCCTGTGATCTGGCTCTCAGCAGGTTCCTGAATTCATTGATTCATTGATCATCCAGGGTTTCTGGTTAGGAAAAACCCTGAACGATTTGGTGGGGGCACACTCATCCACAGCTGCTTTGATAAAGTCCGTAATGGCCCTGTTGTAATCATTTGGATCCTCAGCTGAATTCTTCAATCCCACCCAGTCCACTGCCGAGGCAGTCCTATTGCCATTCTTTAGCCTCCAACAAACCCTTTCTGGCTGTCATCATCTCCAGAGCCTCTCTTTTTATGCTCTATCTGTATGCAGGCAGAAGGAGCACCAGCAGGTGCTGGGACCTCTGGTATTCCATTATGCTCCATGTCTTCACTTTCAGATATAGTCTCCAGACACAAATGATGTCTCCAATTACCATGGTTAATTCTCAGTTATCCGCCCAAAGCACATGACCCAAATTCACTTGCACCTTTACCTTTAAAGTGTATTATAGTGGGCTGAACAATTTTTCTCCTTGGGACTGCCTCTATATTCCTCTTGTTTCTTCAGCTGTCCATGCAATCAATTTCCAATGAGATATTTGTTGGGTTAACATTCCCTAAAAATCTTTATCCCATTTTCAAAATAGACAATGCTTAATATCGACTCTGCTTTTATTTTCACAGGGTTTTAAAATTCATGGCTCAATCCACTGGACCAAAGAATTTATCCTTTCTGAGCCAAATGAGAACATAGAAATCTGCAGTACAGGCCTTTTGGCCAATAATGTTGCCTGACCTAATAACCTACTTTAACAACTGCCTAGAATTTTCATACCACATAACCCTCCATTTTTATCAGCTCCATGTACCTATTTAATAATCACTCAAAAGATCCTATTCTACCTGCCTCTACCACGTAGCACATCTTATGCACCCACCATTCTGAAAAATTTGCCTGCTACATCCCCTATACTTACTTGGAGCACCTTAAAACTATCCCCCCTCAAGTTTAAAACTATGCCCTCCTTTATTAGCTATTTCAGCCGCGGGGAAAAAGCCTCTGGTCTTCTGCAAAATTAATGCCTCACATCATTTTGTATGACTATAACAGGTCATCCCTCATCTTCCATTGCTCCAAAGACCAAGTTTACTCACCCCTTCCTTACAAGGAATGATCTACATTCCAGGCAGCATCCTTGTAAATCTCATCTGCACTATGTTATGATGTGACCAGTACTGAACACAATATTCCACATGGAGTCTAACTAAGGTCTTATTTAGCTGGAACATTACCTCAAGGCTCTTGAACTGGATCCCATAGTTAATGAAGGCTAATACACTTTCTTACTAATACCATCAACAGTGGGCACGAGCTTTGAATGTCCTATGAACCCCAAGATCTCTCGATTTGTCCACACTACTCAGAGTCTTCGCATTAACATTGTATTCTGCCTTTATATTTGACCTAACTAAACCATTTTACGTATTTCTGGGTTAAACTCCATGCGCCACTTCTCAGCCCAGCTTTGCATCCTAGCATCCTGCAACCCTCCAGACTATCCAAAACACTGACATCTTTCAGGTCATCTGCATGCTTACTAGCCCATCCTTCCACTTCCTCACCCAGGCCATTTATAAAAATCACAAAGGGTGGGGTCCCAGAATAGATCCCTAGTCACCGACCTCCGTGCAGAATACAAACCATCTACAACCACCCTCTGTCTTCTCAGGGCAAGCCTATTCTGTATTCAGAAAGCACCTTGCATGGGGAACATTAACATATGCCTTACTGAAATCCAATTACACCCACTGCTTAACCTTCAACAATGTTCTTCGTTACATATAAATATTATTAGGTTTCAGATTTATTGTCAGGGTGTATATGGCATCACATGGTGATTCTTTTTCTTGCGGGCGAGGCAGAATTACCTCTTAATGATAGAGCAAAAAAAAACTGTACTCGACGTACACATGTAAACAAATAAAGAAATATAAACAAACTGTGCAATACAGAAATAAAAAAATAAAGTGCATAAGTAAGAGTCCTTAAATGAATCCCTGATTGAGTTTATTGTTGAAGAGTCTGATGGTGGATAGGTAGCAATTGTTCCTGACCTAGTGGTGCAAGTCTTGTGGCACCTCTTTCCTGAAGGTAGCAGCGAGAAAAGAGCATATGCTATGTGGTGTGGATACTTGATGATTGCTGCTGCTCTCCAATGTCAATATTCCCAATAGATGTTCTCAATGGGGGGGAGGGTTTTGTGATGTCCTGGGCTGTGTCCACTATCACTAACAATACTCAGGGGTGTTGGTGCCCCCAAATCAGGCCATGATGCAGCTAGTTAGGACACTTTCCACCACACATCTGCAGAAATTTGCCAGGGTTTCCAATGTCATACCTTCCCATTTAATTACATCTCCCTTTTGAAATACTGAATTAGATCAAACAGCACAGAACTTTTTAACCCAGAGGTATTGTATTACAACCTGAAAATATATTATAGAAAGTAAACCAGGCCATCTCATTAGTCTATGGGTATTATAAAAACCAAACAACAACGTAACAAGAACATCAATCTGGCTGTTTTATATGAATACATCAAGCTAATACAATTTTTTTTTAAAAGTATAGGAGTCTCAAAAATTTCAACACCAAAATGTTTCCACACATAGCATCATTTTAAGTGCAATTTTATAGAAATTGGCAATCTCACAATATTTTCTTTTGAGAATACCTCTTTCCACAATTTCTTACCTCAAGCCATGAGTGTCAAGTAATGCCAGACTCAGTCCCCTTGTTTCCCTCTCTCTACTCTCCCCCCCACCCCCTTCCAGATACGAATCTGGAAAGGAAATGGGAGAATACTGATTTAAAAAAAAACATTAACAGGACCAGCAATGTGCTAGGAAGAATGTGAGGAGGGTTCAGTGCACACAATTTAGGTAGGTCCTTCCCTCTATGATTATTTTATAGCTTTTACATTACTGTAAAGTACTTATTGATCTACTGTAGCATTGCATATTGAAATGAGATCTGTGCTGCTATAGATGAAGGAAAGTTAGAAAGCCAGAATAATTGGAATATGTCTACAGAGATAATAATATGGCCACTACCTTGAAGTTACAACCTTGCTGTATTCCAAATTATGAATTAAAAGATGAATTGATTGAAACACAAGTACTTATTTGTAAAACACATAGCTGGAAAGGAGTGTTCTGTGAATGAACATCAATGAATCCGTCACGATAAAAATTTCCACCAAGCTTTTCATTTTGATAAATTTCTTTGGCTTTAAAGAGAAAGCAGAATCTCGGGTGTTAGCCAGGAAATCATCTGCTAGATTAAGGAAGACATGAATTTATATATTACTAGTTTACACAGCCATATTATCAAACTACAAAGAGCAAGTTCTGATGAACCATATCAACATCTAACATCTAAAAAAGTTGCAAAATAATATGTGTGTCAGTGTATTAATGGATGATTACTCTTTGTTTTTAAAAAAAAAACTAACTCTTAGTCTGAGCAAACCCAGCAGTAATTTGTATTTAAAGATTTTTCTTAAAAGGTAATACCGGATGAGATCACATGGAAGAACACATTTGTCAGTTTTCTGCCTGACTGCCTTTTGCGTCTATCTCTTGATCATTCTAAGGTGGTGATGCAGTCTTGAACCGTTCCTAAAACCCTGTTAGTCCTCCAGGACAGTGTCTGCATAAAAGCTATAAGTAGGCACTTGCATTCTTCAGCATAAAGGAAAAACCTTCAAGTATGTTTTGAATTATTAATTTGTCAATCCCGCACCAATCAAGTTGCAATCTTGATAGGTAGATAATCTCTCCAAAGTACCACTGAAGGTCCAGCCTGCAACTTCAAAACAGATGTGATACTCTGACTGCCCCAAAAAATACATATCTGTACATCTGTTGTGATTTCTGTAGCACAAACCTTGAGTGACAATTCCTAACTTGGGACCAGGTGGCACACAGTGTTCGTGATGTGATCGTCTAGGCCATGGTAAAAGGACAAACTAGAAGAGGCTCATTTTTTTATGGGTAGCAGGCCCAAGCAAGGCAATCGATGTTAATGGCTGTTGACTGAACAAATTTATCAGTAAAAGTTTTTGTTTTTCATAACTGCTTAAGACTATCTGCAAATTCTGCTGGTTCCTCCAAACAACTAACTTCCCTTTCAGCCCAGTTCTCTCTTCTTGGTATATCTACTTTGTTTGGATTCAGAAGCACAGCAATCAAATTTATGAGTAAAACCTAATTAAGAAGTGCAGAAGCTACAGAAAAAGGCAAATGCAAAAGAAAGTGAAATACACTCAATGGCCAGAGTTATGGCAGATGAAATTTAATTCACATTCTTCTACAAGCTCCAGAAATGGTGTTGAAAGAGATCTGGGAGGTTAGAGTAGATCTGATACTAAACAAGTGCAATCAAAACAAACAAAAACTGACAGAGCCAACAGAAGGTTGAAGTACAATCGGTCAAATTATGTTAGTGAGAAACATTCATGTCTGGAGATATTCTATGACCTATGCACAGTCAAATACCAGTTCAAGATTTAAAGGGTAGATGCAAGCACGTCGGCAGCCCATTCTACTACCTGACTCAATAGTGACCTCACTAGTAGAATTGTGACCAGAAGAATGTGTCCAGGTGCAGCTCACATCTGACTCAGCTTTACATCATAGAGGTTTAGTAATATGAACAGTGAACTCACATTCACCCCATCAAATTTGAAAGAGGTATCTGCAATGCTTTAAATGATTTATTAATGTTTTACATTTGTTTTTTTTTAAATCACATGAAAACTATTTAACTAGATTTAAATATAATACACAAATGTGCTAGAGAAATTCAGCAGGTCATGAGGCATCCACAGAAAGCAAAGGGTAACTAACATTTCAGGCCTAGGCGAAAAAAACTCATCAGATCACGCAGCGGCCAAAGGAAGCAAAAGGTAATCAACATTTCAAGCCTGTCCCCAGCCTACCTGCTGAGTTTCTCCAGCATGTTTGGGTATTGCACGACCCCAGGTTCTGCAGAATTTCTTGTTTCACTCCAAGTAGATTTAAATGTCTCAATCAGATAAATTTAAAAATTGTAAAGCCTTGGATCTCAGTGGCAGTGCCTCTGAAACTGCACCAAGGGCTTACCCTCCACCTGGAACCTATTCCACTTCACAGGTATGGCAAGTCAGTTTCCTTGGTCCTCCAGATCCATAAAAGGTAAATTATGCGCAGACTGTGGGTAATGAGTCTAGGTCCACCAATAACCAGACAGCTGGGTTGGTGCTAAATTTTGGATGATTCAGTCAATTCTCTAATAACTGCCATACAGGCACATGTACAGTCAAAACAATCTTCCTCCTGCCACTACAAGTTATCCATACAGTTCCACTGACTCGGAAATTCTTATTTTAGTACTCTTAGGCTTCTTGGATTGATACTTAATCTTCTGTTCTGCCACTTTTGAACCATATCCATTGACCTTGTCATGAGATGGTTCTTTAATTTAAAATGAATAGAAAAGCTCAACTTTAATAAAAACTTACCCTTTAATTTGTCCATGGTGGCTTAATACCTGCCTTGTGACAGGGAA
The DNA here is from genome assembly GCF_036971445.1 of Narcine bancroftii. NCBI lineage: Eukaryota > Metazoa > Chordata > Chondrichthyes > Torpediniformes > Narcinidae > Narcine > Narcine bancroftii. The sequence continues at coordinate 378,274,666 of NC_091469.1, read as the reverse complement.
GATATAGAAGAGAATAAGGTGGAGGGACTTGTAAACATCTGTTACAATTTTACAGAAACATATCAGAATAACCAATTCAGATGGAATAAATGGAAAACAAATACTGACAGATTTTTTGGTAAGGAAGATTAACATGAATCAAGTTTATTTCAGCTTTCATTTATAAAATAATTAATCACCTGCAGACAGAAAAAATCAGTGAATTAAACGCCATTAAAATAATGAAGATACAGTACAACTCCAATTATCCAAAATCAGATTCTCCAAAGGCCTCATTTATCCAAATTTTAATTTTTTTTTCAGATAAACGAGGATACTTGAAATCCTCATTTATCTGAAATATTTTTTGGAGCTAAACTGACCGGGAACATCGGGTTCCCTGCAGGACCTCAGGCTCCTGGCACTGGCAGCAGCGGGCTTCGGGCTCCCAGCACTGGCAGCAGCGGGCCTCGGGCTCCCGGCACTGGCAGCAGAGGGCCTCAGGCTCCCGGCACTGGCAGCAGAGGGCCTCAGGCTCCCGGCACTGGCAGCAGAGGGCCTCAGGCTCCCGGCACTGGCAGCAGCAGGCCTCGGGCTCCCAGCACTGGCAGCAGAGGGCCTCAGGCTCCCGGCACTGGCAGCAGCGGGCCTCGGGCTCCCAGCACTGGCAGCAGAGGGCCTCAGGCTCCCGGCACTGGCAGCAGCAGGCCTCGGGTTCCTGGGTAGAAGCAGGACTCTCAGGCTCCTGGCACAAAGAGGGCCTCAGTGGGGAAGTGTCAGTGATCAGCAGTGGCCAGTTTTTTTTTGTGAGAATTAAACTTTATTTTAATACTTAAAAAGCCTTACCTTGTTGTTTGTTGTTGTATAAAAACTGTTACAAGTGATTTGCTATCACTACTGGGCCGTTTTTAAAATATGACCAGTTCTCCAAAAAAAAACATTTATCTGAAATGGGCCCAGTCCCAACCATTTTGGATAATCGGAGTTGTACTGTATTACTGTACTTATTTTATTACCTCACATTGGTGTCAACATGACAAAAGCTAAGTATGAACATTGCTGGAAGTCTGACCTAAAAACAAACTGCAAGAAAAACTTGATCAAGCAAAATCTGTGGAGAGAAAAATACGGTTCGTCAAAATCAAATCTAGGAATCTAGGAATAGTTTTAAAATTGGAATCTCTAAATATTCCAAGCCCTGATGAAAGGTCATCTCTGACTTGCTGATTATTTCTGATATTTTCTAGTTTCAGTTCATATGTCCAGCATCTGCAGCATTTTGCTTTTGTATTCAGTACTAATTTCTTGGACAAAGGACTATACAAGAGAAGTGAATTTATGAAGGTAAATGATGAGTGAAGTAGTACACTATTCTGGTGAAGGAGAGTAACAGATGTATCTACCAGTAATTATAGAATTGATTTCAACCCTGACAAGTGACAGTGGGGCAGAATTTTTCGTTTCAGTTACAAAATGGGATAAATAACACTGTGATCCAATTATAATGACTAAATTATAGCTGAAATGTCCAAATAAAATTCAAACAACAAGTATGATTATTTATGACTATATGCATTGACTTAGCAAGTTAACATAGCTGTCATATCTAATGACAGCTAGATGCGCAATTTGGCTTCAGACTTACAGTGAGTGACATAAGTGTTTCCCCTTAGGGTAGTGCAGTTCCTTTCTGAGTACTTTTACTAATAGATGGCATCAGAAACAAAACTACCAATCCAATTCAAAATGGCAGGTTTTAAGGGGCAGCGCAGTTAGCATAGCAGTAAGCCCAATGCCTTTACAGTTCCAGCAATTAGGATTGGGGTTAGAATCCCACGCTGTCTGTATGTGGTTTGTACGGTCTCCCCATGTCTGTGTGGGTTTGCCCTGGGGGCTCCGGTTTCCTCCCACCGTTCGAAACGTACTGGGGGGTTTAAGTTAATTGGGTGTAAATTGGGTGGCACGTACTCGTGGGCCGAAATGGCCTGTTACCATCCTGTATGTCTAAATTTAAATAAAAATGACAAAACTAAGAATACTTTGCATCACAAGGGTATGATCATTTTCTCATCACTATAAAGATAAGTACAAAGCCTTTTCTCTAAAACAGTTCAAGCTACTAAGTAAAATAGAAACCGCTTTGTTTGTATCACAAGGCAACAGTCATCACGATGCCTTTATTACGGGAAAAACAGGCACCAAAAAAAATATTCAGCAAAACAATTTAAAGCAGTAAAACGCAGCACCAAGTATACAAAGATAAAACAAAACATTTCTAAATATATGCAGAAATGAAAAGTTATCAAAATTAACAGTGAGACTTAGAGTTAGGTAAATATAACAGCTTTAAGTATTGCCATGATGAAACAACTAGAGAATGTTTCTTACAGGGAACAAAAGAAATAAGTTGAATCTTGGTCATAAACATAAAGGCAGCTCTATAGTAATATGACTGGAGTTGAATAACCATGGATCTCGGGTGAAAGCCACCGAGTTACCTGAAGCAATAGAGCAATAAGAATAGCAATCCTTCAGGTTCAAAGCAAATTAGTTACTTGTGAAGGAATATTGATTTTGCTTTACTTTTTAAAAACAAGTATTTAAATTCTCATTTTTCCTGTCCCTACGGAGTATGGCAAACATCTCAAGCAGTTATTAATATTGTTTGTTAAACTATATAATCAATTCTCCAAGCTTGGGTTCCTAAACATTTACTCAAAGTTTACCTCATCTTCCAATAACCAAACTGGTGCATGCAGATTGCGCAAATTTAGGAATGTGGTAGTTACTCAATTTTAAGGTGGATATTTATCCAACTGAACAACGTGTAAAATAGAATATCGTTCTCAATGATGTAATACTCAAATCTCATTCTTTGTATGTATTGGCACCCTTAAAGAAGTATAGTTTATTCACAGAGGTATAGTTTTAGAACTGATTAAACTAGCTTCAAACACTACCTCTTGTGATGTCTGGACATCCAAAAGAACTAACAGCAACTTAATATGTTGCTGGAGGTATTTGTTTAATTTAGGAAAAATGACACCTTGTGCCCACCAAACCATAATGAAATAACAACAAGAGGACCTGCTTTAGTGATGCCATTGAACATTATTCTCCAAGTCCTCTTCATCGGGATACTATTGGATCTTTAGCATCTAATAAAAGGCAGTTTCACTTTTCACAAAACAAAACATACAAAACACAAGATTGGAGAATCACTAAAAGTGGTTCACAAAGTTTTCACAGTATGGATTCCAACCCCCTATCCTGAAAAGTGCTTAAACCTTTGTACACAAATGTATGAACCCAAACCTTCCCATTTAAAGGTCATCATCATCAAAAGATTTGAAGCTGATATAGCTCTTTACACACAATTAAATTACTTTTCAATCAAGGAACATGCAACCACCAGTTCCTCTGCTATCGTGGGCAGTTTATATAATGATCATTAAAGTGTAAACAGCACTTTTATCAATTAATTCAAAATTCAATTTTCTGCACTCCTTTCACAATACTCTACAATCCTTCTTCACTCTAAAGATTCTACATCTGCTTCCAAACAAATGAAATACTGCCATTGTAACATTGATTTGCTGAATTCATGCCATTATGGATATTTCCAAACTGCTATTCTAAGTAGATCAATTTGTACTGGCAGCATTACCAAGATTTTATAATAGACTAGAATTGAAAATAGATTTTGTTACATAACACATAAATTTGTATACAAATATTTACTTATATCAGTAACATACAATAACGCATGAATTGAGTAGAAGCATTAAGTAATTTGTTCTGATTAAATACGCTTTTTTTTCCCAAATAGCACAAATTATTATCCAGGTATACTGATGTTAAACATAACAGTCTCCTCCATGTTCCTGTTCTTATAAAGTCTCAAACAGCCTTGTTACCAGATCAAGGTTTAACACCCGCAGCAAAATTTGGCATAATTGAATAATTTAACCTACGGGAGTTCCTTTCACTGGTCTCCGCAGATCCTGGAGCTGACATTACTGCAGGAAGCAATGTAACCAGAAGCACTGCATTGAACGAATCAAAACCTTAGATAAAAAGCTGCTTTTGCAATCTGCATCTTCAAAATTTAAAAAAAACAAATACAGCGAGACTGTGGCTGTCAGACCAAGCTCAAAACACTGAACTGTCAGTTCTCCACTGCTCAAGCAGAAGAACACCCAAAGTCTAAATGTGATTTGCAGGATACACAGTCGTGGCTGGCATACACTCTGGAATATACCACAACTGTTTTAAAGGGTAGGGATTTACGACTGATATTATGTAATCAATCACAAAGGAACCTAAATTTACAATTTAACTGACAGCATATATCAAGATTCTAATTTATAAATTACATTAGAATAAAATGTGCTCAAATTAATACAGAATTCCATTCATTGTTCAACTGAAATTAATTGAATACACATCATCAGTACAGATTTCTTGTGCTCCAGTCTGAATGCTTATAGGCTGATTTGAATGCAACAAAATCCTGCCTGCAATTGTAATGTTTAACAGAGTATCAGATTCAAACATGGGTTAATATACTATACATAGTTTTAGCCCTTCAATTATATTTAGCAGCACATCAACGTACAAAAAGATGGCAATATTAAAATCACCTCTTTGTACTCAAATGTTAATAGTTTTAGAAATTGTTGAAAGCATTCTCCATTTTTCTATTTTAAGTTACATTGGGTAACACAGCCTTAAAGAAATATAGTTTATTCACAGAGGTATAGTTTTAGAACTGATTAAACTAGCTTCAAATACTACCTCTTGTGATGTCTGGACATCCAAAAGAACTAACAGCAACTTAATATGTTGCTGGAGGTATTTGTTTAATTTAGGAAAAGTGACACTTTGTGCACACCAAACCATAATGAAATACAGGTACACAACCCTTTATCTGGACATCTAAAATCCGAAAAGCTCCAAAATCTGGCAAGTGAGGAGTGAGGCGGCAGCACGAGTCGGGCAGGCAAGGGGAAGAGACCGGCAGAACAAGTCGGGTGGGCAAGAGACCAGCAGAGCAAGTCGAGTGGCCGAGAAGTCGGCAGCATGAGTTGGGCGGGCGAGGGGGAGGTGACCAGCAGCACGAGTCGGGTAGCCGGGAGACCAACAGTGCGAGTCAGACGGGCGAGGGGGGGAGACCGGCAGTACGTCTCGGGTGGGTGAGGGGGTGGTAGGCCGGCAGCGCAAGTCGGCGGGCAAGGGGGAGAGACCGGCAGTGCGAATTGGGTGGGCAAGAGACCGGCAGTGCGAGTCGGGCAGGAAAGGGGGGGGAGACTGGCAACGCGAGTTGGGCAGCCAGGAGACCAACAGCACGAGTCAGGCAGGCAAGGGGGGGGAGACCGACAGCACGAGTTGGGTGGACGAGGGGGTGGTAGGCCGGCAGCACAAGTCGGCGGGCAAGGGGGAGAGACCAGCAGCGCGAGTCGGGCGGGCAAGGGGGAGAGATCGGCAGTGCGAATCGGGTGGGCAAGAGACCGGCAGTGCGAGTCGGGCAGGTGAGGGGAGCAGACCGGCAACGCAAGTGGGGTGGCCAGGAGACCAGCAGCACGAGTCAGGCGGGCAAGGGGGGGAGACCGGCAGCACGAGTCGGGCGGGCGAGGTGGGGAGTAGGTCGGCAGCGCAAGTTGGCAGGCGAGGGGGGAGAACGGCAGCACCAGTTGGGCGGCCGAGAGACTGGCAGCGTGAGTCGGGCAGGCGAGGTGGGGTGGGGGGAGACGGCAGGGCGACTAGAAGGGGGTGGGGATGGATACGGCAGCACAATTCAGGTGGGCTTAAATCTGGCTTTCCGAAATCCAGAAAAGTCTGAAATTCAGAACACACTGTCCCCCAAGGGTTCCGGATAAAAGATTGTGTACCTGTAATAACAAGAGGACCTGATTTAGTAATGCCATTGAACATTACTCTCCAAATCCTCTTCATTGGGATACTATTGGATCTTTGGCATCTAATTAAAGCAGCAGATAAAACTTCAGTTTCACTTTTCACAAAACAAAACAAACGAAACACAAGGTTGGAGAACCACCAAAAGTTATCATGTCGAGACCATTGCAGCGTTAATGGTGCGTTTGTACCTTCTCTCTCTGAATCCACATGGGATTCCTCTGGATGCTCTGGCTTCCTCTCACATGCCAAAGACCTGCTGATTGCTATATTAGTAGGCCTCTAAAATTACCCCACTTTGTCTTTGGGAGGCAGAAGAATAAGCAGTGTTAATGGACATTTGAGAAAGAACAGGTTACAATATAAATTAATGAGGCAATCAGATTGTTCTGAAATGGACTGAATAATGCGAAGAGAAAATAACTAAAGAAGCTTTCATTAAACAATAAATTATGAAAACTATGGACTCCATATTTGCAGCAAAAGTGGTGGTGTTTGTCAGCAATGAAGAAAGATGCTCAGAAGGATGTAATGATCTAGATTTCACCTTTATCAATACAGTATTAATTCCAATCCAGCATCAACTATAGATATCTCTGGCACCCAAAAGAAAACAGGAACCAACAGGCTTTATCAATCATTTTTTAATTACAATGCATTAACATTAAGTCATAGGAGTAGAACATTGATCTCTTCAGCCCTTTGCAATGTCCCATAAAACCATGAGTAAGGACCCAGATATGCACATTGGTTACTTTCTCATATTCTTGAGTGGCCGTAACAATTTTTTAAAAGTGTGTTGCACACTTGGGTGTAGTTTCTAACCTCACTCTTAAAAGGCATGTCTCTAAATTTAACATTTTATTCCTAATTCTGATTCCTCCAACCAGCAGAAAGATGGTAATTTAGAATGATGCTCGTCCATATTAGATCTGATCCTACATCAGTTATCATTTGCAGGCACAGTGAGCGTAGCGGTTAGTGTGACACTAGTACAGCACTGGTGACTCAAGTTTGAATTCTGCACTGTGTGAAAGGAGTTTGTAAATTCTCCCCATTTTTGCATGGATTTTCCCTTGGTGCTCTGGTTTCCTCCCACCCTCCAAATTTATGGGGTTGTAGGTTCATTTGGGTGTGATTGGGTGGCAAGGGTTTAAATGGCCAGAATCAGCTTCCACTGTGCTGTAAATAAAAAATTTTAAAATTAAGAAGTATTGAATTTTGGACACTTGCCTGATAATGAACTAATTAAATTATTTTTAAACTGTAAGTAATGCTAGAACTCTATGACATCAAAAGAAGCTATTCAAAATGAAATAAATGAGACAAGAACAAGAGTGGCATGGTTAGCACAACGCTATTACAGAGCCAGTGAGCTGGGTTCAAATCCAGAATGTGTCTGTAAGGAGTTTATATATTATCCCTGTGACCACTGGGAGCTCTAGTTTACTCCCACCCTTCAAAAAAAAAGGGATTTGTAAGTTAATTGGTGCATTTGGTCAGCCTGGGCCCATGGGCAGGAAGGGCCTGACACTGGGTTGCAAGTCTAAATTTAAAAAAAAGAGAGAGATCCAGAAAAGGGCAGTGTCTGAAATGGTCCAAGAGAACTTAAAAAGGGTGATGCTGTTGTCGTCTATCAGACTGGCCCCCATCTTGTAGAGGCCAGACAGCAACTCCTGGATACCTCCTACTGCCTTCCCCAGCTCATATCCCACCACACCAGGCCACTGCCTGTCGCACCTGTGGCAGATCTCCCCTCCAACACCATCTCTAACCCAAAATCCATAAACAGGATGCCCTGGTAGGCACATTGTCTCTGCCTGTTTTTGACTACTGAACTTCAAAGTTCAAAGCTCTAATTTATCTCATCATACATTGAGTACAAACCTGCCTCCCCTTGTCCGGTCCCTTTCCACCTACATCCAGGACACCTCACGACCTCCACCATTTTGACAATTTCCAATTCCCTGGCATCTAACACCTCAACCTTCACTTTGGATATCCACTCTTTTTCTCCCTTGATACCCCATCAGAAAGGCTCCACTTTTTACTGAAAAAAGATCCAATGGTTCCCCTCCACCAACACTTTCATCCACCTGGCAAAACATGAAGAACCTGTCTTTTGACTCCTCTCACTTCCTACTAGCTAAGGGCAGATGTCCTGACTATACCCCTCTTTTTATTTGCCAGATGGAATAGTCCACGTTCCAAATCTTTCCTGGTACCACATCCAATTCTTCCTCCATTACGACAACTGCAATGGTGCCACTTCCTGTTTTTTTGGTCTATATAATGACAAAGATTTTCCAACAAGGTTGTAGCACAGTAATGTATTTTGTATTGATTTATTGTTGACTTTCTCTTAATGATCATTTTTCCTGTTATAGTAGGGAGGAGAGAAAGAATTTCAAAGAAGTTAAAACAGCCTGGTTTATTTTCAAACAGTGGAATGGAAGTCAAGGTGCAGCTTTTGAGTTCATTCTTCAGTTGCACAAGTCACCTCTGGTTCTCTTGAGGGACAATTTTGTTGTTAAAATGGAGTATATTAGAAGTCCCATCGTTTACGTGGAAAAAAATTGGAAAGAATTAAACAGTTTGCCTTGTATTTAGATTTTTTAATGATTTGGCTGAAATTTGCATTAATTCAACATTTCATTAAGTTGTAGAGAATGAAGGAAAGATCCTCAAACTGAACTATTAGTTCTATTTCTCTTTCTATAGATATTGCCTAATATGCTGAATGTTACCAGCATTTTCTATTTTTGTTTCATGGATCTGTGACTTGACTGGGATGCCTGGTATGAAGTGACTCTTCAAGACGTCACAGAATGTTCCCAATTCTTTGATTTAATGGAGCAACAGAAAGATAAAAAGACAGTAAAATGACAAATGATGAAACCGGAGGATAATAGCTATCTGCTTTCTCTTTGGCATCATCCCAGCTTTGTTCAAGTTTATTTCTGCTGCTAAAATTTTGAACGAGGACAACTATTTGTCTGAAAGCCTAATGGATTTCCAGCCTCAAGGCAAACGTTACAGTGTAGTCAAATACAAAAATAGTTACATCATTCCTTCTTCGGTTAGGCCTCATCAGAGTGCTACACTTCGATCTGTGCGCAACACATTTTTATCACAATGTCAAATATTACCAACATTTTCTATTTTCATTTTCAATTTCCAGCATCTGAAGGATTTTGCTTGACATACCAAAATGATGCTTGACTAAACGAGGACAGACTCTGTATACAAGGCTAAGGGTGCATCTGAATGACATGTTATAAACTACTAAATTCTAAGTGTTTGATAGAATACATAGAAATCACTTCCCCTACTGGAAATCTCCTGAGCAAATGGATAGGATCTGATAATTAAAACTAGACAATTCAGAAATATTATCAGTTCTGCCTTCTATTTTTTCTAATATATTGGAAATTGGAAATTAGAAACTGGTATTGGAAACATTCAGACCATAGGTACTTAAAACTAAGCAATTTCTGCGACCTTCCACCCTAGTAGTCCGTCCCCCTTTGTTTTCTCATCCCATCCACAATCCACTACTTTGCACATCTAAATAATCCTTGCTTTGAAGTTCATTGATCTGAAACATCTTTTTCAAAGAAGCTGCTTTACCTGTTACTTCCAGCATTATTTTAATTCAAACGACAACAGCTGCAGTTTTTTTGATATAACTGAACAGAAATCTACCTGCATCTAAGGACTGTTAACAATTAAATAATTAATAGCGTTATCTGCTAATATCCAGGCAACATCTGACAAAATTAATACAAAATAATGCAACGTTGAAAAAAAAACACAGCAGGAGTGCATTTTAAATTTTTTTAAAGTGATTTAAGATTCATCAATTAAATGGATCTGATTGATTTTAAAACCATAAGGTTATGCAAATCATTTTTAAAACTGTTGCTTATCAATTTTAAAAGATGCCCCAAAATGCAAGTTTATTCATTATAAAGTTGTGACACATTATGAACAAAACAGAAATTAGTCAATGCATCTTTTCTAGTCTCCTTCTAGACAAAAATTCTGGATCAATTTTCCAAAGGCAGAAAACTCAGATACGACATTTTCTTCTAGAGAGTACATAGGGATAGAAAAACTAAAATGTGGTATCTAACAAAGCTCTTCATTCAGCACCTTCGCTCTGACCGCTGCAATAGTGGGTACCCCCCCCCCACCCCCGTGGCCAACCATTGTTCTTCAATTCCATGCCCCATGCCCACACCAACAAGTCTGTCCATGGCCTCACGTACTGCTAAACCAAGGCCACCTGTAAATTTGAGGAACAAGACAATATTTTGTCTCCCCATCCAGATGACATTAATATTGAGTTCTTCAGTTTCCATTAGGCCCCGCCCCTAACTCGCTCTCTTTCCCTATCCTTTTGCCTCCTTTCCTCCAGCACTCTACCCCCTTACATCTCTATTCAGAGAGCTATCACCACCCTCTATCACTTCCCAGCTTTTTTATTTCTTCTATCCTCCCACCCTTATCCACCTATGACCTCTTGTCTGTTGGCCTGTGTTCCTCCTCCTGCCCCTCCCCCCACTTTATTTTTATTCAAGTGCTAGCTTGCTTTTTGCTCATACTTTGACAAAGGGCTTGGGTCCAAAATGTTGGTTATATACCTTTGCTATAAAGAATGCTGTGTGGCCTGCTGAGTTTCTACAGGATTTGGTGTATTAAACATTGAACAGAGAGAGGTCTTTGTTAGACTTTTTCTTGTAGTCTTCAATCTGCAATATTTTTACACCTAAATGTGCTAAAATTAGGAGCTGATAATGGAATAGCTGTACCATAGCTTACAATGAACTTAAATGTTCTATTATGCAACCGACAGTAGTTGCAAAAAGGATGTAATAATTTGCATGAAGATGAATATCAGGACTTTATAAAATACTGGGATTAACAACTTCATTAGTTCGTGAAAGATAGGCTTTGAAAGGAAATAAGGAATGTGAGTTGAAGTCAAAATGGGTCTATGAAAGATGAGGGGGGAATTTTTGATTAAAAGTACATTAAATATATCACAAATTTAAAATCTGATAATAATTTATTATATTAAAATTATATTAATTTATTAAAATGAATGGAAATGAATAAATTAAATTGCTCCATTTCTGAGTCAGACTTTGATTGGTATTGCATAAACAATCATTAAATAAAGTTATGCTGTTAACTATTGGCCTTAACCTGCTGTGATCAGTTTGATGGACAACAAAGTGTGAGGGATAAGTGCAAGGCTGAGGTGACATTCAAATAATCAAATATTTAAGGGACCCAGACACTCAGGAGTGACTAGGTTCACAAATGAACACATTCTTCTGAGCAGGTGTGCAGATATTTATCAGTACATCGTGCACTACATCCAACTCTATCAGTCACTGTGGGAAGATTGCTTCCCCCCCCCCCCACCCATTGCTAGACTCTGCATATTGCACAAACAATCCATGGAAAATTGAGTTAGGCTTGTTGACTATACTAAATAGATGTGTGGCAGCAGTCCTAATGGCAAACCTGAAGTCACAAAACTATTGTAGTTAGGTGCTCCTGGCTTGAAACAAGCATTCTTGTGATTTAAACATTCTGAGAAATTATAAAACTACACATCACATTTCACTGCTACATATCCAGTTTGCTTCAGCAACTGAATGAGAAATGGATCAGCACCTGTTAAAGAGATAATTCTATGTCCACCTTGGACTGCCGCATAGAAAAGGAGGATGGGGGTGGTGAGGTTGCAGGAAATTGAGGAGAATGGAGAGTGGAGGAGGGGGAAAGACACAAAACAAAAACAATGGCAGGGTACATGATAGAGGACCGTGACCAGACTCAGAATGAGCCAGAATCAGAGCAGGGACACATAATAAAACTCGGTGCCCTAGACAGTAGAACTCTTTAAATACAGTGAAGTTCATAGAGGTAATGGAAATGATTCATAAAATATACACCTTTAAATGATATGATTCATTACTTTGAGCAATATGTGTTCATTTCAGTTTAAATAAATTGCATAGGTAGGAGCAAAGTTCTGAGCCAATTTTTGTTGTTAGGTAATTAAAATGATCTGTACACATTGACGGTATTATTAAATGCAGAAAATAGAATCAGCAAATGAAACCTGTATTAAGGCAAAATGCAGCAGTAAGCTTGTCCAATGTCCTTATTAGCAGAATGCATGCAAGAAACACACACTTTAAAAAAAAGAATTTTTTTTTTTAAAAGCATAATTTACAACAGACAGAAATGGATCCAATTTTTAAGCACATCTAAGCCATGTCAGAGTATTGTCAAAATCTTTAATTCGTGAGCTGTATTTCATGGAAACAAGGAAGTGAACAACAGAATCATAGAACATAGAACACTACAGCACAGTACAGGCCCTTCTGCCCTCAATGTTGTGCCGACCCATATATTCCTTTAAAAAAAAGTTCTCAACCATCCCTACCCTGTAACCCTCAATCTTCTTCCATTCATGTGCCTGTCTAAGAGTCTCTTAAATGCCCTTAATGTTTCAGCCTCCACCATCATCCCTGGCAAGGCATTCTAGGCACCCACAACTCTCCACAAAAAAACTTAACCTTGATGTCTCCCCTAAACATTTCTCCCTTCATTTTGTAAACATATACTCTGCTGTTTGCTATTCCTGCCATGGGAAACAGGCGCTGGTTGTCCACCCTATCTATGCTTCTCTTAATCTTGTAGACCTCTATTAAATCTCTTCTCACCCTTCTTCGCGCCAAAGAAAAAAGTCCCAGGTCTGCTAACCTTGCCTCATAAGACTTATTTTCCAATCCGGGTAACCTCCTGGTAAACCTGCTCTGCGCCCTCTCCGGAGCTTCCACATCCTTCCTTTGTTCTCGTAATCCACAAGATTGTTATAATGCTTAGAGTCCATATTTCAATGCATCTCCCCATTGAATGTTATACATTGTTTTGTTATTTATGCCTACAGAACTGGTTGGGCTTTTTTAAAATAAAGAAAGCACAGTTACCAAATACTGTGCTTTTTTTTAAAATTATGATAGCATTTAGAATAAAAACAATTCCCACACAGAAAGAGGTCATTTGTCAGTAAAGAAAGAATTATCCAACCTCATCCCTCTGTCCCACACAAAAATGTGAATGTGGCATTGGTGGGCATGTAGCCAAATAATCTGGATGGGGTGATCACCTGGTTGTAGAGCTTGAGAGCAACAGGAATAACAGAAGGGGAAGCAGTAAGAGAGATTCTCACACTTCTTCAGGGTAGACATCCCTCAAAGAGACTTTGCTGTGGAGCAGCTGAATTTTCTTTTTTTTTTCAAAGGAAGCATAGTTTTACTGGAGTGAATATCATTTAGGATTCTTTTTTTTTATTTAATTTTTTATTTTTCACACCATAAATCACATTAGCCATGATATACACTATTTCTTTTTCACACATATACAGTGACTTTTTCTCCCCCCCCCCTTTCCTCCCAAACCACCCCCCCACCCCCCCCTCTCATCCATTTTAGGTATACAATCTAGGTTGCATTAAGCCAGTCAGACAATGTTGTCATTCAACAAAATTACACCAGAAATTCTACTGAGTCCATTCTTTTCTTTCCTTCTCCTTCCATCAACTTAGGTACTGTTTGTCCCCGGTAGGTTTTCGCTATTGTATTTAATGTAAGGCTCCTATACTTGCTCGAATATTTCAAAATTATTTCTTAACCTATCTGTTATTTTTTCTAATGGAATACATTTATTCATTTAAATTTAGTAGTTTCTTCCTTTTAATTTGGTTATGTATTCCATTAATATTTAAAGACATATAGTTCAGCGTAGCCCTTTTATATTTTGTTTATCTTCTCTTTCCGTTTTTCCATCATTACCTTTCCTCCTTTTCCATTTCTGTTTTCTTATTTTCAACTCTTTATAAGACAACATTCCTACAACATCCAACATTTTCCTTATTCTCCTATTTCTATCTTATTTATCCCCAATCTCCCCTTCACCTCCTGAGTTGTCCTTTATCCCTTGTCGGACAACCACATCTCCCCTCTCCATTTGGATTTGCGAATCCACTCGCAAGCGTCAACTGATTTTGCAGTGACCGCTATTTCCCCCCACCCCGCCTCCCCCAGAAAAGATTTCACTTTTCATATGTCACAAAGGTCACTCTTTTAATTCCCTCCTTATTCTCTCTATTCCATTACCTTCCCTTATTAATTCTTGTCTATACTATCTATATTTTCCTCTAAGTACAGATACATTCATGTATGCTCATTGTCTCTATTCACTCTTATACCTCTTTACCCGCATACATATCAATCGTGATCATTTTTACTCTCATTACCCGTCTTCATCCCTCAGTCTATTTTTGTCTTTACCCACATACATATCAATCGTGATCATTTTAACTCTCATTACCCGTCTTCCTCCCTCAGTCTATTTTTGTAATTGTTCTGCAAATTTTTGTGCTTCTTCTGGATCCGAGAATAGTCTGTTTTGTTGTCCTGGAATAAATATTTTCAATACCGCTGGATGCTTTAGTATAAATTTATACCCTTTCTTCCATAAAATCGCCTTTGCTGTATTGAACTCTTTTCTCTTCTTTAGGAGTTCAAAACTTATATCTGGATAAATGAAGATTTTTTGCCCTTTATACTCCAGTGGTTTGTTGCCCTCTCTTACTTTTTCCATTGTCTTCTCCAGTACCTTTTCTCTTGTAGTATATCTTAGGAATTTTACTACAATAGATCTTGGTTTTTGTTGTGGTTGTGGTTTAGAGGCCAATACTCTATGTGCCCTTTCTATTTCCATTTCTTGCTGTAGTTCTGGACATCCTAGAGTCTTAGGGATCCACTCTTTTATAAACTCCCTCATATTCTTGCCTTCTTCATCTTCCTTAAGGCCCACTATCTTTATGTTATTTCTTCTGTTATGGTTTTCCATTGTATCTATTTTTTGAGCTAGTAGTTCTTGTGTCTCTTTAGTTTTTTTATTAGATTTCTCCAATTTCTTTTTTAAGTCTTCTACCTCCATTTCTGCTGCTACTGCCCGCTCTTCCATCTTGTCCATTTTCTTTCCCATTTCTGTTAAGGTCATCTCCATTTTATTTATTTTCTCTTCTGTGTTGTTTATTCTTTTTCTTAAATCCTTAAATTCCTGTGTTTGCCATTCTTTAAATGACTCCATGTATCCTTTAATAAGAGCAAGTATATCCTTTACCTTGCCTTTCTTTTCTTCTTCTATTTCACTGTACTCTTCCTCTTCTTCTTCCTCTGGGTTGACCATCTGTTGTTTCTTTGGTGCCCTTTCCTCCTCTTCTTTCTTGTTTCTATTGTCTTCTGTGGTCTCTTCTTGCTGCAGGTGTTCTGCAGCTGTCGTTGCCGGCTGTGGAGATCGACTCCCCAGCTGGTCCCCCCTCCCGTCGGTGTGTTTTTTTTCATTCGCATCGCGCATGCGCGAAGTATCGCGCATGCGCGGTTGCGCACTTTTACTCGGCTCTGCGAGCCATTTTTGTAGTCCATTATTTACCGACCTGAGGGAGCGGGTTTCTCTCTCCGCAGCGGGCCTCTTCGGACAGGTAAGGCCTTCACCTTTTTCCTCCTTTGTCTTCTCTTCCTCTCTTCTTACCGTTGCTTTCGATTTTTCATTTTTTGTCGCCATCTTCTTTCCACCTTTATACTCACTTTTCTGTAACTTTTATTTCTGTGCCTTTGTGTTTTTCTTTGTTTTTCCCGACTTTTCTGGAGAGGGCTGGAGTTCACCGTCCGGCCACTACTCCATCACGTGACTCCTCCAGCAGCTGAATTTTCAAGCACACATCCAAATGATCATTTTAATGAGGGTTTCTGCCTTTGCCATGCCTTCAGGAGGCAAGTTCCCAAAGCACCATTTAGGTTGAAGGAAATTTTCCTTATCAACTCAGCGACGCAACTAGTACAGCCACTGCCTTGGAGAATCACAAGCCCAGGTTCATTTTGCCCTTAGGGACTGTCAGTGTGGTCTCAATGTTCTTTGTGGTCATGTGCATTTCTTTTAGTTGCTGCAGATTTCCTGCCACACCCCAAAGATGTGCACATTGATAGGTTAGTCAGCCAACGACGCAGCTAATACAGCCACTGCCTTGGAGAATCAGAATCCCAGGTTCATCTTGCCCTTAGGTACTGTCAATGTGGTCTCAATGTTCTTGTGGTCATGTGCATTTCTTCTAGTTGCTGCAGATTTCCTGCCACATCCCCAAGATGCGCACACTGATAGGTTAGTCAGCCAATGTAACGTGCCCCTAATGTGTAAGTGAATGGTAGAATCTGAGATAGTTTATGAGAATAAAAATTGGAATTTATCATTAGTGTAAATGGGTAGTTGAAGGTTACTGCAGACTCAGTGGATGAATAGTCAGTTTCTGCGCTGTGGCCCTCAATGACTATTTCCCCTTTAGTTCTTCCAGCAATGGTTTTTGAGACCTTTGTTAAGAGGACTAAGTCTTTCTGATTTACTCTGGACTTACTTCAATTCATACCCCACCTGCGAGGCCTCCTAATAATTTAAAGAAAGCAATCCAATCTGTACATTTCCTCATAGTTGCAATTCTGCAATCCAAGGAACATCTTCATAAATTTCCTCTGCACTCTACCAGTGAAATCAAATTTTCTTGTAATCTAGTAATTAAAGTACACAATGGTGTTATGTACTAGTTTCATATAATTTCTTATTTTGATGTCTTGACTAATAAAGGCAAGCATCCAATATTGCAAAACACAAAAGTGCTGAAGAAACTCAGCAGGTCATGCAACATCTGTAGAAAGTAAAGGGTAACCAATGAGCCCTTCGTCAAGGTATGAGTAAAAAGCAGGCAAGCGCCTGAATAAAAAAGGGTAGGGGAAGAGAGAAGAGAGTAAGGGGTAGAGAAGAAGCACAGGCTAACAGGAAAGAGGTGGATGCAGGTGGGAGGATCGAAGAGAAATAAGCTGAGTTGATAAGGGGAGGAGGTAGCTTTGTGAATGGAGAAGGATAGGAAAAGAGAGAGACTCAGGGGAGGGGTTTAACAGACTCTGGAAAAGTCAATGTTAATGTTTGGTTGGAGAGTGCCCAGACGAGACACAAGGTGTTGTTACTCCAATTTGCAGGTAGCCTCAGTTTGACAGTGCAGGAGACCATGGAAAAGTAGTGACTTCTCCATGAATCCAAGAAACATAATTTCTTCAGCCAATTCTGCCAACATCAGATCAGAAAAATCATTCATCTCAATTGGCCTGCTTGCAATATTTTAAAATGGTCAATAACCTGAGAAACACTGATGACCAGCATTAAGTTAGCTGTTTATTGCCAATATTTAGCACTAACTACAGACCAGTTGCTTGAACAAAAACTTTCCACAATGAAACACAAAGTTTCAAAGTACAAAGACAAACCTCCTTTCATATTACAATAAAAGTCTGAAAATCCAGGTTCCAGAAACCCGAGAATCCTGACTCCTCGAAAACTCTCGGCTTTTGTGTGCGTGCATGCCTAAGTGCCAGATATGCACAGGAGCACCAAACAACCACACAGAAGTTGCAGAAATGTATGAAGACTTTTAATTTTTTTTTTGTTTTTTGTATTTTATATGAAAAAAACGTTTTGTTAATAAAGCATCAAAATTTACCTATTGATTCTCCTTAAATCTGAATTTTACTATCCAAGAATCCAGAAAATTTGGACCAACCCAATCTCTGAGTAGTCCAAATTTTATGACTTTTACTTAAATGTCTTCACGACAATTCTTGAGTCCATTACAAATAAGTGCTGACACATCAATACAGTTATTTGATTTTTTAAAAGGATAGAATTAAAATGGCTTCATGTTTTTGAGGATTACATATAGTTTCTAGTGCAATATCACAAGAATCAGCATTGAACCCTTGACTGTTCTTATTTTGGATAAATGTCACCTATAATACATTGTCTTCTCATCTAAATTTGATGATGTGAGGTAAGAAAATGAGCTACAAGGACAAGGTTTGCCAAAAGGGCTATCAGATTAAGATAAATAACAAGGTAGTAGATAGACTGATGTGGGCAAGGGTGGCTTTGAGAACTTAGATATAAGAAATAGAAAATCTGTGTTTTTTAAAAAATGGTAACAAAAAAGTGAGTATCTATAAACAGAAGTATGTAGGTTAGAAGACACAAAGTTATCATGAAGTACAACAAGTAGATAGGAAGGCAAATAGTGCATTGGCCTCACTGGATGGGATTGGAGTACAACATTGATACTTGCTTGGATTGTATAGACATTTGACAATACCATGCTTGAAGAACTGTGTGGACTTCATCACCAGCTGGTGAAGATTGGAGTTAAAGTTTTACTTCAGTCCAGGCTTCAGTTAAGGTACAATCCAATAATTTAAGTAAGATTATAAATAAACTTATTTCAAAAATAAGATAAAGCCCATTGTCTTCTCTTGTGAAGAAACCTAGAAATATTATTCTTATATAGTGACTCTCAATTATAGAAAACTGGGTGGTTAAAAACAAACTTCTTTTCAACAGCTAATTCCAGTCGGGAAAGTACACAAAGGATACTCCAGATCCTTTCTAAACTGCCAAGTTTCTGAGAGCTTTTCTTCCAAAGTCCAAGTAAAAAATGAACCCACAGTACTCTTCAAAAATCTGTTAAATAGTACTTGGGTTTTATAGTCACCTTCTGACACTAAGATAATATTTAAGTTGATGGCTAAGAAACTGTGGAAAAAGGTTTCCTGGCCACATCATGATGAGCTTGAAAAACAAGATCGAATAATATAAAGAAAGCCTACCTTTCAAAGCTTCCATTTTTTTCCTATCAACAAAAGAAAAATAAACATTAATCTGTGTCACTTAAAATTACGGTAATATAGAATTTTATCAGTGAAAAAAATCATCATATTTTAACAACTTCAATACTCACAAAACAATTTTCATTTTACATTTTTTTGATTATAACCTAAAATCGTTTAATTTA
This sequence comes from Narcine bancroftii, assembly GCF_036971445.1. Taxonomy (NCBI): domain Eukaryota; kingdom Metazoa; phylum Chordata; class Chondrichthyes; order Torpediniformes; family Narcinidae; genus Narcine; species Narcine bancroftii. The sequence continues at coordinate 378,255,795 of NC_091469.1, read as the reverse complement.
CAAGGCATTTGCTAATTTTGACAATAGTGTGTGCATTGAAATTAACACACAAAAAACATGATTTCTCTTCATTTAATGATGAACTGGATAATTAGTAGGCAGCTAATCATGCCAAGGAGGGCTTCATGTTGAGTTTTTAAACTTAATAAAGCCTCTATGTTCTGTCTCTTTCAGCAAGCAGCCACGAAATACAGACCAGCCTTCACTTCTCAAAACAAGCTTTTATTTTTCATTAAACCTGTGTTATTACCATTGGTTCTCCAAAGACAGGTATCATTGCCAGCAAAGTTAACAAGATTCATTAAGACTGGCTGACAGTATAGAGTGCATCACAAACAGTCTACGCAGCCATGATGGATGCAGACAAATGTTTCACAAAACTGGATAATTCAGTTAAATATAAACATTTATATTTATTTATCAGATCGCACTTTTAATAACCTGAAAATAATTCTTTAATAAATAGTCTGAGATTGATAATGCTCTCCTAAGGTATTTTGGAAATTGTAGTTTAGTTTTCCCGCTACTGAATGGAGTGAAGTCAATGCAGCGCAGAGACCTGAGATCCTTGAGGAAGTGCTCAGGCCTGAAACATTGGTTATATATCTTTACAACCCCACCCCACCGCCACCCCCACATATATGTTATGAGACCTACTGAGTTCTTCCAGCATTTCTGTTTATGCCCGCTACTTAATAATAGATTCCAATTAGCTGCTTCCCAACCACACTGCCACATCATCATTCTTCTCAGGTACAGTATCTCTTCAACATTAAAGCTTTGAGCTATCTGATGAAAAGCCATGTTAACTTTGTTTTTCTCTCTCCACCCGCCCTAACTTGACACAGCTGTTGCTCAGTTAAATAAAACTTTTCAATTTCACTGGACAATGAAGTTTTGCTTCCTGAACACTTTTGGGTATATTTTATGGATTTTGGGCTGCTGATCATGAAAATCACCTTAAAATTTTTCTATCACATACATATTTTTTAGATATAACTTATATTTGTGATTTCCTGTCTCATTTTAAGTATACTAGCATATTGCCCACAAAGCAAGCTGTTTTGTTCAGTCCAAGCATGCTTGGACATGCACTCAGGTGCAATGCAAATATCTTAAGACCTGAGCATGCTTAGTAAGGATAGATGCAGTCCAGGCTATAAAACCAGCTCACTTACAGTATACAGATCCTGTGCATTACATCGATATAGATTGAACACAGTTGATGCACTTGTTCTTCAGTCTGGAAAAACAATCACCTGAAGAAACACACAAAGATCAGCGTGTACAGAGCCATTGTCATACCCACGCTCCTGTTCAGCTCCGAATTATGGGTCCTCTACCGGCATCACCTACGGCTCCTAGAACACTTCCATCAGCGCTGTCTCCGCTCCATCCTCAACATCCATTGGAATGACTTCATCATCAACATCGAAGTACTCGAGCTGGCAGAGTCCGCAAGCATCAAATCCACGCTGCTGAAGACCCAACTGCACTGGGTGGGTCACGTCTCCAGAATGGAGGACCATCGCCTTCCCAAGATCATCTGATATGGCGAGCTCTCCACTGGCCACCGAGACAGAGGTGCACCAAAGAAGAGGTACAAGGACTGCTTAAAGAAATCTCTTGGTGCCTGCTACATTGACCACTGCCAGTGGGCTGATATCGCCTCCAACTGTGCATCTTGGTGCCTCACAGTTCGGCGGGCTGCAACATCCTTTGAAGAAGACCACAGAGCCCACCTCACTGACAAAAGACAAAGGAGGAAAAACCTAACACCCAACCAACCAACTTTCCCTTGCAACCGTGCCTTCCTGTCCCGCATCAGACTTGTCATTCATCAACGAGCCTGCAGCAAATGTGGACATACCCCTCCATAAATCTTCGTCCGCGAAGCCAAGCCAAAGAAGAAGAAAGAGAAAGAAGACCTGAGCATGCTTAGTCAGGATAGATGCACTCCAGGATATAAAACCAGCTCACTTACAGTATACAGATCCTGTGCATTACATCGATATAGATTGAACACAGTTGATGCACATGTTCTTCAGGCAACAGTATATTGAGTGTACTTAATAATAGTATTTATTGCCTTCAGGAAGATTCCTGAATATCTTGGTGCAGTGACGAATATGGTGAAAGGTTTCACCAGGTCATTGCAACCGTGGAAAAGCAGTATCAGGGCAACTGGGATCCATCAACACTGGCCGATAATGAAGGTCACTGACACGCGAGTCATCAAATGCTGAGAACAAATGGAAATCAGTGGCAAAACATTTTTAGGTCAGTTGTAATGATGCAAGTGTCAGCATCGTTATGCAATTAAACATGGTAAATTCAATAAAAGTTAATTTAATGTTTCTCCTATTTCCTATGTGATATCTTCTTCTCTCTTTGGCTTGGCTTCGCGGACGAAGATTTATGGAGGGGTATATGTGAAATTATCTGTGTTCAGATTGAAATTGTCTATCATAATCCCCACCTTTTTTCTCAGGAAGCAAACCTTTTGAAAAAAAGTTGTCCAGTGTTTTTAATTAAATTTCCTGAATATATTTAAGCTCCAAGACTTTGCCATTCCCATGGACAAAAAAAATCACCCATCACACCCGCTCTGCCCTTTCCTAGGTTCCTTAGACAAATTTCTTCCATAGATCTTCTACTCATTTGACCTCCAATGCTCTCCTTAAAAGCCCAAACATTTGGTTACATTTCCCAATATCACCCTCTTTTACTTCATTCTTTTCCATGCAAAGAATGGAACGGCAGTTGCTGTGGGGGACTTTAGCTTCCACGTAGATTGGTAAAATCAAGTTGGTCGAGGGAGTCTGGAGTATGACTTCATAGAATACATCAGTGATAGCTTTCTAGAGCATCATGTTAAGGAACCAATAAGGGAGAATGCTATTTTAGATCTAATATTGTGCAATGTGATCGGTAAAGTTAATGATCTAGTAGTTAGGGACCTCTTGGAAAATGCAATCATAGTATGGTTTAATTTCTCATACAGATGGAGGGTGTAATAGATCTAAAACTAGTGTATTATGCTTGAAGAGGGAAGAGGGATGAGGGAGCGTAGACTGAGAGCACAGGCCAGATGGTAGAACAGTTGAGGAACAGAGCAAAAATTTCAAAGAGATTTTTCACAGTGCTCAACAAAAATATATTCCCGTTAAAAATAAGGGCAGTAAGACAGGAAAGAGTCAGCCTTGGTTAACTAAGGAAATAAAGGAAAGTATAAAATTAAAAGCTCATATGTACAAAGTAGCCAAGAGCAGAGGGAAATTGAAGGATTGGGAAAATTTTAAAAGGCAACAAAGTGAGGATCATAAGGGAAGCAGAGGCAGTGATAGAGAAGAGTTACAGGGAGACAGTCACCCCTAGAAGGCAGGAGTCAGGGAATTGGGTGACTGTAAGGAAAGGAGGAAGAGTGCCTGTGCAGAGTACCCCTGTGGAAGTGCCACTCAGCAACATGTATTCGGCATTGGATACTGCTGGGGGAAACAACCTATCAGGGACGAGTCGTGAGGGTCAGGTCTCTTGCACAGGGGCTGCCCCTGAGGTTCAGAAGGGAAGGAGAGATAAGAATAGGATACTTGTAGTTGGGGACTCATTAGTCAGAGGGACAGATAGAAGGTTTGTGGGACGAGATTGGGGATCCAGGTTGGTCTGTTGCCTCCCTGGTCAGGGATATCTCTGATCGAGTTCATAGCATTCTGCAAGGGGAAGGAGAACGGCCAGAAGTCGTGGTCCATGTGGGGACCAATTACTTAGAAGTGGGGATGAGGTCCTGAAACAGGATTATGTGGAATTAGGTAGGAAGTTAAAAAACAGGACCTCCAAGGTAGTAATCTCTGGATTGCTGCCGGTGCCACACACTAGTGAGGGTAGAAATAGGAGGATGTGGAAGATGAATGCGTGGCTAAAGAGATGGTGCAGGGGGCAAGGGATAAGATTTCTGGATCATTGGGATCTCTTCTGGGGAAGGTCGGACCTGTACAAAAGGGAAGGACTCCATTTGAACTGAAGAGGGACCAATGTGCTGGCAAGCAGATTTGCTAGAGCTGTGGGGGAAGGTTTAAATTAGTTTGACAGGGGGGTGGGGAACAGAGTGTGAGTGCAGTGTCAAGGGAGCATGGCCACCTAGATAGGAATAATAACGATAACAAAGTTAGGATGAAGATTAGGGTAAAAGGTAGAAAAGAGAATATAGGTGAGGGTCATTCTCTGAAATGCATATATTTTAATGCAAGAAGCATAGTGAACAAGGTAGATGAGCTTAGAGCATGGAGAGATACTTGGGGTCATGATATTGTGGCAATTAGTGAGACCTGGCTACAGGAGGGGCAGGTCTGGCAACTTAATATTCCAGGATACATTTGTTTTAGATGTGATAGAGCAGGGGGTAAAAAAGGGGGAGGAGTTGCTCTGCTTGTTAAGGAGGGCATTACTGCCATGAGGTGGCAGGATGGTCTGGAGGGATCGTCCAGTGAGGCTGTTTGGGTGGAATTGAGGGGTGAAGGAGGAATGAGGGTGCTAATAGGGGTGTATTACAGACCACCAAATGGGCCAAGAAAATTAGAGGAACAAATTTGTAGGGAGATAACGTATATTTGTGAGAATCATAAGGTAGTGATCATGGGAGATTTTAGCTTCCCTCACATTGATTGGGATACCCATACAGTTAGAGGGCTGGATGGGCTAGAGTTCATTAAATATGTTCAAGATTGTTTTCTAAATCAATTAGTAGAAGAACCGACTCGGGACGGTGTAATACTAGATCTCCTGTTAGGGAATGAGCTAGGTCAGGTATCGGACTCATAACTCTGTTAGTTTTTGGGTAGTTTTAGGGAAGAGCAAGGAGGGGCCTAAAGTTGAAGTTCTGGATTGGAGAAGAGCAAATTTCGAAGGAATAAGAAGGAATTTGGGGAGTATTGAGTGGGACAGCATATTTTTAGGTAAGGATGTAAATGAAAAATGGAGGATATTCAAAGAAGAAATTTTGCGGGTACAGAGTAGATATGTCCCAGTGAGGATCAAAGGAAAGGCTGGAAGTCATAGGGAGGCTTGGTTTTTGAGGAATATTGGAAATTTGGTTAGGAGAAAAAGGGAGGTGTACAAGAGGTATAAAGAGCAGGGAGCTGAGAGTTTGAAGGAGGACTACAAGGAGTGTAGAAGGAATCTTAAGAAAGAAATTAGAAAGGCCAAAAAAAGGCACAAAGAGGCTTTGGCAGACAGAGTAAAAATAAATCCAAAGGGTTTCTATAGGTACATTAAAAGTAAAAGATCAGTGAGAGATAAAATTGGACCCCTTGTAGGTAGCAAGGGTAGGCTGAGTTAGAAGTCAGAGGAAATGGGGGAATTTTGAATGATTTCTTTGCCTCGGTATTCACTAGGGAAAAAAATATTGAACCAGTTGAAGTAAAGAAAAATAGTGGGGAGGTCATGAAGCATATAAGGATAATCGAGGAGGTAGCGATGGCTGTGTTGAAAAAGATAAAGGTGGATAAATCTCTGGGACCGGACAGAATATTCCCAAGGACACTCAGGGAGGCTTGTGGACAGATAGTGGGGCCATTAACAGAGATATTTAGGATGTCACTGGTCACGGGGGTAGTGCCAAAGGATTGGAGGGTGGCACATGTGGTTCCGCTGTTTAAGAAAGGGTCCAAATTTAAACCTGGGAATTATAGGCCCGTGAGTCTGACATCTGTGGTGGGTAAGTTGATGGAAAGTGTTCTGAGGGATGGCATTTACCAATATTTGGAGGTACAGGGATTGATAGGGAGTAATCAGCATGGTTTTGTCAGGGGTAGATTATGCTTGACAAACCTGATTGAGTTTTTCGAGGGGGTTACAAAAAAGGTTGATGAAGGGAAAGCTGTGGATGTTGTCTATTTAGACTTTAGTAAAGCTTTTGACAAAGTTCCCCACAGGAGGTTAGGAAAAAAGGTGGAGGGATTAGGTATAAATAAGGAGGTAGTGAAATGGATTCAGCAATGGTTGGATGGGAGGTGTCAGAGAGTAGTGGTAGAAAATTGTTTGTCCAATTGGAGGCCGGTGACTAGTGGAGTTCCTCGGGGATCGGTCCTGGGTCCACTATTGTTTGTTATATATATTAACGATCTGGAAGTAGGGGTGGAGAATTGGATAAGCAAGTTTGCGGATGACACAAAGATTGGTGGTGTTGTGGACAGTGAGGAAGATTACCATAGATTAAAAGGTAATTTAGGAAGGCTGGAAGTGTGGGCTGAGAAATGGCTGATGGAATTTAATACAGATAAGTGTGAGGTGTTACATTTTGGAAAGGCAAATCTAAATAGGTCATATGCATTAAATGGTAGGCTATTGAGATGTGCAGAGCAACAAAGGGATTTAGGAGTTATGGTAAATAGTACCCTCAAGGCTGATACTGTGGTGTGGTGTGGTGTCGATGGTGTGGTGAAGAAGGCATTTGGAATGTTGGCCTTCATAAATCGGAATATTGAATTCAAGAGTAGGGAGGTCATGATGAAATTGTACAAGGCATTGGTGAGGCCAAATTTGGAGTACTGTGTACAGTTTTGGTCACCAAATTATAGGAAAGATATAAACAAAATAGAGAGAGTACAGAGAAGGTTCACAAGAATGTTGACAGGATTTCAAGGTTTGAGTTACAGGGAAAGGTTGTGCAGACTAGGGCTTTTTTCTCTGGAGTGTAAAAGATTGAGGGGGGCCTTGATAGAGGTGTTTAAGATTTTAAAAGGGACAGACAGAGTAAATGTGTATAGGCTTTTTCAATTAAGAGTGGGGGAGATTCAAACTAGAGGGCATGGTTTAAGATTGAAGGGGGAAAATTATAAGGGGAACATGAGGGGAAATTTCTTTACGCAAAGGGTGGTAGGGATGTGAAATGAGCTTCCGGCAGACGTAGTTGAGGCGGGATCATTGGTTACATTTAAGGATAGACTGGATAGTTACATGGAGAGGAGAGGACTGGAGAGGTATGGACCGCGTGCTGGTCAGTGGGACTAGGAGGGTGGGAATTTGTTACGGCATGGACTCGTAGGGCCGAACTGGCCTGTTCTGTGCTGTAAGTGGTTATATGGTTAAAGGACAACTAAACAGGAAATAAGAAAAGGGAAGAAGGATTACGAAGGTAAATTAGCACAAAATATAAAAACAGATAGCAAAATATTTTAAACATATAAAACGGAAGAGAGTGACTAGAGTCAACACAGGTCCCTTGGAAGATGAGAAAGGGAGATTGATATTGAGTAATGAGGAAATGGCCGAGGCTTTGAACAGATATTTTGTGTCATTCTTAACAGTTGAAGACATTCAGCATGCCAAAAAGTGGTCGTAGGGATGTGAAGGCCTTGATAAAATAAGAGATAGTGATGAGCAAGCTAATGGGACTGAAAGCGGACAAATACTCTGGTCCTGATGGAATGCATCCCAGTGTACTGAGGGAAATGACAGGAGTTATAGTCGATGTGTTGGTAGTTATGTATCAAAATTCTCTGGATATTGGAAGGCAGCAAATGTCATATCAATTTTTAAAAAGGGATATAGGCAGAAGACGGGTAACTGACAGAAGCTGGCAGCAGTGACCAGGTCGCTGGCACTGAGCCTGGCATGGTGGACCAAAAGGTAAAGAGGAATGCAGTGGTCATTGGGGACTCCATTGTCAGAAATACACACAGGAGATTCTGTGAGCCAGATAGGTATGCCCACATGGTGTGCTGCCTCCCTGGTGCAAGGGTGTGGGATATCTCAGATTGGGTCCAGGGTATTCTAAAAGGGGAAGGCGAACAGCCTGATGTCTTGGTACATGTGGGTACCAATGACATAGATAAAAAGGAGAAAGTACTGAAAAAGGATTACAGAGAGCTAGGACAGAAACTAAGAAATAGGACAGCCAGGGTGGAGATCTCTGGTTTGCTACCTGTGCCAAGTGCAACTGAGGACAAAAATGGAAGGTTAAGAAAAATGAATGTGTGGCTGAGGGGCTGGTGTAAAGGACAGGGTTTTGGCTTCTTGGATCATTGGGATCTCTTTTGGAGAAGGCATGACCTCTACAAGAAGGATGGATTACACCTAAACCCAAAAGGGGTCAATATATTGGCAGCAAGGTTTGGTACAGCCGTCGGGTGCGGTTTAAACTAATTTGGCAGGGGGGTGGGAACCTGTATGATAGGGCAAAGGACAGAAAAGATAAAACAGGAAAAGTTAGGTTAGGCAGCGAAAGTAAAAAATCAGAAAGAGCAAGGAGGGTGAAAAAAGCAAATCTGAAGGCTTTATATCTTAATGCAAGAAGCATTCGGAACAAGGTAGATGAATTAGCTGTGGAAATTGAGATAAACAAATATGATTTGATTGGGATTACAGAAACATGGCTGCAGGGTGGGCAAGCCTGGGAACTTAACATCCTGGGGTATACGATATTTAGGAGGGATTGGCAAGAAAGAAAAGGGGGTGGGGTAGTATTGATGGTGAGAGAAGGGACCGACACGATTGACAGAAAGGATATCAACTCGGAAGATGCGGTATATGGGTAGAACTGAGGAATAGCAAGAGGCGGAAAACATTAGTGGGGGTGGTATATAAGCCTCCAAATAGTAGTGTAGAGGTGAGGGAAGGCATTAAAAGAGAAATTAGAAAAGCATCCAATAAGAGAACAGCTGTCATCATGGGAGACTTTAATTTGCATATATCACTAGAGGAATTGAATTCAAGAGCAGGGAGGTCTTTCTGCTCCATACATTTTTTTGTATTTTTTAAAAAACTTTTTTATTTATTGCACTATGAACCAAATCAACCAAAATATGTACAAATGTTTCTCATTAAATATACAGTGACATTTTCCTTTTTTCTCCCCTTCCCTCCCTCCCCTTCAAAAATAATAAATATTAAATGTATAAAATACAATAAAACAACATCTTCACACAAAAGAAAAACAAAAAAGAAAGACGTGTCATCTACTTTTACACATTAAATCTGATCATGTTTATCTTCTTATCACTTTAAGAGGTGGAGGTGGAGGTTCGAGGCCGGAATTTTCTGTTATATTTCATGTATGGTTCCCAAATTTGTTCAAACATGTAACTTTGTCTTTTAAATTATATGTTATATTTTCCAATGGAATACACTTATTCATTTCCATGTACCATTGTTGTATTTTCAGGCTCTCTTCCACTTTCCAAGTTGACATTATACATTTTTTTGCTACTGCTAAAGCTATCATAATGAATCTTTTTTGTGCTCTATTCAATTTGAGACCATGTTCTTTACTTCTTATGTTATTTAAAAGAAAAATTTCTGGATTTTTTGGTACGTTGTTTTTTTGTGATTTTACTTAATATCTGATTTAGCTTTTTCCAAAAAGTATTCACTTTTGAGCATGTCCAAATTGCATGTATTATAGTTCCAATTTCTTGTTTACAACGAAAGCATCTATCCGATATTGTTGAGTCCCATTCTTTTTATTTCTGAGGGGTGATATATAGCCTGTATAACCAATTATATTGTATCATACGCAGCCTTGTGTTTATTGTGTTCTTTATAGTTTCAGAACATAACTTTTCCCATGTTTCATTCTTTATCTTTATGTTTAAATTGTTTTCCCATCTTTGTTTAGGTTTGTACCTTATTTCATCATTTTCCTTGCCTTGCAGCTTAATGTACATCTTTGTTATGAATCTTTTAATTATCATTGTAATTACATATTCAAAGCTGCTTCCTTCTGGTAGTCTCAGTCTGCTTCCCAATTTGTCCTTTAAATAAGCTTTCAATTGATGGTATGCAAACATTGTACCGTGAGTTATTTGTCCTTCAACTGTTAAATCAATTTTCTATTCTCTTGATTCCTTTTCTCTCCCATTCTCTAAAAAAATAAGTTGTCTATTGTAAAAGGGATTAGTGGATTTTGCATCAATAGCATTTTTGGTATTTGGTAATTTTTTCTTTCTTTCTGTGTGTATCTTCTTCCATATTTTAAGTAAGTGATGCAGTACTGGTGAATTGTTATATTGCACCAGCTTTTCATCCCATTTATAAAGTATATGCTCCGGTACCTTTTCTCCTATTTTATCTGGTTCTATCTTAGTCCAATCCGGTTTTTCTCCCGACTGGTAAAAATCTGCTAAGTACCTTAATTGTGCAGCTCTGTAATAATTTTTGAAGTTTGGCAACTGCAATCCACCTTGAGTATACCTCTGTTAATTTGTCTAGCGCTACCCTCGATTTTTTCCCTTTCCATAAGAACTTCCTTATTATTTGAAATACATCAAATTTTGTTTCAGTGGAATTTAAATTTATTACAACAATATAATGTGCCTATATTAAAACATTTAATGAAGTTATGAATGAGGAAAAATAGAACAATAAGTTCTAAGGGTAAATTATTCACTTTAACACTGTTATAATCAACTTATTCCTTTTTCAATGTATAATCAATGCTTATTACATTGGAAATCTAAAGGTATAAAAAACTTGGGGGATTGTTTTAAAGAAGGTAAATTTTTAACCTTTAATCAAATGAGGAAAGATTTTGGTATTAATGAGAATTCTTTATTCCTTTATTATCAGCTTCGATCCTTAGTAAAACAAATATTTGGTAGAGATATGATTTTACCTAAATTGTCTAAATTTAAATCTTTTCTTGTGATTGTACCAAAGAAGGGATATATTTCATTGATGTACCAAATATTACAGGAAAGTATGGAAAAAAGGGATGGGATAAATCTAAGATTAAATGGGAAAAGGATATTAACTTTACTTTTTCCGAGGATGACTGGTTAGATATTTGTCATGATCGTGTTACTAGATCGATAAATGTTCGTTATCCAATGGTTAATTACAATTTTTTACATCAATTGTATTTAACACCTGAAAAGTTTAAAAATATATGGTTTTAGTGAAACAGACTCTTGTTTTAGGTGTGGTAATTCAGTTAGAACTTTTTTTCATGCTGTTTGGTTATGTGTACATATACAATCTTTTTGGAAAGCAATTCAATTGTTTTTGGAATATTTGTATAAGATCAAAATACTTCTAGACCCAACAATATTTTTGTTGAGTGAGTTGAAGCCTTTGAAAGATTTGGGATTAGACAAATTTCAGATTGCTTTTGTATATTTAGCTTTATCTGTAGCAAAAAAATGTATAGCAAGTACATGGAAAATGCTAATGTGATTGATATTAATAGATGGCATAATGAGATGAAAACTTGTTTGGTAATGGAAAAAAATCACATATGTTTTGCATGATAATTATTCTTTTTTTCTTAATAAGTGGCCTTTATATTCAGAATATTTACATTTAAATTTACTTTGATTAGATTTTAGTAAATATATTTCAGGTTTTTTTTCTCTTTGGCTCTCCTAAAGAAAGCTGGCTGAGAGGGGGAGGGGGGGGTTCTTCTTTCTTTTTTTTATATATATGTAAATTTTTTAAATTGTTCATAATATGTACTTTTTTTTACTGTATGTAATAACCTTGTTGAACACATAAATAAAGTTATTTAAAAAAAAAGAACTTCCTTATTATTTTCCTTAGTTCTGCAAAGAATTTCTCTGTTAAGGGAATTGGTAACATTTGAAATAAATATTGTACCCATGGGAGTACATTTATTTTAATGCAATTCACCATCCCTATCAACGTTAGCGATAATTCCTTCCAATTTTCCAAGTTTTCCTGTATTTTCCTTATTATTGGTTGATAATTTAGTTTGTACAAGTAGTTTAGGTTATCTATCCTCATGCCTAGGTATCAAATCGCTTGTGATTTTCATTTAAATGGAGATTCTTTTTTGAGTTCTGTATAGTCCGCAATACTCATTGGCATCACTTCGCTTTTATTTGTATTGATTTTATACCCAGATATTTCTCCATGTTCCTTTAGTTTCTTGTATAACTCTTTTATTGATTTCTCTGCTTCTGTTAGGTATACTTTGATGTCATCTGCGAATAGACTGATCTTATACTTATTCTCTTTTATTTTTATCCCTTTTATTTTATTTTCCTTTCTTATCAGCTCTGCCAATGGTTCTATTGACAAGGCGAACAATGAGGGGGACAATGGGCATTCCTGCCGAATTGATCTGCTTAGTTCGAACTGGCTCGATACATGTCTGCTTACCACTACTTTTGCCAATGGTCTATTATATAATGCCCTAATCCAATTAATAAATTTTTCTGGCAGATTAAATTTCTGTAACACTTTAAATAAGTAGTTCCATTCTACCCTGTCAAAGGCTTTCTCTGCATCTAATGCAACCGCCACCATTGGTCTTTTATTCCCTTGAGCTGCATGAATTAAATTAATAAATTTACAAACATTGTCCGCTATTCATCTTTTCTTGACAAATCCAGTTTGGTCTTGTTTTACTATTTTTGGTACACAGTCAGCCAATCTGTTTGCTAATAATTTTGCTATTATCCTATAATCTGCATTTAGTAAGGATATTGGTCGGTATGATGCTGGTGTTAATGGGTCCTTCCCTGTCTTTGGTATTACTGTGATTATTGCTGTCTTGCATGATTCTGGTAAGTTTGGTGTTTCTTCCACCTGATTCATTACTTCCAGGAGGGGTGGAATTAATAACTCTTTAAATGTTTTATAAAATTCTATTGGAATTCCATCCTCCCCTGGTGTTTTAGTGTTCGGCAGCTTTCTTAATATGTCCTGTACTTCCTCTATTTCAAACAGTTTTATCAGTTTGCTTTGATCCTCTACTTTCAATTTTGGCAATTCAATTTTAGCTAAAAACTCGTCTATTTTATCATTTTTACCCTAATTCTCGGTTTGGTATAGTTGTTTATAAAATTCCTTAAAGTTTTCATTGATCTTATTGGGTTGTATGTAATTTGTTTATCCTTTTTCCTTGTCGCCAATATGCTTCTTTTAGCTTGCTCTATTTTAAGTTGCCAGGCCAGTATTTCATGTTTTTTATTTCTCCCAATTTTTGCTTTGTTTTCATTGTTTTTCTCCACCTTGTACGTTTGTAATATTTTGTATTTTTTTGTCTGCCAACTCTCTTTTTTTTTTATATCCTCCCTTTTCACTAATTCCTTTTCTGTAATTGCTATCTCCCTTTCCAGCTGTTCAATTTCCCAATTGTATTTTTTTTTCATCTTAGTTACATAACTTATTATCTGTCCTCTGATAAAGGCTTTCATTGCATCACATAGTATAAATTTATCTTTTACAGATTCTGTGTTTGTCTCAAAGAATTTTTTAATTTGGCATTCAATAAACTTTCTAAATTCCTGCCTTTTGAGTAGCATGGGGTTTGACCTCCATCTATATGTTCTTGGTGGGATGTCCTCCAGTTCTATTGCTAATAACAGGGGTGAATGATCCGAAAGTAGTGTAGCTTTATACTCAGTTTTACGGACTCTCCCTTGAATATGGGCTGACAACAAAAACATATCAATCCTTGAGTATGTCTTGTGCCTACTCGAATAATATGAATATTCCTTCTCTTTTGGATATTGCCTCCTCCATATATCTATTAGTTTTATTTCTTGCATTGATTTAACCATAAATTTGGCTACTTTATTCTTTTTGTTAGTTATCTTTCCAGTTTTATCCAAATTTGGATCCAAATTAAGGTTAAAATCCCCTCCTATGTTTCCCTGTGTATCTGCAATCTTCAAAAAAAATCTCGCATAAACTCTTCATCTTCATCATTAGGCGTGTATATATTGAGCACTTTATTATTACATACCTTCCCGCTGGGTCTGCTATTTCTTCCTTTATCTTGATTGGTACAATTTTGTTAACTAGTATGACTACACCTCTTGCTTCTGAATTATATGATGCTGCAGCTACGTGTCCTACTCAGTCTCTCTTCAATTTGTTATGTTCCGCCTCGGTTAGATGCGTTTCTTCTACAAATCCTATATCTATTTTTTTCCTTTTTCAGTAATGTTAGTAGCCTTTTCCTTTTAATTTGGTTAATGTTTATGCTCATATAATTCAACGTGGCCATCTTATATCTTTGTTTTCACTTATTTTCTGCCTCCTCAGCACCCCCATCTTCTTTCTTCCATTATTGTTTTTTAAGTTTTCCTTTTTAATCTCAATATATGACAACACGCTTAAAACATAAAATACCCCCACAATCCCCACAACCAATAACACTTTTACCCCAAATGAACCCCTCCTCTTTGGGTTGCCCCTTATCCCTTGCCAGGCAACTACAACTCCCCTTTCCATTTGGTTTGTGATGATATTCGCGCCAACTGATTTTGCAGTGACGGTGTCCTCCCCCCCCAGAGAACACTATTTTTCTGTACATATAACAGAGCTCTTTTTCCCCCTTCTTTCCTTCCTTTCCCTTTTCTTTTTCACCTTTAAATCTCTATATACACATTGTCTCTATTTTATATTATTACATATTTTTGTATATTTTCTTGTCAGTCTTCTTTCTTGTTACTCCTCCTCATCTCTTCTCCTGTCCTGCAAACGTTCTGTGAATCCTTGGGCTTCCTTTGGATCCGAGAACAGCCTATTCTGTTCCCCAGGGATAAATACTTTAAGTACTGCTGGGTGTCGCAGCATAAAGTTATAGCATTTCTTCCATAAAATCGCTTTTGCCGTATTAAATTCCTTCCTCTTCTTTAAAAGTTCAAAACTTATGTCCAGTAAAAAATTATTTTTTGTCCCTTATATTACAATGGCTGTTTGTCTTCCCTTACTCTATTCCTTGCTCACTCCAGAATGTTATCTCTTGTTGTATATCTTAGAAGTTTTATTAAAATGGATCTCTGCTTTTGGTGTGGTTGCGGCTTTGGTACTAGTGCTCTGTGTGCCCTTTCTATTTCTATTTCTTCTTGTAAATCTGTCACTCCCAACACCTTTGGGATCCATCTTTTTATAAATACCTTCATGTCTGTCCCTTCTTCGCCCTCTTTTAGGCTCACTATTTTTATGTTGTTTCACCTACTGTAGTTTTCCAACATGTCAATTTTCTGGGCTAACAAATCTTGTGCCTCCTTAATTTCTTTGTCTCTTTCTTCCAATTTTCCTCTTAATTCATTTATTTCCATTTCTACAGCAGTTTCTCTTTCTTCCACATTTTCTACTCTTTTTCCTATTTCTGTCATGGCCAACTCTAAACTTTGCATTTTGTCTTCTGCTCTTTTCATTTTTCTTTAATTGCACTAAATTCAAATGTTAGCAATTCTTTTAATAACCTCATTTGGTCTTCAAAAAAGGCTTTATCTATAGTCTGTCCAATTGCTTTACCTTCTTCTTTAATGTGTAGATCTTGGTCTTCTTCCTTTTCTTTTTCTGTGTCTGTCTTTTCCCTCTCTTCTCTGTGTCTCTTCAGCTCTTTCTGATAAGCCACTTCTGTTTCTTTATCAGGCCTCCAGTTGCTGGGCCTCTTGCTGCTGGGCCTCCTGCCGCAGGTCGACCCACTTTTGAGCCCCCTGCTGCAGGTTGTCCTGTTGTTGATCGCCCCGCCGCCGATCGCCCACTTCCAACCCCTCGTTCCTTTGGTCACCTTTCTCCAGCTCTTCTCAACTCTGGGTCTACCCCAGCTGAGCAACCCGGTGCTGGGCGTTCCCCAGCTGGGTGCCCCGCAGCTGTCTGTCCCTCAGCTGGGCCCCCTCCCACTAGTATCTGCTTTTTCTTTTGTTTGCGCACTGCGCACCTTTGTCTGGCTCCGTGAGCCATTTTTGTAGTCCGCCGGTCGAGAGGTCTCCGCTCCTCCAGGCACGCACCAGCTTCGGGGGTCAGTCGATCCTCTTCACGGTGGCTCCCTGCACCCATGTGCAGCTAAGGCCGTCTTCTTTTTTTTCCCCCGGGGATTTTCTTTCTTCTCTTTTCTCTGTTATTCTTGCTTTCTCTTTTTTCGTTGCCATCTCCTGGCTCTTCCTTGTAACTTTATCTTCTTTTTCCTGTGTTTTGTGTTTATTGGGCTCTGTTTTTTTTTGGACTTATTTCCTTTTCTCTGGAGAGGGCTGGTTTAACTTGACCGGTCACTACTCCATCATGTGACTCCAGCTGGTCTCCATACTTGAGGAAGGAAATACTGGCCTTGGAGGCAGTCCAGAGGAGGTTCACCAGTTTGATCCCAGAGATGAGGGGGTTGACCTATGAGGAAAGACTAAATCATCTGGGATTATACTCAATCTAATTCAGAAGAATGAGAAGAGATCTTAGAGAAACATATAAAATTATGAAAGGGATGGATAAGATAGAGGCAGAAAAATTATTTTCACTGGAAGGTGAGACCAGAACTAGGGAGTACAGCCTCAAGATTCAGGGGAGTAGATTTAAGACGAAGATGAGGAAAAACTGTTTTTCCCAGGGATTTGTGAATCTGCGGAATTCTCTACCCATGGAAGCAGTTGAGGCTACTTCATTAAACATATTTAAGGTTCAGTTAGATATATTTTTACATAAAAAAAGGAACCAAGGGATATGGGGAAAAGGCAGATAGGTTGAGTTTAGTCAATGATCAGATCAGCCATGATTATGTTGAATGGCTGAGCAGGCTCTAAGGGCCGAATGGCCTACTCCTGCTCCTATTTTTTTATGTTCTCAAGCTACATTGGCTGTAAACTCTGACAATGTACTTTGAAGACATTAATGTTTTATTTATCACAATGACTGTCAATTCTACACTCATTCCCCCTTACTTCACCAAATCCTAAATAGTGCCCCATCTTCAGACTTATTCCAGCATATCACCACTCCAAATACACAAGCTAGTATTATCAAGACTACCCTAGAGATTTGACCAAACTACTCTTCAGAACAATGCACCCTGCTTCTGAAGCCACCAGTAACTTTTTCATTAATCATTATCCAATGTCCAAGTCTCCCCACATCAATGAAAATAACTCCTTCACAATGGTTCCCATTTCATCTTGTGACCCAGCATTTGCCAAACTCCTAGTTACATACATCATCCTATTTTATAAATTAAATTTATTCATCGCCCTTCAAAAATTCATCTTCCTCAAGGTTGTGTGATGGGAGCTGAGGAATGAGCAGCGAACCCAGAGAGCTCCCAGACTGAGAAGACTAAAACCATACAGAATTGCTCAAAACAACCAAAACAAAAATAAAACAAAGGAGAAGACACAAGGAAAGGAAAATGAAGAAGAAAAACAAGCAAATATCAAATGGAGCAGCTGAGGAAAAAACAATGCTTGGAGTCGACCAGCCCGCCTCTTGGCAGGCAAAATAGCAGAGGGAACCTGAGGCCAGCACTGGATAAGAAAAATAGGTTGGAAGAGACCCCTTCCCCACAATATGAAGAATAGAACGGAAAGGCAGCTGGCAGTGAGTCGAAGTCAGGGGGATGGGAACGACCAGAGAGAGTCGGGAACCGACCAGCAAGAGGAACTGTGGAGCTGTGGGAAGAGTTGGGGACTCCGGAGAGGATGCCTCCAATGTGGGAGGAGCTGGAGGTCCGGAGCTCCTCATGAGTAGCAGGACCGACAAGTGATCGATGTCGGAGAAAGAGCCCAAGGGAAGACCTTGGATGCGACGATTGGGTTCGAGGTGGGAATGGTGGCTGAGAGGCGGAAAATTAGAGGCCTGGAGTAGGGGGAGCGCCTGAACAGACAGGACAGACGAACGAGTCAGACGAGCATGGAGACCAGCCCTACGATGATGATAGGAGGTGGAGGAGTAGCAGCGGAAGGTGGAGAAGTAGCAGAGAGAGACGGAGGAGTAGCTGCGGGAGACGGAGGAGTGATAGAGACAGCAAAGAGAAGAGTTGGAGGTGCAATTTGCAAAGATATGCAGGGAGAGACTACAGAGAGAGGAAGGGGGAAAGTGTAAGAGATAAAGCTGGGAGAAAACAGAAGGAATTACTTGATAGAGAGAAAAGGGGAAGCCCTTCCCCAAGAGACATTTTAGAAGCAGTGGAGGAGGGGGAGAGACATCTCTGTGAAAAATTAGATAAAAATTTGAACTTCTTGATTCAGGGGCTAAATAAAATTCAAGAGACCCTGAGAAGGTGAACAAACAGTGTGGCAATGGGGAAGATAAGGTGAAGGATAGCTCTGATAAAGTTAGGGCAAAGGAGAAAGAGATGGAGGCATGGGCCAAAGATAGGGAGAAGATGCAGCTAAAAATTGACTCGGTGGAAAATCATAGTAGAAGGAGCAATGTTAAACTTGTGGAGCTAAGGGAGGGTATAGAAGGGAGGGATATGATTATCTTCCTTCAAGTTTGGATCCTGAAGACACTGGGTAGAGACAAGGTGGGAGATAATATAGAAAAAGAAAGGGTGCATCAATCCTCTGCCCCATGCCTGGCCCATGGACAGAAGCCATGCTCTATCCAGGATAGGGAAAGAATTTTGCACGCAGCAGCAGTTGGCGCAAAGGAAAGGGGAAACCCATTAGAGATTAATGGGCAAATGGTATTTTTTTTTTTACATGGACATTAGTGCAGAGCAGTTAAAAAGGAGGAAAGAGTTTAACCCAGTAAAAACAACACTCAAGCAGAAGGTATATGAATTTGCTCTTCACCACCCAGCAATGTTGAAAATAATGATGCCTGGGGGGAAAAGGAATTCTTTATGGACTCTAGGGAAGCCCAGGAATATGCTAATAAACTACCATGAGTTGAAAAGTGATTATTTAAAGGACAATAGAAAAGAGGATGTTATAGACATAGAGCTATTGGAAAGAAGCATATAATCAATATATATATTTGTTCAATGGGCAGGTTAACGTTTATAAGATAATAGTTAAACAGGAAGTATTATTGGTTCTCCATGCATATGTTTGTTAATGAGATATAGGATTATCTGCGAGGATTCTAATGTGGTGGGAGTGGGAGAGGAAAAGAGGATGGATACATCAGGCTTGATCCATAAGATAGAGGAAGATGGCGCCAATATCTTGGGTGCCAGAGCTGGAGAACAGGGGGGAAGGGGGGAGAGAAGAGGACGGGTTAGTGGGAGAGGCAGTAAAGGGAAAGGAGTTATTGTAAAATGTTGTGTTTGTGTTGCAGATAAATTCCTCATTTGGGGTACTTTAAAAGCATATTTAAAAGGGCAAACAATTGGATATACTACAACAATTAAGAGAGAATATTTGAGAGAGGTGGAACAATTGGAACAGGGGATACTGGACTAGAAAAAGACTTTCAAAGAAAAAGATCGGAGGAAAAATATAGAGAGTTATCAAATAAGAAGCTCAGATATAATACACTACAAACCTATAGAATGTAGAAGACCATTTAAGGTCAAGGCAAAATATTATGAGCTGGGGTAAAGGGCCCATAAAGCTCTCTCCTTTCAATTGAGGGCAGAACAAGACTTGAGAAGAATTAATGCGATACAATGACAGGATTTCATAAAAGCCGAAGAAAATTAATGATAGTTTCCGCAGTTTTATAAACAATTATATAGAACAGAGTCGGGGGGGGGGGAACGAGTCTGGGAAATAAAGATGATATCCTGTCAAAATCGGAACTACCAAATTTAGGGCCCAAAGAGCAAGAAGGGCTGAATGCCCCCTTTACAATAAAAGAGAGAGAAGAAGCATTAGGTCTACTGCAAGCTGGCAAGTCTCCGGGGGAGGACGTGTTCCCCCCTGAATTCTACAGGGATCTTTTGATCCCCTCTTGATGGAGGTTGTGGATCAGTTGAGGCAACCCCATACTCTTTCAGAATCTTTTTCAATGGCAATCATTATAGGGCAGGGACAGGGACCCACTGAAACCATTTTCTTACAGACCCATCTTGTTACTGAATGCAGACTATCAGCCTTGGCAAATAGAGTGGTAAAACATTTGCCAAAATTAATAAATACTGAACAAGCAGGCTTTGTGCAGAAGTGACAGGCTGCAGATAATATAAGCAGGCTACTGGGCATTATTCACTTGGCACAGTCAAGGGGCGACCCAAATGTAGCCAAGACCCTGGATGCAGAGAAAGCATTTGACAAATTAGAGTAAGACTTTTATTTAAAGTGCTGAGAAAATCAGGTTGGGATCAACTTTTATAAATTGGATTAGGATGTTATATCATCCGCCTGAGGCTAAGGTTGTGACCAATGGGAAAGTATCTTTAGCTTTCTCACTATTTAGATCTGGTAGACAGGGAGTCTGTTATCTCCAGCTTTATTCATATTAGCTATTGAACCATTGGCGGAAGCTATTCACCGGGATCCAGACATTAAGGGCTTCAGAATGGCAAGGAAGAACACAAAATCAACCTGTTTGCTGATGATGTGCTGATATATCTGACAGACCCTGTAAATTCGTTGGCCAGGCTTCATTCTACACTGGGAAAACCTCTGGGTACAGAATTAATTGGGATAAAAGTGAAATTACGCCACTCACAAAGGGGGACTACAGTGAATTGGAAAAGTTGATTGAGATGGCCACAAACAGGGATCAAGTACCTCGGGGTCAAGGTATACAATAATTCATCAAATTTGTACAATCTTAATTATGTCCCCTTGCTCAAAAATATTTAGGAAGACTTAAATAGGTGGATGACCTTGCCTATCATACTAATAGGCAGGGTCAATTGTGTAAAAATGAATGTGTTGGCAAGGCTCCAATACCTCTTCCAGACTTTTCCCATGGCAATGCCCAGAGATTCTTTCAAAACCTCAACACACGAGTAAGTAGATTCCTTTGGAATAAAAAGGTAGCAAGAGTCTCCATGCTTAAATTAACATGGGACTATAGTCTAGGTGGATTGAAATTACCAGATTTTAAAAAATATTATTGGGCAGCCCAGTTGAGTGGATCACCTCACTCTTTGACGAAGGAGGTACACCAAACTGGGCACAAATTGGTCTGCACATGGTAGGTGTGAAAGTTGCAGGATAATTTATTTATAAATGGGATGCCAAATAGTTATCGGGCAAAAAGGACAATGCCTTGTCAAAACCCATACTACATGTGTGGAACAAAATTAACCAATGGATTGGCCAGAAGGTGGGGTTGCCCCCAAAAACTCCCCTGACCCAGAATAATTTAGTACCATTAACTACTGTATCGAGGACTGTTATGAACAGTGGCGGCTCATATCATTTGAGCAGCTAAGAATTAAATATGAATGATCAAATAGGACACTCTTTTGCTACTTTCAAATTGGATCCAACCATTGACCCCACTGAAGTGCAGCGACAAGGAGACTCCGATCCAAAGAGGGAACACAAAAAAGTTTATTTCAGCAATGTATTCCCTGTTCCAAGCGAAAGGCTTGAAACCAGGGCTTCATAGATCAAGGCAGAGATGAGAGTTGGACCCAGGTGTTACAATAAGAGAACAGTGCTGGATGGATCTCTATTGTGATAGTTTGACCACAATAACTAACTCACGATATAGACTGGTACAGTATAACTTTCCTCACCAACTGTATCTTACACCGCAGAAATTGAATAAAAGTAAACCAGAAATTTTGGACCTATGTTTATGGTGCAGCATAGAGACAGAAACTTTTGTACATTCAACCTGGTCATGCTCCAAGGTGAGCCCCTTTTGGGTAGAGCTAGGCCAGCCCGAGAGAAAATCATAGGAAAAGTGTTACCACAGGGCCCAGAGTTATTCCTGTTGGGAAATATTATGGACATAAGACTTAAAATGAAGCTATCCTAATTTCAAATCCAATTGGCATTAATCGCTCTGGCAGTGGCCAGGAAGTGTATAAACTCTCATTTGGGCATTGCACATTAGAATATGGAAATACAGAGCTGTGTTCCCTTGGAAAAGGTTATTTATAATCTAAGGAAAAAATATGAAACCTTTCTTAAAATCTGGCAAACCTACCTGCGCTACATAGGCACAAGAATATAGTGCAGTCCCCTGTACTTCACTGCCACCCCCCCCCCCCCCCACTTTTTGTCCTTCCTCCTTTGGCAGGAGGATGGGGGTGCCCATTCCAACCAGGTCAAGTCAAGATGAATATAAGAGACCTAAAGGATGGATGTCGAGATCCAGCAGACCCTGTGGTTAATGTATTTTTCTTTTTCTTTTCTCTTTTCATTTGTTATTTGTCCTTGGACAGCAGTATCTTTTTTCTTATATTAAGTAAGCATATTTAGTCTTTGTATGTAAGTCAAGTTTCTTTATGGTTAATATGTTTTTATTTTTTTCTTCTTGTAATTTCCTCTTGTAATTTGGTGGATAAAAGCAGACTCAAAAGAAGAAATGCAAATTTATTTGATGAATGGAATTATTGTATTGTGAATTAATGGATCTGTTTTGAGTTTGGAAACATTATAAATAAAATATTTTAAAAAAACATCTTCCTCAATAGTGCCTTGCATCCATCTAGCCCCATTCAATATATTTTCTTTGGCTTGGCTTCGCGGACGAAGATTAATGGAGGGGTAATGTCCACATCAGCTGCAGGCTCGCTTATGGCTGACAAGTCTGATGCAGGACAGGCAGACAGGGTTGCAGCGGTTGCAAGGGAAAATAGGTTGGTTGGGGTTGGGTGTTTCCTCCTTTGTCTTTTGTCAGTGAGGTGGGCTCTGCGGTCTTCTTCAAAGAATATACTATTTATACTCATTATGACATAAGAGGCAGCAACTTGGTCCAAGAGATCCAAGATGGCTTTCAGCAGCCCAATTTCATTACTTCCATACACTAGTTCCTTATTTTCCTATGCCCATGAAACCTATTCTCCCTCATGTATCCATTGACCACCTTTTGATCTTTTTTAAATAGTCGATAATTTACTATCACATCTTTACTTTGAAGCAAATTAGAGCAGCTGCTGAGAACCCACACAGTGACAAGTAGAATATATGAACTCTACAACAGCAGCAACAATAAAGTACACCATTGCAATATGAGTTAGGATTGAGCATGTGTCCCTGGACGTGCGAGTTCAGTTGAAATTTGATAATATGACACTGGCAAGGTCACAGACTCAAAAACTTCAGAACCCAAAGCATTGAACAATGGGTCAATTATTAGAGAAGATTGTTTGAACAAATGAAATAAACCAGCTCATGACCAGGGCACAACTGAACAATGAAGGGAGTGATAGTTATTATAAAAGGGATAGCTTTATTTTAAAAAGTGATAAGCCTGCTGCCTATTTGTGGCAATTCCTAAAAATGATGTTTTCAAATTAAAAGCATCAAATTAACAGATCAAGGACCTTTCTTTTGTTCTGCTGCAAGAAGAAAATGATAATGAGACAAGGTCAAAAAACGTTGAAGAACATACATTGAAATAATACTAGCAGAATCTGTAAAGCACTGCATGCAATAGTGCTAACAACAGAAGAGTGTGGGAAACAAATAAAATTGGCCAATAAGTGAAAATTTGCAGACGACTGAAATCTGATAAAATTAACTGCTAGCAATACTCCAAGATAAGCAGCATTTGTAAGGAACAGGAAATGTCAATCACCTTTCTTGAAATATCAACTTGTTGATCTCGTCTACAATACTGTCTGAGAAGCGTATTTCCAGCATTTTGTGTTTTTAAAAAAGAAAGGTCAGGATGCTTATTCCATGAAATCTTTAAATAAATGCCTTCTTTTTTTAAAACCTTGGTGAACTGGATAAAGTGCGAGCAGTGGTGAATTAGAAGAGAAAGAATTGTAAATGTTTACCTCTTTTGTTTTTTGTGGTTCTCCAGCTGAAGAGTTTGCAATTGCTTATAATGCTCAAAATCACATTGTTCACAGATATCTTCCAAATACAGCAAGTGTTCCTCCAACTCTTCAAAGTCTTTTTCTAACTGAGCTGTAAGAGATGGAAAGTCTTCAAAAACCCAAATCAATGCTTTCACTTCAGAAATATAAGATACGATGTACAAGTTTGTCATAAGAACCTACACAATGTGCCCTGAAATTCTTGCTTTGCTGCAGCCTCACAGGTATCTAAGATCCAATCAATATTATAAATCAAATTATCATAATGTGCCATGAGATAAAAAGAGTTAATAAACGGACAAATATTCATATCTGCAGTTAGTGTATGAAAAAAAGAGATGTTTCAATGCTGCAGATAGATCTCTTGGTTGTCCCGGGGTGGTTTATGGTTAGAGTAGCTTGGGGAGGTTCAAGAGCCTGATACCTGAAAAGAATGGGTTTTCAAGGTGCCAGCATTCAGTCTTTTGCCTGAAGGTAGTAGCAAGGAGTGATCGTGATCAGGGTAATGGGGATCCTTTATGATGTGAACTGCCTTCTAGAGGTGGATCTCACATAGATATCTTCAATTAAATTTAATGGCAAGTTATTCTTAGATATGCTCATTAATAATTAAAATGCAGTTTATACCAGTGAGCAAAACTATAAGCCTCTTTAGTGACTCACATCACAACCTGCATTTTATTTGCACACATATAATTTAGCTTATACTCCACATCTAATCTTTTCTTATCTACTTCTTAAAAAGGCTTTTGCAACAATTCTGTGGGCCAAGTACACAACATGCCCAATCTTCAAGCAGGACAGTTAAGAGTTGATTTACATGTTCCTGAAAGAAGGACCAACTCTCTCACCACCCACACTGTTCTTCACATAGAACATTCTGTTTTAACTCCACTCAGAGCCTCCAAATGAAAAGTGTATGGGCCATTGCAGTATTATAATGCATCTTTTAATAGGATATAATGCATTTTCTAATGGGATTTAAATTTATATGGAACTTTCTTTGTTTCTTAGTCATTGTCCATTTATCTTCTTCCAGTGCACTGATGTCCTTTCTTCCATTTAATTTTAACTCAAAAAAAATGTAATCACCAATTCAAATTTTCACCCCTACCTCATCTTCACATAGAACCTGTACAACACTTTTCTTCTCCAACTTTACATGGAATGCAACACAGTATAACACGGTGCGGGCCCTTTGACCACGACATCATGCTGACCAAAAGCAGCTGCGGCGAGCACAAGAGTTGAAGCGAGAGAGAAACCATCAAAAAGAACCAGCAAAGGTAGGTGCTTGTTAGCTTGCTATTGCTAATTAACTGTAGCCAATATAGGGAAGGGGTGCTTAAGTGGAATGACCATTGTGTGATTGGCCAGTGTAAGAGTGGGACACTGACACTTTGGCCCAAGCAGCTTTGGCCAGCAGAAGCAGAGGAGGCTGTGCAGTGACAGTGGCCCTCAAGGAAAAAGCCATAGGTGAGTTCAGGTAAGTCTAACATAGTCTGAAAAGTGAAAATGGCAGCCAGCCCAGTAGTATGCTCCTCTTGCAGCATGTGGGAAATTTGGGAGAGCACAATTGTCCCCCAGTGATAACACCTGTGAGAAGTGCATTCAGCTGCAGCTCCACACAGACAGAATGAGGGAACTGGACCTGGATGAACTCCAGATCATTCAGGAAGCAGAGGGGAGTGATAGACAAGGAAGGTAGTCACACTTAGGAAGCAGGAAGAAGGTAGCTGAGTGACTATCAGCAGAGGGAACTGGAAAGAGCAGTCAGTGTACGGTTCCCCTCAATAACAAGTATACCATTTTGGATACTATTGGGAGGAAAGATCTACGAGGTAAAAACCACAGTAATGTCTGGCATAGAGTCTGACTCTGTGGCTCAATAGGGAAAGGAGGAGAGCAATAGTGATAAGAGATTCATTAGTGAAGAAAATAGACAAGAAGGGATTGAGACTCTCGGTTGGTATGTTGCCTCCCAAGTGCTAGGATCAGAGATGTTTCAGATTGAGTTCACAGGAAGTGGAAGCAGCCAGATATTGTGGTACACACTGGTAACAATGGAATAGATAAGAAAAGTGATGAAGTCCTGAAGGATGAATATAGGGAGTTAGGAAGTAAGCTAAAAAGCAGGACCTCATGGGTGATAATCTCTGGATTGCTATCTGTGCCAATATGCTAGTGAAGTCAAGAGTAGGAAGTTATGGCAGATGAGTGTGTGGCTGAGAAGTTCACACAGGGGCAGGGATTCAGGTTTGTGGATAAAATCATAATATAATTGCTGGATGAACACAGCAGGTCTCACACCATCCATAGGAGGTAAAGATATATTAACAATGTTTTGGGCTGGAGCCCTTCCTCAAGGTAGACAAAGAGCTTATATTAAAGGCTGGTGAAAAGGGAAGAATGGGAGGGGGAGGGGTATAGACCAACAGATAAAAGGTATCAATTGGATATTATAAGAGAGAAAAGGTGAGAATTAATTGGGGGACGGGGATTATTTTTGGCTCTGTAAAAGCAGAGCTGGGGAAAGGAGACAGAGGGAAGAGGGAGAGACAGAGCTAGAAGGGAGGTGGGGCTAATGGAAACCAGAGGTCAATGTTAATGCCATCCAGTTGGAAGGTGCTGTTATATGTGGATTGCGGAGGAACACATGGCCTCCCTGTCTGAAAACCTATTTGGAAGTTGCATCACCTGCCAATCAAGGTTGGACTCCAGCCACACATTAGTGCTCACTGCCTCTTAATCCAAGTCCCGACATCACTCCACATCAGGTCATTACTGTGGATATCGCTGAAGGAGTCATGCATAAGGTGTGCACTATACTTTGTTGAGCCATAGTACTGCAACAGATCAATGCTTGCAGAGAGCTGCACCTCTGTTGGTACAGAGAATTGGGAGTACATTTGAAAGTCCCTGTCTGTGAAGTGTGTACACATGCAGGAAAGTGTGGCAGGGTAAGCAGCCACCAGTGTCGGAGTCCCTTGTGCCTGCTTACACAGTTACAGTTTTTGACTCATACTGTTGAGAAAATAGGAAGCCACTGGTATCAGAGTCCCACTTGGGTCTGATGTAAATGTCTATACAATTATTTAGTTGTAATTATTGATTGACATCCTCCCGTTTGTTTCCCATGTGTTCAATAAAGTTATACTTTCCAAACACAACAATTAGTGCTGCGACCAGGGTTCAAAGAATTTTGGCTGGACACACGTAGTAACCACATGCTAACGAGAGTGTGTATTGTTAGGTCTGCTTTGTTCATGAATGAATGAGTCAAACACCAGACTGAGTCGAAATCAAGGTTCTTTGTTCTTTATTGCCGGATTGTAACACTTGCAACTAACAGTGTTAGTTGGAGAAGGCGCATTCTGCCGTTATCAGCAAGTGGTGTTTTTTATATACCTTAGGATACGTACTTAGTAAATTATCATACCATGACATTGTCCAATGAATAAACTGTTGCTATCCTTCTCTGCTAGTTTCCTGCACATCAATTTGTCATCCCCACTCTTATCTTGAGAGTACAAGGTCACAACTGCATCTTGTTACGGCCCAGCACTGGGTGACTCCTTCTACATTCCCAGCTCATGATGTTTTTACCTAACAGTATGTGGGTGCCCTGTCGGGTGCATGCGTCATTGTGCTGGTCGATTGCGTCAGCAGGCTGGACCCTGCGGAGAAAACACTGTGTGGCGTCGCTCCTTGAGAAATCGGGATTTCCAGATACTGAGGGGTGTCATGGAGGGGCCCCTTGACTTGTGGTCTCTCTCCTGAGACACCAAACGAAAATGCAGGAAAATTAAGCCAACAGGTTCCACAGAAACACAGGGAGATAGAAACCTGCAGCATTACTTCTGTGCACTACAGGAAGCAGTACAAACTGCCCAAGTGCAAGCGACCCAACCTAGAAATGAAACTCATGAAGGCAGCTTCCAAACTGATTGAAATGCAGCAGGTACAAGCAGCTCACTGGTCTGGGTGACAGCTTGACCCAGGCAAAGCTATTGTCCAGCAGAGGAAAGGGATCAACATGTGGTAGGGGGATGGGTATGTGTGTATGAATGGTGATGGCCATAGAAAACCAAGTCCTATAACACACATCCTCCCCAATGTGTGCGCGACCAGTGATCAAGCAGTCCCAGACTTGCAATGAGAGCACACTGCCAACCCTCCAAAATGGGGAGGTAGCCAAAGATCTGGGGATCTCAAATGGGTTTCCATGTGGTCACTGTGAAATTATGGTCCTGGAACCACTTCGCCAAGGAGATAACTCAGCTAGGGGACCAATACCACCAGAGGACGGGCAAACATGCTGCAGCGTCGACTGTAGAATGAGGGTCCCCCAATTTCCATCTCTGATTGGGAAGTAGGCATCTTGGGTGGTCTCTGACCAAAAGACGATTCATAAAGCCTTAAGTGAGCCGCAAGAAGGGATCGAGGATGGCAACACCCTATAAGAACAGCTGTTGACTGCGGTCCGGATCAGGTTCCTTGCCATCCTAGGCCAACATGGCCAGCCACAGTGGCACACCATTGGCAAGGGGACACGGGTAATTAGGGAGTGGGCATTGATCGTGGGTATCTCTGGGAATGCCCACGAGCACCACATCCCAGGGAGCACAAAGGTGACTGGTGCCTTGGTGGGTTATTTAGTCACCACCACACACCCTGACCTTAGAAAAGTGGTCTTGCACCTCATGGGGCTGATGACTGGGAAGCTATTGCCCTCCTGGAGGGGCCTGTACATGTGCAGGAGAGTGTAGTAGGGTAAGAGCCACTAATAATGGAGTCCCTTGTGCCTGCTTGCTATTGTTTTTGTCTCAAACCATTTAGAAGATAGGCAGCCATTGGCATGAGTCCAACCTGGGTCTGGTGTGAATATCTATTTAGTAGTAGAGTTGTTAAGTATTGTTTCACGTCTTCCCATTTGTCTCCCGTATGTTCAATAAAGTTCTTTGATTGTAACACTTGTGTCCAGATTCATCTCTCTGTGAACCCACTGAACCTGTTACTTCCCAAACACAACAGGTGTTGGAAGATGAAGTGTTGTTCCTTCAATTTGCGAGTGGTCTCAGTCTGACAATGCATGAGACCATGGACAGACATATTGGCAAGGGAATGAGGCAGGGAATTGAAATGAGTTGCCACTGGGAGAGCCACACTATTACATCTGACAAAGCCGAGGTGCTCAACCAATCGAACACCCAAACTGTGTCCAGTCTCTCCGATGTAGAGGGGACACAATCAGCATTCTCCACTCCCCACAGCAGACCCTTCTCCCGCTTCAAACTTTCTTCCTCCTCCTGGACACCTCAACCAGGCCTTCTGCCTGCTTTGGATTTTTATATTTTGAACCACCGCCAAGACGTCAACAGTTTGAAAAGATCCTGAGAGAAAGGATTTTCAAGCATTTACAGAGCCATACTCTGATTAGGGAGAGTCAGCATGGTTTTGGCAGGGGAAGGTCTCATTCCCCTGAATGAAT
Organism: Narcine bancroftii; assembly: GCF_036971445.1. NCBI lineage: Eukaryota > Metazoa > Chordata > Chondrichthyes > Torpediniformes > Narcinidae > Narcine > Narcine bancroftii. Next base: position 378,226,723 of record NC_091469.1, on the reverse strand, counting down.
TTTTTGTGGATAAAACAAAGAACATTGATGAAGGTAGAGAGGTGGATATTATATGTATATAGATTCAGTTGGGCATTTGATAAGGCTCATTCAAAAAGCAAGGAGGGATGAATCCAAGGAGACCTTGCTTTGTAGATACAGGCTTGCCCAGAAGGCAGAGGGGGGGGTTGTTGATGGTTTGTATTCAGCACGGAGGCTGGTAAACGATGGTGTTCTGCAGAGATCCATTGTGGGACTGACCTGGATGAGGAAGTGGAGGGGTGGATTAGTAAGTTAGTAAGTTGCTGGTGCTGTGGATAGTTTGGAGGGTTTCCAGACTATAATGGGAAATTGATAGGACACAGAGCTGGGCTAAGAAGAGGCAGATAGAGTTTAACCCAGAAAAGTGTGAGGTAGATTATTTCACTATGTCAAATATGAAGGCAGAATTCAATGTTAATGGGAGGACTTTGAGCAATTTGAGTACACATAGAACATTGAAATCTATACGCATTGGACACTCAAAGTTGCTGCATAGGTTGATAGTGCTATTAAGAAGGCATAGGATGCTGTTGTGTTCAAGAATAGGTTCAATGGGTTCAAGGAGCATCAAGGCTGGGCATTTGTTATGAATAAACAGTGGTCTTTATTTACACACGGAAATTCAGAAAACAGGCACAGTGACAGACTAACATACACAGTAAACAGGCACAGAATATTGAGGAATTGGTGGGGGGGGGGGGGGGGGCAGGTGGTTAACTTCTTCAGCACCCACAGGCATAGTATACCCAGAAACAAGGGTTTAACTTCTTCAGCACCCAACATCCACAGGCAAAGTATACCGCATAACTAATGGGTACATATACATGAACGTGATCACCAAGGTTGCTGCTGCTCGGGATCCGGGATGGGCCCATTGCAGTCAGCCCTCCGGAGCTACCCGTGGCTTGCAGCCTGGAATTGAGCAATTGTCACAACTACTGATCATATACACTGCAATAATATATGAATAACTACACATCATGCTGGAATAAATCACTACTAAACATTCTCAACCCCCGATTGGGAATGCAAGGGTTAAATATACAGTACCATCAACTCTCTCTATCTTTAGCAGCACAGCACACTAACAAACAGTAAATGAATTACTACTAATAAGTATATCAAATGAACCTGGTCTCCAGCATCATCCATGGCTCGGGATCTAAGACAGGCCCATTGTATTTGGCCCTCTGGAGCTGCCTGTGCCCTGCAGCCTGAAGTTCAGTAATGGTCTCCATGCAGCAGCAGCAAACAAAGAGAGAGAGACAAAGACTGTACGTACTCAGCTTTTTCAATACAAGACCCGTTCACGCACCAATTGTACATCAGCCTCACCTGTGGTGGACAGATTTAACCACCTGGAGGACCAATCACACTTCAGCATCACAGGTTAGCAGATCTAACACTTGATTGGCAGGTCAGGTAACTTCCGTCTAGGGTCACATGACCCTCTTCTATCCACATTCCCACCAGATTCCAGATAGAGAGGATACATTACCCACAACAATTCACACCCCCACCAGGTCCAGACAGAGAAGCCACATGACCATCCACAATCAACACTACAGATGTGTTGGCCTTAATTAATCATAGGATCGAGTTCAAAACCTATGAAGTCATGTTGCAGCTACATAAGACCGTGGTTGCACCCTACTTGGAATATGATGTTCGGTTCTGGTCGCCTCACTGTAAGAAGGTGGATGCTATGAAGGTGGTGCAGAAGAGATTTACAAGGATGTTCCCTGGATTGAGGAGTATGCCTCATGAGGATAGAAGCATAGAACATTACAGCACAGAAACAAGCCCCTTTGGCCCTTCTAGTCCATGTTGAAATATTTTTCTGCCTAGACTCACTGACCTGCACCCAGTCCATAGCCCTCCATGTACCTGTCATAATTCTTCTTAAATGCAAAAATTGAGCCCAAATGCACCACTTCAGATGGCAACTTGTTCCACACACCCACTATCTGTGTGAAGAAATTTCACCCTAAACTTTTCCCCTTTCACCTTTAATGCATGTCCACTGCTTTGTATCTCACCTACCCAAAGTGAAAAAGCCTACCCTACATTTACTCTGTCTATCCCCCTCATCAATTTAATTACCTATATCAAATCTCCCCTCGTTCTTCTATGCTCCAGGGAAAAGAGTCCTAACCTGATTAACCTTTCTCTGTAATACAGTTCCTAAAGTCCAGTAAATCTTTTCTGCACTCTTTTTCAATCTTATTGATTGATAACTTCCCTGTAGTTAGATGACCAAAACTGCACACAATACTCCAAATTTGGCCTCATTAATATCTTATAAAATGTTACCATAACATTCCAACGCCTACACTCAACACTTTGACTTATGAAGGCCAATATGCCAATAGCTCTCTTTACAACCCTATCTACCCATGATTATGCTACTTTCAGGGAACGATATATCTGTATTCCCAGATCCCTCTGTTCCACCATTTACTGTGTATGTCCTTTCTTGGTTTGTCCTTCCACAATGCCAGACCTCATAATTTTCTGTATTAAATTCCATCTGCTATTTTTCAGTCTATTTTTTCCAGCTGCTCAAGATCCCTCTGAAAGCTTTAAAAACCTCCTTGCTGACCACAATACCTCAAATTTTTTTGTCATCTGCAAACTTGCTGATCCAATTTACCACGTTATCATCCAGATCGTTGATATAGATGACAAATCATTGATATAGATGACAAACAACAATGCTCCCAGCACCGATCCCTAAGTGACAGCCCTTCAGTCGAAGAAGCAATCATACACCATCACTCCCTGGCTTCTCTCGTTAAATCCTGTTTACTACCTCACTTTACTCAAAAACTTCTAGCAGAATGATTAAACCAACCTAACAAGCACAAAGCCATATTGACTATCTCTAATCAGTCCTTGGCTATCCAAATACTGGTATATCCCTTCTCTTGGAATATTTCAATAATTTACCAACAACTGAAGTCAGGCTCACCAGCCTATAATCTCCAGGGTTACTTTTGGAGCCTTTGCAATGGAACAACATAAGCTACCCTCCAATCCTTTGGCACCACACTTGTGGACAAGGACATTTTATATATTTCTACCAGAGTCACTGCAATTTCTACACTAGCCTCCCTCAAGGTTCAAGGGAATATCTTGTCAGGTCCTGGGGATTTTTCTACACTTATTTGCTTTAAGACAATGAGCATCTCCTCCTCTTTAATCTGTATTGGTTCCATGACTTCACTGCATGTTTTCCTAACTTCTCTTGACTCTGTGCCAGTTTCCTGAGTAAATTCTGATACAAAAACCCATTTAAGATCTCCCCCAATTCTTTTGGCTCCATACATATGTAATGGATCAGTGTTAATATTAATATTTTGATTAATGTTAAGCTACATTTCATATAAAATGTCTTAGTCAAATAAGTTATAGAGTTTAATGTGTTTCTAGTGAGGGAATTGTGGGCTGGTACAGGGCTACGCACACCTATACAATACATTCAGAAATGAGGTCATTTTCTGGAGTTGTGACATCTAGAAAGACAGAGCTAATGAAACAGAAGAGAATTTGAATTGATTCAAGAACAATGGAGTGTTTGCTTTATTAAAAACTGAAGTATCTAAATACTCAATAAGAACTGCTGAAGGAGGTCACCTTTGTTGACCTCACTAAAGACTTCGACACCATGAGCAGGAAAGGGCTTTGGCAAATACTAGAGTGCCTCGGATGCCCCCCAATGTTCCTCAACATGGTTATCCAACTGCACGAAAACCAACAAGGTCGGGTCAGATACAGCAATGAGCTCTCTGAACCCTTCTCCATTAACAATGGCGTCAAGCAAGGCTGCGTTCTCGCACCAACCCTCTTTTCAATCTTCTTCAGCATGATGCTGAAACAAGCCATGAAAGACCTCAACAATGAAGACGCTGTTTACATCCGGTACCGCACGGATGGCAGTCTCTTCAATCTGAGGCGCCCGGAAGCTCACACCAAGACACAAGAGCAACTTGTCCATGAACTACTCTTTGCAGACGATGCCGCTTTAGTTGCCCATTCAGAGCCAACTCTTCAGCGCTTGACGTCCTGTTTTGCGGAAACTGCCAAAATGTTTGGTCTGGAAGTCAGCCTGAAGAAAACTGAGGTCCTCCATCAGCCAGTTCCCCACCATGACTACCAGCCCCCCCACGTCTCCATCGGGCACACAAAACTCAAACGGTCAACCAGTTTACCTATCTCGGCTACACCATTTCATTGGATGCAAGGATCAACAACGAGATAGACAACAGACTCACCAAGGCAAATAGCGCCTTTGGAAGACTACACAAAAGAGTCTGAAAAAACAACCAACTGAAAAACCTCACAAAGATTAGCGTATACAGAGCCGTTGTCATTCCCACACTCCTGTTTGGCTCTGAATCATGGGTCCTCTACCGGCATCACCTACGGCTCCTAGAACGCTTCCACCAGCGTTGTCTCCGCTCCATCCTCAACATTCATTGGAGCGACTTCATCTCCAACATCGCAGTACTCGAGATGGCAGAGGCCGACAGCAACGAATCCACGCTGCTGAAGATCCGACTGCGCTGGGTAGGTCACGTCTCCAGAATGGAAGACCATCGCCTTCCCAAGATCGTGTTATATGGCGAGCTCTCTACTGGCCACCATAACAGAGGTGCACCAAAGAAGAGGTACAAGGACTGCCTAAAGAAATCTCTTGGTGCCTGCCACATTGACCACCGCCAGTGGGCTGTTATTGCCTCAAACCGTGCATCTTGGCGCCTCACAGTTCAGCGGGCAACAACCTCCTTTGAAGAAGACCGCAGAGCCCACCTCACTGACAAAAAACAAAGGAGGAAAAACCCAACACCCAACCCCAACCAACCAATTTTCCATTGCAACCGCTGCAACCGTGTCTGCCTGTCCCGCATCGGACTTGTCAGCCACAAACGAGTCTGCAGCTGACGTGGACATTACCCCTCCATAAATCTTCATCCGCGAAGCCAAGCCAAAGAAAAAAAAAGGTATTAGTCTATTAAGGAGAATCCTAGCGAAGATTTTGCCTGCAATGGAGAGCAGCATGATTCCCCTGTAGTTTGAGCAGTCTGATTTCTCGCCTTTGTTTTTGTACAGGGCGATGATGATGGCATCACGAAGGTCCTGAGGCAGCTTTCCTTGGTCCCAGCAGAGCATGAAAACCTCATGCAGTTTGGTATGCAGAGTTTTGCCGCCAGCCTTCCAGACCTCTGGGGGGATTCCATCCATACCTGCTGCTTTGCCACTTTTCAGTTGTTCAATTGCCTTATACGTCTCTTCCCAGACCTCATCCAGCTCTAGACTCAAGGGCTGTTGAGGGAGCTGGAGCAGGGCGGATTCTTGAACTGAGTGGTTGGCACTGAAAAGAGATTGGAAGTGTTCTGACCTTCGATTAAGGATGGAGATCTTGTCGCTGAGGAGGACTTCGCCATCTGAGCTGCGCAGAGGGCTTTGGTCTTGGGGTGAGGGGCCGTACACAGCCTTTAGTGTCTCATAAAAACCCCTGAAGTCGCCAATGTCGGCGCTAAGCTGGGTTCATTTGGCGAGGCTAGTCCACCACTCATTTTGGATCTCACGGAGTTTGCGCTGAAGATGGCTGCATGCGAGACGGAAGGCTCGTTTTTTTCTCTGGCCAGGAAGGCTTTGCAAGGTGAGCCTGGTGGGCAGATCGCTTCTTTGCCAGCAGCTCCTGAATTTCCTGGTTATTTTCGTCAAACCAGTCCTTGTTTTTCCTGGAGGAGAAGCCCAGTACCTCTTCAGCGGTAAATTCAAAATAATGCTTTTTATTAAACTATTACACTGTTATGTTATTAATAGTTTAATAAAAAGCATTATTTTGAATTTACCATGGTTTGGTTAATTTTCCATTGTTGTTCCTTTGTTGGTACCCAATAAGGGTTTATTAGTTTGTAACACATAGCCAATTACTCTGATCTTCAAGGGGACTGATTTTATTCCTTATTATCCTTTTGCTCTTAATATACTTGAGAAATTCTTAGGATTTTCCTTCACATGGTCTGTCAAAGCAACCTCGTGTCTTTTTTTTTAGCCTTCCTGATTTCTTTAAGATTTTGTTCTTGTATTTTTAATACTCCTCAAGTATCTCATTTGCTCCATGTTGCCTAGACCTGAAATGCACCTCTCTCTTCTTCTAAACCAGATCTCCAATATCCCTTGAAAACCAAGCTTCCTTATGCCTGTTAACTTTGCCTTTAATCCTGACAGGAACATTCAAACTCTGTACTCTCAAAATTTCACCTTTGAAGGCCCTCCACTTACTGAACACATTCTCAGCAGAAAACAACTTATGTCAATGCATTCCACCTAGATACTTTCTCATTTCCACAAAATTGGCCTTTCTCCAATTTAGAATCTCAACCTGAGGACCAGGCCTATCCTTCTGCATCATTAACTTGAAACTAATGGCATTACGATCACTGGGACCAAAATGTTCCCCTACATATACTCCTCAGAATCAGAATTTATTGTCACCTGATCCAGTATTGAATTCCCTCTATTTGGTACCTCTATATATTGATTTTGTGACTGATTATGTTATATTTTATTTTGCATATAGATATGTTTTAAAAGGAGATAAATTGTGGATTTTTTTTTGTGTAGGTCATAAACACACACAAACACCTAACAACACAGATCTCATTTAAAATGCCAGAGCTCTGCTCAAGCCAGAGAGTCCAGGCTCTGAGTGCCTTTGCAAATAATTTGAAGAATGCCTACAAGGACTTCACAAGTAGGTGTTAATTGGACATACTGTGGAGTAATGAAAGGACTGGTCTGAATGCAGTTTGCTGTTCTAAGAGGGTCATGTGGTTTCTCTGAAAGAGAGAGTGTGTGAGAGAGAATACAGTTCTACAGTTCAGCAGCAACAGCTGGAACTGGAACAGGACAAGCTGGAAGGATTGTGGAAAAACCTTATTTTGATGATGGATGTGAGTACTTAATTTAGCCTTGTCAAAGCCCTTGTGATTCATGCAAGAGGAGAGGACTGGCTGTCTAATGTTTCACTTGAAATAAGAGAAACAAAAAGGAACTCTGTGGTGACCTGAAAGGTTATCATCTGGAAAACACTGAGGGGGCAAGTTTCTTCGGCAAGACACTGATGTGGCTGATTAGAAGGGATCAGCTTGTGTCCAGCGAATAACAAATCTCTCTCTGAAAACTGACAAGAACCACCCGGAGCAGTAACCACTTACCTTTCAAGCACCAAAGCCTGGTGAACTTGATAAGTGTTAAATTCTGTGCACAGTATAAGAATTGCCTGCAACCAGTGAATTTGGAGAAATGAGAAGTGAGATTGGACTCTGAATCAAATAACTTTTCTAAACTTATTCCTACATTACATACACGTGCGCTTAGAATTAGAAGGGGGTTAAGTTAATAGTACGTCTCCAGAATGGAGGACCATCGCCTTCCCAAGATCGTGTTATATGGCGAGCTCTCCACTGGCCACCGTGACAGAGGTGCACCAAAGAAAAGGTACAAGGACTGCCTAAAGAAATCTCTTGGTGCCTGCCACATTGACCACCGCCAGTGGGCTGATAACGCCTCAAACCGTGCATCTTGGCGCCTTACAGTTTGGCGGGCAGCAACCTCCTTTGAAGAAGACCGCAGAGCCCACCTCACTGACAAAAGGCAAAGGAGGAAAAACCCAACACCCAACCCCAACCAACCAATTTTCCCCTGCAACCGCTGCAATCGTGTCTGCCTGTCCCGCATCGGACTTGTCAGCCACAAACGAGCCTGCAGCTGACGTGGACTTTTTACCCCCTCCATAAATCTTCGTCCGCGAAGCCAAGCCAAAGAAAGAAGTAAGTTAACGTTTGATCCTGTTTTCATATTTAAAGATAATTAAAAGCAACTTTTGTTAAAGTAACCATTTGTCTTGGTGAATTTCTATTGCTGCTGGGTTTTGGGGTCCTCTGGGCCCCTAACAATTTAGAAAACTTTCCTGAACACATTTGACAAACCCCAATTCATCTAGCCCTTTTACAGTATGGGAGTCCAGTCAATATGTGAAAAGTTAACATCTCCTACGATCACAACATTGTATTTCTTGCAGCTGTCTGCTATCTCTCTACAGATTTGCTCCTCCAATTCTTGTTGACTATTGGGCAGTCTATAATACAACCCATGAGTGGTCTGAAATAACAAAAGCCCAGAACATTGAACTGCCAGTCTTGCCCCTCCTGTGACCAAGTTTAACTAATGGCCACAATGTCATAATTTCACATGCCAATCCACACTCCAAGCTTGTCTGTATTTCCCACAATGTTTCTTGCATTGAAATAGATGCACTTGAGAACATATCCACCTCGTACAACCCTTTTACTTCTAAAATTACAAGTAATTTTCACATCATCTTTTCCCTGCTCCACTCCCCCATCTACTCTAGGACTGTGGTTCCCACCCCTTCTAGTTTAACCCCTTGGAGCAGCACTAGCAAATTTTCCTGCAAGGATATTAATCCCCCTCCAGTTCAGATACAAACCGTCCCTTCAGAACAGGTCCCACCTTCCCTGGAAGAGAACTCAATGATCCAGAAATCTGAAACCCTCCCTCCTTAGCCCTGTGTTAAGTTACATTATCCTCCTATTTTTAACCTCACTACCACGTGGCATGGGTAGCAATACTGAGATCACAACCTTGGAGGTCCTGACCTTCAACTTTGCACCCAACTTCCTGAACTCTCTTTGCAGGACCTCATCACATTTCCTACCCATGACATTGGTCCCTACATGGACCATGACATTTACCTGTTCACCCTCCCTCCTGAGAATGCCGTGAACTTGATCTGAGATATCCCCAACCCTGTCAGCAGGGAGGCAACATACCATCCAGGATTCTCAATCTCTTCCACAGACTCTCTTATCTGTTCCTTAATAATATAATCCCCTTTCACTACTCTTCTCTTCTTAGCCACAAGACCAGACTCTGTGCCAGAGACCTGATTGCCGTGGCTTGTCCCTGATAAGTTGAGTGAAGTTAGTCTTTTCTCTTTGGAGTGACAGAGAATGAGGGGTGACCTGTTAGAAGTGTACGAGGTGTTAAGAGGCATTGATTGTGTGGATGGCCAGAGATTTTTTACCCAGGGCTGAAGTGGTTAACACAAAGGGGCATTGTTTAAGATGCTTAGAAGTCAGTAAAGGGGGATCTCAGTGCAAATTTTTTTCTTCCAAACTTTATTTAAAAGAGAGGGTTGGGACTCGGGCGTTGGCAACAGAAGCTCCGACGAACAGAGAGATAGGAGCCCGCTGACTCACCAGTGAGTGTTCCACCAGCCCATGAAGCCTCCCCAGTAACGGTGCATATGTGTCTGTTATCAGCAGTTGGGATGTGTCGGGGATTGACCGCAGCCAGCATTTTTCTGGTGAGAATTAAACATTATTTTAATGCTTAAAAAACCCTCCCTTGTTTTTTTGTTGCTGTTTAAACATTGATACAAGTAATTTGCTGTTGCTACTGGGCTGTTTTTAAAAAAATGCCCAGTTAGCCGGAAAAAAAACATTTTGGATAATTGGAGTTGTACTGTACTTTAAGTATGAAAGATAAAGATACATAACCAGCGTTTCGGGCTTGAGCCCTTTATCAAGGTATTGAAAAATGGTCTCAAAGGCAATAAGTAATAGGTGGATAAAGAAGAGAAGGCACAGCAGTAAGCAGAGGTAGGAGGGATAGAGCTGTGAATAGAGAGGAAAGGGGGTGGTGAGTTAAGGGAGAGAAGACAAAGGGAAAAGGGAAGTGAGAGAGAATGGAGAGTAGGTTAGCAGAAACTGGAGAAGTCAAGTGTGGCACTTCCTCTGGCTAAAGGGGAAGGTGCCAGGGGGATGATTAGTTGGGAGGGGTGAGTGGACGAGGGAGCCATGGAGGGAGCAGACCTTACAGAAGGCAGAGGGGAGAAGATGTGTCTAGTCGTGGGATCATGTTGTTGGTAGCTGAAATTACTGAGGATAATGTATTGGATCTGGAGGCTGGTGCAGTGGTAGGTAAAAACAAGGGGAATCCTGTGTTTGTTATATCTGGGAGCAGAAGGGCCCCAGAACAGATGAGCAGGAAATTGAGGAGATACAGGTAAGGGCTTAGTTGATGGTGGTGGAGAGGAAGCCAAATTTGTGAAAGAAAGCAGACATTTCAGATTATCTGGACAGAAAAACCTACGATTCAGATGATCTGGACTGGAAGACCTTCTGTGCTGTAAATTTCTATGTTCTATGCCTACTTCACATTAATCAACCCTTCTATCCCTCATAGCCCATAATCGTCCATCTAGATTACCTCACCGGGCAACTTTGTCCTAACCTTGCCCACTCACTTAACCAATTTAGCTCTTTCTGCAGAGTCTGTGTCCTCCAAACAATTTGCTTTTCCACTCAATATAATGTCAATAACAATCCTGGAAACACAACACTGAGTTTCCTCCTCCTAATTGCAAACAGTTGTGGGCCCAGCACCAAATCCCTGCACCACACCACTAACCAGTAAATGGCAACCAGAGAAACACCCATTTATCCAAAGCTTTGCTTTACATGGGTTAATTAATCCTCTATCATTTTACACATCCTTATCTCTTGCAAAAATCTTTTGTGTGGGACCTTATCTGATATTTCCTGGAAACCTAAGCATATCTCATCTACTCCTTATAAATGTTCAAAGAATGCCAGTAAATTAGTTAAGTATGATCTGCCCTTCCTGAATCCATTCTGTCTATGCCTGAAGGAACAATCTGGCTTTTAGTAATGGCATTTGACTCATGGCACCTGTAAGCATTTTTACAGCCAAATCCGAACAGCCAGAAAATGATATAGTCAACACAGTTAGCCACATAGTCCGTGTAAAGGTTAGCTCAACTCTGGTTCGAATCCAGCATTGCTGACATGTCTATCCATGGTCTCATACTGCCGAACTGAGACCACCCGTAAATTGAGAGGAACAACATCTCATCTTCCGACCAGATGGCATTAATATCGACTTCTCTGGCTTTTGTCAAACCCCCCCACCTCCTTCTTTCCCCATCATCTCTCCATTCCCTGTCTCCTTTCATTCAGACATGATCAGTTCTACCTAGACCCTTATCATATCCAATTAACCTTGTTGGTCTAGATTCCTCCCCCATTGATTGAATTCTGAGACTTTCTGATATATCCTGCTTCTGCCTTTCCTGATTTTTCCTTGAAGAAGGGCTCAGGCCCAAAATGTCGGCAATATATCTGTCTCCGAATGATGCTGAAAAGACCAGTGGAGTTCCTCCAGCGTCTGCAGCCTTTCCTGTTTCACTTAGTAGTAGAATATCTCTAGCTCAATTTTTTTTAAAGACTTCTTCAAAGGTTTCACTGGTGAAATGTACTTTTAAACTAACATATTCAGATAAAGGAAGGGTATAGGTGGTAGGCAAGAACTTTCAGCACTATTTTCAGAAATACTTCTCAAAAATATTCTTGGTTTTGCAACTCAGTATTCAGCATTTTTGGACTTGGATCTTTTTCAAACCTCCCTTCCACAGAGTGAAGTATAATGCTTATAAATGCTTATAACCATTTTAAAAGTTATATTTAAAGTGCCAACTTTACAAGATATTTTTTTGAAGTTTAACCCCAGCATCTTGCTGAAGTGTGATAGTTCTATTTCTACTGCAGTGGTACCAGCTGAGGTGTAAACATTGCTCATAAACCTTTGCTGAATTCTATCACTCACCCTTCACAGAAGGGTCCTCAGTTGAACATCTCAGTCTAAAACTACCTCCTACAATGTTCCTCGAAATACAATAATGCAGCTCTACAATTGGAACCTATTAACACCAATTGCGCAATATTGATCCAACAAATTGCTAATATTGCCATGGAGCAAGAGATCCACTTGCCTCAGTGAAACTATAATGCATTTGTTCAATTGAGCATTCATCGCATGAAGGAAGAAGTATGGACACCTTATTGGTACATATAAAGCAAAAAAACATTTTTAGATGTAGCACAGATTTTCTGCTTCTTCTCTTGACCATCCCAAGATGGGATGTGCTCTACCTTCGACATTCAGATCAGCATGGAAACAATAAGTAAGTACTGCCTCAAAGAAGCAAAACTCCTATTTCTGATATAAATTTCCTGCATGAACTTCATTGGCTTAGAGACTTCTTCTTTGGAAGGTGGCTTCATGATTTAGTATTCCTTTGTTCAGTTAAGGCCTAGTTTACCACAGTAAATGGCAGATGTGTTAACTTTTTAAAAAAAATTTTTTAATTGTTTGCATCATTACAGAAAAAAATGAATAAAACGTTAATCAAATATCCACAGCCAATGATACAAAAAAACTTTTATATTTTTCTCCCTAACCCCACTCCCACCCAAAAGTAAGAAAAGGAAAGAAACACCTACCATTTAATATACAATAATATTAGCATATACAACTGTTATTAAAAATTATTAATTAAGAGGAGTGGATAAAATAGAAGAGGTGGATGGAAAATTATCAACTCGCTTTCTTAAACTATACGTAACTTTTTCCAAATTAATAGAAATTTTTAATTTTGCATCTCACTATTTTTCTTCTTTCTTTGGCTTAGCTTCACGGATGAAGATTTATGGAGGGGTAATGTCCACGTCAGCTGCAGGCTCGTTTGTGGCTGACAAGTTCGATGCGGGACAGGCAGACACGGTTGCAGCGGTTGCAAGGGAAAATTGGTTGGTTGGGGTTGGGTGTTGGGGTTTTCCTCCTTTGTCTTTTGTCAGTGAGGTGGGCTCTGCGGTCTTCTTCAAAGGAAGTTGCTGCCCGCCGAACTGTGAGGCGCCAAGATGCACGGTTTGAGGCAATGACAGCCCACTGGCGGTGGTCAATGTGGCAGGCACCAAGAGATTTCTTTAGGCAGTCCTTGTACCTCTTCTTTGGTGCACCTCTGTCACGGTGGCCAGTGGAGAGTTCGCCATATAACACGAGCTTGGGAAGGTGATGGTCCTCCATTCTGGAGACGTGACCCACCCAGCACAGTTGGATCTTCAGCAGCGTGGATTCGATGCTCTCGGCCTCTGCCATCTCGAGAATTTCGATGTTAAGGATGAAGTCGCTCCAATGAATGTTGAGGATGGAGCGGAGACAACGCTGGTGGAAGCGTTCTAGGAACCGTAGGTGATGCCGGTAGAGGACCCATGATTCAGAGCCGAACAGGAGTGTGGGTATGACAACGGCTCTGTATACGCTTATCTTTGTGAGGTTTTTCAGTTGGTTGTTTTTCCAGACTCTTTTGTGTAGTCTTCCAAAGGCGCTATTTGCCTTGGCGAGTCTGTTGTCTATCTCGTTGTCGATCCTTGCATCCGATGAAATGGTGCAGCCGAGATAGGTAAACTGGTTGACCGTTTTGAGTTCTGTGTGCCCGATGGAGATGTGGGGGAGCTGGTAGTCATGGTGGGGAGCTGGCTGATGGAGGACCTCAGTTTTCTTCAGGCTGACTTCCAGGCCAAACATTTCTCTGTATACAGGTACCTTTACTCTACCAATTATCAAATAAAGAATTATTCAAAGTAAAAGGAAGATGATTTTGTTTAACAATATTTTTGGTAATTGATAATTGATAATTTTTAATTCCTCTCTCAATATATTTAAAATGTTTCAATATGGAAAAATCTTTAGTGCCTTTAAATGACTCACTATTCCATTTATACAAAATTAACTCCTGAGTAGTTTCACCAATTTTATTCATTTCTATTTGAATCCAAGCTGATTTTTCATTCCATTGAATACAGGAGGACAAAAACCTCAATTGAGCTGCTTTAAAACAATTCTTAAAATTTGGTCGTCTTAGTCCACCCTGATCAAATTTCCACATTAATTTTTCTAAACCATTTCTTGACATCTTACCTTTCCAAAGAAATTCACGTATTATTATATTATAGTTTCAAAAGAAAAATTCTGGTACTTGAATAGGCAATGATTGATATAAATATTGTATTCATGGAAAAATATTAATTTTAATACAACTCACTCATCCTATTAATGTTATTGGTAAATCTTTCCATCTTTTCAAATCCTCTTCCAATTTTCTTAGCAATGTTAAATAATTTAATTTAAACAAATTACTTATATTTATATTAATTTTAATTCTTAAGTATTTAATTGCTTCATTTTGCCATTTAAATTTTGTCAATCTTTTACATTGAGAGTAATCCATATCCACCATAGGCATTACTTCACTTTTATCAATATTCACTTTATAACCCAATACTCTTTTAATCTCTCATTCAACTTATTTAAAGATATTTCTGGTCTCATTAAATATACTATAACATCATCAGCAAATAAACTAATTTTATGTTCTTTATTACCTACTTCAAATCTTTTAATTTCATTATCAGTTCTAATTACTTCTGCCAATGGTTCAATCGCTAATGCAAACAAAAAGAGTGATAATGAACAACCTTGTCTAGAAGACCTCTCAAGCAAAAAGGGTTGTGAGATTTGTTTATTCGTAATCACTTTTGTTTTTGGTTGATCACACAATGCCTTTATCCAGTTAATAAAAGTATTTTGAATCCCAAAAGCATTAAGTGTCTCAAATATAAAAAAAAATCACATTCCAATTGATCAAATGCTTTCTTTGCATCTAATGCTACCGATACTGTGGGAATCTTCCTATTTTGTGCTAGATTTACCAAACTTTAAAATTTAAATATGTTATCTGTTGCTTTTCTATTTTTAATAAAACCAGTTTGATCCAAATTTATTAAACTGCCTATTAGCTAACAATTTTTATAGTCTGTATTCAATAATGATATAGGTCTCTATGAAGAAGGCTGTAAACAATATTTCCCTTTTTTTGGAATTACAGTTATTATTGCTGTTTTAAAACATTCAGGTAGATCATAAACCTCTTTCATTTGACCTAATACCTCCATCAATACAGGTATTAATAGCTCCTTAAACTCTTTATAAAATTCTGGTGGGAAACCATCTTCATCTGGCACCTTATTATTCTGTAGAGACATTAGAGTCTCATAAACTTCTTTTTCTGAAAAATTCTTGGACAGTCTCATCTTTTTGTCCTCCTTTAACAGTGGTAATTTAATTTGTCTCAAATAATCTATTTTATCATCTCTTAGACTCTGAATGATGAAGTTTAGCATAAAAGTCTTTAAATTTATCATTTATTTCCTGCATTTTATGTTATCTGTCCTGATAATTTCTTTGTAGCAATTATTGTTCTAGAAATCTGTTCTATGTCCTTTATGGGAGGCTTGTTATCTTTAGTTACCAACTTCTTCGAGGGGCCTTCTGGTGTCTCTTACCTCGTAAACATTTGTGTAGACAAGTATGACTTACTTAGATTAGATACATACTTTTATTTTGAAATATTATATGCAAACTAACCCTACAGGCTGTATCTGCGAATGTAACACTTCAGGGTTGACTCTATAAGGAGAAAGCAGGAACATGGTGATAAGGTCACACTATGATCTCACTGAACAGCTCAGAAACCCGAGGGGCCCAAATGGTCGACTCCAGTTATCGGTATATTCTACAATGTCCCAGGCTAATACAGCAAATGAATTTTTAATTTGTAAAAGGACATTTAAAGTCTTTTTCTCCTCTTCCATTCAATTCCAGACTGAGCATATGGCAAACCAGTTTTACTCCTGGATCACCATAAAATTCACTTTCATAGTAGTGAATATGACAATGGAATATAGATGTTCAAAATAAAGACTCGCTGATTTAAACGTGATAACAGGGCTAGAAAAGTAGTTTGAATGTTTCAAGTCAAATACTTGCAGGCAGAGCAATGGACTTCAATTGTGTGGTAAATTAGCAAGATCTGGACTCTACTGCATATTAATAACTACCGAAATATAAGAAAACTGTATACAACAGTACTTGCTTTCCACTAAGGTGCTGATTAACTGTAGGTATAATTTCATTCAAGCAATCACAAAGTGATAAACATTTACAAATGCTCACAGTAAACCACCCAATAGAGAAAAAAACTTCAATAGTAGACAAACAAAAAATGACAACTGGCATGGAGCAGACTTTTTTTTTGGGGTGGAAAACATTTTTAAAATAAAAAGAGTGGATACCATTAAATCATCCAGCATCAATTGGGAATGCAGGCTGCATGAGAATTGCTAAAAAAAAAACATTAATATACATCACATGCTTGTATTCTATGCACAAGCATTTAAATTGCTAAACTATATGTCACTTTGATGGCCTTTTAAATAACATTGGCTTACAATGCAATTCTATATTTTTAAGCTCAACCATATTGATATAAAATACACAAAAAAGTAAATCAAATGAACAACAGTGTCAAATCTTCAAAAAATAACCAGACAATAAATGCGCTGTAAATAAATGCAAATACATCTTCTGCTCACACTAAACATTTGAGACTCTCATTTGGACAAAACAATATATATGATATTTGTTCTGCATATATATTATTTGTCAGTATGTGTATTATGTGTAGTGTATCTGCATGTTTTTTGCACCAAGGACTGGAGAACGCTGTTTCATCGGGTTGAACTTGTATAATCAGATGGCAATAATCTCAACCAGACATTTTGCCTGAAGATCTTGAATTTCCTGTGTAATTCATCAGCTTTCTCATGAAGATATATTGCCAAATCTTTAGAAAAAACGCAACTCCATTGACAAGAACAAAAATATTTCCATTCACAAGTTCTTCTGCACAGGGATGAATGTCAGTTAACAAATGCACAAATCATTAGACAGTCCTTTTTGTCATAAATCTTTTATACTCAGTGTCAAAGTTCGATGAAATCGCAAAATAAAATTTTCGGCATCCTTCCAAAATTCACTCACACACATATATACACACACACATGCACTCTCACACACATACTCACACACACATGCACTCTCTCTCTCACACACACTCTCACACACACATATAGATATATGGTAACATATGTGTGTATACATATGTGCATGTGTGTATATGTGTACACATATGTATGTGCATAAGTATGTGTGTGGGTGCATATATGTGCGTGTGTGTGCACATATGTTTGTGTATATGTGTGGCAAAGGAGGAAAAACCCAACACCCAACCCCAACCAACCAATTTTCCCATGCAACCGCTGCAACCGTGTCTGCCTGTCCCGCATCGGACTTGTCAGCCACAAACGAGCCTGCAGCTGATGTGGACATTACCCCTCCATTAATCTTCGTCCGCGAAGCAAAGCCAAAGAAGATATATATGTATTCATATACAGTATTGTTGCTTATCCATATGTGTGCATACATTATATATATCTATGTGTGTATACAGTATACACCACATATTTCAGTGTATAAGTTGACTGGCGTAAAAGTACCCCCCCCCCCCCTTTCCAGCCTCATTTTAAGGGTTTTATGGTATATCTGGCCTATAAGTTGACCACCATTTTCTGGCTGCCTGAGATGCCCTGATTATTGGACTACAAGTTGACCCCCAAGACTCACAATGCCTAAGATGAGCCGTTGACCAGCATACACGTCAACCCCCATAGATCGCACAGATTGATCTGCTGGTCAATGGCTGGAGGTGATGGCTATCATGGAGGGTCCTTTGACACAACACAGCATGCAATGAAAATATTAAGTTGAAAGTGACATAAATGGCCAAGAAAACCAATAACTGTGCTACTGCAAGAAAATTTGATGTGCATCAGATGTTGGAAAGAGATTGGAAGAAGAAACTTTAAGTACCAAAAAGCCAATGTTCTTTGAGAAGAGGAATCACTTATTGGCCAGAGTTGGAAAATCACGTGGCAGAATGGGTACGTGAACAGAGCCAAGATTGCTACAGTCATTGGATTGAGCTGAATTTAAGGTCTCAAAAGTATATTTGGCGTAAAAAGTCGACCACCAGTTTTTGAGGTTTCATGACTTGACTTATACACTAAAATATACTGGAGGGGGCAATGTGTGTGTGATATATATATATATATTTTTTTTTTTCTTCCCCCCATACATACATTCATTCAGTAACACACTGAATGACGTCTGTATGGGCAACATCCGACCGAATATACATCTGTGGTCCCATAAGGTTATAATAGAGCTCAGAAATCCTGATTCTGATCGGAGAAAGAGACAGCGACTTCCCGCACGCAACATATGTATCTTATAACTCTTGTATACAAAGCGATTGCGCTGCCAGGCATATAATGGTACAGTACACATACAATCTATAATACACGCTTTGATAGTCATTATAAATGCCTATGTTACTGGAATATTGTGTTCCCACAATGTCCAAATCAGATAACGTCCCATTTCGCAGAACATATCGTGGACATTAAGCAACATGTGCCTGCCTCCATATATATATATTTATGTGTGTGTGTGTTTGTGTATATAATATATATTTTACTTATTTCCTAATTTTGTTTTACTATTTTGCTTTCCAACAGCAAAATTAATTCATCTGATGGGTTAAATTGACATTTGTACACAGGACAGTTCAGCAAACTTTAAAATCGTGCCTAACATTTTCTACTAAAGTTGGGCTTAGAAGGCAGTGCTATATTAACATTGTTTCATTGGCATTATAGATTTGCTTGGTGTTCAGATCACGTTCAATAAATATAGTCTTAAAAGTTTCACAAACCTATGTCAGCAGATTTTTGTTTACTGGAGGCTGTATGGGTGGAATTGAGGAATGGGAAAGGGATAATCACATTTATAGGGGTGTATTATAGGCCACCTAATGGGGAGTGAGAACTAGAGGAGCAAATTTGTGGTGAGAGAGCATTTATTTGTAATAAGCACAGGGTTGTAATAATGGGAAATTTTAATTTTCCAAATATAGATTGGGAAACTCATTCTGTGAAAAGGCTAGATGGATTGGAATTTGTAAAATGTCTGCAGGATAGTTTTTTCGAGCAACACGAAGAGGTACCAACCAGAGTAGGGGCAGTGTTGGATCTACGTTGGGGAATGAGATAGGTCAGGTGATGGAGGTATGCGTTGGGGAGCACTTTGGATCCAGTGATCATAGTGCCATTAGCTTCAATGTAATTATGGAAAAGGATAGGTCAAGGCACAAGATTGCTGTTGAGTGGGGAAAAGCTAGATATGAGGAGATGAGAAAGAATTTACGAGGAGTGGATTGGGACAATTTGTTTTATGGGAAGGATGTAGAAGAGAAATGGAGGTCTTTTAAAGGTGAGATTTTGAGGGTACAAAATCTTTATGTTCCTGTCAGGATAAAAGGCAGGGTCAAAAGTCTGAGAGAGCCATGGTTTTCAAAGGAAATTTGAAACTTGGTTCATAAAAAGAGGGAAACCTACATTAAATATAAAAAACTAGGAATAAAGATGATGCGTGGAGAATACACTGAGTGTAATAAGAATCTTAAGAAAGAAATAAGAAAAGCTACAAGAAGGTTTGAGGTGGCTTTAGCAAACAGGGTGAAAATAAATCCAAATAGTTTCTATAAATATGTAAATAGTAAAAGGAGAGTGAGGGATAAAATTGTTCCATTAGAGAATCAGAGCAGACAACTGTGTGCGGAGCCAAATGAGATGGGAGAGATTTTGAACAAGTTCTTTTCTTTAGTATTCACAAAGGAGAAGGATATTGAATTGTGCCGGGTAAAGGAATCAAAGAGGGTAATTATGGAAAATGTAGTGATTAAGAAAGAGGATGTACTGGAGATTTTGAAGCATATAAAAGTGGATAAGTCTCCAGGACCCGACAGGATTTTCCCTAGGACCTTGACAGAAGTTAGGGAGAAAATAAGCAACGACTCGGACAGTGATTTTTCAAATGTCATTAGAGGTGGGTATAGTGTCGGGGGATTGGCGTATTGCTAATGTGGTTCCTTTGTTTAAAAAGGGTTCGAGGAGCAAGCCGAGCAATTATAGGCCTGTAAGTTTGATGTCTGTGGTAGGTAAGTTCATGGAAAGCATTCTTAGAGATAATATATATAAGTAGCTGGAGAGACAGGGTCTGACAAGGAATACTCAATACGGGTTTGTGCATGGGAGATCATGTTTGACCAATCTTGTTGAATTTTTTGAAGAGGTGACTAGGAATGTGGATGAAGGGAAAGCAGTGGATGTTGTCTATATGGACTTCAGAAAGGCCTTCGATAAGGTTCCGCATGGAAGGTTGTTAGGAAGGTTCAAGGCTAGGTATTAAGAGATAGCCAAATGATATAAGAAGTAAAGAATTAGGCCTCAAACTGGATGAACTGTAAAAAATTTATTATGATAACTGTAGCAAAAAAATGTATAGTCAACTTGGAAAAGAGAAGAAAGCCTGAGAATACAGCAATGGTACATAGAAATGAATAAATGTATTCCATTGGAAAAAAAACATATAATTTAAAAAATAAAGTCACATTATTTGAACAAATTTTGGAACCAGACATGGAACAGAATAGAGAGGGCTTGCCTCGGACCTCCACCCCCTAAAATGATAGAATGAGAAGAAGACAAAATGAATTGATCCAGTGTGTAAAAGTAGATGACACAATTTTCTTGTTTATTTTCATTGTGTGATGACATAGTTCAATGGGTTTATTGTATTGTTTATGTTGAACGTTTAATGGGTTTGGAGGGGGGGTGGGAAGGAGGTAGGGAAAGGATGGGGGTAAAAAGGGGAAAAATGACACTGTGTATATTCAAGAGGGAAATGTTTGTGTGTATTTTGATTAATATGGTTCATAGTGTGAAAAATAAAAAAAATTAATAATGAATTGAGCAATGATGCTGTGCTTAAAGAGTGAGAAGAGTTAATAGGGAGTATCTTGGGAATTATAGATTGGTGAGCCTTATGACAGTGGTGTGCAAACTATTGGAGATGATTCTTAACCTGAACACCCTCATTAGACAGATTTGGAATTGAAATCTGCACAGCGCTATTCATTAGGTTCCTTATTGGGAGCTGCTCTTCCTTTTACAATTTCTAAGATACCTTTAACCAATACTTAAACATACATTGCGGATTTGGTTTCAATTTCACAAATTTTTTGATTAAAAAAATTAGTTTGTCAAGTATTATTTATCCAAACTATTTTTTTCTCATCACTTATAATGGATCAAGCCTTTTTTGTTTGGAAAAGCAAAAGAGTCTATTTTTTAAAATCTGTTTACAGAAAGATGTTTAATGCCTTTTGATATAATATCTAACAAATATATATCTAAGTCACAATTTTTAAAATATTTCCAAGTTAAGAGTTTTTTTGAATAAGATATTACCTAACTTTCCTTTAACACATCAACCTGACTTGGTTGAGAGGAGTCACGTGATGGAGTAGTGGCCGGTCGGGGAACTCCAGCCCTCTCCGGAAAAGTTTAAAAAAAAACACACAAAACACAAAGGCACAAACATAAAAATTAAAACAAAGCGAAAGTAAAGGTGGGAAGAAAATGGCAGCAAAGAAAGAAAAGTCGAAAGCAACGGGAAGAAGAGAAGAAGAAAGAACGTCGGAAGAAGAATGTGAAGGCCTTACCTGTCCGAGGAGGCCCGCCGCGGAGAGAGAAGCCCGCTCCCTAAGGTCAGTTGAAGTCTACAAAAATGGCTCGCGGAGCCAAGTAAAAGTGCGCGATGTGGATGAAAAAAAGAACACTGACGGGAGGGGGGACCAGCTGAGGAGTCGATCTCCACAGCTGAGAATGACAGCTGCAACACAACAACAGGAAGAGAACATAGAAAACAACGAGAATAAGAAAGAAGAGAGTAAAAAGAAAACAAGGAAACAACAGATGACCAACCCAGGGGAAGAAGAAGAAGGATATAGAGAAATGGAAGAAGAAGGGAAAGGCAAGACAATAGATATTTTTTTTTAAAGAATATATGGAATCAGTAAAAGAATGGCAATTACAAGAATTTAGTGAAATAAAAAGAAGAATTAAAAGTACAGAAGAAAAAATGAATAGATTAGAGATGGTCATGTCGGATATAGGAAAAAGAGTGGACAAGGTGGAAGAACGAGAAACAGCCGTAGAAATGGAAGTAGAGGATTTAAAAAGAAATTAGAAGAATCTAATAAAGAAGTTAAAGAGACACAAGAGCTGTTAGCTCAGAAGATAGATATAATGGAAAATTATAATAGAAGAAATAATATAAAGATAGTGGGCCTTAAGGAAGATGAAGAAGGCAAGAATATGAGAGAATTTATAAAAGATTGGATCCCCAGGGTCCAAGGAAGACCAGAATTACAGGAAGAAATGGAAATAGAAAGGGCACATAGAACATTAGCCCCGAAACCACAGCCACAACAAAAACCAAGATCCATTTTAGTAAAATTCTTAAGATATACAACAAGAGAAAATATATTGGAGAAAGTAATGAAGAAAATAAGAGAAGACAAAAAGCCACTAGAATACAAAGGTCAAAAATTTTTTTTCCATCCAGACATAAGTTTTGAACTCCTGAAGAAGAGAAAGGAGTTTAATACAGCAAAAGCGATCCAATGGAAAAAAGGATATAAATTTATGCTAAAGTACCCAGCGGTACATAAAATAGATATTCCAGGGCAGCAAAACAGACTATTCTCGGATCCGGAGGAAGTACGAAAAGTTGCAGAACAACTACAAAACAAGCAGAGAGATGAAGACATGTAATGAGAGTAAAAGTGACCACGAACTATATGTATGTGTGTATGTGGGTATATATATATATATATATATATGTGTGTGTATGTATATATGTGTGTATGTATATATGTGTGTACATGAGGGTATCCGTAATGAAAGGAAAATATTTAGAGTATATATAAGAATTAATAAGGGAAAGAAAGGGAAGAGAGGAAGTAAGGAGGGAATTAAGAGAGTGACCTTTGTTATATATGAAAATTAAAATCTTTTCTGGGGGTGCTGGGTGGGGAGGAGTTACGGTCACTGCGAAATCGGTTGACGCTTGCAAGTGAATTCGCAAATCCAAATGGAGAGGGGAGATGTGGTTGCCCGACAAGGGATAAAGGGCAACTCAGGAAGGGGAGGGGATAGTGGGGTTAAAGAAATTTTAGATAGGAGAATAATGGAAATGTTTGATGTTTTAGAAATGTCTTATAAAGTGTTCAAAAAAAGAAAGCAGAAATGGATAAGAAGGAAAGGTGATGATGAGGAAACGGAAAGGAAAGATAAACAAAGTATGAAATGGCTATGTTGAACTATATGACTTTAAATATTAACGGAATACATAACCAAATCAAAAGGAAGAAACTGCTAAATTTACTGAAAAAAGAAAAAATTGATATAGCAATCGTGCAAGAAACACATTTAACTGAAATGGAGCGCAAGAAATTAAAGAGAGATTGGGTAGGACATGTAACAGCATGAAAAATGTACCAATTAAAATAGAAGAGGAAATAATAGACCCAGCAGGGAGATATGTAATGATAAAATGTCAGATATATTCGGAGTTTTGGAATTTACTCAATGTATATTCACCTAACGAAGAAGATCAAAAACTTATGCAAGATATTTTTTTGAAGATAGCAGACACGCAAGGGAACATACTAATTGGAGGGGATTTCAACCTTAATTTGGATTCAAACATGGATAAAACTGGGAAAAAAATTAACAGAAAAAACAAAGTAACCAAATTTATAATTAAATCGATGCAAGAAATGCAACTTTTGGATATATGGAGGAAACAACACCCAAAGGAAAAGGAATATTCATATTATTCAGGTAGACATAAAACATACTCAAGAATAGACTTATTCCTGTTATCAGCTCGTATGCAAGACAGAGTAAGAAAAACAGAATATAAAGCTAGAATATTATCGGACCACTCACCCCTGATATTGACAATAGAGTTAGAGGACATCCCTCCAAGAATGTATAGATGGAGATTAAACTCCATGCTACTTAAAAGGCAGGATTTTAGAGAATTAATTGAAAGACAAATTAAAATGTACTTCGAAATAAATACGGAATCAGTGAAAGATAAGTTTATACTATGGGACGCAATGAAAGCGTTCATCAGAGGGCAAATAATAAGTTATGTAACCAAGATGAAGAAGAACTACAATCAGGAAACAGAGCAGTTGGAAAGGGAAATAGTAAATATAGAAAAAGAATTAGCAATGAATGAAGACACAACTAAAAGAAGAGAATTGGCAGATAAAAAAAATAAAATATGAAACACTACAAACATATAAGGTGGAGAAGAACATAATGAAGACAAAACAGAAATATTATGTACTAGGAAAAAAAACGCACAAAATTCTAGCATGGCAACTGAAGACAGAACAAACTAAGAGAATGGTATTGGCATCAAGGAAAAAAGACAAACAAATCACATATAATCCAACGGAGATTAATGAAAATTTCAGAGAATTCTACGAACAATTATACCACACTGAAAACGAACGGAAAGAAGACAAAATAGATGAATTTTTAACTAAAATTGAACGACCAAAATTACAAATAGAGGAACAAAATAAATTAAAAGAACCATTTGAAATAGTAGAAATAGAAGAGATAATAAAAAAACTACCAAATAATAAAACACCAGGAGAGGATGGATTCCCAATAGAATTCTATAAAACATTTAAAGATTTATTAATTCCTCCCCTCCTGGAAGTAATCAACCAGATTGATAAAATACAAAGCTTACCAGATTCATGCAAAACAGCAATAATTACAGTAATACCAAAGACAGGGAAAGATCCACTCGCACCAGCGTCATATAGACCAATATCTTTACTTAACACAGATTATAAGATAATAGCTAAACTATTAGCAAACAGATTAGCCGACTATGTACCAAAAATAGTAAATCTAGACCAAATTGGATTTATTAAAAAAAGACGAACAACAGACAATATTTGTAAATTTATTAACTTAATTCATGCAGTAGAAGGGAATAAAGCTCCAACAGTAGCAGTTGCTTTAGATGCAGAGAAGGCCTTTGACAGAGTAGAATAGAATTATTTATTCAAAGTATTACAAAAATTCAGTTTACCAGAGAAGTATATTAATTGGATTGAAGCATTATATAAGGGGCCATTGGCGAAAGTGACAGTAAATGGATATATATCAAAACAATTTAACTTCAGCAGATCAACAAGGCAGGGATGCCCACTATCACCCTTATTGTTCGCGTTAGCTATAGAACCACTAGCAGAATTGATAAGAACAGAAAATAAAATAAAAGGGATAAAAATAAAAGACAAGGAATATAAAATCAGTTTATTTGCAGATGACTTAACAGAACCAGAAATATCAATAAAAGAATTACATAAGAAATTGAAGGAATATGGAGAAGTGTCGGGTTACAAGATTAACGCAAATAAAAGTGAAGCAATGCCAATTAATAATGCGGATTTCTCAAAATTTAAAAAACAATCTCCATTCAGATGGCAAATGCAAGCAATACGATACCTAGGTATACAAATAAATAAAAACCTCAGCCATCTATATAAACTCAATTATTATTCACTAATGAAAAAATTACAGGACGACTTAGAGCATTGGAAAGACTTACCACTAACGCTAATAGGAAGGATAAATTGTATTAAAATGAACATTTTCCCAAGGATACAATACCTATTTCAGGCATTGCCAATACACTTGACAGAGAAATTCTTCAAGGAGTTAAAGAAAATAATAAGGAAATTTTTATGGAAAGGGGGAAAACCGAGGATAGCACTAGATAAATTAACAGAATGGTATAAACAAGGAGGCTTACAACTGCCAAACTTTAAAAATTATTATAGAGCCGCACAATTAAGATACCTATCAGATTTTTATCAAACAAGGGAAAAGCCAGATTGGACTAGATTAGAACTAGATAAAATAGGGGAGAAGATACCTGAACATATATTATATAAATGGGATGAAAAATTGGTACAATGTAGGAATTCTCCAGTATTACATCATCTGCTCAATATTTGGAAGAAGATTCATGTAGAAAGGAATAAAACAAATTACCAACTACCAAAACTAATACTGACGCAAAATCAGCTAATCCCTTTTACAATAGATAACCTTTCCTTTAGAGAATGGGAGAAAAAAAGGATCAAAAGAATAGAAAATTGCTTTTCAGGAAATAAATTACTATCCTTTGAACAAATAAAGAATAAATATAATATAACTCAAGATACAGTGTTGGCATACTACCAACTGAAATCCTACCTGAAGGACAAATTGGGAAGCAGTCTGAGGTTACCAGAGGGAAGTAATTTTGAATATGTGATTACAGACACAATGATAATCAAAAAATTTATAACAAATATGTATATTAAACTGCAAGAAAAGGAGAATGAGGAAACAAATGGTAAAACTAAACAAAAATGGGAACAAGATCTAAACATAAAGATAAAGAAGGAAGCATGGGAGAAGTTATGTTCTGGAACTATGAGAAATACAATAAATACGAGGTTACGTATGATACAATATAACTGTATACACAGGCAATATATTACACCTCAAAAGTTAAATAAATGGGACCCAACAGTATCTGACAGATGTTTTCGCTGTAAAAAGGAAATGGGAACAACAATTCATGCAATTTGGACATGTGAGAAAGTGAAAAAATTTTGGGAAGATCTAAACCAGATATTAAATAAAATCACAAAAAGCAACATACCAAAAAACCCAGAGATCTTCCTCCTAAGTAACATAAAAAAACAAAGAATTTGGACTTGATTTGGATGGTGCACAAAAAAGATTTGTTAGGATAGCCCTAGCTGTAGCAAAAAAATGTATTATGTCAGCCTGGAAATTAGAAGATAACTTGAGAATACAACGATGGTATATAGAAATGAATAAATGTATTCCACTAGAAAAAATAACATATAATTTAAGAAATAATATTACAATATTTGAACAAATATGGGAGCCATACATGAAACACAATAGAGAAAACCTACCAGGGACATCTACCACCTAAAATGACAGAAGGAGAAGGAAATGAAAAGAATTGACTCAGTGGAATTTCTTGTTTATTTTTATTGAGTGACAACATTGTTTGACGGGTTTAATGTATCTTAGATTCTGAACTTTAAACTAATGGGAGGGGAGGTAGGGAGGGTGGGATGGGAAGAGGGAGGGGGGAGAAAACGACACTGTATATATTTGAAAAGAAAAATGTATGTATCTTGATCAATGTGGTTTATAGTGTGAAAAATAAAAAAAATTAAAAAAAGAGGCGGTAAAGATACAAAAACAAACCTGATTTGGTTAATACTCTTTTTTATTTCAATCTTTCCCATAAGGGTAATATTGTATTGCATTGTATATGTTGAATGTTTAATGGGTTTGGAGGGGGTGGGAAGGAGGGAGGGAAGGGAGAGGGGAGAAATATGTAATATTTACCATAATTTATTAAAATTGCAATAGATCTCTAATAATATAATTAGAGGAACTTGGGAATTATAACTTCAGTCACTTCTCCCAGAGGAACTTTGCGAAAAGATTTTTGGAATGGTTAATACCTCTTCATTATATGCCCGACACTCAATTATTCTGTTTAAAGTGGGACGATTGGGTTCATAAGTTGAAAGATAAATTGGCCATTATCTTTCCTAATGTTAGTCCTATGTGTGATAGATATAAATTACAAATGGCCACACTAATGCATATGTTTTGGTCTTGCACTGTATTGGACAGATATTTTCTAGACTTTGTCAATTATCCATTTTAGAATTATCATTCCAGACATGGGTTGAATCCCCACTTTTGCACATCGGGTTGTAGCCTTTACTCACCAACTTTGATGAAATGGCCATCTCAAATTGTGTCATGTTTAAGTTTAGAAAAAAATTAGTTGCACATTTGACACCTCTGTGAAGTTTGAAGAGACTGTGCATCCTTTTATAAACTTTTTTTCTATAAATTAATTTGTATTTTGACTTTATCTTCTGGACTGTTTTTGGATTTATGTTGTTTTTTTTTATTGGCAAGGACCAGATAAATAGTTTGTATTGATCTATTGTAATGAACTCTCAGTTTAGGCTGCCTAGACTTTTTGTTGTTGTTGTTGCTGTTTTGTGTATATTTTGGTAAGTTAGATGGGGTCTTAACAATTTTTTCCTTTTTTTTAATATTCCAAATTGAGGAGAAATGGATAATATTGTTCAATATGTTATATTAAGTTTTGCAATGTGGTGATGTTTCTGTTTTTACTATTCAGTTCTGCATTCTATTCTCCTTATGTATTGTTACCTATGATATGATTAATAAAAAGATTGAAAAAGAAAAAAAAAGATAGCCAAATGGATTCAACAGTGGCTGGAAGGGAGATGCCAGAGAGTTATAGAGGATAACTGTTTGTCAGGCTGGAGAATGGTAACAAGCAGTGTGCCTCAGGGTTCTGTATTGGGTTCCTTGCTGTTTGTCATTTACATTAATGATCTGGATGAAGGGATGGTAAATTGGATAAGTAAATATGCAGATGACACTAAAATAGGTGGAATTGTGGATAATGAACGTTTTCAAAGATTGCAAAAGGATTTGGACTGCTTAGAAGAGCAGATGGGGGGGGGGGGAGTCACGTGATGGAGTAGTGGCTGGACGGGGAACTCCAGCCCTGTCCAGAAAAGTAAAAAAAAGACAGTGAAAAAACAAAGGCACAAACACAAAAACCAAAATAAAGTGAAAATAAAGGTGTGGAGAAAATGGCAGCGAAAAAAGAAAAGGCAAAAGCAACGGGAAGAAGAGAAGAAGAAAGGACGTCGGAAGAAGAAGGTGAAGGCCTTCCTTACCCATCCGAGGAGGCCCGCTGCGGAGAGAGAAGCCTGCTCTCTAAGGTCAGCTGAAGCCCCGAACTCGGGACTTCAAAAATGGCTCACGGAGCCAAACAAAAGTGTGCAACCACGCATGCGCGATGCGCAAGACAAAAATAACACTGACGGGAGGGGGGACCAGCTGAGGAGTCGATCTCCACAGCTGAAATTGACAGCCACAACAAAGCAGCAAGAGGAAAACACAGAAAATAACGAGAGCAAGAAAGAGAGTGAAAAGAAATCAAAGAAACAACAGATGACCAACCCAGAGGAAGAAGACCAGCAGCAAGACACTTCTAGTAAAAATAAGAAGACCAAAAATACCCAACAAAATAAAACAAACAAACCAACAAGAAAACCAGAAGGGACAGAGGCAAAGGACACAGATCCTGGAATGGACTCAGAAGAAGAGGAAGAACACAGAGAAATGGAAGATGAAGAGAAGGGCAAGACAATGGATATTTTTTTTTAAAGAATATATGGAATCAGTAAAAGAATGGCAGTCACAAGAATTCAGTGAAATAAAAAGAGTAAAAAGTACAGAAGAAAAAATGAATAGATTAGAGATGATCATATCAGATAGAGGAAAAAGAGTGGACAAGGTGGAAGAACGAGAAACAGGCGTAGAAATGGAAGTAGAGGATTTAAAAAAGAAATTAGAAGAATCTGATAAAAAAAAGTTAAAGAGACACAGGAGCTGTTAGCTCAGAAGATAGATATAATGGAAAATTATAATAGAAGAAACAATATAAAGATAGTGGGCCTTAAGGAAGATGAAGAAGGCAAGAATATGAGAGAATTTATAAAAGAATGGATCCCCAGGACCCTAGGAAGACCAGAACTACAGGAAGAAATGGAAATAGAAAGGGCACACAGAACATTAGCGCCTAAACCACAACCACAACAAAAACCAAGATCCATTCTAGTAAAATTCTTAAGATATACAACAAGAGAAAATATATTGGAGAAAGCAATGAGGAAAATAAGAGAAGACAAAAAACCACTGGAATACAAAGGTCAAACATTTTTTTTCTATCCAGATATAAGTTTTGAACTCCTGAAGAAGAGGAAGGAGTTTAATGCAGCAAAAATGATCCTATGGAAAAAAGAATATAAATTTATGCTAAAGTATCCAGCGGTACTTAAAATAGTTATTCCAGGACAGCAAAACAGACTATTCTTGGATCCGGAGGAAGTAAGAAAATTTGCAGAACAATTACAAAACAGACAGAGAGAGGAAGATATGTAACGAGAACAAAAATGACCACAAACTATATGTATGTGTGTATGTATATATTAAAAAAATAGACTATAGGTAAGAAATAAGAAGGGAAAGAAAGGGAAGAAAGGAAGTATGGAGGGAATTAAGAGAGTGACCTTTGTTGTATATGAAAATTAAAATCTTTTCTGGGGGTCTGGGTGGGGAAGTTACGGTCACTGCGAAATCAGTTGACGATTGCGAGTGAATTCGCAAATCCAAACGGAGAGGGGAGATGTGGTTGCCCGACAAGGGATAAAGGGCAACTCAAGAAGGGTTGGGGATAGTGGGGTTAAAGGAATTTTAGATAGGAGAATAAGGGAAATGTTTTATGTTTTAGAAATGTTGTCTTAAAAAGTGTTCAAAAAAAGAAAGCAGAAATGGATAAGAAGGAAAGGTGATGATGAGGAAACGGAAAGGAAAGATAAACAAAGTATGAAATGGCTATGTTGAACTATATGACTTTAAATATTAACGGAATACATAACCAAATCAAAAGGAAGAAACTGCTAAATTTACTGAAAAAAGAAAAAAATTGATATAGCATTCGTACAAGAAACATACTTAACTGAAGTGGAGCACAAGAAATTAAAGAGAGATTGGATAGGACATGTAACAGCAGCGTCATATAATTCAAAAGTTAGAGGAGTAGCTATATTAATCAATAAAAATGTACCAATCAAAATAGAAGAGGAAATAATAGATCCAGCAGGGAGATATGTAATGATAAAATGTCAGATATATTTGGAGTTTTGGAATTTACTCAATGTATATTCACCTAACGAAGAAGATCAAAAACTTATGCAAGATATTTTTTTGAAGATAGCAGACACGCAAGGGAACATACTAATTGGAGGGGATTTCAACCTTAATTTGGATTCAAACATGGATAAAACTGGGAAAAAAATTAACAGAAAAAACAAAGTAACCAAATTTATAATTAAATCGATGCAAGAAATGCAACTTTTGGATATATGGAGGAAACAACACCCAAAGGAAAAGGAATATTCATATTATTCAGGTAGACATAAAACATACTCAAGAATAGACTTATTCCTGTTATCAGCTCGTATGCAAGACAGAGTAAGAAAAACAGAATATAAAGCTAGAATATTATCGGACCACTCACCCCTGATATTGACAATAGAGTTAGAGGACATCCCTCCAAGAATGTATAGATGGAGATTAAACTCCATGCTACTTAAAAGGCAGGATTTTAGAGAATTAATTGAACGACAAATTAAAATGTACTTTGAAATAAATACGGAATCAGTGAAAGATAAGTTTATACTATGGGACGCAATGAAAGCGTTCATCAGAGGGCAAATAATAAGTTATGTAACCAAGATGAAGAAGTTCTACAATCAGGAAACAGCAGTTGGAAAGGGAAATAGCAAATATAGAAAAAGAATTAGCAATGAAGGAAGACATAACTAAGAGAATTGGCAGATAAAAAAATAAAATATGAAACTCTACAAACATATAAGATGGAGAAGAACATAATGAAGACAAAACAGAAATATTATGAACTAGGAGAAAAAACGCACAAAATTCTAGCGTGGCAGCTTAAGACAGAACAAACTAAAAGAATGGTATTGGCATCAAGGAAAAAAGACAAGCAAATCACATATAATCCAACGGAGATTAATGAAAACTTCAGAGAATTCTACGAACAATTATATCAAACAGAAAATGAAGGGAAAGAAGGCAAAATAGATGAATTTTTAACTAAAATTAAACTACCGAAACTATAAACAGAGGAACAAAATACATTTAACAGAACCATTTGAAATAGTAGAAATACAAGAGATAATAAAAAAACTACCAAATAATAAAACACCAGGAGAGGATGGATTCCCAATAGAATTCTATAAAACATTTAAAGATTTATTAATTCCTCCCCTCATGGAAGTAATCAACCAGATTGATAAAATTCAAAGCTTACCAGATTCATGCAAAACAGCAATAATTACAGTAATACCAAAGACAGGGAATGATCTACTCACACCATAAACACAGATTATAAGATAATAGCTAAACTATTAGCAAACAGATTAGCAGAGTATGTACCAAAAATAGTAAATCTAGACCAAACTGGATTTATTAAAAAAAGACGAACAACAGACAATATTTATAAATTTATTAATTTAATTCATGCAGTAGAAGGGAATAAAGCTCCAACAGTAGCGGTTGCTTTAGACGCATAGAAGGCCTTTGACAGAGTAGAATTATTTATTCAAAGTACTACAAAAAATTCAGCTTACCAGAGAAATATATTAATTGGATTAAAGCATTATATAAGGGGCCATTGGCGAAAGTGACAGTAAATGGATATATATCAAAACAATTTAACTTAAGCAGATCAACAAGGCAGGGATGCCCACTATCGCCCTTATTGTTCGCGTTAGCCATAGAACCACTGGCAGAACTGATAAGAACAGAAAATAAAATAAAAGGGATTAAAATAAAAGACAAGGAATATAAAATCAGTTTATTTGCAGATGACGTTATAGTATACTTAACAGAACCAGAAATATCAATAAAGAATTACATAAGAAATTGAAGGAATATGGAGAAGTGTCGGGTTACAAGATTAACGTAAATAAAAGTGAAGCAATGCCAATGAATAATGCGGATTTCTCAAAATTTAAGAAACATTCACCATTCAGATGGCAAACGCAAGCAATGCGATACCTAGGTATACAAATAAATAAAAACCTCAGCCATCTATATAAACTCAATTATTATTCACTAATGAAAAAATTACAAGATGACTTAGAGCATTAGAAAGACTTACCACTAACGCTAATATGAAGGATAAACTGTATTAAAATGAACATTTTCCCAAGGATACAATACCTATTTCAGGCATTGTCAATACACTTGACAGAGAAATTCTTCAAGGAGTTAAAGAAAATAATAAGGAAATTCTTATGGAAAGGGGGGAAACCGGGGATAGCACTAGATAAATTAACAGAATGGTATAAACAAGGAGGCTTACAACTGCCAAACTTTAAAAATTATTATAGAGCCGCACAATTAAGATACCTATCAGATTTTTATCAAACAAGGGAAAAGCCAGATTGGACTAGATTAGAACTAGATAAAATAGGGGAGAAGATACCTGAACATATATTATATAAATGCGATGAAAAATTGGTACAACATAGGAATTCTCCAGTATTACATCATCTGCTCAATATTTGGAAGAAGATTCATGTAGAAAGGAATAAAACAAATTACTAACTACGAAAACTAATACTGACGCAAAATCAGCTAATCCCTTTTACAATAGATAACCTTTCCTTTAGAGAATGGGAGAAAAAAGGGATCAAAAGAATAGAAAATTGTTTTTTGGGAAATAAATTATTATCCTTTGAACAAATGAAGGATAAATATAATACAACTCACGATACAGTTTTGGCATACTATCAACTGAAATCCTACCTGAAGGACAAATTGGGAAGCAGTCTGAGGTTACCAGAGGCAAGTAATTTTGAATATGTGATTACAGACACAATGATAATCAAAAAATTTATAACAAACATGTATATTAAACTACAAGAAAAGGAGAATGAGGAAACAAATGGTAAAACTAAACAAAAATGGGAACAAGATCTAAACATAAAGATAAAGAAGGAAACATGGGAGAAGTTATGCTCAGGAACTATGAGAAATACAATAAATACGAGGTTACGTATGATACAATATAACTGGATACACAGGCTATATATTACATCTCAAAAGTTAAATAAATGGGACTCAACAGTATCTTACAGATGTTTTCGCTGTAAAAAGGAAATGGGAACAACAATTCATGCAATTTGGACATGTGAGAAAGTGAAAAATTTTGGGAAGATCTAAACCAGATATTAAATAAAATCACAGAAAGCAATATACCAAAAAACCAAGAGATCTTCCTCCTAAGTAACATAAAAAACAAAGAATTTGGACTTGATTTGTATGGTGCACAAAAAAGATTTGTTAGGATAGCCCTAGCTGTAGCAAAAAAATGTATTATGTCAGCCTGGAAATTAGAAGATAACTTGAGAATACAACAATGGTATATAGAAATGAATAAATGTATTCCATTAGTAAAAAATAACATATAATTTAAGAAATAACGTTACAATATTTGAACAAATATGGGAGCCATACATGAAACATAATAGAGAAAACCTACCGGGGACTTCTATCACCTAAAATGACAGAAGGAGAAGAGAATGAAAAGAACTGACTCAGTGGAATTTCTTGTTTATTTTTATTGAGTGACAACATTGTTTGATGGGTTTAATATATCTTATTTTCTGAACTTTTAAGTAAATGGGAGGGGAGGTAGGGAGGGAGGGAGGGGAGGAGGGAAGGGGGGAGAAAACGACACTGTATATATTCAAGAAGGAAAATGTATGTATCTTGATCAATATGGTTTATAGTGTGAAAAATTTAAAAAATTTAAAAAAAAAGAGCAGATGGAATTTAATGCTGAGAAGTGTAAAGTGCTTCATTTTGGAAGGAATAATCAAAACAGGACAAACGTAGTAAATGGGAGGGCATTGAAGAATGCAGTGGAGCAGAAAGATCTAGGAATAATGGTTCATCATTCCAAAGGTGGAATCTCATGTGGATAGAGTGGTGAGGAAGGGAAAAGCTGGGCTTTATAATCAAAGCATAGAATACAGGAGTTGGGAGATGATGCTGAAACTGTTCAAGGCACTGGTGAGGCCAAATTTGGCATACTGTGTACAATTCTGCTCACCGAATTATAGGAAGGATATCAACAAGACAGAAAAAGTGCAGAGAAGATTTATGAAAATGTTACCTGGATTTCAGAATCTAGATAACAAAGAAAGATTGAGCAGATTAAGTCTTTATTCCTTGGAGTGTAGAAGGTTGAGGGAGGATTTGATAGAGGTATTTAAGATTATGAGGGGGATAGATAGAGTTGATGTGGATAGGCTTTTTTCCCTTGAGGGTAGAGATTGAAACAAGAGGCAAATGTTTAGAAGTAACATGAGGGGGAACTTCTTCACTCAAGAGAGTGGTAGCTATATGGAATGAGCTTCCAGAAGTAGTGGCGGCAGGGTCCATTTTGTCATTGAAGGAAAAATTGGATGTATATGGATGGGAGGGGTATGGAGAGTTATGGGCAAGGTGAAGATAGGTGGGACTAGAGAAGAGTACTTGGTTTGGTGTGGACTAGAAGGGCCAAGATGGCCTGTTTCCATGCTGTAATTGTTATATTGTAGCAAGCTGAATGACCACGCGAGTAAATAGGCCAAATTGCCACAACACGTGGCCAGTCCAAATGGCGCAGGCTCCCCTTAATTGCTGAGGAGACTGCATCTAGTGCCACATGTGGGCTAAGGAGCCCTCCACTTCTGCGTAGCAGCCAGCCAGCCGGAGAATGACATCATGACACAATGACGTCACTTCCGGAAGCCGGAGGGAGGGTATGTCACCAGAAGTGGGCAGGCCAGTGTGGAGACACGGCAAATTCATACCAATAAAGTCATTCTTTGGTTCACCCTCACATTGTGCGGACATCTCTTTACTCAGTAGCGCTGCCACAGCAGTCGCTACAGTGGTAACCCCGACGGTTCCAATGTTTTGGAACCTTCATCAATCACACAAAATGCAGCAATCAGCTGAATCCTGTGACCAATGCAGTGGACATACATCTCCTGCCTTTCTGGGCAAGCCAGCCCAGGAACTGGCTACTGCTAGCTGAGTCACAGTTCCACATCAGGGGAATCGTTTCAGTGGACACCAAGTTCTGGCATGTCATCAGCGCCCTGATTCTCCCACAGCTGCCAAAGTAAGCTCCTTCATAGAAAACTCATCGATGGAGCATAAATATGAGCAATTCCGACATTTCCTTCTCGAAACCAGTTAGTAAACACCACAATTTTTCAGTCTTTCTCCCTCACCCTACAGAGATGCTCTTTCCTGGCACTGGGAATCCTCGCCCTGGACAAGATGAGTATGCCTCTCTACTGGCCAAACATCTGGCTTTATTGGCATCAAACTTCCATGACTCAAACCACCACATGGCATGGAAAAATCACAGAGACCACCAGCCCCCCCGGTGCATGCACAACCATGGTGTCTCCCGCCAGACAAACTCCAACAAGCCAATGCCAAGTTAACCACCATGGAGGAGTTGAGGATCGACCACCATTCCAACAGCCTATGGGCCTCCCCGCTCCAAATGGTACAGAAGAGTTCTGGCAGTTGATGTCTGTGTGGCGACTATTGATGTCTAAACAAGGCAACGGTCCTGGACAGGTACCCCATCCCACATGCTCAGGTTTTCGCCATAAGGCTACAGGGCTGCAGGGTATTGTCCAAGGTGGACCTCATGAAGAGGTACCACCAAATCCCCGTACACCCCAGCAACATCCAGAAGACGGTCATCATCACACCTTTCAGACTACAGAACATGGCCCAGAAATTCCAGCGGCTAATAGACATGGTCAGCAGGGACCTCAACTTCATCTTAGTTGATCTAGATGACATCCTCATCGCCAGCACCCACAGGATGCACCTCACCCGCCTGTTTGAGCTCACAGTGAACCCAGCCAAGTGCCAATTCGGCCTGCAAATAATAGACTTCCTGGGGCATTGTATCATCCGAGAGGGCACCACACCACTACCCAACAAGGTGGAGGCCATTCAGAACTTCCCTAAGCCAAGCACGACCAAAGGACTGCAGGAGCTCCTGGGGATGGTCAACTTCTACCATCGCTTCCTCCTGTGAGCAGCCACCCTCATGCAGCCCCTGTTCAGCCTCATCAAACTTGGTGACAAGATATTGCAAATGAACACTGGAGGCCATGGAGGCTTTTCACACCACCAAGGCAGTGCTGGCGAAGGCCACAGCACTGGCACACCCAGATCCCAACTCTTCCCGGCCCTCAAAACGGACACTTCAGACAGAGCGGTCGGCGCAGTGCTAGAGCAATGGCTTGATGAACACTGGCAACCTCTCACCTTCTTCAGTAAACACCTCCAAACACCAGAGCTGAAATACAGCACATTTGACTGCGAACTGCTAGCCTTGTACCTGGCGATATGGCACATCTGCTACATGCTAGGGGGGAGAGTGTTCACCACCTACACAGACCACACACCATTGACCTACACGCTGAGCAAGGTCTCGGACCTGTAGTCGATAAGACAACAATGGTGCCTCTCCTACGTATCGGAATTCACCATGGATATCCATGCCGCCTGTAAAGCCAACGTAGTAATGGATGCGCTGTCGCTGCAACCTGCAGAGGGCTCAACGTCACCCAGCTCGCCAAGGACCAGAGGGAGGACACAGATGACCAGGTGTACTGGATGACCATCACCAGCTTGAAGTTCAGAGATTTCTGCCCCACACCAGGAGAACCGACCCTGCTGTGCGTCATCTCCACTGGATCCCCAAGGCCGATCCTACCCACGACCTGGCGATGGCGGGTTTTCAATCAGATCCATGGCTTATAGAGCGGTGTGATAAGGACCACAGTCCGTCTGCCCTCAGACAAGTTTGTGTGGCATGGTCTCCACCAAGACATGACCCTAGGGGCTCAAACCTGCTTACAATGCCAGCGTGCCAAGATGCACCAGCATACCAAAGACCCCCTACAGACCTTCGAGCCAGGGCAATGTAGGTACGAACATGTCCACATTGACATCGTCGGCCTCCTCCCAGTGAATCAAGGTATGAGGTATCTGTTCACAACTATTGTCAGGTTCACCTGCTGGCCAGAGGTGGTCCCCATGGCTACGTGCGATACAGAGACATGCACTCGGGATTTCCTTGCCACCTGGGTCACGTGCTTCGGAGTCCTGACCCACATCACATCAGACCAAAGAGCGCAGTTCACCTCCTCCTTCTGGTTCAACCCAGTGAAATTCTGCAGCAGCCAGTTCCACCATACAACGGCCTACCATCCCCAAGCAAATAGACTGGTCAAACGGTTCCACCGCCACCTGAAGGCTGTATTGAAAGCCCGAATGATCAGACCAAACTGGATGGACGAGTTCCCATGGGTACTGCTCGGGATCTGCACAGCACTGAAGGAGGACCTTCCAGCATCATCTGCAGAGATGGTGTTTGGTGCATCACTTTCTATCCCAGGGGACCTACATTTCAACCCCCCACCCACAGACCAGTGCATTGGACATTCTGAGAGAGCAAGCAGGTAGACAACCCCCCTCGCCACCATCCAAACACGGCTCACCACCCAGTCACGTTCCAGCAGATCTGCAGTTCACACACTACGTTTTCATACACAGGAAACCCCCCTACATTGTCCATACAAAGGCCCGTACGTCGTATTCACAATGCACATTGGCAGCTGACAGGACAGATTCACTGCCGACCACCTTAAAGTTGCACACCTGCACTCCGACTTGACAGCCCCAGACCCCCGGGACAAGCACAGAGGTAGTAAGACAGAGATTGTAAGACAGACCGCTCAAAGATTCTGGGGGGGGGGGGGGTGTTGGTGTAGTGGGACGAGCGACCACACGAGTAAATGGGCCGAATCGCCGCAACATACAGTCAGTCCAAGATAGTGCAGGTTCCCCATCACTGCCGAGAAGGAGCCCGCGCCTAGTGCCACATGCAAGCTGAGGAGACCTCCACTTCCACGTGGCAGCCAACCGGCTGGAGAGTGACATCATGATGTGATGACGTCACTTCCGGAAGCCAGAGGGTACGTCACCAGAAGTGGGTGACCAGTGCAGACTCGCAGCGAATTCAAACCAGTAAAGTCAGTCTATGGTTCACCCTCACACTGTGTGGATACCCCTTTATTCGGTAGTGCTGCCGAATCAGTCACTACAATATGGTTATATGGTTAATTTTCAATACCCATGCAGAATCTCAAAACAAGTCAGTCATCCCTGTGAAAAGGCACATTATTCTTGATTTTCATAAAATTCCTTTGCTTTTTTTTCAGTTTTGCTCTCCCTGTGAAGTACGTGTCTCTGTACTCTTTAATAAAGCAATCAAGACCATTAAGCTTTGTGTCGCACAGGGCTGGCCACACCTGCTAAACATAAGAGGCACATATGATAAACTTCAGATGATTGAGAACTGCAAGACATGAAAAATATTACATACACCTTTGTAACATGTATTGTTACAAAATTTTTTAATTTATTTGTATGTAATATCAATGATTAAAGAGTAACATATGATATATACGTGTATAATAGTTGCATTTTGTGGACCAATTTTTAGGGTAAAATTTAAAGGGGTCGACTATTACACGCATCTACTTTTGATCGCTGTAACTACGTGTTGTTCGAGAGGTTGGGAGTTCCGATGGATAGGTGGGTGGCCAGGACTGGGATCATGGTATCAGGAGCTCAAATGGGTGGGCGACTGGGGCCTAGGCGAGAGTTCCCAGTTGGGGCGTCTGGAGCTCTGGTGGAGGGGTATCCTGGACCTAGGTGAGTGTTCACATATCCTCCCATCTGAGTTCCTGATGTCCCGACCGTGGACTCTTGCCTAAGCACCAGATGCCCACCTGCCCATCTGAGCTCCCGATGCCTTGATCGGGGACTCTCGCCTAGGCCCTGGCTGCCCACCATCTGAGCTCCCAATTTCCCAAACGCAGACAAATGGCAGACACTTGCAAACCATGCCCATTAAAACTATCATTGTGAGTACCAGTTCAGACGATTCCTGTCTCGAATAATCTATTTCCACAAGCTGCACATTACATGTCAAAGAACTGCATATGGCTTGAGAGCCGTGGTTTAGCCCTTTTCAACATTGCTCTGAGGTCAGGAAGAACTCTGCACTTTGCAGTTTGAAATTAAATGTCAAATCCTCGAGCACAATGTTGAATTATTGCACAAGAAATTTATGAATTTCACTTTTTTTCATCTTTTGCATATTTCCATTTTTTGAATTTTATTTGCAACACGGTCAAACCCAATTCCAGCCATTGAAATCCATGCTGCCCAATTACGTCCAATTAACCTACAACTCCATTTGATTTTTTTTTGAAGGGTGAGAGCAAACTGGAGCACCCAGAGAAAACCTACGCAGACACAGGGAGAATGTACAAACTCCTTACAGATAGCGCAATAGCATCGCGCTAACTGCTGCGCTAACCATGCCATCCTATTTCTGTTTCAGTGTAAGAACATTTCCATTTTGTATCTTTGCCAGGAGTATTCTTATCCAATATTGTGGACAGATCGGAGAAATAAAGCAGACATTATAAAACACACTCAGAATCTCACCATTCACTTGTGAGGGTGGGCTGCTCTGCTGATGAGAAACAGCACATAAATCACATTGA
Organism: Narcine bancroftii; assembly: GCF_036971445.1. Taxonomy (NCBI): domain Eukaryota; kingdom Metazoa; phylum Chordata; class Chondrichthyes; order Torpediniformes; family Narcinidae; genus Narcine; species Narcine bancroftii. The sequence goes on along the minus strand of NC_091469.1, from coordinate 378,186,429 downwards.
CACCAGCTTTGTTAAATTCAAATTTATGCATTTAAAAAAAAAAGAAAATGCACTTAAAATCATTTAAAGTTTTTGCTGGTTTCATGAAGATTATTTCATTTAAATTTTTAAAAAAAAGTTTTATTTAAATTGGAGCTACAGCATGGTAACAGGCTCTAACAGCCCTTGACCCCATGTCGCCCAAATATACCCATAACCAATTAACCCCATGCATTTGTGGATGCACAAATCATGGACAATTTAAGAGTTCACTCAAGTTCATCTGTAAGAGTTTTCATCTTCTAACAGGCTTCCTAGCCCAGCCAAATCTGCAACAGTCAAAATGAATGTGCTGGTAATATCACAAAGACCTAACTGCAGCTTTAGATACTCAAATTGCAATATTTTGCTTGCAATCAATCAAAAAACAAATAAGAATGCTGACATAATAAATGTGCATTGTTATTGTATGCAAAATTCTAGCAAGATTATGGGTGTGTTGCAATCAAGGCCTTGATGAAATGATATTATCTTAATCGTTTTCCAAATAATTTGACAGTCAGATTCTTTATACAGATACTAAAAATATCTAACATTATAGCACCAACTCACAGGCGGGTAATGGGATCTCTGCGTCTGATTTTCTCTACATATTAGAATTCAACAAGATAACATAAATTTCAAAATCTTGCTTATAACTGAAATGACAGAACATTCACATGCACATCTGTTTATTCAAAGATTAACTGAGAGTAATAGATACTACCGAAAGTTTGATTTGACTGTAACAGTAGCTTTTATGGACCTTCTATCTGTAACTTCCTTCCATCACATTTAGAAATGCTACGCTAGATGATGAATGGACAATTCAATTCACAACGCCTCCAGAAATAAAACAATACCGAGTAAATACCTGCACACAACAAACTCTAGTTAACAAATAGGTAAATGGCAAGTTATAGCAACTGTGTGGCAGTGCGAATTGAAGAACGAGAAAATGATCAGACGTGGTCGAGTTGAAATTCAGTAAAAGTCGCTACTCAGTCACCAGCAGCTTTTAAAACCCTATACATTCCAAATGACATCACTCTGATCCGCCTGAGCCAGTTCAATTAAGCCTCCAGTGAGCCACTACATGGCCCCCCCACCCCATCCAGAACTGACGATAGGAGGCTAAACCTCTGGTGTCATTACTCCCCACCTCTCTTAGGCTGTTGTCCATGCCTTTGAGGTCGAGATAAGTAGGCATTAGTCGGTCAATCATAAATGTTTCTGGATGCACCCCCACTGTCCAGTACACAAGTTGTACGATTGTTTCGTAGCACTCTGAAGGCGCCCTCAAATGGCCTCTGTAAGGGTGGCCTATGAGCACTTTAACACAAAAGCACAAACTCACAGTCCCAGAGTTCCTTTCAGATAAAGGGTGTCATTGCTCCATGTCTTGACGTGGGAACAGGGGCCAATTTTTCAAGCTGCACCTGTAGTCTGCCAAAGACTTTAGTCGGTGGCACCTCCTATCCACGTGCAGTGGGCACGAATTCCCCAGGTACAATGAGTGGGGCTCCAGAAACCAACTTGATCAATGAGGAGTTGAAATCCTCCTTGGGTGCTATTCTTATTTCCAGGAGGATCCATGGCAGCTCATCTACCCCATTATATCCCTGGAGGCGGGCCATCAGTGCAGGCCTTCACCTGCCTATGGAACCGCTCCATCAGGCCATTCGACTGGTAGGCTGTCGTGTGGTGGAGCTGCATTTCCAGCAGTTGCAACAAAACATCCCAGAGTGTGGAGGTAAACTGTGGGCCTCTATCAGAGGTGACGTGCATAGGTAGGCCGAACCAAGATACCCAGGCAGAAATAAAAGCTCTGACACATGAATCGGTCGATGAGTCCATCACAGAACCGCCTCAGGCCTCCTAGTGATCTGTCAAAGACAGTTAACAAGTACCTAAATAGAGCCTGCATATGATTCCAAGTTCCTTCATTTTTTGGAACTCCTGTTTTGCAAGCTGCAACATGTCAGACTGGCACATAGAGGAGGTCCTTGGGTGAGGATGTGGTGTGTGATGCCATGTTTGGGTGTGGCAGTGGAGAACTGGGAAGTGACAATGTCCAAAATCTCTGCAAGAAATTTGGCGATTTGATGTTCGAGTACTCCACAGCGTCTAGTTGCAGAGCAGGTAGTTTAGCTTTTCCAAGGCGGAAACCCTGGAACATTGTGGTGTTCACCAACTGGGGTCTGATAAAGTCAGCACCCAGCAATGGCCGGGAAACAGCAGCAAGAATGAACTTCCATGTGAACGTTTTGTCACCGAATTTCATGGGTATAGTCTATGAATCGAATTATTATTCACCACACTGAGCGCTAGACCCGCACTCCTGGTATGGGCGTCAAAGTCCGAAGGAGGAAGGATATTAACCTCTGCACCCATGCTGACTAGAAATTTGCACTGGGAGAGTTTGTCCCAAATATAGAGTAGGCTGTTATGGTGGTCCGGGAACGTGCATCTTTATCATCAGTACTCAAAGAGCCAGTGCCAACATGTCATTCATCACCTCTGAAGGGGCATAGTTGCCCAGGCTATCAATACAGAGGAGCCGTGCAGCTCGCTCGCACCATGAGAGATCATAAATCCGGAGAAGAAAGGCTTTTAGGGCTTCGTATTTGCTGAGAGCTGGTAGGTTCCAAAGGAAATTCACTAGTCAACTGGCCATGTCCTGGTCGAGGGCACTTACCACATGATAGCACTTAGTGGCATCTACTTCTATATTGCAAATGCGGAGCAGCACCTCAGCCTGCCCGAACCAAACCAAATCAGCTGGTCCAAAAGACAGGCAGTTTGAGTGAAACCACTACATTGTCCATGTTGGGTCCAAAATTCGTTTTGGCCCGTCGGGGTCACCAATGTAGCAACTGCGACGCAGTGCGAAATGAAGAACGAGAAAACGATCAGACGTAGTTGAGTCAAAGTTCAGTAAAAGTAGTTTACTCAACCAGTCACCTGCAGCTTTTAAAAGCCTGCACATTCCAAATGACATAATCGCATTGGGATATCACGATGTCGCTCAGAACCTCCCGAGCCAGTTCAATTAAGCTTCTGGTGAGCCACTACAAAGCAATGTTTAAAATCACTGGACTGTCCAGCAGCAACAATGTCCAGCAGGAGGTCAAACCACTCACCCTTAACATTCAAACATATTACCATCGCCAAATCCCCCAATATAAACATCACATGGGTTTAAAGCTGACAATTTAGACCAACCACATAAAACTGCAGGTACATGAAGTCAGAGGCTCAGTGGCAGCAATTGAGTCACTTGATGTTCCAAAACATTTTCACCATTTACAAAGTACAAGGCAAAGGCATATTAGAGCACTATCTACTTGCCTAAATGCATACAGCTCCAAGAACATTTAAGAACCTCCAGAACAAATATCAAAACAGAATATTACGGCCATATTCTCATTCAATCCAACTTTCTTTTAAAATGTCATATTTGCCTTCAGATGCAAGTTCCTGATCACATCCAAGACTTCCTACCCTACTTCCATTTTACTGCTTGACATTTCCCCTGCCTTAACACATCGTCATGCCTTTTTAAAAATCAAACAATTGAACATACACATCAAAAGACTCAAGTACAGTTTTTTGCCTGTAGCAATCAGGCTCCTGAACAAACCCCATAATAGTGCAGTCATGCTGCCTTGCTTGGTGTTAATTAATTATCTTCTTTGCAATCCTGCACTCTGTAAATTGTGCTCTTTACACAGCTGTATTAGTGATAACCTGTTAGTTTCATCACAGAAGAACTTTTCTCATTGTACTAGGTATTGTGTGAAAGATAAATTTAACCTTAAAAATAAATTAAGGTCAGCAGGGGTGTTGTTTAATAGAGATGAGCAGGGTTTTTTAAAAAAATTTTATACACAGAGTGGTAAGCTCCTGGACAGGCTGCCAGATAGTTGCATTTGAGAAGTTTTTAGACAGGCACATGAACAGTCAGGGAAGAGAGAGATATGGATCATATTCAAGCAGCAGTGCTCTTGTTTAATGTGGGCATCATGCTCAGTGCAGACACATGGGCCGAAGGGCCTGTTCCTGTGCTCTACTGTTCTATGTAATACTTGAAAGACCCAAATCCAGCTCTTGAGTCCAACTTGGTTGTACATCTATTCTAAGTGAGACTCTGGTAGTTCCCATCTCTTCTGTCAAAGTACAAGTCTAGTGTACTGTTAAGTATGAAACACAATGTGAGTTAGGATCAATATTTATAGATTGGGTCAAAATGTTATACAAGTATCCTAGTGCGAAGGTAGTGACTAATGGTCAGGTTTTAGCACATTTTCGGTCGTCTAGATCAAAAAGGCAAGGTTGTCCATTGTCACCAGCTTTATTTATTTTAGTATACGAACCTTTAGTTCAATTAATAAGACAAAATTCAAAGATCAGGATGAATATAAAATAAATTTGTTTGCAGATGATGTTTTGATTTATTTAACAGATCGTTTAAATTCTTTGCATCAGCTTAAAGTTAGATTAAAAGAATATGGGGAAGTATCTGGTTATAAAATTGGAGATTACACAGAACGTAAGAGTGTAATTAAATTAAGGTGACTGGATGCTGGGATAAAATACTTAGGCATCCATGTGGACCCACAGTTAAAAAATTAATTTAAACTAAATTATTTATTATTAAAGAAAATAAGAGATGGAAAGATGGAATATTACTTTAATATGTAAATTGTGTAATGATGAAAATATTTCCTAGAATACATTATCTTTTTCAATTGATTCCAATTTTGATGCCTCAAAATTGTTTTTAAAAGAATTAAATGCTTCTGTTAGGGAATTTTTGTGGAAAGGGAAAATGGCGAGGGTTTATTTGGAAAAATTAATGCAGAATTATGAGTTCAGGGGTTGGCAGCTCCCCAATTTTATGAATTACTATAAAACAGCCTAGCTGCAATTTATTAGTGTAATGTATGATTTAGATAAAACTCCAGCCTGGGTGAATATAGCACTTAGTATAACAGAAGAAGCAAATCTACAAGACTTTATTTATAAATGGATTTCAAGATTGTTAATAGCAAATAGGCAAACTCTGATACTGAAACATTTAATTAAGCTTTGGAATAAGATTGATAGAGAGATTGGAAGAGGAGGTTTAATGTCTAGAAGAACACCCATATTTCAAAATAGATTTATTCCATTTTCATTGGGAAATCAATTTTTAAAGATGTAGAAACATCAAGGTATTAAGTTGATTGAAAATTATTTTGAAGCAGGGAATTTTTTTTTGATAGAATGAAAGAAAAGTTTAAGGTATCTAAAAATACAAGGTTTTGTATATCACCAAGTAATGAAATTTTTGCATAAAGATTTTGGTCAAGATCTGCTATTGCTAGTAGAGACAGAGGTGGAGTTATTATTGTGTAATGGAGATACAAAGAAATTTATTTCATTAATGTATAAGTTGTTGCAAAAGAAAGCTTGAAAAAGAGGGGTACATAAATCAAGACAAAGATGGGAAGATTTGAATAAACAAATAAATGAGCATGATTAGATGGAATTACGTAGAGAAAATATGAAAAGAATAATAAATGTGAGGTAAATGTTAGTACAATATAACTTTATTCATCAGTAATATTTGACACCACAAAAGTTAAATTGAACCACTCCTTCTCAGATTTATGTTCTACATGTGGACAGGAAGTTGGTACTTTTTTGCTTTCTACTTGCCAGTGTCCCAAGATTAAATCTTTTTGGTTGGAAATTGGTAATTTATTAGAAAGAATAATTGGAGTTAAATTCCCACAGGATCCAACGTTGTTTTTATTGTGTGATATTAAGGGAGTTAAGCCTAAATTAAAATATGTTCCAAACTAAATTTGTAAAAATTGCTTTGGCAATAGCTAGAAAATGTATTGCAATAAATTGGAGGCTGGATATAAATTTGGGAATGGAGAGATGGCATGCAGAAGTTCAGTGTTGCATACCACTTGAAAAAATTCCTTATCATTTATTTTGCAAAATATGGAGCAAATATTTACAAATGAATATTTAAATGAAACTTTCTCCTCAAATGTACTATAAAAGTTTTACAGTACAGAGTGCTTCTGTTGAGGGTCTCTTGTCCTATATCTTTTCTTTTTTTTCTTTTGTAGGGGGTTAGAGGGAGGAGGGAGAGAGGAGGCTAATAGTGGGTGGGATATTTTGTTCTTTTTCTTCTCTTTTATTTTTATGTATATACCACGTATATTTGTAATATCACAAAATAATTGAAGTTTTTTGTGGTTTTAAAAATTATAAATGTTTTTTTTTAAAGTATGAAATGCTTAAAGGATTTGTTCACCTCTTGAACAATTTAACTGAGCTCATCTTAATGTAAATATTGAATGTGTTTTTTCCCTTCTTTCAAAGCATTTAAAAATCTGGGAGGGAGGTCAGGATGTGTTTAACTGGGCTGATGAAGTGCTCACTAATGCCAAAAGACAGTTAAGCTTGAAAACAGGTACAGGTATCCCCCGCTTATCAAAAGTTTGCGTTACGCCACTTCGCTTTTATGAAAGACCTATATTAGTACATTTTTTCACTAAGTGAAAGAAATCCAGAGAATTTTCCCTTTTACGAAAAAAGGTGAAAAATGAAAATAGCATTCAGCAGGCTGTCGGGAGTGCGTGGGGCAGTGGGATCAATGTGGGAAGTGATAGCAGGCTGTCAGGAGAGCATAGGGTCTGGGAACGTTCAAAATTTTTTCAATGTAAATTAATGGTAATTGCTTCTTCGCTTTATGCTATTTCGGTTTACAAAAGGTTTCAAAGGAATGCACTACTTTCAAATAGTGGGGGATACCTGTAATACAAAAAGGTCTCTGTGAATCCAGATTAAACTGCATCCCTAATAATGATTAACATAAGTAAATGTCCAAGTGATTTCATTATATTCACACATTAATGTGCTGGATATTGCAATTGCTGAACATTTTTTAAATCAATGACATCACTAACTTTAGTATAGATTTCTAGGAGTTAATCAGGAAAGTCTGCAAATGTATCCCCTATCACTTCTCATCTTTTTTCTCTTTTACCCTCCCACTATATCCACCTGCTAAACTAAACTCCTCCCCCTGCCCCTTCCTCCCCCCACCCTACTCTTATTATTCAGGTGCCTGTCTGATTTTTGCTCACACCTTAATGAAAGTCTCAGCCCCGAAACGTTGGTTACCCTTTACTTCCTATAGATGCTGCATGTCCTGCTGAGTTTCTCCAACACATTTATAGATTTCTAGGTATTTATTTTTTATTCTGATGTGCTACCTTGCTTTCTTCAATTTCTATTACACTTCAAGATAATTGCAGATGCAAATAAATGCTGCTTTTAGAGTAGGCCCTTATTAGCACAAATTTCATTCAAATCTTACATTATTTATCTGATTCCTAGTCAGATTAAGTTGTCACATACAATGGCAAAATAGTGACATTCAGTAGCAAACCTCTTGTTTGACAGTTTGCAGGTCTATAAATCATAAAAATGATGCATTACTTTAAGGTAAATACAATGGCCACTACATAGTAAGCTCATTCTTCACTTCAAAAAGACTTTTGTGTCAGAGGGAAATAATTCTTACAGTGTCTGAAATGAACCCATACACATACACTCTCAAAAATTGCACTTTCTGAAAAGAGCAACATACAGTAATGTTCAGAAATTGAAAGGGGAACCTCCAACTGCTTTCATTGATTTTATTATCAGCAGGTGAATTATTTAAAAAGAATCAACCAGTCATGGCCAACAAAATATACATAATTTAACAACAAACCTCACTTGTATTATCCTGCTTTGTGTCCTCAAGTTATTTTTCCCATAAAACTATCTCAAAGTAAGAATTTTGGTGCATAAGTACACTGTATTTAAGTGTATGACAACCTCATTATTATCAATAAAAGGAATGAAATCATAAAAGGAATATTTATGTTCAAAGAAATCTTAGACAAATACTTTCAAACTTAGTCAAGGAATTGTGAACATCAAGTATTGATGTTAATTTAGTTACGCCACTCGAGTTGCCATGATGCAAATAAATTGCACAGAACCTTTAGAGATAAAATACAGCACAGTATCAGGCCCTTGCAGCCCATACTGCCCAAATGTACCTATGTAATAAATTAACTTACAAACCTCGTATGTCTTTTGAACATGGGAGGAAAACTGGGCACACGGAGGAAACCCATGCAGTCATATGGAGAACGTATAAACTCCTTGCAGACCAGAGTCGAACCCGGGTTGCTGGGTTGAAGTTGTGTTGTGCTAACCACTACGCTAACTGTGCCAGCCACATACCATAAATGGAAAATTTCAATGATCCAAGGCACTCTTTTACAGAGATAAGAGAAAGAAACAATGTGGTTTCCTATAGTTCCACGCGGTTAGCGTAATGTTTTGCACAATGGTATTTTAGGGCACCAGTGACCTGGGTTCGAATCCACTACTGCTTGTAAAGTGTTTCTATGTTCTCCCCGTCTGCTTGAGTTTCACTGGGTACTCAATTTCCTCCCACGTTCCAAAGATGTACAGGGTTAGTAGGTTAATTGGTCACATGGGTGTCTTTCGGCGGCTTGGGTTTGTGGGCCTCTAAATTCAATAAATTATATTCATAAAGCAAATCCATAACAGGAAGCTTTTGTCTCTGAATCCCCCTCAATTTTGTTTGTAGCAATTTTACATTCCTGCTTCTGAGCCAGAAGATCATGGTTCACAAGTGGTTTTGAAAATTAGTGAAATGGCAGACTGATTGCACTTAAACTTGAGTTCCTCTAGCAGATTGTGTTTTGCTTTGTGACCCAACTTTATTCCTCTTTCCCTAAACCAAGAATACCAAACCAATTCCAGAATTTAAATTGAGATTAGACCTTACATGACTCTTGAATATTAATAAATTATTTGACTGTATACAGTCATCATGGGAGATTTTATTGATAAAACTAAATTGCAAGTTCCGATGGCATTAGAATTTAGTGGTAGAGACGATCACAAACTCTTCCAGCCATGAGCCCATGCTGACTAATTATATCATGTGACCAATTCACCTTCTAATCCATATTTCTTTGGAATGTGGGCAGAGATCAGAGCACTCAGAATAAACCCACATGGTCAGGGGAGAACGTATAAACTACTTGCAGACAGCAGCAGATTCAAAACTGAGTCGCTGGTATTGAAAAGACGTTGCTTTAACCACTACACTAACCATGCTGCCCATATATCTATAGTAGATATCTATCCCATGATTTAGCTATAAAATTTCATCAAGACTTGTTCCAAATAACGAATCACCATATTTACTGAAAGCCATGCTGGTGGTGGGGCATATTCATGCTATGCAATCAAAAGAACTGGATTTAATAACCCAATGAGCTGACACAATTATCCACAGTAAAGTGTTTTGAGTTTCAATTAGGTCAGTAAATGTTGGGAGGGAAAAATCATTCACATCAAAAGTGTGACAGGAGAGGAGTCATGTGATGGAGTAGTGGCCAGTAAGGTAAAACTAGCCCTCTCCAGAAAAAAAGAAAATAAGTCAAGAAAGTACAAAGTTCAACAAATATAAAATATAAGAAATAGAAGATAAACTTGCAGAGAAGAGAAAGTATCAGTAAGTTACAGCAAAGTGGAGTCCGGGGAAGTCTATTGGCCTGGATTGAAAACTGGTTGTCTGACAGGAGGCAGAGAGTCGGAATAAATGGGAGTTTTTCAGGTTGGCAGAGAGTGGTAAGTGGGGTGCCGCAGGGGGTGTTAGGCCCACAACTGTTCATCATTTACATTGATGACTTGGAGGAGGGGACAAAATGTGGTGTAGCCAAGTTTGCGGATGACACCAAATTGAGTGGAAGAGCAAATTGTAATGAGGATGTGGAGAGTCTGCAGAGGGATAGAGTTAAGCTGGATGAGTGGGCAAAGGTCTGGCAGATGGAGTACAATGTTAGTAAGTGTGAGGTTATCCACTTTGGCAAGAAAAATAAAAGAGCTGAATATTATTTAAAGGGTGAAAAACTACAGCATCCTGTTGTGCAGAGGGACTTGGGAGTGCTTGTGCATGAATCGCAAAAAGTTAGGTTGCAGGTGCAGCAGGTTATTAAGAAGGCAAATGGAATGTTGGCCTTCATCGCTAGAGGAATTGAATTCAGGAGTAGGGAGGTAATGTTGCAACTGTATAAGGTACTGGTGAGACCACACCTGGAGTACTGTGTCCAGTTCTGGTCTCCATATTTGAGGAAGGATATACTGGCTTTGGAGACGGTCCAGAGGAGAATTACTAGGTTGATCCCTGGGATGAAGGGGTTGACTTATGATGAAAGATTAAATCATCTAGGATTGTATTCGCTCGAGTTCAGAAGAATGAGAGGAGATCTTATAGAAACATATAGGATTATGAAGGGTATGGATAGGATAGATGTAGAAAGGTTTTTTGAGGTGGCCAGGGAAACTAAAATGAGAGGACACAGTCTCAAGATTCGGGGGAGTAGATTTAGGACAGAGATGAGGAAAAATAGTTTTTCCCACAGAGTAGTGAATGTTTGGAATTCTCTAACCAGGGAAGTGGTTGAGGCTGCCTCATTAAACATATTTAAAATTCAGTTAGATACATTTTTATATGATAGAGGAATTAGGGGATACGGGGAGAAGGCAGGTAGGTGGAGTTAGGTCATAAAGTAGATCAGCCATGATCGTATTGAATGGCGGAGCAGGCTCAATGGGCCATTTTTGGCCTACTCCTGTTCCTACTTCCTATGTTCCTATGTTCCTAAAGAAGATGGCACCCAAGAAGGAAAAAGTAAAAACAACGGGAAAAAAAGAAAAGTCACCGGAAAAGAAAGAAGAAAGCCTTACCTGCATGAAGGAACAGGGAGCCGTGGTGGCGAAGAATGTCCGTTCTCCGAAGTTGGTGCCAGTCCTGCGGAGTCGCGACCCCCGGACCGGTGAACTGTAAAATTGGCTCTCTGAAAGTGCGGAACTGTGCATGCACAAGGATTCGCTCATGAGCAGTGCGCAATCAAAGGTAAAAGAAAAAACCGACGGGAGGGGGGCTCAGCCAAGGAGTAGGCAACCACGGCGAGACCAGCTGAGGGACGCCTGACACCAGGGCTCTCAGCTGGAAGATGAGGAATGTGGCAGGAGAGGGAGTGAGGTATCAGGCAAGAAAGAAAGTCGACGGGGTGAATGGTTATAGGACCAGCAGCAGGAGGCCGACAGATGAGCAGCCCAGAAGGGGAGGACCAACAGCAAGAGGCCCAGCAAGAAGAGGCCCAACAAAGTGATACAAGCAACTCATCAGGAAAATCAGAAGAGATACAGATACAAAGAAAAGAAGACACAAACACAGGTACAGACACAGGAGAAGAGTAAGAAGACCAAGATCTTCACAGAGAAATAGAAGGTAAAACAGATGGACAGAATAGAGATAAAGCTTTTTATGAAGAACAAATGAGAGCATTAAAAGAATGGTCATCATTAGAATTTAGTGCAATTAAAAGAAAAATGAAAAGAACAGAAGATAAAATGCAAAGTTTAGAACTAATCATGACAGAAATAGGGAAAAGAGTAGAAAATGTGGAAAAACGAGAAACAGCTGTAGAAATGGAAGTAAACAACTTAAGAGGAAAATTGGAAGAAAGTGACAAAAAAATTAAAGAGACACAAGAATTGTTAGCTCAGAAAATTGATATGTTGGAAAATTATAGTAGGCGAAAAAACATAAAAATAGTGGGCATGAAGGAGGGTGAAGAAGGCACAGACATGAAGGGATTTATAAAAGGATGGATCCCGAAGAAATGCAGGAAGAAATGGAAATAGAAAGGGCACTAGCTCCGAAACCGCAGATACATCAAAAACCAAGATCCATCTTAGTAAAATTCTTGAGATATACGACAAGAGAAAATATACTGGAGCAGGCAAGGAATAAAATTGGAGAAGATAATAAACCAATGGAATACAAGGGTCAAAAAATATTTTTTTACTCAGACATAAGTTTTGAACTCTTAAAGAAGAGCGAGTTTAATACAGCAAAATCGATCCTATGGACAAAAGGTTATAAATTCATGTTAAGACATCCAGCTGTGCTTAAAATATTTATACCCGAGGGGGGGGAAAACAGACTGTTCTCGGATCCAGAGGAAGCACAAGAATTCGCAGAGCGTTTGCAGGACAGAAGGAGAGATGAAGAGATGTAATAAGAATGAAGAACGGCGATAAAGTATACATAAAGATGTAAAAACAATGTATATGTAAAGAACTAAAGAGGGAAAAGAGAAGGGAAGGAAGGAAGTAAGGGGAAAAAGAGGGAGAGCTTTGTTATATGTATTTTGGTGAGGAAATGGAAATGAGGTGCAAACAAGATATAAGATGGCCACGTTGAACTATATGACTATAAATATTAATGGAATACAAAACCAAATTAAAAGGAAGAGGCTATTAAATTTACTGAAAAAAGGAAAAAATAGATATAGCATTTGTGCAGGAAATGCATCTAACTGAAGTGGAACATAACAAATTGAAGAGAGAATGGGTAACACACGTAGCGGGAGCATCATATAATTCAAAAGCTAGAGGTATAGCTATGTTAATTAATAAAAATGTACCAATCAAAATAGAGGAGGAAATAATAGATCCAGCAGGGAGCTATGCAATGATAAAGTGTCAGATATATTCAGAATTTTGGAATTTGCTCAATATATATGCACCTAATGAGGCGGATCAAAAGTTTATGCAGGATATTTTTTGAAGATTGTAGATACACAAGGAAATATATTGATAGGAGGGGATTTTAACCTTAATTTGGATCCAATGTTGGATAAAACTGGACAAAAGACAAGCAAAAAGAATAAAGTAGCCAAATTTATGGTTAAATCAATGCAGGAAATGAAGCATGGATATATGGAGGCAGCACCCAAAAGAAGGAATATTCATATTATTCGAGTAGACATAAAACATACTCAAGGATTGATATGTTTTTGTTGTCGGCCCATATTCAAGGGAGAGTTAGGAAAACTGAGTATAAAGCTAGAGTACTATCTGATCATTCACCCCTGTAATTAGCAATAGAACTGGAGGACATCCCACCAAGAACATATAGATGGAGGTTAAACTCCATGCTACTTAAAAGGCAGGAATTTAGAGAGTTTATTGAATGCCAAATTAAAACATATTTTGAAATAAACACGGAATCAGTGAAAGACAGATTTATATTATAGGATGCAATGAAAACCTTCATTAGAGGACAGATAATAAGTTATTATCTAACTAAGATGAAAAAGGACTACAATCAGGAAATAGAGCAGTTGGAAAGGGAGATAGTAAGTACAGAAAAGAAAATAGTAAAAAGGGATGATATAACGAAAAAGAGAGAATTGGCGGACAAAAAAATAAAATACGAAACATTACAAACGTACAAGGTGGAGAAGAACATAATGAAAATAAAGCAAAAGTATTACGAACTGGGAGAAAAAACTTAAAATATTAGCCTGGCAACTTAAAATGGAACAAGCTAAAAGAACTGTATTGGCATCAAGGAAAAAGGACAAACAAATTACATATAACCCAAGAGAGAATAATGAAAACTTTAAGGAATTTTATGAACAATTATATCAAACTGAGAACGAGGGGAAAGATGATAAAATAAAAGAGTTTTTAGCTAAAATTTAACTGCCGAAATTGCAAGAAGAGGAACAAAGCAAACATAAAATCATTTGAAATAGAGGAAGTACATGATATATTAAAAAAGATGCCGAACAATAAAACACCAGGAGAGGATAGATTCCCAATAGAATTCTATAAAACATTTAAAGAGTTATTAATTCCTCCTCTCCTGGAAGTAATGAACCAGATAGAAGAAACACAAAACTTGCCAGATTCATGCAAGACAGCAATAATTACAGTAATACCAAAGATGGGGAAGGATCCACTAACATCCGCATCATATAGACCAATATCTCTACTTAACTCAGATTATAAGATAATAGTGAAATTATTAGCAAACAGATTGGCCGATTGTGTACAAAAAAATAGTAAAACAAGATCAAACTGGATTTATTAAGAAAAGACAAACAGCGGATAACGTCTGTAAACTTATTAATCTAATTCATGCAGTTCAAGGAAATAAGAAGCCAACAGTGGCTGTTGCTTTACATGCAGAAAAATCCTTTGACAGAGTAGAGTGGAATTACTTATTTAAAGTATTACAGAGGTTCAATCAACCAGAAAATTATATTAATTGGATTAAAGCATTGGATAATGGACCTTTGGCGAAGGTAACAGTAAATGGATATGTATAGAGTCAATTTAAATTAAGTAGGTCAACTAGGCAGGGATGTCCATTATCTCCCTCATTGTTCGCCTTAGCAATAGAACCTTTGGCGGAATTGATAAGAACAGAACAGAAAATAAAAGGGATTAAAAATAAAGGGGAAGGAATATAAAATCAGCTTCTTTGCAGATGACATCATAGTATACCTAACAGAACCAGAAATATCAATAAACGAATTACATAAGAAATTGAAGGAGTATGGAGAAATATCAGGGTACAAGATCAACATAAATAAAAGTGAAGTGATGCCAATGAGTAACACAGACTATTCAGAAATTTAAAAAGAATCACCATTTAAATGGCAAGCACAAGCAATCCAATACCTAGGAATCAACTTAGATAATAACTTAAGCCACTTGTACAAATAAATTATCAGCCATTAATAAAGAAATTGCAGGAAGACTTAAAACATTGGAAAGAATTAACGCTAACGTTGATAGGGAGTGTAAATTGCATTAAAATGAATGTTTTCCCAAGAATACAATACTTATTTCAATCGTTAACAATTCCCTTAACAGAGAAATTCTTTAATGAACTTTAAAGAGAATAATAAGAAAATTCTTGTGGAAAGGGGGGAAACCAAGGGTAGCATTAGATAAATTAACAGAGAGATATAACCAAGGTGGTTTGCAGTTACCAATCTTTAAAAATTACTATACAGCCGCACAATTAAGGTATTTATCAGATTTTTACCAGACAAGGGAAAAACCAGACTGGATTAAGATAGAACTAGATAAAATTGGGGAAATGCTACCGGAACATATACTTTGTAAGTGGGATGAAAAGCTGGTGCAATATAAAAGCTCACCAGTACTGCATCATTTACTTTATATATGGAAGAAGATCCACTTAGAAAGAAAAAAAACGAATTACCAAATACCAAAATTGTTATTGACACAAAACCCACTAATCCCTTTTATAATAGATAACCTTTCCTTTAGAGAATGGGAGAGAAAGGGAATCAAAAGAATAGAAAATTGTTTTTTGGGAAATACTTTATTAACATTTGAACAGTTGAAGTACAAATATGGAATAACTCATGGTACAATGTTTGCATATGATCAACTGAAAGCCTATTTAAAGGATAAATTTGGAAACAGATTGAGATTACCAGAAGGAAGCAGTTTTGAATATGTGATTACAGACACAATGATAATTAAAAGATTTATAACAAAAATGTACATTAAGCTGCAAGATAAGGAAAATAATGAAATAAGCTATAAACCCAAACAAAAGTGGGAAAGAGATTTAAACAAAGATAAAAAATGAAGCATGGGAAAAGTTATGTTCTGGAAACTATGAAGAATACAATAAACACAAGGTTACGCATGATACAGTATAATTGGTTACACAGGTTATATATCACACCTCAAAAGTTAAAAGAATAGGATCCAACATTATCAGATAGATGTTTTTTTCTTGGGATATTGTTAAATTAATGGATGCAAAAAATGCTGGAGAAAGTCAGCAGGTCCATTGTGTGCAGAGGAAGCAGGGCCTTCCTGCCTCTCTGTAATATGTGTATAGTCAACACTTTCCAGATTCTAGTATTTCCTAATTTCAAAATGTGTCATCTTCAAGGAAACGCAAGGACGATATTCCCAATTACTATCTTATTAAATCCAGAAACTACTTGTCCTCCTTTGACGGTTCTTGAATATCTGTGAGACATTCAAGAAAAGCTATTTTAAACTGTTGTTTCCTGTGAGAGATTATATCATATTTTATATTGTATGTTTTTGAAGGAGGTAGATTGTGGGGTAATGTAGATCACAAACAAACACAACAGATCTCATTTTAAATGCAAGCGCTTTGCTGAAAGTGAGTCATGCAGGCTCCGAGAGCCTTTCCAAAGAAAATAAAACAAGGAAACTGCTTTTCTAAAGAATTTCAAGAGCAGGTGTAAATGGATTATTGTTTTGAAAGCAACAGACGATGGACTCAGAAGTTTGGGTCCAGTACCGCAATCTGTCTGGCTGCAGTTTGCTGTTCTAAGAAGGTCACGTGATTTTGCAAGAAGGGGTGAGAGAGAGAGAGAGAGAGAGAGAGAACACTGGTTTCTATAGTCATGGCAACCTGACAGCTTGTTGAAACCCCATTTGGAAGATGAGTTCAGCCTGTTCAAAGCCCTTGAGGTCCATACAAGAGGAAATGTCTGGCGAGAGCATTTCACCTGAAATAAGGGAAACAAAAGGAACTTGGTGATGATCTGCAGAAGAAGTTATCATTTGGAAAATCATGATGAGGCAAGTTTCTTTGGCAAGACACTGAAGTGGCTGATCGGTGGGAATCAGTTTGTGTGTCCCACGAGCAACAAATCTCTCTCTGTAACCAACAAGAACCTTCCTGAGCGGAAACCAATTACCTTTAAGCACCAAAGTTTGGTGAAAATTCAGAAATGTTAAATTCTGTGCACAGTATAAGAATTGCCTGATACTGGAGAACTTGGAGGAGTGAGAAGTGAAATGGGTCTGTGAATCAAAAAACTTTTCTAAACTTATACACGTGTGCTTAGAATTAGAAGGGAGGTTAAGTTAATAGCAATAAGTTAAAGTTTGATCCTTAAAAGTAACTTTTGTTTAAGTAATCATTTGTCTTGGTGAATTTCTATTGCTGCTGGGTTTTGGGGTCCTATAGGCCCATAACATTCCCACAGATTAAGTTTTACAACTGAAATTCGGTTGACATTTATATTCGACAACTCCTGATCCTTATTCATTTTTCCTCCTAATTGTCCATCCCACTGTTTGATATCATCCTGATTAGGAATATTCTCCTTATTCACAGGCATAGTTTTCTGAGTATATACACTTGGAAGATCGCAAAATTTATTGCTATTTAATCCAGCAATCTCTAAACCTGAAACTATATTAGTTTCAATGTTCCTTTCATCATTCATGGTCTTCAACAAGATCTGTGATCTTTTACCATGAAGATTAAGTTTATTCATTAATTTAACAGTGCAAAATGAGGCGGTACTTCCTGGATCAAGAAATGCGTAGGTCTTCAGTATGAAGCTCCCTTTTTTAGCTTTAGGAACTATTGAGAGAGGTTTGTCACCGGCCCCAGTAAGACTGTTTGTCTGAACCAAAGCTGAAGAATCCTCTCTGGGTGTGTCTTTAGTCTTGGATTCAGATTGTTTGACTTCCTTCTCAACTTTACTTCGTTGAGTATGTAGTAATTTATGATGTTTTAAACTGCAAGTATCACAACTGAGTTACTTATTACAAGTTTTGCTGATGTGTCCTTTACACAAGCCACCAAAACATATCCCATTCTTCTTTAAAAAGGTTAATTTCTTGTCATATGACTTTTTCTCCAATCCTGAACATCATTCTAAAGCATGTTTATTTTTGCAATACAAACAGCTTTCCTGAACAGTCTGATCTTCCTTTTCCTTTGTTTCTTGTTCTTGCTTGTACTTATATCTGACACAGCAGTACCGAAGATACTTCCTTTTGGTTTCTATTGAGACGATGATTTAGACTTCTTTACATCTTTAGGAACTATTAAAGTATCCTTAATATTTCCAAATGCTGGTATGGTGTAAACATATACATGCCATTCCAAGAATTGTACAATTGTGATTTTATGTTCATCGCAATAATGAAGATACAATAATTCTTTTGCCCTTTTAAAACCTTGGTCTGGATTCATATATTGGCAACTTTTGACTAATTCCTTCATCTGTCCTCCAGTATACTGTTCCAGGTAATACAGACAATCTTTAGCGTGATCTTCAAAGGATTTCATAAACGTCAAATATTGCAATAGATCTCCATTAAAACTGGAATTTCCTTCCTAGGTAAACCATGTGAACCTTTTGCTGCGCTAACATAGCAAAAATTTCATTTTGCTTTGCTATAAGTGATACATCGACTTGTCCACCATGGCTTTCGACTGGTGGTCTTGTTGTGAATGGAGCAAACGGGTCTTGAACTGGTGCCATAGGTGCAGATCCTTGGTATCTAAATGATGGCATTAGAGGAGATCCTTGACTTGTCACTGATTCTTCAGTTCCACAAACAAACATCAATGATTGAGTATTATCAACTTGCATGGTTTAAGTTTTTTGAAATGCTCTCCTTTCGGGAAGATTCGTATATTGTGTGCTCTGAAGAGATTGAGCGTCGCTAGCTCTTCCTACAGGGTTGGTCATTGTCATTTGAGCACAAGCAGCGACACCCGTGGTTCCTTGCTCGAGTACATTCCTTTCTTGTGGTTGCGGTACCCATTGATCTGCTGGAATGTTAGGTGCTAGTTCTTTGGGTATTTCACTGTGAATGTAAGATCTTGCAGAAGCCTGAGCCAATACTTTTAATTTGGCCACGTTCATAGCATGTTGTTCCTTAAGCTCTAGTCTTTTCTTTTCTCTATTCAACAACCTATTTTGTTCTTCTTGCTGAACATTTGTTTCAGCTTCTTGCCTTAGTTGCTGATTCTTCATTTCAGCTTCCATATCTTCTAAAGCACATCTTTTCTTCGACCACTGTTGGTTGTTGTGCAGACAGTAGCCAAGTCTGCTTGCGCTTTAGCATGCATAGCTGATATGCACGCAAAGCTATACTTGCTCTAGATGCCTTTGAAGAGTTTCCTGCGTTTATAACCTTGGAAATATTATCATCAGAACTCACATATGAACTTTCAGGTACCACTCATTGAGTCTCTATTTTCTGTATTTCGTTCAGTACAGCACCAGTGGGACTTTGCAACATACATTCATCATTTCCAGTTCCACTAACCTTTAAGACAGCTAAGGAGGTCTGCAGTGCCTTATCGGAATCTTCTTCTTGCTTGGTAGTTGAAGTCCCTTCTTCTTTGGTAGCTGGCTCCAACCTCCTGCTAAGCGTTGCCAGTCCGCCTTGCTGGGTCAACTCACAAACAAAAGGTTATTTGAAAGGAGCTGTTTGCTCGAAGTCTTTAGCCCGATGAAACTTCTTATCCATCTTGGGTTCTTCACACTACACCCTTTTTTATCCTGGCTTCTCCTGGTTGCTGGAAACTGTAAACAAATTTTTATCTTGGATGGTCCCTTTAAGAGAATTCTCTGAATTGTCTTTCTGTGGTTCTGCACACAACACAATCTTTCTTTATCTCTAGTTGTTTATAACTTTTAAGAACACATTCTTCTGGGCTTCCTACCAGATTCTGTGAAACAGAGCTGTATCTCAACTTTCCAAGGTCACAGGTCTCTTCCAAGACTTCAGCTTAATTTTAAAAATGCGCAATTCACCTACATGTTCTTAAAGAAGCTTCTGGAATATTCTATTTTTAGAGCAAGAATGGCTCATCTTTTAACAAGTTAAGTTCTTTCAAACAAATTTTACAAGCCTTTCTTCCAAACAAAGCTCACAATTAAGAATTTTCTTTGAATCAAAATATAGATGACACTTTCCAGGTTCAAGTATTTCCTAATTTCAAAACGTCTCATCTTCAAGGAAACGCGAGGACAATGTTGCAAATTACTATCTTATTAATCCAATAAGCTAAACTTTGTAGATGCAGCTTTATGTAGCTTTAATTCATTGATAAAACAGATAAACATTTTGAATAACTTCACATTAAGATTTTCATAAGGATGAATAAATAAAGCATTCGGCTATATTTAAAGATGTAACTACATTAATCTTTAAAGAGATTTGCCCCATCAGGGTTTTCCAGATGATAACCTCAGGTCATCACAGAGTTCCTTTTTGTTTCCCTTATTTCAAGTGAAACATTACACAGCCAGCCACCTCCTCTTGTACTGACAAGGGCTTTGAACAGGCTGAATTAAGAACTCATAACCAGTCTTCAAAATGTTTTTTTTTCCACAAGCTTGTCAGGTTCCAGACCCAGCTGTTGCTGCTGTTAAACTGTAAAACTGAATTCTCTCTCTCGCACACACAGAGAAAAGCCTGTTTGAGTCTCTCTGCTTGCAAAACCACATGACCCTCTTAGAACAGCAAACTGCACTCACCCTGCGGGATCAGACCCAATCTTCTGAATTTGTTCAATCTGTTGCTTTCCAAAACAATAATCCATTTCTTCACAGCATGTCCAATTAACACCTTCTTGTGAAGTCTCTACAGGCATTCTTCAAAGTTTTTTCAAAGGAACCTGGAGCCTGGACTGCCTGGCTTGAGCAGAGTTCCAGCATTTTAAATGAGATCTGTTTTGAAGTGATTGTATCTGTGTGTAACCTAACTAAAAACCCTACACAATTTATCTCCTTTAAAACATATCTATATACAATATAAAATATAACAATTTGTCACAATACAAGAAGAAATAAGATGAAATAAGATGAATTCAAAGAAAATTATCTCGAGCTCACGTCTCCTTCATAGTTTGTCAAAGAATGAGATGCAAGCTCTTAGTCTGTGTGGCTATTATGACATATTACATTATAGTCACTATGGTAACAATACAAACAATACTTTTCCTCAAGGAGGCACAAAATTAACTAAGTATCAAAAACACAAGGTTTTAACCTTCACAGCGTGTCCTCCCCATCTGAAACTTATTCGGAAGTCACATCACCTGTTAGTCAAGGTTGGACTTTGACCACTAATTAGTGCACACCTCCCCATTGGCTAATTTGAATCACCTAGGGTTATCATTGGCTCGCAGCACAGATTAGCACTGTATTTAGCACCAGCGCTGAGTACATCCGCTCTCTCTGCCTTGTGGTGAAAGCCCTGGACACCACTCCATACGAGTTCGCTACTGTAGACGTCACTGGAAGGGTCGCAAGTAAGGTGAGCACTATACTGAAACTGAGCCATAGTATTGCAATATAGCAATACTTGCAATGGAACTTCACTCCCATTGATCAGAGAACGGGAGCATGTGTAAGAGTCCCTGTGTATAATGTGTGAGCAGGGTCAAATATAGGTTTACCGCTGTCAAAGTCCAACTGATGTCTGAGGTCAACGGGTATATCGTCGCTTAAGTGAAACAGTTGTATGTGGTGTGTGAGCGGGGTCAAAAATAGGTTTACGGTTGTCAGAGTCTAACTTATGTCCAAGGTGAACATCTTTATTCTCCCTTATGTGAATTAGTAATTGTGTACCATTTAACATTCTTCCCTGTTTGATGTGGGTAATAAAAGTTAAGTCTGCTTGTAACACTTGTGTCCAGGCTTGTCTCTCTGTGAACCCACCGAACCTGATAATCTTCTCAACACAGAAGGGTCAACCAACATCTGGGGGTTGCAAGAAATGGTCCACATTTAGAGTCAAGACACTGCACAGCCCTGAAAGCAGAGAAGGAAGAATAAAAAGCAAATAGGGAGGGGAGAAACAGGGTCCATTCTGTGTTAGGTAGTCTGAGGAGGAATGAAGGACAATGGAGTCATGTTGGGGTTGGAGGAGGGTTACAGTTGGGAGACACAATATATGTTGCAGTAACAAAAAATAGGGTTGATCATGCTTTTATGTTTGAAAGACTTAACAAATCAATAACAATGTAAATAATGCAGCTCATTTGGGATAATTCTCTCATCAATATTTAAACCAATTGCCAAGTTACAACAATTTAAACACTATATTAAAGTTATAAACAGAATTTTACACAATGAGAAGATTGCAGAAACATTAAACATGAATTATGTTTGGATAATGGATCATTAACTCTCCAGAATTATTCCAGAAAGTAAAGCTTATTACAAGTAAGCATAGTCAAGCAAATAGATAAAATGGCCGCCCAAGCCAAAAGTTGCTTAAATTTGCTTCAATTTTCAGAAGTGTCTTTTTGCTCAAGTACACAGAAAATGTTATTATATTTTATAAAATTATTATTCGTGAATCATAAATACTGTGAATATAATTTTAAAATTAACATTCAAAATATTCTTTGCTTCATACTTAAGAACATCAAACTGAGTGAGGTTTATTACAGGAAGTAAACAATTTATAATCTTTGTACCTTTTCTTCCACCTGCGAATAACAGAATATTAAGTAACTGAAAAAGACAAGATACATCCAGATACAGTAAGTTTCTTGCTGCATTAAAATAAATATATCCAAAAGCCTTAAGATTCCTAACACACTAAAGGCCTGCAAACAGCAGCAATGCGTGAAATACAACATGGTGATTAATATGCAGATTTCGTCAGCTTCAAGTACAAGACTATTTCTTGCACGGGTAGAGAATCTTTTCCAAAACCCTTGGGACCAGACACTTTTCAGAATTTGGAATTTTTAAGATAGTAGAATAATAGCAACGGCAGTACATTAAGTAATTGCTCAGATTTCAGATTCGCGCAAAACAAAGACACACTCGAACTAGAAGGGTCTCTGGACAGGGGCGGCAGCACTGGACTGGGGGGGGGGGCGGGTTGTGGCGCTGGATGGGGCGAGTGGGATGTTTGTGGCTGACATCTGAGCTCCCGATGCCCCAACAGCAGACTCTTGTCCTAGCAGTCTGCTAATTGTAGCTCCCGACACCTGGCCGCCCACCTACTGGAGCTCCCGGAGGCCCTTCAGAGCATCCTCGCCCAGCCATCCACTCACCAGAGCTCCCAACACCCTGCCCAACCGAGCTCTCAGCTGCAGATCCTCACTCCAGATGCCCGCCTACCTGAACCCCTGACGTCCTGGCTGCCTACCTATCCAAACCCCTGACAGCCCAGCTGGCTGCCATCCGAACCCCTGACTGTGGATCCTCACCACAACCTACCACCATTTGAGCTCTGGATTTGGATGCTGGAGTGGGGTGGGGGGTGTGAAATCAAACTGTCTACAGTGAATCAGGCATCTACATATATGACGAATTGGTGGTGCTGGACATTGTTTTTCCTTTGGCACCTATAAAGATTCCACTAATTACTGATGCAGGATATTCAAGCGTAAGTCGCATCAGGTCATGTTTAGTGCTAAACGTGAGCTTTGGGGTGCTAGCCACTGCTGATGATGTAATTGATGCAAAGCATGAGTAATAACACACATGCGTGAATGTGTTAAGCATCAGACGCAGGAGCAGAGTGAGAGCGTCAGGATCATCTGTGTGGCAGTGAGCCAATGAGAAGATCAGAGGAGTTTGGCTGGATGGTGTTTGGGGAGTTGAAAAATGTAAATTTGTGTCTAGTGAATAAAGAAAACCAACTTCATGCTGAAAGAAACAAGTGAATGTATTCTTTATTGTTTGTAAGCTGTGGTAAATCAGTACTGTTATAAGTGGTGACCCCAATACGATGTTGCAGTTGAAGGAAACTGCTGCTTCTTCCTTATTGGATGACTGACAAGTAGCAATATGAATTGGTCAAGAGAAGTGAAGAGATAGAGCAAACTATCAATAGGACATATATTGAGCATGGTACTTCAGGATGTGCATACCGTATTTTTATGCATATTTTACAAACCAAGTTATTTCACCCAACCGCCTGTTATGTGCGTATGGGCACTATACAAGAATATTTTTACATATTGAAAGAACGCGCACAATTTATAGCAACCATGGGAAAGTTGGAATATAATACCAGCAACGAAAGAATACACACAATTTATAGCGGTCATGGGAAAGTTGCACTAGCAATTTATAGCAAGCATGGGAATGTTATACAGAGCATGGGAATGTAATAGCAGCATTGAAAAACATGCAAGATTTATAGCGGGCGTTGGAAATTTTGATTTTGGGAATATTCTCTTGGCCTGAGTGCCATGGTATTCCGAGAAATAGGATATTTTGGCTGGGGCACTGCACATTATCTATGTTAATTGTCCAGACACCCACCCCCTGAAGGAGGTGATTAACATATCAAGTGCCTCTGATCTGAAACATTAGGATGATTCTGCCCTATGTCATCAGTTTAATCATCTTCATTATATCAAACCATAAAATTCTCAATTGCACACTATTTTTAACAAGATAGGCTTTAATGAAAGGCTTGTTAAATCATGACAGAATTAAAATTCTGCTTCACTTTGAAGTCTATCTTCAATCTATTTGATTTCTCTCCAAAGCTTGTTAATGTGTTGCACAAGGATATCATCTATATAATGGACGATCGACACCTCTGGGGAAGTTGATTGGGTGTTAATTGCGGCGATTAACAGTGGCAGATACTGGGACTATGTTTTGTGCTTTGTCTCATGTCCCAATTAAATGCAAATTGCTTTGGTCAGTTGGAATTTAGAATACTACACCGTGTGTTATGCAAAAATATTTTTATACAATTCATGATTTTCTGCATGTTATGTGCACATGTTATATGAGTGAAAATACAGTATATATGTGTGTGTGCGTACATGTCTCTATGAGTGTTTCGGGATATTGGGTGCTGGAAATGGGATCAGAAGCTATTTCTACCAATGATTTAATGAAATGGAATGAAGCAAGGGAAGTTTGCTCAACAAAATGAAGAGATGTTAAAAGAACATTGACAACCCTGTTTAATGCCATGGAGAGATAGGGAAGGGTGAGTATAATGATCACAGAATAAAAGAAAGCCATTTGTAAATTTGGTGAGGGCTGTCCAAGTACTTAAACATAAATCAAGAAAACGAAATGTGAAATTTTGGATCAGTGACAATAATTTTAAAAATTGTGAGGACTTGGAGGAAGGAAAGTTTTGTAATAACAGGGGTAACAAGCAAGTTTTGACACAGTGGAGACATTGACTCAAGGTCAGATGTGGAATGGAGAAGATGGCTGGAGGAGAAAGAATTGTTCATTTGCATTATCACCCAATATTGGACTCCGAAAAATTAATGGGGTAGTTAGCAATTCAGTTTCTGGCCTTTACTGTCCTTTACTGGCTCATCATTTAAGACTTCAAGTGTTCACTTTGTTCTGGATCTGGACTTGCATTTGCCTGTCAGGTAAAGATAATAGCTTTCTTTACATAAAGATCATTAGTGACCAGGTGGAATTTCATGCCAATCCGACAACTTCAGAGTAAACCTTTATTTCAGAATTGCTGAATTAACTAAAATTCAATTCCCCAACTGCCAGAATGGTATTGTGTTTGTGCAGTACGAGGCATTGTGAAACTGACAAATGGTTTCCGATCTGAAATGCTATTCATCTCCCCGCAAATGCAGTCCGTCCTGCTGAGTATTTCTAGCATTTAGTGTTCTTTGTATTTCCAAAATGAATTTTATTCATAACAAAATACAAAGGAAAATAGTGCAAAGCCTTTTTACACTCAATGTCACATGCTCCATTCGCATTGCCATCAAGTCTATACATTTTGTTTCCGTATATTGTAGTGTTGGCCAATTATTATGTCATTATAGAACTTGAAGGTTGAGCTTGCAGCGAACAAGCCGGTGGTCAGTGTGGCATTCTGCGCTGGGCATTACCCTGGAGTGGAGCACATCTCGTTTTTCTCTTTCTCGCACCAGGACGTAGTCCAGGAGGTGCCAATGTTTGGATCGGGGATGCATCCAGGTAGTCTTCAGGCTATCCCTCTGCTGAAAAAGGGTGTTTGCAATGACAAGCCGCTGTTCTGCGCAGAGCTCCAACACGTGGCGCCCGTTGTCGTTGCACTTGCCGACACCATGCTTGCCCAGGATTCCTGGTCAGGTTTCTGAGTCTTTGCTGTCGCGAGCGTTGAAGTCGCCAAGGATGACAACCTTGTCAGCTGTAGGGGTGCGTTGAATGAGGTTGCGCAGATCAGTGTAGAACTTGTCCTTTTCTGCAGGTTCCACCTGGAGGATTGGAGCATAGACACTGATGAGGGTGATGCGACGCTTGTTTTGAAGGGGGAGTCGCATGGACATGATCCAGTCCGAGTGGCCTGTCGGGAGGTTTTCGAGTTTGGAGGCAATGGAGTTCTTGACCATGAAGCCTACACCAGTTAGGTGTCGTTCATCCATAGGCTTGCCAGACCAGTAGAGTGTGTAGCCCGCACCGCGTTCTTGGAGGCTGCTACATCTGCAAGGTGGACTTCACTGAGAGCGGCTATGTCGATGTCAAGTCTGAGGAGTTCATGTGCGATGAGGGCAGACCGACGTTCAGGTCGGTGGCTGTCAGCCTTCCAGGCAAACCTCAAAGCAAAGCTCAAGGATGCAATCCGCCTCACGGACTCGTCCCCTGAAACCCTCTGGGATCAGCTGAAGACTGCCATACTGCAATCCACTGAAGAGGTACTGGGCTTCTCCTCCAGGAAAAACAAGGACTGGTTCGACGAAAATAACCAGGAAATCCAGGAGCTGCTGGCAAAGAAGCAAGCTGCCCACCAAGGCTCACCTTGCAAAGCCGTCCTGGCCAGAGAAGAAACAAGCCTTCCATCGCGCATGCAGACATCTTCAGCGCAAACTCCGGGAGATCCAAAATGAGTGGTGGACTAGCCTCACCAAACGAACCCAGCTCAGCGCGGACATTGGTGACTTCGACAAGATCTCCATCCTCAACCGATGGTCAGAACACTTCCAATCTCTTTTCAGTGCCAACCACTCAGTCCAAGAATCCGCCCTGCTCCAGCTCCCTCAACAGCCCTTAAGGCTAGAGCTGGATGAGGTCCTCACCCAGGAAGAGACATATAAGGCAATTGAACAACTGAAAAGTGGCAAAGCAGCAGGTATGGATGGAATCCCCCCAGAGGTCTGGAAGACTGGTGGCAAAACTCTGCATGCCAAACTGTATGAGTTTTTCAAGCTCTGCTGGCACCAAGGAAAGCTGCCTCAGGACCTTCGTGATGCCATCATCATCACCCTGTACAAAAACAAAGGCGAGAAATCAGACTGCTCAAACTACAGGGGAATCACGCTGGTCTCCATTGCAGGCAAAATCTTCGCTAGGATTCTCCAAAATACAATAATACCTAGTGTCGCCGAAAATGTTCTCCCAGAATCACAGTGCGGCTTTCACGCAAACAGAGGAACTACCGACATGATCTTTGCCCTCAGACAGCTCCAAGAAAAGTGCAGAGAACAAAACAAAGGACTCTACATCACCTTTGTTGACCTCACCAAAGCCTTCGACACCGTGAGTAGGAAAGGGCTTTGGCAAATACTAGAGCGCCACGGATGCCCCCCAAAGTTCCTCGTCATGGTTATCCAACTGCACGAAAACCAACAAGATTGGGTCAGATACAGCAATGAGCTCTCCGAACCCTTCTCCATTAACAAAGGCGTCAAGCAAGGCTGCGTTCTCACACCAACCCTCTTTTCAATCTTCTTCAGCATTATACTGAAACAAGCCATGAAAGATCTCAACAATGAAGACGCTGTTTACATCCGGTACCGCACAGATGGTAGTCTCTTCAATCTGAGGTGCCTGCAAGCTCACACCAAGATACAAGAGCAACTTGTCCGTGAACTACTCTTTGCAGACGATGCCGCTTTAGTTGCCCATTCAGAGCCGCTTGACGTCCTGTTTTGCGGAAACTGCCAAAATGTTTGGCCTGGAAGTCAGCCTGAAGAAAACGGAGGTCCTCCATCAGCTAGCTCCCCACCATGACTACCAGCCCCCCCCACATCTCCATTGGGCACACAAAACTCAAAACGGTCAACCAGTTTACCTATCTTGGCTGCACCATTTCATCGGATGCAAGGATCGACAACGAGATAGACAACAGACTTGCCAAGACAAATAGCGCCTTTGGAAGACTACACAAAAGAGTCTGGAAAAACAACCAACTGAAAAACCTCACAAAGATTAGCGTATACAGAGCCGTTGTCATATCCACACTGCTGTTCGTCTCCGAATCATGTGTCCTCTACCGGCATCACCTACGGCTCCTAGAACGCTTCCACCAGCGTTGTCTCCGCTCCATCCTCAACATTCATTGGAGCGACATCATCCCTAACATCGAAGTACTCGAGATGGCAGAGGCCGACAGCATCGAATCCACGCTGCTGAAGATCCAAATGCGCTGGGTAAGTCACGTCTCCAGAATGGAGGACCATCGCCTTCCCAAGATCGTGTTATATGGTGAGCTCTCCACTGGCCACCATGACAGAGGTGCACCAAAGAAGAGGTACAAGGACTGCCTAAAGAAATCTCTTGGTGCCTGCCACATTGACCACTGCCAGTGGGCTGTTATCGCCTCAAACCGTACATCTTGGCGCCTCACAGTTCGGCGGGCAGCAACCTCCTTTGAAGAAGACCACAGAGCCCTCCTCACTGACAAAAGACAAAGGAGGTAAAACCCAACACCCAACCCCAACCAACCAATTTTCCCTTGCAACCGCTGCAACCGTGTCTGCCTGTCCCGCATCGGACTTGTCAGCCACAAACGAGCCTGCAGCTGTCATGGACATTACCCCTCCATAAATCTTCGTCCGTGAAGCCAAGCCAAAGAAGAAAGAAAGAAGATAGCACTACTACCACCAATGTACCAGCCTTGTGGGTACCATCACTTGTGTGATAATCCCTTCAGTTATTTGAGGGGCTCCCCACTGGTCTTAGCTCAATTCTCAGTGGGAGGAGGACATGAGACTGTGGTCCTTCTCCATAAGGCCTTTGCATTGGCTGCACCAACCTTCAATGCATTGCTCAGCATGTACTCCTGCAGCTTGGAATGTGCCAATAGGCAGAATCACCTTACTGACATTTCAATGTGTTGGAAGATCAAAAGGTTTCTAGCATACAAAGACCATCTTTTACCAAATTGATGATCTTCTAGCAGCAATGGTTGTTTGTCTTTGCATGCGACCCTGGGACCAGCTGCTGCTCAGGATGAACCATGTCAAGGACCCTGGCATACTTACCCCGGATCTTATTTGAAAATGCACACTCTGCAATTGCAATCCCAACGGGTATTGGAGGTGATATATCTGTCATACAGGAAGGATCTAACCTGGAGGGCTTCTCTCACCAGCAGTCAAGCTAGGTCTTCAAGCTTGTTGGCAGGTTCTGATGATGAGACATTCCACTAGATGAATACAGACCTCTCCTCAGGGAGCCACCCCACAGTATCAATCAAGTCCTTCTATCTCACTGTCAGCAGGAAGTTACATGCTGAGCACTGTCTGATGGACTTGTGGTCAAAGATGTATAGAATAACTTTTCCATGCCAGATAGGTCTGGCAACATCCAACTGACTGGGTCATTGCACTGCAATGGGACCAGGCAGACCATCAGCACAAGCAACATTTGGAGCCCTTGTAGTTTTGCTCCATACAGCCACTAACAAATGTGGTAATCAGGATAAGGGTTATGTTCCATTATCAAGGGACTTATGCATTGCCACCCACTGAACCTGTTCCATCCTGGATTTACAAATGAACCAAAAGATCTCTTGGTGGAGGAGCGGAGAATGAGCCATATCTGCATGAAGTACATCAGCACTAATAGCACCTCACACACAGATTATTCCTCATTACTGAGTCCCAGTTTCAGGGAGATCTCAGCCAAATTCTTGTTATACACTTTGGCCCTTCCAAGCCAGATCCCCAGCGCCTTCAGCTGGTCAAACCTGATGGTGAAGGAGATGGTGGACCAGTCAGGCCAGATGCTGAACAGCATAGCCTTGCCGTTGTTCTGGGTTCTAATTCGCCGCTGACTGGAAGGGGTTTGTATGCTCCCTCCGCATTTGCGTGTTTCCTCTGGGAGCTCCAGTTTCCTCCCACCCTTAAAACATACAGGGATTGTTGGTTAATTGGTGTATTTGGATGGCACAGGTTAGTGGGCCAGAAGGGCCTGTGACCAAGCTGTATTTCTAATTGAAATATCAATAAAACAGATAATCTACTCATTATTGCATTAGTTTGTAGGATATTGCAGTGTAAAGTGGCTGCTGCATCTCTGGTGACTGAAAGGAGCTACATGAACAAGATTGTTTTGCTGAAGGGATGACCACAATGGAAACTAAAATCAAATGACTCAAATTCCCAAAAAGAAAATTAAGAGAAATCTGTACGTAAAAATTGTTCTTGCAAATTCCATCATCCACTTCTCTACTGTTAGGACATGAAAGATTGAAAAGCTTGATTCCAGGATACTGCTTTAAACTCCAGCTGTTTGACCATGTAACATTACATATGGATGAGCAGCTCCCTCTAATGGGAACCACAGTTAAAATCAAGCACAAAACTGATTACTTTTTTGTGGACAGTCATATTTCAAAGCCAAATCATTAAAAGTGTGCTACAACTTTTCTTGATCACATAGTCAAGTAAAAAACAATTTTATTTTCAATAAACTGCACTTTCTGAATTCTGGTTAAAAATTACCAAAGAAAAGGGAAAAAATGGGGGATGGTGAATCAGGAAGAGAAGGTCGCAGAGGAGCTCCAAAAAGAAGGAATCTTCAGCAGTGAACCAGGTCAGTAAGGGCCAATCTGAAGGAAAGCTGCAGTCAGGGAGGCTTCTATTGGTCCTGACAGGTTGCCATATGGAGTGCAAGCAATTAAAGACGGCTACTCCTTCATAGAGTCGCAACTGTGATTGGACTGCTGAAAAGCTTCAGGTGCTGTCGGCTTGCTAACAATTTGGGGATTCGGAACCAGAGATCAAGAAAGTGCAACTGGATGTGGGGCCTCAAGCTTGGGATCACCACTGAACAATATGAGAAGTAGTTACGGGGCACCAGAGGCACTGACTGATATCAAAGATCGAAGGTCACTCAATGTCTTTGAAGGGAGACTCTTTTGTTTCTCTTTCTGATTTTAATATTGGTGCAGAACTTGGCAACTCATTTTTTTTACCTCTATGGGGCAAACAAAGGAAAGCTTTTCACCATTTTAATTTTTAATTTAGACATAAAGCACATTAACAGGCCATTTTGGCCCACGAGCCTATGCCACCCAATTACACCCAATTGACTTACAACCCCCTCCCTCGCCACCCCCCCCCCACCGTACGTTTTGAAGGGAAGTAGAAAACCAGAGCACCCACAGGGAATCCCACACAGACATGGAGAGAACATACAAACTCCATACATACAGCGTGGGATTCAAACCCCAATTGCTGGTGCTGTAACAGCTTTACGCTAGCCGAACTGTGCACCCATTTTTTTATTGCTTTTATTTATGAACAATGAGCAGAGTTGACATGATTTAACGAAGTTTGGTGGCCAATTCCTTGGATTTGGCTTTCTCTACCTTCACAATTTAAGCACAAGGATCCTATCACTCCAGATCTCAACATATCGCTCATTGCAGTTTGTCTGCATAGCCTCAATCAGCTTAGCAATTGCACCCTTGTCCTCAGGCTGACTTGTGTAAAAGCAAGGCACATGGTAGCTTTCCTGTGCACAAGACATCCTAGTCTGACTTTGCCTTTGACAATGCAATAAGGAGCTCCCAACCTACAGCAAAATTCAGTCAGAAACACAACCAACTCAACATCATGTGCAATAGTCACCAGTCGAACTTACTTATTCTCCAATAATGTGTACATCTTTATGTACATGACAATAAAATTGAATTTTGAAATTTTGGATTTGAATCACGTTTCAATTAGTAAAAGTACACACGAGACAAAAATCAAAAAAGTGGCATCAAGACGGGCTGCAGATGCTGGAAAAATGGAGCAACACACAAAATTCAGGAGAAACAATAGATGGAACAGCATCCATGGGAGGCAATAGACGGTCAATGTTTCAGCCAAAAAATCTTCATCATTATGGGTACAGGGAGCAAAATGTTAATGTTTCAGATTGAAGATCTATTTTTTACTTTTAATCAAAACTTCAACAATCCAGAGAACATTGCTTTTAAGCTGATGAGATGTAGCACATTTCTTCAGAAGTTATAATGGCACGTTTTTATCTAGCAGTAGGAAAGGAAATTCTGCACATTGAAACAGATTTTCTTCATTAAACTGCCTGCCAGATACTCTTTTTGCAGGTAAGAATATGACAATTTCCAATTTTTTCCTCCTATGAGCAATTGCTAGATATTCCCCAAGTTAATTTAAAGATGCTGTTAAGATGACTACATTATTTTTTGTGTTAGCATGGGGTTGGTACAAAACAAAATCACAAATGAATAATGGCTACATTTGATGAACCAGTCCCCATTTCTAACTTTATATTTTTCATATCATTGCAAATTAAACCTCTGACAATGGCTCATGGCCTACAGCTATTATTTAATGAATTATCTGGTAATCTCACAAAATAAGCAGGCATGTATAACAAACTGTAGCAAGTTTAACAAATAGAATCCAAGGTAGATGTGGATGCAAAAGTAACTAAATATTCAGTTTTATAAAGAACACCACAATGGTTAGTTGACAGAAGGTGATCTAATAAAAAATGTGCAAAGGAAAAATACTTTTCAAGAGCTAGTAGCATTAACTAAATGCATCTCTAATTCAAGACAATTACCTTACACAAAAATGACAGGCGTAATACTATTCCTTGCTTAAGTATCCCAGAAAGTAGTCAATGTGACAGATTATTTGATCCGAAAATATTGATGTTACATATCACATTTTAATTGAGGAACAAAAAAAGGCATATGTATGATGCAAAAATAACAAAGTTGAGCAAGTAGACCATAGGTTTCTTTAATCTAATTTACTGTAATTACAAGTATATGTAGACAAAACCAGAAGGTAGCAAATAGATTTTTTGATGGAGGCATAAAGATAATGAACAAAAATAATTTAATATACTTATTGAACACTAGTTGGTTCAGTATTACATTATATGTGTAGTATTCAGTATTATAATATATTCATCAGGATACGCCAGGGTCACTGGAAATACTGAAAAGCAAAATAAAACTACAGATAGTGGAAATCTGAAGTAAAAACAGAAAATGCTGGAAATATTCAGTAGGTCAGGCAGCATTTGTGTTGTGAGAAAGAGCATTAACATTTCAAATCAATAACCTGTCATCACAATATTTAAAATCTGGATGATCCATATACTACATTGCAAAAGATTCCCATATCTTCAACAATGCAAACCAACAACTTCTATCCTAGAAGGACAACTGCAATTAGTACTTCAAGTCAACATCATCCCTAATCCTTCATCAATGGATCAAATCCTAAAAGGACACAGCAGTAACCTCACAAAGCAGACAATGGCCAAGAAAATGGTTCAAATCCAACTGTTCCAAGGCCGTTTCGGGATGTGTTGTAAATGCTAGACTTGTCAGCAAAATCATGTTCCATAAATCCAATTAGAAAAAGATCTGTGTAATACAATTTCAGGCAATGAAACCAACACAACTGAGAAATCCAGGAAATGCTAAAATCTGGCAAATTCAAGGCTTGCAAACTCAAGGTATTGGTTTGCAAGTTGTTTTATACAATGTTATTGCACAAGATCGTACTGCAGAACCAGAGAATGCTGCAGCACAGAAACAGGCCCTTTGGCCCTTCTAGTCTCTGCCAAACTATTACTCTGCCTTGTCCCACTGACCTGCACCCAGACCATATCCCTCAATATCCCTCCCATCCATGTACCTGTCAAGATTTTTCTTAAATATCAACATTGAGCCTGTGTTTACCGATTCAGCTGACAGCTAATTCCACACTCCCACCATTCTCTGCATGAAGAAGATCCCCGCAATGTTCCATTTAAACATTTCCTCTTTCAACCTTAACCCATGTCCTCTTGTTTTTCTCTCTCCTGGCCTAATGATCATGCACTTTGGTGAAAGGAATAAGGGTGTAGACTATTTCCTAAACAAGCATCAAGTTCAGAAATTAGAGGTTCAGGGAGGCTTGTGAGGCCTTGGGCAAGACTCCCTAGAATCAGTGGTAAGAAAGGCAAATTAAATGCAAGCATTCATTTTAGGAGGGATAGAATATAAAGCAGAAATGTAATGTTGAGACTACATGGCATTGGTTAGACCACACTTATTATGAGCAGTTTTGGGCTCCTTATCTCAGGATGTGTTGGCATTGAAGAGGGTCCAGAGGAGTTTTACAAGGATGATCCCCAGAGAAAAATTAAGATGCCATTAATTTATTCACAGTGAAATTGAAAATCAGAAATATACTTTATTTATTCACTTAAATAACTAGGTAAAAAAAAACTAACATCTGGATATATCAAATTACAAAATTTCTGGTGTTAACATCAAGTAAAAACTCTGAAAGACATAAAACCAAATTTCTGCAAAAGTTCTCAAATGTAAGTCTGAAGTAACATGAGAAAAATCACATATTCCTTTTTTATCAAGAACTCCGGGGTGGGGAACACAGATACTTGCTTTCATACTGCTGTACTTGTATACATAGCTATCCATATTATTTCAAGATGTCTCAAAAATGCTTCTAGGCATATTTGTTGAGGTTTCATTAAAAAAAAATTAAGTGTTTCCATTTCCTTGATTATCATTCTCCATTAAATCCATTTTGTGCTGTAATTTATATTTCTTACTCAGAGGATTGAAAAACTTGAATCTGGGCAATGCATTCTATTCACTCAGGAGTATAACCAGGCAACCTATTTGAAAAGGTCCCTGAGCTGCATTACAATATAAAGCACTTTACTTTCTAACACGTGTGCACCAGAAATGAAAATACAGGTCATTTTGTGCTGTGGGGGAAGTGAAGGGTGGTGGGGATGTTTCTAGAAAATAGTCCACATTGTAATTTTCTGAAAATTGAAACAATCCATCTGCTCACACATCAAGAAACAAAAGTTGAGAAAAATATTGTTTCTTCTTTTTTCCCCTCAGAGATTAAAAGGGAGCTAATTTTGTTCCACGTTTCAAGTTTTGGATAGTGATTTTTTAATTCTGTGAGGGCAAATATGCATTTTAACAAGAAATTCATAACACAGGGATCACCAGCATTCAGGAATGTTTGATTATCTGTGAGAGGCACTGGACAAAGTGGTGACTGTCTTCTTACAGTAGATAAAGTTAAAGAATTTCATGTATGTTACATTCTAAATGTAATATTACAGGACAATAATGGTACCTTTACCTTTTTACCTTTAATATTTTTTAAATGAAGTTACAATAATGACATTCTAGCCAGCACTGTTTATGATTTAGAACTCCAAATTATATTTGTAGGATTCTTTTATTTGTACACTTCCATGAAGTTTCACAACTAAACATCACAAAATATATGACCATATCAAGAAAAAAAAACAAGTACTGGCTACAAGCATTAACAGAACCCAAATTAAAGAAAAACAAACTCACCAAGCTTGGATGTCAGGGCATCCAGACCTATTAACAATGCTGGAATTTCTTGGAGCTGTTCCTGCAGTTCCATTAGGTGATTCTTTTTTTTCTCCCAGTATGCAGATAGTACCACCACTTTGCCATCTACAACCTGTGCATAAATCCAGATGAAAATATATTTGAAAACTATTAACAAAAGTTATTTGAACATCAAACACAGGGTATGGAAGATTTGACTTACAGAAATCTTTATTCAAATTATTTAAATAATATTTCAAGAAAGAAATGTAAGCAGAAAAATGTAAAGTAATGTGGCTTGTAGCTAGGTAATTTGATTGACTACACAGGGGTAGATAATATAGAAATGTTTAGGTTATTTGATTCTCACTGGAATTGTTCGTTTCTGACTTCCAAAAAAAATTGTTTTAAGGACAGTTCTCATGAATGGAACCTTTACATAATGAGGGGACTACCTATATTTTTAACCCTAAATCCCATGTCCTGCTCCATTTAAATTAAAATATGAGATCACTCTTGTCTTTTCAGAACAATCGGCTTGCTTTAGGTAATACTATACTACAATAACCCTTCTTTTACTGCGTCTATCAGTGAAATAGACACAGAGTGAAAAGGTCTCAAGCATTAGCTTCTGGGTCAATATAATGCCATATTTAAATAGAATTCCAGAGCATAACATTTCTGGATCAACTTTAAAATAATACACAAAATGCTTCAACAAAAGAAAGAAAATCAAATGAAGAGTGATATGCAATGGTAGTAAATCCAGATTGTGGAATCTTAATACACTTCAGTTTGCAGGAGTGACAAGAGAGTACAGCATGTTAAATGTCCCTTTAAACTGGACTCTCAGTGAAAACAAGACTGTTCCTCAAATCTCTGTAATCATACTCAAAACATTTTGGCTGTTAAAAACACCTGCAGCTGTAGAAGTTAGAATGCAAGTTACCAGACTTGTCAGTGAGTAACAAGTCACTGACAAGTTTACATTCTCAAGTTCTAAACACAGATTTCTCATGTGCTCGGTTACTGAAATTACAATGAATGCTTAACTAAAATATCTTAAGCATAAAGGCACATGAAACCATTGGATGGATATTTTATTAAGTATCTTAGTACAAGAAACCTGAATATGAAAATCACACGTGCTGGGAAGGGCAGATTATAGTCTTTGAATATCAAAACAAAGCAGATGCTGGAAAACTAAAACAAAAAATAAAAACCTACAGGAATGCTCTGATGGTAAAATTCTTTGGCTTGGCTTCGCGGACGAAGATTTATGGAGGGGGTAAAAAGTCCACGTCAGCTGCAGGCTCGTTTGTGGCTGACCAGTCCGATGCGGGACAGGCAGACACGATTGCAGCGGTTGCAAGGGAAAATTGGTTGGTTGGGGTTGGGTGTTGGGTTTTTCCTCCTTTGCCTTTTGTCAGTGAGGTGGGCTCTGCGGTCTTCTTCAAAGGAGGCTGCTGCCCGCCAAACTGTGAGGCGCCAAGATGCACGGTTTGAGGCGTTATCAGCCCACTGGCG
Organism: Narcine bancroftii; assembly: GCF_036971445.1. Classification (NCBI taxonomy): domain Eukaryota; kingdom Metazoa; phylum Chordata; class Chondrichthyes; order Torpediniformes; family Narcinidae; genus Narcine; species Narcine bancroftii. The sequence continues at coordinate 378,149,574 of NC_091469.1, read as the reverse complement.
GTGGTCAATGTGGCAGGCACCAAGAGCTTTCTTTAGGCAGTCCTTGTACCTTTTCTTTGGTGCACCTCTGTCACGGTGGCCAGTGGAGAGCTCGCCATATAATACGATCTTGGGAAGGCGATGGTCCTCCATTCTGGAGACGTGACCCATCCAGCGCAGCTGGATCTTCAGCAGCGTGGACTCGATGCTGTCGACCTCTGCCATCTCGAGTACCTCGACGTTAGGGGTGTGAGCGCTCCAATGGATGTTGAGGATGGAGCGGAGACAACGCTGGTGGAAGCGTTCTAGGAGCCGTAGGTGGTGCCGGTAGAGGACCCATGATTCGGAGCCGAACAGGAGTGTGGGTATGACAACGGCTCTGTATACGCTTATCTTTGTGAGGTTTTTCAGTTGGTTGTTTTTCCAGACTCTTTTGTGTAGTCTTCCAAAGGCGCTATTTGCCTTGGCGAGTCTGTTGTCTATCTCATTGTCGATCCTTGCATCTGATGAAATGGTGCAGCCGAGATAGGTAAACTGGTTGACCGTTTTGAGTTTTGTGTGCCCGATGGAGATGTGGGGGGGCTGGTAGTCATGGTGGGGAGCTGGCTGATGGAGGACCTCAGTTTTCTTCAGGCTGACTTCCAGGCCAAACATTTTGGCAGTTTCCGCAAAGCAGGACGTCAAGCGCTGAAGAGCTGGCTCTGAATGGGCAACTAAAGCGGCATCATCTGCAAAGAGTAGTTCACGGACAAGTTTCTCTTGTGTCTTGGTGTGAGCTTGCAGGCGCCTCAGATTGAAGAGACTGCCATCCGTGCGGTACCGGATGTAAACAGCGTCTTCATTGTTGGGGTCTTTCATGGCTTGGTTCAGCATCATGCTGAAGAAGATTGAAAAGACTTCTTCCAAGAATAACATTGCACTTAAATATAGTTATTACTATAGAGGAACATAATTTTAATTCTTGCGTGTCTGAAAAAAAACTTCCTCAATTTGAAAATTTCACCTGCTGACATTCTGCTTTCCCTCACAATGTGATAAATTTTAAATGCAAATCATAGTCTTTATGGTCAATCAACTTTTTAACGAACATTTAGAATAGTTTGTCTGCACAGCCATTATACACATAATTACAGCACTCTAAACAACTTAGATATTGATTTACAAAGAACAGCATGCACTTACTGAGTCCATATTATAATCTTAGGTGACCCCCAATGCACTCCATTTAAAATATAATCCTTTAGAATTTGGGTAACATAATTAGTGCCACGATTCAAATAAATTACTTTGTCAGAAAATATAGGGTTGTCAGTTTTCCACGTCATTTGGGGGTTAAATATTGGCTTTATCCAAAGATAACATCTCATCTGAAGAATTAATCTCCTCCACATTCTTCGTATTCGATAATGGAGACCGAATTTTTAATTAAAATATTACTCTTTCTCCAAGACTAGATTAACCAACTGTGGGTGACCCATAGCCATATATAAACATCAATTCTTTGAATTTATACCATTATCAAGATGTGAGCAAAAAAGCAGGAGGTGCTTCAATAAAAAGATGGGAAAAGAGAGGAGAAAAAGGATTAGAATTGCCCAACGGCAAGGTATACACTAATTAGTGGCCGGAGCCCAATCTTGACTGAGAGCAAGGGGAAGGAGCTCAGGCCTGAGCGCCTTCTGTAGACGCTGAGTTGTCCAGCACTTTTGTGCATTTCACGACAGTCATAGTGTCGACAGACTTTCCTGTTTAACTTAATAGAATAATAGTATTTTTGACTGGTCCAAAGTTCAATACCTTGAACAAAATAATTTAAAATTCTTTGTGGAGTTTCCCCCATCTTTTCAACCTTTTTAATTCTAGCAACACTGCAATTTCAAAATATGCATAACAAGTGCAATATTTTTACATAACACCAACATACTGACCTACCATAAATTCTGGTTCAAGACACATGATCCTTATTTACATATGCAAAACCTGTAGTCCATCAATCAATAAATCACTCAACCTTCATCATTGTGCTAAATGACTGCAGTCAAACAGGTTTCCCTCATTCTCAGCATGAAGAAGGTTTCAGCCTGTTTTCCCTTTTGTGTTGTGTGTGATGAAAATGTGCCCCCCCCCCCACTCACCTGGAATGTGTGCATTGCAGGTGGTCACATATCCCCTCCCTGTTTGGAATGTATTCAGAAGTCACATCACCTGTCAATCAAGCTTGGGCTCCCACCACTAATTACATCACCTGTCAGTCAAGATTGGGCTCCGGCCACTAATTAGTGTATACCTTGCCGTTGGGCAATTCTAATCACTCAATGTCACTATTGGCTAGACACACAAATTAGCACTCTATTTAGCACCAGGATAGAGCACATTGTGCTCTCTCTGCCGCATGGTGACGGCCCTAGACACCATTCCATGCCATGATTGCTACTGTGGAAGAGTAACCAGTAAGGGGTGCACTGCACTAAAGCTGAGCTGTAGTATCTCTGTAGTTTGAACTGCTATAGATTGATACTTGCAGTAGAGTCACACCTCCCAATGATCAGGGGTCTGAGAGTGTGTGTATACTCTGAGGATACCGTTCGTACCAGGGCCTCCTCCCGACAATCAGGGGTTCAGGAAGGGTATATATTGTCCCTGTTATAGTGTGCGAATGTCGGCACCACTTGTGTGAATTATAAATTGTGTATAGTGTAGCATTTTCCCATGTTCCTTTATAAATTATACACGTTTTTTCCCATAATGATTCCCATACTCCTTTATATTGTTTTATTCCCATAATGTTTCCCATCTCTTCTATATATTGCAAAGGAGGAAAAACCCAACACCCAACCCCAACCCACCAATTTTCCCCTGCAACCGCTGCAACCGTGTCTGCCTGTCCCGCATGGGACTTGTCAGCCACAAACGAGCCTGCAGCTGACGTGGACTTTTACCCCCTCCATAAATCTTCGTCCGCGAAGCCAAGCCAAAGAAAAGAAGAATAAAAGCCATGTGTGTGTCCAGACTTATCTCTCTGTGAACCCACCGAATCGGATACCTTTCTCAACACACCTTGATAGTCTGAGATTATTGCTGTTATATAGAGAATTTAGGTTAAAAAGACTTAAGTTAAAATGTGATGATTAATCATAAACAGGGAAGCCAGAACGGACAGGGAGTTTACTAGCAGTCAAGGACAAAAGGATCTGCTGAATATGTTTTTTTTTTAAACCTATCTTTTCATGGTCATAGTGAGAGACATGCAGGAGACAAAGGATTGATAAGAAGGGTGAGAAACAGAATTTAGTGTATGTAGAGTTCACAGCGTACGTAACGAACGTGATAATTAAAAATGCAGTTATACTTAGAATGCTTTTGTAATACTAACCAATTAAAACAGTATTAATAAGAAGGGGAAGGGCAAATAATAAGGGTATAAAAATCAATGCACTGTATGTATCGGGGCTTAACTGGTGAGAAACCAGTTGAGTCCAACTCTGCAGACTTGTAAATAAAGCTTGTCGTGTCATCAGTTTTAAAGAGACTCATGTGTGAGAAGTTTTATTTCTGACAAATGGGGGGTCGTCCGGGATCTACACTCCGGCCGTGAGGGGAGGCGAGAAGAGGGACATCGGAGGCGGTGCACCCCGCTGAGTTCAGCGGCTCCTAGTCCCTTGCTCGTCGCTTCGGGCGGCTTGAGCGAGTGGTATCCGGACAGGGTGACACGACAAGACGGAGAGCAGAAGGGTGACGGTTCAATCCCCGGGAAGACACCGGTAAGTGACGACTTACGATTGTGGTGTGGGGATTGGGTAACAGGTGTAACGGGATACACCTGTTTGGATAAAAACCTAACGTAATAGATTAGGTATAGATCTTTTGTCGTGGTGTGAGGACCCTGTCGCGGGACTCTAGGATAGACCCCAGGGAAACCTCGGCGGTAACCGAAGGAGGGACAGCACCTCCGACGAAGTGCCGAGAAGAGAGGGGTCAACCCCAGGAAAACCTCAGCGGTAACCGAAGGAGGGACAGTACCTCCGACGAGGCGTCTGAGAAGAAGGGAGTAGGGTCCAGAACGAGAGGGTCCTCAGCAACGATAAACAGATCTAGGTGGGAAAATGGGAGGATCAAAATCTAAGGGCTCGTCTGAAAATTCAGGACAATTCCTGGGAGTACCCCTTGACAGCCCTTTGGGGAGAATGTTTGAAAATTGGGATAGTAAAAGATATCGGGACAAAAACAAGAAAAAGATGGTCCAATATTGTCTCCTTTGGTCAAAACAACCTATTAAAGGTTCCTCGGTCTGGTGGCCGAAATTTGGATCTGATGAGGATTGGGTTAGACAAGCATTAAACATATATGTAAATTCGAGACCAAAGGTGAATCAAGAAGAGTCAGCATATGCATTTTGTTGGGTTCCCTGGCCAGGATCCTTAACAGAATGTTTTAAATTGAGGGTAGCGGGAGAAAAGAAATGGGAACCTCTGGACAACCTTCCCCCTCCTTATATTGCCCCGGTGCCTACTGCGCCCGAGGAAAGCTTATTACCGGAGGGGAAAGGTGATGAATCTGATTGCCCCAAAGGGGGCCGGGAAAAAAAGGATGAATTAAGGGAGTCGGACCCTAAACTTCCACCGGTAAACCGACCCTGGACAAGATCCCAGACTGGTCCAGGACCATCAAAGTTTTCAATAAACCTAAATCCCCTGAGAGAAGTTCCTATGGGAGGACCGGGAGGGGGAACGGGATATGTGAATGTTCCCCTAACTAGTACAGAGGTGCGGGGATTTAAGAAAGAAATGAAAAAGTTATTGGAAGATCCTATAGGACTGGCTGAACAGCTCGACCAATTCTTGGGACCAAACACATATACGTGGGAAGAGATGCAGGCAATAATGGGAACATTATTTTCACCCCAGGAGAGGCAGATGATTCGACGGGCTGCCCTCCTCATGTGGGAATATGAACAACCTGGGGACCCTAGACCCCATGAACAAAAATATCCCTTAAATGAACCCAGGTGGGACAAACGAACACCCGAGGGATTGGCAAGTATGAGACAATATAGAGAGTGGACAATTAAAGGGATACGGGAGGCTGTGCCAAAGGGTCACAATTTTACCAAGGCATTTGGGAACCACCAGGGGAAAGACGAGTCCCCTACTGATTTTTTGGAGAGGGTGAGAAAGAATGTCCAACAGTATGCTGGCGTGGACCCTAGTACACCAATGGGTGAACAGCTTATTCGAATTGAATTTGTTTCCAAATCATGGCAGGACATTAGAAAGAAACTAGAAAAGGAGGAGGACTGGAGTGAAAAACCCCTAAGTGACCTGTTAAAAAAGGCACAAAAAGTATATGTGCAGAGAGAAGAAGAAGATCAAAAGAGGGCGACAAAGGTTATGGTACAGACTATCTGACAGATGAATGCTGAATCCAGAGGGGAAAGAAAACAAAACCTTCCTCTAAACAATCCAAGATATCCAAGAGAGGGAAGACCCCGGAGGTTCGTTAAGTGCTATTACTGCAATGAGGAAGGACACTTTAAGAGGGAATGCCCCCGATACAAGAGGGAATTGCGTGCCCTCGAACTTATGGAAGAAGATTAGGGGTGTCAGGGGTTCCAAATGTTAGGGACCAAATATAAGAGGGAACCCCTGGTAAAACTAAAAATTGGTCCCAAGGGAGAAGAGGTGGTGTTTATGGTGGACACAGGAGCGGAACGAAGTAGTATAATAACTGTGCCAATCGGAACTGAGCCTATAAAAAGTAATTTGACAATTTCTGGGATAGAAGGGGCTCCCAGAATGGTATCAATAATTCCCCAAGTAACAGTGAAACTGGAAGAAAGAGAAGGGGTACAAGACCTCTTGTTATTACCTTCAGCTGGATTTAACCTCCTAGGAAGGGACTTACAGGCTCTCCTAGGTTTGGGTGCTCTCCCTGTGGACGGAGAAGTGCGAGTCCGCCTCTGCGCTTTAAAGGAAGAGGATGAACGGCAGATTGACGAGAGAGTCTGGTATAAGGAGGGAAATCGAGGAGGTCTGGACATCCCACCTTTACATGTCACATTAATACCAGGTCATCAGCCGGTAAGGAAACGTCAGTATCCTATTTATTTGGAAGGGAGAAAAGGGCTACAGCCGGTAATTGAGACTTTAATACGAGACGGACTATTAGAAGAATGCATGTCACCTTATAACACCCCTATACTCCCAGTAAAAAAGTCAGATGGATCCTATCGCCTAGTTCAGGATCTAAGAAGTTTGAATGCTATTGTTCAGACCCGCCACCCAGTGGTGCCTAATCCCTATACTATTATGAGTCGGATTCCCCCAGACCATGAGTGGTTTAGTGTTATCGACTTGAAGGATGCCTTCTGGACGTGTCCATTAGAAGAGGAAAGTAGAGATATGTTTGCGTTTGAATGGGAAAATCCATGGACAGGTAGACGGAGACAGTTTCGGTGGACTGTATTGCCCCAAGGGTTCACTGAATCTCCAAACCTGTTTGGACAAATGCTAGAACAAATCCTGGTGGACTATCCACAATCTGATGATTCCCAACTAATGCAGTATGTGGACGATTTGCTATTATCAGGACCCAAGGAACAAGAAATGAGGGGAGATACCATTAGACTCTTGAATTATCTGGGGAAAAAGGGTCTACGGGTGTCCAGGAACAAGTTACAGTTTGTTGAGAGAACTGTGATATATCTGGGACACCAGATAAGTAAAGGACAGAAACGGATTACCCCTGAACGGATTGCGGGAATCACTAGAATGCCTTTACCCCGTAATAAGAAGGAAATAAGACAATTCCTGGGACTCTTAGGTTACTGTAGGTTATGGATAGAGGACTACTCAGCTTTGGTGAAGTTTATGTATGAAAAACTGACAAATGAAAATGAATATCCATTGAAATGGACCCAGGAGGAGGAGGGATGGTTCGAGGACTTGAAGCATCGCCTGACACGAGCCCCAGTACTCACTCTGCCCTCTTTAAAACAGCCCTTCCAGCTATTTGTCACTCATAACCAAGGAACAGCTGTGGGAATTTTAACACAGGAAAAAGGCGGTCAGCGACACCCAGTGGCTTTCCTTTCCAAAATGATGGACCCAGTGTCTCGCGGATGGCCGACGTGCATCCAGGGAGTAGCGGCTGCTGCTCTGTTGGTAGAGGAAGCACGTAAACTTACTTTTGGAGGAAAGATGACTGTGTACACCTCCCATTCTGTGAGTGTTTTATTAACACAAACTGCCCATCGATGGCTGACTGATTCTCGCATATTAAAGTATGAAACCATTTTAATGGTTGGAGAAGATTTACAGTTTGCAAAGATTAATAGCTGCAACCCAGCTCAGTTTTTATACGGCAGTGAAACAGAGAGAGAGGTGGAGCACGACTGTGTCAAGTTGACAGATCTTCAGACCAGGACCCGAGAAGACCTTTGCGATACTCCGCTGGGAGAAGGATATGAATTCTACATTGACGGCTCCGCCAGATGTGTTGACGGAATGAGAAGAAATGGGTATGCTATAATAGAAGGAAATACTTGGAAAGTAGTAGAATCCACGAGACTACCCGGAAGCTGGTCAGCACAATCCTGTGAACTATATGCCTTGCAGAGAGCCCTCAAAATACTGGCAAAGAAAATTGGAACGATTTACACAGATTCCAAATACGCATACGGGGTAGTGCATACCTTTGGTAAGATCTGGAAGGAGCGTGGTCTAATTACATCAAGAGGAAAGGAATTGGCAGACGAACAGATGATTACTCTGACTTTAGAAGCCTTAACATTACCCCAGGAAATAGCAGTGGTCTACATACCAAGCCATCAAAGGGGAGATAACCCGACAGCAATTGGAAACAGACTGGCTGATGAAGAAGCCAAAAGAGCAGCCATGCAACAAGAAGTTCGTTTGCTGACTTTAATCCCAATAAGGCAAGGCATAAAGACAGCTCCCATTTTCACTGCTAAGGAAGAAAAGAACATGGATCAGCTGGGCGCAAGCCAGTTACCTGATGGAACATGGAAGACACCAGATGGAAGAATGGTTCTAAATAAAGAAATAACTCGCAATATTTTAAAACACCTGCATCATCAGAGCCACTGGGGCACCCAAGCCTTATGTGACACAGTGCTTCGAGAATATGTGTGTAAGGGAATCTACACCTTGGCCCAACAGGAGGTGCAGAATTGTTACCTATGCACAAAAATTAATAAGAAGATAATGAGGACAGGGACCATGGGAGGTCAACCATTAGCCATACGCCCTTTTCAACGTATCCAGATCGACTTCACAGAGTTACCTCAAGTTCAAAGATGGAAATATCTGTTGGTGATAATAGATTACTTTACCCGATGGGTAGAAGCCTTCCCAACAATAAATACTACAGCCTCTACAGTAGCTCGCCTCCTCCTAGAGCAGATAATCCCCAGATATGGTATAATGGATTCTATAGACTCAGACAGGGGTCCACATTTTTCTTCAAAAATCCAGCAATTGATTTGTAATGCATTACAGGTCTCTTGGAAATTACATACCCCTTGGCATCCACAAAGCTCAGGAAAGGTTGAACGTATGAATGGAACACTAAAAATGCAATTGACAAAGTTAATGGTGGAAACTAAAATGCCTTGGATAAAGTGTCTGCCCCTGGCTTTATTGAGAATTCGTACTGCCCCACGAAAAGATGTAGGGCTGTCCCCTTATGAAATGATGTTTGGGCTTCCCTTCTGGAGTACAGTTGAGGGGTGTCCCACCTTGGGGGAAGGGGATATATTTGTTAGGAACTATTTACAGGCACTGTCACGCTCTCTTGCAGATTTACGAAAGAGAGGACTATTGGCACAAACACCGCCTCTAGACTTTTCTTTCCACAAAGTGGAACCAGGAGACTGGATTCTCATCAAGACCTGGAAGACTGAAAAACACCAGCCCCAGTGGGAAGGTCCATACCAAGTTCTCTTAACTACAGAAGCTGCAGCACGAACAAGAGAGAAGGGGTGGACACACGCATCCAGATTTAAGGGACCTGTAGAGGCGCCTCAGGACCCTGATACGAACTCAGATTGGACTTGTGTTCCTGGAGAAAAACCTCTTACCTTACGATTTCGCAAAAAGACTTAATTCACAATGTTATTGTTATGTTCTTTGATTTTTCTTAGTTTGCCTATGTCTTTATCAGGTGTGAAATGTAAGAAATGCAGAGATACAGTGGTCCTGTTTCAGGACCACATTTGGGGAAGAAAGGAAGGTAACTTCATTTCCCATACCTCAGTTCCTGAGAAATGCTGGGCAGAAAATACCACCCAACATCCATATACCCCTTGTGTGGAAAAAGAAGGAAATAATATGGGTCATTATATACAGATTCCTAATACCACTCCTTTCCCTCTTAACGGTTGGAAAGGTGACTCAAGCCCACCATGCCCTGATGGACTCTGGTTTTGCATACACCAGCGTACTGTTCCAATGAAAAGTTACACTCCACACTCGAAATTGCCTGTCCCTTTAAGACAGCCGGACTTAGTTCGAGTCCATCCAAATAACCATGTAAGTTTCGGTAATGCAATTGGGGGAGATAACCTTTTTGTAGATCTGGCAACTAAAATTGCAGGAACTTTTAATGTAACCAATTGTTGGGTCTGCGGGGGTCCACGGATGTCAGAACAATGGCCTTGGTGGGGGGAGCCCCTCAATTCATTGACCATGATTTCCCGGATTTGGACAACTAACCGAACGAGATCAAGAGAAACCTGGTCTCTCTCTAACGTCCCCTCTGGTTTTTATTGTCTCTCACGAGCCGGCAAATACCCAGTAGGAGAAAGTCCCTGCAAGGCTGTATGGATTCGCATTTCGCCTGGTGTTTTCACTTGGTTTCCTAAACCCCAGACTTGGTTCTTATCCACTGTTTTTAAAACTAATTGCCTACCCCTGTCTAATAGCAGTATTCAGTTTTGGAATTGTACCACTTCCACCATCACAGGACCATACCAATCAAATCCCGTTCTTAAAAGAGTTTGGGAAAGGGGGTATGGAGTATCCCCAAATGGATTATTCTGGGTATGTGGTAATAAAGCTTATACTCGTCTTCCCTCACAGTGGAGTGGAACTTGTTTCCTAGGAATAATCCGCCCAGAATTTTTCCTTCTACCCCACGATCACGGTCATAAATTAGGCGTGAAGGTCTTTGATACATTACATCGTCAACCCCGCTCTACCACGGTACATTTGGGACAATGGAGAGATGATTGGCCTCCAGAACGCATAATTCAATATTATGGTCCCGCTACATGGGCTCAAGATGGATCCTGGGGTTATCGTACTCCTATATATATGTTAAATCGCATAATTCGCTTACAAGCAGTCCTTGAAATTGTTACAAATCAAACAGCTATAGCCCTGCAATTACTTGCATCCCAGCAAGGTCAAATGCGCTCTGCTATATATCAGAACCGTCTAGCCCTAGACTATCTCCTAGCCACGGAAGGAGGTGTATGTGGCAAGCTTAATTTGACTAACTGCTGCTTACAGATTGATGATAATGGAAAAGCCATTCGTAAAATCGCTGATAATATTCGTACATTGTCCCATGTACCGGTTCAAACCTGGCATCCTTTCCCACAATTTAATTGGATGGACAAATGGTTTGGAGGAACCTGGTGGCGTACCTTCTTGTGGGTCATCGGAGGTATTTTATTCCTCCTACTTATTTTGCCCTGTATTATTCCCTGTCTACGCAGCCTGGTGATTTCCATGGTCGAACAAGCTATGCAACCAGGGGGAATGGGAGACCCTGTAAGACTTTTATTTCAGCGTGAGATTAATGTATCATAAAACGTTTCTCTTCCCTAGCTTAGAATCCCCATTCATATCTATACATATATTCAACACATTTTAAAGAGAGAAAGGGGTGGATTGTTATATAGAGAATTTAGGTTAAAAAGACTTAAGTTAAAATGTGATGATTAATCATAAACAGGGAAGCCAGAACGGACAGGGAGTTTACTAGCAGTCAAGGACAAAAGGATCTGCTGAATATGTTTTTTTTTAAACCTATCTTTTCATGGTCATAGTGAGAGACATGCAGGAGACAAAGGATTGATAAGAAGGGTGAGAAACAGAATTTAGTGTATGTAGAGTTCACAGCGTACGTAACGAACGTGATAATTAAAAATGCAGTTATACTTAGAATGCTTTTGTAATACTAACCAATTAAAACAGTATTAATAAGAAGGGGAAGGGCAAATAATAAGGGTATAAAAATCAATGCACTGTATGTATCGGGGCTTAACTGGTGAGAAACCAGTTGAGTCCAACTCTGCAGACTTGTAAATAAAGCTTGTCGTGTCATCAGTTTTAAAGAGACTCATGTGTGAGAAGTTTTATTTCTGACAATTGCTTCTATCTATCAAAGAATTAGATAATTACTTCTATCTATCAAAATGTTTTATGAGGCTGTATACATTGTGCCTCATAGCCAAAAGATGGTCTGGTGCTTGTGACCTCCTGCCAAAGGAGGAGGGAAGATGTCAAACTTGTCCTAGAGAGATCAGAGGTCCTCATTTTATTTGCAATCATGCCTCCATTAACACAAGTGGAAAAAAATGTTAGATTCTCCTGATAGCAATGCACAAAAGTGCTGGATTATTTATGTAGCAAAGATAAATATCCAACGTTTCAGGCCTGAACATTTTGTCACGGTATGAGCAGAGTCTGAATGAAAAGGTGGGGAGGGGATGGGGGTAAGAGGGAGGAAGGAAAGGAGCACAAGGTAAAAGGTCATAGGAATATACAGGTAGGAGGATAAGGTTAAAAAAGCTAAGGGAGAGGGAGAGGGGGTATCTCTCTGAGTCAAGAGGGAAGGGAAGGAGTGGGGAGCTGAAAGAAAGGACACATATGGATAGAGATTCAGGAGAGGGGTTTAATGGAAATTGGAGGTCAATGTTAATACCATCTGGTTGGAGAAGTGCCCAGATGGAATACAAGGTGTTGTTCCTCCAATATACTTTACAATCAACGAAATGACCTCCCAATCAGTGTCCAGTTTCTCTGATGTAGAGGAGCCCACAGTGGGAGCAGTAAATTACCCCTACAGATTCACTCATGAATTGTTACTTCACTTGGAAGAACTGGTTGTGGCTCCAAATGGTGGTGAAGGGAGGAGGTGTAGGTGCAAGTATAGCATTTCTTGTGATCAAAGGGCTAAGTACTGAAGGGGAAATAGTGGGAAGGGATGAGTGTATGAAGGAGACCCAAAGGGAGCAGTCCTTGCATAAAGCAGAGAGGGGACAGGAAGATGTGTTTGGTTGTGGAATGCAACTCCAGCGCTCCCGCAGCTACAAAAACTTCAGTGCAAATCAGCAACTCGAGTTCTAGATCCAAACCTCTGATGTGATCAGGAAGCCTGCAGCAGCCTCTCACATCCCAGTTGTGAGACGTGGTAATACTTCAACCAGTCTTAAGCAGTCCACATTCACATGTGAATCCTTTGACCGCAGTTGCCACAGCTCGCGTGGGTTTCTCAAGTCATCAACAGCCTACCACCTGCGTATTTTTCAGCCACAGAGCACCTCACTAGTCCGCCACCATGATCACTGCCTGTAGCGTCATCGCTTCTGCTTCTCCTCAAATGGTGGGGCAGGAAGGGTGTGGTCTCCCCACTTTCTGGTGCATTGGATTAGGTGATAGAACCCACAGAGGAGCGCAGTGTCTCCGCTCCCCACTCTCCATGGGTCCACACCAGCGACAGCACTGCTGTTACAGAAGATCCAATGGCGAAGCCCTGTTTTTTGTAGGTTGTACAACTACATTTTTTGTAGGTTATAACATCTTCTGCAGAGGATATTATGTTGAATTTAAGGTTGGTGGGGTTGTAGGTGAGGACAAAGGGAACCCTGTCCTTGTTGCGTCTCTGGGCGAAGGGAGCCAAGGCAATAGAGGAGAAGGGCTATGTTGATGATAGTGGAGGGAAAGCCACGTTTTTCGAAGAAGTTCTTATTTTAGATGTCATTGGAACGGAAGATCTCATCCATAGAGCAGATGTGATGGAGACAGAGGAATTAACATAAAAGAGTAGAATCCTTATAGGAGACAGGATGTGAAGAGGTGGAGTCAAGGTAACGGTGGGAGATAGTAGGTTTATAGAAAATATCTGCAGTAAGTTTGTCTCCCAAGATGGAGACAGAGATCAAGAAAAAGGAGATTGTTGGCAAAGACAAACCAAGTGAATTTGAAGTTGGAGTAGAAGTTAGCAGCAGAGAGGATAAAGATGACAAGGTCATCATGGGTGCAGGAAGCAGCACTAATGTTCTCCTGATAGCTGAGATAAGATTGGGAGTCAGTCAGCTGTGGTTATTTCAGCATTCTGATACCCCACACTGAACTGTCAGTTAAATAATTTACTGCAGCTGCTGAATGACCATAGTGGCATGTCATAGTCAGCTATAGAACATAACAAGGGTATTACAATGTACAAGTCCTAGAAAGCAATCCCTTGATGTTCTTGCCAGTTTCTTGATCACTTGACTAATAATGGGTGTTATCAGTGTTACGAGCCCAGAAAACCCCAAAAATCCAGCAGCAATAGATATTCACCAAGACACATGGTTACTTAAAAGTTGGTTTTAATTATCTTTAAACAAGAAAACAGAATCACACTTTAATTTATCACTATTGACTTAACTAACCTAACTTAACCCCCTTCTAATTCTAAGCGTACATGTATATAAAGTGTGTGTGTAAGTTCAGAAAAGTTCTTTGATTCACACTCCAATTTCACTTCTCATTCCTCCAAGTTCACTGGTTGCAGGCAATTCTTATACTGTGCACAGAATTTAACATTTATAAAGTTCATCAGGCTTTGGTGCTTGAAAAGTAACTGGTTACTGGTCAGGAAGGTTCTTCAGAGAAAGATTTGTTGTTCTCTGGACACCAACAACTGATTCTTTTTAAATCAACCACTTCAGTGTCTTGTCGAAGAAACTTTCCCCCTCAGGGTTCTTCAGATGATAACCTCTGTCTTTCAGGTCACCACAGAGTTTCTTTTTGCTTCTCTTATTTCAAGTGAAACATTAGACAGCCAGTCCTCTCCTGTTGCATGAACCACAAGGGCTTTGACCAGGCTGAACTAAGCATTCACAACCAGTCTTCCAAATGGGGTTTTCCTCAAGCTTGCCAGCTTGTCCTGTTCCACTCCCAGTTGCTGCTGCTGAGTGTATAACTGCAGAACTGATCATTCACTCTCTCTCTCACACACACACACACACACACACACACACACACACACACACGTTTGACTCTCTCTGCTTGGAAAACCACATGACCCTCCTAGAACACCAAGTTCCACTCCAGACGGTCTGCAGCTCTGACAAATTTTTTCATTTTTTGTCTTTTTTGTAAACAACAATCCATTAGTGAAGTCTCTTGGACGCTCGAAAGTTTTTGCAAAGGCTCTGGGGCCAAAATGTCTGGCATGAGAAAGCTCCAGTATTGAGGAGTCATGTGATGGAGTAGTGGCCAGTAGGGGAACTCCAGCCCTCTCCAGAAAAGTTTAAAAAAAGGTAGAGAAAAAACAAAGTCACTAACACAGAAAACATAACAAATTGAAAGTGAAAGTGTGGAGAAAATGGCAAAAAGAAAAACCAAAAACAATGGGAAGAAAAGAAGAAGGAAGGACGTCGGAGGAGGAAGGTGAAGGCCTTACCGGTACAAGGAGGCCCGCCATGGAGAGAGAAGCCCGCTCCCTGAGGTCAGTGGAAACCCCGAACTCAGGACTACAAAAATGGCTCACGGAGCCAAACAAAAGTGCGCAACCGCACATGCGTGAATCCTCGCGCTTGAGTGATGCACAAGACAAAAACAACACCGACAGGAGGGGGGACCAGCTGAGGAGTAAATCTCCACAGCTGAAACAGACAAGTACAACACAACAGCAAGACTCTCAACAGGAAAACATAGAAAATAACGAGAACAAGAAGGAAGAGAATAAAAATAGGAAATCAAAGAAACAACAGATGACCAACCCAGAGGAAGAAGACCAACACCAAGACACTTTTAATAAAAATAAGAAGAACAAAAATACCCAACAAAATAAAATAAACAACCCAACAAGAAAACCAGAAGAGACAGAGGCAAAGGACACAATCCTGGAGTGGACTCAGAAGAAGAGGAGGGAGAACACAGAGAAATGGAAGATGAAGGGCAAGTACATGGATATATATTTTTTTGAAGAATATATGGAAACAGTAAAAGAATGGCAGTCACGAGAATTCAGTGAAATAAAAAGAAGAATAAAAAGTACAGAAGAAAAAGTGAATAGATTAGAGATGATCATGACAGATATAGGAAAAAGAGTACACAAGGTGGAAGAACGAGAAACAACCATAGAAATGGAAGTAGATGACTTAAAAAAGAAATTAGAAGAATCTGATAAAAAAGTTAAAGAGACACAGGAGCTGTTAGCTCAGAAGATAGATATAATGGAAAATTATAATAGAAGAAACAATATAAAGATAGTGGGCCTTAAGGAAGATGAAGAAGGCAAAGAATTTATAAAAGAATGGATCCCCAGGGTCCTAGGAAGATCAGAATTACAGGAAGAAATGGAAATAGAAATAGAACATTAGCCCCTAAACCACAACCACAACAAAAACCAAGATCCATTCTAGTAAAATTCTTAAGATATACAACAAAAGAAAATATATTGGAGAAGGCAATGAAAAAAATAAGAGAAGACAAAAACCACTGGAATACAAGGGTCAAGAAATTTTTTTCTATCCAGATATAAGTTTTGAACTCCTGAAGAAGAGGAAGGAGTTTAATGCAGCAAAAACGACCCTATGGAAAAAAGGTTATAAATTTATGTTAAAATACCCAGCAGTACTTAAAATAGTTATCCCGGGGCAGCAAGGCAAACTATTCTCGGATCCGGAAAAAGCACAAAAATTTGCAGAACAACTACAAAACAGATAGAGAGATGAAGAGATGTAACAAGAACAAAAATGACAACTATATATAGATATATATATCTATATATAGATATATATATCTATATAAAAAAATAGAGTAGAAGTAAGAACTAAGAAGGGAAAGAAAGGAAAGAAAGAAAGTAAGGAGGGAATTAAGAGAGTGACCTTTGTTATATATGAAGATTAAAATCTTTTCTGGGGGGGCTGGGTGGATAGACTCAGGATCAGTACCCATGGATTGGAGGGTAGCTAATGTTACCCCACTATTTAAAAAGGGGGGTAGAGAAAAAGTGGGGAATTATAGGCCAGTGAGCCGTACATCAGTAGTGGGCAAAATGATGGAATCCATTATTAAGGATGTAATAGCGGAGCATATGACTAGCAGAGAAGGGATCAGACAGAGTCAACATGGATTTACAAAACGTAAATCGTGCTTGACAAATCTATTGGAATTCTTTGAGATGGTGACAGGTAAAATAGATGGGGGAGAGCCAGTGGATGTGGTGTACCTGGACTTCCAAAAGGCCTTCAATAAGGTCCCGCATAAACGACTGGCTTCCAAAATCAAGGCTCATGAGATTGGGGGCAAAGTATTGATGTGGATTGAGAACTGGCTGGCAGGTAGAAGACAGAGAGTTGGGATAAATGGCTCGTTTTCTGAGTGGCAGGCGGTGACCAGTGGGGTGCCACAGGGATCTGTACTGGGACCCCAGCTGTTCACAATTTACATTAATGATCTGGATGAGGGGATTGGATGTAATATCTCCAAATTTGCAGATGACACTAAGCTAGGAGGGGTTGTGTGCACAGAAGAGGGGGTCAGGAAGCTCCAGTGTGACTTGGATAAATTGAGGGACTGGGCAGATACATGGCAAATGCACTACAATGTGGATAAATGAGAGGTTATCCACTTTGGTAATACAAACCGGAAGGCAGATTACTATTTGAATGGCAATAGATTAAGAGATGGGGAAGTGCAGAGAGACCTAGGGGTACTTGTACACCAGTCTCTGAAGGCGAGCATGCAGGTACAGCAGGCGGTTAAAAAGGCAAATGGTATGTTGGCCTTCATATCAAGAGAGTTTGAGTATAGGAACAAGGATACCTTACTGCAGCTGTACAGGGCCTTGGTGAGACCACACCTGGAGATTTGTGTGCAGTTTTGGTCACCTTATCTAAGGAAGAATGTTCTTGCAATGGAGGGACTGCAAAGGCGATTCACCAGGCTGATACCTGGAATGGCAGGAATGACTTATGAGGAAAGATTGCGCAAATTGGGATTGTACTTGCTGGAGTTTAGAAGATTGAGAGGGGATCTCATAGAGACATATAAAATTCTGGCAGGACTGGACAGAATGGATGCAAATGGGATGTTTCCAATGATGGGAAAATCCAGAACCCGGGGCCATGGTTTGAGGATAATAGGCAAACCATTTAGGACCGAGATGAGGAGGAATTTCTTTACCCAGAGGGTGGTGAATCTGTGGAATTCATTGCCACAGAGGGCAGTAGTGGCAGGTTCATTAAATATATTTAAGAGGGAATTAGATATATTTCTTCACTATAAGGGTATTAAAGGTTACAGAGGGAAGGCGGGGACGGGGTACTGAACTTTAAGATCAGCCATGATCTCGTTGAATGGCGGAGCAGGCTCGAAGGGTCGAATGACCTACTCCTGCTCCTATCTTCTATGTTTCTATGTAATAAAAGTCACTGCGAAATCAGTTGACGCTTGCGAGCAGATTTGCAAATCCAAATGGAGAGGGGAGATGTGGTTGCCCGAAAAGGGACAAAGGGCAACTCAGAAAGGGGAGGGTCTATTGGGGTTAAAGGAATTTTAGATATGAGAATAGTGGAAATATTTTATGTTTTAGAAATGTTGTCTTATAATGTGTTCAAAAAAAGAAAGCAGAAATGTATAAGAAGGGAAGGTGGTGATGAGGAAACGGAAAGGAAAGATAAACAAAGTATGAAATGACTATGTTGAACTATATGACTTTAAATATTAATGGAATACATAACCAAATCAAAAGGAAGAAACTGTTAAATTTACTGAAAAAAGAAAAAATTGATATAGCATTCGTACAATAAACACATCTAACTGAAGTGGAACACAAGAAATTAAAGAGAGATTGGATAGGACATGTAACAGCAGCATCATATAATTCAAAAGCCAGAGGAGTAGCTATATTAATCAATAAAAATGTACCCATCAAAATAGAAGAGGAAATAATAGACCCAGCAGGGAGATATGTAATGATAAAATGTCAGATATACTCAGAAGTTTGGAATTTACTCAATGTATACTCGCCTAATGAAGAAGATCAAACTTTATGCAAGATATCTATTTGAAGATAGCAGATACGCAAGGGAACATTCTAATAGGAGGGGATTTTAACCTTAATTTGGACCCAAACATGGATAAAACTGGAAAAAAAAACTAACAGAAAGAACAAAGTAACCAAATTTAAAATTAAATCGATGCAAGAAATGCAACTTTTGGATATATGGAGGAAACAACACCCAAAGGAAAAGGAATATTCATATTATTCGGGTAGACACAAAACATACTCAAGGATAGACCTATTCCTGTTATCAGCCCACATTCAAGGGAGAGTTAGGAAAATGGAATATAAAGCTAGACTATTATTGGACCACTCACCCCTGTTATTGGCCATAGAGCAAGAGGACATCCCTCCAAGAATGTATAGATGGAGATTAAACTCCATGCTACTTAAAAGACAGGATTTTAGACAATCATTGAACGACAAATTAAAATGTACTTTGAAATAAATACGGAATCAGTGAAAGATAAGTTTATACTATGGGACGCAATGAAAGCGTTCATCAGAGGGCAAATAATAAGTTATGTAACCAAGATGAAGAAGAACTACAATCGGGAAACAGAACAGTTGGAAACGGAAATAACAAATATAGAAAAAGAATTAGCAATAAAGGAAGATACAACTAAGAGAATTGGCAGACAAAAACATAAAATATGAAACACTACAAACATACAAGGTGGAGAAGAACATAATGAAGACAAAACAAATGAGCTAGGAGAAAAAACGCACAAAATTCTAGCGTGGCAGCTTAAGACAGAACAAACTAAAAGAATGGTATTGGCATTAAGGAAAAAGGACAAACAAATTATATATAATCCAACGGAGATCAATGAAAACTTCAGGGAATTCTACGAACAACTATATCAAACTGAAAACGAAGGGAAAGAAGACAAAATAGATGAATTTCTAACTAAAATTGAACTACCGAAATTACAAAGAGGAGCAAAATAAATTAATAAAACCATTTGAAATAGAAGAATTACAGGAGATATTAAAAAAACTACCGAACAATAAAACACCAGAAGAGGATGGATTCCCAATAGAATTCTATAAAACATTTAAAGACTTATTAATTCCTCCCCTGCTGGAAGTAATCAACCAGATTGATAAAACACAAAACATACCAGATTCATGCAAAACAGCAATAATTACAGTAATACCAAAGACAGGGAAAGATCCACTAGCACCAGCGTCATATAGACCAATATCTCTACTTAACACAGATTATAAGATAATAGCTAAACTATTAGCAAACAGATTGGCCGACTATGTACCAAAAATAGTAAATCTAGACCAAACTGGATTTATTAAAAAAAGACGAACAACGGACAATATCTGTAAATTTATTAACTTAATTCATGCAGTAGAAGGAAATAAAACTCCAACAGTAGCGGTTGCTTTAGACGCAGAGAAGGTCTTTGACAGAGTAGAATGGAATTATTTATTCAAAGTACTACAAAAATTCAGTTTACCAGAGAAATATATTAATTGGATTAAAGCATTATATAAGGGGCCATTGGCGAAAGTGACAGTAAATGGATATATATCAAAACAATTTAACTTAAGCAGATCAACAAGGCAGGGATGTCCATTATCTCCCTCACTGTTCGTGTTAGCTATAGAACCACTAGCAGAACTGATAAGAACAGAAAATAAGAGGGATAAAAATAAAAGAGAAGGAATAGAAAATCAGTCTATTTGCAGATGACATTATAATATACTTAACAGAACCAGAAATATCAATAAAAGAATTACATAGGAAATTGAAGGAATATGGAGAAGTATCAGGGTACAAGATCGACGCAAATAAAAGTGAAGCAATGCCAATGAATAATGCGGATTTCACAAAGTTTAAGAAAGAATCACCATTTAGATGGCAAACACAAGCAATGCGATACCTAGGTATACAACTAAATAAAAATCTCAGCCATCTATATAAACTAAATTATCATCCATTAATGAAAAAATTACAAGACGACTTAGAGCATTGGAAAGACTTACCACTAACACTGATAGGAAGGATAAACTATATTAAAATGAACATTTTCCCAAGGATACAATACCTATTTCAGTCATTACCAATTCACCTAACAGAGAAATTCTTCAAGGAGTTAAAGAAAATAATAAGGAAATTCTTATGGAAAGGGGGGAAACTGAGGATAGCACTAGATAAATTAACAGAATGGTACAAACAAGGAGGCTTACAACTACCAAACTTTAAGAATTATTATAGAGCTGCACAATTAAGATACCTATCAGATTTTTATCAAACAAGGGAAAAATCAGATTGGACCAGATTAGAACTAGATAAAATAGGGAGAAGATACCTGAACATAAACTATATAAATGGGATGAAAAATTGGTGCAACATAGGAATTCACCAGTATTGCATCATCTGCTCAACATTTGGAAGAAGATTCATGTAGAAAGGAATAAAACAAATTACCAACTACCAAAACTAATACTGACGCAAAATCAGCTAATCCCTTTCACAATAGATAACCTTTCCTTTAGAGAATGGGAGAGAAAAGGGATCAAAAGAATAGAAAATTGTTTTTCGGGAAATAAATTATTATCCTTTGAACAAATGAAGGATAAATATAATATAACTCACGATACAATGTTTGCATACCACCAACTGAAAACCTACTTGAAGGACAAATTGGGAAACAATCTGAGGTTACCAGAAGGAAGCAATTTTGAATATGTGATTACAGACACAATGATAATTTAAAAATTTGTAACAAACAAGGAGGCTTACAACTACCAAACTGAAATATCAAACTGCAAGAAAGGAGAACGAGGAAACAAACGGTAAACCTAAACAAAAATGGGAACAAGATCTAAACATAAAGATAAAGAATGAAACATGGGAAAAGCTGTGCTCCGGAACTATGAGAAATACAATAAACACGAGGTTACGCATGATACAATATAACTGGATACACAGGCTATACATCACACCTCAAAAGTTAAATAAATGGGACCCAACAGTATCAGACAGATGTTTTCGCTGTAAAAAGGAAACGGGAACAACAATTCATGCAATTTGGACATGTGAGAAAGTGAAAAAATTTTGGGAAGATCTAAACCAGATATTAAATAAAATCACAAAAAGCAATATACCAAAAACCCAGAGATCTTCCTCCTAAGTAATATAAGAAATAAAGAATTTGGACTAGATTTGGATGGAGCACAAAAAGATTTGTTATGATAGCCCTAGCTGTAGCAAAAAAATGTATTATGTCAACCTGGAAATTAGAAGACAACTTGAGAATACAACAATGGTACATAGAAATGAATAAATGTATTCCATTAGAAAAAATAACATATAATTTAAGAAATAACATCACAATATTCGAACAAATATGGGAGCCATACATGAAATACAATAGAGAAATCCTACCATGGACGTCCACCACCTAAAATGACAGAAGAAGAAGACAACGAGAAGAACTGACTCAGTAAAATTTCTTGTTTATTTTTATTAAGTGACAACATTGTTTAATGGGTTTAATGTATCTTATAGATTGAACTTTGGGTGAATGGGGGGGTGAGGGGGGGAGGGAGGGAAGGGAGGGGAAAAAAGGGGGAGAAAATGACACTATATATTCAAGAGAAAAAATGTCTGTATGTATCTTGGTCAATATGGTTTATAGTGTGAAAAATAAAAAAATTTTTTAAAAAAGCTCCAGTATTTAAAATAAGATCTGTTTTAAAGTGTTTGTATGTGACTTACACTAAAAAAAAACCTGCCCCAATTTATCTCCCAAAAAGATATCGACATACAATCCAAACACAACATAATCTGTCACATCAGGGTGTTAATGGAAGGTCAAGCTCCAATCCAACTGAAAGCCAAAGTACTTAAAGATAGTTTCATGGTTGACACTTTCTCACAGAACCTCATTACAATGTTGGCATTAATTATTATATTTATCAGGTAAAATGGAGTCACATTTTTCCCCTCATGGTATGCCTCCATCAACATCACTGAAAAATAAAACTGGGGAACCTGCGAAGATTTTACATTAGGTTACATTCAATGCTTGTAATATTGTAGGGAAATGCCTTCTGCCTTCAAAGTTCCTCAGTTTCCCTACTGGAATAGCCATGATCTATAGATTCAAGCAGAAGACAGCCAGGATGAAGCCATGAGGGAAGTCCAAGCTGACATAGTAGCCACCTCTGGCCTAAATTACCTTTTAAGAGTCAGCTAAATTATAACTCTAGTACCACTATGATCTTAAAATTATAGATCTGTAACACCAAAAGTGACTGCTACTCCACCTATCAACCCAATTCTGACTCCTGGTTGAACAATGCCATTCTGATACTGTTTCTCCATAATCATGCTAATTTCTTTCTCAAATTGTCTATACAATTCTCCTTTAAACTGTCATCAACTTCAATTAGCCTCAAAATTGGACTGATAAACCGCTTGCAATGAGCAGTTTGAGAGAGAAAATAAAATACTGTTTTTTTCATCTACAACATCTATACCTTGTGAATGCAAAATCCCAGATTTTGATTGTATTTAAATCCTTCTTAAGTACTTATTGTTGCATGGAATATGGCAGCAAATTTACAGAGAGCCTGATCCCACAACAAACCAGCCCACTTGTGAACTGCAGATTGAATCCTGGCAAGCAAGATGAACTACTTCCTAATTCTTCTATCAGACACCACAGCTTAGGAAGTTGTTTTTTTAAAAAGATGGAAAGTCCCAGTTTACAAATAAACTTACAGAATATCACATATGTCATATGATATGACCACAACTGCAGTTAATTATTACTGTGATCTTTTCTTTGGCTTGGCTTCGCGGACGAAGATTTATGGAGGGGGTAAAAAGTCCACGTCAGCTGCAGGCTGTGATATTCCTTGTCTAATTCACACTAGTATCATTGCAAAAATTTCCATAAAATGTTACTGAATCCATCTTTTGAAACCAATTGTTTTTGTTTTGATGTCAAAGTGTTGTGTTTGAGACTTGAGAGCTGAGCTTGAATTCTAAGTGCAGCAGTTTTAATGAGTGAGGCTTCGGCAAGGTACAGCAAGTCGAGGTAAAGTATTTCTTTCTTCATTTTAATCCAGCATTAACTTCAGAGATGGAACTGGCAGTCATTGGGGTGGTATGCTCCTTGTGTTAAACGTGTGACATCGGGGGGAGGTCAAATGTCTCCACAGCTACATTTGAAGCTCCTCTCAGACCGTATGAATCAAGATTCCATCTTGGAGCAGTCTCAGAACATTCTTAAAGGATAGGATGAGCAACCAAAGGTTGTGATCCATATTGGTACTAATAGCAAATACAGGAAGATGAGGTTGTGCAAAGTAAATATAGGCATTTAAACAGGAGATTAAAATACAGGGCCTTTGTGGCAGTAATCTCATGATGATTCCCAGTACTACATACCATTGAGGGTAGTAAGAAGAGGATAAGTCCAATGAATGTGTCACTGAAGAGCTAGTGCCAGCAGGACCATGGAAATCTTTTCTGGGGTAGAGGTGACATACAAGAGGATCAGATTGCATCTGAACTGGAAAGGCTTGTGGGGAGTTTTGCAAGTGCTACCTGGAGGGTTTACACTTATGTGGCAGGAAGGTGGGAACCAATGTGGAAGTGAATCAGATGAGAAAGTTGAAGCAATTATAAAAACAAGTCCTGCAAGCAGGGACAGAGAGGAAGCAAGCATTTAAAGGGATACATTTTTACAGATATAGTAATTAGTATTTGGAACAAGCTGTCAGAGGTGGTGGTGGAGGTAGGGTCAGTAACAAGATTTAAGAGGCATATAGACAGGTATTTGAATAAGCAGGGCATGGGATTAATGCATACAAGTGAGAATGGAAAGGCATGATGGTGAGCAGAGATGCAATGGGTCAAAGAGCTTTGTTGCTTTGCTGAACACTATTATTAATTCCATTGGTACTGCAAAGCAACTGATGACTTGCTTGCAAAATGATTTCTCACAGCAGATTGCTTAGGTAAGGTGTAATGACAAAAATAGGACTACGCAGTCCTGAGTAAATAGGATCACGGATAGTCATGTACTAATAATGGAAAACCT
Source organism: Narcine bancroftii (assembly GCF_036971445.1). Classification (NCBI taxonomy): domain Eukaryota; kingdom Metazoa; phylum Chordata; class Chondrichthyes; order Torpediniformes; family Narcinidae; genus Narcine; species Narcine bancroftii. Next base: position 378,125,212 of record NC_091469.1, on the reverse strand, counting down.
CTTGTAGAAATTCAAAATGTTGGATATTAAAACTATTTTTCATAAGGTCTTCAATGGTTGGGGAAATTTAAATGATAATCATTTATATTTATTTTTTTTTTAAATTTGATATTGTATTTTAAATTTAAACAGTAACAGACACTTCTGGCCCACAAGCCTGTACCACCCAAATACCCCAATTTACCTGCAACCCCATAGGTTTTGAAGGGTGGGAGGAAACCCATACAGACACTGGGACAATGTCCAAACTCCTTACAGCAGCGCCAGATTCGAACCTTAGTTGTTGGCACAATAATAGCATCGCACTAACAACATTATCCCAACCGTGCTGCCCCAAATTTCTGAATTTATTTGAATATCATACCTCTCCTGCTTTAGCACAATCCTCAGCTCGTTTGTGAAGGGCCACCCATGTATTCTCGTACCTTCGAAAAAGAGAAAAAAGTAAGGCTTGATGAGAGCTCTCTTCTATTTTTAATCCTTATCTGCAATATGCTTAAGAATTTTCAGTCAAAATAAAACTTTAAAAAAAACTATTATTTTGACAATACAAAGATAGTTTTACAAAATATGGTTTATGTTGAAGAGTCTGAAAGATAAAAATGAAGATCAAATTAATAAGATACAGAACCATAGCAAAAAATGGACAGAAGATACCAAGAGAAAACAGTCAGAAATAAAATATGCTATCACTTCAAATTCTAAACAGCAGAGCAAATAACAAACTTACTCTTGACATTCTAGTAGACATTATTATTGCAATGGATTACATACCAACAGAGAACCAGCAACTGTCCCAAGTTCAGTGCACCCAGTGACAATCATAATGCACCTAATGCACCACAATTGGTCCTTGATATTGTGGTTGTGGATTACTTGTTTTCATTTGGTTCTATATGTGAAAATTTCCAGATAGGATCTGGAATCTCATGCACACACCATAATGATGTTGAGAACTTATTTCAATCTATGCATTTTGATTGTATTGCATTAAGCATGCCTGTATTACAAGAGCAAAGCATGCTGGAGATTCATATAGGATGCATGGATATATTTGCTCTCCTCCAACTCCCATTTTTACAAACTCCTGGTTTTGCTACCACTCTTTCAGCTGTCCAAGCCATAATATCGAGAATTCCGTCTGAACTACATCTCTTTTTATGTCATGTGGTTGTCAAATTTTCATTTTCAAATACTGACTAACTTTGAGATGCAAACTGCTACTTTCTATTTTCAGAACAATTTGTTGAAATTTTGACTAATAGAAAACTATCACACAGAAATGGGCCTTTAGTTGCCACCTTCCTCTTGCCAACCATGATGCCTATCTGCTCTAATTCCATTTGTCTGCATCTATTCCTTTTCTATTCCAGTACCTCTCCAAATGCCTTTTAAATGTTGTAACAATATCTGCCCCTGCTACATCCTCTAGGAGCTCATTCCAAATATTTACTACTCACCACTCTGTGGATAAACTTAACCCCGCCATTTCCTTTAAATTTCTCCGTTCCCCTCCCCCCACAACCACCTTAAACCCTCTAGTTTTAGACTCATTTAAAAAAAAACATACATCCTATCTAAGCACTTCACTGGAAAAACAGGGCTTCTATTATGTCTTGCTCTAGATTTAAAAAAATAATTCCATTGCAATCGAACCCAACTGACAAAACATCTAAAAATTTTCATATTTCTGATATATTGCCAGATTACATACATCATATACAACCCTGAGATTCTTTTTCCTGTGGGCAAGGCAGAATGACTACTTATTGGCAGTGCAAAAAATAACTGTACACAATGTATGTGTAAACAAATAAAGAACTATTAACAGATAATGCAAGATAACAAACTGACTGTGCAATACAAAGAGAATTTTTAAAAAATCAATAAAGTGAAAAAGTAAGAGTCCTTAAATGAGTCTCTGATTGAGTTTGTTGTTGTGGAGTCCGATGGTGGAGGGGTGGCAGCTGTTCTTGAACCTGGTGGTGAGACTTGCAGCAATTATACCTCTTTCCTGACGGCAGCTGCGAGAACAGTGTGCTGGGTGGTGTGAATCCTTGATGATTGCTGCTGCTCTGACTGCAGCATTCCCTGTAGATGTTCTTGATGATGTGGAGGGTTTTGCCTGTGATGTCCTAGGGCTTTATGCTCAAGGATATTGGTGTTCCCAAACCAATGTGGGTGGGAGCCTGTGATGCAGCTGTTCAGCACATTTTCCACCACACATCTGTAGAAATTTGCCAGGGTTTCCGATACATTATTTTTATTGATTTGGAAGAGAGAAATATTACATGTTAATATTAACCACATGTGATTAAACATGAAGGCTCTTCAGAGTGGTAATTAGGGGACTTCTGCAGAATTCACCATTTGAATTTACTACCAGACACTGAAATCCATTCAATTACCATTTCTGCTTAGGTCCAAAATAAATTAAAAAATTTGAACTAGAGAAGCCAAAACTTTTACGAAAAGAAAATTCTAGTTATTTTACACCAAAAATAAGCTATGGTAGTGTTCAATGGAATATTATTTGTCTGTTGCCATGAGCTATCTGCTAAGAATAGAACCAGGGGGGCACAGTTAGCATAGCAGCTAACTCAACACTATCATAGCACCAGCGACTCAAGTACAAATCTGGCACTTTCTGTAAGGAGTTGGAACGTTCTTCGCATGTCTGCGTGGGTTTCCTCCGCGTGCTCGGATTTCCTCTTACCATCCAAAATGTTTAGGGTTGTAGGTTAATTTAGGTGTAATTGGGTGGCACAGGTTTAAATGGCAAGAATTAGCTTCTACCATGCTATAAATAAAATTTAAAATCTATTTCCCCAATATGGCACTCAAGGGCTTGGTAGATCAGTTACAGATGTTACTGAAACATCTATTATCTTAATTATGAGATGCACAGTTCTGCTATTACATCCCTTGTTTGCTAAATACTGTTAAATTACTGGAAGATTTGTAGAAAAATGTGGCAACTAGCCTTTCCCCCCCCACCCCCCCACCTCCTATCTAACACCCAGCCAACACACATTTTAACTCTTCTATGCACAAGCTCCCCGATAAAAGCAGCAAACAGAAAATAAATAAGTCAAAAGATTCTGTTCACTTGAGCATATTATACTTCACTTAAATGGAATCTGGTCACTGGTAATTACCAAACAGGTTAGTGAAGTTGGAATTTCCAGTGTTAGATTACCATGATACAGCTGATGCTTTTTTTATATATAATCTTTCAGCTTCCGATGCTCTTTATCAGTCAAACAGCTGATACCTTCCATGATAATTCAGTGTTATGTCAATAAAAACAGGATGTATAAAGTAGTACATTCAACTAGTGCAAATAACTAATCAAATGCATTTCATTAATTATGATTGTTTCATATTTCAAATTTAGATTAAACATTATAACTAAATGCAGTCAACTCTACATGCAATCAGAAATGAAATTTAGATTAAGAAATATTTAAATTCTGTTTAATATTTTATTACTTTTTAAACTGTCTGCAGCTGAGAAACGTGCATTTAACTGCCATTTGATTGTTTTGCGAATAGAAACTGTTCAGAGCACAAAAATGTGCAAGATAATAGAAAAAAATGATATCACTCCTATTTCAGCAGATAGAATATCTATGTTAATCAGTTTGCTTAGGTACAGTACATGTTTTGCACATCTGCAGTCATGTATATTTTTTAAAAAACAAAACTTATTTGCAGCTTCATTGAAACCGGTTAAAAAAAAAATGAATTCTGCTTGGGATTGCATCCAACCTCACGAGGACTACACATTGCAGGTGGCCCCAAATTGATGGTCATTCAGGTTATGGTAATTTACCTTACAAAATTCACTCATCACTATAGAAAAATTTGAGATATGAAATTAAATTTGTTCTCACAGAATTTATATGGAATAAAAAGGTTTTTTTTTCTACAATGCAATTCTCAGCGGATGCACAGATGTGGTTTCACATAATGGAAAAATCATCGTATGGGCCATTTCATAGGAATGCAATCCCACCCCCTCACTAATGTGGGGTCACCTGTACAGGTAAAATCCTTAGAGCTTTATACCGTAGATAAGACTAAAGTTCACATCAATACTGACACTGATTTGCAAAAATTGCAGAATTTCACATTTAAAAATAATTCTAATTACACTTTACAAAATACTTTTATCACAAAAAAAACATCTCCAAGAATAGGTACTGTTATAAATTTCAGATTTTCTGAATTACAGGTGACCTCCACACTACAGAAGGGTAGGCATTGCAATCCTAGAGAAAGGTCTTTATTGTAATTTTCTGTGGGGGCCAGGGAGGTGGGTCATTGGTATTCAGTTCATCTAACCTCCAAGATTTAGAAAAAAAGGAAATGAAGATGCTTGGAATTACATATTTAAACTATGTCAAAAGTTGTTGACATTTCCATAAAGTAAAATGTTAGTTTTGGGAATGTTTATCACCAATGTTAACACAATCATGTCAGCATACCATTTCCAGTAGGAACCAAAACAAAAGCCAAAATCTCACACACAACTACAAAAATGGAAAAATATAACAAAAGTTAAGATGGATCACTTACAAGCCATGAAAGAAAAAAATGAGGAAATAAAGAATTGGCAGACGGCTTAAACAGATTTTTTTGTTTGTCTCTGGAGATTACTACAAACCATTATCTGGATATTGTGGAAAACAGAGATGCTGAAAGAAATTCATATTACTTTGAACAAAAGCACTGAATTAATGAAATTGAAAGCTAATAAATCTTCAGGATACAATTACAGGTATCCCAAGATTTTGAAAGAACTGCCGATTGAGATGGTGAGTAGACCTGATGTCATCTTTCGAAATTCCATCAATTCTACAATGGATCCAATGGATTTTGAGGGAGAAAATATATCTATTTAAGAAAGAATGGGAAAAAGAAAATAGAGAACTACAGAGAAGTTACATGTGACAGCCCTAATGAAAATATCAAGAGGCCACAAGATATAGGCTATGTGAACGGCTAAGGACATGGCAGAAAGAATATTGTGGAAATAAGTAATTTTCTTGCTAAGAAAATAGGAAGGTAGCTAATTTAAGTGGTGAACAATTGAAAGGTGCAGGTGTTCAGAACAATCAGAATGTCCTTCTATTTGAAATCGTGATTCAGGTGCCATGCCATTCGGCATGGGCCATCATATCTCTCCATCCATCATGATCTCTGACCCTTTGAATTATAGTTGCTGCCTCCCTGGTTCTCCTTCAGTGAAGGCTCCATCTTTGAGCTTAGACCAAGGTCAATGTTGAGTTCATGATTATACAAGGGAGAAGTACTGAAGTGATTTCCCATCGCCTTCTTCAGTAGCTGTATCCATACTGGATGGGTAACTCTGGCCATTGATCAGCAGATTCATCTGCCCAACATTTTCCGTGTTACAACCATAAATTCCAATTTGTAGAATCTGCTTCTAAAAACAATCCACCATCTGCAATCCATAGCTTCACGTGACCCTGATTGGGAGGCTAAACATGTACTACACCTTGCTCAAGAGTGACCTGTAGGCTATTGGACGGAAAGAACGCCTTACACCTCCTTTTGCTGAGCAATATGCGCAGCACTGACACAGATTTGAAATCTCTGAAAGATAATGTACAGTACACTATCTTATCACCCACGTTTGTTAACATTACCATTTTAAACAGAAAAAAATTCATCCTTTTTGCTATGATCTCAACACAGATCATGGACAACATCACAGTTTACAGAAAGAGGTAGTGGGATGTGGGAATCACTATACTAACTCAAACATACACAAGGCAATGATAAATAGCTTGCTTAATAAATTACAGAAATTTTTTGATCAGGATTTAGAAAATATTTGTGGTAAATAAAGTCTGTTATAAATGCAAAATTCCAATAAAACATACAATAATGTGTCTGATTAAAAGTTGTATGCAATAGAATCTTTAGTTGAAATTGTTTGTTCTGTGGTGAATTACTTCATTGCATTCGTATATGTATTTTGTACACAAAGGTAACAGCAAGTTTCCTGATGAAGTTTTTTTTTAATTTTTCACACCATAAATCACATTAACCATGGTACACACTTTTTACTTTTCACACATATACAGTGCCATTTTCTCCCCCCCCTCCCTCCTCCCATCCCACCCTCCCTACCTCCCCCCTCCCGTCCATTTAAGGTATACATTCTAGGATACATTAAACCAGTCAGACAATGTCGTCATTCAATAAAAATACACCAGAAATTCTACTGAGTCCATTCTTTTCATTTCCTTTTCCTTCCGTTAACTTAGGTAATGACTGTCCACGGTAGGTTTTCGCTATTGTATTTAATGTAAGGCTCCCAAATTTGTTCGAATATTTCAATATTATTTCTTAAACTATATGTTATTTTTTCCAATGGAATACATTTATTCATTTCTATATACCATTGTTGTATTTTCAAATTATCTTCCAATTTCCAGGTTGACATAATACATTTTTTTGCTACGGCTAGAGCTATCTTAACAAATCTTTTTTGTGCATCCTCCAAATCAATTCCAAATTCTTTGATTTTTATGTTACTTAGGAGGAAGATCTCTGGATTCTTTGGTATATTGTTTTCTGTTATTTTATTTAATATCTGATTTAGATCTTCCCAAAATTTTTTTACTTTCTCACATGTCCAGATTGCATGAATTGTTGTTCCCATTTCTTTTTTACATCGAAAACATCTATCAGATACTGTTGGGTACCATTTATTTAACTTTTGAGGTGTAATGTATAGCCTGTGTATCCAGTTATATTGTATCATACGTAACCTCGTATTTATTGTATTTCTCATAGTTCCGGAGCATAACTTCTCCCATGTTTCCTTTTTTATCTTTATATTTAAATCTTGTTCCCATTTTTGTTTAGTTTTACCATTTGTTTCCTCATTCTCCTTTTCTTGCAGTTTAATATACATATTTGTTATAAATCTTTTGATTAACATTGTATCTGTAATCACATATTCAAGGTTACTTCCCTCTGACAAACTCAAGCTGCTTCCTAATTTATCCTTCAAGTAGGATCTCAATTGGTAATATGCCAGCGCTGTATCTTGAGTTATATTGTACTTATCTTTCATTTGTTCAAAGGATAAGAATCTATTTCCTGAAAAACAATTTTCTATTCTTTTAATCCCTTTTTTTTCCCCATTCTCTAAAGGAAAGGTTATCTATTGTAAAAGGGAGTAACTTGTTTTGCATCAATATTAGTTTTGGTAATTGATAATTTGTTTTATTTCTTTCTACATGAATCTTCTTCCAAATACTGAGCAGTTGATGTAATACTGGAGAACTTCTATGTTGTACCAATTTTTCATCCCATTTATATAATATGTGTTCAGGTATCTTTTCCCCTATTTTATCTAATTCTAATCTCGTCCAATCTGGCTTTTCCCTTGTTTGATAAAAATCTGATAGGTATCTTAATTGTGCGGCTCTATAATAATTTTTAAAGTTTGGCAGTTGTAAGCCTCCTTGTTTATACCATTCTGTTAATTTATCTAGTGCTATCCTCGGTTTCCCGCCCTCTCTATAAAAATTTCCTTATTATTTTCTTTAACTCCTTGAAGAATTTCTCTGTCAGTTGTATTGGCAATGCCTGAAATAAGTATAATAACCTTGGAAAAATGTTCATTTTAATACAGTTTATCCTTCCTATTAGTGTTAGTGGTAAATCTTTCCAATGCTCTAAATCGTCCTGTAATTTTTTCATTAGTGGATAATAATTGAGTTTATATAGTTGGCCGAGATTTTTGTTTATTTGTACACCTAGGTATCTTATTGCTTGCATTTGCCATCTGAATGGTGATTCCTTCTTAAATTTTGAGAAATCCGCATAATTCATAGGCATTGCTTCACTTTTATTTACGTTTATCTTGTAACCCGACGCATCTCCATATTCCTTCAATTTCTTATATAATTTTTTTATTGATAGTTCTGGTTCTGTTAAGTACACTATAACATCATCCGCAAATACACTGATTTTATATTCCTTGTCTTTTATTTTTATTCCTTTTATATTATTATCTGTTCTTATCAATTCTGCTAGTGGTTCTATAGCTAACGCAAACAATAAAGGTGATAGTGGGCATCCCTGCCGTGTTGACTTGCTTAAGTTAAATTGCTTTGATACATGTCCATTTACTGTCACTTTCGCTAACGGTCCCTTATATAATGCTTTAATCCAATTAATATACTTCTCCGGTAAACGAATTTCTGCAATACTTTGAACAAATAATTCCATTCTACTCTGTCAAAGGTCTTCTCTGTGTCTAAAGCAACTGCTACTGTAGGTGCTTTATTCCCTTCTACTGCATGAATTAAGTTAATAAATTTACAAATATTGTCTGTTGTGCGTCTTTTTTTGATAAATCCAGTTTGGTCTAAATTTACCATTTTCGGTACATACTCTGCTAATCTGTTTGCTAATAGTTTAGCTATTATCTTATAATCTGTGTTAAGTAAAGATATTGGTCTATATGACGCTGGTGAGAGTGGATCTTTCCCTTGCTTTAGTATTACTGTAATTATTGCTGTTTTACATGAATCTGGTAAGCTTTGTGTTTTATCAATCTAGTTGATTACTTCCAGGAGGGGCGGAATTAATAAGTCTTTAAATGTTTTGTAGAATTCTATTGGGAATCCATCCTCTCCTGGTGTCTTATTATTTGGTAATTTTTTTATTATCTCTTGTATTTCTACTATTCCAAATGGCTCTGTTAATTTATTTTGTTCCTCTATTTGTAGTTTTGGTAGTTCAATTTTAGTCAGAAATTCATCTATTTTCCCTTCTTTCCCTTTGTTTTCAGTTCGATATAATTGTTCATAGAATTCTCTAAAGTTTTCCTTAATTTCTTTCGGATTATATGTAATTTGTTTGTCTTTTTTCCTTGATCCCAATACCATTTTCTTAGCTTATTCTGTCTTAAGCTGCCATGCTAGGATTTTGTGCGTTTTTTCACCTAGTTCATAATATTTCTGTTTTGTCTTCATTATATTCTTCTCCACCTTGTATGTTTGTAGTGTTTCATATTTTATTTTTTTATCCGCCAATTCTCTTCTTTTAGTTGTATCTTCCTTCATTGCTAATTCTTTTTCTATATTTACTATTTCCCTTTCCAACTGCTCTGTTTCCTGGTTATAGTCCTTCTTCATCTTGGTTACATAACTTATTATTTGCCCTCTAATGAATGCTTTCATTGCATCCCATAGTATAAACTTATCTTCCACTGATTCCGTATTTATTTCAAAATACATTTTTATTTGTTTTTCAATAAATTCTCTAAAATCCTGCCTTTTAAGTAACATGGGGTTTAATCTCCATCTATACATTCTTGGAGGGATGTCCTCTAACTTTACTGTCAATATTAAGGGTGAATGGTCCAATAGTAATCTAGCTTTATATTCTGTTTTTCTTACTCTATCTTGCATACGAGCTGATAACAAAAATAGGTCTATTCTTGAGTATGTTTTATGTCTAGCCGAGTAATATGAATATTCCTTTTCCTTTGGGTGTTGTTTCCTCCATATATCCAAAAGTTGCATTTCTTCCATCGATTTAATTATAAATTTGGTTACTTTGTTCTTTCTGTTAATTTTTTTCCCAGTTTTGTCCATATTTCAATCCAAATTCAGGTTGAAATCTCCTCCTATTAATATGTTCCCTTGCGTATTTGCTACCTTCAAAAAGATATCTTGCATAAACTTTTGATCTTCTTCGTTAGGTGAATATACATTGAGTAGATTCCAAAACTCCGAATATATCTGACATTTTATCATTACATATCTCCCTGCTGGATCTATTATTTCCTCTTCTATTTTAAATGACACATTTTTACTAATTAATATAGCTACTCCTCTTGCTTTTGAATTATACGATGCTGCTGTTACGTGTCCTACCCAATCTCTCTTTAATTTCTTGTGCTCCAATTCAGTTAAATGTGTTTCTTGCACAAATGCTATATCAATTTTTTCTTTTTTCAGTAAATTTAGCAGTTTCTTCCTTTTAATTTGGTTATGTATTCCATTAATATTTAAAGTCATATAGTTCAACGTAGCCATTTTATACTTTGTTTATCTTCCCTTTCCGTTTCTCCATCATTACCTTTCCTTCTTATCCATTTCTGTTTTCTTGTTTTGAACCCTTTATAAGACAACATTCCTAAAACATCAAACATTTTCCTTATTCTCCTATTTAAAACTTCTTTAGCCCCCAATCTCCCCTTCCCCTCCTGAGTTGTCCTTTATCCCTTGTCGGACAACCACATCTCCCCTCTCCATTTGGATTTGCGAATTCACTCGCAAGCGTCAGCTGATTTTGCAGTGACCGCAACTCCTCCCCACCCAGCCCCCCCCAGAAAAGATTTCACTTTTCATATGTAACAAAGGTCACTCTTTTAGTTCCCTCCTTATTCCCTCTATTCCATTTCCTTCCCTTATTAATTCTTGTCTATACTATCTATACTTTCCTCTAAATACGGATACATTCATGTATGCACATCATACATATACACATACATAAAAATCGTGGTCATTTTTACTCTTATTACACATCTTCATCTCTCTGGTTGTTTTGTAGTTGTTCTGCAAATTTCCTTGCTTCCTCTGGATCCGAGAATAGTTTTTTTTCTTCCCATAAGGTCGTTTTCGATGTATTGAACTCCTTTCTCTTTTTCAGGAGTTCAAAACTTATGTGTCTTTTTAGTTCTCAGTCTTTTGTACTCTCGTTACACGTCTTCATTCCTCAGTCTATTTTGTAATTGTTCTGCAAATTTTCGTGCTTCCTCTGGATCCGAGAATAGTCTTTTTTGTTGTCCTGGAATAAATATTTTCAATACCGCTGGATGCTTTAGTATAAATTTATGCCCTTTCTTCCATAAAATCGCCTTTGCTGTATTGAACTCCTTTCTCTTCTTCAGGAGTTCAAAACTTGTATCTGGATAAATGAAGATTTTTTGCCCTTTGTACTCCAGTGGCTTGTTGCCTTCTCTTACTTTTTCCATTGTCTTCTCCAGTACCATTTCTCTTGTAGTATATCTTAGGAATTTTACTAAAATAGATCTTGGACTTTGTTGTGGTTGTGGTTTAAAGGCCAATGCTCTATGTGCTCTTTCTATTTCCATATCTTGCTGTAGTTCTGGACATCCTAGGATCCTGGGGATCCAATCTTTTATAAACTCTCTCATATTCTTGCCTTCTTCATCTTCCTTAAGGCCCACTATCTTTATGTTATTTCTTCTGTTATAATTTTCCATTATATCTATTTTCTGAGCTAACAGTTCTTGTGTCTCTATAACTTTTTTATTAGATTCCTCTAATTTCTTTTTTAAGTCCTCTACCTCCATTTCTACTGCTGCTTCCCGCTCTTCCATCTTGTCCATTTTCTTTCCCATTTCTGTTAAGGTCATATCTATTTTATTCATTTTCTCTTCTGTATTGTTTATTCTTCTTCTTAAATCATTAAATTCTTGCGCTTACCATTCTTTAAATGACTCCATGTATTCTTTAATAAGAGAAAGTATATCCTTTATCTTGCCTTTCCCTTCTTCTTCTATTTCACTGTACTCTTCCTCTTCCTCTTCTTCTTCCTCTGGGTTGGCCATCTGTTGTTTCTTTGTTGCCCTTTTCTTCTCTTCTTTCTTGTTTTCATTGTCTTCTATGTTCTCCTCTTGCTGCAGGTGTTCTGCAGGTGTCATTGCCGGCTGTGGAGATCGACTCTCCAGCTGGTCACTCCTCGCGCATGTGCAGTTGCGCACTTTTACTCAGCTCAGCGAGCCATTTTTTTAGTCCACTTTTTACCGACCTGAGGGAGCGGGTTTCTCTCTCCACCGCGGGCCTCTTCGAGCAGGTAAGGCCTTCTCCTTCTTCTTACGTTGTCTTCTCTTCCTCTCTTCTTACCGTTGATTTCGATTTTTCTTTTTTCGTCGCCATCTTCTTTCCACCTTTATACTCACTTTTCTTTAATTTTTATTTTTGTGCCTTTGTATTTTCCTTTGTTTTTCCCGACTTTTCTGGAGAGGGCTGGAGTTCACCGTCCGGCCACTACTCCATCACGTGACTCCCCCTTCTGATGAAGTATTTTGATAAAAAATGTCAATTTCCACGAAGGCTGTCTGAGATCACTTCAGCATTTTGTGTGTTTCTTCATGTTTAGTTGATTTAGATTTGAGTTTTGTGTGCCTGATGGAGATGGGGGGGGGGGGCTGGTAGTCATGGTGAGGAGCTGGCTGATGGAGGACCTCAGTCTTCTTCAGGCTGACTTCCAGGCCAAACATTTTGGCAGTTTCCGCAAAACAGGACGTCAAGCACTGAAGAGCTGGCTCTGAATGGGCAACTAAGCAAAGAGTAGTTCACGGACAAGTTGCTCTTGTGTCTTGGTGTGAGCTTGCAGGCGCCTCAGATTGCAGAGACTGCCATCCGTGCGGTACCGGATGTAAACAGCGTCTTCATTGTTGAGGTCTTTCATGGCTCAAAAACTCAAATCGGTCAACCAGTTTACCTATTTCGGCTGCACCATTTCATCAGATGCAAGGATCGACAACGAGATAGACAACAGACTCGCCAAGGCAAATAGCGCCTTTGGAAGACTACACAAAAGAGTCTGGCAAAACAACCAACTGAAAAACCTCACAAAGATAAGCGTATACAGAGCCGTTGTCATACCCACACTCCTGTTCGGCTCCGAATCATGGGTCCTCTACCGGCATCACCTACGGCTCCTAGAATGCTTCCACCAGCGTTATCTCCGCTCCATCCTCAACATTCATTGGAGCGACTTCATCCCTAACATCGAAGTACTCGAGATGGCAGAGGCCGGCAGCATCGAATCCACGCTGTTGAAGATCCAACTGCGCTGGGTAGGTCACGTCTCCAGAATGGAGGACCATCGCCTTCCCAAGATCGTGTTATATGGCTAGCTCTCCACTGGCCACCGTGACAGAGGTGCACCAAAGAAGAGGTACAAGGACTGCCTAAAGAAATCTCTTGGTGCCTGCCACATTGACCACCGCCAGTGGGCTGATATCGTCTCAAACCGTGCATCTTGGCGCCTCACAGTTCGGCGGGCAGCAACCTCCTTTGAAGATCGCAGAGCCCACCTCACTGACAAAAGACAAAGGAGGAAAAACCCAACACCCAACCCCAACCAACAAATTTTCCCCTGCAACCGCTGTGTCTGCCTGTCCCGCATCGGACTTGTCAGCCACAAACGAGCCTGCAGCTGACGTGGACATTTACCCCTCGATAAATCTTCGTCCGCGAAGCCAAGCCAAAGAAGAGTTGATTTAGAAAACGGACACATGGAGGAAGTACACTTGCATGAAAATATTTTAACCTCAAGCATGTAAAAACATGTCCAGGTAGTTTTTGTTGCATCATTACACATTACTATTTTCTAGCAGCAAAGACTATATATCTGAAGCCAAGATAAACTCCCTAATCTTGATGAACAAAAAACAGCACCACATCCACATTTCACCGATCATCCTTTGCAATTTCAGCCAGCTTCAACAAGAATCCATGACCAAACACATTTCTTCACCCTCCACTTTTAGCATTTCAAAGGACTGCACACTTTCCAAATTCCTGCTCTATCCTCCAACCACTTCCCATGCAACATAGGAGATGTATTATGTGAGGCCCAGTGATTCCAAGTGAAGGAATCTAGGGCACTGCATTCGATGTTCACAGTGTGGTCTCCTCCAAATTGAAATTAAAAAATGGCATACTGGGTGGTCTTCTTGTGAGCTTCCAGATCTCCGCCATATTAATTAATCACCCCATTAACCTTTGCATCCATGATCTCCTGCACAGTTACTTGGTCCAACACCAGCTTGACAAACATCATCTTTTCTTCTATCTGTGTATGTTATAGCCATCCAGAGTCAACGTCAAATGGTTTCTGTATTAAAACTGGCTATTTCTGCCTAATGTCATTTTGCTTAATTTTTCTTAGTTTATTCATATAGCCTGGCCTGCTAGTCATGTCCCACAGCCTCAAAAATTAAAATGCTTTAACTGATACTTGATCTCCATTAACCCTGAACCCACGATCTCCCCTCTACCATAATGGACAGGATCTGCATCACCAGTTCTTACCGCCAGCCAACCCGCCTGCACATTCAACAAATTACTTTTCTCAATTTCCACCAACTCCAACTATATTCCCTATCCATTTCAGCATTTCCAAGGGATCATTTCCTTCACAACTACCCAATCTGTTCATCTGTCCCCAACTACTACGCCCCGTCTTATGGCATTTTTCCATGCAACTCCACGAAATGGAACTGTTCTTTCATCTCTTCCCACCCCAACAGTCCTTCCAGGGAAATCAAAGATTCACTTGCACTTTTAATCTCGTGTCTTGCATTCAGAGTTCGCTCTCCTCTACACTGGAGGAGCCAAATACAGATTTATGATCACTTTGGAGAGCATCAGTTTTCATTCGCAGATTGACAATAAATACCAATTGTCTCCTGCTATCCCACTCTGACCTGTCTGTAGACTCCTGACAGAAGCTTGAAAAATAATATTTCATCTCACACCTGGGAACTGTGCAGACTTTCAGACTCAATACTAAACTCTACTTCAGGTGACTAATTCTCATAGCTGCATGCATCAGAACTAAGCATTTCCACCTGTCAATTTTTCTTATTCTGGTCTGCTGGGCCATGGCTCACAAATTGCAAGACATTACACCAATAAAGAACTATGAAGTTTTTTTCTAATAGTTATTCTGTCTCATTGACCCATTTGGTTTCATCCTATTAGAGATATTGCATTTGTTCTACCCATTCCTCCTCCACTTTCTTTGCCACTGAAAACTCACTTGATTTTCTCCCTCCCAGTTCTGACAAAATCAACGAAAATGTTTCTCTTTCCACAGTCTGGTATGCTGAGATTTACAGCATTTTGTTTTTATAATAGTAAATATCATTTTGCAGTGTGCTTAGTCCAAGTTCCTTTCTAGGTACAATTTTAAAATAAAAACAAGCACATGAAACAGAAGAAAGTTAACATAGGAGAATTGAATACAAGCTTCAACAGATGTTCTAATCTGAGATATATTATGTAATGGCTACATCACATAAAATTAATGTGCGTAGGAACTGTATTTGCACCCATTCCATTGATTTTCAATGAATGAAATCGCACTTTTTAATCTGGCATTAGAACCCCTTGCAATTGCACTCCATAATTCAAATGAGATTCAAAGTATTAGTAAAGGAGATAAAGTACCTAAAGTCTCTCTATATGCAGGTGATTTTTTTTTTGTCTATATTTCAGATACTGCTAATTTTATCTCTGTGATGCTCTCTTTACTATCAGATTTTTGGAGTTTTTCTGGATATAAATAAAATTACATGATCCTATTTATGATAGTGTGTGGTGGCATGCCACTAGGCAGGCAAACCGGCCCCGCTTGTAATCCATGCAGCAGGGCAGCCTGCCAAAATGGCGCCATTGGGGGTTTCCCCTACTTCTCAGCTCCAGGCTCAGGAGTCCGCGCTGGGGCATCATGTGACGCCCGAGTGACGTCGGTGCCCCCCAGCCCGGTTCTCAGCCAGGTCCGGGCTGGGAGTATAAGTCCAGCCTGGCAGCCAGCAATAAACCAGATTTCTGCTCATTGAGCTCAACCCGTCTGGTTGTGTGTTCTTTCAATAGCAGTGAAGCTGCCGCTACAATTGGTGACCCAAACGGGTTCAAACATGTTTGAACCCAACATGAGCGAACCTGGGATTAATGCTATAGACGTCAAGCTGCCTGAATTGTGGGTTCAGGAGCCGGAGACCTGGTTCGGCCACACCGAGGCTCAGTTTTACCTCCACCAGATTTCGTCCGACATGACCAAATTCTACCATGTGGTCGCCGCCCTGGACCAGGCCACCACCCAACGTGCGCTGCACCTCGTTCAGCACCCACCCACCGAAGACAAATACGGATCCATCAAGCAAGTGCTCACCGGATCCCTCAGACTATCCAGGTGTCAACGTGCCACTCGGATGCTGCAACTTGACGCCTTGGGGGACAGGTCCCCGGTGGAGCTGATGGACGAGATGCTCATGCTCATGGGTGATCACACCAACTGCCCACTCTTTGAGCGCATTTTCCTCAACCACCTTCCCAACAACATCTGGCCATTACTGGCCCAAGAGAGCTTTACCGACCCAAGGAAGGTTGCTTAGAAGGCCCAAGTGCCATGGCTCGAGCGATTCCCAGAGGGCTCGGCGATCCAGCAGGTCACAAGGCACGGGCATGACCATGCCAAGCCTGTCCCTAGCGCTACGGTAGAACACCCGGACCCTGCAGGGGCCACCAAGAGCATAACCAGGGGCATGGCATCCGTTCTGGGCCTCTGTTTCTACCAGTAGTACTGGGGAGCCAAGGCTCGGAAGTGTCGTCAGCCCTGCTCATTCCAGGGAAACGATCAGGCCGGTCGCTGTTAATGGCTACGGCAGCTGGCCAAGGACACAGTCTCCTCTACCTGCAGGACTCAGTCAGGGGCCGGCGCTTCCTTGTTGACACTGGGGCCCAGATCAGCATCATCCCGGCCACGGCCATAGAGTCCAGGAAACGACTTCGAGGACCTCCCCTCCGTGCGGCCAATGCAACAGAGATCCGGACATATGGGAACAAGACAGTCCACTTCCAGATTGGCCGGCAAAAGTTCTCATGGAGGTTCACCATCTTGTCCCTTCCAACCGCATTCCTGGGTGCCAACTTTCTACTCGCCCACTGCCTCCTGGTAGACATTTGAGGTAGATGCCTGGTGGACACCCGGACTTTCCAGGCTGTTTGCCTCGATGCCTCCCGCACAGAGCAGCTGCAGATGACCACGATCAGCACGCCCAGAGACGAGTTCTAGTGAATCCTGAACACGTTCCCGGCCCTCCTCAGGCCAGTTTTCTGCTGCCTCACTGCGCCACGGGGTGTTCCACCACATCCCCACCCAGGGTCCACCAGTTCACGCCAAGGCACGCCGGCTCCTGCCTGACAAGTTCCAGGTGGCAAAGGAAGAGTTTTCACATCTGCTGGAGCTGGGGATCATTTTGCGCTCTGACAGCCCGTGGGCCTCGCCGCTCCACCTGGTCCCGAAAGCCTCCGGTGTCCCTGCAGAGACTATCGAAGGCTCAGCGAGGTGACAGTTCCTATCCGTTACCCCATCCCTCACATCCAGGACTTTACAGCCAACCTGCATGATGCAAGGGTTTTCTCCAAGGTTGACCTGGTGCGCAGGTATCATCAAATCCCGGTGCACCCTGAGGACATACCCAAAACGGCCATCATCACCCCCTTCGGCTTCTTCGAATTCCTTCGCATGTCGTTCAGGCTAAAGAATGCCGCTCAGACCTTCCAGCGCCTCATGAACTCTGGGCATGGACGTGGATTTCATCTTCATTTACTTGAACGACATCCTTGTTGCCAGCAGGGATCGGGCACAACACAAGGCCCAACTGCACGCCCTCTTCTCGTGGCTGGCTGACTTCGGCCTCACCATCAACCCAGCCAAGTGCCAGTTCGGGAAAGAGTCCATGCGGTTCCTGGGCCATACCGTCACGGCCGAAGGAGCCACACCCGCCACTACGAAGGTCGCAATTATCAAGGAGTTCCCATGCCCGGACAACCTCAAGGGGCTGCAGGAGTTCGCGGGTATAGTCAACTTCTATAATCGATTCGTTCCAGGAGCCACTCGCATCATACAGCTGCTATTCGCCCTCATCGCAGCCAAGCACAAAACGCTCACCTGGACCCCAGAGGCCTGCAGTGCATTCGAGGCCACCAAGGACGACCTTGCGAAGGCTACCATGCTCGCACACTGACCAGCACATGCTTCTGCCACAGCCGTCAGCGCCATCCTGGAGCAGCAGGTGAATGGACAATGGAAGCCGCTGGCATTCTTCAGCCGGCTTTTCCGCCCACCAGAGCGCAAGTATAGCACCTTTGACTGTGAGTTACTGGGCATGTAGCTGGCGGTGCGGCATTTCCGCTATTTCTTGGAGGGGAGGACTTTTACCATCTTCACTGACCATAAACCCCTTACTCAGGCGCTCGCGATGGCAAAGGATACCTGGTCAGCCCGCCACCAATGTCACCTCTCCTTCGTGTCAGAGTTTACCACCGACATTAGGGACACGGCGGGGAAGGACAACGTGGTCACCGATGCACTCTCACGACCAGCCATCTGTGCACTGACACCCGGCCTCGACTAAGACCAACTTGCTCGGGACCAGAAGTCCGACGAGGAGATGCGAGCCTTCAGGACTGCCATCACGTGCCTGCGGTTCTGAGACCTCCTGACTCCTAGCGGCAAAGGTACCGTCCTGTGTGATGTCTCCATGGGCACCCCGCAGCCAGTGGTTCCCCAGCAGTGGTGCAGGCAAGTCTTCCATCACACCCACGACCTTTCACAACCGTCCATCAGGTCCACGGTCCATATGGTGGTAGAGCGGTTCGTCTGGCATGGGCTGTGGAAGCAGATCATGGGCTGGGCCAGAACATACACCCATTGCCAGATGTCCAAGGTGCACAGGCACATCAGGGCGCCCGTGCAAGAGTTCGAGCACGTCTGGGAATGATTCAGCCACATTCACGTGGACATAGTCGCACCCTTACCAGTTTCCTGGGGCAACCGTTATCTGTTCACAGTGGTAGACCGCACCACTCGTTGGCCCAAGGTGATCCCGATGCTGGACGCCTCCACGGACACCGTTGCACGGTTGGTTAGCCCAGTTCGGCATTCCGAATCACCTCACCAGCGATCAGGGCGCCCAGTTGACCTCTGCGCTCTGGGCACAGCTCGCCAACAGGTTGGGGATAGAGCTACACTGCATCACAGCCTATCACCCGCAGGCCAATGGGCTGGTCAAGCGCCTGCACCACCACCTTAAGTCGGCACTTATGGCCCAACTCACCGGTCCCGACTGGGTGGACGAACTGCCTTGGGTGATCCTGAGCATCCGCTCCACGCCCAAGAAGGATCTGCAGGCTTCATCAGCTGAGTTGGTCTATGGTGCACCACTGGCACTGCCCGGTGAGTTCATCAACGTGTCTCACAACTCCCAGCGGACGCCAAATGAGCTACTTCCTGACCTCCGGGCCCACTTGAACTCCTTCGCACCCCCACCGCCACCCAGACATGGCACACAGCCATCTTATGTCCCCAGCGAGCTGCACTCCGCAGAGTACGTTTTTATTCAGTGGGCCCACCCGCGGCACCTCTGCAGAGACCTTACGAGGGGCTGTGCAGGGTTGTCCAGCGTTCAGGGTCTTCGTTCATGCTGGACATCGCCAGCAGGTAGGAGCTGTTAACCTTGGACAGGCTGAAACCAGCTCACCTCGACCCCACCGAACCAGTGATTGTAGCCCAGCCCAAGAAGCGAGGCCGCCCAGCTAAAAAGGACATTGGCGATGGTTCGGGGGGGGGGGGGGGTTGGGGGAGGGGGGCGGGGGGTTGTGTGGCAGCATGCCATTAGGCAGGTGAACCGGCCGCGCTTGTAATCCACACGGCGGGGCAGCCGGCCAAAATGGTGCCGTCGGGGGTTTCCCCTTCTTCTCAGCACCAGGCTCAGAAGCCCGCGCTGGGGCACCATGTGACGCCCGAGTGACGTTGGTGCCCCCCAGCGTGTTTCTCACCCAGGTCTGGGCTGGGAGTATAAGTCCAGCCCGGCAGCCAGCAATAAACCAGATTTCTGCTCACTGAGCTCAACCTGTCTGGTTGTGTGTTCTTTCAGTAGCAGTGTAGCTGCCGCTACAAGTATACCATTTAAGATTATTAAAGAGTATTTTACTTATTTAGGTGTTAAAATCATGAGAAATTTAAAGATTCATTTAAATTAAAATTTTCTCTTTATTAGATTTTGTAAAACAATCTTTTACTAGATGGTCCCCATCGACTTTGTCTTTGGTTGGTCGTATTAATGCTGTTAAGATGAAAATAGTACCTAAATTTTTAAACCTATTTCAAGTTGTTGTGGCAGATCGCACCACTTAATTCTCGTACGGTCATAGTTCAGAGGTTCAGCCTCTCGTGAGAGGGGAGCAGGAACAATGAAGACCTGGACAATCAGCACTTATGACATCATTGAAAGGAGAGACGAAAGAGAGGCTGGGTGGCAATTATCTTAAAGACGACTTCAGTTGTGCGTTATTCTCAGCACACTTGCTACATTGGTGACCCCGACAGTCCAATCAACATTTTGGACCTCACTAAGGATACGCAGAACATCATTGTGCTCAAACTTCCCGTATTTTGGACCTTGCAGCCACAGGTCTGGTTCAAGTAGGCCGAGGCCCAGTTCCTTCTACGCCAGAGTACCGCTGATGCAATGTCATTGCATCGCTGGACCAAGACACTGCAGGACATAATGTCAATTTCTTACGCCAGTCTCCAGCCAACAACAGGTATGAAACCATCAAAGTCCTGCTTATACACATTTTCGGCCTTTCCCGACTCAACAGGGCAGCACGACTTCTCCGTATGGATGACCTGGGCGACCACACTCCTTCCGAACTAACGAACGAGATGTTGGTGCTCATGGATGGACACAAGCCCTGACTGCTTTTTGAGCAACTTTTTCTTGAGCAAATGCCAGAAGTCATCTGTTGGTTGCTTGAAAACAAAGACTTAAATGACCTCTGTTGTTAAGCAGCCAGTGCTGATGAGTTGTGGCACGCTAAGCAGCATGGTAGACTTTCGGTTGGGCATGTAGCAGTGCCTTGGCAAAGGGCATAAACCTTGCCCCCTCCGGATAGTGGTGCGGTGCCAGACTCGACTGGACACAGCACAGAGGTGGGAAGCTGCAGCCCGCTGCTGCCGTCCCCCTGCACGTATCCAGGAAATACAACAGTAGTGGTCGCGACGGCCAGCCTCAAGAACAACCTCCATTTCCTCTGGAATCTATTCTCAGGCTGTCAGTTCTTGGTCGACAAGGGAGCAAAGTTTACTGTGTTTCCCTCCTCCAGCCCAAACACATTTTCAGAAAAGGGCCCTCCTCTCATGACCGCCAACAACAGCAGCATCCAGACGAATGGGTCACAGACAATTCCATTCAATTTCGGCTCATCTCAGTTCAGTTGGTCCTGTGAGCTGATTTTTTTGTGAGCACACTCCCTTCTAGTAGATCTCAAAGGTCGTCACCTAATTAATTTGAAGACTTTTGAGTCCCTTGCCTTGAACACCACAGTGTTGCCAGCACCTCATCTCGACTCAGTAATGCTCTCAGACAATGAATACACCAGAATCCTAGCGGAATTCCCCAGCATTATTACTCCACATTTCTCGAAGGCTCAACCGAAACATGGAGCACAGCACCACATTCTGACTCCCCCTGCATGCACGAGCACATAGGCTATGTCCGGATAAATTGCAGTTGACTAAAGGCGAATTCTGACATGGAGGAAATGGGGATTGTTCACTGCTCCGACAGCCCTGTTGCATATGATATCCAAGTCGCCTGGAAAGTGGAGACCTTGTGGGAACTATCGGTGGAAGGATTTCTCTGTGATCCTTCATGGCGCTAGGATTTTCTCCAAAATTAACCTGGTGCACAGGTACCATCAGATCCTAGTTCACCCAGACGACATTCTTAAGGACTGCCTTAGTTACCCCATTTGGGCTATTTGAATTCCTCCTTATGCCTTTTGGTTTAAAAAACACAGCCCAGACATTTCAACACCTAATGGACACAGTTACCCGGGCCTGGATTTCATATTCGTTTATTTAGATGATATCCTTATCGCCAGCCTTACCACAGCAGCACTAGGCCCATCTCCATCAACTATGTCAGAGTCTAGATGACCACTGGTTCGCGATCAACCTGGCCAAATGCCAGTTTGGCTTCACATCAATCGATTTCCTCAGCCACTGCATCAGCCAGAACAGAGCTGTTCCACTACCTTCCAAGGTCAAGGCCATTTGCAAATTTCCAAGACCCTCCACCATTAAAGGCCTGCAGGAGTTTGTTGGCATGTTTAACTCTTCTCTCTTTGGCTTGGCTTCACGGACGAAGATTTCCTTCTTTTCTTTGGCTTGGCTTCGCGGACGAAGATTTATGGAGGGGGTAAAAAGTCCACGTCAGCTGCAGGCTCGTTTGTGGCTGACAAGTCCGATGCGGGACAGGCAGACACGGTTGCAGCGGTTGCAGGGGAAAATTGGTTGGTTGGGGTTGGGTGTTGGGTTTTTCCTCCTTTGCCTTTTGTCAGTGAGGTGGGCTCTGCGGTCTTTTTCAAAGGAGGTTGCTGCCCGCCAAACTGTGAGGCGCCAAGATGCACGGTTTGAGGCGTTATCAGCCCACTGGCGGTGGTCAATGTGGCAGGCACCAAGAGATTTCTTTAGGCAGTCCTTGTACCTTTTCTTTGGTGCACCTCTGTCACGGTGGCCAGTGGAGAGCTCGCCATATAACACGATCTTGGGAAGGCGATGGTCCTCCATTCTGGAGACGTGACCCATCCAGCGCAGCTGGATCTTCAGCAGCGTGGACTCGATGCTGTCGACCTCTGCCATCTCGAGTACTTCGACGTTAGGGATGTAAGCGCTCCAATGGATGTTGAGGATGCAGCGGAGACAACGCTGGTGGAAGCGTTCTAGGAGCCGTAGGTGGTGCCGGTAGAGGACCCATGATTCGGAGCCGAACAGGAGTGTGGGTATGACAACGGCTCTGTATACGCTTATCTTTGTGAGGTTTTGCAGTTGGTTGTTTTTCCAGACTCTTTTGTGTAGTCTTCCAAAGGCGCTATTTGCCTTGGCGAGTCTGTTGTCTATCTCATTGTCGATCCTTGCATCTGATGAAATGGTGCAGCCGAGATAGGTAAACTGGCTGACCGTTTTGAGTTTTGTGTGCCCGATGGAGATGTGGGGGGGCTGGTAGTCATGGTGGGGAGCTGGCTGATGGAGGACCTCAGTTTTCTTCAGGCTGACTTCCAGGCCAAACATTTTGGCAGTTTCCGCAAAGCAGGACGTCAAGCGCTGAAGAGCTGGCTCTGAATGGGCAACTAAAGCGGCATCGTCTGCAAAGAGTAGTTCACGGACAAGTTTCTCTTGTGTCTTGGTGTGAGCTTGCAGGCGCCTCAGATTGAAGAGACTGCCATCCGTGCGGTACCGGATGTAAACAGCGTCTTCATTGTTGGGGTCTTTCATGGCTTGGTTCAGCATCATGCTGAAGAAGATTGAAAAGAGGGTTGGGGTAAATGTCCACGTCAGCTGCAGGCTCGTTTGTGGCTGACAAGTCCGATGCGGGACAGGCAGACACGGTTGCAGCGGTTGCAGGGGAAAATTGGTTGGTTGGGGTTGGGTGTTGGGTTTTTCCTCCTTTGTCTTTTGTCAGTGAGGCGGGCTCTGCGGTCTTCTTCGAAGGAGGTTGCTGCCCGCCGAACTGTGAGGCGCCAAGATGCACGGTTTGAGGCGAGATCAGCCCACTGGCGGTGGTTTAACTATTACCATCATTTCATGAGAACTGCACCCAAAGTTATGCAGCAACTTTTCAAACTCTTGTCCAGACAACCCAAGGAACTGAAATGGAATGACGAGGCCGCAGCTGCATTCGAGACTGCCAAGAGAGCGCTAGCGAGAGTCACTATGCTCTTGCACCCGAGGGATGACGTACCAATAGTTCTGACGGTGGATGACTCAAGCACTGTGGTAAGCAGGGTCCTGGAACAGCTCATCAACGGCATCTGAAAACCCCTAGCTTTCTCTAGTCATCATTTGAGAACACTGGAGCAAAAGTACAGTGCTATTGACAGGAAACTTGTTGCCTTCTACTTGGCCATATGGCATTTTTGCTATTTGTTAAAGGGCATAAGGTTTACCGTCTACACCGATCACAAGCCTTTGACTTTTGCTTTCGCCAAAATGTGAGATCCATGGTCAGCACAACAACAGCAATCTCCTATATTTCAGTTTATAACTACGATAAAACATATCGCCAGGAAGAACAATCACCATCACTTCCCTCCATTCACCTGCTCCCGGTATAGACTACACAGCTTTGGCAGCAGCTCAGAAGGAAGATGAAGAGATGGCCGCGTATCACACTGCCATATCAGGACTGAAATTGGAGGACATACTTTTTGGTCCAGCAAACCCCTCCCTACTTTGTGCTGTAACCACCAGCTAACCAAGGCCCATAGTACCTGTTGCGTGGCAACATCGGATGTTTGATACCATTCACAGTTTGGCTCACCCTTTGATCAGGATGACAATAAGGCTTGTGGCAGGCACCTCCGCCTTAGTTTGTGTGAGAAGCCTCATCTCCAATTGGATAGCACGTTTTGGACTACCCATGCATATCTCTTCTGACAGAGGAGCTCAGTTTATATTTGGGTTATGATCCAGAAACTCACAGTTGTTGGGCACACAACTACATTAGTCGACAGCCTATCATCCCCAGGCCAATGGTTTAGTGGAATGTTTTCACCACCATATGAAAATGGCTTTCATGGTTCGTCATAAGGGACCGGGTTGGATAGATGAACTGCCTTGGGTACTTTTAGATATCCACACCGTACCAAAGGAAGATCTAGGTACATCCTCCACAGAATTGGTGTATGGAGCCCCCCTAACAGTCTCAGGAGATTTCATTCCAGCAGCACATGGGCAGCAGGAATTTCCCACTTCAGTACTCACAAAGGAGGAAAAACCCAACACCCAACCCCAACCAACCAATTTTCCCCTGCAACCGCTGCAACCGTGTCTGCCTGTCCCGCATCGGACTTGTCAGCCACAAACGAGCCTGCAGCTGACGTGGACTTTTTAACCCCTCCATAAATCTTCGTCCGTGAAGCCAAGCCAAAGAAAGAAAAAAAACTCACATGCTTAAGGGAGAAGATGGGTACAATGGCACCTGTCCCAGCCAGCCAGCATGGGTCTACGACTTCATACATTCTGCCTGAACTCAAGGATTGCCTTTATGTCTTCCTGCGCAGGGATGCACACAGGATGCCACTGCAACGGCCACTCAAGGTGGTACGGTATGACGGCTCCACTTTTATCATCAATGTGGGTGGCAGACACAAGACTGTTTCTGTGGACTGTCTCAAGCCAGCATACTTGGACACTGAGCAACCAGTGCAGGTAACACAACCTCACCACAGAGGGCGGATCATGTCACTTAGTTCTTGAACCGTCATTCAGAGGTTCAGGCTCTCATAAGAGGCAAGCTGGACATTCAGTGCTTATGACATCATCAAAAGGAAACACCAAAAAAAAGGCTGGGTGGTAGCTATTTTACAGACGCCTTCTGTTTTGTGTTGTTCCAATTTTTATTCTGAAATTTTATTTTGATAATATTGATTCTAAGATTTTGTCTTATATTTGGAATGGTTAAGGGGATAATATTGAATAAGCTTCACTTACAGAAGCCCAAGAATGAATATGAGATTTTACTATTGGTCAGTTAATAAATCTATCCAGAATTATTCCTGAGCTTTTTTAGGACCAGCATTATCTTTTAGACCAAGATCAGTAAGTATATTTCCATCCAATTATTAAATATTCATTAGTCTTTGGTTTCGATTTCAAAGATTCTTTGGTCTAAAAAAATTTGCCTTGGCTAATACTATACATCTTAATATTATTTTTAAACACCATCTCCTCTTTACTGAACCTTCCATATTTGGAAGATTAAAGGAATTATCTCTTTTGTAGATTTATTCACTGATAGTGGTTTGATATCTTTTGAACAACTCTTTACTAAATATAATTTACCATACATGTATTTTTTTTAGATATTTACAGTTTAGAAATTTCCTGAATAAGGTAATGTCTAATTATCTAACATTACAACAACCAGATTTACTTGACAATTTGTTACTGTTAAACCCCTTTAAAAAAGGTTTAATTGGTACTGTTTATACTCTTATATTAAATTTTACCCCCTCCATAAATCTTCGTCCGCGAAGCCAAGCCAAAGAAGAAAGAAATTTGAGATCAGTTCCGATGGATAAGCTTCGACAAACATGAGGACTGGAACTTCAACTAACATCATCTCCTGAAATATTGGGAAGAATTACTATAAAAGTTAATTTGTGCAGATCATTCTTTACATAGGAACATAGAAAGTAGGAACAGGAGTAGGCCAAAAATGGCCCATCGAGCCTGCTCCACCATTCAATACGATCATGGCTGATTTAATTTATGACTTAACTCCACCTACCTGCCTTCTCCCCATATCCCCTAATTCCTCTATCATGTAAAAATGTATCTAACCGAATTTTAAATATGTTTAATGAGGCAGCCTCAACCACTTCCCTGGTTAGAGAATTCCAAACATTCACTACTCTCTGGGAAAAACTATTTTTCCTCATCTCTGTCCTAAATCTAATCCCCCGAATCTTGAGACTATGTCCTCTCGTTTTAGTTTCCCCGGCCAGCTCAAAAAACCTTCCTACATCTATCCTATCCATACCCTTCAAAATCCTATATGTTTAATACAGTTTAAAGTAGTTCATAGAGCTTACATGTCTAAAGATAAATTACCTCACATCTTCCCTAATACGAGCTCTACTTGTGATGGATGCAACACTGATGTGGCTTCATTGACTCATATGCTTTAGTCATGTCCCATGTTAGAAAAATTTTGGAAATATATTTTTAAAACTCTATCAATGATATTGGTTATTCAATTACAACCTAACCCCTTAACTGCTCTTTTTGGAATTACAGATTTAGTTTGTTTATCTACTTCTGTATTATCAAGTTACAGCTTTTTTTACACTATTAGCTAGAAGAGCCATATTACTTAAATGGAAAGACTCTTGATTCTCCTATATTACTTCAATGGCTTTCTTATGTTTTTCTTAAATCTCAAATAATCAGTCATACTTTAGATACAACTACCAAATTTAAAGAAACATGTAAACCATTTATTGATTACTTTCATGGAATATAACTGGTGTTATTCTATGAGTTAGTTCTTCCTTTCCAGATATAATTCTTGCCGTTTTTGTTATCTGTGGAGCTATGCTTTAAACTATTCAACAGATACTCAGGATAGACTGCTCAGTTGCATTTTTTTTGGTAGATCTTAATATATAATATTATAATTATTTTTTATCTCTGTTTTCTTTGTTAGAAGAATTATTTCTAATATGTCACATTTTCACTCTTTGGAATTTATGATACTTATACTATGTAGACTTGGACATACCATTTTAATTGTGTTATTTCTATTCTCGTTATGCTGTGTAAATTATGAAATGTTATTAAAAAGACTGAAAAAGAAAGAAATCGCAACTTCTTCATATGTTTTCAAACACATAGGATCTCTGTTGGGACGGTAAGCATTTTTATTGACAAACAGAATGAAATTGTCTTTTGTATTTGTCATCTTGACCAGATGAGTAAAATTTTCCTTTAAAAATGTTGCATGGTTCCATGAGCATGTCTCTTCCATTGTAAATTCTAATCAAACATTCAAAAATGTCCTTACCTGCTTAGTAACTCAGCACCTGCAGAAAACCTTGGCAAATCATTTATATTCCTATGAAAGCAAAACAGATATGTTAAGACAGTGTACAGAAAATAACCCAGACATTATACAGTTAAACAAAGAAAAATCATTTTAATTTTTTATTGATTTTAATAAAGCACTTATACAAACAAAAAGGGTACACTTCAATAAGATAGTATGGATATTCCATATATCACTAACAAATTGTAAATCGTATCCACAATTCACATTCTAAATAGTATATACACCTTTTTTAGAAAAACCTCTAATAATGTAAAAGAAAAGGAAAGAAAATAGTACAGGAAAAAAACTCAAACCCCTTACCTAACCGTGTTGCCAGATGCTATATATGACTAGTATTAAAAGAAAAAAGGTTAAAAAAAGGAACACGGAAAAGATACAAGTCAGACAATTTAATTACATTGGAGTAAAATGATAAAGTAAGATAGTGAGTCATAAATGACCCCCATAATTTCTGAAATTTTATATCTGAATTATTAATTGAATAATGAATATTTCCATATTCGAACAGAACTTGACATCACACAACCGTTGATCACGAGTAGGCGGGGCAGCATCCTTCCATTTAAGTAAAATCGCACGCCTTACCAAAAGAGAAGCAAAAGAAATGGCGTGTATCTGAACCAAAGATAAAGAAGAATCATTCCCTCCTGGTGTACTGAAGAGGGCCACCAAAGGATTCTGAGTTAAATCTATATTGAAAAATTTTCATAAAGTATGGAAAACCTCTCTCCAGTATTTTTCTAGACTAGGACAAGTCCAGAACATACGAATTAATGATGCTTCTCCGCACTTACACCTGTCACACCAGGGAGTCATATCAGAATAAAAGTGAGACAATTTAGCCTTAGATAAATGCGCTCCATGTACCACTTTGAATTGTAATAGATAATGTCAAGCACATAACAAAGAGCTATTACCAACTTAAGAATTGTGTCCCAATCTACATCCAATATAGTCACATTTAAATCCTGTTCAAGGATTTTTGATTTTAACTAACGAAGTCTGATTTAAACATAACAATTTCTCATAAATAATACATATTAAACCTTTACAAAAAGGCATTAAACTAAAAAAAATTCATCTACAAAATTTGATTTAGACTTTCTTGGGAAATTAGAAACATGATTCAAGAAAATGTGGACTTGCAAATTGCTAAAGAATTGCGATTTGGACAAGTTAAATTTAGCAGTAATCTGTTCAAATTATGCAAAATATCCATCAATGAACAGATACTTAAAGCATCAAATACCATCTCTGAAAAATATCATTATGTAAAGAGAGTTGAAAAAAAGTGATTGAATACGATGGAATTTTGTCCAAATTCTCATAGAATATTTAATAATTGGGTTATCTATTAATTTAGTTGAGAATGAAAGTGAAAAGCCCAGAAGTGCTGAATTAGAAACATTTTGTGGGGAATTCAGCTCCATTGATATCCATAATGGGCGGTCAGAATGATTATGAAAGAAGGTCGAATACATAAGACTTCGTATATTGACTGCCCAATAGTAGAATCTAAAGTTAGGTAGAGCCATTCCACCATCTTTCTTAGATCTCTGAAGAAGGACTTTATTAAGGCAAGGAAGCCTACCCTTCCATATGTTAAGACGATATGGCTGAATCAATGCATCCCAAAAATTTATTATTAGCTTCCTATTTTTCTTCTACAAGCTGCCCTTTGATCATGGCTAGCTTTGAAGGGAATGTTGAAGATGCCCATATCTTGATAATTTTTCATCTTCAGTATCCTAATTTTTCAACTTCAGTATCCTTGAGTGTTATCAAATTGTAGCCCTAAATATTTTTACCCGTTTATCAATTGCACTGGATAATTCCTTGAAAGTGGCATTACAGGTAGGTAGGGTCACATGGGGGCTTTTTGCACATCCTTCATAAATCAAAGTACTGAGGCCAAATTTGGAGTACTATATGCAGTTTTGGCCACTTACCTACAGGAAAGATATCAATAACATTGGAAGAATGCAGAGAAAACACAAGGATATTGACAAGACTTGAGAAGCTGAGTTATTTGGAAAGACTGAAAAAGTTAGGACTTTATTCCCGGGAATGTTGAAGAATGAGGAAAAATTTGATTGAGACATTCAAAATTACAGGGGTTTAAATAAGGTAAATGCAAGCAGGTTTTTCTACTGAGGTTGGGTAGACAAGGACTAGACAACATGGGTTAAGGGTGAAATGGTCAATGGGAAACATTAGGGTGAACTTCTTCACTCAGAGGGTGTGGAACGAGCTATCAGCAGAAGTTGTGAATACGGATTAGATTTCAATATTTAAGAGAAATTTGGATAGGTACATGGAGGGGATCGGTATAGAAGGCAATAGTCCAGATCAATGGGACTAGGCAGAAAAATATTTTGGCATGATCTAGATGGGCCGCAGGACGTTTCAGTGCTGTGATGTTCCATGGCTTTATAAAACTCATAATATATCTGCCAAATATGACCAAAACCATGCTTTGAATGTCTCATCCAATCAAAAATATTCTACTCTTCCATAACTGTATCCAAACTCTCCATTGCTCCAACGCTGACAATTTGAGCATCCTGTTCTGATATTGATAGTTTTACCTCTGCTGTATGGGTCCAATTTCAAGAATTCCCTCTTTCCACCACTTATTACTTGCCCATCTTTTAGGAATTTTGAGAAACTATTTTCTATAATTAGCTACTATTGTTCACAACCAGTGGTTGATATCACTGGTTAATAACAACAGATTTTCTAAGACTTGTGCATTTTGTTATGCAAACTGTGGAATGAAGAAACAATGTGTCAATTATATTTTTTTTCTGGATTATAGAAATGTATAAAATGATTATAATTAAGAATTGTTTGCATATTTTATTCAAATTTGTAATAAATTTTATTTATGAATTTAGAACCACAAAAATACACAATTAAAAATAAAATAAATCAATACAAATACATGTGGCTTATAAAAAGATGAGAAAACCCTATACCGCTCCCTCTCCCTCTATCCCCTTACAAAAGAGGAAAAAGAAAAAGGGAGAAGAGACCATTAACAGAGGTGCCTATTACTTTAAAGGTTCTTGTTGCATATTGAGACCTTAAGGAGAAAGGGAATGTCAGAATTTAAATATTTATATCCATATTTTGTAAATATGGGCTTCATATCTTCCAAAATATATAGTATTTATCTCTTAAATTACAAGTAACTCTGAACTTCAGCATGCCATCTTTCCATCCCAAAACTATATCAGACTTCTAAGTTATGGCAATACATCTGTGCTAATGCTAAGACAATTTGAACAAACTTCCTTTGGTACATATTAAATTTCAACTTAGGTTCAACACCCTTAATATCACTCTATAAAAATAACATTGGATCCTGTGGGAACTTAATCCCATTATTTGTTGCAATAAATTGCCTATTTCTAACCAAAAAGGTTTAGCTTTAGGACACTGCCAAGTAGAATGCAAAAATGTACTAATTTCCTGTCAACATCTAAATTATATATTTTTTAAAAACTTATATGGTGTTAAATATAACTGATGAATAAAATTATATTGTACCATTCTATATCTCACATTTACTGTACTTTTCATATTTTCTCTACATATCCCAATCCAGTCTCGTTCATCTACTTGTTTATTCAAATCTACTTCCCATCTGTGTCTAGATTTATGAAGCCCTATTTTTCAAGCTCTTTTGAATTAAGATATACATCTTTGAAATAAATTTCTTTATGTTTCCATTACTTAACAATAATTCTAATTCCGTCTCTACTGGTAATAACAGCTCTAGGCCAAAATTTTCACATAGAAATTGCATAAACCTGATAATAACAAAATCAAGTATTTTCAGGTATCTTGAACTTCTCCTTCATTCTATTAAAAGAAATACATTTCCCTGCTTTTTTTTAATTATTTTATTTTAATTTTTCATGCACAATGCAGTCAACTACAGAGTTGTAAATACAAACATTAATCATATATATATATTATGTTGTGTTTGATATTTCCCCACCCCCCTAAAAGTCCCCAAAAAAGAAAGTGGGAAATAAAAAGGCTAGAATAGATATAACAAAAGAAAAAAAATAAAATGAGGATTACCCCATAAGTATTTTTCACAGCACGATATCATAATGTATATATATTTCTTAAAGAGGATCATAATAAAAAAAGTCTCTAAATTAATATTTAACTTAATGAATACAGGCAGCCATTTTACAAAGTAGTCTCATATTAATCTCTTTTCATCTCCTAGTATTCCTTATCAATTAATTAAATTTAATATAAATAAATGACCTCTTCCATTTATTAATGTATATCAATATACAATTCCTTTGTATCTGCCCAAAGTACAAATCTCCTTCAATAATTAAAATCTTTACTTCCGAGTTGCCCTCAACTTCTCTTGAATTCGAAATATAAAAGGAAAAGAAAATAATGAATTTAACCAGACTATTAATATATAATTAGTAATAAGTAAGAATTTCCCCCCTACTGACGCTGTTTAAAAATACACAGCACTAGCCCCCACAGTTGTTCGGGATGCTGCTTCTGCCATAAAAAAGGCACATGATCAGAGGCTACCAGATTTAGACATCTTTGACCTCCCGGGGCATATCTTTTAACAAAGTATTATTCTTTGCAATGTACGTTGGTTTGCCAATATGAGATCCTATCCGTGCATGTGCAACCATTACATCCGTTGACTTGGGAGGAGCAGCACGAGGGAGATCACAGTAGAGTGACCCTAAAAAAGCACTTAAAAAGTAAGGCCTGCAGGAGCAGAACCCTGAGGGAGATCGCAGGAGAACGATCCACAAAAATGGAGTCAAACCCCCCCCCAGAATAGGAGGTGAACGGTAAAAATTCCTGGACTACCGGTGGGAGGTTCCCGGGTCCTGATGAGGAGAGACCCCAATGTATCCCTCCGAAGGCAGAGGTGTGCCAGTAAAGGTCCGGGACAATCGGCGGGAGGTTCCCAGGTCCGGTGAGGGGCTAGGACAGAAGCAGGGCAGCGAGTCCGAGGAGGAAGGGCTCCAAGAAGAGCCCTCGTAGCGCTTCATTAGTGCCAAAAATCCAGCGGGCCAGCTGAGGAGCAGCAAGGCCGATCTATCTCTGTTGGGGGTGGAATCAGGTGGCAGTGGCCTACCTTCATTGAAGGTGGGGCCCAAGGCTGGCTGCACTGACTTAGCTTTGAAGAATCCATCAAGAAGTACGCCTCCACTGCTAATTGCCATCTGTTGGAGGTGCCTAAGGTAAAACCCACTATATGGGACAACTTAAATGTTCCCACAAGGGCAAAAGATGTGAAATTGCAAAGTCTACAGGGGTCACTGGTTAAAGGTATCACTGCATTCGCACAAACGTTCTCACACGATTTATCAGAGACCCAACAAGACACTCTGGGGTTGTTATCTCATGCAAACTATGAACTGAATGTCTTCAGGAAGGAGCTGATTAAGATTGACCTAATGAAAGATACACTCATTTGTGCAGACCATCTAACCCTGTAACGAAATTTCTATTTGGTAATGATCTCAGCAAACAGGTGAAAGATTTGAATTAGACAGCTGCTGGCATGGTCAGAGGTCTGAGAGCACAGGCAAGAAAACCTGCTATGTTTCACCCTTATCACAGATATGCTGGGAAATTTAAGCGGGTTATCCGAGGTGGCTTCCCGCTCCAAGTGGCAACAGCCAGCAGGTCTTTTTTTAGGGTAACACCCTCCATGGAGACAGTGGCAGCAGAATTTTCCCGCTCAAAGTGCTTCGCAGAGGTGGGCCCAGAATGCACCAGCCCACAGACAAGGCGGGTTGAGGAAGTGAATGCTATGCAATTACAGTTGAATGCACTGGAAGGGAGATCTATGACAGTATAAGGCCTTGCTAAATGGCCTGAGTACGGTGCCTGGTGCCCAGGGCATTTACCAAATTACTGAAGCCAGCGTTTGCACGGCTCAGGAAAGAGAGGCACATGGTAATGGGTTATCTAGACAATACCCTTATCGTGGGCAGACCGTTCGAGGAAACAAAAAGGGCAGTAGCAGCCACCTCGAGAGTATTAAGCCATGTGGAGTTTCTTATACATCCTGAGAAATCAGTCCTGGTGCCTACTATGAGGTTAAAATTCCTCAGCTTCATTACTGATACAGAAGCCATGAAAATTACCCTGCCAAAAGATAAAGCGGCAGAGATTAGGACAGCCTGCAGAAGGCTCATGACAGAGTCTCGTCTTTCCATAAGAGAGTTGGCCAAGTTGATTGGGAAACTGGTGGCGGCTTTCCCGGTGGTACAATATGGTCTGCAAAATTATAGGTTCCTGGAAAGGATCAAAATATCAACTCTTAAGGCAACCAAGAGACATTTTGACAAGTCCGTGAGGCTAATAAGTGAGACCAGATCCAACCTGGCATGGTGGATCGACATTAGCTTGCCGGCTTATGCGAGGATCGAGCTCAGAAAGATGGTCTTGGAGATCAGGTCAGACGCTAGTGGCGAAGGTTGGGTAGCCACAAATTTACGGATGGATGAACAGAGAGTCTTGGCACTGGTGCATTCAAAGAAACATCTGGGTTACTGCCGCCTTACTGTCAGGTTGGATAAACACCTAGGCAGACTTAATGTCCAGAAAATTCAATGATAGTACTGAGTGGACACTGGTTAAGAAATATTTTAAACTGCTAGCAGCACCTTTGGCATGCCGGAGATAGATTTGTTTGCATCCACACTTAATGCCCAGGTTCCAAGGTTTGTGTCCTGGCTGCTGGATCCCCAAGCTGAGACTATTAACGCCTTTACCCTAGATTGGTCAAAATATAACTTTTATGCATTCACTCCGTTCGCCTTGGTGACAGTGTCTGAATAAGATACAGGAAGATGGTGCCACGGGATTGCTGGTAGTGCCAAATTGGCCTTCCCATTGTTGTTTCCCTGTACTCCTTAGGCTTATGGTGGGAAGTCCGTTGGTATTCACAAAAAACAAAGGTTTGCTAATCCAAGCGGTGTCAAAGATATCTCATCCATTGTCTCACTTAAGTCTGTTAGGTTGCAGGATCGGAGAGCAAGGACCGACATAAACACTCTGCAGTCTAGAACTCTGGTCATCCTGCAGGCTTCTTGAAGAAAGTCTACACAAAACAGTATGCCTCCTACGTGGGGAAATAGAAAAAGTACTGTGCCCAAATTGGACTGAATGAATAGTCAGCCTCTATAGGAGGCATAATGAGTTTTCTAACCGATATGTTTTATGAACATGGGGCCAGCTACAGTGCAGTGAATACAGCAAAGAGTGCACTGGCTGCTTTCTTGACACTCCAGGATTCTGAACATGAGATGATGAACCAACCCTGATCAAAAGATAGCATCCTCCAGTACTCAGATCTAAAGAAATTTGGGACGTAAAGATTGTTTTGAACTATTTAAGGCTATTGTCACCAACTTGCAGTTTGGATTTACGTTGCCTGTCCCATAAGCTGATAATGCTAGTGGCCTTGACATCAGCTCAGAGGGTTCAAACTTTGTCTTGTATTCATATGGACTATATGTGTTGGGAGGAGGACTGTGTAAGCATTCAAGTTAGACATTTTGAAACATAACAGGCAAGGAAGAATTGGGACAAAATTCTCATTGCGTGCATATGGAGAAGACGAACGGTTATGTGTGTTGGATTGTTTAAAAAGGTACTTTGTATGTACAAAACATATTAGACTAAATGAGAAATATGTATCACCGGGCTACCCCCTAAACGTTGGCCAGATGGCTGAGGGAGGTCATGAGAGTGGCTGAAGTGGATATTTCTCAGTTTGGGTCCCATTCAACTAGGGCGGTGGCAACCTCGGCAGCCAATAGGGCCGAGATTCCTATATGAGATATCCTCCACCAGGCGGGATAGAGTAATGAAAGAACCTTTAATAGGTTTTACAATAAGCCTTTAAATTCAGAGGGGCAAAGTTTCACGGCTTTCATCCTAAACACAGATTGACAAAGGCTGTAGACAGGGGACCCATTGAACTGATTATGGCCTGTCGGATGACCCGAAGAAGATAAGCCACTGAGCTACAAACTCTCACGTTGGCGAACCAACATTCATTGCAAAGAATAATGGAACATTAAATGAGCACTTACCTGTGCGAAGTTATATGATTATTATTCGAGCAATGGGAGTTGGTAAGTCAATGTGCCCACCTCAGCCTCCCTTTTTTCTTGTTTACAGATAAAGATGTTTGTTATGTAATAAATAATGTTCCGTTACAGTTATAGATGGTTCATCTAGTTTAGCTCATTTAAGTTCAGTGGCTTCGCCTCTCCAGACTGTAAAGGAATGGCTGTGCATGCACGGATGGGATCTCATATTAACTCACTAACTCCCTTGCTCGAATAATAATCATCAAACTTCGCACAGGTAATTGCTTGTTTAATGTTCCATCAACCTTAACAATCAAATTACAACAATCAATAAAATAAACACATCTCATTCCCTCGGTTGTTAATAGGTAATGTCTCCACAAATTCTGCCGCTTGTTTACAATCTGTAAAAAAAAAAAAAAAAATTCTTATTGCCATCAGATTCTAAGATCTTCAACATAGCTGGGTAACAAAGTACAAACTTGTAACTTTTTTCCCCCAAAGGGTTTTCTTAACCAGTATGAACTCCCTTCTTCTAGTCAGCAATTGTGTACTAATATCTGGACAGAAGAAAATCTTTGATCTATGGTATCCAAGTGGGTTCTTTCTTGTTCTTGCTCTCTCAGACGCCAAGGGTAATATTTTTTTTCTTTATCCTGATATTTTAAACAATAAACCACTATAAAATGAGGCTTTTCATTGGGTTGTGGTCATGGCCTAAAGGCTCTATGTGCCCTTTCAAATTTGTTCACCCATGGAACTTAAGGTATCCATCTTTGTAGGTATTGAATCATATCTTGTTTTTCTTCTCGCACTTACATTCCAACAATTTTGATATTATTTCTTCCTCTGTAATTTTCTATATTGTCAATTTTTTTTTTTTTTTTTACAAACATTTCTTCCTTTCAACAGTCCCTACTATAACTTCATTCTCCAGTTTCCCCACTCCTGTACATTTTCAACCTTTGCTTCCACATTTTTAACCTTATGATTTATTTTACCATCTTGCATCTTGTCCATTTCATCTATCAGCTTGATAAACTTTGTATTCAGATATAATATTTCTTCATTCATTTCCATTATATATTGCAGCATTTTTTTACAACCCCCTCAAGTGAAGTCTCTTAAAATTTACTCTCCCCTGTAGCTTTTTGCATAACCCCATACTTGTCCTTGTTCTTGAGATACTGGTATATCTTCTTTTGTCTCTTCTTCTTCTCCTTGTATTATATCTTCATCATTATCACCTTCAGGTTTCATCTCTTTTTCTATTCCTTGCGAGAAGCTCCATTTTGTTTGGTCTTCTTTCAAAACTAATATTTCCTCATGCGCAGTAACTCCCTTCTTTCTTGTCCAGCACCATTTTCTCCAGTCTTCAGGAGGGGTGTACCTGTACCTATGAGCGTTCTCTCCGTCTCAGGCCTTCCATCAGGACCTCGTCAGAACTCCAGGTCCAGGCTCCTTCTGCAAAGAAGGCCTCCCTTCAAATTCCTTGGAGATACTTCTAAGCAGTCCTTCAATGGTTTTTCTCTTATTTGGATACATCTTAAAAAGTATATTATTCTTACAATGTTCCTTCCTGTTTTTACTTTGTTTTACTTCATTTAAATATTTTTTTCTGTTTTCCATAGAGGTTCAGGATCCTACATCCTACGAATCACCCGACTTTCCCCATTTCCCCGCTTCAAAAATATATTTTATCTTAATCCCCTGACACTGTCAAATCTTTAAAAAATTTATTTCCCATGGAGAATGGAATCAATCTATTCTGGAATAATTGTGCCTTTCCAGTCAATATACCTCCTCCCCCAATTTCTTTATCAACCTTATTCCAAAGCTCAATTAAATATTAAATATGAGAGTTTCTCTATTCATTGTCAACAACCTTGGATTCAATTTATAAATAAAATCTTGTGGGTTTGGGTCCCCTATTTTACTAAATTTTATGTACACGCAAGCTGAAATTTTATTTAAATCATACATTACATTAACAAAATGCAACTGGGCTGCTTTATAACTCATAAACTTTAGGAGCTGCGAACCTCCTAAATCATAATTCCACATTAATTTATCCAAAGAAATTCTTGCCATCTTTCCTTTCTATAAAAAATTCCTAACACATGCATTTAATTCCTTAGAATCTTTGAGGAATTGCTATAGGAATTAATTGAAAAAGATATTGTAATCTAGGAAAAACATTAATCTTAACACAATTTACTCTACCTATTAAGGTAATAGGTAACATATTCCATCCTTCCAAATCTTTTATTCTTTTTAATAATGGAGAATAATTTAATTTTTTTTAAAAATTCCGCTTCACTTGAATACCTAAATATTTTATTCCCACATATGGCCATTTAAAATCAACTAATTTCTTACATTTTACATAATCCCCCTCTACTAAAGACATAATTTCATTTTTTTACTCCCCAATTAATTTTATAACCAGATATTTCTCCATATTCTTTTAATCTAAATTTAAGTTGTCGCAACCAATTTAATGGATCTGTTAAGTAAATCAAAACATCATCCGCAAACAAACTTATTTTATGTTCTTCCTCATTCACTTTAATACCTTTCTTCTTTGAATCCTGTCTATTCAGCAAAGGGTTCAGTTGCTAAAACAAATAAAGCCAGCAATAGTGAACAACTTTGTCTACTTGATCTCGTCAATTGAAAAGATGTTGAGATTTGACCATTAGTCACTACTTTCACAGTAGGGTTCATATAATATTTTAACCCAATCAATAAATATTGACCCTAACCCAATTTTTTCTAAAACTTAAAATAATCCCATTATAATCTATCAAATGCTTTTTCTGCTTCTAAAGCCACTGCAACACTTTTAACTAAATGTATTAAACTGATAAAATTTGCCACATTAGCTGCAGATTTCCTATTTTTAACAAATCCAGTTTGGTCCATATGTATCAACTTCGGTAAATATTTTATCAATTTATTTGCTAACACTTTACCTAATAGTTTATAATCAGCATTTAATAACAAAATCGGTCTATATGATGCTGACATATATTGACCAGACCTGCTGACAATCTCCAGCATGTTCTCCTTTTATTTTAAACAGAAAAATGAAGTCAAAATTTAGACAAGGACCAAAATTTGAAAGAAGTCCAAAATGGTCTCTCTCAGAATCAGAATCCAATCCTATTTGTGAACAATTATACTTGCCATTGCCTGACTGAGAATGACAACAACCAATGTAGTATTGCCCAACATCCAATATGGTTCATTTGC
Source organism: Narcine bancroftii (assembly GCF_036971445.1). Classification (NCBI taxonomy): domain Eukaryota; kingdom Metazoa; phylum Chordata; class Chondrichthyes; order Torpediniformes; family Narcinidae; genus Narcine; species Narcine bancroftii. Next base: position 378,086,341 of record NC_091469.1, on the reverse strand, counting down.
TTCTTTAACATGGCCATATCTTTTAGTCTAATCGACATCTGCTAAATATCTTATTCAAATTTACAACACACAAGCTACTTCATAATTTCAAGAACCTCAATCACCCTCACTTTACCTATGTTCTTGATCCTTGAAGTAATTCTCCAAACAGATCTTGATAACTTTGGAGACTCAAGAGATGGCAGATACAAACAATGATGTTTAAAGGTGTGTCTTTAAGGAGGAAAAGGAGAGTGTTTAAGAACGTACTTCCTGAAATTGCACGGACACTAATAATAATGGGTTTTAAATTGAGAGCAATTAACAGTATGAGTTAAACAACAAGAAGAATGGAAAAAGGTTCTTTGAGACAAGATTGAGGGAATTGGGATGGAGTTTTTAAAAGTAATTTAGAAAGGTAAGTGGAGCAAGAGATGGGAAACAAAGGTTGGAACATCTAGGTCCTGCAGAAATGTTAACTTGGTGACGTGCTATGGTAAGAAGGAAAGCAAAAGAGGCAGCTTTGAGGTAAACTGCTTGGAGTTCAACATTTAAACTAGTGCAAAATAAAATTCAGAATTTTTGTTACCAATCCATATATTTCCAGTCAATATAAAGCAGAGTCCTTCTATTCTTCTACCCACAATGCATACATTTGAATAAACCAAATAATTGCCATCATTTAGACTGATCTCTGTATCAAGTCATTGCTTCAAAGGGCCTCAAGTATGCTCTTTCAAGCATTTGTATAATTTATATATTAAAATATTTAATAAAATATTTAGAAGTTATTACATCTTTTATTTTGCAAACTATGGAAGATCAGTTTATTTTATACAGTAAACATTCCAATGCTTACATAAGAAGTTAATATAAAACTTCAGAACAGGAAGATCCTGAAACATACTGACATTACTAATCACAGAGCACCAATGGCATAGGAATTACTTAAAGTGGCGTGTAAGTAGAAAGAAAAAAGGTTGAGAACCACTGCCTTAGACAAATGTGCTCTATGTACCACTTTGAATTGTAATAGACAATGTCAACCATATAACGAAGAGCTATAGTCAAATTTAAATCCTGTTCCCAAGCATTTTTGATTTTAACTAACAAAGTCTGATTTAAACATAACAAGAAGGCATTAAGCTTAAAAAAAACACCTCATATTCATGTGTTCGGGACTAGTCCTAGTCTAGAAAAATACTGGTGTGAGGTTTTCCATACTTTAATCAAAGTTTTTCCAATATAGATTTAACTCCAAACCCTTTGGTGGCCCTCTTCAGTACAACAGGAGGGAATGATTCTTCTTTATCTTTGGTTCAGAGTCGCGCCAGTTCCTTTGCATCTCTTTTGGTGAGGCGTACAATTTTACTTAAATGGAAGGATGCTGTCTATTCATGATCAGTGGTTGTATGACATCATGTCCTCTTTGAACATGGAAAAGATTAATTATTCAATTAATAATTCAGATACAAGATTCCAGAAATTATGGGGGTCATTTATGACCATCTTACTTTATCATTTTACTCCAATGTAATTAAATTGTTTAACTTGTATCTTTTCCACTTTCCTTTTTTATTAACTTTTGTTTTTTTCTTTTAATACTAGTCATATATAGCATCTGGCAACATAGTTAGGTAAGGGGTTTGAGTTTTTCTCTTTTACTATTTTTCTTTCTTTTTTAAAAATATTATTAGTTTTTTCCAATGTACTATTTAGAATATGAATTATGGATATGATTTACAATTTATGCATGTTAGTGATATACAAAATATCTTATTTAGTTTATGTAACTGTCCATACTATCTTATTGAATTGTACCCTTTTTGTTTGCATAAGTGCTTCATTAAAATCAATAAAAATACTTTAAAAAAAAATTATTGTCATGAACATGTGTCATTTAATTCATTGTTTTGTAGCAACATTACAGGTGCAAAACTGCAATAATTATATTTTTTGGAAATTAAAACAAATAAATTAGTGCATAATTGGGCAACACACTTAAGCATAGGGGGTTAGTGCAATGCAATTACAGCGCCAGTGACCAGGGTTCAAATCAGGCACTGTCTGATAGGAGTTTGTACGTTCTCCCAGTTTCTGCGTGGGTTTCCTCCTCGCACTTTGGTATCTTCCCACCCTTCAAAATGTAGAGGAGTTGAAGGTTAATTGAGGTAAATTTAAGAGAAAAGTAAGATAGTGTCCACAGTTTATTGTTCATTCAGAAATCCAATGGCAGAGAGGGAGAAGCTGTTTTTGTACTCATAGGTGGCTGTTTTCAGGCCCCTTCCTGATGGTAGCAGTGAGAAGAGGGCTTGGACTGGGTGGAGGGTTCTTGAGGATAGAGGCTGCTTTCTTGAAACCGCCTCTTTTACATGTCCTCAATGGAGTGAAGACTGATGCCCATGACTCCAGGGTACACCTGTAGAAATTTGAAAGAGTCTTTGGTGACATACCAAATCTCCTCAAGAATTATAACTACTGATGAGCCTTCTTAATGATTGTTTCGATATGGAGACCCCAGGTAGATCTTCAGAGATGTTGACACACACATATTTTAAGTTCTTAACCATTTCCACTGCTGACCTCTCAATGAGTTCTCCTGATTTCCTCCTCCTGAAGTCCACATGTTGAGTGCAAGGTTGTTGTGACACCATTCAACTAGCTGATCTCACTCCTGTACATTTCTTCATTGCAGTTTATGATTCGGCCAACAACCGTTGTGTAATCAGCAAATTTGTAGATGGCAGTTGATTGTGCCTAATCACGGAGTCATGGGTGTAGAGCAAGTAGAGCAGTGGGCTAAGCATGCATCCTTGAGGTGCACCTCTGTTGATTGTCAGTGAGGAGGGGACATTATTTCCAATTCATACTGACTGTGGTCTTCCGATGAGGAAGTCAAAGATCAAGTTGCAGAGGGAGGTGTAGAGCTTAGTTGATGAAAATCTGCCTAATGTACGTGTTGGTGTTGTCTAGGTGATCCAGGGCTGAGTGGAGAGCCAGTGAGATTGCATCTAAGGAACAACTGTCACTGTAGGCAAATTGTAGTGGGTCCAGAATTTCACTTAGGTACAAATTAATTCTGACCATGAATTTTAAAAAATTCATAACTTAATTAGCCACAGTTGAGGTACAAGAATACAGGAGAGTGGGTAATGTTGTGCCTTTACAAGGCAATATTAGGCATTACAAGGACGTCAAGAACCCAATATCAGTGGTGGGACAGTTAAAAAGGAGATTCTGAGAGACAGATAGACAAGGATAGTACATATGGCTAGTACATGGAAAATTGTGCCTTACAAATTTTTATTTGAAGAGTTGACAAGAAGATTGATGAAAGCAGAGGAGTAACCATTACCTATGTGGACCCGACCAAGATCTTTCACATAGTCCCGTGTCACTAGTCAGGAAGGTTCGGTCATGTGATTCAGGGCGAGTTCGCCAATTGGCTTGGTGGATGGAGTCGTAGAGTTTTAAAGTACAGAAATAGACTCTTCGGCTCAACTTATCCATGCCAACCAAGTTGTCTACCTGAATTAGTCCTGTTTGCCTGCATATCCATCCTTATTCCTCTCAAACTTTATCCATTCACCTGAATGTTTTTTTTTAAACATTACAATTGATCCCAGCTCTACCACTTCCTCTGGCATCTCATTCTATACCCCCACCACTTTCTAAGTGAAAAAGGTGTCCCTCATACCCCTTTAAAATCTTTCCCTCCACTTTAAATTATGCATTTGATTTTTCAGATTTCCCTATGACCGGGCCTATTTCGGATAGACGTTTTTTTTTCCGGAGAACTGGTCATTATTTTTAAAACAGCCCAGTAGCACCAGCAAATCACTTGTAATAGTGTATAAAATACAACAAACAACAAGGGAAGGCTTTTTAAGCTTTAAAATAATGTTTAATTCTCACCAAAAAAAATGCTGGCCACACATATCATCAACACCTCCCCAATGAAGCCCCACTCATGCTAGGAGCCCGAGGGTCGCTGCTGCCTGTGCCGGGAGCCCGAGGGTCGCTGCTGCCTGTGCCGGGAGCCCGAGGGTCGCTGCTGCCTGCGCCGGGAGCCCGAGGGTCGCTGCTGCCTGCGCCGGGAGCCCGAGGGTCGCTGCTGCCTGCGCCGGGAGCCCGAGGGTCGCTGCTGCCTGCGCCGGGAGCCCGAGGGTCGCTGCTGCCTGCGCCGGGAGCCCGAGGGTCGCTGCTGCCTGCGCCGGGAGCCCGAGGGTCGCTGCTGCCTGCGCCGGGAGCCCGAGGGTCGCTGCTGCCTGCGCCGGGAGCCCGAGGGTCGCTGCTGCCTGCGCCGGGAGCCCGAGGGTCGCTGCTGCCTGCGCCGGGAGCCCGAGGGTCGCTGCTGCCTGCGCCGGGAGCCCGAGGGTCGCTGCTGCCTGCGCCGGGAGCCCGAGGGTCGCTGCTGCCTGCGCCGGGAGCCCGAGGGTCGCTGCTGCCTGCGCCGGGAGCCCGAGGGTCGCTGCTGCCTGCGCCGGGAGCCCGAGGGTCGCTGCTGCCTGCGCCGGGAGCCCGAGGGTCGCTGCTGCCTGCGCCGGGAGCCCGAGGGTCGCTGCTGCCTGCGCCGGGAGCCCGAGGGTCGCTGCTGCCTGCGCCGGGAGCCCGAGGGTCGCTGCTGCCTGCGCCGGGAGCCCGAGGGTCGCTGCTGCCTGCGCCGGGAGCCCGAGGGTCGCTGCTGCCTGCGCCGGGAGCCCGAGGGTCGCTGCTGCCTGCGCCGGGAGCCCGAGGGTCGCTGCTGCCTGCGCCGGGAGCCCGAGGGTCGCTGCTGCCTGCGCCGGGAGCCCGAGGGTCGCTGCTGCCTGCGCCGGGAGCCCGAGGGTCGCTGCTGCCTGTGCCGGGAGCCCGAGGGTCGCTGCTGCCTGCGCCGGGAGCCCGAGGGTCGCTGCTGCCTGTGCCGGGAGCCCGAGGGTCGCTGCTGCCTGTGCCGGGAGCCCGAGGGTCGCTGCTGCCTGTGCCGGGAGCCCGAGGGTCGCTGCTGCCTGTGCCGGGAGCCCGAGGGTCGCTGCTGCCTGTGCCGGGAGCCCGAGGGTCGCTGCTGCCTGTGCCGGGAGCCCGAGGGTCGCTGCTGCCTGTGCCGGGAGCCCGAGGGTCGCTGCTGCCTGTGCCGGGAGCCCGAGGGTCGCTGCTGCCTGTGCCGGGAGCCCGAGGGTCGCTGCTGCCTGTGCCGGGAGCCCGAGGGTCGCTGCTGCCTGTGCCGGGAGCCCGAGGGTCGCTGCTGCCTGTGCCGGGAGCCCGAGGGTCGCTGCTGCCTGTGCCGGGAGCCCGAGGGTCGCTGCTGCCTGTGTCGGGAGCCCGAGGGTCGCTGCTGCCTGTGCCGGGAGCCCGATGTCTCCAGTCAGTATCGCTCTGAAATTTTTTTTTAGATAAATGAGGATTTTGAAGAATCCGATTTCAGATAATTGGAGTTATACTGCATCTATAATCCTAAGCCTGTTTGTTCTACACACTATCTGAGGTATTACCATTCACTGTGTTAATCCTCCCCAGTGCAAAGTGGAACTGCTCACATTTGTCCAAGTTCTAGCTGCCCATTCCTTGGCCCACTTCCTCAGTTCATCTCAACCCTCTTGTAATCTCAGAAAACCTTTTTAGTTGTCCACTATACCACAAATTTTGGTGTCACCTACAAATGTACTGCTAATTACATGGTCATCCAAATTATTGATATAGATGAACAAGCACCAGTCCCTGCATCTTCCAAACTGTTACCTCTCTGACTCTTACGATCAAATTATAGCAAGAGGTTTGGTATAACATCGGAAACCCTGTCAAATTTCAATAAATGTGTGGTGGAAAGTGTGCTGACTGGCTGCATTACAGTCTGGTATGTAGACACCAATAACCCTGAACATAAATCTCTGCAAAAGATAGTGGACACAGCCCAGGACATCAGAGGCTTAACTCTCCTCACAATCAAAAACATTTACAGGGAACCCTGCCATCAGAGTGAAGCAGCAATTATCAAGGATCCACTTCATCTAGCACATGCTCTGTTCTCATTGCTACAATTAGGAAAGAGGTATAGGTGCCACTGTGGCACCTCACCACTAGGCAGGCGAACCAGCCACGCGGCGGGGCAGCCGGTCAAAATGGCGCCATCGGGGGTTTTCCTTTCCTTCCAGCACGAGGCTCAGAAGCCTGCGCTGGGGGACCACATGACGGTCGGGTGATGTCAGCGCCCTCCAGCGTGGTTCTCAGCCAGGGCTGGGAGTATAAGTGCAGCCCAGTAGGCTGCAATAAAGTAGTCTGCTCACTGAGCTCAACCCGTCTGGTTTTGTGTGTTCTTTCAGGAGCAGGTGTAGCTGCCACTACACCACAAGACTTATACCACCAGTTTCAAGAACAGCTCCTACCCCTCCACAATCAGAGACTCATTTAAGGACTCTTATTTTTGCACTTTATTTTTTTTCCTCTCTCTGTTTTGCACAGTTCAGTTTGTTCACATCTATTTATTTATTTATTTATTTATTTATTTACATGTGTGTATTAAGTATAGTTTTCACTCTAAAAAAAAGTGGTAATTCTACCTCGCCCTCATGTATGTGGTCTGACAATAAATCTGATCTTTAAATGCTATATCCAACTGGCCAGCTCACCCTGGATCACAAGCAATCCAACCTCCCAGACCAGCCTACCATACAGGACCTTGTCAGAAGTCTTGTTGAAATAAATGGCGGCATTGCCAGAGCAGCTGTACCGGGAGAGTGGGGAGCGGAGACATAGCGGTGCTCCACAGGGTCCAACAGCCTGCTTCAACTGCTGGTGGCTTCATACAAGCTTCAAATGGCCTGTTAAAGAAGTTCACAGTGTTTTGAATTAAAATCCTGCAACCTCAGGGTCTGTACCCAAGATGGTGATGCCAATGCTCGGTAGTGGCAATGAAGGGTTCCATACTCTGGGAGAGAGCACTGGACTAGCCTAGGGCACCAGAAAGGGGAAGAGCATCCCATGAAGAAGGAGAATCAGAGCAGATAACTATACAGAACAGTGATCATGGCAGCAGACCAGCAAAGGCTCAGTGGCTGAAGGGAAGGGAAGTCAGTGACTTATGGATGAGTGACATCATGATTCCAAGAAGTTGGTGAGTCTGCACTTGGAGTACTGTGTGCAGTGCCTGCCATCCCGCTACTAGAGAGAAATGATTAAGCAAGAATGGATGCTGAAAAGATTCACAAGAATGTTGCCAGCACTGGAGGGTTCAAGTTATAAGAGATTAAATAGGATGGGACTATTTCCCTGGAGCTTAGGATGCCGAGGGCTGACCTGACTCAGGTTTATAAAAGCTTGAGCAACATTGATAAGGTGGAAGGTCAGTTTTTTTTTTAAATTCTATGGTGGGAGTTTAAAACAAGAGGGCATAGGTTTAAGGTGAGAGGGCAAAGAATAAAGAGGACTCGAGAGGCAGGTTTTTCCCTCGAGGGGATGATGGATTTATGGAACATGCTGAGAGAGGAAGTGGTAGAAATGAGTACAATCACAATGTTTACATTAGATGTACACAGGTAGACAAATAGGAAAGATTTAGAGCACACATGTCAAACTCTGGCCCGCGGGCCAAATTTGGCCCGCGATATAATTATATTTGGCCCACAAGATCATTTCAAAAATGTATTAGAGGTGGCCTGCTGGCCGCTGCGCCAGTATAGCACATGCACAGTAATACAACAAATCCCAGAATGCATTGGCGTCAGCCCGCTAATCGCCCCCACCTCCTCTGTTTACGTTGCAGGGTCTCACCGTGGACTCTGATTTTGGGGCCTGGCCGGTGTCAGGGGAAGCCAAGGCCGCTTCCCAGCGCCCGGAACCGGAGGCCTCGGGCCTGACCTCGCCAGGACCGTTGCCCACTCCCCCTCCCTGCCGCAGGCCGACCCACGACTCACGGTGACAGGGCCGCTGATCCGCCGAGATGCCGCCCTGCAGCGAGAGCCGATGCCCCCGCACTGTCATTGTCCAACCCGATCGCCCGCAAACCCCGCCCTCCCGCACACAGGCCTGAGTAAGGATTATGAACTTTAATCTCAGGATAAAACGATCTTCCAATAGTTTCATGTCACAGTGATAAATATATTCCTGGTTAAAAATGGTCCTGGACCTGGATACAAGCTCATTAGGCATAAAACTTGAAAAGTGTGTAAATCAAAGGATATCTGTACCAATGGAAAAAGGGCATGGCAAATAACCCTGCTAGAGTTCATGCCCACAATCAGTCACCCATTTGATTGTTTCAGGAATCATGTTATTCTCCCACATTCTCAATAGCCCTCAGATTTTACTATTCGACAGCACACTAGCAACATTTGACAAATCCTCTATAGAGAAATATTATTTATTGAATATTTTATTTCTCATTTGTTAATGCTTCTGGAAAGAGTTTATCCAAAACTATTATTAAACATTTATTTTAATAAGAAAAAGTTTAACATTACATATATTGAAAGAAGAGAAAACATGCAGATGTTGTTGAAAATTTTCAGTAAATATTTAGTTCGGCCCTCGACTTAGTCCAAGTTTTTAATTTTGGCCCTCCGTGAATTTGAGTTTGACACCCATGATTTAGAGGGATGCAAGCCAAATGGGTTTAGCTCAGTTAAGTTCATTCATTAGCATGATCGAGTTGAACCAAAGAGCCATTTTCCATGTTGCATTGCTCCATGAATAAACACATTCTGGTTACCTGCAAATAAATATTCAGCAAGCATAAAAATGCCAGTATTGCATCATGCAAATAAAAGACACCTTTCACTATCTGTCAAATGTGAGAGACATTTCATGAATACAAAATCCAAGCTAATCAGTGTATTGAGTGTGTTTGGAATAAACAGATTACCTTGGCTTCTTAATTTTCACGTCTTTAGATTTGTCACTTAGCGTCCTTAAGCTGCAATAAGAAAAATATTTGATACTATGAACGTCAAATGTTTCAATTGCGATTAAATTTATTTTCTGGATTTTGCCCATGTGATTCTCTCAATTTGTGCTAACAGCAGCTTTCACTTTCTAATGATCCGATAAAGGATTACATTAAAAAAAGAGTCCATGGGTCTGAAAAGATTCAACCTCGTCTGCCATGAGCGTCAATGTTTTCTTTCGATTTTCACGTGATTGTCTGAAGGTGCAAAAACAGTAGTTTTTAAATTCCTAATGACCAGATATATCTCATCGAATTCACTGCTGCCCGAGAGAGAGAGAACACACAATGTCGGCAGGCAACTGAAAAGTAATTTGTGAAAAAGTCTGACGAAGTTTTACTGTGACTTTTGATGCGGTTGGTATCGGTTATCAGGGGGATGGAAAGGCTTGTTGTTTTCATGTGACTGCCCTACTACTGTCAAAGCAAGATTGTAAACTTCAAAAAACTCCGCTTCAGCGTAACTTCGGAAACCATTTTTAAAGATTTACCAGTAAAGCATAACAAAACTTTCCAAACAAATCATTGTAACCCCACCAAGAGATACGTGGTTAATTTCCCAGGGACCGAGACCGTTTACCAGCACGGCGTGGCAGCGCCCATCCGAACGTGTGGACCCGCCGGCAGAAGAGACCCACCGGCCCCGACCTTCCGACTGGGCCCAGTGCTGCCGCACACGGCACGGCAGCCCCCGCCGGCGGCGCCCACCCCGCCTACCCGTGGCTCAGCTCCTGCTGCGCGTTGAGCAGCCGCTCCTTGAAGTTCTCGAACATCTTTCCGACACCAGTGCAGGGGGGCGCCAACCCCGACCGGCCATCCACCCGTCCGTCCGTCGGCACTCCGCCACGCACTTCCGCCCCCACTGTTGCCCGGCAACCGAGGCCTGGTCCAGGCAAGGCGGTTTGTGTCGGCCGTCAACGGGAACGAGGCCAACCACCTCCCTGCGGAGACCTTTCCTGCGCCGAATGGTGAATGCTCGCTGATTAGTATTGCTGTCATTTAACTGCAGGCGGACGAAAACGTACAGTGCGAGTGTTCGGCCATGAGCCCAGATGCTGGAGGGTGAGTTCCAAGATGGGCTGGGACTTGATGAGCATGGACATGTTGGGCCGAAGGGACCGTTTCTATGCTGTGGAATTCTTGACTCTACATCATGCTTGTGGTTGGGTTGGTAGCTGTGGTCAGCTGGTCGGAACAGGCAGCCGAAAATATATGAGTTGGAAGGAGGCTGATCTATTTTAGCACATCCAAGTTCATCATGTCGGTTCCTGCACTGACAGAATGCCATAAGTAAAACGGGGTTGATTTCCCCCTGTTGGAAATAATCCAATTTCATCTCAAACGGAGGCCGAGGGGAAGGGGTTGGAAAGTTAAAATTTATGGTCAGGATACATACATGACATTGCATACAACCCTGAGGGGGTTTTTTTTCCCTGCCAGATAAGCAGATTTTCTCATTAAAGGTATCTGTAAACTTATTAAAGGGGAAAGAAATGTATCCAAATATAAACAAAACAAGCTGTGCAAACGCAGAAAAATAAATATTCAGTAATAAACAATGAGCAAAGTGGAGTCTTAAATGAGTCTGAATAAGTCTGTTGTTCATGGTCTGAATAGGGGTAGCATCTATTCCTGAACCTGGTAGTGGGAGTCTTGTGGCACCTGTACCTCTTTCCTGATGGTAGCAGTGAGAAAAGAGCATGTCCTGAGTAGTGGAGATCCTTGATGATTGCTACTGCTCTCCGACCGCAATGATTAGTGTAGATTTTCTCAATGATGGGAGAGTTTTGCTTGTGATGTACTGGACTACCCAGCCGGTCAGCATACTTTTCACATCTGTAGACATTTGCCAAGGTTTCCTATAACATTACAGATCTTCACAAACTCCTGCTTTCTTCACGATGGCATTATTATGATGGGTCCCAGGAATTTATATTTGCTCACCCTCTCTAATTCTGATTCCCCCAGTGATTGCAGGATCGTACACTTCTGGTTTTCCCCTCCTTGACTCCACAATCAATTCCTTGGTGTATGATGACTCATCCCTTTTTATACAGCCCATTATGGTGGTATCATCAGCAAATTTGTATATGTTGGTGTCCTATGACAATAATGAGGAAATGATGGAGAGAAGACACAAGGTAAAACTGACATATTGCGAACAACTGCCCCCAAACCCAACTACACTACTCTGACTTCCAGACACAGCTTACATATTCTAGTTCACCCAGTCAGCGGCTTTATTGCTATCCATCATCTTTCCAGTTTCCTTGATTAGAACCATAGAACATTACAGCACAGAAACAGGCCCTTTGGCCCTTATAGTGCCAAAACATTATTCTGCCTTGGCCCAGGTTCAGTTGGTTCACAGAGAAACGAGTCCAGACACAGGCTAAGCAAACAATGGATGATCTATATTGGAAGACGTGGGGAAATACTAATGGGGAAGACACAAAAGAACACTCGGTACTTTAAACAATGTAAGTAGTCACATTGCACACAGTGATGTCCAATACCAGTGGCTGCTCTTTCTCTCTTGTGAAATAATATTCAGCACACTCTTACTCTATAGGGACTTAAACAAGTACTCCCATTTCACTGAACCAACAGGGTACGGTTCAACAACTCCACCAGCAATATCCACAGTTCACAACCTGGCATAGAGCACCATTTATAGTCAGCACCAAGGAGTAAAGAAAATGATCTGCTCCATGTGGTGGGCTTTTAAAGTGCAGTAAGCTGGGGAATCTGGTCCAGATAATCACAAGGTAATTAAAGGGGCCAATGGTCAGGTGTACACTAGTGGGTGGGCAGGTCCAACCTTGATTGGCAGGTGATGCGACTTACAACTAGGTCCAAAACGGTGAGGTCACGTGACCCTCCACGATCCACCCTTGAAAGTTAGACCACTTGGCAATCATCTACAAAATGTTAATACATGTTACAAAAAAAAATTATTGCATTGTTACAAAAGGTTCATACATTATTTCATATGATAAATACATTGTTTCAAACTGTAGAAACAGTGCAAATGCCTTTTGAATAAACAGATAGGCACAACAGATATTATTTCAGACAATGGGGGTGTTTCTAGTGAGCGGAGAAATGCGTGGTGATGTGAGGTGATGCGCGGTAACACCTCGAATTTTGCCGGACTGGAAACACATCTGGTTGCGGCCGATGTGCGGTGATTCGAGGTGCTCCGTCGTCCAACTTTTGAGGTGGTCAATGCGGGGTGATGCGAGGGACGACCTCGCAGTGGAAACACCGCGGGTGACTCACCAGAAGTCACGATTTTTCACCCACGGTTTTCAATTGCTCATCGGACTTCCTGGTCACCTCGCTTCGCCCTGCATCACCTCGCATTCCTCGCATCACCTCGCATCACCCTGCATCACCGCATATTCAATTGCTCGGTAGAAACAGTTCAGGTAGTCCTAAAATGCGCGGTGATGCGAGCGACAAAAAATCGCGGTGATTTGAGGTGATGCGGGGTGATGCGAGGTGTCCTTAGTCTTTGGCTTGGCTTCGCGGACGAAGATTTATGGAGAGGGTAAAAAGTCCACGTCAGCTGCAGGCTCGTTTGTGGCTGACAAGTCCGATGCGGGACAGGCAGACACGATTGCAGCGGTTGCAGGGGAAAATTGGTTGGTTGGGGTTGGGTGTTGGGTTTTTCCTCCTTTGCCTTTTGTCAGTGAGGTGGGCTCTGCGGTCTTTTTCAAAGGAGGTTGCTGCCCGCCAAACTGTGAGGCGCCAAGATGCACGGTTTGAGGCGTTATCAGCCCACTGGCGGTGGTCAATGTGGCAGGCACCAAGAGATTTCTTTAGGCAGTCCTTGTACCTTTTCTTTGGTGCACCTCTGTCACGGTGGCCAGTGGAGAGCTCGCCATATAACACGATCTTGGGAAGGCGATGGTCCTCCATTCTGGAGACGTGACCCATCCAGCGCAGCTGGATCTTCAGCAGCGTGGACTCGATGCTGTCGACCTCTGCCATCTCGAGTACTTCGACGTTAGGGATGTAAGCGCTCCAATGGATGTTGAGGATGGAGCGGAGACAACGCTGGTGGAAGCGTTCTAGGAGCCGTAGGTGGTGCCGGTAGAGGACCCATGATTCGGAGCCGAACAGGAGTGTGGGTATGACAACGGCTCTGTATACGCTTATCTTTGTGAGGTTTTTCAGTTGGTTGTTTTTCCAGACTCTTTTGTGTAGTCTTCCAAAGGCGCTATTTGCCTTGGCGAGTCTGTTGTCTATCTCATTGTCGATCCTTGCATCTGATGAAATGGTGCAGCCGAGATAGGTAAACTGGTTGACCGTTTTGAGTTTTGTGTGCCCGATGGAGATGTGGGGGGGCTGGTAATCATGGTGGGGAGCTGGCTGATGGAGGACCTCAGTTTTCTTCAGGCTGACTTCCAGGCCAAACATTTTGGCAGTTTCCGCAAAGCAGGACGTCAAGCGCTGAAGAGCTGGCTCTGAATGGGCAACTAAAGCGGCATCGTCTGCAAAGAGTAGTTCACGGACAAGTTTCTCTTGTGTCTTGGTGTGAGCTTGCAGGCGCCTCAGATTGAAGAGACTGCCATCCGTGCGGTACCGGATGTAAACAGCGTCTTCATTGTTGGGGTCTTTCATGGCTTGGTTCAGCATCATGCTGAAGAAGATTGAAAAGAGGGTTGGTGCGAGAACACAGCCTTGCTTCACGCCATTGTTAATGGAGAAGGGTTCAGAGAGCTCATTGCTGTATCTGACCCGACCTTGTTGGTTTTCGTGCAGTTGGATAATCATGTTGAGGAACTTTGGGGGACATCCGATGCGCTCTAGTATTTGCCAAAGCCCTTTCCTGCTCACGGTGTCGAAGGCTTTGGTGAGGTCAACAAAGGTGATGTAGAGTCCTTTGTTTTATTCTCTGCACTTTTCTTGGAGCTGTCTGAGGGCAAAGACCATGTCAGTAGTTCCTCTGTTTGCGCGAAAGCCGCACTGTGATTCTGGGAGAATATTCTCGGCGACACTAGGTATTATTCTATTTAGTAGAATCCTAGCGAAGATTTTGCCTGCAATGGAGAGCAACGTGATTCCCCTGTAGTTTGAGCAGTCTGATTTCTCGCCTTTGTTTTTGTACAGGGTGATGATGGTGGCATCACGAAGATCCTGAGGCAGTTTACCTTGGTCCCAACAAAGCTTGAAAAACTCATGCAGTTTGGTATGCAGAGTTTTGCCGCCAGCCTTCCAGACTTCTGGGGGGATTCCATCCATACCTGCTGCTTTGCCACTTTTCAGTTGTTCGATTGCCTTATATGTCTCATCCAGGGTGGGAACCTCATCCAGCTCTAGCCTTAGGGGCTGTTGAGGGAGCTGGAGCAGGGCGGAATCTTGGACTGAGCGGTTGGCACTGAAAAGAGATTGGAAGTGTTCTGACCATCGGTTGAGGATGGAGATCTTGTCGCTGAGGAGGACTTTGCCGTCTGAGCTGCGCAGCGGGCTTTGGACTTGGGGTGAGGGGCCATACACAGCCTTTAGAGCCTCGTAGAAACCCCTGAAGTCGCCAATGTCCGCGCTGAGCTGGGTTCGTTTGGCGAGGCTAGTCCACCACTCATTTTGGATCTCCCGGAGTTTGCGCTGAAGATGGCTGCATGCGCGACGGAAGGCTTGTTTCTTCTCTGGACAGGACGGCTTTGTAAGGTGAGCCTGGTGGGCAGCTCGCTTCTTTGCCAGCAGCTCCTGGATTTCCTGGCTGTTTTCGTCAAACCAGTCCTTGTTTTTCCTGGAGGAGAAGCCCAGTACCTCTTCAGTGGATTGCAGTATGGTAGTCTTCAACTGATCCCAGAGGGTTTCAGGGGACGGGTCCGTGAGGCGGGTTGCATCGTCGAGCTTTGCTTTGAGGTTTGCCTGGAAGTTTCCTCTCGCTTCGTCTGACTGCAGGTTTCCAACATTGAACCTCTTTCTGGGGGCTTTATTGTTCCTGGGCTTTGGCTTGAAGTGAAGGTTGAGCTTGCAGCGAACCAGCCGGTGGTCAGTGTGGCATTCCGCGCTAGGCATGACCCTGGTGTGGAGCACATCTCGTTTGTCACTTTCTCGCACCAGGATGTAGTCCAGGAGGTGCCAGTGTTTGGATCGGGGATGCATCCAGGTGGTCTTAAGGCTGTCCCTCTGCTGAAAAAGGGTGTTTGTAATGACAAGCCGCTGTTCTGCGCAGAGCTCCAACAGGAGGCGCCCATTGTCGTTGCACTTGCCGACGCCATGCTTGCCCAGGATTCCTGGCCAGGTTTCTGAGTCTTTGCCGACACGAGCGTTGAAGTCGCCCAGGATAACAACCTTGTCGGCTGTAGGGGTGCGTTGGATGAGGTTGCGCAGGTTGGTGTAGAACTTGTCCTTTTCTGCTGGTTCCGCCTGGAGGGTTGGAGCATAGACACTGATGAGGGTGATGTGACGCTTGTTTTGAAGGGGAAGTCGCATGGACATGATTCGGTCCGAGAGGCTTTGTCCTTAGTATAAACACAGCTAATGACAGTAGCCTGGACAGAGGTATTATGAATTGGTTGTAGGGCGCATAAGATGCTGGCATGGCAGTTAAAAACAGAACAGGTATCAAGAATGATTATTGCAACAAAAAATGATTCTAATTTAATTACTTCTAAAAAAATTAAAATTTTTAAACAATTTTACATGAAATTATATCAATCAGAATCAATCAGATAAGATAGATAACACTTATGATATTAAAACGTGCAAAACATGCGAATAAATCATATTGGGGAGTTGTGGGTCTGGCCTGGCCCAGCAACCAGAGATTGGACTGATTTTCCTTTGTTTTCCTGACTTTTCCTGGCTGGACTGAGGTGGACCCCTTGTTTCTCCCCCCCCCCCAGAGATTGGGGAGGAATTGAAGTGAAACAGGCCCTGAGGCAAAGTTATCTCTTTTCACAACCGTGCTCCTATATGGCTCAGGTATGGTTGCCAAATTTTTTGGAAGCAAGCTGGGTGGAAGGTTTGTTGAACTTGCCAAGGGGCACCGTGTGGAAAATCTCAGCATGAACTAGTCATCTGCCCTGGAAGTCGACATGTAAGGAGTGTGCCCAGAGGAAATGCCTAGCAGAGGTTTGTCCACTGAAGCAAGCATGAAGGTCCATTGGAAGGTGGTGACACCGAAACGTACCAGAATTCACCTTTTTCCAAAGGGTTGGATGGCAGTGTTATTGGCAGCACACAGGAACCTGTGGCCTGAGATGCTGTCCCAGACATGGAGAAGGCTATTTGATTGTCCAGCTGCCACAGCCACTAACGACAGCTGGCCCCATAGATTCCTGGGAACAAACATAGCTGGCAGCACCTGCGTGCAGCCGCGCCCCCTCCCCCCCCCAATGTTGGTGGTAGAAACACCATTTGGATCAGACATTTCTGCTTTCTGGCAGGATGGGGCCTGCTCACATGGTGGATTGGATTTGGGCGTTGTCCTTAGTTGTGGCCAAATAATGTGGCTGACTGATGACTGGTGACTAATGTAGCTTTGCACTTGGAATGTTAGAGACCGTGCACTCACAGTGCAACCCTGAGTGGGTCACTGAAGTCCACCTCGGCTGCTTGGACAGGCAGGGCTTGTGTCCTTCCGCCAGTGTGAGCATCTCGTCCATGAGGGCAGAGGTGGTCCTATGGCCTAGGCCATTCAAGTGCAGGACCTTGGTATCTCTCTCACATTGTGAGAGGCCATACGTGCTAATGAGGTTTTTCAGAGCCATGTATTTACCTTCCTCTGGCGGGACCTGGATGAGGTAATCAACTCATGAGGCGGCTTCCTGATCGAGCGAGCTGATGACGTAGAAGTATCTTGTTGAATCAGAGGTTATCCGTTTGATCTGGAACTGGGCCACTGCTTGACCAAACCAAATGTGGGGCCTGTTCATCCAGAAAGTTGGCAGCTTCAATGCAATGGTGCCTACAGATGTGTGTTCCATTGTGTTGAGTCTTCAGGATGTGGAGACTCGTCGAGGTCAGCAGCCCTGCTTTTATTCTCAAGATGAAGGGCGTGGTTAAAGCCCCCTCAGCACTGATTGGTGCATTTGTGATCCGCTTTCTTTGATAGGCCAGTTAGGCTCTTTTAGTTGTGGCCAATTGGAGGGCAGTGCTGCGGGCTTCGTGCAGCCTGCTGGATCGTTGCGTTCGTCCTTCATTTTGTGAGGCCCTGCGAGCAGCTGCCACAGTTTATAGCAATATTTGCACTGTAATGCCGCAAAACGAATTTCGAGACGTTCATGACAATGGATTCTGATTCTGAACACAGCAAGTAAATAGAGCTATGCTAATGGATGACATCAAAATAGCCAAATGATAATGAGCAAGATTCCAGACTGTCAATTTTGCCTCTTAGAATTTGCATCTTTGTGCATCTCTAGAGAACCACACTTCACAAAGTAAAAGGAGGAAGTGTTAGCTGTCTGGACTTCCAATATTCAAATTTTCTTCTCAGTTAAGATATGAACCATTGTTGAATTGTATTCAGTTACCTGCTCTTATCTTTGCAATTGAATAATATATGTTGAACACAGAAAGAAAGATTATACCAATAATTCTCCCATCGGGTTTCCCCCACCTTTCCAATTGTGCTCAAAGTCCTGACGCGTCCACAGTTCCATTTTCCAAGTGGCTCAATCCAAAGTCACAATATAGGCAACATTACTTGTTTAAATCTTATTGGCAATTTAAAAAAGCAGAATATTGAACCAAACTGAACACTCATCTGCAAAACAGCATTATTTGAACAATTCAGAAATTCAAACATTAGTCATAAACAATAGGAATCCACCTGGCCAAGGGACAACCTCCAATGAGGGAAGGTGCATACTCTAAAACTCATAAGCACCACAACAGCGGTTAGAAAACCAGCAAGAAGACTGGGCGCAGAAAATTCTCTGCGACACCATAAGGTACCTACCTCAATACTGGCAGAGAGATAGACCAGTTAGATCAAAAATGCATTATCATTAAATCAATTACACTTATTTATTATAATTTTACTGAATGAGAAGGTCTAGGAAAATATAACATTCTAATAAGACAGGAGGGATGTTCACAATGGCTCAGGATCCCAGGAGCAGAGCATTAGTCAAAGGATAAAAGTTAAATAATTTTAGACAAGTGGGAAATCTCATCTAGAGAGGGGTCAAGCCTATGTCATTCTCTATAAAATAGTAAGTTAGAAGAATAAGAGACTTGATGTTAGGCAAAAACAAATGAGAGAATTCTGTGATTTGAGGGTGAGACAACCATGACAAGTTAGAGAACAAAAGTTTCCACCTGGTGGATGTTAGGGGTAATGGAACAGAGCCTGCAACAGTGAAATGAAATAAACTTTTGAAGATTGGGATTTAACTGCATTTGCTGCTGGAGGATGGTGATTGGTTGTAATTTGTTGTTTTACCATCTTTGTGTGAAGCATAATCAAGTTCTTGTGTAACAGGGGCTGAGTCAGATATAGGTCTTCGACCTCAGGTATGACTCCAATTTGCTTTGCAAATTACTGTTAAAACTGCTGACCTCTTTCACTCATAATTGTCTACCATGCCCTTATTTAGTAGGATTCGTTATTACCCTACAAGAGTGAGTCTATGTGATGTGTCTTTGAGTGTGTGTGTGCACGCACAGTGTGTATGCCCAGTGTCTATGTGCACAATGTGTGTACCATGTGTGTATGCGTGCAATATTTGTGTGCATCCATTCTCTGTGTACATAGAGGGTATGTGAACACAAACATTGGGTACATACACACTTTGTATGCACTCGTACACAAAAACTGTGCACACAAAGACACACTCGGCATATACACACTGCGAGCACACACATCCTGGGCACAAAAATATTCTGCACACAGACAGTGGGAACACAAAAACTGTACACACTAGGCACACGCTGCTCACATATATTGGGCATACACACACCATGCACCTGTGCGCTCGCGCGCGCGCGCGCACACACACACACACACACACACACACACACACACACACACACACACACACACACACACACATACAGGGCACAAACTCAGTGGACACGCTCACTGTGCACACACTGGCAATACACACACAATGCATATATACACACTGAGTGCACACTGACAGCACACACACTGGACATGCACATAGCACTCATAAACACAGTGGACACACTAGGTACACACACTACTTGGACACACTAGGTACACACACTTCTCACACTACACACACACACAAACTCATATAACAGTCACACACTGTCCACACAGACACTGGACAGCTCCTTAGTCTTGCTAATATTGAGTGTATAAGTTGTTACTCTGGCATCAAGCCACAAATCTCTCTATCTGCCTTCTATACTTTGAGTTGTCATTGTTATAGATCATAGAACATTACAGCATAAAAACAGACCATTCAGCCCTTCTAGTCTATGCCAAACTTATTCTGCCTGGTGCCACTGACCTGCTCCCAGTCCATAGCTTTCCATACTCTTCCCATCCATGTACTGTACCTATCTGAATTTTTCTTAAATGTTAAAAATGAGCCCTCATTCACCACTTCAGCTAGAAGTTCGTTCCACATTTTCACTATTCTCTGTGAAGAAGTTCCCCCTAATGTTCCCCTTAAACTTTCCCCTTTCACCCTTAAACCATGTCCTCTGATTTGTATCTCACTTAATCTCAGTGGAAAAGGCCTACTTGCATTTACTCTATCTATACCCCTCATAATTTTGTATAGCTTGATCAAATCTCCCCTCGTACTTAGATAATCCAGGAAATATTGTTTAACCTTTCCCTGTAACTCAGTTCCTCAAATCCCAGCAACATCCCAGTAAATCTTCTCAGCACTCTTTCACTCTTATTGATATCCTTCCTGTAGTTAGGTGACCAAAACTGCACACAATACTCATCAATTTTGCCTCATCAATGTCTTATACAACTTTACTATAACATCCCAACTCCTATACTCAATATTTTATGAAGCTCAATGTGCCAAAAGGTCTTTTTATGACTCTATATACATGTCACACCATTTCATTTTTCCATTTTTCCTTCTAAATTGGATAATCTCACATTTACCAGCATTGTACTCCATCTGCCAGACCCTATCCCACTCATTTAATCCATCTATCTCTTTGCAGACTCTCTGTTCGCTCTGCAT
The DNA here is from genome assembly GCF_036971445.1 of Narcine bancroftii. NCBI lineage: Eukaryota > Metazoa > Chordata > Chondrichthyes > Torpediniformes > Narcinidae > Narcine > Narcine bancroftii. Next base: position 378,066,301 of record NC_091469.1, on the reverse strand, counting down.
AATTTGCTTTTCCACTCAATTCAATGTCATCAGCAAATTTAGATAGATTACACTCTGTCCTCTCTTCCAGATCATTAACATACATCGTGAACAGTTGCGGGCCCAGCACTGAACCCTGCAGCATCCCGCGCGCTACTGATCGCCAACCAGAAGAAACAACTTTCTGCTTTCTACTGGTTAACCAAATCTTCTATCCGTTGCTTATACATCACCCCATTTCCAGGCATCCTTATCTTATGTATGTCCTTTATGCGGCACCTTATCGAATACCTTTTGGAAATCCAGGTAAACAACATCCACCTGCTCCCCTCTATTTACAGCACTGATTATAACTTCAAAGAACTCCAGTAAGTTTATCAAACAGAACCTGCCTTTTCTGAATTCATGCTGCATCTACCTGATGGATCCATTTTACTCCAGATGCCTCACTATTTCTTCTTTAATGATAGCTTCAAGCATTTTCCCAACTACAGATGTTAAACTAACTGACCTATAGTTCCCTGCATTTTGTTTACATCCTTATTTGAATAGCGGCATGACATTCGCTGTCTTCCACTTGATAGTCACTTTAATCTGTGAGATTTATGATTGGAGGCTCTCTGCCTGGAGAGAATGGGTCTTGTAGATAGATGAGTGGGGGGGCGGGAGCATGGCCAAGGAAATCATAGTGTGTTCACTGTATGGTGCATGGCAGTATGAATATAATTGGGGCTGGGTGCTCTGTACCCCAAAGGTAATGTTACTAGCTTCCCTTCTTGGTGCTGTGGCATCGCATGCTCACCTATCAAATAAACTTCTCATTATCCTCCACACCATCTGGTAGTTTCCAATTGTAAACCACATAGCAATTTAATGAGTTCATTGCCATGATAGAACCAGGTATCTGTAACTTAAATAGCCCAGCACTGAATTGGAAACTGATCTTTTCCGAGTTTGAAGAAATTCCTTTGGGAAAAATAATTTAATGTGGGTTTTTTTCGATACCAGAAGCACAGGTTAGAACAGCAGTTTTTGTATGCCAGGTCCCAGCAGCTGGAACAATTTACCCATGGTTTTCTTGACAAGACATACTTTTATTGTTCTTTGAGGAGTTTTGTTTACAATTATTCTTTTATCAAAGAAGGCTTGTTTGTGGGGAAACTGATGACTTTGACACTGTTTTTTTTTAAACTATTCTTCTCCATTTTCATTCTGTTTATTAATGAAACTGTGAATGTGTTTATGTTGTTGAGTGAATTGGTACTTTCCAGGGTGCACTAAAACTAACTAGGATGCTGTCTCCGACTTTTAACTGTTGAGGTGATCATTGAATGGGCACCTTGGTAGTGATACCACTGGCAGTTCTCCATTATGCAGAGTGTCAGTATGACGACTGGTCAGGAGACAAAGAGGCCCATGAACTATGTATCTGCAGACAGGCTTACTAAGGGTTTTATGATAGAGATATACTATAATCCATGGGAAGACCAACAATGACACCACATATTGGAACTCCACTCTGTAGAAGTTAGGGTCACCACTATTTTGAACTTTTTCACTTACTATATCAGAAACTGTCCTGCCTTCAGCTGACCACCTCTGAAACTCTGGAACTCCTTTTCTAAGTCTCTTCACTGTTTATCTTTTACTTCTCCTTTAATCTGATCCTCAAGGCTGATCTTTCTTCATGCCTGTCTTGATAATTTTGTTTGAAGGTGTTCCTGTGTTTTATTTTCTTGGAGCTATTAGATAACTTTTATGTTGACTCTCTTTTGCTTCTCCTTCTACTGAGTGTGAGGGGGGCCAGACAAGATTAATGGTGACTCTGTCTGCCTTACAGCAGGCAGCAGGAAATTTTGTGTAATATTACATGCTTCATACTATTACATGACAATAACAGAATCTTGGTATCTTGTGATGGGAATTGCATACTGCAAAAAGTATTTGGTCATTGCGAGCAGCATTCCCAATATGTGCTGCATTGCAAACTTCCACTTACAAAATTAAGCTACATCTGGAAAATTCTACAAAGAGAACAGGGTATTGAGGGAACAATTTTGAGAGTTTGAGCTCAAGTGGGATCTTTTACCCATGTTGGAAAATAACTAGAAAAGTATTCTATTATAATGAATAGAACAACACAGAAGCAAGTCCTAATGTGCACTGTCAGGTAGGTAGGTATAGTTCACCAGTTAGATCAGGGGTGTCAAACTCAAATTCACGGAGGGCCAAAATTAAAAACTTGGACTAAGTCGCGGGCCGAACTAAATATTTATTGAAAATTTTCAACAACATCTGCATGTTTTCTCTTCTTTCAACATATGTAATGTTAAACTTTAGGATATAACTTTAGGAGGATAATGTTACAGGTCAGGAGTAGGTAGCTCAAGTTCACCCTTTGCTTGACCTGAGGGAAACATATTTGGTCCCTGTGGAGATGTAGTCAGCATTCACAGGCTGTGTCCATTTTGGCCTGCATCAGGACTCAGCATTTCCTGCTCACTCCTCAGGCTCTAGGCCTCTATTCACCCTCGACCCACCATCCCTCTACCTGACCAGTCCTTTACCCAACCTCTATTCACCCCTCACTCCACTCGCTCTGCCTCTACCCACCCCATCCTATACACGCCCCTCTACTGCCTCTCCCCTCAACCTGTTCCTCCCTCTACCCGTCTCTCACCTCTAATCACCCCTCCCCTACTCGCCCTGCCCCTCCCCTTTTACCTCTTCCCTATCCACCCCTCCTCTACTCATCCCTCCCTCTAACTGCCCCTCGCACCTCCATAACTTCCCCTGCCCATTACTCCTCACCTACACCCTCTGCCTACCCCTGCTTACCCACCCACTCAGGCCCAGCGCGCTGCCGATCAGCCTTTGCGGAACAGCGGGTGCCGTGTGCAGCCTGCCATGTCCGTTGCGCCGACAGGAAATCACAGGTGCTCGCCAATCCGCCGCACTGCTCGACAGGTGGGAGAAGTGACTGGTTGCGCGGGGAGCCTTCCAACTGGCTTGCCGGCTGATAACATCAACAGACTTCTCATGTTACAATTTTGTTTTCCCCGTTCTCAAAGTTTGCACGGTCAACCTGCAACACTATTGCTCCCTCTGTGTCCCGTGGATCTGATGCCCGGGTGTTGTTAGGATTCCCAGCAGAAGGTTTGTGGAACTTTACCATTCTGGATTCCTTTTTGAGAATATTCTGTCCATTTTTTAAGGGGGGTGGTTTTAGGGGGGAGGGGATAGTTAGGGGGTGGGGAAGGATGTGCAATGAAGGGGGTGGATGGTAGGGGTGACATTACCAAAAAATAGCATCGGCTCTCACTGCAGGGCGGGCCACCTCTAATACATTTTTGAAATGATCTTGCGGGCCAAATATAATTAATTTGGCCCGCGGGCCAGAGTTTGACATGTGTGAGTTAGATCATCAACTCTGATCATTGCTGTTATTGCTTGAGTTTGCAGTGAGTAAGTCAACTGAAATTCTCCAGGGATTACATTAGTTTCCTCCTGTAACTCCACCAAAGCAATTGGCAAAATCCCTGCAGAATTTAAAGAACTGCAGAATTGCTGATAGGGTATGCTAAAAATATTAGCAATTATTCTTTGAAGATTAAAAAAAATAGAGATTTGAGGTAATAGTCTGAACTAAATTCCTCTGTGATAACAATTTCAAGCCATTTCTCACTAATGAATGATTCTTGAAAATACACAGGCTATTTATAGCTGGTGGATTTTAGATAATGATAAATTAAATGGGGTAAAGAATACTAGCTTCGGTTGGTGATCAAAGACATTCTGACTTCAGAAGTCATTTGATATATGTGACAGGAGATGGCTATTTCTCTGTAAAACCCAGAGAGTCTGACGACAATTGTGGGTGCAGGCAGTAGATTTGAGGAAAAATTGTGAGCCAGCAAATGTACAATTATTGCTCATGCCAAAGCTACATATCACTAAGCATTTGTTTCTCTTGAGCTGTGTTTCAATGCAGCTGTTTTGCAGCACATGGGCTCAATAGAAATATGACATATTTATAGAATGTGACTAACATTGTCCCTGCTGAAATCCTAAAGCTACTTTACATGATGATTTCAGCTCATCTCTACAATGCATCTTCGCACAGCTTACAAGACCTCTGTGCAGCTGACTTTCTCTTCATTCAAGATTTCACAGTCAGTACCAGTGTTGCCATTCCCATTGGCAGTGGTTCCTAACAATACCATTGTTTTCCAGCAAAGGCTGAATTTCGTTGACACTTCCACTTTGAGAAATGAAAGTACAAAGTCACACAGCACTGGTTGATTTCACAGGATGCACAGGACTTATAAAACTCACTTATCCCCAATGAATGCTAATGGAGAAATCAATAAAATTGACACCTCAAGAGTAAATAAAATCACAAAAAGCAACATACCAAAAAAAATCCAGAGATTTTTCTTCTAAGTAATATAAGAAGTAAAGAACTTGAACTCAATTTGGATGGAGCACAAAAAAAGATTTATTAGGATCGCCTTAGCTGTAGCAAAAAAATGTATGATGTCAACCTGGAAATTAGAAGAGAGTCTGAGAGTACAGCAATGGTACATAGAAATGAATAAATGTATTCCATTGGAAAAAATAACATATAATTTAAGAAATAACATCACAGTATTCAAACAAATTTGGGAACCGTACATGGAATACAACAGAGAGGGCCTACCGCCGACCTTCACCCCCTAAAATGACAGAAGGAGAAGACGACGAAATGAACTGACCCAGTGTGTAAAAGTAGAAGACACAAATTTCTTGTTTATTTTCATTGTGTGATGACATTGTTTAATGGGTTTAATGTATCATATAGGTTGAACGTTGAGTGGGTGGGGGGGGGGGGTGGTGAAGGAGGGAGGGGGGGAAAAGGGGAGAAAATGACACTGTGTATATTCAAGAGGGAAATGTTTGTGTGTGTTTTGCTTATTATGGTTCATAGTGTGAAAATTTTTTTAAAAGATTGCAAAAGAAAAGGAACAGAAAACAGGCACCAACTCCACGGGATAAACTGGTGGTTAACACAAGTTTCTTGGGCAATATAACTCACAGTCCAATCTGTTTTAGCAATGTAGCTTGTGGGATAAATATTGGCAGTAATCAGGAATTCTTATCCTTATTTTTGAAAAAGAATCATGGAATGCATTACATTCCAAAACAGGCAGAGAATAATGTGGTTTAATGCTTTACCCCATGCTTCACAGCTCCCTCAATACTGGACTAGACTATACGCTTGGTCATATGATCTAAACTCTGAAGTGGATTTGGACCCACAATCTTAAGAGTCTTAACTGAGAGTGTTGCCATTGAAGCAAGGCTGAATATAATGTGGACTGTAAGCCAGTTATACAAACGTAGCACGTACAGCAAATGACCAGGAGAAGTGATGAGGAAGAGGGTAGGGTGAATGAATGGTCTTGGAAGAAAGTGCAGATCATCAGAGTTGAAGGCTTTTGGAAATTGTAAACCGAAAGCTCCTGGAATAAAATCCTCAGTTCCGTGTGCTGAACATGCAATATAGTAGTGTGTGCACATTAAACTCCACTTCTTGAACTTGGTTACATTTCCTTCCATGTTATTATATTCATTATTACTTCTTCAAAAACATAGTGATTTTATAAAATTTTAATTATAATGGTGAGATGGGACAAAATCTTCAAAAATCAAGAAATCTAAAATCAAAGTTCAAATTTGTGCTGTGATGCCATATCATCTTTGAAATGTATCTGAAGCCTGCCAGCAAAGTACCCTAATAAATGAAATTTAATATACAAGAAAAATTAATTAAATATTTTCTCAACCTGCTCTTGTTCTATCTGGTCAGCATTATTGGAAGCAGTGCGGAAATGTCTTGAACTTCCAAGACAAGCTGCTGTATGTGCTGGAGGGAGCCATGAGTCAGGGTGGTGTTCCCATATTCCTGTTTTCCTTGAATTTCCAGATGTTAAAAGCCTCACAGAATTCTTTGCTTTATGCAGATATGAAACACTACAGTCAGTGCATCATTGGTTTAAAAAAAATTAATTTTGATGGTGGTAGATAGAATACAATCAAAGGGGCTGTTTTGTCCTCTATAGTGTTACATTTCTTGAGCGTTGGCTCATGCAGGCAAATACAGGATTTTCTGTCACACTCCTGACATTGCTTGTAGATGATAAAAGGCTTTGGGAATCAAGTGGAGATTTCTCATTGCAAAATAAGTTATTTTAACCCATTGCAGCACTCCTCATATTTAACAGGAAAGTCCAAATGTTTCTGTTCAATGGTGATTCCAGGATGCTGAGGATTAAGGCTCCAATCATGGTAACATCATTGAATGTTAAGGAAAGGTGGTTAGAACTTATTGTTTCAAGAGATTACTGCCTTGCAATGGTGTGATCTTACATCGCACTCACCGACACAAATTTAAAAGTTGCCCATATCTTTCTGGGTGTGGCATGGATTATAATTTGATCAGAGGAGTTGTGAATGAAACTCAAAACTAGACACATGAGCAGACATCTCTACCTCTAACCTTTTGATATTGATTCAATTGATTATTACTTTAATCAGCATATTCTGACAAGAGGTTTCTCTTTCTCCTCCTGAAGGTTTCTCTGGCAAGGAGGTCATGGCTTAAGAGCATCTCCTTCCTGCAATCAGTGAGATCACAGCTGAAAATCCAAATTTTTCAATGAACATTATACTCTTCCCCCTTTAAAGTTAATTAAACATAATTCTGCAACCCATTTCTCCCAATTTTACTATCTTACCCTGACTTAAACCAGTTTGTTTTGTGCATAGTTCATATTGTACAGTATGTGGTATAAGATATGTGACTCACTTTGACAAGTATTAGTCATTTCCACAGTACACAAGGATTGACATTAGCACTTGTGTATTCTGCATATTTTCAGCAAATCCACACAACTTGGACAAAACACTGCAAGTTTAGTAGCATAAGGTGTTGTATAGTGGTGCAATTGCAATTTACAACTGAAATACCAACTAAATTGGCACTCATGGTGCTGATAAAATGGGGCGAACTTCCAATTTTTAAACTATTTTCTGTTGTTTGTAAAATGATGCAATGTTGGATTAATTTATACGTTCAGTGAACATATGGAGCTGGAGCATTCCCATGTCGATGAACCCCAAATGTATTCCTGAGCTTCATATTTCTTTCAGGAATACAGTTGCACAAATTCTGTATTTACTAAAGTTTTGCAATCTGGACAGGAAGAGGATTTGCTCTCCTATACAACATTATGCAAGTCGTGATCAGCCTTCAATTGTTTATATCTCTGAATGGCAAGAGTATAAATCCAATTTGGAAACTTCATGTTTCTGTTATTTACTGCAGATTAGACCATCTCACAGTCAATTTCTAACACTGTACACCAGTGTATTGCTCTGCCTATTGGAAAGACATATAATAAATGAAGGCATGTTCATCAAAGCTTTGTAAATCAGTGGTCAGAAAAGTTTGCATATATGACTCAATGCCAACTTTAGTTGATGGCTCATAATATATTCTGCCATTAGGAAAGGCTGCTTGGAACCCATGTATCCTACCCATGTCATGGGCCCTGCCACCCCTTGCACACTGGACCCTAAATTGCCTGGTCGAATGGCGATTGGGCAATTTAAGGGCACTCCTGCCCCTTTGGTGACACGGTGAGTGACAAGTCATCCACTCACTGCATTGCCGGAGGCCCTGCAGGGAATCCCCTATGAGAATGGATCAGCTCATGATGGAATGGCGGAGCAGTCACGATGGGCTACATGGCCTACTTCTGCTCCTATATCTTATGGTCACAGGTCCTTCTGGCCTATGAGCCTGCGCCACCAAAATACACTAATTAACCTCCAAATCCCATACATTTTTCTGAGGGTAGGTGGAAAGTGGACCACCAGGAGGAAATCCATGCAGACATGGGGAGAACGAATGGATACAGTGGATTTGAACTGGGTCACTGGGACTGTAATAGTATTGCATTAACCACCACATCAACCATACTGCCACTTGGATAACAACTTTCTAATGTTGTCTTTAACTGTGGTTGCAGGGTTTATTCATTAAGTTGCAAAGTTGTGAACCCATTTATTTCCATGCCAGAACATCTGAGATATCCTCCTTCAAAAAATGTGGCTTCCCCTCTACTACCATCAACTTGGCCCTTAGCTGCATATCCTCCATTCCCTGTGCATTTGCCTAGCCCTCTCCACCCCCCCCCCCCACATGCAACAAGGACAGGATTCTCCTTGTCCTCGCCTACCAGTCCACTTGCCTCCACATCCAACATATATCTTCTTCTTCCAATTCCACTGGCATGACCACAAAAATCTTCCCCTCTCTTCCCCTTCCACAGGGACCACTCCCTTATTCATTATCCTTTCCCAACAATCATCCCCTTGGCACCTAACCCTGTGATTGTGGGAAATGCTCCACTTGCATCCACACCTCCATTCTCACCAATATATGTGGCCCCAAACAAGACCTAAGAAACATTGAACAAAAGGCCGACAAGATATCTGATCAATTTAGGAAAGGAGTGCAATCAACTCTCTCATCCATCATCAAGGTGGCAGACAACCACTGACTGTATCCACAATCTTCAGCATTAACTTGGAAAATGTAGAAGAACAATTTTCAATGTTCATTTTCTGGTGGATTCTGGGTTGGGATGATTAACTCCAATAACCACAGCCATTGAATACAAAACAGTAACATGGACTATAATTATTTGTCTGCAATAATCTTATTGACACATTTAGTAGTAATATTTGAACTGGAATGGTATTGTCAGTGAAGAACTGAGTTGTGATCTTCATAGTAGATCTTACTTAATCTCTTCACAATCTTATCATCTATCAAGTCTTGGACCAACTGGTTTTGAATTTGTAGTTTTAAGGAGAGCTGCCTGCACACTGCTCATACCAAACTGATAGCTTTGGTATAAATAATGAAGAACATAGATAAGAAAGTTGGAAAACTGAAATGTAAAAGAAAGTATGTTGGTATTTATACAGGAAATAGAAACGCGTAATCCACTCAACTCCTCACACCATCTTTATCCATCTTATGACTGCCAATCTCCCAGTCACTGAAAATTAATAACTACAAATAGTAAGTTTCATACCTTTAGATTTTAATTATTACTGGTAATTTATTTTTTAAATTGTAACATTTGTAAGTACTTAAGCCATAGAAGCAGTGAATATGGATCATCTGCAGACAGATGGGACTAGTTCAATTTGCCGTCATAGTTAGCACTGTGATGAAGGGCCTATTGCTTCATCATTCTCATGCCTTCTCCACCATTCACTCAAGTTATGGCTAATTTTTTTTAACCTCAGTGACACTTCCTTATGCTAAGCCTTGATTTCCTAAATATCCAAAAATCATTGGATCTCTAACTGAACCTTCACAAAATTCTTGAAATTTTTTGAAGACTCTGTCCTGTGCTGAGGCTGTGATTCCTGATTCCAGCCATTTTGTGAGTTGCAGTGAGATTATCTTTCATTCTTTGAAACTACTCACATGGCCTGATGTACTGCCAAGTTGAGCCACTCATAAATTGGAGGAAGAATAGCTTATATTCCATCACAGCAGTCTCCAAACCACACGGCATCATTTTTGACTTCTCCAAATTCTGTGAACCCCTCCTGAGGTCTCTCTCTTACCCTCATCCCTTGTCCTCTTCTCTCCAACTCCCTCACCCTAACGCTAACACTAACACTAACCTAGCTTGCATGGGCTGCTGGCTCCAAGGGTAAGGCTGAGCTTCTTGGGGGCATCATTTATGCCCAAACACAGCCATCTCCACTGTAAGCAAGTGACCACCTACAAATTAAGTTGCCACTGCTGAGGGGGTGCTGTGTGGAAGTGATAAAGTAATACTTTACTACAGCTACACAGTCATGGTAGCGGTTAGCACAACGCTATGACAGTGCCAGTGACCCGGCTTCGAATCCAGTGCTGTCCATAATGAGTTTGTACTTTCTCTCCATGACCTGTATGGGTTTTCCCCTGGTGCCCTGATTTCCTCCCACCCTTCAAAAACAAACTAAGTTGGTAGATTAATTGAGTGTAATTGGGCAGCATGAGCTTCAATGGCCGGAATTGGCTTCTGCAGTGTTGTAAATAAAATTTTAAACTTTAAAATAGGCAAGAGCCAGAAGAAGACATGTTCCAAGTGAATGCAGGGACCCAAAGAGGCAGAGGGTATTTTTTAAATCATTACCTCACAAGAATCACAGTGACAAGAGACCCTAATTAGATCCTTCGTACTTAAACATTTTCATGTGACATAAAAGGAGAACATTCAGTCCATTAAATCTAGACTGTCTCAGTAATTTTCCCTGTAATTCCTTCTCACCACATACCCATTACTTTTCTAAGTTTCTACCATTTATTTGCACACTTGTGGCTAATTAACCTGCATATCTTTGGCTGTAGGAGGAGATCAGAGAGCCCATAGGAAATCCATGTAGCCGCAGGGAGAATTTGCAAACCCCAAACAGATAGCACCTGAGGTCAGGCTTGAACCTGTGATTTTGAAGCTATAAAGCAACAGTCCTACCAGTTGTGACCCTGTGTCAGTTCAGGATTGAATAAATGGCCTCAGATAAGGCATGAGGTTTTTAGTAGTGACTTGCCAAAGAGTGTACTGTGGAGGTGAGAGTAGCAGAGCAGCGACTAGTTTTAGATTCCTCCTTCCCTTTTACCACCAAATGATAAGGGACTTGCTTACTATTTACCAGCTTTGCAGTAAATATTACAGTGGAGGAGAATATCCTGGATAGAATCAATGAAGTAAAAGGGGTTTTTCTGGTTGGAAATAACGGCAGGTGAAGGCTGCACACTTTAGCAGAAAATCAATTCTTCAAGAGTCTGGAAGCATTCCTGCTACACATTGAAAATAAGGCATTTTTTTTTCCACATTAATTACAGTCCAAAACAGTTTGCTAGCTCAAGATGATTATTTAATGTTACTGTTTAGCTTAGATCATGAGAATACTGCAGAAACTAATTTGTGTAGCTATCACGAGCAATTTCAAAAGTTGTGTGGGTCCTTTGACACATGTTGGTTTGATAAATTGTCCGTCGTGAAGGAAATGAAACAATCGCATAAAAAATGCTCTATGCAGAACTATGTAACAATAAATCACAATAGCAGGTTGAAAATAAATACATCCACCTGGCAAACCACTTTGAGGTCTTCTAACAGCCTCATTCCTTAAATGAGGTCAGGTATTCATTCTTGAACTGGCATAGTGACATAGCCAGTACATCTGCTGCCTTATTCCTTCAATAACATTCATTCAACATTTTCATCCAGCACCCAGTTCTAAAGTGAAGTACACAAGAGGCAACCGGTACACTGGAGCATTTTAAATGACATCTGAGGTTTTAAAGAGAACAAAGGATCCTAAGATGGTATGAAAGTGTGTTAAATTCCACAAAAGACTAACTAATGATATACTAATATGTAGTTTCAAATTAATTTCACAAAGTTTCTTTCATACCCCTATCATGAAATTACTGGCAGAAGATTATTATGATTGTGTAGTTATCATTTTCTCAGCAGCAATAACCACTGAACTTATTCTTTGTTATATAAGGTATACTGTGGGACCTGCTGAGTTTCTCCAGCATTGTGTTTTTATTTACATCCAATGAGAGAACATAGAGAACTGGAAGGATTCATCAGATCAGGCAGAAAAACCTTGGAGAGAAAAGGACAATTAATATTTTGGGTTAGGGCCTTTCACAATAAAGGGTCCTGACCCAAAACAGTGACTGACCATGGATGCAGCCTGAGACCCTCCAGCTTCTGTAAGTTCACCCAAGATTCCAGCATCTGCAGTTTTCCAATATTCCATCCAATGAAATTCCCTGCATAGAGTAATGGTCCACAACATTGTTTTACTGGGAGCCTAGTCACTAAAATATTATTTTGGTTTCATAAATCACATTGAATCTTGAATTCTAAGAAATCTCGTGATGATATTATGGTAACATTTATAAATGAACCCCCATAACAAGCCCTAAACCATTGGTTCTCAAACTTTTTCGGTCTGCTGCCCCCCTTGGCCTCCAGGCCACATCCCATCCCAAATGCCTCCCCATACAACAGCGCTGGGGGTTTAGTGATGACACTGACGGGGGGTAGTGGCAGGGCTGAGCGAGGTGGGAGGGTTAGTGGCAGAGCTGAGGGTGCAGTGGTGTTGCTGAGAAGGGCGTTGGTGGCAGTGCTGAAAGGGGGGTTGGTAACAGCACTGAAAGGGGGGTTGGTGGTGGCACTGAGTGGGGGGTTGGTGCTGAGAAAGGGTAATTGTGATGCTGAGAGAGGGGTTGGTGGTGGTGCTGAGAGGGGAGTTGGTGGTGGCATTGAGAGTGTGGTAGTGATACAGGTACACAATCCTTCAACTGGACATTTAAAATCCAGAAAGCTCCAAAATCCAGCAAGTGGGGAGAGAGACGGCAGCGTGAGTCGGGAGAGTGAGGGGGGAGACGACCGCACGACTGGAAGGGGGTCGGGGTGGATATAGCAGTACAATTCGGGTGGGCTTAAATCTGGCTTTCCGAAATCTGAAAAAATCCAAAATTCACAATGCACTGTCCCCCAAGGGTTACAGGTAAAGGATTGTGCACCTGTACCAATACAACATGGCAGCCCCAGAGACCAGCTCACACAAGAACACCTTGTCACTGTTTAGGCTGCTCACTACTCCCACCCCGAGTCTGGCCAGAAAATTACTGCACTAGCTTCTTCATTCAACTTTCCAGTAAACTGAATAATAACAAGACATAAGTTTCGGAACGCCCCCTTTTCCTCACCTTGGATCTTTCCATCGCCCATAGGGGGGCAGCAGTGCCCATTTTTGGGAATCGCTACTCTAAATGAATGCCACACACATTTAACAAGTCTGTTTACGTTACCTTTGTGACACCAGTAACAATGAAATTAAAAAATAATACAACAGCATAAATCCTGACTTTAACCTAATCACTCAATAGCAGATTTTATACCCATCAGGTTTTACATTTCAAAAGGGTGCTGAGCTCAAACTTTGTTCATGTTCAATTTGTTAGTTTGCAATTGGATCATTAGCTACATCAAACCACTTTAATTTGAGATTCAGTTTTAAACACTTTTGAACTCAGTTGAATTTTTGGCTTAGAAATTGTATTCTCATGTGCAAGGATTTAGTGTACACAGTGTAATCTTCAGAATGGCAAATATCTCTTTGAGAATTTGTATGCTTAGACATGCTGGAGCTGATTCAGTTTCAGGATCCGACTTAACACAAGAATTTTTACGTGTCCTGACATGGGTGACTTGTTAAGAGTTCCTTGGGGAATACAATGTGAATGGGAAAATCAAATTAAAGATCTGAAGCTGAGAGTGATGTGCTTTTCCTGGCCTTGGGTTGCCCCCAAAGGACTTTGCAACCAATGCAGCCATTGGCATTAGTTTTGTCTGCGATATGGTGCTTTTTGCTGTGTAGTTTCACCTGATTGGCACCTTGGATTCATGGAAGCCTATTACTGCACCTGGCATGTCCTTATTCACTCCTTATGAACCAGGATTTTCCCTTAAACTTGATAGGAATAGTGTAATGAGAAATATATTTTAAAACAGAAGTTATGGATAAACTGATGATAGGACACAAAATCTTATTAAATTCCCAATTTTGCCCAATTGAATCTTTTCTGAAACGAGCTGAATTTTACTCTGCCATCATTTCTGGTGGGTCTGTCTTGGAGGTGAAACAGGATGGATTGTGGAATGAAAATGGAGCAGTCCACTCATTGGCTGAAATGTACAAAACCCTGAATGTGACCATGCCATGCTGCTACTTGACTCAACATTGAGTTAGCACTCCCAATTAGTGCCTGAGAACCACAGAACATTGCAGAACAGAAAAGGACCTTCTAGTATGTGCTGAACTATTATTCTGCCTAGACTCACTGACCTGCACCCAATACATATCCTTGCATAATCTTCTTATCCATGTACCTGTCCAAAGTTTTCTTAAATATTAAAATTGAGCCCACATTCACCAATTCAGCCGGTAGCTCATTCCACACTCCCACCACTCTCTGTGTGCAGAAGTTCCCCATAATGTTCCCCTTAAACTTTTCCTCTTTCACTCTCAACCCATGTCCTCTGGTTTGCATCTGACTTATCCTCAGTGGAAAAAAGCCTACTTGCATTTACTTTATCTATAATCCTCATAATTATCTCTCTCAAATCTCCCCTCATTTTCCGACGCTCCAGGGAATAAAGTCCCAACCTCTTTAACCTTTACCTCTCTTTATGACACTATCTATCTTTGACATCACTTTTAGGAAATTATGTATCTGCCTTCCCAGATCCCCCTGTTCTTCTGCACTTCTTAGTGTCCTACCATTTACCATGTGTGTCCTACTTTGTTTTGTCCTTCCAAATTCAGAGAATAATCCCTAGTTGTTCTTGGAAAGGATTTTGCAAGGATAACTGGACTGTGAATGACTATATCAGACATGGTAATGAGGTCAATGACAGGAGATCTATAACCTGGAATGGGTGGGGACTTTTAATACCTGTCCTGGGAATCAGAATGGAGCTTGGTGGTATTAATGGAGATGCAGTGATCACAGATGATAAAGAGTTTATTGTCATACACATAAGTACAATATACAGATGCACCAAATATCTTACTTGCTGCAGTCATAGAGATATGTAAGATGCACAAATTACATCAGCGCACTTTAAATCAGTGGTTTTTAACATTTTCTTTTCATTCACATACCACTTTAAGTAATCCCTATGCCATAAGTGCTCTGTGATTAGTAAGGAATTGCTTAAGGTGGTATGTGAGTGGGAAGGGGAGGCTGAGAATCACTGCTCTAGACCCAATTGTTACTGAAATATTTTGTTTGAGAAAAATTGTCATTGGCCCATTTCCTTTGGAATTATGAAACCGTGCACATAATGAGTCAATTAGGTACAATTAAAACAGTGGATTTCAAACTTTTTCTTTCCACCCACCTACCACCTTAAGCAATCCCTTACTAATCACAGAGCACCTATGGCATAGGGAATACTTAAAGTGGTATGTGAGTGGAAAGCAAAAGGTTGAGAACCACTGGTTTAAATCACACCAGTATAGGAAGGGATAATAAATATAAAGAATAGACATAAATAAATATTCACAATTACAGTTAGTGCAAGAGAAAAGGGAACATTTCAACACTGCAGACAGGACTTTTTGCTTTAAAAAGATTAAGAAACTGATAGCTGTTGGATAAAAACTGTTCTTGAACCTAGATGTGCTGGAGGAGAAACCTTGAGGAGAAGAGACTATGACCAAGGTGATGGGGATCCTTTATGATGTTGACTGCCTTTTTAGGCAGCTCCTCACATCAACATCTTCAATGGAAGGTCGGACCCTATGATGGACTTGATATGTTTGCTACTTTCTGCAGTCCTGGATTCCTGAGGAGATCATTTATAATGGGGAATGGAGATGTGACAGATAAATTAACCAAGAGGCTCATGAGAATAAGGAACTGAAAGAATTAAGTAGTTAAAAACTAATTCCAGAGAAGTTGGTGGGTTTGAAACCTGGTAAATCCCAAAGATCTGATGATCTATATCAGAGGGGAGAATTGTTAGCGTAGCACTCAGTGATCAGGATTTGGATCCCACGCTGCCTGCAAGGAGTTTGTACATTTTCCCCGTGCTTGCTTGGGCTTCCCTCAGGGGCTCTGGATTCCTCCCACCATTCAAAATGTACGAGGGGTTGTAGATCAATTGGGTGTAATTGGGCAGCACGGACTCGTGGGCCTAAAGGGCCTATTACCATGATGTATATCTAAAGTTAAATTTAATTTAACATTCCAGAGTTTTGAAAGAGATGACTACAGAGGATGACTATAGTGGATGCCCTATTTATCACATTCTAAAGTTCTGTAGATGTTGGAATTATTCCAATGGATTGGAGGAGAAAAATGCCTTGTTGGGTCTCCTGCCATCTGCAGAGTCAATCTATCAACATAATACTCATCATCTGAGTTGGTTAGTCCTTTCTCAGGTTCCAACTGGCTAGTCATCCTCTGTATCTGGGTCTCTGGGTGAGTTGCTGTCTAACTCAGCAGCATCTGCTGAAATTGTTCCATTTCTGGCATGCTCTGGACTGCTGGCCGAACGCCGGGCACATCTCTCGTCTTGCCACAGGTTGCCACCACAGTTGCCTCTGTCCATCCTGGGTGAGAGCATAGAAGGGCTTGATTGGTTTGTCTTCTTCTGGCCTCCAGCCCCTGCATATTCGCAGGTCCCGCCTGGATTGTGTCTATGCTCGTGCCTTGCTGCTGCAGAGGGGCTAGCTTTTTGCTGTTCTCTTCCATGGTTTCGTAAGTCAGACACGTGGAGATGGCCTTTGCAGTTTTTTTCTCATGACTTTGTCGCAGATACCACAGACCATTCTGTCTTTAATCAACTCATCACAGAGCATTCCGGCCACAAGTCCTTGCCCTGATTTTTAGGTCACTGACATACGAGTGAATCGACTTGCCAGACCTCTGGTTTCTGGTATTAAATCTGTGCCTTTCCATTGTTAAGTTCTTTCATGGATTGCACATTTCTCAAAATGTCCTCTCTTGACTCAGCAGGGCTGATAACGATACCCACTTCATGCACCTCATTTGCATATATGAATGACCTTTCCCTTTCGATGGCCTCAGAGCCTGCTAAATTTAGTAAAATGTATACTTTTACTCAGGCAGACTTATCACTATGCGCTGCCACAATGAAAATGTCGCATTCTTGTTCAAATATGCACCAATTCTCGGCCACATTGCCTTCAAACATGAGCGGGTCAGGCCTTCTGAATCTGTCTGCCATTATGGTGCAGTGACAAATGTGTTGCAAACGTGACATTGGTTATTCACTTTTCACTTGAAGGCTTCAGGTTCGGACTTCTGACACCATGTTTATTGATACATCGAATAACTAGACAACACAAAATGGCAACCTCTGTCTAATGCTTTACTGTTAAATTCAACAATACAATGTATAACGGGAGCCCCTGGAAATGGCGCTCACCACCAAACAAGCTCTGTTTCTTTTTTTTAACTAGCGCGCTTTGCAGGGACTCGCGCATACACAATAGCGTTGTGGTATGTCTACAGCCACCAAGGCTGGAGCTCATGGAATAATGGGATTAAGGAGATTAAGAAAAGGTTTAAGCAAAGATATGTTAAGTTCTTGAGGTAAATGCAGATCTCCTGAGGTTTCCACTGCCCTCATAATTCAATACATGTTCAAATTTCATTGGCACTAAAACAACCATACTAAGTATGGCACACCAATAAGTTAAAGAATTTTGTCTGGCTAAGATTGAATCCTTTACTTTATCAATGCAAAGAGAACTGTATTTTGTGATGGGTGAACATTATTTGGATTCCTCTTGAGTAATGGCACCTTTGATAGGGACCAGCAACAATATCATTTGTAGGCAGTCCAATTCTGCAGTTTGGAGAGGAACATAAGTATTAAAAGTATAAGAAGCAAGTAGACTTGGCTATTTAAAATCTTAACAAACCTGGCATATTGCTTTGGAATTTAATTTAAATAATAGCAAAGTGGTTGCTGAACTGACTAAGTTCATGGACCAAGTAGAGAAATTCCATGTATGGTTTTTAGACTGCAATGTCAGGAAAATCGTAGAAAAAATGAACTTAATTACTACCCATGTGGTCGTTCACACTGGACGCCTTTTTAGATTGCAATTACCTGAGTGCAACAGTCCCAGTGGTTGGACATGCAGTAGAGTGGATGACCATCAACAATTTTTTCTGGTACAATTTACACTGCAGGCTTCCTCCAAAAAGTTGTAGGGGTTCTGCAGGATATATTGTGGTGCAGGAATTGACTTGAAATTCCTGCACATTCCTTTTTAGACTGCCTATGTAGCGGCAAAATTCCTTGCTTGTGCTGTTACATGCCTGCAGTCTAAAAACCATAATGGATTGAATGTGCCCTTTCTCCTCCTCAACTTCTTCCCATCTCACCAAGCCTTATCAATATCTTGCTGTTTTTTAATGAAAAACTTGTATGTTTGGACAAGTATTTCAAATTATCTAATATTTCAAAGTATCTAATAAAAGACAATGGTTAAGTAGATGGAGTGGTAATAAGTGACAGGGTGTTATCAAAGAATGCATGCATGGTAGGAAAGAGTGCTTAACAAGTTGCACTTGGAAATTCACAGCTGATGGGGTACCTTGTATGTGTTCAAATATACCTGGCTGATAGAACTGACATTATTTCAAATCCAAGCCCAATAAAATAGGACCTGTAAACCTGTGTGCTCACAAATTCTTTTCAATTCAGAGCTAGAAGCCATGAAACATTCTTTGCACGAATGTTCCCACCATTAAACTCACCCTTCAGATCCATATTGTTTTGCTTTGTTATTCTGAAGGTAAGATTTCGCTGTAAAACATCAGATAAAAGATACAATACCACCTTTCAGACTTCATCCCACACATTCTTTTTACAATGATGCCTTCGAGAATTCTGCAATAGAAGAGATCCACTTTAATTTTCTCTTCTTATCTTTTATTGTTCAGGAGGGAGTGGGCCAGTATGGGATGTTCATTCAATTTACATCTTTCAATGATCTCTTCAATGTTTTCCCGAAAACATCTTAACTCCTTTCATAATTGTGATTTATCCAGTGATGCCTCACTTTAGTTAAGAGCAATTTGAATTTGCTCCAACTTGTTACAGGGCCATTCACTCTCTTGCCAAGAAGTTGGTTTTGTACTCATCTCCCTGCATTGAGGTTCCAGTTACTCTCTTATTTTCACATCGGTCCAGTGCCAGTTAATGGTAAAGCTGCCTTTGTATCTCTCCTTTGTGCTATCACCTCTTTTTTTAAACACCTGTCTCATCCCCAATCTCCCATCCGGCCCAGCTCATTTATTTCTGTCATTTTATCAGTTATTTTTTTCTCATTCTCAGTCTTGCTTTGCTGTAGCTGTTTAGTTTGCTTGATCGCCTACTAATAATCTATTTATTTAAATTGCTTATGCCTGTAACTGTTTTTCTCTCCTTTCCCAGCTAATTCTCAGAACTTTCTTTTCTTTTGTGGGCCCTTCTGGCTGGTGGAGTGAGTAACATCACCATACTGTGTATCTGTGCAGAGACCTATTGGCAGAGACTTAGACTTAGACTTAGACTTAGACTTAGACTCCTCAGTACTTTACTACCCAGTACAGTGTCAAACCAAACAAGGCAAATTTTTCCAGCTAATTGAGCGATTATATGCTTATCCCAGAGCCAATGAGGCTGACAGTAACTGCTTCCATCCGACTAAGCTCATTCTAGTTTGCCTGTGTTCACCCATATCCCTCTAAACCTCTCCTGTCCATGTACATGTGCAAATATCTTCTTAAGGTTCAAAGTTCCTGTTATTGTCACTGTGGTGAAATGGGATTCACTAGAAATGTGCTGTACTGATGACTGGTCCCACCTCCTGGCTCCTCCCTCGGGGCCCATATATAACCCTGGTTTCCCGCCTAAACCCAGAACCCCTCTGAAGACTGTTCATTAACCCTACCTGTGTTGTAAGCCAATAAAAGTGTTTGTTCTCCCTCCAGTCGAGTATGAGCTTTTATCTACACTACAATTTTATGGGCTTACAAACAAGGATGGAGGCGTTGCTCAAGCCCAATATGCTGCTAATAGACCCACAAACCTCTGACGCGGCTGAGGAGATTGCATATTGACTAGACTGCTTCCAGGCCTACCTGAACGCGACCAGGGACATCTTCCATACAGACAAACTCTGGAGGTCGACGCTCATCTCAAAGGTAGGGACGAAGGAGTGCGCAGTCGTCCGAGACTGCCTGATGTACGATGCCGCCATCGAGGTGCTGAAGGCCCACTACATGAAGGCCCCGAACAAGGTCCTAGCGAGGCACCGGCTCGCCCTATGCCGCTAACTGCTTGGAGAGTCGATTGAGGACTACCTGCTGAATCTGCGACGCTGGCTAAGAAGTGCAGGTTTGGGCCACATCCGGGAAGATGAACAGATGCAGTTGCAGGGGTCCGTTCGAGCTACATGAGGCAGTGACTGCTTGAATTGAGAAGGAAGGAGCTCGCTAGCATGTCGAACTGCCCAAATCACTGGAACAGGCCAGTCTCAAGAACGACAACCTCAAGACCAGTGAACTCATGCTCTAGGATGACCACCTCCAAGGACCAGCTGCTCCCACTATGGCAGCCCCCAGTTTAATGGCTGCCACTTCCTGAGCCCAGGAATGCTTTATCTGCGGCAAGGGGCAGCATCCTTATGCCTGCTGCCTGGCCAAAGATTCAGCGTGCTCCAGCTGTGGGAAGAAGGGACATTGGGCGAAGGTCTGCCACGCGAAGGGAGGTCCGGGGAAGTCCATGGCCTGTACTGCTCTTGGAACTGATTCCAGCCCCAAGTCCTGCCCGGACTTTCCTGAGATCGCCTGTTGCACAACCTGCTGCCTATGGAAATGGCGCGAAGAGGCTCGGTGACCATCTTGCAACAGCCCGATTTTTTGCAGGATGGAGTGGGCCACACGAGGGAAGAACATGGCGTCTCCGGCGACCTGGCATTGCTGGTCCTCGACCAGAATAGACCTCACCAGCTCGATGATGACAGTAAAGGTAAATGGACATTTAACCAAGGGTCTAATAGACACAGGCTCCACGGAAAGTTTCATAGACTCATGGACTGTGCAAAAATATAACTTAAAAATGTACCCGTATAATTACCAAATCTTCCTAGCGTCCTGGACCCATTCGGCACGTGTAAAAAAAAAATTGTATAGTTCATCTGTCATTTGAAGGGGGGGGGAATTTTGTAAGTTTTACATGTACATTTTAGATGAATTGTGTGCTCCAGAATTATTGAGTCTGGACTTCCTGTGTCACCTTAAAAGCGTGACCTTGGAGCTTTCTGGTCCCTTTCCCCCGGTAACGGTTCGGAATGGAGGGCTCTCAAAACTAGAACCCATTTGCAGCTGAACATCGAGATTCCACCCCCCCCCCCCCCCCCAATTTCCAAACCTTTCTGCTGACTGTAAGCCCATCACCACCAAGAGCAGGAGGTACAGCGCAGCAGACAGTGAGTTTATAAAGACAGAGACCCAACTCCTGCTGGAGGAAGGGATCATTGAACTCAGCAGCAGCCCGTGGAGAGTACAAGTGGTGGTAGAAAAGGGGGAAAACAAGCCCAGGTTAGTGATTGACTATAGCCAAACAATTAACAGATAACACTCCTGGACGCATACTTTCTCCCTTGCATTTTGGATATGATGAACGATATCGCACAGAATCGGATCTATTCGACCATCAACCTGAAAGCCAATCCATTCCAAGGACATACGGTACACAGCATTTGAGGCTAATGGCCGACTATCAGTTCCGGAGGGTCCCTTTCAGTATTATCAATGGGGTCTCTATTTTCCAGTGGCAGATGGACAGGATGGTGCATGAGTATGGGTTGAAGTCTACCTTCCCCTACCTCGATAATGTCACCATCTGTGGCCACACCTTGGAAGACCATGATGCCAATCTCCAGAGCTTTCTCCATGTGGCGAGAGTCCTGACTCTCACCTTACAATTCTGACGAATGTGTATTCAGGACTACATGACTGGCTATCCTTGGCTACGTGGTGGAGAATGGCATCATTGGCCCCAACCCTAATAGGATGTGCCCCCTGCTTTCCCTCCCTGGAACCGCAAAGGCTTTGAGGATATTCCTAGGGTTTTTTTCATATTACTCCCAGTGGGTCCCTCAATACACCACCACTTTCCCCCTTTTGGCCAGATGGATTTTAATTACATGAAATGACTATGAAAGCCGTCGTGCACGCGGTAGATGAGAATGTACATTTCCAAGTGGAAAATGACGCTTCGGACATAGCCCTAGCCACTACACTCAATCAGGTGGGTAGGCCAGTTGCCTTTTTCTCACTCCCAGCCTGGCTCACTAGTCCTGGTCGGGTCCTTCTCAAGAAGCATGTGATGAGAAGCTAGACCAATTCCCCGGTTGAAGGAGTGAAATTGCTCCATGCCAACCCAACATATGCCTTCGTGAAGTACCCAGAATGCAGGGAGGACACTGTCTCCATCAGGGACCTGGCACCCGCTGGAACAGAGGATCCGTTGCCTCAGGTGTCCTATGAGCTACTGAGCTTTTACTCCCCACCCCTGCTCAGGGCCTCAGGGTATCCAGTTCAGGAGAAGAGTGAACCTCTGTCGTCGAGCTGGAGCCCCAGCCCACTACCCTTCCATCATAGGCGGACCAGGAGACTCCAGAAACCCAAGGCCTCCCGGTGCTAAGGCGCTCCACCAGGATCTCCAGACCCCTGGACTGTCTGAATTTGTAAATAGTATTGTAAATATTTCTCTTCTGTGTCTATTACTTGCTTCTGTTCCTTGTTCTCTTCATCCACAGACCCTTAATTCTGAAGAAAAGGGTGAATGTAGTGAACTGGAATTCACTAGAAGTGTGCTGTACTGATGACTGGTCCCGTCTCCTGACTCCTCCCCCTGTGGGCTGTATATAACCCTGGTTTCCTGCCTAAACCCAGACCCTTCTGGAACCTGTTCATGAACCCTACCTATGTGGTAAGCTAATAAAAGCATTTGTTCTCCCTCTAGTCGAGTGTGAGCTTTTATCTATGCTACAGTCATGTAATAATAGATTAAAACTGTAATATATACGATGCACTGTAAAAGTCCTAAAGACCATACTACTTAGGGATTGGGTTGGTCCAGATTTTCAGATTTTCTGGATTTTCGGGCAATACTTTTAAAATTCAAATGTAAGGAGAATAAACAGGTAAATATTGATATTTTTATTAATGAAGTCCAAAAAAAATGTATATTTTTGTAACTTCCACATGGCTGTTTGATGCCGCTGTGCATCTGTGGCGCTTACGCATACACGCATACACACAGAAGCCAAGAAGTTTTCGAGAAGTCTGGATTGTTGGGCAGTCTGGATTTCTGGCATCTGGACTTTTGGACTTTTATTGTTCTTCAATGTTTGTCTGCCTTAATGCAAACAAAGAGCCGCAATTAGCATTGCCCAGCACCCCTCACCCTTCAAAGGCACTGAGTCTCCGTGGATTCGCCTCCAGTTCTCCCTCACTCTCTGTGGTTGCACAGACTCCAGTTCAAACTATCAGCAACCCAAACTCCAGAACCAAACGTCTGATGCAATCAGGAAGCCTTCAACATCCTCTCGAATCCCGGATCTGATACCTGATTCCCATGAGCCAGTCTCCAGCAGCCCACAGCCTGTGTGAGTTCTTCAACTGTAAGTTGCCAACAGTCCACAGCTATGTGGGCCCTTCAGCCTCCCAGATCCTCACTGTTACACTGCCACAAATACTATCCTGTAGGGTCATTTCCAATGCTCCTCCTTCTCAATGGGTTGATGTTCTCCCCATTTCTGGTGCCCTGAACCGATCTGCTGCTCCCCCAGAGATTGCATCTTCTCGTGGTTTTCTGCACAGCACAGGCAGTTCAACAAATCCCATGCAGTTAAACATTACAGTTGGACTCGTACCTCTAACTCTTCCCTGACAGCTTCCATAAAGGTGTGAAAAAGGTGCCATCAAGCCATTTTTAAATCTTTCCCCTCTCACCTTAAATCCATACCCTCTAGTTTTAGTCTGCCTTCCCCTGAGAAATAACATATTTAGACAGTCAGCATCTATTTCCACAACATGTCCTGCTGGATAATTCTAGCATTTTCAGTTTTTACTTCAGCCATTCATTGTTTCTGTTCACTGTTGTGAAAATTCCAAATGGAAAACTCCGTTTTGAAATTTGTATTGTAGAGTTGTGTGAAATTAACTCTCGATATCTGCAGTATTTGCAATCTCTCTGAAATTTAATTAATTTGGCAACTTGAAGTGGACAGAACTGAAGATTAGGATTGGACCCAGAATCCTTGAGTTTTTGAGACATCCTTGTACTGCAGTTAGTGTATTGCCATTATGAAAAATAACTAAGCTTCAATTACACATTTGGATGGTACTGTGCTGAGACAGACAAACTTGATCTTTGATGCCCCTGGCCTTGACTGTTCTCCAATAATATGATCAGTAAAATTTCCTTGAATGTGAGAGGAAGGAGCAAACTCAATCAGAGATACATTTAAGGACTATTTCTTTGCATATTATTTATTATTTTGCATACTGCACAGTTTGTTTGCACTGCTTTCTTGTTTACATTTTTATCTTCTGTATACGTATCTTTTCTTGAGTACAGTTTTATTTTTGCATTAACAATCAGTAGAAAATATGACTTGCTTGCATGAAAAAGAATCCCAGTGTTTTTTTTTATATTTTAATTTAATTTTTCCAAGACTCATATAGAACATTATTACATACATCATATAAATAGAATTTTAAAATTACAGAGACTTATATGATTACCCAAATCTCACCCCCTACCGACTGCTAACATAAAAAAAAATTATCCAAAAAAAGGAGGGGTGTTTGAGCATGCCTTCATTAATTAGTCCATATCTTGATCTTCAGGAATTCAACACTATTAACCTAACTATATTATTTAATCTTTTTGAGGAAGTTAATTATATCCTTAAATCAGTATGATTCAAACAAGGTTGCTATATTTTAACAAACATGTCATATTTCTTTCTGATTATAAATGATCTTTTCCAGGGGGACACAACTTTGCATTTCCATAATCCAGCGAGTAATAAGTAGGGGGGAGTCGGACTTCCATGTAACAGCTATACATCTCCTGGCTACCACTAGTGCAATCCTCACAAACTGTATTTGATTTTATGATAGTTTTGTGCCATTAGCCATAAGATTGCTCAATAAATACAGTTCTGGTTCCAATGGAAAATCCATTTCTATAATTTTTGTCAACACTTCTGCCAAGTCATGTCAAAAAAATGTTACTTTCACACATAGAATTCCAAGCTCTATACCACACCTAAAACACAGGTCCGGATTTTCAGATTTTAAACCATGCAATTTTTGCAGCATAAGATATAATTGGTGCATAAAATTGTATTTTACCAACTATATCTAACATTAATAAATGATATCATATTATGAGAGCACATTTTTGACCAGTGTTGTTCTTGAATCCTTTTGAATCTCAGTGTTGTATGTGATGTGTATGTACTTTGACAATAAATCTGAACTTTGAATTTTGAATTTTGAACAATATACTCACCATACAATGGCAAGGGCTAGGGAGGCCGCAGGATGTCAGGCAGAGACATTGTTTGCCAGAGGGGTGGGGTGCAATGGAATCACAACTTTCTTGGTTGAAGGGAACCTGTAGTGCATTGAAAGGTCTGCTATTTAAAAATAAGGTTTTCCCTCCAGGATGCCACAACAACATCCCTGGTGTATTTGCTCCCTCAGAGTGCTGAGACCCAGGTTCAATCCTGACCTCAAGTGTGATCTGTGTGGAGTTTGAACTTTCCCCTTGTTACTAGATGGGCTTCCTCCGGTTTCTCCTGCAGGATGGTAAGTTAATTGGCCACAATAAATGAATCCTAAGATGTAGGCAAGTGATAGAATCTGTGGGTGGGTGTTTGATGAGAATGTGGGGGAAACATATGAAAGGATTAATGTAAAGATTTTTGTGGTAGATGGTTAATGCCAACTCGATGGGCTGATGGGCCTGTTTCTGTGCAGACTCTCTCTATGCCTTTTACTGTGAAAAAAAGCAAATGTAAAGGTGGATATTCTCTGTCTTTACATCGCTTCAGAAAAGCTCAGAGTGTGGATTCAACAGGCAAACTGATCTGTTTAGAGAGAACACTCAGAGGTGGAGCGAGGTTGCTCCACCTCCTCCATAAAGGAAATTCCGCTGAAAGCAGCTGCAAAGGAGCGGGCTGATGACGTTGTCAGCCTGCGACCCAGGAGCTCAATTTTTAAAATCCCGTGTACACACTCAGCAGTGAATGTTGCGCTGGAGATCTGCCTGAGTCCTAAGACTGCTTGAACAGATCTCCATCAGCGCTCTTATCTGCAATTCAGTTGCCATTTCAGATATAGGTCGCTATCCCTTCTTGGTGAGTATGTTTGATGTCACGGCGACAGGTGGCGCTATTGCACCGCTCGCCCTGCTTCCCTCAGCTCTGGAAGATGGCTCCTGATGCTGCTCAGTATGAAGGTAACGCTGGATCAGCCTTATAGGCCTTCTCCATAAAAGGTAAATTCACCTTTTTTTCATTGAGCTAGCTTTAATACACAGATGCACCATAAAAAGGGCTAGAAGCTCATTATTTGTAAAGTGGTGGTCAATTGAGTGAATGCCATTTTAACTACAGCCTCATGTTGATCATTTGTGAAAATAGGTAAGATTGCTCCTATGAAGAAGTGAGTCTGAGATTAGAGAGATCAATTTACTGACAAAAATACTGCAATTTTTTTATGTGTTACATTTTCAAATACATGCTTCTTAAATGTAACATGGGACAACAATGCTCCATGGAGTACAGACATGTGGAATGAGAAAACTCTTGAAGTGCAACAGCTTATTTTACAATCCAACTACTCTGCAATTCAAATATTGACAGATCTCCACTATTTTAATGTATTTCTGCTCTGGTATTATGACAAGCTAAATTACACACGAGAAGTCTTCTCATATATTCTACCTGATCCACACTGTGCTCAGCTCTGAGATTGAATCAATTTTGTTAGACTGAACCTAATCCTTTTCAAGTTTTACATTTTCAACTGTATGGTTCATAAATATGATATGAAGCTACCAGTGAAGAACCCTAATGCAACAATATGCATATTTCATTGTGAACACAGTTCTTTAATTCATATGTTTTCCTATAAGATATTTACCATGGTTTATGGTGCTGCAGTTCAACTTGGACGAACTTGATAATTTGGTAAAGTTCCTCAGTTAGTGTTTTGCATCCATTGTTTGAAGTTGTGATTTTCTTGTTTAACAAGCAAGCTTCTGAAAATTAAGTCATCATTCATTGGAAAGCCTACCATTTATTTATTCCCTCATTATTAGAAAGCCAGCTGTTGCTTCGGCAAATTTTTACAGTCATCTTCTTGCTTTGATCTGTTATTTAAGATCAGGATACATTTCCATTTCTACAGGCAAAGAAAGAACGGAGCAAAAAAAAAGTCATCATTAAGAATTAAATGGTGCCCCTCATGGTTAAGGAGAATTAAATAAAGAGGCACAGGTGGCTCATCCATTATCATAGAGCATGAAATGCTGGTCTCTCCTCCACAGGGTAATTCTTGTTCATTCTGTTAGGCCCTAGAGCCCAGACCATTCAAAGGCTTAGTTAGTCTGTGGCCTAGGAATTCCAGTGCACACTACAAGATTCACTCGGTTTTTTGAAGCTACTGAGTCTCTCAATGGTCCTTCATTGAAATCTTCAGAGAGGAGAGCATGAATGGAGGATATCAGGGCATCTCCCAATCAGGAGAAAACAATAATCATATCATACAAGCATAAGATTTGGGAAGAGGGCACTCAATCTGTTGAGTCTGCTCTGCAATTCAGTAAGGTTCTGGCTGATTTTTACTGTTACCTCAACTCCATCCACAGAAACCTTTCATCTTCATGCTCATCACATTTCTCTCTTCCCTTAAGACATTCAAAAAATCTGCTTCCACCTCTCTTTGACAAGAACATTCCAAAGATTCATCACATTCTTAAATGGGTGATCCCGTGTTTTGACTAGTGACCCTGTGATCTCGATTATCCTCTGACCTTTCAGGATTCCTCAGGATCTTATTTGTTGCAAACAAGTCTCCTCTCATCTAAATTGCAGCAGATGCAAGCTTAGCCCAACCAACCTTTCCTCATAAAGCAACCTCCCCTTTCAGGTATCAGGCTGGTGAACCTTGTCCGAACTACAGACCAGTAAACTCTTCAGGAAAGCAATGATGCACCTCCTGGCTTACAATGAGTGGTAAATGGAGTTGTCTGAACCCATTATTTCCTCTTTCCCAGGAGTCACATGATGTGCTTTCCCCTCACTAGTTTATAAGTTGGGCTTTGCACTGATTTTGCCTTTAGATCACAGCATTTGAATATTAAGCCCTACATTTTTTTGTGGGAGAACTTTCCAAGATTGTATGATGTTATTCAAGCTGATTTCTTTATATATTGATAATGATAAAGGGATGGGAATTGTGGGTGGAGGGAGGGTGATGTTTCACTCATAGCCAGAGTGCAGGTCATTCTAAATTCTCTCATCAGCACTGATACAGTGGATAGCCAATGGTTTTTTTCCCCAGGCCAGGAATAGCAAACATCAGAGGACATACAATATGTACAAGGTGAAGGGAGGGAAGTTTAGGGGAGACACCAGGGGTACATTTTTTTTACACTGAGAGTTGCGGGTGCCTGGAACACCTTGCCAGGGAAGGTGGTGGAGGCTGAAACAATAGGGGCATTTAAAAGACTCTTAGACAGGCATATGGATGGAAGAAATATAGAATGTTACAGGGTAGGGAGGGTTTAGTATTTTTTTAAGGAATATATTGGTTGGCACAACCTTGAGGGCTGAAGGGTCTGTACTGTGCTGTATATTCTATGTTCTATTCTTTTTGAGCACTGTGTATAACTGATTATTTGTTTCTGATGGTGGGGGTCATGATGCAGTATGATGATATGCATCTGTAATCAAGAATAGACATTGCAAAGAGTTTGTGTGAATTTGTACAGTAACTCACTCCATAGTCCCATGGAATCCAGGACATGATAATAATGCATGATCACAATAAAGTTGGGACTATCCAGAGTTAGACAGGGTGCATCCAAATACATTGTAAGAAGCACTGCAGATCCTGTGCAGGGCCTCTGGTGGAAGCACTGCCTGCAGAGAGGAGCAGCATCAACAAGACAATGTAATGTATATTGTTACAAGATCAAACCAGCAACCACAAAGAAGGCATATCACACAGGGGTAAAGATGAACAATTAACTTTATTAACAAAAAATTCACCTTCAAACTTTAATTCAAAATCCCCCCTTTTATAACAATGCCCACTGGTTATTATGCAAATTTCTATAACAGTGTAAAACTAATAAATTCCCCAGCCTAAATTTAACATATGTAATTAAAGTCTAAGTTCTATTTCCAACCAGCCCACAGAAAAACTTAGACCCTAAGCAAACAAGAATCACAAAACTTCGATCTCAACCGAAACAAAGATCATAAACAAAATTCAGTTTGTTTGGTAAACTGAAGCCAAAAGATCTTTGAGAGAGAGAGAGAGCACAAAATTTGAAGTTGTCTTCTTGTGTTGCTTGCAGAGAGAGGAACAATGGCTCAGTCCGGATCCTTCTGGCTGCCTTCAGAATGTTCATCCTTTTTTGAAATCCCAACATTCTAAACTGTCCTCCAGACAATGACTCATGTTTTGGGCCTTCTTCCACTCCACAGCACCCCCAGTGGTGGTTTATCGTCCAAGTCCAGAAATGTTTAGATCATTTTCTGCACAAGCTTAGTCCGTCTCCCACTCTCTCAGCAGTCCACCTTCACCTTGGCTCTTAAAGACAAACTGTCACTTTTTAACATAAAACCACAACACATAGGTCAATACACAACTCAGAACTATGTAACAATATATATTTGGGAGATAATCTGATAAAATTAGAGTAGGTTACAAATACATAAACACATTTTAAAACAGATCTTATTTGAAATACTGAAGAATTACAGAAACTATGGAGAATGCTACGCACGTTTCACAAGTAGCTGCTAATTGAAATGATGTCATCAAATGAATCGACTGGAGACAGGTCATCTGTGTTGAACATTTTTACAAGGCTTCTGACCTTTCTGCAAAGTTTGTTTACCTAAAACAACAGATGGGAGCAAAAGACTAACTCCTATTGTTTGCTGGAGAAGGTGGGGGATTTTGGCAAGTGAGACAGTTACATGGGCTTTCTAGCAGTTGGAAGATGAAGAGAGAGAGAGAGAGAGAGACTGAACAGTCACAGCTGAAGCAAGCAGGAAGCTTGTTGGAATTGAAACAGAAAGCTCCAGAGCGGCGGATGGCTGGAAGTGCTATCTGTCTGATGTTTCTCTTGGAATAAGGGGAACAGAAAGGAACTCCGTTATAACCTGAAAGAAAGAGGTTATCATCTGGAGAACCCTAATGGGGCAAGTTTCATCAACAAGACATTGAGGTGACTAATGGTGGTACCTCAGTTGTGGAAATCCTGGAACAACAAATCTCTCTCTGCAAACCTCCAAAGGACCTTCCTGAGTGGTAAACATTTACCTTTCGAGCACCAAAGCCTGGTGAACTTTATGCATGTTAAATTCTGTGCACAGTATAAGAATTGCCTGCAACCAGTGAACTTGGAAGAATGAGAAGTAAGATTGAACTGTGAACCAAACACATACATCATACACATGCGCTTAGAATTAGAAAGGGGTTAATAGAGATAAGTTAAAGTGTGATTCTGTTTTCATGTTTAAAGATAATTAAAAACAACTTTTGTTTAAGTAACTACTTGTCTTGGTGAATATCTATTGCTGCTGGGTTTTGGGGTCCTTTGGGCTTGTAACAACAACCATAAGGTGGCAGATTACCAGGATGTGCAACATGAGTCCGGCCAAAAACTTAACAGGAGTGATGGAAGGAAATGATGGAGTAATTTGAACATGGAGTCAAGCTATTATTTCAAAAGAAATATGCTAAGATACTTAATCTACTCTTAGTTAACCAAATGGCATTCAATTAATAATTTTTCAACAAGATTAACACACTTATTAACAAGATTGTTGAAATGAAACTGAACCATTTTAATTTAGTACTCTCAGAGACTTTCGAAAGGTATGGATTCAGAGAGCTGAGAAACCAATCACAGTTTTCATGGCCAAGTTGAAGAATTTATTGTGGCATTGTAATGCTGGCAAGTTCCTGGATGAGTCATGGCGTTGAGTTGCATATGGTCTTGCCAACAAGTATGTTCATCTTTTTAACACATTAGAGCTCAACTTTAAGAATTACATACAAAGGAGTTTCAGTGATAAAACTGGTGCTTCCTTTCTGAATTCACTTCATGTGGACATGATAGTGGGAAAACATGGGTCACGTGGACACAAAAGGCAAAAAACCTCACCCAATCTGCCTGAGGAACTCAGTGAGTCCAGAAGGCTTCAAGAATTTTAAAGACCTCGAGCTCTTCCTTTTCTGTAACGTTGTCTCTCCTCAGGACTTGGTTATTTACTTCCTTTGTTCTTGAGGCTCTATGACTTACTCCACAGTAAATACAGATGAGTAATTCTTGTTTAGGACCTCACCCATTTCCAGTGGCTCCCCATATAGATGACCTCATTGATCTTTAAGGAAGCTTATTCTTTCCTTAGTTCCTCTTTTGTCTTTAATATACTCGTTGAACCTCTTACAATTCTCCTTAAACTTATCTGCCAGAGCCATCTCACACCCTCTTCTGGCCTTCCTTAATTCCCTCTTAACTTCCACGCTGCTCACATTTTATTTTACCTGTCTATAACTGAAATGTCTTCTTTTTTTCTGACGAGATCTTTAACATCTCTTGACATACAGTTTTCCCTAAATGTTCCCAGCCTTGCCTTTCACTTTAACAGTAACTTGCTGCTCATGAACGATCTCTGTCTCTCTTTTAAAAGCTTTCCACTTGCCAGACATCTGTTTCCCTTCAAAATAACCTCTCCCAAAAAATCTTTGAAAGATCCTGTCCGATATAATGAAAATGTTCCTTGCCTCATTTTAGGACTTGAGCTTGTTAACCAGTCCTATCTTTATGTACAATTATTTTAAAACTAATGGATACTTATGCAATGATAATAACCCATTGACATAAATAACGGAATGGTCATGTTAACATCGAAGAGTACATGAACCCAGTGACTGGCTACATCAGCAAGTGCATTGAGGACGTCACCAAAATCAAATAGCTCCTAATCAGAGCTAACCAGAAACCATGGTTGGATGCAGAGGTCCGTGCACTTCTCAGAGCTTGTGATGCTACCTTCAAGACAGGGGACAGACGGCACTAAGATCAGCCAGGGCTGAACTCTCCCATATAATCAGGAAGGCAAAGTGTGGGTCTGCCCTGAGAATTCACAGACAGCTGTGTAACACCGGTGACACAAGGCGCATGTGGCAAGGGATCAAGACTATAATAGATCACAGGTCAACCTTGCGAGTTTAAGACAACGAGGCAACCCTTCCAGTAACCGATGACAAACTGAACATTTTCTATGAATGGTTTGATGAGAAGAACAGGATGACACCAAAGAAAGCTTTATGTCCCCCTAATGATCCGACCCCCTGCATAACCATGGCTGAGGTGAGGAGAACCCTATCCAAGGTGAACCCACACAAGGTAGCCGGACCAGACAACATACCTGGTCAGATACTGAGGGACCAATTGACACAGGTTTTCACGGACATCTTCAACACCTCCACTGCAACAGCCCATCATTCCCAGGGAGTTCAAGACAGCCACCCTCATCTTCAAGAGGACGACAATAACAGGTGATGTTATTGTCCCTTGTCCCTTCACTCTGTCCTGACCCACCTGGAGAACAGCACCTCGTATGCCAGGCTGCTGTTCATTGACTTCAGCTTGGCATTTAATGCAATCATTTCCCAGAGGTGGATACAGAAGCTGTCCTTGCTGGGACTCAACACTTATCTCTGTAACTGAATTCTGGACTTCCTAATGGAAAGACTAAAGGCTGTCCAGCTCGGTAGCTCCTCCACTTCTCCTTCTCAATGGGGTGTGTTCTCCCTGTTACTGGTGCTCTGAACTAGTCCACTGCTACTCCGTATTATAGTCTGCAACCCTGTGATCCCACTGCCAAACACAGTTGCTGCCTTCCTGGCCCCAGACTCCGCGGTTGTAGGATTTTAACTAAAACACCGTCGGTTCCTTTAACAGTCCATTTTAAGCCTGTACGGAGCCATCGCCAGTAAGACTGTGTGGTTTGACCCAGTGGGGGAGTATAGTGTCTCCGCTCCCCACTCTCCATATAAATCTTTTGAGGTTGTCTCTGTAATTGGGTCTGCACCAGTGGCAGCACTGCCATTTTGTTTTATGTTCCCTTTCTAGTTTATAAACCAGTCCAGCTCAATGGAGGCCAAAAAAAAGCTTGAATTTTACTGAGATTCTGTTACTTTAATCTGAGCTCAGCACCAACCTCAAAAAATTTATATCATAATCACTGTTCCTTTTTTTTAGACACTAGCAGCTAGTATTGATTTTCCTGTCAGCTTCCTCTTTTCTGCCTCACAATCTATGGCAGCCCTACCCTTCACTCTCCACTTTCAATCTCTCTACACTTCAGTCTGATGGAAAGTTCCGAATCTGAAAAACTAACCTTGTTTTTGCCTCCACTCATGAAAGCTGATCTATTCAAATATGCTTATATTTTAGACATTTGGCATCTTTGGTGATGATTTTCATGGTTGGTTTTCTATTATCTTTGCAATTCATTACCATGACTTCCATTGTTTTGCTCCAGAATACTAATTCACTTCATTAATGGATAATTAATAGTTTAGTCATTCATTCTGTCAATCCTGCCATTCATTAACCGTCTTGGTTAGCCAGTGTATATAACCAAGTTTTCATTATTTTTCATTTTGGCATAAAGCTAAATGAGAACTGTTTCCCTTATTGACAAGGTGTGCAAATAGGCTCACTTTAGTGTTTTGCAATATTTAATTGTTGCAGCTGGTTGAAGTATTATTTCTGCTTTAAGCCAAAATACTTGCTCTACTGGCATGGTTATTTCTTGGCAGACTGCATGAATGTGCTTTGAAACACATTGCAAGGGCATTTGAATCATCAAGATCCATTTACTTTTTATTGCATTTTAAAGCTTAATCTCATCAAATGAGACAAAAGATGTAGAAGCATAGAAGACAAGATGATAGAAATAAAAGTACCATAATTAGTTATATGTTTAGTTACTGAGGATAGAAATAAACCAGATAAAAGAACGTGGCTTGCACAAGAGTAAATGAATTCTCATTGTTCACCTACTTTAATGGAAACCACTCCTCATTTGAGAAGGAGAAGCAGACGAGACAACCCACAGGACAGTAACCATGGCAGCGGACCAGTGAGATGCTCTGAGGCTAAAAAACACACTGTTGGTTTCTCAAGATGAGGAATCCAGTCAGGCTGTGGACTGCTGGAGACTGGCTTGAGTCTGGCTGAAGGGGTACCAGGTATTGGAAATGAGATGCGAGAGGGTGGTGAAGGCTTCCTGATCGTCTCAGAGGTTTGGTCTGGAGCTTGTGTTGCTGATGGTTTGGACTGAAGACTGTGTGGCTGCAGCAGCACTGGAAACGATTCCATGGTCACTCAGTGACTCTGGGGCGACACTCTTTTGCTTCCCTTTCTCTGACTGTAAGGAATGCTGGCCAAGTTCTATTGATAGTGAATCTTTGCCTTACGGTGGTGTTGTGTTGAGAAAGGGTGTAAGGTTTGGTGGGTTCACTGAGAGAAGAGTCTGGACACAAGGGTTGCCATCACATGTTACTTTATGAACACACCACAATTTATAGAAGAATGTGGGAACATTGTAACGGGAATAAAACACACACGTGTACAATTTATAAAAGAGCGAGGGAAAACATTAAACAGTACACAATTACTAATTCACACAGGCAATTCAGACTTTTGCACACTATAAGCAGGGGTCCAACACACCCTCCCAGACCCCTGATCTTTGGGAGTGGCAGCTTTAGTGCAAGTATTGATCTACAGAAATTTGATCTATAGAGATACTACAGCTCAGCTTCAGGGCTGTGCACACCTTACCTGCAACCCTTCAAAGCGATGTCCATAGTAACAACCTGGCATGGGTGGTGTCTGGGGCTCAGACCATGAGGCAGAGAAAGTGAATATGCTCCATGCTGGTGATAAATACAGGGCTCTAGCCAATATGGATGCCTTTAAAACTGTGGCTCCGGACCTAATCTTCCGAGTTCATTCATCTGTTACTTTCCAAAACAATAATCCATACTCCACAACATGTACAATTAACACCGACTTGTGAAGTCCTTATAGGCATCCTTTGAAGTTTTTGCAAAGGCACCTGGGGCCTTAACTGTCTGGCTTGAGTAGAGCTTTGGCATTTTAAATGAGATTTGTTTTGAAGTGTTTGTATGTGACCTACACTAAAAAAAAACCTGCACTAATTAATGGCTGGAGCCCTACCTTAACTGACACTCCATCTGCAAACCATAACTTTGAATGTACAAATTATAGCTTTGAATGAAACAAAAAGCACACAACTTTTCTTTGCTGTTGACCATGTTTAGTGGGAGGGGTAGGATTAGTATGGGGGGTTTATTTTTCCGTTTTTCTTTCTTTCTTTCTTCTTTCCAATTCTTGTTTTTCCTGATTACTTTATATAGGTATCTTATCAGAATCCTATTCTAAAACTAGATATGAACCAAAGCTCCTCTAATTAGTTTTATTTCTTATTATTAATATGATCAATGTTTATATTGCACAATATAATTTGCTTATTAATCATATTCTGTATGACAATGCATTAAGATTGATGACTACTTTCTATTCTATATATAACATGTAATATTACTCTCTTTCAAATTAATAAACATAAATGAAAAAGAAAAAGTACACCACATACTGATGGGTGATGTGACTCCCAAATGAGTTTCAGACGGGGATGCCATGTGACCACCCGCAATACACACAGGCAGGGAAGCCACATCTCCTCCACACACAACAGGTGGACTAAAGGAAATTTCATGTAATATCACATTATCTGTTTTATTACATGACAAAATAATCATAAATCTTTATAATTCAACAGCAGTCAATGATAATCACAAGATCACAAGACAAAGGCCACTCTGTTCCATAAATCTACACTAAGTTACTTTACACTAGTTCCAATTTCCAGCCTTTTCCCCATATCCCTTGATGCCCTCACTAATGAGATTCTTGTCTATTTCTTGTTTAAGTACTCCCAGTGATCTGGCTTCCACTGCTGTATGCAGCAGTGAGTTCCACAGATCCATGTCCCTCTGGCTAAAGAAGTTCTTCCTAATCTTTGTTTTATATGGATAACCTCTAATTTTCAGACTATGACCCCTTGTCCTCGATTCATCCACCAAGGGAAACATCTTTCCTGCATTCACCCTATCTAAACCTTCCAAAATACGAAATGCCTCTCTGAAATCTCCTCTCGTTCACCTATACTCCAATAAATACAACCCAAGATCTGCCAAACACTCCTTGTACATTAGCCCTTGCATTCTGGGAATCATCCTAGTAAATCTCCTCTCCCCCTTCTCCAACAACATCACATCCTTTCTAAGATAGGGGGCCCAAAGTAGCACACAGTACTCCAAATGAGGTCTCACCAATGCCCCATAGAGCCTTATCAACACCTCTTTACTCTTGTACACTATTCCTCTTGAAATGAATGCCAACAGAGCATTTGCTTTCTTCACTACCAATTTCACCTGGTCATTAACTATTAGGTTTCCCTGCACGAGGACACCCAGGTCCCTTTGCACATTCAAGGTCTGAATTTTCACCCCATCCAAATGTAACTATAACAATAGCCGCTGATACTCAATATACATTATTGTATTGATGAAATTCAGAAATTATTTGTAATAAACTGCAATCCTGATCTCCACTAACCAAGCAAAATCATATTTTCAAAATCTCATCACCTGATTTGATCGACTACAGCTCGGCATTTTAATGTGATCATTCCCATGAGGTAGGTGAAGAATCTGTACTTGCTGGGACTCAACACCCCTCTCTGTAATTGGATTCTGGGTTTCCTAACAGAAAGACACAGTCTGCCTAGGCCAGCAGCAGAACGCCAAGCATCGTCTCACTGGTGCACTTCAAGGCAGTTTGCTCAGCCTGCTCTTGTTCACGCTTCTGACCCACATCTGCATCGTCATATCCAGCTCCAACAATGTCGTCATGTTTGCAGGTGACCTGATAGTAGTTGACCTCATCAGCAATAATGATGAATCAATGATCAGCAACAACAACTACAGAGAAGAGGTGGAAAATCTAGTGTTATGGTGCAGGAATAACAACCTGAGTCTCAATGTGGAGAAGACAAAGGAGATGGTTATGGATTTCAGGGGGACAAGGGACACCAGCCTCCACTACATATCAATAACATTGTTGTGGAGAGATTGGAGAGCATCTAGTCCTTGGAGTCCACTTAAATTGTGACTTACCCTAGACACACATCATCTCCTCACTTGTCAGGAAGGTAAATTAGCGGCTGTAGTTCCAGAGAAAAATGAGGCAGGCAAGGCTACCATTTACCATCCTGTTGACTTTTACAGGATCTCTGTATTGGGAAGGGTTGTGGCTGTCACATGACAGCACTGTTTTTCCCCCCCCCCCCCCACTTAGTCAGAGTACACACTAACTGTCAATCAAGGTTTATCCCTGCCCCACCTATTAATGCACACCTTGTAAATTACCTGGATTGGACTCTCCAGTTTGCCTGTACTTGCCCTTGGGCCATTGGCTGTTGTAATTGGATTAACCTTCCTGGACCCTCCCCCAGGCCAATAAAAGTGCCATGTGTTGGTTATTCTCCCTCTTTGCCTAATTCACTCCAGGCCTAGAAATGTTGAAGGGTGCTGGAGAAATTGCTGGTCAGATGTGTTAAAAGGGTTGGGAGCATTTAATTAGTGTCCCTAAGTAACATAGAGCTGTGCCTGTACTGAGTCAAGGGGTGGTGGGGCAATGTAATTATTGTTCCTTGATTATTGTATGTACCAAGTTTGTTGTATGTGTGTACTTTGTTCCAATGCTATTTTTCCATGTTTGTAATTAAATGTATGTGTGTGTTTCAGTGCTACTATTACTTTTTCCCACCCACTGTGTGTGCTATTTATTGCTTACCCAACTTTTCCTGTGAGCCACAGTTTAAAATTTGCAATCAAACAATTCACGTGATTAAAATGCACACTTCAGATTTTATTCAAGGTTATTTGTATACATTTTGGTTTGACCATGTAGAAATTGCAGCACTTTTTATCCATAGTCCCCTCATTTCAGGGCATCAAATTGTTTGGGACATTTGACTTCACAGGTGTTTGTGAGTACTCAAGTGTGTTTAATTAC
Organism: Narcine bancroftii; assembly: GCF_036971445.1. Classification (NCBI taxonomy): domain Eukaryota; kingdom Metazoa; phylum Chordata; class Chondrichthyes; order Torpediniformes; family Narcinidae; genus Narcine; species Narcine bancroftii. Next base: position 378,028,136 of record NC_091469.1, on the reverse strand, counting down.
TTCATTGGTGCAGGTATAACAGAGTTAGGCTTGCTTGTAAGCTTTTGATCACCTTGGTGATCTATGTTACTTAGGGACACTAATTAAAATGTAGTTGCCATTTTTCAACATAAGGAACAGAGTTGTGTCAAAGAAAGTCAAAGAAGCTATTATGAGGCTGATAAACAAGAATAAAACAGTAAGAGACATCACCTGAACATTAGGATTACCAAAATTAACTGTTTGGAATATTGGCGGTGCAGTGCTGCCAGAGCTCACCAGAGTGCTGCTCTGACACCTCTGTGCGGGTGGGGGGAGGGGAGAAAAGCTAAATAAACAAGTGGGGAATTTAACAGCGGCTGTATTTTAAATGCAGGGGATTTTATGGAAGCGGGTGTAGGGGTGGGGGATGGGGAGAGGGGGTGGTGCCTGGTGGAAAAAATACCATAAATAACATTAGGATATTTGATCAATTTGGTGAAATCCTGGAGCAGTGACTATCTTTTAGGTATTTGTGAAATTTCTCCTTGCACGACCTGTTGTCCTTGTAAGTTGGGAAATACACGAGTGTATTTTTTTTTTAATAAGCTAAATCGGGGGGGGGGGGGGGGGGGATTAGGCTACAAGCTAGTTTTATGTCATTTCAACTGTCATTAATAGGGATCAACCCCTTGGCCAAACTCCACCAACTATAGTTGATTGAAAGGAGGCCCTTTTTCTTTATGTTGATCGGAAAAAGGGTAATTTAATGAGGTAATAAACAAAACACATTTCCAAACTTCCCAAATGGTTGCCCTCCTCCCCTTTTAATATTTGCTCTTTCCAAAATACGGTATTTTTTATTCGTATAGATACGATAATAATTTATGTAAAGGTTCAAACTTCTTTAACTTTTTAATATATAAGACTAAACTGGGTTTGTCTTGGTCTAAACCATGTAATACCGACGTGTGAGGATATTGTGAGTATCTACACTCACAGGTACACTTCCTATCCAGCCATTTCTGTGAGAGAAACAATACGAGTAGAGTTACCAAACTACTGCTTTTGACACTAATATTCAGGGATAACTGTGGCTATAGCAATTATTCATTAGATATTCTCTTTTCATACTTAATTACTTGGTTCCAATTTAGGTAGCTAAAAACTTGTTTGCTTTATTTCTGTTATTTTTATGTTTTGGAACGCTGCTAAGTGCTGCGGGGCCTGCTGTCTGGTTTGACCCAGTTGCATAGTAAGGCAACGTCTGTGGTGGCTGATGGTCTGTGGATTGCTCACTAATACAAAAGTAAAATTTTCTCTCTAACAACTGACTTCTAAGCAAGCAATGTTAACTGCTTTCTTTTGGAAGCAAGCTGAGGAGTGTAACAAGAATAACGTTCAAGAGACTGATAGTGATAACGGTAAAAGTGACAAAAGCTGTGTTTCGCTTGCCTCTAGGTCATATTTTCTAACCAGGTCCAAATGAAGTTCTGAAAGTACTGGTGCTTCAAAGTCAGACTTGTATCCCTGTTCAGGTATTTGGACTAAAGAAAAATGGAAGAAAAAGAAGGAAACTTATTCCTGGTTAGACTTCAAGGATGATAAACTTAAAAAGAAAAGAGAAGAAAAGAGGGTGAGCTTTGTTATATGTGAAGATAGAAGTCTATTCTGAAGGGGGCTGGGTGGGAGAGAATAACAGTCACTGCGAAATCAGTTGACACTTGCGAATGGGTTCGCAATCCGAATGGAGAGGGGAGTTGTGGTTGCCTGGCAAGGGACAAGGGGCGATTCAGAGAGGGGGGGGGGACGACACTTGGGGTTAAGGGAATTTTAGATGTGGGAGTGGTTGAAGTATTTTATGTTTTAGAAGTGTTGTCATACATTGAGTTCAAAAAAGGAAAACAGAGATGAAAATGGGGGAAAAGGGGAAAGGTGGTGGTGAGGAAGCAGAAATGAGGTGTAAACAGAGTATGAGATGGCCATGTTGAACTATATGACTATAAATATTAATGGAATACATAACCAAATCAAAAGGAAGAGGCTGTTAAATTTACTGAATAAAGAAAAAATAGATGTAACATTCGTGCAGGAAATGCATCTAACTGAAGTGGAACATAATGAATTAAGGGGAGACTGGGTAGGGCACGTATGGCAGCATCATATAATTCAAATGCCAGAGGTGTAGCTAATTAATCAATAAAAATGTACCAATCAAAATAGAGGAGGAAATAATAGATCCAGCAGGGAGGTATGTAATAATAAAGTGTCAGATATATTCAGAATTTGGTCAATAAATATGCACCTAATGAAGAGGATCAAAAGTTTATGCAAGACATTTTTTTGAAGATTGTAGATATGCAGGGGAATATATTGATAGGAAGGGATTTTAACCTTAATTTGGACCAAAGGTGGATAAAACTGGACAAAAGACTAGCAAAAAGAACAAAGTAGCCAAATTTATGGTTAAATCAATGCAGGAAATGCAACTTTTGGATGTATGGAGGAGGCAACACCCAAAGGAGAAGAAATATTCATATTATTCAAGTAGACACAAAACATACTCAAGGATTGACCTGTTCCTGTTGTCAGCCCATATCCAAGGTAGAGTTAGGAAAACAGAATATAAAGCTCGATTGTTATCTGACCATTCACGCCTGTTATTAGCAATAGAACTGGAGGACATCCCACCAAGAACATATAGATGGAGATTAAACTCCATGCTACTTAAAAGACAGGAATTTAGAGAATTTATTGAACGCCAAATTAAAATCTACTTTGAAATATATACAGAATCAGTGAAAGACAAATTTATATTATGGGATGCAATGAAAGCCTTCATTAGAGAGCAGATAATAAGTTATGTAACTAAGATGAAAAAGGACTACAATCAGGAAATAGAATAGTTGGAAAGGGAAATAGTAAGTACAGAAAAAGAACTAGCAACAAGGGAAGATACAATAAAAAGAAGAGAATTGGCGAACAAAAAAAAAAGGAGACATTACAAGTGTATATGGTGGAGAAGAACATAATGAAAATAAAGCAGAAGTATTATGAGCTAGGAGAAAAAACACACAAAATACTAGCCTGGCAACTTAAAACAGAAGAAGCTAAAAAGAACTGTATTGGCATCAAGGAAAAAGGACAAATAAATTACATATAATCCAACGGAGATCAATGAAAACTTTAAGGAATTCTATGAACAATTATACCGAACTGAGAATGAAGGGAAAGAAGACAAAATAAATGAGTTTTTAGCTAAAACTGAACTACTGAAATTGCAAGAAGAGGGGCAAAACAAATTGAAAAAACCATGTGAAATAGAGGAAATACAGGATATATTAAAAAAGCTACCGAACAATAAAACGCCTGGAGAGGATGGACTCTCAATAGAATTCTATGAAACTTTTAAAGAGTTATTAATTCCTCCTCTCCTGGAAGTAATGAACCAGATAGAAGAAACACAAAACTTGCCAGATTCATGTAAAACAGCAATAATTACAGTAATACCAAAGATGGGGAAAAATCCACTAACACCAGCATCATATAGACTAATATCTCTACTTAATTCAGATTATAAGATAATAACAAAAACTATTAGCAAACAGATTGGCCGACTGTGTACCAAAAATAGTAAAACTAGATCAAACTGGATTTGTTAAGAAAAGACTAACAACGGACAATGTCTGTAAGTTCATTAACTTAATCCATGCAGAACAAGGAAATAAGATACCAACAGTGGCTGTTGCTTTAGACGCAGAGAAAGGCTTTGACAGGGTAGAATGGAATTGTTTATTCAAAGTATTACAGAGGTTCAACCTACCAGAAAAATATATTAATTGGATTAAAGCATTATATAAGGGACCATTGGCGAAGGTGACAGTAAATGGATATATATCGAATCAATTTAAATTAAGTAGGTCAACTAGACAAGGATGCCCACTATCTCCCTCACTGTTCGCTTTAGCAATAGAACCATTGGCAGAACTGATAAGAACAGAAAATAAAAGGGATAAAAATAAAGGAGAAGGAATATAAAATCAGTTTATTTGCAGATGACATCATAGTATACTTAACAGTACCAGAAATATCAGTAAAAGGATTACATAAGAAATTGAAGGAATATGGAGAAATATTGGGGTACAAGATCAATGCAAATAAAAGTGAAGTGATGCCAATGAGTACCACAGACCATACAGAATTTAAAAAAGAATCACCATTTAAATGGCAAGCACAAGCAATCCAATACCTAGGTATTAGATTAGATAATAATTTAGGCCACCTATACAAATTAAATTATCAGCCATTAATGAAGAAATTACAGGATGACTTAGAACATTGGAAAGAATTGCCACTAACACTGATAGGGAGGGTAAATTGCATTAAAATGAATATCTTCCCAAGGATACAATACCTATTTCAATCGTTACCAATTCCCTTAACGGAGAAATTCTTCAATGAACTAAAGAGAATAATAAGGAAATTCTTATGGAAAGGGGGAAAACCGAGGATAGCATTAGATAAATTAACAGAATGGTACAAACAAGGTGGTTTGCAGCTACCAAACTTTAAAAATTATTATAGAGCAGCACAATTAAGGTATCTATCAGATTTTTATCAAACAAGGGAAAAACCAGATTGGACCAAGATAGAGATAGATAAAATAGGGGAGAAGATACCAGAACATATACTTTATAAGTGGGATGAAAAAGTGGTGCAATATAGAAGTTCACCAGTACTGCACCATTTACTCAACGTATGGAAGAAGATTCACGTAGAAAGGAAAAAAAACCAAATTACCAACTACCAAAATTATTATTGATGCAAAATCAACTAATCCCTTTCACAATAGATAACCTTTCCTTTAGAGAATGGGAGAGAAAAGGAATTAAAAGATTAGAAAATTGTTTTTTTGGGAAATAATTTATTATCATTTGAACAAATGAAGTACAAATATGGAATTTGTATGAGTTATGGAATAACTCATGGTACAATGTTTGTATACCACCAACTGAAAACCTACTTAAAGGACAAATTTGGAAGCAGACTGAGATTACCAGAAGGAAGCAGCTTTGAATATGTGATTACAGACACAATGATAATTAAAAGGATTTTAAAAAACATGTACATCAAGCTGCAAGAAAAATAAGCTATAAACCCAAACAAAAGTGGGAAAAAGATCTAAACATAAAGATAAAAAATGATATATGGGAAAAGTTATGCTCTGGAACTATGAGAAATATAATAAATATGAGGTTACGCATGATACAATATAATTGGTTACACAGGCTATATATTACAAAGAAAATAAATGGGATCCAACATTATCAGATACATGTTTTTGCTGTAAGAAGGAAACGGGAACAACAGTACATGCAATTTGGGCATGTGAGAAAGTGAAAAAGTTTTGGGAAGATCTAAATCCGGTATTAAATAAAATCACAAAAAGCAACATACCAAAAAATCCAGAGATCTTTCTTCTAAGTAATACAAGAAGTAAAGAATTAGGCCTCAAACTGGATGAAGCGCAAAAAAGATTTATTATGATAGCCTTAGCTGTAGCAAAAAAAAATGTATAACATCAACTTGGAAATCAGAAGAGAGCCTGAGAGTACAGCAATGGTAGATGGAAATAAATAAATGTATTCCATTGGAAAAAAATAACATATAATTTAAAAAATAAAGTCACATTATTTGAACAAATTTGGGAACCATACATGGAACACAACAGAGGGCCTACTGTGGACCTCCATTCCCTAAAATGATCGAATGGGAAGAAGACAAAATGACCTGATCCAGTGTGTAAATTACAGAATTTTCTTCTTTATTTTCATTGTGTGATGACATTGTTTTTTTTTTAAATTTTTTATTTTTCACACCATAAATCACATTAGCCATGATATACACTATTTCTTTTTCACACATATACAGTGACTTTTTCTCCCCCCCCCCCTTTCCTCCCAAACCACCCCCCCACCACCCCCCCCTCATCCATTTTAGGTATACAATCTAGGTTGCATTAAGCCAGTCAGACAATGTTGTCATTCAACAAAATTACACCAGAAATTCTACTGAGTCCATTCTTTTCTTTCCTTCTCCTTCCATCAACTTAGGTAATGTTTGTCCCCGGTAGGTTTTCGCTATTGTATTTAATGTAAGGCTCCTATACTTGTTCGAATATTTCAATATTATTTCTTAACCTATATGTTATTTTTTCTAATGGAATACATTTATTCATTTAAATTTAGTAATTTCTTCCTTTTAATTTGGTTATGTATTCCATTAATATTTAAAGACATATAGTTCAGCGTAGCCCTTTTATATTTTGTTTATCTTCTCTTTCCGTTTTTCCATCATTACCTTTCCTCCTTTTCCATTTCTGTTTTCTTATTTTCAACTCTTTATAAAACAACATTCCTACAACATCCAACATTTTCCTTATTCTCCTATTTCTATCTTATTTATCCCCAATCTCCCCTTCACCTCCTGAGTTGTCCTTTATCCCTTGTCAGACAACCACATCTCCCCTCTCCATTTGGATTTGCGAATCCACTCGCAAGCGTCAACTGATTTTGCAGTGACCGCTATTTCCCCCCACCCCGCCTCCCCCAGAAAAGATTTCACTTTTCATATGTCACAAAGGTCACTCTTTTAATTCCCTCCTTATTCTCTCTATTCCATTACCTTCCCTTATTAATTCTTGTCTATACTATCTATATTTTCCTCTAAGTACAGATACATTCATGTATGCTCATCGTCTCTATTCACTCTTATACCTCTTTACCCGCATACATATCAATCGTGATCATTTTTACTCTCATTACCCGTCTTCATCCCTCAGTCTATTTTTGTCTTTACCCACATACATATCAATCGTGATCATTTTAACTCTCATTACCCGTCTTCCTCCCTCAGTCTATTTTTGTAATTGTTCTGCAAATTTTTGTGCTTCTTCTGGATCCGAGAATAGTCTGTTTTGTTGTCCTGGAATAAATATTTTCAATACCGCTGGATGCTTTAGTATAAATTTATACCCTTTCTTCCATAAAATCGCCTTTGCTGTATTGAACTCTTTTCTCTTCTTTAGGAGTTCAAAACTTATATCTGGATAAATGAAGATTTTTTTGCCCTTTATACTCCAGTGGTTTGTTGCCCTCTCTTACTTTTTCCATTGTCTTCTCCAGTACCTTTTCTCTTGTAGTATATCTTAGGAATTTTACTACAATAGATCTTGGTTTTTGTTGTGGTTGTGGTTTAGAGGCCAATACTCTATGTGCCCTTTCTATTTCCATTTCATGCTGTAGTTCTGGACATCCTAGGGTCTTAGGGATCCACTCTTTTATAAACTCCCTCATATTCTTGCCTTCTTCATCTTCCTTAAGGCCCACTATCTTTATGTTATTTCTTCTGTTATGGTTTTCCATTGTATCTATTTTTTGAGCTAGTAGTTCTTGTGTCTCTTTAGTTTTTTTATTAGATTTCTCCAATTTCTTTTTTAAGTCTTCTACCTCCATTTCTGCTGCTACTGCCCGCTCTTCCATCTTGTCCATTTTCTTTCCCATTTCTGTTAAGGTCATCTCCATTTTATTTATTTTCTCTTCTGTGTTGTTTATTCTTTTTCTTAAATCCTTAAATTCCTGTGTTTGCCATTCTTTAAATGACTCCATGTATCCTTTAATAAGAGCAAGTATATCCTTTACCTTGCCTTTCTTTTCTTCTTCTATTTCACTGTACTCTTCCTCTTCCTCTTCTTCTTCCTCTGGGTTGACCATCTGTTGTTTCTTTGGTGCCCTTTCCTCCTCTTCTTTCTTGTTTCTATTGTCTTCTGTGGTCTCTTCTTGCTGCAGGTGTTCTGCAGCTGTCGTTGCCGGCTGTGGAGATCGACTCCCCAGCTGGTCCCCCCTCCCGTCAGTGTGTTTTTTTCATGCGCGGTTGCGCACTTTTACTCGGCTCTGCGAGCCATTTTTGTAGTCCATTATTTACCGACCTGAGGGAGCGGGTTTCTCTCTCCGCAGCGGGCCTCTTCGGACAGGTAAGGCCTTCACCTTTTTCCTCCTTTGTCTTCTCTTCCTCTCTTCTTACCGTTGCTTTCGATTTTTCTTTTTTTGTCGCCATCTTCTTTCCACCTTTATACTCACTTTTCTGTAACTTTTATTTCTGTGCCTTTGTGTTTTCCTTTGTTTTTCCCGACTTTTCTGGAGAGGGCTGGAGTTCACCGTCCGGCCACTACTCCATCACGTGACTCCTCTCCGTGTGATGACATTGTTTAATGGGTTTATTGTATTGTATATGTTGAACATTTAATGGGTTTGGAGGGGGGTGGGAAGGAGGGAGGGAAGGGAGGGAGGAAAAAGGGGAAAAAATGCCACTGTGTATATTCAAGAGGGAATTGTTTGTGTGTATTTTGATTAATATGGTTCACAGTGTGAAAAATTTTTAAAAATTTTTAAAAAGGATGATAAACATGGGTGTACAGCATGTGCAAACATAAGCAATCTGACACTTTTCACTTCCAAGCATTTGAGGCTGTCAAATGAATGGCAGATGTACCAAGTATCCTTTTATGGAGCCAATTGAAGTACCTGCTTGAAGTCTCACAGAAAAAAATTGTTGCTCACGAACTGTGTTTGAAAATATAACTCATGAAGATGCTCTTGGAAAATTGTGTTACACCATGAATGCTTCAAATCTAAACAAAACTTTTTCAATTTTTTATTCTGCATACTCTGATCATTTGGCTTACTAGAACTTTAAAACAAAAATGGTATTGACATTGGAATTGGATTGCATTCCCACATTATTGCTACAGAGATCATTAATTACATAGCCATTAATATGGTAAAGAAATGTCAAGCAAATCAAGCAGCTAAATGGCAAAATTTCTGTTCTCACTGATGAATCAACAAGCCTGAGCATAAAGACTGCCCTAATATTTTCTTTGAAATGTGTAAGTGATAAAGGTGATCCTCATTTTGTTTTTAGATCTAATTGAACTAACTGCCTGATCAAAAAGCTGGAACTGTTGTTAAGCATCAATTGAACTGTCTCCATAACTGTGGGTTTTGTGACTCTTACTTGAAACAGAACCTTGTAGCATTTGCTAGTGATGGGGTGAGCGTAACGCTTGGTGTCAAATCTGGTGTTGCTGAAATGCTCGAGGATCATTGCCCTGATATGATAATTTGGCCCTGTCTTAATCACAGATTAGATAGAACTTGCAGTAGGTGATTTGGTGAGAGAAATTCATGGAATTAATAATTTTCAATCATTTATGGACAAATTGTACTGTTTACAGTAGATCACCTCTAAATCAAAGGAACTGTCTGAATATGTCTCTCAACTAGAACAGCAAATTTGCAAATTAGGCCATGTCTGGGCACCAGGTGGGTAGCTAGCTTGTTTTGAATTGTTTCAGCTGTATGGCAAAATTATGAAACACTTTTTTCTTTGAAAAAGTAATTAAAGATGAAACAAGATCTGGGAGTGACAGAAAAACCTGTAAAGGTCTGTTGAAAAGACTCTTCAGAACATGTCATGCATTACTTGGCTCTAATGCATGACACATTGCATGAACTTGGTTTACTGTCAGTGTCTACAGAAACGCACCAGTACGATTGTTTGGGCAGAGAAAGTGATCCAATTGCATGGACTGAAAGAGCAACATGGTATAAAAACTCTAGAAGCTCAAGAGGTAGTTGAAAAGGGAAGTTTGGAGAAATTTCCTTAACAAGCAACAACAAAATTGTCCCTATTAATTATCTATAGTTTCTTACTGTCTTATAAACAATTTGCAGCACCGTATGTTCACGACAACATCCTTGAAAAGTTCTCAAACCTCTGAATCTGAAAGTATGTATAAACCCCTGCTCAATGAAATGTGTGGCCTTGATAAAGGCGTCTGGTCTGCTGAAATACCGCCTCATTATGGAGAAGCTGCAAAATCGTCTCTCTGTAAGAGGTTTAAACTTTCTACTTTCTTTGCAATAAATGCCTTCAGAGATTATGTGGAGGATTATGCCCTTTACTGAGCTGTTGACAAGTTATTCCTATTAGTTTAGTACTGCTGAGTGTGAGAGGGGATTCAGTCTCATGAATCCTGAGCTGTATGCCACATCATGGCTGCAGTACCACAGATCAGCAGATGACACCAGGACAAGAGTGGCTTCAGACCCCTGAAAGCATATTACACCTGACCCTTTGTGGAAATTATTGTGAAACTTCTCATTGGTGGCATTGGTAATTAGTTTTAAATTAGTAAAATACATGAATGTCATCTTTTTCTTTACTCATTGATAATTACATTTTGTGTTCATTACTGAGTGCGACCATGCAATACTTGGAAGAGACTCTGCACTTCAATACTTGTATGGGTATTTTACTTGCAAAACCACTTCTATCGCTGCAACTTGGTATGTGACAATGAACTTGACAGCAGCTACTTTTCAAGTGGCTTAATGACTTTGCATGAACATATTTCTTCTCAATATTTCACAATGCAGTTCTGTAATACTGACTCTTCTTATTGGGGTGTTTGTCTCACTGCTTTTCACCACTGGTATTATTTTTCTTCAAAATTGTCTCCCTTTTCTATCCCTCTTCCTTTTAGTTCCCTATCACTACGCCTTCTTCCCATCACCATATTTTCAAGAAGTTTTTGTGTGGACTTTGCATTCAGTAGTTTCACTTCCTCCATATGTGTGGGATAACTGTAGTAATTGAGATAGTTTGATGTACTGCTGTAACATTTCAAATACATGAAAGACTGCCGCAGAAAACTGCAGTTTATTTTTTAAAAAATTTTTTATTTTTCACACTATAAACCATATTGACCAAGATACATACAGACATTTTTCTTCTTAAATATATACAGTGTCGTTTTCTCCCCCTTTTCCCCCCTCCCTTCCCTCCCTCCCTCACCCCCTTCCCCATTTATTTGAAGTTCAATCTATAAGATACATTAAACCCGTTAAACAATGTTGTCACTTAAAAATAAACAAGAAATTTTACTGAGTCAGTTCTTTTCGTTATCTTCTCCTTCTGTCATTTTAGGTGGTGGAAGTCCATGGTAGGATTTCTCTATTGTGTTTCATGTATGGCTCCCATATTTGTTCGAATATTGTAATGTTATTTCTTAAATTATATGTTATTTTTTCTAATGGAATACATTTATTCATTTCTATATACCATTGTTGTATTCTCAAGTTGTCTTCTAATTTCCAGGTTGACATAATACATTTTTTTGCTACAGCTAGGGCTATCCTAACAAATCTTTTTTGTGTTCCATCCAAATCGAGTCCAAATTCTTTGTTTCTTATATTACTTAGGAAGAAGATCTCTGGGTGTTTTGGTATATTGCTTTTTGTGATTTTATTTAATATCTGGTTTAGATCTTCCCAAAATTTTTCTACTTTCTCACATGTCCAAATTGCATGAATTGTTGTTCCCATTTCCTTTTTACAGCGAAAACATTTGTCTGATACTGTTGGGTCCCATTTATTTAACTTTTCAGGTGTGATGTATATCCAGTTATATTGTATCATCCGTAACCTCGTGTTTATTGTATTTCTCATAGTTCTGGAGCATAGCTTCTCCCATGTTTCATTCTTTATCTTTACGTTTAGATCTTGTTCCCATTTTTGTTTAGGTTTACCGTTTGTTTCCTCGTTCTCCTTTTCTTGGGGTTTGATGTACATGTTTGTTACAAATTTTTAAATTATCATTGTGTCTGTAATCACATATTCAAAATTGCTTCCTTCTGGTAACCTCAGATTGTTTCCCAATTTGTCCTTCAAGTAGGTTTTCAGTTGGTAGTATGCAAACATTATATCGTGAGTTGTATTATATTTATCCTTCATTTGTTCAAAGGATAATAATTTATTTCCCGAAAAACAATTTTCTATTGTTTTGATCCCTTTTCTCTCCCATTCTCTAAAGGAAAGGTTATCTATTGTGAAAGGGATTAGCTGATTTTGCGACAATATTAGTTTTGGTAGTTGGTAATTGGTTTTATTCCTTTCTGCATGAATCTTCTTCCAAATGTTGAGCAGATGATGCAATACCGGTGAATTCCTACATTGCACCAATTTTTCATCCCATTTATATAGTTTATGTTCAGGTATCTTCTCCCCTATTTTATCTAGTTCTAATCTGGTCCAATCTGGTTTTTCCCTTGTTTGATAAAAAATCTGATAGGTATCTTAATTGTGCGGCTCTATAATAATTCTTAAAGTTTGGTAGTTGTAAGCCTCCTTATTTGTACCATTCTGTTAATTTATCTAGTGCTATCCTCGGTTTCCCCCTCTTTCCATAAGAATTTCCTTATTATTTTCTTTAACTCCTTGAAGAATTTCTCTGTTAGGTGTATTGGTAATGACTGAAATAGGTATTGTATCCTTGGGAAAATATTCATTTTAATATAGTTTATCCTTCCTATCAGTGTTAGTGGTAAGTCTTTCCAATGCTCTAAGTCGTCTTGTAATTTTTTCGTTAATTGATGGTAATTGAGTTTATATAGATGGCCGAGGTTTTTATTTAGTTGTATACCTGTGACGTGGACTTTTTACCCCCTCCATAAATCTTCGTCCGCGAAGCCAATCCAAAGATACCTAGGTATCGAATTGCTTGTGTTTGCCATCTAAATGGCGATTATTTCTTAAACTTTGTGAAATCCGCATTATTCATTGGCATTGCTTCACTTTTATTTGCGTTGATCTTGTACCCCGATACTTCTCCATATTCCTTCAATTTCCTATGTAATTCTTTTATTGATATTTCTGGTTCTGTTAAGTATATTATAATGTCATCTGCAAATAGACTGATTTTATATTCCTTCTCTTTTATTTTTATCCCTCTTATTTTATTTTCTGTTCTTATCAGTTCTGCTAGTTGTTCTATAGCCAACACGAACAGTGAGGGAGATAGTGGACATCCCTGCCTTGTTGATCTGCTTAAGTTAAATTGTTTTGATATATATCCATTTACTGTCACTTTCGCCAATGGCCCCTTATATAATGCTTTAATCCAATTAATATATTTCTCTGGTAGGCTGAATTTTTGTAGTACTTTGAATAAATAATTCCATTCTACTCTGTCAAAGGCCTTCTCTGTGTCTAAAGCAACTGTTACTGTTGGAGTTTTATTTCCTTCTACTGCATGAATTAAGTTAATTAATTTGCAGATATTGTCTGTTGTTCGTCTTTTTTTAATAAATCCAGTTTGGTCTAGATTTACTATTTTTGGTACATAGTCAGCCAATCTGTTTGTTAATAGCTTAGCTATTATCTTATAACCTGTGTTAAGTAAAGATATTGGTGTATATGATGCTGGTGCAAGTGGATCTTTCCCTGTCTTAGGTATTACTATAATTATTGCTGTTTTGCATGAATCTGGTATGCTTTGTGTTTTATCAATCTGGTTGATTACTTCCAGGAGGGGAGGAATTAATAAGTCTTTAAATGTTTTATAGAATTCTATTGGGAATGCATCCTCTCCTGGTGTTTTATTGTTCGGTAGATTTTAATAGCTCCTGTAATTCTTCTACTTCAAATGGTTTTATTAATTTATTTTGCTCCTCTGTTTGTAATTTCGGTAGTTCAATTTTAGTTAGAAATTCATCTATTTTGTCTTCTTTCCCTTCGTTTTCAGTTTGATATAGTTGCTCGTAGAATTCCCTGAAGTTTTCATTGATCTCCGTTGGATTATATGTAATTTGTTTGTCCTTATTCATTAATGCCAATACCATTCTTTTAGTTTGTTCTGTCTTAAGCTGCCATGCTAGAATTTTGTGCATTTTTTCTCCTATCTCATAATATTTCTGTTTTGTCTTCATTATGTTCTTCTCCACCTTATTTGTTTGTAGTGTTTCATATTTTATTTTTTATCTGCCAATTCTCTTCTTTTGTTGTATCTTCCTTTATTGCTAATTATTTTTCTATATTTGTTATTTCCCTTTCCAACTGTTCTGTTTCCCGATTGTAGTCCTTCTTCATCTTAGTTACATAACTTATTATTTGCCCTCTGATGAACGCTTTCATTGCGTCCCATAGTATAAACTTATCTTTCACTGATTCCGTTTTTATTTCAAAGTACATTTTAATTTGTCATTCAATGAATTGTCTAAAATCCTGTCTTTTAAGTAGCATGGAGTTTAATCTCCATCTATACATTCTTGGTGGAATGTCCTCTAGCTCTATTGCCAATAACAGGGGTGAGTGGTCCGATAATAGTCTAGCTTTATATTCCGTTTTCCTAACTCTCCCCTGAATGTGGGCTGATAACAGGAATAGGACTATCCTTGAGTATGTTTTATGTCTACCTGGATAATATGAATATTCCTTTTCCTTTGGGTGTTGTTTCCTCCATATATCCAAAAGTTGCATTTCTTGCATCGATTTAATTATAAATTTGGTTACTTTGTTCTTTCTGTTAGTTTTTTTTCCAGTTTTATCCATGTTTGGGTCCAAATTAAGGTTAAAATCCCCTCTTATTGGTATGTTCCCTTGCGTATCTGCTATCTTCTAAAATATATCTTGCATAAATTTTTGATCTTCTTCATTAGGTGAATATACATTGAGTAAATTCCAAAATTCTGAATGTATCTGACATTTTATCATTACATATCTCCCTGCTGGATCTATTATTTCCTCTTCTATTTTGATTAGTACATTTTTATTGATTAATATAGCTACTCCTCTGGCTTTTGAATTATATGATGCTGCTGTTACATGTCCTATCCAATCTCTCTTTAATTTGTGTTCCACTTCAGTTAGATGTGTTTCTTGTACGAATGCTATATCAATTTCTTTTTTCAGTAAATTTAACAGTTTCATCCTTTTGATTTGGTTATGTATTCCATTAATATTTAAAGTCATATAGTTCAACATAGCCATTTCATACTTTGTTTATCTTTCCTTTCCGTTTCCTCATCACCACCTTCCCTTCTTATCCATTTCTGCTTTCTTTTTTTGAACACATTATAAGACAACATTTCTAAAACATAAAATATTTCCACTATTCTCATATCTAAAATTCCTTTAACCCCAATAGTCCCTCCCCTTTCTGAGCTGCCCTTTGACCCTTTTCGGGCAACCACATCTCCCCTCTCCATTTGGATTTGCGAATCTGCTCGCAAGCGTCAACTGATTTCGCAGTAACTGTAATTCTTCCCCACCCAGCCCCGCCAGAAAAGATTTTAATCTTCATGTATAACAAAGGTCATTCTTTTAATTCCCTCTTACTTCCTTTCTTCCCTTTCTTTCCCTTCTTAGTTCTTACCTATACTATACCTACATACACACATACATATAGTTTGTTGTCATTTTTGTTCTTGTTACATCTCTTCATCTCTCTGTCTGTTTTGTAGTTGTTCTGCAAATTTCCGTGCTTCTTCCGGATCCGAGAATAGTTTGTTTTGCTGCCCCGGAATAACTATTTTAAGTACCACTGGGTACTTTAACATAAATTTATAACCTTTTTTCCATAGGGTCGTTTTTGCTGCATTGAACTCCTTTCTCTTCTTCAAGAGTTCAAAACTTATATCTGGATAGAAAAAAAAAATTTGACCCTTGTATTCCAGTGGTTTTTTGTCTTCTCTTATTTTTTTCATTGCCTTCTCCAATATATTTTCTTTTGTTGTATATCTTAGGAATTTTACTAGAATGGATCTTGGTTTTTGTTGTGGTTGTGGTTGTGGTTTAGGGGCTAATGTTCTGTGTGCCCTTTCTATTTCCATTTCTTCCTGTAATTCTGGTCTTCCTAGGACCCTGGGGATCCATTCTTTTATAAATTTTATGCCTTCTTCATCTTCCTTAAGGCCCACTATCTTTATATTGTTTCTTCTATTATAATTTTCCATTATATCTATCTTCTGAGCTAACAGCTCCTGTGTCTCTTTAACTTTTTTATCAGATTCTTCTAATTTCTTTTTTAAGTCATCTACTTCCATTTCTATGGCTGTTTCTCGTTCTTCCACCTTGTCTACTCTTTTTCCTATATCTGTCATGATCATCTCTAATCTATTCACTTTTTCTTCTGTACTTTTTATTCTTCTTTTTATTTCACTGAATTTTTGTGACTGCCATTCTTTTACTGTTTCCATATATTCTTTAAAAAAAAATATCCATGTACTTGCCCTTCCCTTCATCTTCCATTTCTCTGTGTTCTCCCTCCTCTCCTTCTGAGTCCACTCCAGGATCTGTGTCCTTTACCTCTGTCTCTTCTGGTTTTCTTGTTGGGTTGTTTGTTTTATTTTGTTGGGTATTTTTGGCCTTCTTATTTTTATTAGAAGTGTCTTGGTGTTGGTCTTCTTCCTCTGAGTTGGTCATCTGTTGTTTCTTTGATTTCTTATTTTTATTCTCTTCCTTCTTGTTCTCGTTATTTTCTATGTTTTCCTCTTGCTGTTGTGTTGTAGTTGTCTGTTTCAGCTGTAGAGATCTACTCCTCAGCTGGTCCCCCCTCCTGTCAGTGTTATTTTTGTCTTGCGCAGTTGCGCACTTTTGTTTGGCTCCGTGAGCCATTTTTGTAGTCCTGAGTTCGGGGCTTCCACTGACCTCAGGGAGCGGGCTTCTCTCTCCACGGCGGGCCTCCTCGTACCGGTAAGGCCTTCACCTTCTTCTTCTGACGTCCTTCCTTCTTCTTTTCTTCCCATTGTTTTTGGTTTTTCTTTCTTCGCTGCCATTTTCTCCACACTTTTACTTTCACTTTGTTATGGTTTTTATGTTTGTGCCTTTGTTTTTTCTCTATCTTTTTACTTTTCTGGAGAGGGCTGGAGTTCCCCCACCGGCCACTACTCCATCACGTGACTCCTCTCTTGCAGAGTTAAATTTTATGCAAATACAATTGAAGCACTGTACTAAAGAAAGTTAATGTCATTGTTTCCCCATAATGGATGGTTTTGCTGATCTGAGCAAGGACATAATCATATGTCTACCTGGGTGTTTCACACATTGGTTGAATTTTAATTACTGTTCAACACCTTAAAAAAAAGTACTAGCATTATTATCAATTAATCTTGCACAATCATGTTCCAGAGAAACCCCTATTTATGACAATCCATGGTGAAGCCTGTATTTGTATTGGATCTTTGAAGTTAAAGGGGATTGGAAGAAAAGTAGGGTTTAGATTGAGGATGGCTCTTCATTTTATGAGATGGGGAGCATCCTTGAGGACTCCTTCTGATTAGATTATTGTATTCTGAAATGTGAAGCTTGATTCATTCATAGGCAGGACCTCCACTAGAGTTGCATCTTCCAGCCGTTGCCAGTATCTTACTTAGAAGGAATGCCACCAAATGATTCAAGCAGAGTCAATGAGATATGCATGTGAATGCTGCTACTTGGCACATTCCTGTGCTGAGAGACACACTGAAGCTTGGTGCAGCCAATGCAAAAGCTTTGTGAGGAGGGACTGCAATTTAAAGAAGTGCTGGGTCCTGTGACAGCCTCTCAAACACTTAATGGGTATCTTGTTCAAAGATGTCGCATGGGTGCTTTGTAAAGAGAATACAGTAAAATCTCTGGTATCTAGCTCCTATGGGGATTAGTCAATGCTAGGTAAGTGAATTTTACGGTTGCTTGAGATTGCCTGATGTGTGATTTGCAAACTAACTGCAAGGGGGCACTAATTTTAAACTTTCGTATTTTGTACCTACCATATATAATCGTGAAATAGTAAAATTTTTGGACCAATTGGGGGAGGGGAGGTCAACTTTTACATGGGTCACAATTTTGACTATGAAATACCTGTGTCATGCAAGGTGTTAGGAGCTCAGATGGCCGGGTCTGGGTAGTAGTCTGTGTTCGGGCCGTTGGGAGCACGAATGGGCAGGCAGCTGAGGCTAAGGAGAGAGTCTGTGACTGGGGTGTTGAATGGGCAGGTGGCTGGGGCGAAAATCTGCAGTCGGGGCATTGGGAGCTTGAATGCACAGGTGGTAGGGGCCAAAATTAGGGGTTTGACTTTTACACTGATCATATGGGTGGGAAACAAGACGGTGGGAGATCAGCAGCTGGAATAAACAAATGTTTTATTATTCTGAAGCAGATTTTTACAACATTTATGATATTCAATGAAAAACAAATTACGACGCAACAGGAGATCATTCAGTGCAGAGCACATTTCAGTGGAATGGCAAATTATTTGTCCACACACGATTATTTCTTCAGAGGACATCATTGGTAGTCCAATCAGATATTAAGTGGAAGCATAACACCAACTAGGTGGCATGGTGACACAAAAGATAGAGCTGGTGCCTTACGGTTCCAGTGAGCCCAGTTCAATCCTGACCTGTGCAGAGTTTGCATGTTTTTGGTCCATTCCTATGGGCTCTAAGATATTTCTTTTAATCCATTTTTAAATCCTGGGTTTTTCTGGCAAAGTCGACATTTTATTGCCCAACCCTAATCACTCAAGTAGGTAGTGTTGAGCATCCTTTTTAAGATGGAGTCATCCTTCTAG
This sequence comes from Narcine bancroftii, assembly GCF_036971445.1. Taxonomy (NCBI): domain Eukaryota; kingdom Metazoa; phylum Chordata; class Chondrichthyes; order Torpediniformes; family Narcinidae; genus Narcine; species Narcine bancroftii. The sequence goes on along the minus strand of NC_091469.1, from coordinate 378,009,728 downwards.
TAAAGATGCTTCCATCTTCCTGGTCTGAGCCAGTAGTGGCAATGAAGGATCATCTTTCTAGTTCCAAGTCAAGATGGGGTGAAAAACACTATTTCATGACTTGTTCTTGTCATTAAATTCTGATTCTGATTTGGGGAGAGGTGTAGGCAGTGGTGCTCCCATGCACCTACTTCCTGAGGGGGGGGGGGGGGGGGGGTTGGCTGTTGCTGGTGAGCAACTCCAGGGAATGTTAGAAAAGATGCACACTCCAGGTATCTTCTACCTGAGGGAAAAGGGTTGGTGAAGAGAGAGACCAGAGTGGGAAGGGTCCTTTAATATGTTGGCAGCATTCTCAAGATTACCAGAGATACAGACAGTTTTGGAGTGGAGGTTGGTTTGCGAGAGAGCCTGAGCTGCGTTCATAACTCTCTGCAGTTTCTTGTATTGACTGAGTGTAATTACAACACCTTCTCCCAGCCTGAATGCTGGGAATATTAGCCTGGGAGAGAACACTCTCATTGATACATCAGCTGGGGAGGACTGTGGAGCACTCTCCTCAAATTAGGTGACCCACAGAAGTTTATTGCCATTTTACAATTTAATTAATATTTGAAATTGAGATTAAATAATTCCTCATGCTGCTGACAGCATTTGCAATTTTCATGTATTCACTTTCTACTGCTTGCATAATGAATGTTGGTAACTCTTAAGTATATTGAGGGTTATTTTTGGATAATTACATATTGAACACATCAATGCAGTGAGAAACTAACAACCAGATATTACAATGCACAATATCTCTGACCTGTGCAAAGATTGTCAACAATTGCATAACTGTTATAAACCTAGTTCCACACTTCTACTTGCAGGTGAGGATACATTTTTCCATCCGCTGAGATCAGTTAATACCTGCATTCCCAGTGTGCTCTCATAATATAAAGATCTGTGCTGAGAGCTCAAATTCCACAAATCAATCATTGCTTATTTGAATTATTTAAATGCCCAGATAATTTGGTTTGTTTATAAAATATTTAATATTTAGTTTTCATCCCTTATTAGTAATTTAATATTTTTATTTATTGATTTTATTAAATGTTGATGTCAGCTGTTTGCCCTTTTCCTTCTCCCCACCCCTGTCCAATGTTCTTTTTCCTTTCTCTCAAGATACAGAGGAGTTTTTTCTAGGCTTAATGTGTATTTTAGGGATAATTTTTTGTATATATTTGTATCTACATTCATTGAGTCCTTTTGTGTCTGTGTACATATATATTCATATTAAAAATAAATAAATAATATGCAAGTTCATATTTCGATGAACTTCAATTCACCTTTTCTCTGTTGCACTCTGGAACTTGTATCATTTTGGAATTACACTGAGTTCCAGTAAACCTCTATCTGGGTCTTTGTAGGGTGATACCCACTGCATGTCTAAGTTTGTGTTGTATTATACTTAGTACAGTAAGAAGTCAAGCATTTATATAGCCATGGTGTGTAGGACAGGAGCACAATTACAGGATATAGAATTACAATGGAACAAAAAGAACAGTTGCTAAAAAGAAAGAGCAGCATGAGGTTATTTTAAACACTTTATTTAAAATTTTTGAGCATACATGTAGTCAATTACAAAATTATAAATTACAAGTATAAATGTAAATCCAGTATTTACTCCATGATGGTTATGCCCCAACCCCCACCCACCTAAGAAAAAAGCCAAAAGAGTAGATATAAGAAAAAGCAAGAAAAGGAGAAAAAGATTTTAAATAAAAAGGAAAAGAAAGCAAAATGAATTCCTGTAAATTCAAATCAGTCTCCATGGATCATAAATTGATGATCTATTTAATTTTCTTTGGAGAAGATCAACACAAGTCTCGAGGGTTAGGCAGAGCACAATTAAAGATTTACATCTGAAAATTGTAAACATGGACACCAAGCTCGTAAAATATGTCGTACATATTCCTGAAGGTATTTTTCTCGAGGGGTTTGCAACAATGTATTCCAACGTACCATACCTAAATTTGAATCAGTCTTCCATGCAACTTTTTTACATTTTCTAGCCACTGCCAACACAATTTTAACAAATTGAATTTGATATTCAGATAGTTTCAATTTAGGTCTTATCCTTGTAATATTACCCAATAAAAATAAATCTGGGTTTTGTGGAAATTTGATTCCTGTAATCTACTTTAAGAAATTTCCTAGATCAACTCAAAAAGGTCTCACTTTAGAACATAACCAGGTTGAATATAAAAAAAAAATGTCCTACCTCTTCACCACATCTAAAACATTGGTCTGATAGGTCTGAATTTAATTTATTTCATTTCTGTGGTGTAAGATATAATGGATGCAAAAAATTGTACTAATTTGTATCTTACATTTATCATATTAGTTATACTATCCCAAAATAGTTTAGACTAGGTTTCCTCATCTCTTGCATTTAAAGTCTGATTCCTTTCTCTGCCTGGACTTGTGAACCCCCCCCCCAACTCTTTGTGGGGGGGGTTCTCATTTAAAGAAAGTGATACATTGCTGAAGTAAATTTCTTTGTATTTTCCTTTCAAATCAGTCTCCATATCACTACAATTTGGTTAAAAATATTGTTGGCCCAATTTCTTCCTTAGGTATGATTTTGTATGAAAATAGCAGAAGATTGTTAAGAATTCCATACTTTAAATTGTTCAAATTACATCAATTGTCTCTGCTTATAACAATCTTCAATATATCTGATTCCTTTACGAGACTAAATTTCAAAGATTTGACTGCCCATTGTACGAGGTATACGCCTATTATGAGTTAGAGTAGTTTTGGGAGATAAATGCCCCCCACCTTGTTCCAATATCACTATTTATTTTATACCAAATATTGATTGTGTTTAGCAAAAGGGTTTATCTCTCCAGTTAATAATTTCACATCCCATTTATATATATGAAATCCTCTGCTATTTTCTATTCTATTTTCACCCATGCAAGTTTATCTCCTTGCTCAAAAAAGAAAGTAAGAAATCTCTTTTGAGCTGCTCGATAATATATTTTTTTAAATTGGGGAGTTGTAAGCCTTGTAGTTCATATTTCCAAGTTAATTTTTCTATAGGGACCCACAACACCTTGCCTTTCGAAAGAAATTTTCTGACATTTATTTAGAACCTTTGAGCTAATGGTATGGGCAGTGATTGAAAGAGATATTGTACTCATGAAAATGTATTCATTTTAATACAATTGACTCTTCCCACTTGTGTTATGTGTAAAGCTGTCCATCTGTTTAAATCTTCAATCTTTTTGAGTAAAGATAAATAATTCAATTTGTATAATTTTTTTTATTATCCATGCGTATTCCTCAGTATTTTATCCCATTTGCTGGCCATTTAAATGGAATATCTCTTTGTTACTGAGTATAGTCTCCTCTTGTAAGAGGAATAAAGTCACTCTTATTCCAATTTATTTTATAACCCAAAACTTTCCCATAATATTTCAGTTTTGAGTATCATTTCTGTAATACATTTGCTGGTTCTGTCAAATATATTAATACATCATCAGCAAATAAATTAATTTTATATTCCTCCTGGTTAACCCTAAATCCCTTAATGTCTGGATCTCGATGAATTACTTCTGCAAAAGGTTGTATGTTAAAATGAATAGAGCTGGAGATAGCAGACATCCTTGTCTAATAGATCTTGACAACTGAAAAGATTTAGAAATGTGTCCATTAGTCACCACTTTAGCATTTGTTCATTGTATAATGCCTTGATCCAATTTTTCCATCATTTTAAATTTAAAAAAAATCCCACTCCAGTCTATCAGATGTCTTTTTTCTGCATCTATTGCCATAGTGACCTCTTTTGTGCCAAATGAATTAATGCCTACTTACATTATCAGCAGATTATCTTTTTCCACAAAGCCTGTTTGATTCATATTTATCAATTTTGGCAGGAATTTTGCCAATCTATTTGCCAACGCTTTGGCAATGATCTTGTAATCTGAATTTAGTAATGAAATGGGTCTATAAGATGATGGTTTCAACAGATCCCTATCTTTTTTTTGGTATCACAGTAATAATTGGCATTGAAAATGTTTTTGGGATGCCTAATCTAACACTTCTATAAAAAGAATCAACAACTCTAAATTCTTTATAAAATTCAGGAGGGAAACAATCTTCTCCCAGCCACCCTTGCCTAATTTCTTACTGAATAAAGGGAGCATTTAGTTCTACCTGTTTTCCACATTTAATCTTAGAAGTCTTATTTGTGATAAGAATTCTTCTATTAATATCTCCTTGAGATTCTGATTGATATAATTTAGAGTAAAATTGTCTAAAACCATCTTTAATTTCTTGAGGTTTATAACTAGTCACATTTGTATCTGTTTTTATTGCATTAATCATTCTTTTTTTAAATTTTTCACACTATGAACCATATTGACCAAAATACACAAACATTTCCCCCATGAATATACACAGTGTCATTTTCTCCCCTTTTTGCTCCCTCCCTTCCCTCCCTCCTTCACCCCTACCCCACCCACTCAACGTTCAATATATATGATACATTAAGCCCATTAAACAATGTCATCACACAATGAAAATAAACAAGAAAATTGTGTCATCTACTTTTACATACTGGGTCATTTCATTTCGTCGTCTTCTCATTCTGTCATTTTAGGTGGTGGAGGTCCGCAGTAGGACTTCTCTGTTGTGTTCCATGTATGGTTCCCAAATTTGTTCGAATACTATGATGTTATTTCTTAAATTATGTTATTTTTTCCAATGGAATACATTTATTCATTTCTATGTACCATTGCCGTATTCTCAGGCTATTATCTGATTTCCAGGTTGACATAATACATTTTTTGCTACAGCTAAGGCTATCATAATAAATCTTTTTTGTGCTCCATCCAAATCGAGTCCAAGTTCTTTACTTTTGAGGCCTGTTTTGCTTTTAACTTCCAAGAAAGGACTTTATGGGTTCTTTCACCCAATTCATAATACTTTTTAGTTCTTAATCACTTTTTTCATTCTCTGTTTGTAATGTATTATATTCATTTTTTTAATTATTACGTTATCTATGCTTTTCTTCAGACTGCCTCATTTGCAGTCTTTGTTAGTTATTTATTTTTCCAGTTTTTTCACCTCTTTTGTATATTCCTTTTTAATCTTAGAAGTATAACATAATTTGTTCTCTTAAATATGCTTTCATAGATCCCATATAATAAATTTATTGGCAGTTGAATTGCAGTTTGTCTCAGAATATTTGAATTTGTCTATTAATAAAATCATGAAAATCTAACCTCAACAATGATGAGTTAAAACATCATCTTGAGACCAATTTTTTTATATGACATCATAAACATCAGTATCTAAGGTGAGTGATCTGATAAAATTCTCTTTCAGCTTCTATAACCTACCTTGTATTTGAGTGAATATTGAAAATAAATCTATCCTGGAATAGGAATTGTGTCTATTTGAGTAAAGAGTCTCTCTCTTTTGGATGAATTCTTCTCGAGGCATCCCGTAAATTTAGCTCTTTCATCAATACCAAAGTGGCTTTCACTGCTTTTGTCCTCATTACTGCTCTCGTTGATCTATCTAAAACTGGATTCAGACAAAAATTGAAATCTCCTACTAAAATATTTTCATAACCATTTGCTAATTTAAGAAATGTTTCTTGAATAAGTTTTGCATCATCAATATTTGGCACATATACATTTATAAGGGGTCCAGGATTTTGAGTATATTTGACAGTGCATCATAACATACCTACCTGCAGGATCTATACAAAATCTTGTACTTTAACTGGAAGATTCTTGTGCATCAAAATTGCCACTCCTCTTGCTTTTGATTTAAATGAAAAAGCAAAGACCTACCCCAACCAATCTCTTTAAGTTTTGTTCTTTCTCAGTTAAATGAGTTTCCTGTAGAAGGCCAAATCCACTCCCATCTTTTTAATATATGACAATACTTTCTTTCTCTTCACTCTCCAATTTAACCCATTAATATTAAAACTTGTGTATTTCAGAGGTATTTCACAAGGCCTTCATGTTTCCCCTTCACCTCCTTGTATGTCTCCTCCAATAAGTTGCTTAATCTTTATCCTCTGTGATAGGGAACACATCTTCCAGCAGTCCAAGCAGAAAAGAAAGTAAAAGAATATAGTTAAAGCATATATCACGTAGCATTTGCAACATGCATCAAAATTGACAACTCTCCACTTATAGCATTTTTAATATAGTATCCAACACTATCCCCTCTATTATACAGGTTGTGGCAATCCAAAAAAGTATGCATGGTGTGATAGAAATCAGTCCCTCATTATTCTCCACCCTCCCCAAGATATTCACCATCTAGTAATTAATCATTCTTCGTATACAAGAGTTGTATCTGAATATTTAAAAAAATAGATAAACTCACAGAATTATCTTTAATCATCCTTGCAGTCTAACATTTGGCAACATTTCCACAAATTGTTCTGTACATTTATAGTCCAGAAAAGAAAATTTTGTCATTTATTTAGCAAAATAATCTTTAAAGTTCCTGGATGAAATAACACGAATCCATACCCTTTCTGCCAGAGAGAGCTTATAACTGTATTAAATTCTCGTCTTTGATTCAGTAATACTGCACTTGTATCTGGATAAAACCATACTCTTCTTCCCTCATACTCAAGTGGAACACCTCTTTCTTTTGTTGTTTCTCTTGATCAGTATAAACATGGCTTTTGGTCTGATGCTGGTTAGTATGGCCTTTTCAATTTCAATATTCTGTCCAACTTCATCCTCTGCAGGATTTTAGGTATCCATTCTTGGGAAAATACTAATAGGATCTTGACCTTCAGTGCCTTCCTTGAGTCCAATAATTTTAATGTTGTTTCTTCTGCTAAAATGTTGCAGTGCATCTATCTTTTCCTACATTTTGTCTTTCTCGACAGCCCACTTGTCTGTATCCATCTCTACTTTTCCTTTACATCTTCCACTTCTACAGTCTTAATTCTTTCATCCATTTTACCCATAGAAAGTAGCAAATTTTTTTTACAATAGTATAATATTTTTTTATTTGGGTTTTTCAATTCTTTCATTAGATCAAGTGTACACTTCCCTTATTTTGATTCTGATGACTTTTTATCTTTAGCAGGCATTTCTTATTCTTCAGTGTCATCACTGTCTGTTTCCATTATGTCTTGTTCTTCCTCCTCCTCTGAGTCATGTTGCAGCAGCTGGTATCTCTCAGGTTTGATAAAGGCACCAGTTATGCCGGCTGCCTTTGAAGGCCACTCCAGTGCCTCTGGATGCCCCAATGGGTGAGCAATTCACACAGTTGGGGACAAGGGAGAATCAAACTCCAGCCCTAGGCTTCCATTGTGCAAAAGACCTCTGTTCCTGATTTTTCTGTTCGAGGTTCCTGCAACTTTTTTCTTTCTTTGGTGACATTCTTAAAACATATAAGTATTATTTTTCTTCACATTAGACTTTTAAACTAGTTTAAATAACTCTTTTTAATCAAATTCCTGAGAGGGTTGGGTTCCTGCTTCCTGTTTCTACCACATCATGTGACACCCTCCCATACTTCAGCATGTTGATTGACTTTTCTGGGCAATGGGGAATGTAGATGGACTCCATGGAAGGAAGGGAAATTAATAATGATGGGAACACAAGGTTTATCCTCTGCTTTCAGCCTCAATACTGCAACACAGTTTGGTCGGTTAATCACAGCACATGGAATTGCAGTGAAGCTTCTGTCCGACCCATTGGGTGATCTGTAGCACAGATGGATAAATCTCCTGGGGAAAAGGCGGAAGGATGAAGTGGGCTCCATCTTGGACTTAGTAGCACTGCAGGCTTCTGATGGCTTTGGTGAATCAGGACCAGGGGTCAAGAAGGTGTGATGAAAAGCAGGCAGCTGAACACGGGGGCTCCAGCTTGGTGTCCACTGACCCTCTGCCATTAGACCACATGCAGGAACAAGTCTCAGAGGCTATCAGTACCTAAGGCAACTACATTGGAAGAGGCAGGCTTTGTCCTTCATCATTCACTCTCTCTGAAAAGACATAGCTTTTCCTTTTTCTCCTTTCTCTTTTTACAAGATGAAACCACTTTTTTTCTGGTCTTGCATGACATAGCTTTAATCTAAATCTAAATCATGGATGTGTAGCTAAACTTTGCTTAAATAGGAGTCACCTGAAACTTTGTGTGGTATGGTAGCTGCAAAGCATTGGACCAGAAGTCTACAGAGAATTATAAAAGTGGCCAAGAAGATCACTGGGGTCTCCCTTTTCTCTATTGATGGCATTTATCAGGAGTGTTTCTTAAAAAGAATTATTGAGGTCCCTTTCTATCCAGCACATATTATCTTTGACCCTCCACCATCAGGAAAGAGGTACCGCAGTATCAAAATCAGGACTACCAGGCTGGGAAATATTTTCTTCCCGCTGTCTGTTGTGACAGATTAAGTTGTGTTTTATGCTGTATATATGTTTTAAAGGAGATAAATGGTGGCAGGTTTTTTTAGTGCAGGTCATATACACACTTCAAAACAGATATCATTTAAAATGCTGGAGCTCTGCACAAGCTAGACAGACCAGGCTCTGGGTGGGTTTGCAAAAACTTTGAAGAATGGCTATAGAGACTTCACAAGTAGATGTTAATTGGACATGCTGTGGAGTATTGGATGGTTGTTTTGGAAAGCAAAAGATGAACAAACTTGGAAGATTAGTTCTGGAGCTGCAGTCTGTCTGAGTTCAGTTGGGTGTTCTAAGAGGGTCAAGTGGGGGGTGGGGGTGGGGAGAGAATATTCAGTTCTACAGTTCAGCACCTGGAATTGGAACATGACAAAGCCCTTATGCTCCATACAAGAGAATAGGACTGGCTGCATAGCACAGTATAAGAATTGCCTGCAACCAGTGAACTTAGAGGAGTGAGAAGTTAGATTGGACTATGAATCAAAGAACTTTTCTGAACTTGCATACACATTACATAGAAATATGCTTAGAATTAGAAGGGGGTTAAGTTAATAGTAATAAGTTAACGTTTGATCCTGTTTTCATGTTCAAAGACAATTAAAAGCAACTTTTGTTTAAGTAACCATTTGTCTTGGTGAATATCTGTTGCTGCTGGGTTTTGGGGTTCTCTGGGCTCATAAACACTGACATTGTTGAATGTTATCCTGTAACCTAGTAAATTCCAAAATACTGTATATTTATTTTAAATTGTGTACTGACAATAACCACACAAGCAGTGCGAGAATAAGACAGCTTTAATAAACTAATATGTACACTAAGAGGTCTTGTCTCTGCAAAACGAACATGGAAGGCTAGACTGTAGCTCTGGACGGCTTCATATAAAAGGTCACCAGGATTACATGACCCCTGGTGACCTAATTACATATCACCACATTCACCCCCCCCCTTTAAAAAATTGTTATTCCCCCCGCCCCCCCCCTCCCCCGACCTCCTTCCCTTGTTTGTAAATTCATAAGTCCAAAATTTTTTGTGGCTTCTGTTGCCTTCTGGATTTCTTCGGCAGTGGTATAGGGGTGGGGAGTGCAGTCTGCCTTTCGCCCTTTCTTGGTGGAGGTGTGGGAGTGGGAAGTACTAGGTGGCCATGTGGGCTGGGGATCCTCTTGTATGGGATTAGGTCCTGCCATCAAGTCTAGGGTGGTGATATTTTGTGGGGTGGGCATACCCAGGGCCCTGATTTCCGGGGTGGGTGGTATAGTCCTCTGGGATGACTCGATGGACGACTGTTCTAGTGACTGCTGCTGCGCTCCTTGTTGATTCGTAGACATCTGTGTTTCCTCCGCGTTGTTCACACATCCAGCCGGCGTGAGATCCCTGGTGGCCACCGAGTATTCTCTTCCATCTGGGAATGTGACGAAGGCGTACCGAGGGTTCGCATGCCTCAACTCCACTTGATTCACCAGCAGGTCCGCTTTGTGGGGTCTGTAGTGCTTCTGCAGGAGAACAGGTCCCGGTGTCATCATCCATTTAGGCAGCACTGTGCCCGTCATGGGTTTCCTTGTGAAAGAAAAGATATGGTCATGTGGGGTCATGTTAGTGGCAGTACACAACAAAGAACGTATAGAGTGTAGGGCTTCTGGCAACACTTCTTGCCATCTAGTAACAGGCAGGTCTTTTGCTTTTAAAGTCGAGAGGACCGTTTTCCAGATAGTGGCAATTTCTCTTTCGACTTGTCCATTCCCCCGGGATTGTAACTTGTAGTGCGGCTGGTAGCAATCCCTCTCTCGTGCAGGTACTGCTGTTCTTCTGCGTTCATGAACGCAGCACCCCTGTCTGTGTGTATGTAGTTCAGGTACCCAAAAATGCTGAAGATGGGTTGGAGGCATTTTATAACAGTGGCTGCTGATACGTCAGAACACGAGATTGTTAAGGGGGAAACAGGAATATTCATCTATTACGTTTAGGAAATAAATATTTCTATTATTGGATGGGAGCAGGCCTTTAAAATCGATGCTGAGGCACTCAAAAGGTTTGGTAGCTTTTATTGGGGTGGCTTTGTCTGGCCGGCAAAATTACGGTTTACATTCCGCACAGATGGAGCAGCCCTTGTTCACTGACCTCACTTCCTCTACTGAAAATGGGAGGTTTGGGTTTTAATGAAGTGAAACAGTCTAGTGACCCCCCCCCCCCCCCCGGGTGACCCAGCTCATTGTGCAAGCTCTGCAACTGGGATGTGTGGTTAAGGATGGCACAAGTGCCTCTGGACAGTGCATCCGGGGGCTTGTTGAGTCACCCGGGGCGGTATAGAATGTCATAGTTAAATGTAGACAATTCTATCCACCGGTGCGGAATTTTGTCATTTTTAATTCTCCCCCTATTCTGGTTATCGAACATAAAAGCCACGGACCGTTGGTCCCTGACGAGGGTGAAGTGTTTGCACACCAGATAATGTCGCCAGTGCCTTACTACTTCCACAATGGCTAGGGCCTCCTTCTCTACTGCTGAGTGTCTTACCTCTAACCTCCGTCTTGGTTTAAGGTGGCTGCCAGAGCCACATCGGATGCATCCATTTCTACATGATACTGGATCAGCTCATCTATGGACCGCATGGTAGCTTTAGCGATATGGTTCCTAATGACCCTCAATGCTCTGGTGGCTGCTCAGCACAGTGGGAAAACGGAGGCTTTTGTAAGTGGGTGGGCCCTGTTGGTGTAGTTGGGGACCCATTGGGCGTAATAACAGTCCCGAACACCTTTTTAGAGCTTTCAGTTTTTGTGGCACTGGGAGGTCTAGGAGAGGGTGCATATGGGCTGGGTCTGGGCTGATTTCCCCGTTCTGCATTATGTAGCCCAGGATTGGCAACTTCCTGGCGCTAAAGACACATTTGTCCCTGTTGTATGTTAGGTTCCTTTCCTTGGCTGCCTGAAAGAAGCGTTTTAAATTCCTGTCATGATCCTCCTGAGTGTGGCCACAGATTGTCATGTTGTCTAAGTAGAGGAATACGGCTTTCAGTTGGAACTCATCTACTATTCAGTCCATTTCTCTCTGAAACAGGGACACTCCATTGGTGACACCAAAGGGGAGTTGCAGAAATTGATACAGCCTGCTGTCTGCCTCAAATGCCATGTAAATGTGATCACAGTTTCTAATGGGCAGTTGGTTGTATGCTGCCATCAGGTCTGTGGTGGAGAACACCTTATACTGCGCAATGTTGTTGACCATCTCTGCTATGCATGGCAGGGGGTAGGCATCTAGTTGTGTAAATTTGTTGATTGTCTGGCTATAAGCGCAGTTTTTCTCCTGACTTTACTACAACCACCTGGGTTCTCCAGGGGCTGGTCCTCTGCTCTATGATGCCTTCCTGTAGTAGCCTGCGGACTCTGTCCTAATGAAGGCTCTGTCCCTCGAGCTGTACCTCCTGCTCTTTGTGGCTATTGGTGTGCATTCTGGGGTCAGGTGTGTGAACAGTGGAGGGGGTTCTATGTTCAGGACAGACAGGGTGTAGTGTTGTTTCTTTGTAAGGCGTAGTGGGGGGTGAGGCCCATTGTGCACTATTGTAATGCTTTCTAACTGGCATTGAAAGTCTAACCCCAATAGTACCGGGGCACAGAGGTGAGGGAGTACTAGTAATTTGAATCCTTTGTATTTTGTGCCCTGGATTTCTAGAGTAACCCTGCAAAACTGTTTTACCTCAGCCGCAAGGCTGCTGGCTGCTAACAGGATCTGGTGCTCACTCGGGCATGTTGGGAGGGCAAGGCAGTTGACTAACCCTTGGTCAATAAAACTTTCAGTGCTTCCACTATCTATTAAGCAATTTACCCTCACATCATTCATTTTGATGCACACAATGGCATCAGATAAATTGTGTGGACTTGCCTGATTCATACGTAGGGAAGCAAGTCTGGTGTGCCCTTTGTGTCCTTCCATCCGATAGTACTCAGCGTCATATTCATGTCCTGAAGACTGTGTTCTCTGCTTTGTAGTATTTGTCCAAGATGGCCGGCTGCACATGGCATTCTTCTTCTTCTGTTTGTCTGTAGAGAAAGAAGAGCTTTCCCGCCTCTCATTAGCATTAGAATGGGCCTTGGTTGTGGCCTTGGGGCTTCTGCAGACTTTTGCATAATGCCCACGTTTTCCACAGTTGGAACAGGCATTTTCTCTGGCAGGGCAGAGGGCTCTGGGGTGCTTCCTTTGTCCACAGAAAAAGCACTTGGGACCCTCAAGGTGTGCTGATGCTGCTGTGAATTCCTGTGAGGCAGCATACTTTTCTTTTCGTGGGGCTAGAGAGTCCAACAGTGTGACGTTTGTCCCAGCCCCAGGGTCCTATGAGTACTCCTCCAATTCTTTCCTGGTGCTTTCTAAAGCTTCTGCAATAGTCTCCTCCAATTCTTTTCTGGTGCTTTCTAAAGCTTCTGCAATAGTCTCTGCCTCATCTAGCCCCACCATTCCTTTCTCCAGCAATCGATGTCTCGTCTCAGTGGACCGTATGCCTGCAACAATTCTGTTCTGAACAAGGTCCTCCACATACTCCTGAGCTGATAATGCTTTAAAGTTGCTGGCTCTCGCCAGGTCTTTCAGAGAGAATATAAAGTCTGGTCATGAGCCTGTACCGGGAGTGGAGCTTACTATGCCCCTCACTGTAATGCCTCTGTAAAATGCTCATTTCCTCTTGGTAGGACCTGGCATCCTGTATAAGAGAGTAAGGGTGGTCTCCCAGCTGTGCTAACAGCAGCATTAATAGCTCTTTATCTGATGGCTCAGCACCCTCCACGTAATTCAGAAAGCATCTCTGCCAGTGGCCGAAGTGCGTGCTGGCTCCGGAATTTCTGGGGTCGAGCTCCAGCCTGTCAGGTCACAGCACATGGCTAAGCCGCAGTCTCTGGTCCCTTAGGTGTAGCAAGGGCGGACCCTGGGGTTCTGGGAGCTGCTGATAGAGCCTCTGTGGGGCTTGTGTCTGCTGGAGGAGTAACCTGGGTGCTTGGGGCTGTTGGCTGAGTCTCTGGCTTTGGGACATTTGAGGCGGGCTTAGGGGGGGATCCCAGCAGTAGCATCAGGTCTCCGTGGTACTGAGGAAACTGCTGCTGGAGCAGTGACGGTAGCGGTGTCTGCTTTCCCTGGCTCTGGAGTGGTCGGGAATTCTGCACATACGTGGTGATCGGGAGCATGACTTGTGAAGATACTTCCACCTGCGCTTGTAGTGGCCCCTTTCTGATCGGACTGGGGTTTAGGGTTGGTGGCACCTGTACCAGCAAACCCACGGGCAGGCAGGGCTCTTGGCCATTTCTTACCTGCCCTATCGTACTTCTGTGGTCTTCCCCGCATTCCACCATGATTCCAGTACAGCAGTTCCTCGCCGTCTCTGTCCTTGCGCATTGGAACAGAAGCAGCTTCCATAATAGTAGTTATATTAGTTTATTAAATTGTACTGACAATAGCCACACCAGCAATGCGAGTATAAGACAGGTTTAATAAACTAATATGTACACTAAGAGGTCTTTTCTCTCTGCAAGATAAACCTGGAAGGCTAGACTGTAGTTCTGGACTGCTTTATATAAAAGGTCACCGGGAAGACCCCTGGTGACCTAGTGCTATAATTACATATCACCACAAATTATATCTTTTTGTATGTGATATGTAGGGGACAGAAATTGAACTCTCCCTCTACTGTTGAGAATAGGGTAGCTATTCAAAAGGAGGATATTGTCATAGGTTTTATATTTTTTAAAAATAAAGGATGTAATAGGGTGGAAGCAACCCCCCCCCAGCATTTGTAAATAGTGCATTTGCAGAGAAATTCCAGTAAAGGCTGAAAGGGTCCTTGTCTAGGTTCATCTTGCACAGAATTCTGTGATCCATGGGCTGTTCCTAGGGACAAACACCAAGACAGACAATCAAATACTCCTGGAAGATCATCAACTCGGTGAACTCTGCTCTTTGGTCTGCCCAAATTCTGCTGGTGTAAGGAAATGTCCATTGGGGAGTTATGCCATCTGGCAAATTCTAGACTTCAAGATTACATGCTAAAACTTGGTGCAACCATTGTGTAGAAGGACTGCAATCTAAGGTCCTGCTGTGGTGGTACACCAACGGCCTACTGCAGGGGGCAACCTCTGAACCTGCAGGAGAGTAAGGGGGACAGGACAACACCTGGCTGGCTGTCAATCAGTTGACCTGAATAGATCAAGCCCCACCCGGTCGGGTGTCAATCACCCTCCAGGATATAAGCCTGGACTGGCCTCCAGAGTTATTGCAGCTACAGCCAGCCTGTCTCTGTGGAAGTCTTTGTGGATTAAAGCCTGTAGTACAGTCTTTACCTTGTATGTGTCTGATTCTGGCTAACAGCGCACCACACCTACCATCACTGGACATTAGGCACTTTCAGGTGGCCAATTGCCCCACTTGTAAAGCCACATATTTTGGCAAAATGCGGCTGTGGGAAGGCCACTTGAATATTCTTGAGGTGCCTGCAAGGCAAGCTTGGTTACCCTCCTCCAAAAGGGATAATCCCCGCAGCACAGTGGCCTCCCCAGCCGCCTAAAAGTGGCTGCATTCGGATGACTGACAGCTCTCTCCCAGTCCACACACTGTCGGGTGGCCGACACGGACTGTCCCCACACTGTAGGGACTGATTTCGGGAGTGAGGAGAAGGGAGTTGGAGTGGCCTGCAGGGGAGAAGGGGCTGGGCGAAACGATGCTGGTATCCGACTCGAGCGCCTCCTCCTCACCCGCCAGCTGCTCCAGACCCCGTACTCACCCGCCGGCCACTCCAGCCCCGTGAGTGGGGAGAGAGCGAGGCAACGGGATCAGTGTGGGGATATCCCCGCACTGATAGCCTGCGCCGGCTGCCCAACAGTGTGCGGACTGATTTCGTGAGTGGGGAGAGAGTGGAGCAGTGGATTCAGTGTGGGGACGTCCCCGCGCTGATAGCCCGCATCAGCCCCCCGACAGTATGGGGACTGATTTCGTGAGTGGTGCAGCGGGATCAATGTGGGGACGTCCCCGTACTGATAGCCCGCGTTGGCTGTCCCAGCTGACAGCCAGCCATCCTGACTTGACAGCCCAAGGGACAGGAGCCGGAATGCGCACAGATGCGCATCCCGGCCGGCGCAGGTGTCCTTTCAGGTGGCCAGCGCTGCACTTTCCACGCTGCCACCTGAACTGCAATTTAAAGGACCACTGCTGCTGCTTCAGGTGCATTCTTAGTGGAGAATGCACCTGAAAAAGCCTATTGAGAGGATGAATCCTGAGTAACAGCCTTGCAAACACTTGGAGAAGGTTTTGTTCAAAGAAGTAATAGGAGTGGTATTGATACTTTGTACATAGAATGAATTAAGTAGAATATATAGCCTTGATAATGCTATGAATGTAAAGGAAAACATGTACTGCTTTGTACTTTTGGTGGATAGAGTTTATTTTTGAAATAAAAAGCAGTGTAAGCTGCCAGTAGCTTGCACTCATCTGTCCATCCAGATCCCTCCAAACCTGCTGCAAGGTTTCAAGAAACACTTTCTGGATCCAGCACCCTCGCCTCTTTATTTTAAACAGTGACAATAATTGAGTAACACCTGGACTGGAAACACTTTCCAAATCAAGGAACTAATTCAAGACTCATTGGCAATGCTCCCTTCACTTCACCTGCCTCAAAGAAACATGATCTGTTCTAAACACAATCCAAGATGGTCAAGTGCACTGACGGCCATTATTGTATGTGCTGAATTAAACCCTCCTTTGCCTGTGAATCATGCAACAAATCAAACTATGAACCATCACATCCTGTCTTTGATATAAACTCACTGAGGATACTTTGAGGCAAACACCCCATTCCAAAAACATCGCACTGATCAAAATTTTAATTTATTAAGTTTCACCCATTACCTGTAAGAAGATCCTTTTTTTTGTCATGTATTTCAGTAACTGAAAGAACAAGTTGTTTGTGCAGATTTCAAAATGACATTAAATTAAGAGTCATGATACATTGTGATCAAAAAAAAGTACAAAGAAACATTAGGATTGCAGTTCAGTGTAGTCAATGGTAATGATAGAAGCTACAGAGGAATATAAGGATTAAGGTATTTATGCATTCAAATCACTTAAAGCTATTGAGGAGGCACTAAAATGTAATGATAAAAGCATAATGGAATTATAGCCTTCCTCTCAAGAGAACTAGAATACACAAGGGAGGATGCCCTATTTAATCTGTGCAGGACATGGATCAAGCCTTGGAAATCAAAGTGTGAATTCAATGCTTTGTGGTTTCATCTTCAGTCCAATTTCATTTTAAATGATGAAGATATCTTAATTTGTTTTGAGTTGATCTCATCTGTGAGAATAGTTTATCTGTACCTATTCTAGCAAATCCTCTGAAGATAAATGGGGATTTGCTAGAATAAGTCCTCTGATGGACAAATCATAGAGCTAGGCAGAGATGGAATCAGAAGCATAAAGGTCAGAGATAACCTCAAACTCTACTCTCTTCCTGGTTTAAATACAGCAAGAACTATATAGTTAGCAAAGGGGTTATCGTAACTGAGGTTCAAATCTCCCCTGGTCTTTGTGGGTATTCCCCAGGTGCTCTGGTATTCTCCCACATTTCAAGGCATATTGGGTTGATAGGTTAATTGGGTGTATTTGGGCAGCACAGACTCGTCATGCAAAAGGGCCTGTTGTGCTTTATCTCTAAATTAAAATTAAATGTAATAAAATAAATTAAGAATGAAATCACTGGCTTTTCATTAAATTCAGATATTTTATTTTTAAATTTTCTTTATAACGTGCTAGAAGCCAATTCTGTTATGTGGATTGTGAAGAAACATGACCTCGCTGTCTGTCTGGAATATTGTGGATTGCAGGTGGTCACGTATCCTCCTTGTTTGAAACTTATTTGGAAATTGCATCACCTGTCAATCAAGGTTGGACTCTAGCCACCTATTAGTGCACAACTTGCCATTGGCTCATTTAAATTACCTAGAGTCATTATTGGCTAGGTTCCCAGATCAGAACTGCATATAAACATCAACACATAGCACATTCTTTCTCTCTGCCTTGTGGTCCAAGCCCCGGTCCACTCCACGCTAGGTCGCTACTGTGGACATCACAGGAAGTGTTGCGGGTAAGATGTGCACGACACTTAAGCTGAGCCATAGTACTGCGATAGATCAGTACTTGTAGAGAGACGCACCCCCACTGGTACAGGGAACCGGGAGTATGTGTGAAAGTCCCTGTCTGTAGAGTGTGTACACCAGTGTGAGCGTATAGACAGCTACTGGTATCGAAGTCCAACCTGGGTCCAATCTGAATGTCTATAATCAATGCTTAGTAGTAGAGTAATTGAGTACCATTTGACATTCTCCTCTGTTTCTCCTGTGTTCATTAGTTTCTTGTGATTGTAATTCTTGTGTTCAGACGCCTCTCTCTGTGAATCCACTGAACCAGATACTCTTCCCAACACAACAGATTCCATGTATTGAAATCCATGCTGCCCAATTACACCCAATTAACCTTTAACCCAGAGCACCCAAGGAAACCTTCTTGGCTTTTGGGGAGAACGTACAAACTTCATACAGTGGCAGATTCGAGCCTGGGTCGCTGGCGTTGTAAGTCTCACGTTAACCACTGTGCTAATTATGTCATCCATAAAGGGCTCTGAATCAAATGTTAAGGTACAAGTGAGTCTCTTATTTTATAGATTGGTGAGAGTCTCATCTATTCCTATATCCAATGTGATGAACTTTTGCTTCTCAGAAATGTTAACAATTTACAAGAATACAAGAAATAAAAGCAAGGATTGGCCATTCTCCCCTGATGGGTATCTGTCTCTCACTCAAATTATTGTTGATTTTTGTCCATTACTTTTCCACACTTACTCTTTAATGTCCAAAAAGCTATCAATCACTTTTTTGAATATACTCAGTGACTGAGCTGCAACAGCCTTCTTGATAAGAGAATTGCAATAACTCCCTGCCATCTGAATAAAGGGCTTTCTTTTCATTTCATTCTTGGATACTGATGCCTTATTTTTGAAACCTAGTACCAGGCAACCAAGCCAAGGAATCAATATCCTGTAGCTACCCCTCATCAGACTTCACCCAACACTATCACTAGTGCATCCAGGGTATATTTCAAAGTAGCAAGTGGCCTTTGTTGAGGTTGCATGAGGATGGAAAAAAATCACTCTTCTTCCTCTTGCTGCTCTGCTGAATGTGGTCCAAGTCAAAAGTAGGAGGAAGGGTCAGTAAGTCTACAGATGATGCAGAGTGGACAGTGCAGAGGGCTATCAAAAGATACAGCAGGATATGTGCAGTTACAGATACAGGCAGAGAAATGGTAGATGGAGTTTAATCTGGACAAGGGCACTTTTGGAAGGTTAAATGCTCGGGAAAAGCAAATTAATGGCAGAACTCTGAACAGCATTGCTGCATGGGACCTGGTGTTCCAAGTCCATAACAGCCTGAAAATGGCTAGGGTGGTAAAGGTTTTCATTGGCTCGGGCATTAAAGAAGCAATAAGGAAGTCATGTAAAACTTTTGTTAGGCCACACTTGGAGCATAGTGTGCAATCTTTGTCCTTTGGAAGGATGTGGAGGCTTCAGGAAGGCACAGAAGCATTTACTGGGATGCTGCCTAGATGAAAGGAGCTGAGGTACAAAGAGAAGTTAGATAAATGGGTTGTTTTCATTGGAGCATCAGAGACTGAGAGTGACCTGAGAGAATTGAGAGGCATTGATAAGGTAGACAGTCAGAATTATTTTCTCAGTGTAAAAATATTACTTGTGTTTAAGGGGAGGGGAGGATGCAAAGAGTGCCTGCTTGGTGTAGTGGTGGAAGCAGGTATGGTCATAACATTTAAGAGGCTTCTAGATAGACTATGAATATGCAGGGAATGGAGAGATATGGATCATGTGCAGACAGAAAAGATTTAGAGTAATTTTGCATCATGTTTACTGCATAAACTTAAGGGTCAAAAGGCCTGTTTCTGTGATCTACTGTTCTATGATCTGTGTCCTCTGCACCACACTGCTTACCCCCTCCCCCCAAAAATACCCCTGAAATGTCCTGGCTACTTTGCATGAGGTGAACTTAGTTTCTCTTAATTTCCATTTCCCCTCCTTCCAGGGATTATATCAGAATTATGTTCAATCTGAATTAATAGTCTATCTTTACAAATTAGCTGGGGAGTACTTAGACTATAGTACTAATCAACCACAATCAGACAATTGTGATTAATAGGCTTTAATCACCTGAAGGTGTCAGTACAGCTTGCATGTTGCTGGCCTGGTTCCAAGTCTGGAAATGAGGGAGGAGTTTGGGCATAACAGCCTTTAATGGGATATCAGAAGGGAGGAGTTACAGCTTCAGGGGGTGGACCAGCCATACAGCACATATATACATTTATACACAATAGTGGTAGCACCACAGACAGCATTCTAAACATTTTTATAGATTGTGCTTCACTCAGTTTCATACTGAATTGAAAAGACAGACTCAAGGCCTGCAAGCAAGGCTTATTTCAGTCAGAGCATGCTCATGTTAATTATGCAATCTATCAGATCTAATCATTGGAACGTAGACGACTGAGAGGACTTGATAGAGGTATTTAAAAAACATAAACAGACTCTTTCCCCTGAGGGCAGGGGAGGTTGGAACAAGAGGCCATGAGTTAAGGGTAAGGGGGAAACACTTTAGGAGAAATATTAGAGGTGGCTTTTTCACTCAGTGAGTGGTGGCAGAACGGAATGATCTTCCGAATGAGGTAGTTGCGGCAGGGTCCCTTCTGTCATTTAAGAGAAGGTTGGATGTGTATATGGAGCTGAGGGGGTTGGAGGGTTATTGGCAGGTTTGAGCTAGTGGAATTGTTCTAGTGAACCGGTGCGGACTCGAAAGGCCGACATGGCCTGTTTCCGCTCCATAAATGGTTATATGGTTACATGGTTATGGTTAAATAGTTCAATAATGTAAAGATTGTAAGGAAAATAACAATGGCTTACCACTATCACAAGTGACTGAAGTTGGACATTGGAATACAGAGAAATTGACATGGGATTAATAATAAAGGCTGAAAATCTGACATCGGCAAATTTGACCAAGAAATTGTAAAACACTTAATCCAGCATGCTGGCGAGCAGCTTTTCCAGCTAGGGAAGCGGAGCACAGGAAAGCAGATTAAGACTTTATTCCCTTGGGCGTCAGAGAATGAGGGGTGATTTAATGAAGATGCATAAAATTGAGTATTGATAAATGCAAGCAGGCTATTCCACCAAGGTTAAATGAGACAAGAACTAGAGGACATGGGTTAAGGGTGAAAGGTGAAATATTTGAAGAGAATATTAGAGGAAACTTCATGCAGAGAGTAGTGAAGTGCCAGCTGAAGTGGTCAATGGGGATTTGATTTTGACATTTAAGAAAAAATTGCATGGGTTCATGGATGGGAGGGGTAGGAAGGGCAATGGTCCAGGTTCAGTTCAATGGGACTAGACAGAATAATTTGGTATGGTCTAAATGGGCTGAAGGGCCTGTTTCTATTCTATAGTTTTCTGTGGTTCTATGGCCTCAGCCCCCTCCAAGTCCCAAACATGCGAAATGAGCATCACCAATCTTTCAACATTGCTAGATCTAAATCCAGAACTCTGGAGTGCAAGAGGCCAAGGAGTAATCTGACAGAGGTTTATGAGGCATTGAAAAGGAGAACAGTCAGAATCTTTTCCCCAGCATTTAAATGCCAACACAAAAGGGCATATGTGTTCAAGGTAAGGTGGGGGGGGGGGGTAAAGTTTAAGGGAGACGTGCAGGCAAATATTTTACACAAAATTGGAGGTGCCTGGAATGGATTGCCAAGGGTGGTGGTGAAAACAGTTACCATTGTAGTGTTTAAGAGGCTTCTAGATAGACACATGAATATGGAGGATTGCAAGTGCAAACAGTTTTTTTATTTGGATATAATATTTGGCACAGATGCTTGGGCTGATGAGCATGTTCCTTGGCTGTGCTCCATATTACTCCCTCTTCAAGAGGATTGTTGGAGCACCTTCACCAGGACTCCAGCAATTCAGAAGGTGGCTCACCACCAGCTTCTCAAGAGCAATTTGACATTGGCAGTTAATGCTGGTTTTATAGTGATGCCCAGATCATGAACCTTTTTAAAAGATGTACAATATTTGTAGCAATGTTATAATTGTTCATTGCACAAATAGATTTTCAATCTCACTCACTGCTGCAGACGATGTTCCCATGTTTCAAAAGGGTATCAATCATCCCAGTGCCCGAAAAGAGCAGAATGAGCTGCCTCAATGACTATCACCCAGTAGAACTTGTATTCTACTGCCATGAAGTCCTTTGAGAGGTTTGTCGTAGCCAGAATGAACTCATACCTATACCTACTGCAATTTGCCTACTGTCACAATTGTTCCACAGTAGATGCAATCTCACTAGCTCTTACTCAGCCCTGGATCACCTAGGCAACAGCAATGCACACTGTTCATCAGGCTGCTTTTCATCAGTTACAGCTCAGCTTTCAGTACTGATCAACAAAACCTGGACCTCTGCAACTGGATCCTTGACTTCCTCATTAGAAGACCACAGTCAGTGTGGATCTCCACATTGTAGTCTCAATCAACACAGGTGCACCTCAAGGATGTATGTTTAGTCTTATTCCTCTAGTCTCTCTATACCCATGACTATTTGGCTAGGTACAATTCAATTGCAATCTACAAATTTTCTGATGATACCATGATCATCTGCAAAATCATAGACGGCAATGAGGAAATGCACAGGACTGAGATAGATCAGTTAGGTGAGTGGTGTCACAGTAGCAACCTTGAACTCAATTATCAGCAAAACGAAGGAATTGATTGAGGACTTCGGTAAGGGGAAACCAGGAGTACACAAGCCAGTCCTCAAGGGCCAGCAGTGGAGAGGAGAAGGAACTTCATATTCTTGGGTGCCAACATTTATGAAGATGCATGTCAATGCAATCATAATGAAGGCACGCCAGCGGCTACCTTTTTATAGGAGTTTGAAGAGATTTGATGTGTTACAAAGACTCTTGTAAATTTCTATAGTTGTGGAGAGCATTTTGGCTAGTTGAATCACTGTTACAAGCCCAAAGGACCCCAAACCCAGGCAGCAATAGACATTCACCAAGACAA
The DNA here is from genome assembly GCF_036971445.1 of Narcine bancroftii. Classification (NCBI taxonomy): domain Eukaryota; kingdom Metazoa; phylum Chordata; class Chondrichthyes; order Torpediniformes; family Narcinidae; genus Narcine; species Narcine bancroftii. Next base: position 377,987,175 of record NC_091469.1, on the reverse strand, counting down.
GTAGTTACTTAAACAAAAGTTGTTTTTAATCAACTTTAAACATGAAAATAGAATCAAACTTTAACTTATCACTATTGACTTAACTAACCCAATTTAACCCCCTTCTAATTCTAAGTGCACATGTATGTAATGTGTGTGTAAATTTTTTAAAAGTTCTTTGATTCACAGTTCAATCTCACTTCTCCTTCTTCCATGTTCTCTGGTTACAGGCAATTTTTATACTGTGCACAGAATTTAACATGTATAAAGTTCACCAGGCTTTGATGCTCGAAAGGTAAATGTTTACCGCTCAGGAAGGTTCTTGTAGTGTTTGCAGAGAGAGATTTGTTGTTCCAGAGTTTCCACAACTGAGGTACCACCATTAGTCACTTGAATGTCTTGCTGATAAAACTTTCCCCATTAGGGTTTTCCAGATGGTAACCTCTTTCTTCAGGCTACCTTTCTGTTCCCCTTATTCCAAGAGAAACATCAGACAGATAGCACTTCTAGCCATCCATTGCTCTGGAACTTTGTTTCTAACCAGCTCTTCCTGGCTTGCATTGTTCAGCTCCTTTCAGTGTCAGACACACAAGCTGAGAGAGCTTATTGAGATTGGTTTCATCTCTTTCGCGCTCATCTCTTTCGCATGCTCTCTCTCTGAGACTGCCAGGAAGCCCATGTGACTCTCTCGCTTGCAAAAAAACCCCACCTTCTTCAGCAAACCACAGGAGTTCTTCTCTCTTGGTCAAGTAGTTGTCTTAGATAAACAAAACCCAGGAGTGACCTTTCTGTGAGCAAACTGTAAGTACTTTTTAACAACCAGTTTTTCGTCTCCAAAACAATGGCTATTCATTTCATGACATCATTTCAATTAGCACCTACTTGTGATTCTCCAGAGATCCTGCAATGTTACTGAATATGAATTCTTCAGTCTTTCAAATAAGATCTGTTTTAAAATGTGTGTATGTATATGATCCACTAATCTTACCAAATTCTCCCAATATTTATCCATTACAACTGACTGGTATGGAGGTGCTCATGTACAGGACAGGAAGAGACTAGAGAGGGTGGTAAACTCGGCCAGCGCCATCATAGGCATTAGTTTTCATTCCATTAAGGACATCTTTAAGATGTCGTGTCCCAAGAAAGCAGCCTCTATCATCAAGGACCCTCACAACCCAGACCATCCCCTTTTCACACTGCTACCATCAGGAAGGAGGTACAGGAGCTTGAAGGCACTTCTTCCTTCCCCATCTGGTTTCTGAACAGACAATGAACCAAGAGACATTACCTAATTTTTTTCTCTTTTTGCACTAATTATTTTTAAATCTTGTATTTACAAAACTGTAATTTACAGCAATATTGCACCTGCAAAGTACTACAACAAATTTCTCGATACATGTTCATGATAACAAATCTGATTCTGAAATACTACAATGGCAAATTCCAAAGTTCTTATTTGCTACAACGATGCAGATATATTTGAAAAATTTATAAATTTGTCAAATTCAAACTCACTTTTTAGAGCATGATTTATAAAACAGAATACAGCCAATTTATAAAAATAAATTTAATATAAGAAATTAATAATTGCCAAGTACAAAGCCTTTGTAGGAAAGAATAAACAAAGAAATGGTTGCAACATTGCTGCAGGACATATATCGGGTATAATTCATTTTAACTTTAATTATGAAGGGCAGCAGTTCATTATTTGCATCAAACTGTCAGTGCCAAAGAAATGTTAGGAATCACATTTATGACCATCGCGACAAGGTGCATGCCCATTTAAACAGAGGAAGCTGCAGTTATTATTCAGTGACAAATACCAAAGCATGTACCATTTTTAAAGCAAACCCTGCATGTTATTTGAGTGAGCTTGGCAGCATGTCCTTGTAATTGTGAAAGAAGGCAGTCACAAGTGAAAAGGTGACAGTTTAATAAATTTAATGTTAGAAACATACTTTTAATTTAACCTTTTAGCAGCTATATTTTTAGCAACATTTCTAATAAAATTGTTTTCAGTTGAAAGAATATTAGTGAAAATACAAAATAGAGAAATCTTTTGAACTCATTCTATTTTGTATGCACCCTGCCCCTCGTGTGTCCAATTTTTAAAATTAATCTTCAATGCACTATTCAAATATCAACACAATGCTTTGACTATCCTATCATTATTACAGCTGCAATCAAGCACAGAAGTTCAAAAGTATTAAAATTGAATAGCATTGGGTAAATTAGCACTGATTCTCCCAAAAGTTTTCATCAATCGAGCTCCCTCTGATGAAAACCTCTCACAGAGTGAATCAAAATTTTAGTGTAAAGGTGCAATATTTATTGTCTGGTTAGCTTGTCAATTTTCCTGTCCATCACTGCTTTGCTCACATTCTGGTTTTGTTGTGAAGAACCCTTGTACAGGTACCTGGAGTGAACTTCAATACCTGCAGTCAAACTCAGCCTTACTGAAGATAAACATTCTGAAATGAACATGTGCCTGCCTTGAATCACTCAATCACTGTCAGATCTGCTGAGGTTAAATCTAGGAATGGTCATGTTTACCACCTCCCATCCATTTTAATTTCAAGTTCATTTACAATCACATGTACCAAAGTGCAGTGAGGATGTTTGTTTTGCAAGCAGTCCAGTGGGACATCCCATAATGCAGCAAGTAAAACTCGTACGGAAGTGCAAAATTACAGAGAAAGGGTTCAATTGGTACAGAGCAAAGGGAATGTGATTGCACAATTCTGAGGCTCTGACAGGAATTTGATCATAATTCATGAGTTTAATATTGACAGAAAAGAAATTATCTTTGAATCTATAGGAAGCATATCAATGATATCAATGAGGTTAAAAGAGTGCAGAAGAGATTTACAAGGATGTTGCATGGACTTCAGGAAGGTTGAACAGGTTTGGACTTCATCCTCTGGAATACAGAGGAATAAGGGAAGATTTGATAAAGGTATGTAGAATTGTGATGAGCATAGAATAAATGAAAGTAGGCTTTTTCCCACTAAGGTTTGGTGAAATAAAAACTAGAGGACATGGATTAAGGGTGAAAGGGGAAAAATTTAAAGGGAATATTCTGGAAAACTTCTTCACACAGAATGAGCTGCCCATTGAAGTGGTAAATGTTGACTTAATGTTAACATTTAAGAAAAATTTAGACAGTTGCATGACGGGAGGGGTACGGAGGGATATTGTCTTAGTGTAGGTCCGTGGGATTAGGCAGAAAAATAGTTCAGCACAGATTAGAAGGGCTAAAGGGCCTGTTTCTGTGCTGTAGAGTTCTGTGCTTCTATGGTTCTCAATCTGGTAGTACATGATTTCACACTTGTCTTTTTTTCAACTGGAGGAGGGAAGAAAAGAGTGTGCCTATGGTGAGATGAGTCTTTTAACACATTGGGTGATTTTTTTTTCCCCATGGCAGTGGAAAGTACAGATGGAGTGAAAGGAGGGGAGAGGAGTTTCGGTGATTCCATTTTCTGAAATTCACTCTTTACCTGTTGCTAAACGCATCTGACTTGTAGGCCTTACCCTATGAGGGAGATGCTTGTTAACAAATCATGCTGGATTTCTGAGAGTATGTGATTTATATAAGTCGTGCTTCTACTATCTTCCCTTGTATCACATCTGTAACTTGGAAGTTAAAAGGACTTTTTCTCCATGGTCTTCAATCCTCGGCACAGACAGATCCCACATTTTCTTGTTTCTTCTTCAAGGCAAGTTCTTTTTAAACCAAAACCTCACCTGACTCTTGGTGTTTCCTCTCTCTTTAGTTTTAGTGAAATCTTACATTCTGGGCATGTTCCGTGTACTAGCTTTCCAATAAAATATTGGCTTACCCAATAAACACTGCACTTATTGATAATATACATATTTTGTGTTCTGTACAATATTTTTTGTTCTTGTGCACACATTTTCATCATGATTGAAAGGCTAAAGGCAGGTGAAATCTTCCAGTGTATACTATAACTTCTGTTTGATTTTCCTGGCAACAATTTATAAGTGTATTCATGGTCCATAGTCCCTCTTGATTAGTTTTATATTCTTATGTGATGTTGAATAATAAATAGTCCACTTTTTTCCCCTCCTAAAACATCAAAACACAAATGAGGGAGAGGAAAGTTGAAATGGGTTAATAGAATGCACAGATCTAGCCAATTTCAACAACTAAATTGCAAAAACAGGAAATCTCTTCTAAATCATGAGTCTTGTTTCAAATATGTAGAACTGATTTATGCTTTGGTGTCGACCAGCATATTCATCTGCATCAGGGGAGGAAATATGGTCCTATCCCTGGCAGTACAAAGCTGCAGGAATCAGATTCCACAGTCAGAAACTACCCACCCAGAGGAATGGTTAATCATCTCAGCTGGTGTCCTTATTAATTGTTCATTTGAATCCTGAGTCCCTCAAGCTCTTCACTAATTTAACATGCCCCTCCCAACACCTCCACTTCCTCCCAACCAACTCCAAACTTTCCATCGGATTCAATGTGCTTATTTTGTGCTGGTTTAAACTCCTGTCTGGGTAGTCGAATTCCCAGGAATACAGAAGGCTTCAGAAGTTATCAAACATTGCAGGCTCTGACCTTCCACCTACTGAATACGTCTATCTGAGGCACTATCTCAAGAAAGCAGCCAAAATCATAAAAGACCCCCATCACCCTAATAAATATTAACAGTTACCATCCAATGCTTTGCAGCTACCATAATCACACAATGGTGCAGCCGCACAGGACACCCTCAATTATGCTCCTTAAAAAATGTTGTCAAGGTCGGGTCCAGAAGCTTTACCTTCCTCATCCTCCTCAAGCTCTTATGATGCATTTTGCCTGTATCCCTTGGAGCCCCACCTCTTCATAAATCTGTCCAAATATGTTCTGAATGTCAAAATTCTATCCCCACAAGAGGAATGTACAAATAGCATCCAAGGTCAGGATTGAACCCAAGTCTCTGGAACTCTACCAGCTGTGCCACCATGCTACCCTTCTCTTGTCGGGTGACATGGAATTGGATCATCACAGGCAGCCACAAGTACAATGGGAGAAGCTCAGTGTTGAAGTCCTCATGCGCTTGGTCACCACTCTGCGAAGCAATGGCAAACCAGGCCTCACCAAGATCTGTGTCCAACAGTCTTAACTGCATCTCCAACATGTGTATGGGCAATCAATCAAAGTCACAGTTGCCTTTGGCTTCCTAGCCTCAGGATTGGTTCAGTCTGCTCCCACTCCATGCTATTTCTAGTTTCCTGCTCGTTCCCAGTTCCTGCTCAGGTGCTCACTGTTGCTCTGTGTTACAGGAAAACTTTGACTACTTTGATTCTGACCATGCAAGGAGCTTCCCCAAAATTTAGGCACTCATACCCCATGTTTTACTGCTGGAAGAACATTCCAAAAGAACCTCCTACAAGGACCACCTGTTTGTGACCTTGAACAGCTTTTTCAACCCTCCTTGGTCACATGGGATTGCCATATGGAACCAAAACCACTTTTATGCCAGTTAACCATTCTGCTGTTCACTTTGCATTATGTATTACCTGCAGGATGAGTTCAGTGTTAAATTTAATAATTTTATCACCTGAAGTTAGAATTAAGGGTAAATATTTTAGATCAGTTACAATTTATTGTCATGTAATAAAACAGAAATGTAATGTTACACAAAAATGTCCCTTTGTCTGCTATAAGGCAGACAAAGATTCGCCATTAGCATTGCTGGCGCCCCTTACAGTCAGAAAAAGAGAAGAAAAAGAGTCACCCCAGTCACTGAGTGTGCATTGATTTGCCTCCAGTGATTCCACAGCCTCTGTATTTACACAAGACTCCAGTTGAGTTTTGACCATCGACAACCTGAGCCCAGATCCAAACCTCTGATGTGATGAGGAAGTCTTCAGCGCCCAGGGCCAATTGAGAGCCCTTCTTGCCCTCAGCATCCTCTCAAATCCCTTTCAGTTCCAATACCTTTTTCTCATGAGCCAGCCTCCAGCAGCATGCTACCTTGTGTGAGTTCTTTGACCTCAAGTTGCCAGCAGCCCAAAGCCTGTATGGGTTCTGTGGCCACAAGTTGGCAACAGTTTGCTGCCTGTGCGTGTCCATCAGCTGCAAAGCCCTTTGCTGGTCTGTCACTATTCTTGGGGTCATCTCTCCTTCCCCTTCTCAACGGGGGATTTTCTCCTGTTACTGTTGTCTGGAAGCAGTCCATTGCTCCCCCCAGAGTATACAACCCCTTGAGGCCACTGTTAAACACAGGCACCAGCATCTTGGGCATAGACCCCATCTTCACAGGATTTTAATTAAAACACCATTGGCTCCTTTAACAGGTCATTTAAAGCCTGTATGGAGCTGTTGGCAGTAGGTCTGGGTGGTAGGATGCCATGGGGTACCACTGTCTCCGCTCCCCACTCTCCCAGACCTACTGCCAGCGGCATTGTTGCATTTGCAACAGTTTGGCTGCACTGCCATTTTTTTAAATTTCAGTTCATAGCAACCAAAAAATGACCACTGTTTATAAAATTCTCAGAGGCATTGATAGGTGTGGTGATGTGACCACCAGCCTATTGCAGGGGGTGCTGTCTGTACCTGCAGAAAGAACACCTAAGGGGCTGACTCCAATTAATTGACCAACCTGAATATAAACCTGAGCCAGCCCCCTGGGCCAGTCATTCGTGGAGCCATCAGGACAGAAACTGATGTAAAGCCTGTTATACAGTCTTTGCTGAGTTGTGTGTTTGCTTGCTGCTCCACAGCACACTACAATTTAATCCATTAAAATTTTAAAGGCCATGGAGAAGTTTCTGATGATTGGAAGCCTGGAGATCGACCCCCCCCCTCCCAAACACCCCGATGCCCAGGACGCTTCGAGATCTAGAAGCACACGATTGAAGCGATCATCCAAACACAGGCTGAGGTGATCAGCACCAAGCTAGGTCCACACACTTTCCAAGCCATCAGAGACTGCAATGAATACAAACCTGCGATGGCTGTCCTGGAGAACATGTACAAGCCCCCAACAAAAGTAGTCTACTCCCAGTATCTGCTCAGCATCAGGTCCAGCAGCCAGGTGGGGACCCTGCCTGAGCTAGCCCGCCCGTGCCAAACCAAGATCGGGGTGACCAAAAGGAAAGTGGAGCAAGGGCTGCAATTGAGGAGTTCCTGACAGAGGCTGTTGGAGGAAAACATTGCCTCATTTACCAGGACAATGGAGGTACTCTGCTCCCTGGAGGCTGCAGCTCATCATGTCTGTCTCCCCCAACCTCCTACCTGGCAGATGCAAACCATTACTGTTGCCGAGGGCCCTACATGAAGGAAATGATCTCAGCCAGAGGTACAGCTCACCTCTGTAAGTACTGCAGGCCCTGGTATGGGCCAGATGGCGATCCTGCAAAGGCTGCCCAGCAAGGAATTCACATTTCTCCCGATTCAGGAAGAAACACCACTTCGCCAAGGTGTACCTTTCCAGGCCTGTTGGGAGTGCTGTGGCCCTCCATGACCAGCTGGGAGCCCTCCCGAATGCCGCCACGCGCAAGGACAAGGCAATACCATTACTCACCCCGCCACTTCAGCCCTCATCCCGACGTCACTTCCGACCCAGCCACTGACCCGCACCGCTGCAGTGTGCTCACCCTAGGCACTGCCATCTTCCTCCAGACGACTTCCGCCCACACAAATTATGTCATCTGTGGTTTCACTGCCAGTCAGGTTGCCTGACTGCACTGATGCCATGTGTGTCCACCGGGTGCTGCCATCTTGGACCAGCCGGCCACTGACTGATGCAACGGATGAAGTGGTCAACATGGGTGCATACCCGACTGCCGACCCGATGCACCCCATGCCCCGGAAGGAAGCCGCTGGCTGCTACTCACCATATCCATCAGGGAGCAGCAACTCCGACCCCAAGATGGTCCTAGCATCCAACACCTTAAAAAGGAACATTCCCCATGGACTTGGGCGTTCAATGATGGGCATCACTATCAATGGGAAGGTAACAAAATGTCTGTTCAATAGCGGTAGTACTGAGAGCTTGGTGCACCTGAATGTGGCCCAGACATTAAAGCTCAAAATCTATCCCACGAACTACTAGTTTGAGGCACTCCATGCAATAAGGTCACTCTTGTGCAAGGCTACTAATCAGACCCCTCATGGATGCCTTTTCTCGTTCCCTAGGAAATTTGGTGACTGGTGTCCCCCTCCCAACTTGGCTCACATCTTCAAGACCATTGCTCCTCCACAAACATGCGAGCCCACAAGTCCGACCCACTGGTCAAGCAGGTGCTTCTCCTCCATGCCAACCAGAACTATGCGTACGTCAGGTACCATAGTGGTTGTGAGGTCACCATCTCGACTAGGGATCTGGCACCAGCAGAGGCCCCACCCCCCACATCATGAGTACCCAGCTCAACCTCCCCACCATGGGTACCCTTAGCCCTCTCAGGATTCGGGGGCCAAACTCCCTCTGCCCCTCCAGAGGGCACCACTCGTCACAGACCACACCCACCTGGCAACACCCCTGTGGACAGACATGCAGACAGAAATTGATCTGCCCACACTGCCGGCCACACAGGACCCAGGCAACATCACCCTCACTGACCTATGACCAGGTGCCAATCCCATGACAGTTTCAGAGATTCAGATGGCCACCGGACTGCCTGAATCTGCAAATACCATCCGGCACCATCTTTCAACCCCCGCCCCCCCCCCCACCCACACTGGGACTCATTCTAAGAAGGGAGTGAATGTGGTAATATGACCACTGCAGGGGGCGACCTCTGTACCTGCAGGAAGACCACCTAAGGGGCTGACCACCTGGCTGGTTGTCAATCAACCAACCTGAATATAAACCTGAGCCGGCCCCTCCTGGGCCAGTCACTCATGGACCCATCGGGACAGAAACTGGTATACAGACTTTTAATGAATTAAAGCCTGTTGTTCAGTCTTTGCTGAGTTTTGTGTTTGCTTGCTGTACCACAATAGGTAGACAGAATCTTTTACCAAGGTTAAAAACATCACACACTAGAGGGCATACATATAAAGTAAAGGGTGGAGAGAAGTGCCAGGAAAGTTTTATTTTACACAGATGATGGTGCTTGCATGGAATGGGCTGCTAGGACTATTAGTGGAAATAGATATAACAGCAACATTTAAGAAGCTTCTAGATACATACTTGTGCAAGCAGCAGTTTAAATTTAACTTGGGCATTGTGCTAGGATAGACATGCAGGCTGAATGGTCTGTTCCTGTGCTGTACTTTCCACGTTTTATATTCTAACTACTGGAATATACAACAATTCCTAAAGTGTTGATGTGTGAGAGAATTTAGATAGACTGTGCTCTCTCAGTCTCAAGACAACTGGTAGGTGCACCATGTGATGTTTTTTTGCAGCATAACATTGCACAATGTTTTATTATTAGCTTCCATCGTCATAAAATCAAGGTAGGTGCAGGACTCTTCACAGTTATGCTGAGAATGTCTTACTCAATTTACCTTAAAATTACCCTGTAAATATCAGTGCTAAATATTTTGTAAGGAACTAAATGTTTGCTAATGTCAGTTACTTCAGTGGTCTAGTAAGGCAGATCTATTTCCAGTAAAAATTAATTATGATGCTCTTAAGACAGGCATTCCTAAACAGCAAACCAATCCACAGCGAGTCTAGTCTTAGTTTCAAAGGAAAATAAATGTAAAGGAATATGATAAACTTAATGATGAGATTCACAGATCAGTGTTGTTGAGGTTTCTTGTCTGAGAGTGTATTATGTCAATATTAGAAGTGCTGGAAATCGGAATTAAAAACATAAAATTCTGGAATCCCTCAAAAGCTTAGGCCACATTCGTTGAAAGAGAAATAGAATTAACATTTCAGATCCAGGACCCTTCATTGGAACTAAAAGTGGATACTATTGATCTATTCCAAGCTTTTGTAATGTCAAGATTTAGCCTTGCAAATGTGATATCTGTAGTCAGCTCGAAAGTGACTATATAATGCAACAGCAGTCTTGCACCAATACATCATAATCCTCATGGATGAATGCCCATTTTTCTAATTTTTGGTATTCCCCTAACCTCCATCTGGTTCTCCTGCTTCCATCTCTTCTATAACTACTTCAGTTCTTTCTATCTTTCCTTCCCTCCTCCCAGTGGTGTCTCCCTCTACCGGTTTCTCCACTTCTCTCACCTTCTGTTCAATACCCTGTCACCTCATAGGCCCTCCTCCAGCCCTTGATATCTCCCTTTCCCACTTTTGTCTCGATAAAGGGTTCTGTCCTGAAATGCTGACTGACCATTTCTCCCCATGGATGCCTGCCTGACCCAATGAGACCTTTTCGCAGTTCATTATTTACTTAAGTGAGGTGACCTCACTGACAAAAGGCAAAGGAGGAAAAACCCAACACCCAACCCCAACCAACCAATTTTCCCCTGCAGCCGCTGCAACCGTGTCTGCCTGTCCCGCATCGGACTTGTCAGCCACAAACGAGCCTGCAGCTGACGTGGACTTTTTACCTCCTCCATAAATCTTCGTCCACGAAGCCAAGCCAAAGAAAAGAAAGAAAGAATTTACTTAAGATTCCAGCCTCTACAGTTTTTGTTTCTCTTTCCTTCAACATTTTTCCACCCGGAGGAAGATTCTGCCTGCTGAATTAATGCGACCTGTAAATTTGAGGAGAGGGCAAAGAATTCTCCAAATGATCAGATGAACCTGAGCAAGCTGATGAGAAGTGATTCCTGCTGACGGCGTATCAGGCACGAGGACCATCCAGCAATCTAGCAGGAGGTTGCCAGGGAGATCTTGACAAAGACATGGATGCAAGCTATTAACGCTGGCACTTTTAGGAAGCCTGTGGAGGTAGGAAACATGGTGCCGGCTATGCTTAGTGCTGATCAAGTCCTCTTCCCCTGATGCTGCAGAGCGCAGCAAAATATGAAAATAAGCAGCAGCACCAAATAGTCCAGACAGTCAAGATGCCCCTGATTTCCATGGCAAACCAGTTCAGGCACATGCCCAAGATTATATCCTGCATTAGAGGAGACATCAGATCATAATGCGGACCAAATCCTTTATCGTAGCATAGTTTCAGTAGAATCAGTTAGGAAAAACCTGGTTATGAATTGTTATTGTTCAGACGAATGAGGTGGAAAAAATTTCACCGTCAATGTGTTTAATGAGTTGCAAGCACTCATATAAGTAATTTATGAGAAGCTTTTCCTTTCCTCCTTTTTCGCAGGTAGTCCCATGGGATTGGGGATGAGATCAGGTGATGAGAGTTTATTGTCATATACTTACGTGTACTTACGCTATTGAAATCTTGTTGCTGCAGCCATGCCAATATGTAAGACATACTAACAAATGATCATAATGCACCACGAGAGAGAAAAAATAAAAATACATTTTAAAGGATGGATAAATATTCACAGTTCCAATAGCGCAAGAATGTTCTGTTTCAATCGTGCAGACAGATTAGTGCAAGTGGACCTGGAGAAACTTGTGGTTAGGCACTACAGTTAAGGTACTGGGAGAAGATTCAAGAACCCGATAGCATTCATACATACACTGTGGGTTCTGAGGCCAATGTGAGAAGCGCAGACTGGGCAAGAGGTACATGACCATGTGTGTGGGTGGATAATTTGGGAGCTGGTGTACTTCTCCTGTACCTATACAGGGATTCCACATGTTCCTGATGAAGGGACTTGATGCTCTCAATGCTCATTCTTCACTTTGATCAGGTCACAGGCCATGGATTTCCTGTATTTCCTAATTCTCAATCATTTAAGCACAATTCCAAATTTTATTTCATACTCATTTTTTTTTCCTTTATGGAAAGAGGTCATTTGCTCCATCAATCTACGATGGCTCTCAGACCACTCACGAGAATTTAATTCCCCCAAGTATATCCCTGTTCTCTCAAACATGCCCATTAACTCCTCCCTGATTCCCCCTGCCACAAACCTACCTGCACAAGGGGTGACTTACATTAACCTAACCACACATCAATGGGATGAGGAAGGAATTCAGAGCACCCCAGGGAAGCCCATGTGCTCATGGAGAATGCATGCTCCATACAGCACATTAACAGGATCCAATCCAGGTCACTGGGGCTATTATCAAACATTTATCAATCCAAAATCCCCACCAGAGACACTATCTGTAGAGGATTAGTCCTGTCAAGTTCCTGGGAGTCCATATATCAGAGGACCTCTCCTTGAGCCAGCATATTGAGGCAACTATGAAGAAGGTCCATCAATGCCTCTACTTTTTAAGGAGATTTGGCATGCCATCTAAAACTCTTAAACTTCAACAGGTGTACTGGAAGTATACTGACTGTTTGCATTGCAGCCTGGTTTTGTAATTCAAGTGCCCAGGAACACAGAAAGGCTGCAGAAGTTAGCAAACATAGCTGAGTGCTATGTACATTTCTTTACTCAACGTACACATGTAAATGAATAGTTTCTTTGCACTACCAATAAGTGGCAATTCTGCCTGAGTGCTCAGACTACCCATCCATTGAAATCATCTATAGGGGACACTACCTCAAAATCTTTGAGATTTAGATACCTGAAGGCCAGCACCTCTAAAAGAGTTTCTTTCCAACAGCTATCAGGATCTTGAATCTCCACTTGCTACCCTAATCATGGATTGTTCCAACACCACAAAAGAATTGCCTGAACTATTGTTACACCACTTTTATTCCTTGCATTATGGAAACTGTGAATATTTATTACCTATCTTCTCTATTTATTTTTTCAATTTAATTTAATGTTTACTATTATGGATGTTCAACTGCAGCAAGTAAGACTTTTGGAGCAAATGTACATTGTACAATGTCTCTGGCAAAGAATATTATAATGATCTTCTCTGTTCCCCATCTACAATGTAAGAAGCACAGACTAGGCAAGAGGTACTTGACCATGTGGGTGGGTGGATAGCAACAGTAGTCGTACTCCAATTGTGATTTTATTTTGTCATGTTGAAAAACACATAGAATTGACTTGGTTCAGGAACAGCTGCTCCCCCTCCACCATCAGACTCCTCAACAACAAACTCAATCAGGGACTCATTTATAGTCTCTTACTTCTTGTATTTTATTGATTGTGCAATACAAGGAGAAAAACAGTCAGTTTGTTTACATTTCTTTACTCAACGTACACATGTAAATGAATAGTTTCCTTGGACTACCAATAAGTGGCAATTCTGCCTGGCCCGCAGGAAAAAGTATCTCAGGGTTGTATGTGATGTCATGTATGTACTCTGACAATAAATCTGAATCTGAAGCCTCAGCTGTGGGCTGAACTAGCTGTGGAGAGAGATAAAGTGTTTGGGGTAGGCTAGGTGATGGATGGGAGGGAGCAGTGGAGTGGGACACAGCAAAGGATTCCAGAGCACAGACCAGGTCTTGTGCTGTTTTGATCAGGTATCTGGCAGCTAAAGCATGGGTCTGTATCAATTCCAGCAGTTGAGACTGTCTAGACCCAATTGTGCAATATTGCTCTTTCCAACCTTTGAACGAAACTCACTGTTGATGGAAACTACCCACTGGCTTAAATTCATTCTTAAATATTTCCTTTCCCTGTTATAATTTTAAATAACCACTTGCATTTTTTATTTTCGTGATGTTTAAAGCACTCAGGTTTGACTCTCCTGTGCAATATTGCTCACTGATGCCGATGGACCCTGTTAACCTCTCCAATAGAGAAGGTTTGTTAGCATGCAGAACATGTTATCCTCCTCAGTGTGCCTGCATTTTCCCAAGATCTCCATTCCTGCAATGAAAATTGCACATTAAATCTATAGAATGTGCCATTTAATGGTTCTTTCCACTTGTTTGACCTTTCAATTAGATCATAGTTGATCTGCATCATATACTTATTCACAGGTCTTTGTTCTACAACCCGTATTACTAATAACTGATTAAAAGTCTATCAAAGTAACTTCCAATATTTTAAATTCACTGGTCAATTTTGAAAGGGATCAAGTTCCAGATATTTGAAAAGAGGAGACTCATGAGAAGGCTTCTGACCTGAATTCCTTTTCTCTTGCTGATTCTGCTTGACATGGTGTGTTTCTCCAGCAGATTGTTTTTAACTTGTGAAGAGGGGCTTCCTGTTATAACTACAGAACAGCCTAGCTCTGTTTTATAGATTGTTTATCTCTTCAGACCTCCCATATTATTTATTCTGTTTGGCACTGTTGCGCCTGCCCTTGTAGAAAAAAATTTGAATTTCTGTTAAAGCAGAAAAAAAATGACAGTTGAAAAACTAATGTTCAGAAATTCATTCACTAATAATCGTTCTGAGCACAACATCAAATGATAGACGAGAAAAGATTTCTTTGGACTGCTCTTGGATTAAGAGTGCATCAGAAAGGAGGAAATCTTGTGGGAGGATTGATTCAGAGATTCCAATCCCTCCAACCCATTTTCCTCTGAATGTGTCTCATTAACTGCAGTAAAAGAAATTTTGCCCATTATTTCTGAAACAAACTCCCTCTAACCTTAGTGTGTCAATCACATATAGAAACTATTTGAAAGCTTCTTGCAGTGTATGATTCAATCAAAACATCTCAACCAGCAATCTACTCATGATCTATTTTCACTTATATTTTGCACATAACACTCATTATCAGGAATCCTTAAGTGTGGTGTGGCTAAATTGTTCAGGCCCTTATACAAATTATAATGTCATCCACTGGCAGGTGTAATGTTCTGCTATTTTAAACTGTCAGTAACAGTCAATCAAAAATACAACAGAAAGAAAAACTATACCTTAATACTGGACACTAAATCAGTCATTTAAGTTATCAAAAATGTGTTTAATAAACAGTAAATTTTAACTGAGTTGGTGTTGGTATCTATATTTTGAGGTCTGCATTATGCATGACTGGTGGAACTTTGTCTAGTAAATATTACATTGCAAAGGCTATTTGTACTCTTGTCTCTTATCCAAGTTCTGATTCACTCTGTTTTCCATTGTTTCCAGGATTTTCAAGTAGATATTCTTCCTTTCATTTCTCTGTAAACAAGGACAGTTCCTCTACTTCCAGAATATTGCAGGAAACAATATTTTCCCAAAGCATCACAGAAGCACCCAACATGCTAAAAGACATAACTCACCCCGGGCACACTCTCTTCTCCCTCCTCCAGTTGGAAAGGAGACTTGTGAGTGTGAGATCATGTACCACCAGATTCAGAACATAGAGCAGCACAGAAACAGGCCCTTCAGCCCTCATGTTCTGTGCCAAACTATTTTTCTGCCTTGTTCCACTGGTGTGGTTTGTGGATTATATGTAGATTGTGGAGGAACACGTCCCCTCCCTGACTAGAATATTGTGGATTGCAGATGATCACTTGTCCTCCCTGTCTGAACCTTATTTGGAAGACGCATCACCAGTCAATCAAGTTTGGCTACTCCTTGTCGTTGACTGATTTAAATTACTTGGGGTCATCATCAGCTAGATGCCCAGCTAAGAAATGTATAAAACATCAATGCCTAGCATATTTATTCTCTCTGCCTCATGGTCCAAGCCCTGGACATCACTTCATGTCAGGTTGCGACTATGGACATTGCTGGAAGAGTTGCAGGTAAGGTGTGTATTACATTTAAGCTGAGCCGTAGTACTGTGATAGATCAGTGCTTGCAGAGAGCTTTACCCCTGTTGGTGCAGAGAACTGGGAGCCTGTTTGAAAGACCCTGTCTGTAGAATGTGTACACATGCATGATCGTGTAGAGGAGAAGCAGCCACTGGTATTGGAATCCAACCTGGGTCCAATGTGAATGTCAAAATATTTGTTTAGCAATAGAGTAATTCAGTATCAGATGATGCCTTCCCTGTTTGTCTCCTGTATGTTCAATGAAGTTACCTTTGATTGCAACACTTGTGTCCAGACTTGTCTCTCTGTGAACCCACCGAACTTGATACTTTCACAAAAACAACATGTGTATCATATTCTTCCATACTCCTCCCATCCATACAATCATCCAAATTTTTCTTAAATGTCAAACAGAGCTTGCATTTACAAATTCATCTGGCAGTTTGTACCACACTCCTAATGTTACAAACCCAGAGGATCCCAAAACCCAGCAGCAATAGAAATTCACCAAGACAAATGATTACTTAAGCAAAAGTTGCTTTTAATTATCTTTACACATGAAAATAGGGTCAAACTTTAACTTATTACAATTAAATTAACTTAACTTCCTTCTACTTCTAAGCACACGTGTATGTAGTGTGTGTGTAAGTTCAGAAAAGTTCTTTGATTCACAGTTTAATCTCACTGGTTTCAGGCAATTCTTATACTGTGCACAGAATTTAACATTTATGAATTTCACCAGGCATTGGTGCTTGAAAAGTAAATGGTTTACTGCTCAGGAAGGTTCTTATCAGTTTTCAGAAAGAGATTTGTAGCTTGTTGGACACAAACTAATTCCTTCCAATCAGCCACTTGCCGAAGAAACTTGCCCCATCAGGGTTTTCCAAATGATAGTATCATTCTTTCTTTCAGGTCACCACAGAGTTCCTTTTTGTTTCCCTTATTTCAAGTGAAATATTGTACAGCCAGCCATCTCCACTTGTATGGACCACAAGGGCTTTGACCAGGGTGAACTAAAAACTCACAACCCATCTTCAAAATGGGGGTTTTCCACAAGCTTGTCCTGTTCCAGTCCCAACTGTTGCTGCTGAACTGTACAACTGAATTCTCTCTCTCTTACTCAGAAAGAGAACCACATGACCCTCTTAGAACAGCAAACTGCATTCAGACATACTGTGGCACTGGACCTGATCCTTTGAGTTTGTTCATTTGTTGCTTTCCAAAACAATAATCCATTACTCCACAGCATGTCCAATTAACACCTTCTTGTGAAGTCCTTGTAGGCCTTTTCAAAGTTTTTGCAAAGGCGCCTGGAGCCTGGACTCTGGCTTGAGCAGAGCTCTGGGATTTTAAATGAGATCTGTTTTGAAGTGTTTGTATTTGACCTGCACTATATATATAAAAAAACATTGCACAATGTATCTCCTTTAAAAATGTATCTATATACAATATAAAATATAATCTGTCACTACCATTCTCTGCATGGTTTCCCCCAATGTTCCCTTTAAACTTACCCCTTTCACCTTTAACTTATGCCCTCTAGTTTTTTTTTAATTCCCTAACTTCAGAGAGCTACTCCTTAGAGTATTAATGTCATACAACATGAACAGGTCCTTCAACTCAACTTGTCCATGCCCACCAAGTTGGCATTCTGGGCTCGGCCCTCGTGTCTGCATTTGGTCCCTATCCTTCTAAGTCCTTCCTATCTATATATGTCAGTCCAAATAGCTTTTGAATTTCATAATTGCACTTGTTCTACAGCTTCCCCTGGCAGCTCGTTCCTGATACAAACCACTATCTGGGTGAGAGAGTTGCTCCTCAGGTCTAAATCTCTCCCCTCTCACCTTAAACCTCTGCACTTTAGTTCTAGAACTGTCTACACTGGGGAAAAAAAACTGAGCATTTACTTTATCATGCCCTTTTAGAAACCAATATAAGATCATCATTAACTCATTCCTTCATTTCTATCCATTCACCTGCCCTCTATTGAATTCTAATAAATTTCAACATTCACCCCTCTGATAAATACTCCTCTACCTGCTCCTCTTCTTGAATATATTGTTCTCCATCCTCTCCACTTCCTTGCCTCATTATTATTATTATTATCTTTGCATCTTTTGACTGTCAAACATTTTGATTCTTCACTCTTATCTAAAACAAGTCCAACTTTCTCCCTTCACCAGCAGCCAAGGTTGCTGTCTCAGATGCAGAGGCAGGTACAATTATGAGTTTTAGATGGGTGCATAGAATAAGAGAGGGATGCATGCCAAACACAGGCAGATGATGCTAGTTCAAGGTAAATGCTTTGTTGGTACCAACAAGTTGGGCCAAAGTTCAATTTCTGTGATGTACAACAGCCTCTGTTTAAATTGTAGAGCATAAGATTAGGTGAGAGGGGAAAGATATGAGGGGTCTGAGAGGCAACTTCACACAGAGGGGATAGGATGATGGAAGGAAATGCCAAGGAAGCTGTAGAGCAAGTGCAATCACAGTGTTTTAAAAACCATTAGACAGGTACATTGATAGGGAAGGGGTAAAGGGATATGGGCCAAGTGGACTGGCTTGAATAGACAAATTGGTCAACATGAATGAGATGAGCTGAAGGGCCAATTTCCATGCTCAATAATTCTGTGACTCCAGAGCACTGAAGGTGGGTGTCCAGATCTTGGCAGATTTCCCAGCTCCTGTATGCAGAGATTTACAATTGAATTATTGGTGCTGAAAATAGAACAGAGAGAAAGAACAGAGTGTCTAAGGAGCTTTAGAGGGAATTGTGGAGGAAGAAAGATGGATTGGACTCTCTGATTTGGGTTAGTAAAATTTAATATGATTGACTGGACTACAGAGGCAATGCCTGATGCTGTCATATATTTGGGATGTTCATATAAAATTGTTCAACCCCATGCCATAGCTTCAGCAGAAGGAGCACCATTTAAAAAGTAAACTCTAATGAATCAGAAACAGTAATGAAGAAACAAATCCCATTAAAATTTGCTTCTCAATTGCGCAACCCTCAGCCTCAGGGAGCTAATAGCACTGACCTATGAGAAGATTGTGACTCACCATCAGGTGTCTATAGTAACAAGGAAAAAACTGAATCATCACATGATGAATAGAAGGTTATTTTTTACCATGGCTTTTCAATATAAGGCTGGATCAGTCAAAGGGTTCAGACAATATCACACACTGTGAATTCAAATCTGGAGTCTGAACTCTGAGGATTAGTTTTTAATTCCTCTAAATTCATCTCTTTGTGATCTAAATTCCCAGTTTCTCGTTGCTGCTGAGGCTTCCCAGTAGAAATAGATTTTGTAACTACTGCTGTGTAGTGCTGTGTGTATATTTGCCATGTCATGGCCCAGGACCTTATGATACATTAAACAGTGTGATAGGACCAAAATACAAGACAACTTGCCCATTATCCACTGACAGCTCCAAGAAAAGTGCAGAGAACAAAACAAAGGACTCTACATCACCTTTGTTGATCTCACCAAAGCCTTCGACACCGTGAGCAGGAAAGGGCTTTGGCAAATACTAGAGCGCATCGGATGTCCCCCAAAGTTCCTCAACATGATTATCCAACTGCACGAAAACCAACAAGGTCGGGTCAGATACAGCAATGAGCTCTCTGAACCCTTCTCCATTAACAATGGCGTGAAGCAAGGCTGTGTTCTCGCACCAACCCTCTTTTCAATCTTCTTCAGCATGATGCTGAACCAAGCCATGAAAGACCCCAACAATGAAGACGCTGTTTACATCCGGTACCGCACGGATGGCAGTCTCTTCAATCTGAGGCGCCTGCAAGCTCACACTAAGACACAAGAGAAACTTGTCCGTGAACTACTCTTTGCAGACGATGCCGCTTTAGTTGCCCATTCAGAGCCAGCTCTTCAGCGCTTGACGTCCTGCTTTGCGGAAACTGCCAAAATGTTTGGCCTGGAAGTCAGCCTGAAGAAAACTGAGGTCCTCCATCAGCCAGCTCCCCACCATGACTACCAGCCCCCCCACATCTCCATCGGGCACACAAAACTCAAAACGGTCAACCAGTTTACCTATCTCGGCTGCACCATTTCATCAGATGCAAGGATCGACAATGAGATAGACAACAGACTCGCCAAGGCAAATAGCGCCTTTGGAAGACTACACAAAAGAGTCTGGAAAAACAACCAACTGAAAAACCTCACAAAGATAAGCGTATACAGAGCCGTTGTCATACCCACACTCCTGTTCGGCTCCGAATCATGGGTCCTCTACCGGCACCACCTACAGCTCCTAGAACGCTTCCACCAGCGTTGTCTCCGCTCCATCCTCAACATCCATTGGAGCGCTTACATCCCTAACGTCGAAGTACTCGAGATGGCAGAGGTCGACAGCATCGAGTCCACGCTGCTGAAGATCCAAATGCGCTGGGTAAGTCACGTCTCCAGAATGGAGGACCATCGCCTTCCCAAGATCGTGTTATATGGCGAGCTCTCCACTGGCCACCGTGACAGAGGTGCACCAAAGAAAAGGTACAAGGACTGCCTAAAGAAATCTCTTGGTGCCTGCCACATTGACCACCGCCAGTGGGCTGATAACGCCTCAAACCGTGCATCTTGGCGCCTCACAGTTTGGCGGGCAGCAACCTCCTTTGAAGAAGACCGCAGAGCCCACCTCACTGACAAAAGGCAAAGGAGGAAAAACCCAACACCCAACCCCAACCAACCAATTTTCCCCTGCAACCGCTGCAATCGTGTCTGCCTGTCCCGCATCGGACTTGTCAGCCACAAACGAGCCTGCAGCTGACGTGGACTTTTTACCCCCTCCATAAATCTTCGTCCGCGAAGCCAAGCCAAAGAGAAGAAGGACCAAAATACAAGACAACTTGCCCATTATCCACTGACAGTCATTAATAGTTAATCTAATAGTTTTTTTCACTCTAGTTTGTAATGATATATCGGACTCATTCCTTTTATTTCCCAGTACCCCAGCAACTTTTTCTCTCTCATGTGCCCATCAACTCCCCTTTGATTTTTTTTGCCATTACCTTTATTATGGTGTAATGTTCAGCAATCATTTAACATGGCAGCATAATTTAAGGAGAATCCAAGAGCATCCATCCATGCCATTCTCTGGTTTGACGGCTGGTTTGATTCTCTGGTTTGATTTGACGGCTGCCTTATAAGGCGCAGCGCGGACTTTTTGAATTAAATCAGTTGGAAACAAAACTGACTCCAGCTCGTGGCTTCTGTTCTCATTTCCCCTGCATAGCTACCGCTACAATGCCACATAATGACGTTTATCTTTTTATGGGTTTGACTGGGGTAGTTTAAATTTTCAGTCCAACAGTCTCCTAGTGGAGTTCACGGGAGGATTGATATTAATTGTTGATTATTTTGACGAAATCCTGAAAAACATAGATGATGGAACAT
This sequence comes from Narcine bancroftii, assembly GCF_036971445.1. Classification (NCBI taxonomy): domain Eukaryota; kingdom Metazoa; phylum Chordata; class Chondrichthyes; order Torpediniformes; family Narcinidae; genus Narcine; species Narcine bancroftii. The sequence continues at coordinate 377,966,209 of NC_091469.1, read as the reverse complement.
AGAAAAGAACTGCACAGGAACTGGCCCTTCGGCCCACAATGTCTGCATCAAAAATGATGCCAAATTAAACTCAATCTCTTCTGCTTGCACATGATCCCTGTCCCTCCATTCCCTACATATTTATGCCTCTTCAATGCAACTGTTGTGTCTGTTTCCATCACTACCCCTAGCAACCTGTTCCAGGCACCCGCCACTGTACCTACACATCTCCTTTAAACTTCCCCCCCCCCCCTCTCAAATCCTCTTGTATTTGACATTTTACCCTGGAGAAAATGATTCTGGCTGTAGTATGCCTCTCATACTACAAGCAGTCCTCAGTTTTGATCCTAAGTCTGTCTTTAAGTCAAATTTAAAGGTAAGTCGGAACGGTTCTTATTTACCACTGCATTTTGCACTGTTTTCTTTTGCACCTAAGATAATACATATAATACAAGATATAATACAAACACTTATATATTTTACCTTTCTATGCAAAAAAAATCATGATTAAAAGTTAACACTTACATCAATGTCTTGCATACAGGAAGGGACATTCATGAGGTAATTCATGAGGCATGCAGCATGCGAGAATTGGGGAACAATTTATTTGTAAGAATGGGTTGTCTGTAATTCAGACGTTTGTAACCCAAAGACTGCCTGTATTTTATAAACTTTCATCAGGTTTCCTCTTAGCTTCCAGTTATCCTGAGAAAACAACCCAAGTTTGTCCTTTCAATCCAGCAGCATTCAGGTAAATGTCCTCTGGACTTTTCCCAAATAGTCCACATCTTTTTACTTGATGGGACAACCAGAATTGGACACAATGCTCCAAGTGTGGCCCAACCAAAGTTTCATGTGGCTGCAACACAACTTCCTTACACTTAAACTCAATGCCCCAACCAATGAAGACAAGCCTTCTTTACCACCCTATCTATTTGGGTAGCCACTTTCAGCAAAGCTATAGGCTTGGACTCCTCCAGATCCCTCTGTATATTATTTCTAACTGTTATTAATGTATAAGTACATTTCAAGATGTTTCACAGAGGGTAAACAGAGAGAAGCTATTTAATGCAGATTACCAAAAACTCGGTTAAATCATAATGAGTTTTAGAAGATGTAGAGATAGGATGACAAGGTATGCCCAAGGTGTTTGTTTATTTTTGGTAAGGTGAAAGGGAGGTAGTCAGACTCAAGACGAATGGAGAGCTAAGAGATGGGACCAGTACATGTCAAAAAATGATAGTGTTTCAAATAATCTCGGCAGATTTTTCAGAGCAAGAAATTTCATTGCCCAAACCATTTGCTCTGGAATCCCCTCCTTAAGCAACCCCACCCCTCTGATTCTATATTGTTAAGAAGCCACTCTGAAGTGCTTTTTGACCAGACTTTTGAATTGAATTGTTTATTGAGATACAGTGAAAAACTTTGACTTATTTTGCCCCTTCCTTAGGTGCAAAATAAAACAATGCAAAATGCAGTGGTAAAGAGAAGTTGTTCAGTCAAAACAGTGCAAGGTTAGCATCATTCTATTAAAGTCCATTTAATAGTCTGATAACTGTGAAGAAGAAACTATCCTTGAACGTGCTGGTGTATGTTTTCAAACTTGTGAATCTTCTGGATGACACCTTTTGATCATGTTTCCAAATATCCACCTGTACAATGAAGTGACTAAAGCCTGTCTGCTAATGCTTTTGTTAAACATATTGAGATGCTTAATAGAGTTAAACTACAAGTTGTTACAGCTTGCATCATTCCTACAGCTGTTCCAGCCAATATTGACTTCTTAACCAATAATACAAAAAAGCTCTCTGCTCATTTAATTCTTCTTTGCTTTAGCGGAATAACTTAGTACAAATAGGTCATGCTTTGCCTCATCACCAAACTAAATACACCTGAGATTCATTCATTGTGAAGCCCTTTGGGACACTGAGAGCATGGAAAATGTGTTCCATAGATGCAAGCTTCCTCCTGAATAGAGTACCTTGCTTTATTGGCTGGCACTTTTTTTGGGTCAGGTTGAAGGCAGAGTGAGCATTAAGTGCAAAGTTCAGTGTGTCATAGCTGTACCTATGATAATGTGATTATTTTACAGCAAACCTGGGAAATTACTTCCCAACATATAACCCTATCAGTTGGAAGCGTGTGTCAAAGATAGGGCTTTAAATTTGTAAAAATGATTCTGCGAGCAGTTAAGTTTTTCTATCAAGCTGGCTTTATAGAACATTAGGAAATATAGGTCCATTGTCCCATCAGCCTAACTCTACCATTTAATAAAATCATGGTTGATCCAACATCACTTTCCTGCTCTCTGCTGAGGGATAGGGATCCACCATAAGAGCCAAAGATCATGGAGTGATCTAAAACCCTATCCTGCCTCCAGCTAGATGTGCACATGTAAAAGACCATATTAAATTGAAATTTAGCTGTAAGTTGCACCAATATCTTATAATATTAATTGCCGTTGCCTATTTGGGAATCTTCTCCTGGCAAACTTAAAAGATTTAAGATAAATTGCTGCTCTTCCTAAAATTAAAAAAAAAATCAGTGTATTAAAATTAGCCAAGGATCTTTTCCATAGCTTCTATAATAAGTTCATCTTCTACATTATTATCTATTCAATGGGCCAAACTTTATGGGAAGATTCATCCCTGTTGTTTGTGTCCCTTAATGCTGCACATTCATGTAGCCTTCGTACAGTTACATTCATGGTCAAAATAATCAAGGTAAATTGGCCAGGCTGCAATTCCACCCACCAGTCTGCAATGCATAGAGTCTCCTATACAAGAACTAATTTTGTCTTCCTCTCCTCAATTACTATAATTTCTGCTATTTGACTATAAGTAACATTAAGCGACTCTTGGGATCAAAATAAGAATATATGATTTTAAACTAGGGGCCAAATTACATCTATTCATTCTGGTCTAATTATTTAAATCCACTTTAGAGATAACATCTAATCTGGATTATCCTCTGATAGCCCTGTTATAGATCTTTGACTATCATGGGAGGTCATCTAGTGCAATATTAAATTTCTGCTTCATGATTTGCCTTATAACTCTTTATAATTACCTCTTTTGATTTAATTCTATTCTGTTAGATAAATTTACAGTGAAAATACATTTAGTTACTAGTAATAGATTTTAAATTTATTACTTAATGGAAAAATATGTGATTACATCTCAAGTTCTTTAAAAGTAATTTACAATACTTCCCTGAAACCTATTTTTATTGGATGATAGGAGAAAGGAACTGCTGGAGGCAGCAAAGAGATAGGTATTAGTAGGGAATCAGTAGAGAATCATGCAGGGTCCTCAGAGAACTGACCCAGAGAAGAAGAAATCAATAGCAAAGTCTGCGACTTGGCATTGTCAATGAACTATTGTCGCCATTGAAGGTTTCAGATGTGCTTACTTCAAAAAATGAAGGAAAAGAGTACAAAGTGATTTTTAAAAATTGTCGTTACTTTATTTACATTAAGTTTTTTGTGCTTGGAATCAGAGGGTTTCATTCAATAGCATTATAAAATAGACTCCAGGGTTACAATTTATCATTAAAGCTTTCTGATTGAAACCTAAAAATAAAAAAACATGATTTCAGAATTATTTCCTTGACTCCAGTTCACAGTTCAGTGATGAGGAAATGTCCTCAAGGCCCCACAGGCACAAATTCAAGGGGCAATGGAGGAAACTAGCTAAATGCAAGGAGTTAAGCCAAAAGGGCAGGGATACATTGCTGCAGACAGCTGAATGACCTCGTGCACAAGGTGAGGTCAATGAGGATAGCATGCTCTGTCTCTCAGCAAATGCACCACTATTCTCTGCTACACTGCTAGCATTGTCTATTAATCAGGTCAGACCCAGCTTTTGAACTTGTTGCCAAATCTCACTCTCTCTAATTTTTCTTATTTTTGTTTAAACCCGCCCCCCCCCCCCCCCAAAATCTGGTTCCACTGTTTCCATCTTTTTTTCCTCTGCTTTTGGCCTTATTTTTCTCTCTAACTTCTGCCCCCCTCTCCCCCCAATCGTTTTACTCTCTATCTGTCTCTCCACCTCTCCCCTTTCACCTCTCAGCCATCCCCAGCTTTTTCCTCATTCACATATTCATTATTACTGCTTCTTACTTTAGTCTTGTTGAGGACAATCACAACCTTTATAACTGTCCAGTTGTGGAGGTCAAAGCAGTCAAATTTTGATAGTCTCTCTGCAATAAACTGCAAGGATCCTCCCGACCAGTGAAGCTTTCTTTTGATGAGCTGTGGAGCACAGTATGGTAAGATTTGGATTGGTATGAGAAGCCAGAAACTGAGAGATCATTCCTTGTGGCCAAGTGGCTGCCATTGGGTATGAGGTCATGGTCTACATTTAGAATGCACAGTGTACTGACACAGGATTAGCAGGTCATTACAGGTCCCTGGCTATTGAATGTTGTTTGTGATTTCTGGTATAGACACAGACCAGCTCAGGATTAAGGTACCTTCACTGGGTATAGGGGCAGAGAGAACACAGAGTGCTTATCCATGGAACACTGAGCATTAATGTGCTGTTGCAGCAATAGGATGTTGAACTTTTCTGTAAAGGAATGGAGTATAAAAACAGGGAAATCTTGGACATCCTCATGTGGCATCCTCTAGGTGATATGGTGCAATCAATATCTTCCCTAGTCTATTGGAAACAAATAACCACAAACAAGTTCAAATTTATTATCATCAGAATGTGCAGGTACAACCCAACGAAACAGTATTCTCTGGTTCTCGGTGCAAAAACATGCAGACACACATCAAGACATAATACACCTAAAGACAAATGATACATATGCAGTGTATGTATGTATGTATATATATGTGTGTGTACATATAGTTTAATAAATGGTAGAATATTGGAGGGTTAGAATGAGCAGTTCAATCAGTCATTTAGCATTCTCACTGCTTATGGGAAGAAGCTATTTCTCAACCTGGTGGTCCTGGCTCTAATACTCGTGTATCTCTTTCTAATGGGAGTAGCTGAAAGATGCTGTTTGTGGAGTGGTGGGGGCTCACAATGATCTTGTGAGCCCTCTTCAAACAACGATCCTGGTGGGGGGGGGAGATCTCTTTGCAGCTCTTATGGTCCTCTAGATTCACGTCCAATCCAATGCTCTATAGCATCGGCACCACACTGTGATGCTGCCAGCTGGAATGCTCTCAATAAAGCTCCTGTAGAAAGTTGACAAGATGGTGGCTGGGTAGACTTCTCTGTTTCAGTATTCTCAGGAAGTGCAGTCACCGTTGCGCCTTCCTGACCAATGAGGAGATGTTATGTGCCTAGGATAGGTCACTTCTTAAGTGGACTCCAAGAAGAGGTGCACAATCTATGCACCTGCACGGTGATCTGCAAAATGAACAACACAGCAGATGGCCCCAGATTTGCAAGACTTGGAGGAAAATAAACTTTTAGCCCCTGTTGCTTTTACTGTTGCTGGTGACAACTTTGTTCTGTGGCTGTTGTTGTGGATGCAGCATGTGAAAAGTCTCTCTAAATATCTTCAAGAATAGAAAATGAAAACATTTCTCTCCCCTGCCCCTTGATGCTTTCTCCATGAAGGTATCTTGCTACTCCTTCTTTAGTGACTTGGCCTCCACCACCTCTGAGATCAGAAGGCATGACCATAAGATATAGGAGCAGAAGTAAGCTATACAGCCTACTGAGTCCGCTCCACCGTTCCATCATAAGCTGATCCATTCTTCCATCCAGTCCCATTCCTCTGCATTCTCCCAAAATCTTTGATACCCTGACTATTTAGATACTAACCAATCTCCAACTTAAATACACCAAACGACTTGATGTCCACAGCCAGCCGAGGTAGAAAATTCCAGAAGTTCACCACTCTCTAATTTAAAGAAATTCTTCTGCATCTCTGTATTAAAGGCCTCCCTTCAATCCTGAAGTTTGCCCTCTTGTCCTAGACTCCCCTACCATGGGAAACAATTTTGCCATATATCCTCCGAACGCCAAATAAAATTCACAAGACTCAAAGGAATGCAAATGAATTGTTGCTTCACTTGGGTCCCTTGTGATTGGAAGGAAGATCTAGTGAGGTGGAAGGACATCTTTGAGCATTCAACCTATTGTGCAATACTATTATAGCCCCACTGTCTTTAAGGAGTCTATGTTCTCCCCATGTCTGCATGGGTTTCCTCCAGCCCACACTTCAAAAAAAATATGGGTATTGTCGGTTAATTGGTATATTTGGGGAGCATGGGTTCACGGGCTGGAAGGGACTGTTAGCGTGCAGCATGGCCAATTAGGCCCTTCTAATCTGCACACTGATCCAAGTACCCTCCTCTAATCCCACTTACCAGCACTCCGCCCATGTCCCTCCATCCCACTCCGATCAATATACTTATCCAACTCTTTCTTAAATGACAGAATTGACCCTGCCTCCACCACCTTTCCCGGAAGCCCATTCCACACAGTAACCACTCTCTGAGTAAAGAAGTGCCCCCTCATGTTACTCCTAAACCTTTACCTGTCAACTCTCAACCCATGACAAGAAGTATCCATCTCTCCTATTCTCAATGGGAAAAGCCTTTCCACATCAACTCTATCTACCCCTCTCATTATCTTAAACACCTCTATCAAATCCCCTCGCAGCCTTCTACATTCCAAGGAATAAAGACCTAATTTGCTCAATCTTTCCTTGTATTTCAGATGCTGAAACCCAGGCAACATTTTTGTAAATCTTCTCTGCACTCTCTCTATCTTGTTAATATCCTTCCTATAAATCGGTGACCAGAACTGCACCCAGTACTCTAAATTTGGCCTCAACAATGCCTTGTACATCATTACTTCCCAAATCCTATATTCTATGCACTGATTTATATAGGCTGGCATGATGCCACAAGTGGAAAATTCACATGAAATAATGTAAAAGTGAAGATTTCATTATTGTTCGTAATACAACATTTAGAATGTTACATACATGAAATTCTTTAACTTTGTCTTCCGTAAGGAAGACAGAGAGTCACCACTTTGTCCAGCGTACCTTACGGAAGTCACTTCCCTACCACAGCCGCCTACAGTCCCCGACTCATCTCCACCACCACTGCTAGTCCCAGTACCTCCCGACCGGTCCTGACACCTCGCCACAGCCAATCCCAACACCTTGCCGCTGCTGGTCTGACACATCCCCACCACCAACACCTCCCCTCTGCTGCTGCTGCCAGTCCCCCAACACCTCCCCACTGCTGTCGCTGGTCCCTGCTTTTGTCCCCACTCCTGCCCAGGAGCCCAAGGTGACTTCTTCGATGCTGATGGCTCCATACCCAATGTTGAGAATGGAGTCGTCATCGCCAAGTCCGGCTCTAGCAAATGCTGAAGACTTGGACCCAGCTCCATTTGGCATCTTCCCAGCCAGGAGCAAAGATTTCATTTTTTTTTACTGTTATTGTAATCAGACTGCACCATCAGAACTCCACATGGGCAAGTCAGGTGTTTAACTATTTTCCACTTATGATGTCATGTTGACGATAAAAATTCTTTTGGTTTCTGGTTCTTTTCGGTTTTTGGATCTTTGGATAAGGGGTACTCGACTTGTATTGAACTTTTCTGTTCAAAAGAAATCAATCTCACCTCTCGACTCTCCCATGTAACCAAAATGCTGCATCTAAGGCATTATTCTGCTGAAACCCCTCTGCCCTGTCTCTAAAGTATTAACATTTTTCCTATAATATTCCCTTAACCTTGTGACATGTCACAAGGTACATACAGGCACAGGCTTGAGCAACATTACTGGGAAAAAAACAATAGTCAATGTTTCGAGCCAAAATCCTAAACCAACAGTGCTCTTATTGACACAGCCTAAAATGGAATAAATCTAATGTATTAAAGTAACATGGTATAAGTAAAAGAACATTCCAGGGAGTGGTATCAAAACTTAAGAACAAATTAGTACTCATTGCTCAAGTCCTCCTACAATTGGATTGCATTGCAATAGGATACAGTGGTCAGTGCATCTTCTACAACTTTTCACAAGACATTTGGAAGTAAGCAATTCTTGCTGACCTCAGATAATAATGATCTGTTAGGCAATAGCATTATCTCAATTGAAATGTAGATTAATGCCTTTTAATTGTTGTGCATGCCCCTTCTTGATCAATTCAGTTCATGAAATGACTGTGACTTTGCACACAAAAAAGACTCACACATATTGCACTTTTTCAAGAGCTCAGAATGTCTTAAATCACTTCAGCGTACTTGAGACATGTTGACATTACTGTAATATTGGAAGCCGGGCAGCCAATTTGTGCACAGAAAGCTCCCAGAAACACCAAAATAAATGCCTAGATAGGGAGAACTGGATGTAATCCAAAGTTTTATTTATATATTTTTAAATTTAGAGATGAAGCGTGGTGACAGGCCTTCTGGCCAACAAGGCTGTGCCACCCAAATGCACCCACGTGACCAATTATCCTTCTACCCCTGTATGTTTTCCTCATACGTGGTAGGAAACTGGAGCACCTGGAAGTAACTCATGAAGACCACATAACTGTATAACCATATAACTGTTTACGGCGTGGAAACAGGCCATGTCGGCCCTTCAAGTCCACGCCGGTTCTCTTGAACAACTCCACTAGCTTCCCCCTCCTGCTTTCCGCCCATCACCCTCCAACCCCTCACATCCATGTACACAACCAACCTTCTCATAAATGACAGAAGGGACCCTGCCGCAACTATTTCTTTTGGAAGATCATTCCATTCTGCCACCACTCTCTGAGTGAAAAAGCATCCTTTAATATTTCACCTAAAGTTTTGCCCCTTTACCCTTAACTTATGCCCTCTTGTTCCAACCTCCCCTGCCCTCAGGGGAAAGAGTCTATTTACATCTATCTGTTCCCTTCATAATTTTAAATACCTCTATCAAATCCCCTCTCAGCCATCTACATTATGAATAAAGTCCCTGTCTCCTTAATCTTTCTCCGTAATCTAGATGCTGTAAGCCAGTCAACATCCTTGTAAATCTTCTCTGCACCCTCTGCACCTTATCTATATCCTTTCTATAATTTGGAGACCAGAACTGAACACAATACTCCAAACCTGGCTTCACCAATGCCTTAAACAGCTGCAGCGTCACTTCCCAGCTCTTATACTCTATACTATGATTTATGAAGGCCAGCATACCATATGCCTTCTTAATCACCCAGTCTACATGGGAACCCATCTTCATTGAACTCTGTACCATAAATCCCAGGTCCCTCTGTTCCTCTGCGTACCTCAATGCCCTCCCTTTAACTGCATATGTCCTATTTTGGTTATTTTTTCTGAAATGCAGCACCTCCCACTTGTCTACATTAAATTCCATCAGCCATCTTTCAGCCCACTTTTCCAAACAAACCAAATCCTTTTGTAATACAAGAAAGCCTTCCTCACTATCCACCACTCCCCCTATTTTCACATCATCTGCATATTTGCTTACCTAGTTAACCACACCCTCCTCCAAGACATGGGGAGAAGATACAAGCTTCATACAGAGAATGAATATGTATCCATACATACAGATTAGTGGATTTGAATCCAGATCATTGGCACTGTAACCAAGCCACCTGTAATTTGGAAATTATTTTCTTCCCATAGATATTGACAAGACTAGCTGAGTAGTTCCTATATTCTACTCTTATTTATTATTATTGGTGGAGGCTTTCTTCCTTTTCTTCATGTGCATTGAGTCATACAGCCCAGGACAGGCCCTTCAGCCCAATTTGTCTATGCTGACCAAGTTGGCATTCTGGGTGAGTTCTAAATGCCTGCATTGGGTCCATATCTTTTTAAGCCCTTCAAATCCATATATCTGCCCAAATGTCTTTTGAACATTGTAATTGTACCTCCAGCTGAATAGACAGAACGTTATCCAAAGTTCAATATATCTGATCAGAGGCACCTGTGGAGTGGAGAAATAGGGAGGTGGGGGAGTTGCATTGCCAATAATCAGAAAATGTGAATACGAGATTATCGACAAGTGTGTATGTTTGCCTCATGGCATTAGGGATTGTATGTCTTGTACGCATTCTTGCCCCTGACAAAACTCTCAGTTCTACATTGACTTCAGTCCTTCGTCAACTTAGACTTTGTACTCATACCAATATCTGGAGTGAGTCTTTAACCCCACAACCTTCCTGCTCAGATGCTTTCACTGAGCCAAGACTGATAGCACCACTAATTTAGCACAGGCTTTGCAAGTTGCATTGGTGTTTTGGCAAAATCAGCAGGCAATATTCACAATTATCTTTAGGGAAGAGTCACATGATGGACTAGTGGCCGGTCGGGAAAACCAGCTCTCTCCAGGAAAATAGGAAAAAAAGTTAGGAAAAAGCAAAGCATAACAGAAATAGAGTACAAGAAATAGAAGATAAAGATACAGAGAAGAGAAAGAAAATGGCTTTCAAGAAGGAGAAAGTAAGAACAGCTGGGAAAAAAAGAAATAAAAAAAGTCACCAGAGAAGAAGGAAGAAGACCTTACCTGCCGGAAGGAACAGGTCGCTGTGATGACGAGGAGTACCCAACCCTCGAGGTCAGTACCTGCCCTACAGATTCGTGAACCACCAGCCGGTACACTACAAAAATGGCTCTTGGAGCCAAACAAAAGTGCGCAGTGCGCAATCAGAGGAGAAAGAGGACACCGGCGGGAGGGAGTCTCAGCAGAGGAGCAGACTGACACAGACTGAGCAGCTGAGAGATGCCCGACACCAGGGCTCTCAGCTGGAGGATATGGAAGATCGCAGAAGAGGGTGTGATGCAACAGACATGGAAGACAGACGGAGGGAAGATCGACAAGAAGACCAACATCAAGAAGCACAACAAACAAGCAACCCTAGAGGGGAGGAACAGCCACAAGAGACCCAGCAAGAAGAGGCTCGACAAAGAGATACAAGCAGCTCATCAGGAAAAACAGAAGAGACACAGACAAAAAGAAGAGAAGAAGAAAACACAAACACAGATACAGACACAGAAGAAGAGGAAGAAGAAGACCAAGATCTTCACAGAGAAATAGGTAAAACTAATGGACAAAGAGAAATAAAAGGTAAAACTGATGAACAGCATATAGATAAAGTCTTTTTTGAAGAACAAATGAGATCACTAAAAGAATGGTTATCATTACAGTTTAATGCAATTAAAAGAAAAATGAAAAGAAGATAAAATGCAAAGGTTAGAACTGGTAATGACAGAAATAGGGAAAAGAATAAAGAGTGTGGAAGAACGGGAAATGGCTGTAGAAATGGAAGTGAATAACTTAAGAGAAAAATTGGGAGAAAGTGACAAACAAATTAAAGAGACACAAGAATTGTTATGTCAGAAAATTGATATGTTGGAAAATTATAGTAGGCGAAACAACAAAAAAATATTGGGCCTGAGAAGGGTGAAGAAGGCACAGACATGAAGGAATTTATAAAAGGATGGATCCCGAAGGTCCTGGGAATGACAGAAATGCAGAAAGAAATGGAAATAGAAAAGGCACACAGAGCATTAGCTCCGAAACCACAGGCACATCAAAAACCAAGATCCATCTTAGTAAAATTTTAGAGATATATGACAAGCGAAAATATACTGGAACGGGCAAGGAATAAAATTAGAGAAGATAATAAACCATTGGAATTCAAGGGTCAAAAATTATTTTTTTTACCCAGATACAAGTTTTGAACTCTTAAAGAAAAGGAAGGAATTTAATATAGCAAAATCAACTTTATGGAAAAAAGGTTACAAATTCATATTGAGGCATCCAGCTGTGCTTGAAATATTTATACCCGAGGAGCAAAACAGACTGTTCTCTGATCCAGAGAAAGTGCAAGAATTCGCAGAACGTTTGCAGGACAGGAGAAGAGATGAAGAGATGTAACAAGAATGAAGAATGGTGATAAGGTATATATAAAGATGTAAAAACAATGTGTATGTAAAGAACTAAAGAGGGAAAGAGAAGGGAAGGAAGGGAGTAAGGGAAAAAAAAGAAGAGCTTTTTTTTTAAACAAAAGTGAAATAGCGAAATTATTAGCAAACAGATTGGCCGATTGGGTACCTAAAATAGTAAAGCAAGATCAAACTGGATTTATTAAGAAAAGATGAACAGCGGACAATGTCTGCAAACTTATTAATCTAATTCATGCAGTTCAAGGAAATAAGAAACCAACAGTGGCTGTTGCTCTAGACACAGAAAAAGCCTTCGACAGAGTAGAGTGGAACTACTTATTTAAAGTATTACAGAAGTTCAATCAACCAGAAAAATATATAAATTGGATTAAAGCATTGTATAATGGACCATTGGCGAAGGTAACAGTAAATGGATATGTATCGAGTCACTTTAAATTAAATAGGTCAACTAGACAGGGATGTCCACTATCCCCCTCATTGTTCGCCTTAGCAATAGAACCTTTGGCAGAACTGATAAGAATAGAAAATAAAAGGGATAAAAATAAAGGGGAAGGAGTATAAAATCAGCTTATTTGCAGATGACATCATATTATACCTAACAGAACCAGAGGTATCAGTAAAAGATTTACATAAAAAATTGAAGGAATATGGAGAAATATCGGGGTACAAGATCAATGCAAATCAAAGTGAAGTGATGCCAATGAGTAACGCAGACTATACAGAATTTAAAAAAGAATTATTTTTCTGTTAAATGTGCTCAGGATTGTTTTCTAAATGAGTTCATTAAATGTGCTCAGGATTGTTTTCTAAACGAGTTCGTTAAATGTGCTCAGGATTGTTTTCTAAATGAGTTCGTTAAATGTGCTCAGGATTGTTTTCTAAATCAGTTAGTAGAAGAACCGACTTGGGACTGTGTAATACTGGATCTCCTGTTAGGGAACGAGCTAGGTCAGGTAGTGGACATTAATGTTGGAGAACCAATTGGGTCTAGTGATCATAATTCTGTTAGTTTTAGGGTAGTTTTAGGGAAGAGCAAGGAGAGGCCTAAAGTTGAGGTTCTGGATTGGAAAAGAGCAAATTTCGAAGGAATAAGAAGGGATTTGGGGAGTATTGAGTGGGACAGGATATTTTCAGGTAAGGATGTTAATGAAAAATGGAGGATATTCAAAAAAGAAATTTTGAGGGTACAGAGTAGTTATGTCCCAGTGTGGATCAAAGGAAAGGCTGGAAGTCATAGGGAGGCTTGGTTTTCGAGGAATATTGGAAATTTGGTTAGGAGAAAAAGGGAGGTGTACAAGAGGTATAAAGAGCAGGGAGCTGAGAAGTTGAAGGAGGACTACAAGGAGTGTAGAAGGAATCTTAAGAAAGAAATTAGAAAGGCCAAAAAAATGCATGAAGAGGCTTTGGCTGACAGAGTAAAAATAAATCCAAAGGGTTTCTATAAGTACATTAAAAGTAAACGATTAGTGAGAGATAAAATTGGACCCCTTGTAGATAGCGAGGGTAGGCTGAGTGAGAAGTCTGAGGAAATGGGGGAAATTTTGAATGATTTCTTTGCCTCGGTATTCACTAGGGAAAAAAATGTTGAACCAGTTGAAGAAAAATAGTTGGGGGGGGGGGGGGGTCATGAAGCATATAAGGATAACCGAGGAGGTAGTGATGGCTGTGTTAAAAAAGATAAAGGAGGATAAATCTCCCGGACCGGACAAAATATTCCCTAGGACTCTCAGGGAGGCTAGTGGACAGTTAGTGGGGCCATTAACAGAGATATTTAGGATGTCACTGGCCACGGGGGTGGTGCCAAAGGATTGGAGGGTGGCGCATGTGGTTCCTCTGTTTAAGAAAGGGTCCAAATGCAAACCTGGGAATTATAGGCCTGTAAGTCTGACGTCTATGGTGGGCAAGTTGATGGAAAGTGTTCTGAGGGATGCTATTTACAAATTTTTGGAGGTACGGAGATTGATAGGGAGTAATCAGCATGGTTTTGTCAGGGGTAGATCATGCTTGACAAACCTGATTGAGTTCTTCGAGGGGGTTACAAAAAAAGTTGATGAAGGGAAAGCTGTGGATGTTGTCTATTTAGACTTTAGTAAAGCTTTTGACAAAGTTCCCCACAGGAGGTTAGGAAAAAAGGTGGAGGCATTAGGTATAAATAAAGAGGTAGTGAAATGGATTCAGCAGTGGTTGGATGGGAGGTGTCAGAGAGTAGTGGTAGAAAATTGGAAGCCGGTGACTAGTGGAGTTCCTCAGGGTTCGGTCCTGGGTCCACTATTATTTGTTATATATATTAACGATCTGGATGTAGGGGTGGAGAATTGGATAAGCAAGTTTGCGGATGACACAAAGATTGGTGGTGTTGTGGACAGTGAGGTAGATTACCGTAGATTAAAAGGTGATTTAGGAAGGCTGGAGGTGTGGGCTGAGAAATGGCTGATGGAATTTAATACAGATAAATGTGAGGTGCTACATTTTGGAAAGGCAAATTTAAATAGGTCATATACATTGAATGGTAGACAATTGAGGAGTGCAGAGCAACAAAGGGATTTAGGAGTTATGGTAAATAATACCCTCAAGGCTGATACTCAGGTAGATGGTGTGGTGAAGAAGGCATTTGGAATGTTGGCCTTCATAAATCGGAGTATTGAATTCAAGAGTAGGGAGGTTATGATGAAATTGTACAAGGCATTGGTGAGGCCAAATTTGGAGTACTGTGTACAGTTTTGGTCACCAAATTATAGGAAAGATATAAACAAAATGGAGAGAGTGCAGAGAAGGTTCACAAGAATGTTGACAGGATTTCAGGGTCTGAGTTACAGGGAAAGGTTGTGCAGACTGGGGCTTTTTTCTCTGGAGTGTAGAAGATTGAGAGGGGACTTGATAGAGGTGTTTAAGATTTTAAAAGGGACAGACAGAGTAAATGTGGATAGGCTTTTTCAATTAAGTAAGGGGAGATTCAAACTAGAGGACATGGTTTAAGATTGAAGGGGGAAAATTATAAGGGGAACATGAGGGGGAATTTCTTTACGCAGAGGGTGGTGGGGATGTGGAATGAGCTTCCAGCAGACGTGGTCGAGGCGGGATCATTGGTTACATTTAAGGAAAGACTGGATCGTTACATGGATAGGAGGGGACTAGAGGGGTATGGACCGGGTGCTGGTCAGTGGGACTAGGAGGGTGAGAATTTGCTACGGCATGGACTAGTAGGGCCGAACTGGCCTGTTCTGTGCTGTAAGTGGTTATATGGTTATATGGTAATTTTATTTAGTATCTGATTTAATTCTTCCCAAAATGTATTTACTTTCGTTCATGCCCAAGTTGCATGTAATGTTGTTCCCATTTCCTTCTTACAGCGAAAACATCTATCTGATAATGTTGAATCCCATTCTTTTTATTTTTGAGGAGTAATTTCTACCCTGTGTGACCAATTATACTGTATCATGCATAACCTTGTGTTTATTGTATTTTTCATAGTTCCAGAACATAACTTTTCCCATACTTCATTTTTGAATCTTTATGTTTAAATGCTTTTCCCACTTCTGCTTAGGTTTATAGTTTATTTCATTTTCCTTATCTTGCAGCTTAATGTACATGTTGGTTATAAATCGTTTGATTATCATTGTGTCTGTAATCACGTATTCAAAACTGCTTCCTTCAGGTAATCTCAAGCTGTTTCCCAATTTATCCTTTAAATACGCTTTGTAATTGATGATATGCAAACATTGTACCATGAGTTATTCCATATTTGTACTTCAACTGTTCAAATGTTAATAAATTATTTCCCAAAAAACAGTTTTCTATTCTTTTGATTCCTTTTCTCTCCCATTCTCTAAAGGAAAGGTTGTCTATTGTAAAAGATATTAGCGGATTTTGCGTCAATAGTAATTTTGGTATTTGATAATTCGTTATTTTTCCTTTCTAAGTGGATCTCCTTCCATGTATTAAGTAAATGATGCAGTACTGGTGAGTTTTTATATTGCACCAGCTTTTCATCCCACTTATAAAGTATATGTTCCGGTACCTTTTCCCCTATTTTATCTAGTTCTATCTTAGTCCAGTCTGGTTTTTCCGTCGTCTGGTAAAAATCTGATAAATACCTCAATTGTGCGGATCTATAATAATTTCTAAAATTTGGTAACTGTAAACCCCCTTGTTTATACCTCTCTGTTAAATTATCTAATGCTACCCTTGAATTCCTCCCTTTCCACAAGAATTTCCTTATTATTCTCTTTAGTTCCTTAAAGAATTTTTCTGTTAAGGGAATTGATAATGTTTGAAATAAGTATTGTATCCTTGGGAAAATGTTCATTTTAATGCAGTTTACCCTCCCCATCAATGTTAGTGGTAATTCTTTCCACTGTTCTAAGTCTTCCTGCAATTTCTTTATTAGTGGCTGATAATTTAGTTTGTACAAGTGGCTTAAGTTATTATCTAACCTGATCCCTAGGTATCAGATTGCTTGTGCTTGCCATTTAAATGGTGATTCTTTTTAAAATTCTGTATAGTCTGCGTTACTCATTGGCATCACTTCACTTTGATTTGCATTAATCTTGTACCCCGATATTTCTCCATATTCCTTCAATTTCTTATGTAATTCTTTTACTGATACCTCTGGTTCTGTTAGGTATAATATGATGTCATCTGCAAATAAGCTGATTTTATACTCCTTCCCCTTTATTTTTATCCCTTTTATTTTCTATTCTTATCAGTTCTGCCAAAGGTTCTATTGCTAAGGCGAACAATGAGGGGGATAGTGGACATCCCTGTCTAGTTGACCTACTTAATTTAAATTGATTCGATACATATCCATTTACTGTTACCTTTGCCAATGGTCCATTATACAATGCTTTAATCCAATTTATATATTTTTCTGGTTGATTGAACTTCTGTAATACTTTAAATAAGTAGTTCCACTCTACTCTGTCAAAGGCTTTTTCTGCGTCTAGAGCAACAGCCACTGTTGGTTTCTTATTTCCTTGAACTGCGTGAATTAGATTAAAAAGTTTGCAGATATTGTCCGCTGTTCATCTTTCCTTAATAAATCCAGTTTGATCTTGTTTTACTATTTTAGGTACCCAATCGTCCAATCTGTTTGCTAATAATTTTGCTATTATCTTATAATCTGCATTAAGTAAAGATATTGGTCTATATGATGCTGGTGTTAGTGGATCCTTCCCCATCTTTGTTATTACTGTAATTATTGCTGTCTTACATGAATCTGGCAAATTTTGTGTTGTTCCTACCTGGTTCATTACTTCCAGGAGAGGAGGAATTCATAAATGTTTAAATGTTTTATAAAATACTATTGGAAATCCATTCTCTCCTGGTGTTTTATTGTTCGGCAGCTTTTTTAATATATCCTGTACTTCCTCTAATTCAAATGGTTTTATTAGTTTGTTTTGTTCCTCTTCTTGCAATTTCGGCAGTTCAATTTTAGCTAAAAATTCCTCTATTTTATCATCTTTCCCCTCGTTCTCAGTTTGGTATAATTGTTCATAAAATTCCTTAAAGTTTTCATTAATCTCTGTTGGGTTATATGTAATTTGTTTGACCTTTTTCCTTTATGCCAATACAGTTCTTTTTAGCTTGTTCTGTTTTAAGTTGCCAAGCTAATATTTGATGTGTTTTTTTTCTCCCAGTTCATAATACTTTTGCTTTGTTTTCATTATGTTCTTCTCCACCTTATACATTTGTAATGTTTCGTATTTTGTTTTTTTGTCCGCCAATTCTCTCTTTTTCATTATATCATCCCTTTTTACTAGTTCATTTTCTGTACTTTTATCTAAATAGAACACTATTTCCTGATTGTAATCCTTTTTCATCTTAGTCACATAACTTATTGTCTGCCCTCTAATGAAGACTTTCATTGAGTCCCATAATATAAATTTGTCTTTCACTGATTCTGTGTTTATTTCAAAATATGTTTTAATTTGGGTTTCAATAAACTCTTTAAATTCCTGCCTTTTAAGTAGCATGGAGTTTAACCTCCATCTATATGTTCTTGGTGGGATGTCCTCCAGTTCTATTGCTAATAACAGGGGTGAATGATCAAATAGTAGTCTAGCTTTATACTCAGTTTTCCTAACTCTCCCTTGAATATGGGCTGACAACAAAAACATATCAATCCTTGAGTATGTTTTGTGCCTACTTGAATAATATGAATATTCCTTCTCTCTTGGGTGTTGCCTCCTCCATATATCCATAAGTTTCATTTCCTGCATTGATTTAACCATAAATTTGGTTACTTTATTCTTTTTGCTTGTCTTTTGTCAAGTTTTATCCAACATTAGATCCAAATTAAAGTTAAAATCCCCTCCTATCAATATATTTCCTTGTGTGTCTGCAATCTTCCTCGTTAGGTGCATATTGAGCAAATTCCAAAATTCTGAGTATATCTGACACTTTATCATTACATACCTCCCTGCTGGATCTATTATCTTCTGCTCTATTTTGATTGGTTTGTTTTTGTTAACTAACATAGCTACACCTCTAGCTTTTGAATTGTATGATGCTGCCACTACATGTCCTACCCAGTCTCTCTTTAATTTGTTATGTTCCACTTCAGTTAGATGCGTTTTCTGCACAAATGCTATATCTATTTTTTCCTTCTTCAATAAATTTAGTAGCCTCTTCCTTTTAATTTGGTTATGTATTCCATTAATGTTTATAGTCATATAGTTCAAAGTGGCCATCTTATATCTTGTTTACAACTCTTTTCCACCTCCTCGCCACCTCCATCCCCCTTTTTCCCATTTTCATCTCTTGGTTTTCCCTTATTAAACTCAATGTATGACAACACATTTAAAACATAAAATATCCCAACAGCTCCCACACCCAATAATACCTTAACCATAAATGCTCCCCCTCTCTGAATTGCCCCTTATCCCTTGCCAGGCAACCACAACTCCCCTTTCCATTTGGATTGCGATCTTACTCGCAAGCGTCAACTAATTTTGCAGTGACGGTTATTCCCTCTCCCCCCAGCCCCCCCAGAAAACACTTTTTTTTTACACATATAACAAAGCTCTCTCTTTTTTTCCCCCTTACTTCCTTCCTTCCCTTCTCTTTTCCCTCTTTAGTTTTTTACATATACATTGTTTTTACATCTTTATATATACTTTATTGCCGTTCTTCATTCTTGTTACATCTCTTCTTCTGTCCTGCAAACATTCTGTGAATTCTTGTGCTTCCTCCAGATCTGAGAACAGTCGATTTTTCTCCCTGGGTATAAATATTTTAAGCACAGCTGGATGTCTTAAACTCCTTCCTCCTCTTTAAGAGTTCAAAACTATGTCTGGGTAAAAAAAATATTTTTTGACCCTTGTATTCCAATGGCTTATTATCTTCTCTAACTTTATTCCTTGCCCGCTCCAGTATATTTTCTCTTGTTGTATATCTCAAGAATTTTACTAAGATTGATCTTGGTTTTTATGTGTCTGCGGTTTCAGAACTAGTGTTCTGTGTGCCCTTTCTATTTCCATTTCTTCCTGCATTTCTGTCGTTCCCAGGACCTTCGGGATCCAACCTTTTATAAATTCCTTCATATCTGTGCCTTCTTCACCCTCCTTCAGGCCCACTATTTTTATGTTGTTTCGCCTACTATAATTTTCCAACATATCAATTTTCTGAGATAACAACTCTTGTGTCTCTTTAATTTTTTTTGTCACTTTCTTCCAATTTTTTTCTTGTAATTTACTTCTATTTCTACAGCCATTTCCCACTCTTCCACATTCTCTACTCTTTTCCCTATTTCTGTCATGACCAGTTCTAAACTTTGCATTTTATCTTTTGCTCTTTTCATTTTCCTTTTAATTGCACTAAATTCTAATGATGACCATTCTTTTAATTATCTCATTTGTTCTTCAAAAAAAGGCTTTATCCATATTCTGTCCATCAGTTTTACCTTCTATTTCTCTGTGAAGATCTTGGTCGTCTTCTTCCTCTTCTGTGTCTGTACCTGTATTTGTGTCTTCTTCTCTTCTTTGTGTCTCATCTCTTTTTCCTGATAAACTGCTTATATCTCTTTGTTGGGCCTCCTCTTGCTGGGCCTCTTGCTGTTGGTCCTCCCCTCCTGGGCTGCTCATCTGTCAGGCTTCCTGCCGTTGATCCTCTTGTCGGTCACCCCTCCATCTTTCTCCCTCTTCTGTTTCCTTGCTTCCTCCCCTGCTGCCTTCCTCATCCTCCAGCTGAGCGCCCTGATGTCGGGCGTCCCTCAGCTGCTTGCACTGTGGCTGCCCGCTCCTCTGCTGAGCCCCCCTCCCGTCGGTGTCCTCTTTTTACCTTTGATTGTGGACTGCGCATGTGCACTTTTGTTTGGCTCCGAGAGCCATTTTTGAAGTCCACCGGTCAGGAGGTCGCGACTCTGCAGGGCAGGCACCAACCTCGGGGATCAGGTGCTCCTTGTCACCACAGCTCCCTGCTGCTTTGTGCAGGTAAGGCCTTCATCTTTCTTCTCCAGTGACTTTTTTTTCGGTTCTTTTTACTTTCTCCGTCTTGGGTGGCATCTTCTTTCTCTTCTCTGTAACTTTATCTTCTATTTCTTTTTTTTGTTATGCTTTGTCTTTTCCTAACTTTTTTTCCTTTTTTTCTGGAGAGGGCTGGTTTTCCTGACCGTCCACTACTCCATCACGTGACTCCTCCCCACAGTCAGACTACTTGAAGATACTGATAATCTAGTTAGGAGGGCCCAAGGCATGAACCAAGTCTTGGCTGTGCTCCCTCTCAATAACAGGGAAAGATATGGTAATTGGGTATGAAGTGCTCTTGGTACTGCTGTACATGGCATAGGTGTGGCCTTGCTCGCTCCCTCATCTGCATAGTCACCTACCAGTTCTTCTATGGATTCAGGATGGAATGAATCCAACAGGTGTTATGTTGGGAAGAGGATTAGGTTCAGTGGGTTCACAGAGAGACGAGTCTGAACACAAGTGTTACAATCACACGTAATTTTAATCAACACATGGAGACAAACAGGGGAGAATGTTAAATGGTAGTCGATTACTATTTTGCTTAAGCAACAATATATACATCCACCTCAGACCTAGGTTGGACTCCAACAATAGTGAAGCTATACTCGACCAGCTCACACAGTTGAGTGCACACATTACAAACAGGAACTCTTTCACACACCCAGCTCCCTGACCGACGGGGGTGCGGCTCTCTGAAACTATTAATCTAATCACAGTACTATGGCTCAGCTTCAGTGTAGTGCACACTTTACTCGGAACACTTCCAGCAAGGTCCAGGACTTGGACCAGTGAAAGAAGGTGCTGTGTGTTGGTGTTATATATAGCACTAATCTGGGCATCTAGCCAATAATGACCCTAGGTGATTTAAATTAGCCAACAGCAAGGTGTGCACTAATGGGTGGCTGGAGTCCTACCTTGATTGACAGGTGATGTGATTTCTGAATAAGTTTCAGACATGGAGGACCCTTGACCACCCGCAATACACACATTCCAGACAGGCAGGGAGGCCATGTTTCCTCTGCACACAATGGGTGGCAATGTACAAGTCCCTTGATAACAGGATGCAATACCCAGCGTGCCCTACCCTGATCAGCAATGGCTGCATCAGGCTGTGCATGGAATCAAGGTACATGGGTACCAAGTGCTGCAAAGTGCTACCGGCCCCAGTTGTTGCAGAGGATGGAAGAATGGGCCTGATCCCATTGCTCTGAAATGTCCCAGTCAGTTGAATATTGCCCACCAACTATTCTTCATTGATAAACACCTTTGACCACAAGCCCATCAGGCAGTGGTCAGCACAAAGGGACAATGGGGGTGTTTCTAGTGAGTGGAGAAATGCGCGGTGATGCGAGGTGATGTGAGGTCATGCGCGGTAACACCTCGAATTTTACCGCACTGGAAACACATCCAGTTACGGCCGATGCGCGGTGATTCGAGGTGCTCCGTCGTCCAACTTTTGAGGTGGTCGATGCGGGGTGATGCGAGAGACGACCTCGCAGTGGAAACACCATGGGTGACTCACCGGAAGTCGTGATTTTTCACCCGCGGTTTTCAATTGCTCATCGGACTTCCTGGTCACCTCGCATTCCTCGCATCACCTCGCATTGCCCTGCATCACCGCGTATTCAATCGCTCGGTAGAAACAGTTCAGGTAGTCCAAAAATGCGCGGTGATGCGAGCGACAAAAAATCGCGGTGATTCGAGGTGATGCAGGGTGATGTGAGGTGTCCTTAGTATAAACACAGCTAATGACTCAATGGATAATATGAGATGGTTAAGCAGACTGTCCATACCATATTGCAGAATGTCTCATCACCAGAACTCACCAACAAGTCCCAAGACCTCGCTTGGCTGGTGGTAAGAGGAACCCTCCAGGTCAGATCCTTTATCATCTCTCACACACATGTAGTACATGAGGCAACTGTGATGGGCAGGAGACAGTTACTCACCTCTTTGCACAATGTGGATTTGCAAAGATTGTCTGGAGAAGGATGTAGGGTCCTGAGCAGCAGTGTAACAGAGGACTCTCTGCTTTACAGGCTGCTCCCAGAGACAGGCATCATCAAATCAGTGAAAGACGCTCGTTGGTCTGTCGAAAACTGTTAGTTTTCCAGCCCAGTGAAATGTCAGTGAGGGAATACTGCCAACTGGTTTATTTTTGGAATGAAAATTCTACCCATGAATGCTGCCTAACCCATCGAGTTCCTCAGCATCTCATTACTTGCTCAAGATTCCAGCATCTACAGTTATTGTCTTTTTCTTTCAAGGGTTTGGATGGATTGGCGGCCAGCAGTTATTGATTCAAGGATTAATGTTACATGCTGCCTAAACAAATTGAACCTTTTCATCAGTTCCTAAGTATTGTAAACTACCATAGAGAGTAACCAGCAAGTGAGCACTTGTAAACACAGATGACAAACTAAATAGCTAGATTGCTATTGTTTAATTTATCGTGTGTGGTCACTCAGTATTTGCTCCAATTGTGTTTCTCCTTGGTGAAATGAGATGTGATTTTAAGAACAAAAGCACTGTGACCTTTCTAAAGTGTAAACTTAGTGGCAGCATTGTGTAAACTGCTGCAAAAACATCTTGAGATTCCTCCACTGCATTTACATTCAGTTTAATGTAGAATTTAAATTCTGTCAGCTAATTCATTTTCTAATAAAGTCTCAGTAATGGCGAATATGATTGGAGGTTTGAAATTAAATCCTCATCTGTTTTATTTCAGGAAAAGAAAGCTGCTGTCAAGTACAAAAATGCCGGAGGACTCAACAGGTTTTAGTTTGTCCATGGAAGGTAAAGATATATAACCAATGTTTTGGGCCTAAGCCTTTCAAGGAATGAGCAAAAAAGCAGGCAGGTACCTGAATATAAAGGCTGGGAGAGAAGGGAGAAAGGGCAGGGAAAGAGCACAGGCCAAAAGACAGAAGGTAATAATGGGACATGGATAGGCAGATAGGAGAGGAAAGGTGAGAATTGATCAGGGGAGAGGGTGGCTCTGTGAATGCAGAGCTGGAGGAAAGGAGAGAGGGAAAAGGAAAGAGAGGGAGACAGAGTATGAGGAAAAGAGAAATAGGGATGGGGTAGAGGAGAGATTGGGGAGTTGGTGGGGGGGGGGGTGCCCAGATGGCACATGAGGTTTGGTGGTTGGAGGGTGCCCAGACGGTACATGAGGTTTGGTTCCTCCAATTTGTGATTCATAAGGCTGTTGTCAGACATTTTGGCATGGGAATGAGGTGGGGAATTGAAATGGGAAAGGAAAAGAAAATGTAAAGGAAAGCTGACATCCTTACCCCAAAAAAAAAACAATCTGCTGGAAGAACTCAGCAGGTTGAGCAGCATCAGTGGGAGAAAACAAGTAGTCACTGTTTCGGGTCTGAACCCTTCATTAAAGCATCAAGAATTCCAGCCTGAAATGTTGACCATTCCTTCCCGCCCCGCCCCCCCTGCCACCGAGACTGTTTGAATGCTGAGCTCTTCCAGCAGATTGTTTTTTGCTCCATATTCTAGCATCTATCATCTATCATCCATATTCTAGCATCCACCATCTATCCTTGCCCTGTCTGGTCTTGACGTGACTCCAGAACCACAACAAATTGGTTGATTCTTGCTTAGTTTCTGATTTGTCCAAACAAATTTTCACAATACAGCCATGCTAAAAGAGAAACAGGTAGGCACATGGATGGAAGAGGTGATCAGGGAATGGACAGAAGGTGAGAGAGGTGGAGAGACAGGTAGAGGAAGAGACCACTGGAAGGGGAGAAGATTTGAGAGAAAAGTGAAAGAGGGAATAGGTAAAGAAGATATGTCAACTGGTCTTTTCTATTGTTTGTATGTGGGCAAATAGAGAGAAGTGATTCTTGACTTCATCCAATGCTGAACTAATTAAACTGCCCAGAAAGTTTGGAAGTGACCCCTCACTTCAAATCAGTGAAAGACGCTCGTTGGTCTGTCGAAAACTGGTTAGTTTTCCAGCCCAGTGAAATGTCAGTGAGGTAATACTGCCAACTGGTTTATTTTTGGAATGAAAATTCTACCCATGAATGCTGCCTAACCCATCGAGTTCCTCAGCATCTCATTACTTGCTCAAGATTCCAGCATCTACAGTTATTGTCTTTTTCTTTCAAGGGTTTGGATGGATTGGCGGCCAGCAGTTATTGATTCAAGGATCAATGTTACATGCTGCCTAAACAAATTGAACCTTTTCAGCAGTTCCAGATGGTTAAATAAACAGGCTTATGTGCTGGAACTTAGCGAGGTTAAGGAAGAAGAAGTGCTAGATCTTTTTTAAAAACATTTGGGTTGATAAGTCCCTGGGACTGGACAAAATATACCCAAGGCTACTGAAGAAAGCAAGGGAAGAGATTGTTGAGGCATTGGCAATGATTTTTGGATCCTTCCTGGCCACAGGGGAGGTACAGGAGGATTGGAGAATGGTAAAGTAGTTCCCTTGCTTAAAGACATTAATAGGGAAAATCCTAGGAATTATAGACCAGTGACTTCTCCATGGATTGTTACCTTGTTGTGGTGGAGAAGCTGTGTGGTCCTGAGATCCCAAGAGTGATGGTCCTGGTAGGGTCACCCATGGTGGTAAGGTCGAGGCTAAGGGCCCTGACAAAGAAAAATATAATTAAGTCCTCAAAAGTGGAACAGCTGGACAAAATTACTCTGAACTTGGCTGTGAAGGTGGATGAAGGCTGCAACAAATCCATCAACTCCAGTCATCTTGGTTTTCATGCCATTGGAATTGGCTGATTTGTGAAGTATTGTGTGCACGTTAAATAAATACTTGCACAGGCCACTTCGCTCTGTGGGCCAATCTTCAAAGTCTTTTGGTGATCAGGGGAGGATGACGGGAGCAGGCAATGTGATGGCTGGAAGCTCCTTGCCAAGAACCGGCACAAAAGCGGTGAATACTTGATTCAGTCACTCAATTTTTGTACAGAAGCAGGAAAATTGTTTGGTAGCAGTATTCCTGTCAGAGCAGTCCTATTTAGGATACACCCTGCTCACCCTGAACTGGGAGGGAGCTAGAAAAGGTGGCCTAAATATAGTCTGCTTCACCCCATCCTGTCTGGAAAGCTGCTTCCAAAGGGATCTCCATCATGTAGTCAAAAAACACCGGGAAGTGAAATTATGAAATTTGGAACCTGGAATATATGAACTCTGATGGATAACCCAAACTTAGACCCACCAGAGAGGAGAACAGCCTTTGTTGCCTGGGAACTGCAAAATCAACTTTAACATTGTTGCTCTAAGTGAGACTCGCAGAGCTGGAGAAGAGCAACTAAAGAAAGAGCAAGGTCAGTACACCTTTTTCTGGAAAGGACTTGATCCTGAACAACCGAGAATCCATAGAGTAGGTTTTGCCTTCCAAAACAGCCTACTTCAGAAGCTGAGAGAACAACCGTTGGGAATCAATGACTATCTCATGACTCTGCAAATCCAGCTTGTTAAGAACCAATGTGCCACCGTCATCAGTGCCTATGCTCCAACTCTGGACACTGAAGATGAAGTAAAGATGTACTTTTATGCCCAACTTGAGGATGTCCTTTCCTCAGTTCCCAACAATGACAAGATCATTCTCTTGGGAGACATTAATTCCAGAGTCGGGAAAGATCATTGGCTCTGGACTGAAGTAACAAGCAAGGATCGAGTTGGCAAAGTCAATGCCAATGGAATGCTCCTCCTCAAAAAATGTGCTGAAAACAACCTGGTGATTACATATACCCTATTTTGCCAAAACAATGGGCACAAAGTCTCCTGGCACCATCCACACTCTGAACATTGACACCTCATTGACTATATCAGCGTACGATCATGGGACCAACAAGATGTACTCATAACAAGAGCTCTTACTGGTGCTGATGAGTGCTGGACAGATCATCGACTTATCTCGTCCACCATGAGAATGAAGATTCAGCTCAAAAGGAAGCACCAAAATCAGAACACTATTAAGAAATTCAATGTTGACACCTTTCAAGACATCAAGCATGTACATAAGTTCCAACAACATCTTTAAAAACAGCTGCCTCAACAAATCCTACCATCTGTAGAAGAACACTGGAATCAATTGAAGAACGCTATCATCACCTAATGCAAAGAAACAATCGGGCTCAAGACAAAAAAAACATCAGGATTGGTTCGATGATAATGATAAGCTACTCCAATCTTCTTTGGCTTGGCTTCGCGGACGAAGATTTATGGAGGGGGTAAAAAGTCCACGTCAGCTGCAGGCTCGTTTGTGGCTGACAAGTCCGATGCGGGACAGGCAGACACGATTGCAGCGGTTGCAAGGGAAAATTGGTTGGTTGGGGTTGGGTGTTGGGTTTTTCCTCCTTTGCCTTTTGTCAGTGAGGTGGGCTCTGCGGTCTTCTTCAAAGGAGGCTGCTGCCCGCCAAACTATGAGGCGCCAAGATGCACGGTTTGAGGCGTTATCAGCCCACTGGCGGTGGTCAATGTGGCAGGCACCAAGAGATTTCTCGACAAAAAGAGACAAGCTTTCATCACCTTACAAAATTACCAACAATCAGCTACCAAAAGGAAGCACTATCGGAATGCAAGGCTGCTGCCAGAAGAGCATCCGAAACCTGAAAAACCAATGGTGGAGAAAGAAAGCTCAGGAAATACAAAAACTAGCTGTTACTCAAGGCTTTTTTAACGCAACCAAAACTATTTTTGGTCCATCCACTCATGGTCAAGCCCCTCATCCTGAAGAGCAATGCTAACATCAATTCTAGATGGAGGGAGCATTTTGAAGATCTCCTAAATCAAACCGTCTCATTGACAGAAATTTGTTAACAATATTCCAAAACAGCCTGTTGACGACCCCCTAAGCAAAATAGCAACACTTGAAGAAGTCAAAGGAGGCATCAAGACTTTGAAAAACAATAAGGCCGCTGGATTCAATTGAATACCAGCCAAGGTCTACAAAATTGGAGGTAACCCGCTTCATTACCATGCGCATCAACTTCTTATCAAGATATGGATGAATGAAGATGTACCAGCAGACTTTAGAGATTCAGCAATTGTTACCATTTACAAAAGGAAAGGCGATCAATCCAAATGCAGAAACTATCATGGAATTTCTCTGTTAGCAACAGCAGGAAAGATCCTTACCCGCATTATGAATAACCAGCTCAAGCTTTAAGCTGAAAAGATCCTTCCAGAGACACAAGCCAGTTTTAGACCATCATGCACAGCAATTGACATAATCTTCACAATGCAACAACTACAAGAAAAATGTCGTGAACAATTTCAACCTTTAAATATGGGATTCATCGACCTCACCAAAGCCTTTGACTCGGTATCAAGGGAACTCCTATGGAATAACCTTTTCATCTGTGGATGTGTTGAAAAATACATATGAATCCTTGAGACTCTTCCGTGATGGCATGTTTGCCAAAGTCATGGTCAGCAACAGTAACGGAGCCTTTTTGGGTAAAATCAGGAGTAAATCAGGGATGTGTGATTGCCCCAACCTTGTTTACCATCTTTAACGTGACATTCATCCACATCATCAAGGATGATCTACCCCTAGGAGTCAAAATTGTCTACAGGACAGATGGTAGACTTTTCAATCTTGCCTGTCTCAGGTCCAAAAACAACACATCCATGAGTTCCCTCATCAAGTTCCAATACACAGATGACAACAGTATTGTAGCTCACTCAGAATACCACCAACAATAGATCTGACTGCCTTCTACCATGCAAACACAAAACTTGGACTTACTATCAATTTCAAGAAGATTCAAATAATCTACCAACCATCACCAACTGAGACAAATCAGATAGAACCATCAATTCAACTTGGCGAAACAACCTTGGAAAATGTGGACCACTTTCCGTGTTTTGGAAGTCAGCTCTCCTCCAATGTTGACCTTAATGACGAGATCCAACATTGTCTTAAATGTGCTGGAACAGCTTTTGGACGTCTCAGATCAAGAGCCTTTCATGATCGTGACATCTGAATGGACACCAAATGTTAATGTACAAAGCAGTGGTGGTCCCAATGCTCCTATATGCATCAGAAACCTGGACAACATACAGGCGACATCTAAATGCACTTGAAAAGTTCCATCAGTGCTGCCTTCAAAACATCTTATCAGCTGGGAAGATAGAAGATCCAATGTCAGTGTGCTAAATGAAGCAAAAACAATAAGCATTGAAGCCTACATCATCAAGAACCAGCTAAGATGGAGCGGTCATGTTGTTTAGATGAAAGACAAATGTCTGCCAAAACCTATCCTCTACTCCCACATTAAAGAAGGCAAATGTAAAAGAGGTGGAAAACAGAAAAGTTTTAAAGACATCTTAAGAGACAACATGAAGAAATGTAACATCGACATCAATAATTAGGAAACCAATGCCAAGGACAAGAAGCTCTGGCAAACTATCATCCGAGAAGGAACAGCAACTTTCGAAGCCTACAGATGTGCAAACTAGAAGAAAAGACAAGAAAATAGAAAGAGAGGCAGCAACAACCAAAGTCCAATCTGCCATCTGGAACTACCTGTCCTGAATGTGGAAGAACTGTCAAAGCAAAGATTTAATTTATAAGCCACCTGAGAAAATAGATCAAAGGAACGAAGGCCATCATCCTCAACCTCAAGGGATAGCCATGACAACGAGACCAGTGAATCTTATGTCAGTGGTGGGCAAACTATTGGAGAGGATTCTTAGGGCCAGGATTTACAATCATTTAAATGTAAAATTTAGACAGACAGCACGGCAACAGTACATTTCGGCCCACTAGTCCATGCCGACCAATTTACACCCAATTGACCTAAAACCTCAATACATTTTGAAGGGTGGGAGGAAACCAGAGCCCCAGGGGAAAACCCAGGCAGACACAGGGAAATGTACAAACTCCTTACAGATTCCACAGGATTCGAACCCCAGTATCAATCACTGGCATTGTAAAGGTGTTGCACTAACTGCTACACCAACCATAGTCTTCTCAGGGATAGTCAGCATGGCTTTGTGAGAGGCAGATTATGCCTCATGAGCCTAATTGAGTTTTTTGAGGAAGTGACAAAAGAAATTGATGAAGGTAGGGAGATAGATGTGGTATACATAGGTTTTAGTAAGGTATTTAATATCTCCCATGGTAGACTCATTCAGAAAGTAATGAGGTGGGGGTGTGCCCATGCTAATGAGCTGAGCAGAAGTGTTTTGAAGGAGTTCTCCACAAAAAGTATTAAAAAGACGGTTTAAAAGCTCAAAAACCAGAATTTTATCATCAAAAATGGATAAAGCAAGCGCTAAACGACCGAGGCAACTGAGAACAGCTCAGCCAAGAATATTGAGTGGCAGCCTGATGAGGAGTAACTCAACAGGGACCTAGGGACCGGCTGAATCCAGCAGAGCTGGGGAGTTGGCCCAAGATATAGCCTCCATCCTGAACGTGTTGGAAAATTTATGCAGTCGTTTTAAGAGTATGGAATCAGTGATGAAAGATATATCAAAGAAGGTAATGGAAATTAAAGTAGTTGTGGAAGATTTGAGTGAACAAATGACTCATTCAGAGGCTGAGCTGGACAAAACAAAAGACAGGCTGAAGGGACTGGAAGAAAAAGCAACAATATGGGACACAGAAAAGAAAGGACTGATGGACAAGATCAACCATATGGAAAATTTTACCAGACATAACAATGTAAGAATCATTGGACTGAGAGAAGGAATAGAGGAAAAAGATGCAGTGAGTTTCTTTGAAACATGGATCCCACAAATGCTGGGACAAAATAAGTTAAATGCAAAGCTGCAAATTGAATGGGCTCACTGGACCCTCGGTCACCGAAGAACCAGTGAACAGTGACCATGACCAGTCCTGGTAAGAATTTTAAGTTACCGGGAATGAGATCCAATCTTGGGAGCAGCATATGAATATTCAAAAAAATAATAATGGTGGACAATGCAAAAGTAATATTTTTCCAGGACTTCAGCCCTGCCTTGGTCAACAAAGAAAGGAATTTGATGAGGTAAAGAGACAACTGCAATCTAAAACTTTAAATATTCAATGATTTATCCAGCAATGCTGAGCATGGATGTTTCAGAAGGTAATCAAAGAATTTTCAAGAATAAAGAAGTGAAAGAATTTTTCAAAGTTATGAAAAGATTAAAGTCCCCAGCTTTAAGGACTGAAAAGACCATTTCAAAATGAGACTAATTGAAAGACGTTTCTTATTATTTATACTAATAGTACTGAGACATCTTGTTTTCACTGTTAAAAGAAATAAAACTGGTTTATATGGAGATCTCTGAAAAGACAGAAAGGTGGTAAGGAAAGCAGCAAGGTGGGAACTCCGTCTTGGGATGGGGAAGAGGAATGGTTTTAAAAGATGGCACCAAAGGGAGATTTCTTCAGAAGAAGAAGAAGAAGAACCTGCAGACTTTTATCACAGGCTTCTGGGTATTATTTGTTAACATCACCATCAGAGCTAGGTATGTGTGTGTGTTTCTTAAGGAGGAACTGTAAGTGTTGTAAATGTCTTTTAATAGGGAAATGTTACAACAGTATTTTAAAAATTGGGAAGATATTATTGTTATACAATATTTGTGTGAAAAATGGTATGGATAATACACTAAAGCAATGGCTCTCAACCTTTTTCTTTCCACTCACATACTACTTTAAGTAATCCCTATGCCATCGGTGCTCTGCGATTAGTAAGGGATTGCTTAAAGTGGTATGTGAGTGGGAAGGGAAGGTTGAGAATCACTGCTCTAGACCCAATTGTTACTGAAATATTTTGCTTGAGAAAACTTGTCATTGGCCTTTGGAATTGTGAAACTGTACACATAATGAGTCGATTAGGTATGATTAAAACAGTGGTTTCAAACTTTTTCTTTCCACCCACATCCCACCTTAAGCAATCCCTTACTAATCACAGAGCACCTATGGTATAGGGAATACTTAAAATCGTATGTGAGTGGAAAGAAAAAGTTTGAAAACCACTATACTAATGTTTATTAGTCTAAATATTAATGGATGGTGAAAAGGAAGAGGGTCTTGGTATACTTAAAGAAATTAAAAGTGGATATAATCTTTTTGCAGGAAACGCATCTTACCAAATTGGAACATGATAAATTAAAAAGAGGATGGGTGGGACAAGTAATATCATCTTACTTGGTTCAAAGGCCAGAGGGGTGACTATTCTAATAATAAAAATACACCAGTGTCTATTAGAAGATACCTCAATTGATCAAGCCGGAAGGTATGTAATGGCACAGTATAAAATTTATGGAGAAGCATTGACGTTTATGAATATTTATGCCCCAAATTATGACAATGAAGCCTTTATGAAGGACATCTTCTTAAAAACAGCTGAGGGAAGATAAATTGGCAAGAAAAATAACAATAATAAGAAAGCAGCAAAAACCACAATTTCATATATGAAAGATCTAAGTCTTATCGATGGATGGAGGCAATTAAATCCCACAGAGGGAGTCTACTCTATTTACTCAAGGGTACACGACTCACATACCAGGACTGACTTATTTGTAATGTCTTCCCAGTTAAAAAGTAGAGTGATAAAAACAGAATATCTAGCGAGGCTTCAATCAGACCATTCTCCATTAATATTAACTATAGTAACAATAGAAAAGCAGGAGAATGTATACAGATGATGTCTCAATGCTACATTGGTTAAAACAGTGGTTCCCAACCTTTTTCATCCAACTCACATACCACTTTAAATATTCTCTATGTCATTGGTGCTCTCTGATTAGTAAGGGATTGCTTAAGGTAGTATGTGAGTGGGAAGGGAAGGTTGAGAATCACTGCTCAAGACCCAATTGTTACTGAAATATTTTGCTTGGGAAAACTTGTCATTGGCCCATTTCCTTTGGAGTTATGAAACCATGCACATATCAAATCAATTATGCACGATTAAAACAGTGGTTTTCAAATGTATTTCTTTCCACCACATCTCACCTTAAGCAATCCCTTACTAATCACAAAGCATCTATGACATAGGGAATACTTAAAGTGGTATGTGAGTTGGAAGAAAAAGGTTGGGAACCACTGGCTTAAAAGAACAGACTTTTGCAAATTTATAAAGAGACAGAAACAAATCTGCCGTCTACTAATAGTTTTTCGATATGGGACATGCATATTTAAGGGGACAAATTATATCTTATACGAAGAATCTTAAGAAAGCAGAAGTAAAGAGTTTGGAGAAAGATATTAAAGAATTAGAAAAACACATCAATGAACAGGACTACAAGAAGAATACAGATTGTAAAGGTTAAAACCTTGTGTTTTTAATTCTTAGTTAATTTTGTGTCTATCTCTTCAAGAAATTGTTGTTTGTAGGTTTACCATAGTTACTAAGACATTATATGTCGAAATATCCAGCTGTACAGAGATCTTGCATCTCATTCTTCAAATAATTTTTTCTTTGAATTTGTCTTAATCATCTTAATTTTGGCTTCTATCTGTTTAAAGTGGAATGTCATTATATTATCATACAATATGTTTTGTTTATTCATCATTATGAAAATATCAATGTAAAGTTATTCAAAATGTTTATCCGTTTTATCAACAAATTGAAGCTACTTACAACTACGACATTTGATTTATTGGAGATAAGATAGTAATTCAGAAAATTGTTGCTCACGTTTCTGAAGATGACACATTTTGAAATTGGGAAATATTAGAACTTAGAAAAAGTTGTCTATACATATTATTGGAGAATAAAAAGCTAAGGTATAATACAATATAAACATATAGGACAGAAAAGGCTATATTAAAAACGGAACAATTCTATGAGTTGGGTGAACAGGTGCACGGTTTTAGCTTGGCAGATTAAAACAGGGGAGTCAGCAAGAATGATGAATGCTATAAAAACAGAAACAGACACTCTAGTTATATAAGCAAAAAGAAATTAATGACACTTTTAGACAATATTACTCAAAACTATACAAATCAGAATTACTTGGAGGTGAGAACAAAATAGAAGAATTTTTGCTGAATGTCAAACTTCCAAGGCTGGAAGAGAGAGAAAGGATAGAATTAGATAGTCCCTTCACAAGGGAAGAAATTGAAAAGGCCCTGGGCACCCTATAGGCTAATAAATCACCATGAGAGGATGAATTTCCACCCAAGTTTTATAGAAAATTCAAATAATTATTAATGTCCCTTTTAATGGCTGTCCTGAACCAAGCTGTGGAAAAGCACTCTTCAGGAGCCATCCTTAACCGTGATTATTGCAGTGTTACCAAAAAAGAATAAGGACCCACAAAAAACTTTGTCATATAGACCAATCTGATTATACTGATGAGAAGCGATGGCTAATAGGTTAGGACAATACTTGCCAATACTGATACATACGGACCAAGCAGGATTTGTTAAAGGAAGGCATTCCTCAAAAGTCTAGGAAGATTATTTAATATAGTACACTTGGCTAAATGTGAACAAATCCAAGTATTACAGTCTCCCTAGATGTAGAAAAAGCATTCAACTGTTTGGAATGGCCCTTTTTGTTTAAAACACTGGAAAATTTGATATAGGCAGATCACTTATAAATTGGATAAAAACTTTATACCATAAAATACACGCTAAAATAATAACAAATAATCAGATGTCAGCAGTGTTCCCCTTGAGTAGATCGAGTAGACAGAGATGCTCCCTGTGCCCAGTGCTTTATATACTAGCGATTGAACCACTAGCGGAGATGATAAGAAGGGATCGGATATAAAGGGCTTCAAAGTCGGGCAAGAAGATCACAAAATCAGTCTATTTGCTGATGTATCCATCAGAACTGGCTAAATCTTTGGAAAAATTACAAATAACACTCAAAAAATATGGAAGTGTGGCAGTGAGCAGTGTAAGAAGCACAGCCACTATGCTGAGAGTCATAATCGACTTTTAATTGAATTTGGCACATGCCCCTTCAAGGGCAGCGTTGGTTCAGTCACCATGTGCGTGATGACATCACAATCGCTGCCCGGGGCGTGTGCCACGCAGGAGGCTTGAGTGAGGAAGAAACCCCCCGAAGGCACCATCTTCCCCAGGGCTGCCCCGCCACATGGCGTTACAACTGGGGCCGGTTCACCCTGAGCGACTGCGCTGCCACACAACCTCTCCCAGAACTGGCTACACATCTCGTCGCTTGGGTGGGCGCCCCCATCCGTTAGGCCTGGCCGGCTGCACTGGCTGTGACAAGTCCAGATGGGCTGCCTTCAGGCAGTCCACCGTGGAAAGTTCCTCCCTCCCTCCAATGTCCAGTGTGAAGGTTCCACCGGACCGGTGTAGGACCTTGTATGGACCCTCGTACAGGCACTGTAGCGGTGCCACTTGCGGTGCTCTCTGAACGAACACGAATTGGGCAGAGTCTAGTTCCTTGGGAAGGTGGGCTGGAGATGGGGAGGGCCAGCAGGTTTGCATCCCCGGGCGTGGTGTCAGGTTCCGGGCCGAAGAACTTGCCAGGCAGAGAGAGTGGTGCGCCGTTTACCATTTCTGCCACCAGGCTTGCAGGTCCTCCTTGGGTGCTGCCCTGATCCTGAGGAGGACCAGGGTAGTTCGTCTGCCCAGTCCGGGCTGGTGAGTCTAGCCATGAGTGAGGACTTAAAGTTCCGGTGGAACCTCTCCACCAAACTGTTGAACTGCAGATGGTAGGCTGTGGTGTGGTGGTGCTTGACCCCCAGGAGTTTCACCATCTGGGTCCACAGAGCAATTGTGAACTGGATGCCCCTGTCGCAGGTGATGTGCGCCGGGACCCAGAACTGGGCGATCCATTGGCTGACCAGTGTCCTGGTGCACGTCTCGGCAGAGGCCTCTTTGATGGGAACAGCCTCAGGCCATCTCGTGGGTTGGTCCACCTCCGTGAGTAGGTAACATGCCTCCCTGGACACTGGCAAGGGGCCAACGACATCTACGTGGATGTGCTGAAACCTGTGAGCCGCCGAGTTGGTGGACCTTGGAGATCTGGCACCTGGTGCAGTTCCTGGCCAGCTCCACCACCTCCTTCTTAAGCCCGTGCCACACGAACCGCTCCGTGACCATCCACACGGTCATCTTTACCACATGGTGAGTGAGGTCATGTACCGGACTGAAGACTCTCGCTCTCCATTGTGGTGGGACTACTGGACACAGCATACCTGTTGAAATGTCGCAGAGCAGCGTGTCCAGTCTGTTGGGTACTTGGACGTCTTTGAGTTCGAGGCCTGAGATTGCAGTCTGCAGGGCTTGCGTCTCTGCGTCAATTCGCTGGGCCTGGGCTAGTTGTGCGTAGTCCAACCCGGGGGGACGAACGTGTTGATGGCTGGGCGCGAGAGTGCGTCCGCCACCACATTGTCCTTGCCTACACTGTGCCGAATGTCGGTAGTGAACTCCAACACGTACGAGAGGTGGCGCTGTTGTCTAGTGGTCCACGGGTCCTTGGCCATTGCCAGTGCCTGGGTGAGGGACTTGTGGTCCAAGAAGACTGAAAGGCCTACCCTCCAGGAAGTAGCGAAAATGGCGGATGGCCAAGTACAGCCCCAGGAGCTGTATTTGAGCTCTGGTGGTCACATCTGCTTGCTGAAAAAGGCCAGCAGGTGCCATTGTCCATCAAGCCATTGTTCCACGAACACCCCCCCAACCGACTGCTGTAGCTGAGGCATCCATGGAGAGTGCCATGTGCGCCTCTGGCCATGGGTGCACCAGCTGCGTCGCACTGGCAAGGGCCTCCTTCATCGCCACAAATGCCTTGTCCGTCTCCTCCGGCCAGGATAAGGTTTTTTCTTTGTTGGCCATCAGCGTAGTCCAATGGGCACATTGTACGGACGACCCCGGGGATGAAACAATGGTAAAAATTCACCATCCCCACGAATTCCTGCAGGCCTTTAAGGGTGGAGGATTGGGGAAACATTGGACGGCCACCACCATCTCCAGCGCTGGGGCGGCCCTAGCCGCCGAAATGGTATGCACCAGGAACTGGAGGGAGACCTTGCCAAACTGGCTTTTGGCCGCACTGACAGTAAGGCTGAAATCTGCCAGCCAGCCAAACAGGGTGCGGAGGTGGGCTTTGTGCTCCTTGCGGTTGCAACTGACAATCAGTATATCGTCCAGGTAGACGAACACAATTCCAAATCCTTTCCCACAACATCCATGAGGCGCTGGAACATCTAGTCTGCATTCGTTAAGCCAAATGGCACGTGGAGGAACTCAAAGAGGCTAAAGGGGGTGATAATGGGCATCTTACCCACGTCGTCTGGGTGCACCAGGATCTGATGGTC
The DNA here is from genome assembly GCF_036971445.1 of Narcine bancroftii. NCBI lineage: Eukaryota > Metazoa > Chordata > Chondrichthyes > Torpediniformes > Narcinidae > Narcine > Narcine bancroftii. The sequence goes on along the minus strand of NC_091469.1, from coordinate 377,929,653 downwards.
CACTTTGGAGAAAACCCATGCGCCGTGGAGGTTGGAGGAAAAGTCCTGTATGTGGGGAACGGAGTACCTGTCAGGAGTGGTTGCATCGTTCAACTGACGGTAGTCCCCGCAGGGCCTCCAGCCCCCAGACGATTTCAGGATCATGTGGAGTGGCGATGCCCAGGCACTGTCCGAGCATCAGTTGATTCCTAGCTCCTGTAGTCTGGAAAACTCCTCCTTCACCTGCTGGAGCTTTTTGGGCGGCATGTAGCATGTAGCGGGGGGCCTTACATAGCGATGTGGTGGAAGACCCCATGCTGGGGCAGGGCATCATCGAAGCGTGGCTCCAAGATGGAGGAGAACTTGTGGAGGATGTCGGAGAACTTATCCCTGGCGGTGGCTACAGCGGCAATTTCCGGCTTGCAGACGTCTGCCATGTCTAATCGTACGGAGTGGAACATGCAAGCGTTGACCAGCCTCTTGCCCTTCATGTTGACTAGTAGACCATGAGCCCTCAGGAAGTTGGACCCCAACAGCGCAGTGCCCACCGAGGCTAACTTGAACCTCCAGTGAAACTTTTCTTTGCCAATCTGGATCTGTGCCCTACGGGTGCCGTGTCTTGTTGGTGGAGCTGTTGGCCACCCACAGGGTTGGACCATGAGATCGGGTGTGGGGAGTAGGACGCTCAACTTGGCCCCTGTGTCCACCAGGAAACAGCGGCCAGTGGATTTGTCCATAACATGAAGGAGGCTGATCACGTGGCCAGCCATCGCAGCCATCAATGGCAGTTGGCCTGGTCATTTCCCTGAAACCCGCAGGGTTGTCAGCACTTACAGGCTTGCGCTCCCCAGCGCAGCTTTGCATGGGTCCGAGAAATCCTCCCGGTGAGGAGCAGGTGGATATCCTCCGGCATCCTCTCAAGGAAAATTTGGCGGAAGAGAAAATCGGGTTTGTGGTCTTCTGCCAGGGCCAGCATTTCGACCATCAGTGCCGAGGGATTGCGGTCTCCAACCCCGTCCAGGTGCAGGAGCCTGGAAGCCCGTTGCTGTGGGGGTGAGCCCAAATGTCCCCAGTAGCAGGTCTTTGAGGGCGGTGTACTTGCCCACAGCTGGGGGTTGGTGGATGAGGTCATCCACCCTCACTGCTGTGTCTTGGTCCAGTGCACTCATGACGTGGTAAAACATCATCACATCTGCGGAGATGTTTCGAAGCTGGAACTGTGCTTCTGCTTGCCCAAACCATGTTCTTGGGCGGTGGGTCCACAAGGGGGGAAGCTTAATCAAGACGGCATTAACCTCTGCTGAATCCATGGTTCAGAGTCCAGAAAAATGTCTGGGCTCATCGGGGTCACCAATGTGGCGGGTGAGCAGTGTAAGAAGCACAACCACCACACTGAGGGTCGTTAACGACTGTTTTATTTGAATTTGGCGCGTGCCCTTTTAAGGGCAGTGTTGGTCCAGTCACCATGTGTGTGATGACGTCACAATCGCTGTCCAGAGTGCGCACCACGCGGGAGGTTTGAGTGAGGAAGAAACCCCCGACGGCGCCATCTCCCAGAGCTGCCCCATCACATGGCATTACAAGCAGTGCCAGTTCGCTCTGAGCGAGTGCGCCGCCACAGAAGAATATCAGGGTACAAAATAAACATGGATCAAAGTGAGATAATGCCATTAACAAATTTTGAATATGAAAGATACCAAAAAGAAAGTAAATTTAAATGGAAGATGGCTGAAATAAAATATCTTGGAAAAGCAACTGACAATAACTTACAAAACCTGTACAAACTAAATTATGTTCCTCTTCTTGGGAAGATAGAAAGAGACCTGCAGAAATGGAGAAAACAGCCAATTACTTTAGTAGGAAGGATTAACTATGTCAAAATGAAAATTATGCCAAGACTGCAATACCATTTTCAATCACTGCCTATTCTGTTACCTAAAAACTTTTTTAAGCTACTAAACAGCCATATTAGACAGTTCCTATGGAATAATAAGGTACCAAGAATTGCACTGGAAAAACTGACATGGGATTATAGGCTGGGAGGACTTAGACTTCCAGATTTCAAAAAATATTACCTAGCTGCACAGACTAGATTTCTCACAGCCTTCTTCACTGAAGACAACCCCTGTTTTGGGTTCAAATGGGAATGTACTCAATGGAGGAGGGGGAAGCAAAGGACTTTATCTATGAATGGAGTATCAAATTACTCAAGAAAAAGATGGATAACCCCATTCTAATACATAATATTAGAATGTGGCAAGAAATTAATGAATATCTAGGAAAAAAAATAGGGATATCAATAGCAACTTGTGTAAAACTGTGTTTTTGCCGATGATCATGGGCAATAAAATATTAAATTTGTGGTATGACAAAAGTATAAGATATATCAATGAATGAAGGAAAAAATTAATGTCCAAAATAATACTTTTTTTGTTATTATCAGGTTAAAGTTTTCTTAATTAATAAATTAGGTCAAAATTTAAGATTACCTTGACAGACTGAATTAGAAATATTGATTACTAAAGGAGATACAAATAAATTTATTTCAGAAATGTACAAATTAATCCAAAAAGAAGTACCTAAATTAGATATTCATAAATCAAGATTGAGATGGGAAATTGATTTAGATAGGAAGATTGATGAAAATGTTTGGAAAATGTTATGTAAAAACAGTATGACCAAAATTATTAATGTAAGATATAGTTTGGTACAATATAATTTTTTACATCAATTATATTTAGCTCCTCAAAAATTGAAAAGATTTAATTTAACATTATCAGATTTATGTTTTGAATGTGGTCGAGAGATGGGTTTATTTTTTTCATTCTACTTGGCAATGTACTATAATCCCTTTTGGATACAGTTAAAATATATTTGGAGAAAATATTAAAAGTAAAACTCTCATTGGATCCAATGTTATTTTTATTGGATAATATTAAAATAGTTAGTCTTAAATTAAGATTAACTATGTACCAAATTGAATTTTTATGATTAGCTTTAGCTATCTCTTGGAAGTGTGTAAGTATTACTTGGAAATTTGATATGGATTTAGGAATGCAAAGAAGGCATACAGAGTTGAGATCTTGTATTCCACTTGAAAAATAACTTGTATTTTACATGATAAATATTTTTTAAATATGGACCCCATATCTACAGTATATGTTTCTGACGGTTTAGAACTCTCAATAACTCATCCTGGTGGTGATTTTTGGCTCCACAGTAGTTGATTTGAACTTATTTAGGTATTTTTAATAATCTCCTTCTCTTTTCTCTTAGGGGTTAGGGGTAACATGGGAGGGGGGAGGGTGGATTGGGGTTATATATACCTCATGTATTGTTTTTCTATATAATTCATTATTAATTGATAAATTTAATTGTGGTTTAAAAAAATTGTCATAAAAATGTTTCAAAAGGTGTAAGATATATTAAGGACTGTTACATAGAAGGAACTTGTCTTTTCAACAATTAAAACACAAATACGGAATGGCCAATGGGACCTTCTTCTGTTTTCTCTAGCTTAGACCATTCTTAAGAGAAAGATGGCGACCAACGTTGACACTACCTGAAGTTAGTGAAACTGAATGAATGGTCTGGATGGGGAATACATCCAAATTTATAACAAATATGTGCTATGCTCTCCACAGCGAAAGTGCAAAACCAGAGTTGCAGAGGTCAAAGGAAAGATGGGAGTCAGACTTGGGTGATTTCAGAAAGGAGCTGATTGGATTGGTGTAAGGACAATATGGCATCAATTATAAATGCAAGATATGGACTCGTTCAGTATAATTTTTTGCACCAATTATATCTTGCTCCACAGAAGTTACACAGATCAAAAGCTGCAATTTCAATGATGTGTTTCAGATGTTGGACTGAGACAGGAACTGTTCTACATGCCATGTGGTCATGTATGAAAGTGAGGTTATTTTGGCAAGAAATAACAGAAAAATTAACCAGGATAACAGGAGTGGCCACGAGTGACCTGGAGCTGTATCTATTGGTAATTTCATGGAAATAAGCGACAAATTGGCCAAATAACAAATCTCATTAATAAAAATAGCACTGGCAGTAGTGAAAAAATGTATTGCAATCACTTGGAAGTCTGACTTCCCTCTACTTATAGCACGATGGACTGCAGAAATAAACAGCTGTATACCTGTGGAAAAAAAATCACATATAACTTAAAGAATAAATATGACACTTTTGAAAAGGTCTGGCAGCCATACCTTGACTACATAGGGGCCCAGATACAGTAATAATAAGGAACAAAAAAGGGTATAAAAGTAACTATTAGATATATATAAAAATGTAGTTTACCCAACTGTACTCTAGATACTTAAAATATATATAAGCTCTGATGGTGAATGGATCTGCATGTATGGAAGTGGAGGAGGGAGGGAGGGACTATTTTATTTTTGTTTTTGCTTGTTCTGTTTGTGAGAAAAAGTTTAATATATTGTATATTTAAAATGCCACTATATGTAATTTTTGAAAAAAAACAAAAATGAAATATTTTAAAAATGAAAGTAATAAAACCATTTGATCAATGGAACCTTGGCTGTGTGGATTTAGAATTGGCTTTCCTGCAGAAAGTAGAATGTAGTAGCAGATGGTATGTATTTTCCCTAGAAACCAGAGACTAGTTCTGCAGGAATATGTTCTGGGACTCCTGCTCTTCATGATCTTTATAAATGAGCTAGACGAAGAAGTAGAATAATGGGTCAGTAAGTTTGCAGATCACACAAAGGATGGAGGTTGTGGATAGTGTAGAAGGGTGATGTAGGTTACAACAATATATAGACAGGATGCAGACTTGGGTGGAGGAGTGGCAGATGGATTTCAATCCAGATAAGATTGAAGTGATGTATTTTGGAATGTCAAACTTGAAGGTGGATTACATTTTAATGGCAGGATTCTTCACAGTGTGGAAGAACAGAGGAACTTTGGGATTCAAATCCATAGATCTCTCAAGGTTGCTGCGTAGGTTGATAGGATAGTTAAGAAGACTTATGGTATGTTGGCCTTCATTAGTTGGGGAATTAAATTCAAGAGTCATGAGGTAATGTTGCAGCTCAATAAAACTCTGGTTAGTCCATACCTGAATATTGTTTAGTTCTGGTCTCCTCATTACAGAAAAGATGTGGAAGCTTTAGAGAAGGTGCAGAGGAGATTTACCAGGATGTTGCATGGATTGGAAAACATCTTATGTCTTATGAGGCAAGATTAACAAAGCTAGGGTTTTTCTCTTTGGACCATAAAAGGATGAGAGGGGACTTACTGGGGATCTACAAAATTATGAAAGGTGTAGATGGGGTGGACAGTCAGCACCTTTTCCCTGAAGGGACAGTAGCAAATACCAAAGAACATCTGTAGAGTATGGGGAAGATAGTTTAGGGGAGACTCAGTGTTAAGTTTTTTACACAGAGACTGGTGGGTGCCTGGAATAGATTGCCAGAGGTGATGTTGGAGGCTGGTACATTTGGGACATTTAAAAGACTCTAAGGCACATTGATGCAAGAAAAATTGAGGGTCATGGTGTGAGGAAGGGAAGGTTTAGATTATTGAGTAGGTTTATCGAGGTTGGCACAACATCATGGGCTGAATGGATGGTACTGTTCTGTAATATTCTATGTTCTAATTAATTGTGTAATGCTGGTGAACCCATAAATTGTTTGAGAAAGCACCCAGCACATGAACTTTCTCATTTAGTGAGTAACATGCCCAGGATATTAAGGATGGCATGCATTTGATTCTTTTTATTAATTCTCAGGGTTATTTGTGAGGTAAGATTTCCAGAGGGAATGTAAATCAAATGTAGGGATCCAACACAATAGTCATGTCACCCTTCTAACTGCCCAGAGTGACTCCCATTCGGAGTTTTTTCACGTGTGCAATTTGATAAGTTCTTTGAAATCAGACATTTTGTCTTTTTTTTAAATTCTGGGCATGGCTTTTCTGAATGCAACAAGCCCCTGCTTGCTCTATGGAAAAGCAGAGGATTTTTATGTATGTTTGGGTTTCTTCTTGTTTTGACACATTCAAGAATGTATGACTAAGTGATCATGAATAAGAAAACACCAACCATATTATCTAATATTCCTTGATACATTTCTTTACAAATACATGGTCCTAAGAAAGTTTTGACATTATTCCTGTTTTTTCCTTCCCTCCTTCCCCCCCCCCCCAACCCCCACTGCACCCCCTCACCCTGCCACCACATATCTCTCTTGTGGCCATTCCATGTAAGACAGCATTCTTTTCAGAGGAACATTTAGTAAAAATGCAATAATAGTTACTCCATTACTCTGTCTCTGAAAGGAGTTTCAGATGCTCTTTTCCTTCCTTTCTTGTCCTCCTCATTTTTGCAACATGAACTGAAGTATGGTTACCCTTTTTTATATACAGTGAAAACTGGGGACTATTTTGTACTGGAGCAGGATCACTGCAAGAGCCACATCACACTGATTGGTGAGCATGCTCAGTGCAACAGTGTATTCATACATCACCAGCAGCCTGAGATGTGAGTAAAGGTTTGTGCTGTAAACTTACAAGCTTCTCTGAGTGTTTATTAAAACCTCTGATGGTACAACCGAGGACCTAACATGGTGGCAGGAGTGGGATTGACAGAAACCCACATCAGATAAGGAAAAAAATCCCTATAAACTAAAATAAACATGAAGAGAAGGAAAAAAGGGAAAAAAACAGCATTACCTGACGACCAGAGCTGGAGAAGAAAATGGCCGTAGCAGCAGCAACATTACATCTAGTCATGGACTGGGAAGCTGATGACATCATAGAGGCTTTTAAAAAGTTCAAGTAGAAGTGCAACCTGGCATTCAAAAGTCTCCTCAAGGGAATCACACCAGAGGAAAAGGTTAGTTACATCCTTCTTTGGATGGGGGAGCGAGGACTAGACCTGTTTAATAGCGGCAGCTGGCTGAAGGGGAAGAAAATAACCCAGAAAGGATATTAGAAAAATTTTCTCTCATTTGGAACTGAAATCCATCCAACCAAGGGATTAAAACAAGAGCCTGATGAGTCGGTAGATAATTTCCTCACAAGGCTGAAGAACATGGCAGCAAAATGCAAGTTCCAAGGAATAGAGGAGAGAATAGTCGACCGACTAATCTGGGGATGTGTTCATCCTGAAGGGCAGAGAGCTCTCATAGGAAAAGACAGCTTGAAACTAGCAGATGCCGTAGACACAGCTAGGGCCTTCGAGGCCACTAGGAGGCAAATGCAATCCTTCTCCATGCAGGCCAACACGCAGCACAGAGATAGAAGGGTCGATGCCATAAAGCACACGCAGAGAAAGTCGCAAACATCCAAGAACTGCAGGAAGTGCGGCAGAATACACCCCTTCAATGACCGCAAGAAATGCCCCACGTATGGTTCGAACTGCAGGACCTGTGGGAAGGTCAATCATTGGGAAAAGATGTGTAGGTCTGACATGAAAAGAGAAAGAAACCAACAATACAGAAGGAAAGTACACCACGTCAAGGGAAGTGACAGCAGTGACTCTGACTCACTGACGCTCAGCATCGAAACAATACTCCTTCATGATATGTCCAAGAAAGGGGAGGGAGAGAAAGATGAATTGCACACCACGATCCAGGTTAAAAGAAAGATCAGAAACAAACCAACAACATTCAACTTGAAAATAAAGTTGGATACTGGATCACAAAGCAACATCCTCCTACTTAGACTGTACCGCCAGATGTTCCCTGAGTACATAAAGAAAGGGTACCCGGAGGAAGGCACACTAGAAGCTGCAAATGTCACGCTCACAGCCTATGGTGGCCCCGTGATTAAACAACTAGGAAAAATCCAAATAAAAGGCAAACATAAAGGAAAGAGCATTATATGCACATTCTTTGTGGTTGACGCTGACGGACAAGCAATCCTAGGCCTGAATATTTGTCAAAAATTACAGCTAATCTCTGTAAACAATGAGATCAGGGAGAAGAAAATGTCCAAGAGGATCAATAGCGACACCCCACTTGAGCAATGGCCTCTGATCACAAATAAGGCCGAGTTAATAGACATGTACCTTGCATGATTTGATGACACAGTCAGGTGCTTAGGGAACTTTGAATACCACATTACTATAGACCCAAAATACAAAACAATAATCTATGCTCCACGGAAGGTGCCAATAGAGCTGAAACAAAAGCTAAAGGAGGAGCAAGAAGAAATGGAAGAAAAACGAGTAATAGCAAAAGTAGTCGAGCCAACTGACTGGGTAAATTCTATAGTAATAAAAGAGAAACCGAATGGCTGCCTAAGAATATCTCTGGACCTAAACCAACCAATCAAAAGAGGGCACTATCCAATACCAATGCTGGAGGACATCACTTCTGAACTGGCAGGATCCAAAATCTTCACTAAGCTAGATGCCAAGAATGGGAATTATAATGTGAAGCTGGATGAAGAATTGACACTGCTAACAACTTTCATTCGTCCGGTACAAGTTCCTGTGCCTACCTTTTGGCCTAAAGGTGAGCCAAGACATCTTCCAACAAAAGATAGATGAGACCTACAGGGGATGCAAGGGCGCTGTTGGCATTGCAGATGACTTCCAGATTTTTGGCAGAGACGGGAAAACCCACGATCTCCACCTACATGAGGCCATGGAGAGAACAAGAGGGGCCAGCATCAAACTCAATGCAGAGAAATGCATCATCAAGGTGGAGGAGTGCCAGTTCTTCGGAATGGTGTACGCATCTGAAGGGGTCGGGCCAAGCCCAGAGACGATAACAGCCATTGGTGAAATGGAACACCCAAAGGACAAAAAGAAACTAAGAGGTTTTCTCAGCCTGGTCCAATATATGAGTTCCTTCATCCCACACATGTCAGACCACACAGCCAGGCCATGTTCAACGAAAACAAGAATGGTATCTGATTGTGTTCTGCTACTACTCCAAATTCCCCTTCATCAGTAAAATGAAGGACCTGAAAGCATCGACCATCACTGCTGCAGTACATATGCTTTTTACAGAACAGGGGATACCCGAACAAGTGATATGTGACAATGGGACCCAATTCACATCGCATGAATTCAAAGAAATGGCTGCAGTATATGGGTTCACCATCATTACTTTATCACCACATTACCCTAAAGGCCATGGATTCATTGAGAGGCATATACAGACAATTAAACACACTCTCACAAAGTGTCGAGAGACAAAGGAAGATCCCTATCTCGCCCATCTGTCACTGCAAGCTATGCCTTTGAGGGCCGACATGAAATCCCTGGCAGAGCTTCTGAATGGCAGAAAGTACAAGACAACCCTACCAAGCAAAATCCATCCACCAGACGACCAAGAGGAAACAAGAAGAAAGCTGACTAACATACAAGAGGAAAGTCGTCAAACATGCACAAACACTACCAGAACTCTTCAGAGGGCAGCATGTGCATGTTCAAGAGCTAGAGACAAAAACCTGGAGTCCACCAAAGATTGTTAGAGAAGCTGAGACGCCAAAGTCATACATATATCATTAGACAGAATCTGGTAGGCAGCTGAGACGAAACAGAATCCACATTTGCACAACCCCAGATCTGACATGGAAAGTGCCAGAAGCACCAACAGCTTCGATAATGACCAGATCACCTGGATTAATGAGTTGATTGATGTATAATCACTCAACCCAAATATAGTGTTTAGATGTCATTCACCCTAACATATTGTTCCATAAATAGACAAACCACTAGACTGGATTAGCACATTGACTGCCACCTGTTCAATCCAAGCAGATTTAAATAAGAAATTAAGTGTATTTACTGCCTGGTGAAAAAATATCAAATTTTGTCACTAAAGATTTTACGCAGTTATTAACACAATCTGAGCAAGGTCCTTGTTCAAAACTTGGAGAATATAACAAGCACATTTGAGAAATTGGTCATTATATAATTTTTATTTGGTTGTAGCATTACAGACAAAATAATAGACTTACTCGGGTTATAATGTGATTGATGATGCATTTACAGGACACATCTTAATTATTTAAAAGCTCTTTAACAACCAAGATTTACTTTTGTGTTCTCATTTGGCCTCGTATGCAACTCCTTCAGAAGATGAAAACAAACAATTGGTTGCTCGGGATCAAAGACTCTTTGAAAGAAGATTAGAATGTGCCCAGGTGACTCTTGTATCTCTCTTCCCTCATGAGTTAATTTATTTCATCTCTCTCCCTAAATCTCAGACAAACATTTATATTCCATTGCTTTACAACAAAAAAAGGATAAAAATAGAGAAAGATGAAAATTACCTATTGTAATTTTCAGGTCATTGCACACAATTTTACTGGTATAGATTTTACAATGGCCTCTGTCCAACCCTACTGCTTCAAGGACACTGAGTAAATTAGGTTCATTTTCATTAAAATTAGAATTACTCTAAGTGTTTTTATTAGTATGATTGCTCATATTCATCAATTTACATATAATGGATCAAAATTTGCACTGGAATAATTTATACATGCATTATTTCATTGGGACAAGTCATAATTTTCACCAGTAATATAGGTACATCACGAAAATCTGTAGATACCGTGGTTGAAGTAAAAACAAAATGCTGGAGAAACTTAGCTGGTCAAACAGTGTCCTTTACATAGCAAAGATTAAAATACATAACTCATGTTTCGGGATTGAGCCTTTCATCAAGGCATGAGAGAACGTCAGCAGGTGTCTGAACAAAAAGATAGGTGCACTAAAGGTGTTCATTAAACATGATTCAGAGGGATTACATAAGATCATGACTAAATGAACTATAATGTAAATAATAATAGACTTCAAGCTGATATACACCAACTTAAAACTAACAAAACACATGATACAATATTTTAATGCAAAAGGTTTGGATGTACAGAATATAATAACCTCCTGTATTTATGTAGTTGCCTTCAATTAGGTAAACTATACTTTTCATGTAAAGAGAAATAATAATATTCAATAAATTATACTGCAAAATACTAAGAAAGCTTTTAATTAGCTGCAACACATCTTCCAAAAGCAATAAAGGTACCCAAAGGTGAAACAGCAAATCGAAATAGACAGCTAGTGCACAGAGCACCAGACAATATTTTTTTCTCTCCATTCTTGATGACTTGGCCTGATCGGATCTCTAAACTTAAGTTTCATGCCCTAGAGGACTCTAACTCTCATCTTATTTTAGAACCCTCCAACCCCACAATCATATTGCACTTGTTTTTAGGGTCAGGTAAATACCTCAACCTCAATAGCTCATCAATTGAGCTTCATAATGACAAGAGATTGTGTATCATAACAATCTGCATCCAACCTCAATGTCAGTCTTAGCATATTATCCCTTTGTTTGCAGTTCAATTTTCCTAGACAGTCCCACTAGATAAACCTGACATCTCTGTCTCCCATTGTGATTGGGCTATTTCTGGCCTGTTTAATTAGCCCTTGAGAAAAAGTCTTACCAGCACTCGAGAGGGACAAATTAATGTGGCCATTTCTGTCCTATCCTATCTATACACCTCATAATTTCAATTATCCTATCTATACCCCTCATAATTTTGTCTATCCATATCAAATCCCCCCTCATACTCTTAACATTCCAGGAAATAAGGTCCATACTTATTCAACCTTTCCCCAAAACTCAGCTCAAGTCCCAGCAACTTGTAAATTTTCTCTGGACTCTCTCAATCTTATTGATATCTTTCCTGTAGTTGGTGACCAAAACTACACACAATACTCCAAATTTAACCCTACTAGTGTCTTATACAACTTCAAAAAACATCCCACCTCCTGTACTCAATACTCCAACTTATGAAGGCCAATTTGCCAAAGCTCTCTTTATGGCTGCATTTACCTGTGATGCCACTTTCAAGGAATTATATATCTGCATTTCCAAATCTCTTGGCTCTACCACACTCTCTAGTGCTCAACAATTTACCATGCAAGTTTTATCCTAGTTTGTCCTTCCAAAGTGCAACAACTCACACTTGTCTGCATTAAATTCCATCTGCTATTTTGCAACCCATTTTTCCAGATGGTCCAGATCCCATTGCAAACTTTGAAAGCCTTCCTCAGTATCCACAATACCCCAATCTTAGTATCATCTGCAAATTTACAGATCCAATTTACTACATTATCATCCAAATCATTAATATAAATGACAAAGAACACAAGAGTCACAGGCCTCCAGTCAGAGAGGCAATCATCTACTACAACTCCTCTCAGTCTTCTCCTACAAAGCAAAAGTCAAGTCTAATTTACTACCTCATTCTGGATAATGAGTTACTGGACCTTCTTGACCAACTTCCCATGCGAGACCTTGTCAAAGGCCTTACTAAAATCCTTGTAGACAACATCCACTGCCTTTTCTTCATCAACTCTCTTGGTAACCTCCTCAACTCTATAAGATTGGTTTGACATGGTGTGGTCATGTGATGCGAGGAGAGTGAGAGGAGGCAGAATAATAGCCAAGATGATTCCTAGTGGTGTGGGAAGATACCAGGAATAAGAAAATGACAAAGAATAGCAAAATGACAGTGAAAAATGGCAAGGATTCAGTCTCAATGTTAAGGGACTGAATCAGGGTGCCTCGTGGAGAAGAAAATGGCAGGGCCTTGAAGCCTGCAGAAGAAGGCATTGCCCAGCCATCATAGTCAGTGGAGCCTGCCCAGAAGGAGAGCTGACACCAAGGAGGCAATACCACCCTGGACCAGCAAACAGGTGGTAGGAGCCCTGGGAAATGGCACAGGTAGAGGGGAGACTCGGGACCCCCCCTACCGTAGGGGAATTTTGCACTGAATGCAACACTCACACTATAACTAGCGAGAGACCGGGAGGTGTGGGGGAGGACCCAAACCGTGTGGCGATGTGCCCAGGGCGATCCAACGTTGGGTCCAGGGATGCAATGAACAGCAACGCCAACAATGAGAGGAGGGAGACAGAGGTGGCAGCTTCAGTAATGGCGGATGCCATGAGGCCAGGAGATCTATTAAATAACTGTTGGCAAAGCAAAGGGAGAAGCATGATTCGGAGAGTTCCCTGAGTGACTTGCTGGAGGCACTGGGACATATGGAGAGCAGACTATTTCAAGCTGTGGAAAAGAGAGTCCTGGACATAGCTCAGAAATTAAATGAAATGCAAGGGACCCTCACAGGCTTAAAGGGGAGAATCTCAGAGGTGGAAGATAGAGTGAGGGCAAGTGAAGACAGGTTAAGCAGGGAGGAGGATGAGTTAGATGCCCTGGTAAGGGAGAGAGAACGAGTATGAGGGAAGCTAGATGTCCTGGAGAATTACAGCTGCAGGAACAATATCAAAGTTGTGGAGCTGAGGGAAGATGCTGAGGGGATAGAGGAGCACAAGATAGTCTTTTACCCTGACATTAGTGTGGTGCCTTTTAATCGAAGAAGAGTTCGAGCAATGAAAAGCAAAAAGGAGATGAATGTGTCTTGAGGTACCCAGCCACCCTGAAAGTCGTATTACCGGGGGGGGGGGGGGGGGGGATTTCTACCAGAGTTGGGAAAGGCACAACAGTTTGCTAAAGGACTACCTGCACTTGGGGGGGGTGGGGGGGGGAAGAAAAAGGAAAACAAGAGTAAACATGGGGACTAATCCATGACATTGTAAATAGATGCTATAAAATGTTAAATATTTTGGTGCACATATATGTAAAAGCTGTTTTGTTTTCTTTTGAACAAGAAGGAATAAAAAATGATGAATGTGAAATGGGAATGGAAAAGAGATCTGGAAGAACTCTGGGGTCGGGGTACAGGAGGAAGGTGAAAGGCACAGGAGCTGAATAATGAAGGGAAATGGGGGCAGCAGCAGAGAAGTGATCACCAGGGGAGAAGGAGGAGGAGGAGGAGGGATAGGATAAGGGAATACGTCGAGGGGTCAGGAAATGTGATAATGCTATGGGTTATTGATTTTTCCCCTTTTTCTTGTTGGATATTTTTTTTTCCTTTTTTATATTTTTTTGGTTTGTTTATCTTTGTTCTTGTTTAACTTTTGCATGGTTTGTCATGGGCGGGAGTAAATAGCTGAAGGAAGAAAGTTGGATGGGTGGCGAACATGGGGTGGTGAAGGTATGGGGGAAGCACCAGTCTGGAAGTCCCTGGGGCAATGGCTAAGAGCATAAAATATGTTAGCTTTAATGTTAATGATTTGAAGAGGAAAAGAATCTTGGCACGCATTTAAAAAATACACCTAATGGACTGGGAACACCAAAAGCTAAAAAGGGGGGTGGGTGGGCCAGGTAATAGCTTCCTTATTCTGCTCAAAGGCAAGGGGATAGCAATTCTGATAGGTAAGAGTGTTCTGGTGAGAGTGCAGCATGTGACTATAGATAAAGCAGGGAGATTGGTAATGGTACAAATGGACCTTAAAAATGTTTATGCCCCCAATTTTGATCATGAAAAGTTTATACAAGGTACTTTCCTAAAATTGCCAGAGGAAAAGGAGAACATCTTAGTTGGGGGGGGCTTAAACTTTTGTCTGGACACTGTTTAAGAAAATATCTAAAACAGAAGCGACAAGGACTACCATTGGTTGTATGAAGAAGCTGAACCTGATAGATGTGTTGGAGATGGAAGAATTCCCAGGGAGAGGGACTACTCCTTCTTTTCAAAACGACATGACTCCTACTCTAGAATAGATTTTTTTCCTGGCTTCAGCCAATATAAAGGGTAGGATCATGAGGGCTGAGCATACAGCGAGGCTCCTCTCAGACCTTTCACTCCTAATATTAACAATAGAAATGACAGACAAGCAGGATATGGTGTACAGGTGGAGTCTTAATACACTGCTGTTAAAGAAGCCAGATTTTTGTAATTTTATAAGAGCGCAAATAGACATGTTCTGTGAGACCAACTGTGTCTCTACTCCTGATAGATTTCTTGTATGGGATACTCTCAAAGAATACTTGAGAGGTCAGATAATTAGGTAAACCAAAATAATTAAAAAATAATATATGAGGGAGGTAGATGAATTAGAACAGGAGATTACTCTCCTCGAAAAGGACTTCCGGGGAGTCACATGATGGAGTAGTGGCTGGACGGTGAACTCCAGCCCTCTCCAGAAAAGTCAGAAAAAACAAAGGAAAACACAAAGGCACAGAAATAAAAGTTAAAGAAAAGTGAGTATAAAGGTGGAAAGAAGATGGCGACAAAAAAAGAAAAATCAAAATCAACGGTAAGAAGAGAGGAAGAGAAGACAACGGAGGAAGAAGGAGAAGGCCTTACCTGTTCGAAGAGGCCCGCGGTGGAGAGAGAAACCCGCTCCCTCAGGTCTGTAGAAAGTGGACTACAAAAATGGCTCGTTCAGCCGAGTAAAAGTGCGCAACCGCGCATGAAAAAAAACACACCAACGGGAGGGGTGACCAGCTGGGGAGTCGATCTCCACAGCCGGCAACGACAGCTGCAGAACACCTGCAACAAGAAGAGAACACAGAAGACAATGAAAACAAGAAAGAAGAGAAGAAAAGGGCAACAAAGAAACAACAGATGGCCAACCCAGAGAAAGAGGAAGAGTACAGTGAAATAGAAGAAGAAGGGAAAGGCAAGATAAAGGATATACTTTCTCTTATTAAAGAATACATGCAGTCATTTAAAGAATGGCCAACACAGGAATTTAATGATTTAAGAAGAAGAATAAACAACACAGAAGAGAAAATGAATAAAATAGATATGACCTTAACAGAAATGGGAAAGAAAATGGACAAGATGGAAGAGCGGGAAGCAGCAGTAGAAATGGAGGTAGAGGACTTAAAAAAGAAATTAGAGGAATCTAATAAAAAAGTTATAGAGACACAAGAACTGTTAGCTCAGAAAATAGATATAATGGAAAATTATAACAGAAGAAATAACATAAAGATAGTGGGCCTTAAGGAAGATGAAGAAGGCAAGAATATGAGAGAGTTTATAAAAGATTGGATCCCTAGGATCCTAGGATGTCCAGAACTACAGCAAGAAATGGAAATAGAAAGGGCACATAGAGCATTGGCCTTTAAACCACAACCACAACAAACACCAAGATCTATTTTAGTAAAATTCCTAAGATATACTACAAGAGAAAAGGTACTGGAGAAGACAATGGAAAAAGTAAGAGAGGGCAACAAGCCACTGGAGTACAAAGGGCAAAAAATCTTCATTTATCCAGATATAAGTTTTGAACTCCTAAAGAAGAGAAAGGAGTTCAATACAGCAAAGGCGATTTTATGGAAGAAAGGGTATAAATTTATACTAAAGCATCCAGCGGTATTGAAAATATTTATTCCAGGACAACAAAACAGACTATTCTCGGATCCAGAAGAAGCACGAAAATTTGCAGAACAATTACAAAATAGACTGAGGGATGAAGACGTGTAATGAGAGTAAAAATTACCACGATTTATATGTATGTGGGTAAAGAGGTATAAGTGTGTATATGTATAATGTGCATACGTGAATGTATCCGTATTTAGAGGAAAATATAGATAGTATAGACAAGAATTAATAAGGGAAGGAAATGGAATAGAGGGAATAAGGAGGGAACTAAAAGAGTGACCTTTGTTACATATGAAAAGTGAAATCTTTTCTGGGGGTGGCTGGGTGGGGAGGAGTTGCGGTCACTGCAAAATCAGCTGACGCTTGCGAGTGAATTCGCAAACCCAAATGGAGAGGGGAGATGTGGTTGTCCGACAAGGGATAAAGGACAACTCAGGAGGGGAAGGGGAGATTGGGGTTAAAGAAGTTTTAAATAGGAGAATAAGGAAAATGTTTGATGTTTTAGGAATGTTGTCTTATAAAGGGTTTAAAATAAGAAAACAGAAATGGAAAAGGAGGAAAGGTAATGATGGAAAAACGGAAAGGGAAGATAAACAAAGTATAAAATGGCTACGTTGAACTATATGACTTTAAATATTAATGGAATACATAACCAAATTAAAAGGAAGAAACTGCTAAATTTACTGAAAAAAGAAAAAATTGATATAGCATTTGTGCAAGAAACACACTTAACTGAATTGGAGCACAAGAAATTAAAGAGAGATTGGGTAGGACATGTAACAGCAGCATCGTATAATTCAAAAGCAAGAGGAGTGGCTATATTAATTAGTAAAAATGTGCCATTTAAAATAGAAGAGGAAATAATAGATCCAGCAGGGAGATAGGTAATGATAAAATGTCAGATATATTCGGAGTTTTGGAATCTACTCAATGTATATTCACCTAACGAAGAAGATCAAAAGTTTATGCAAGATATCTTTTTGAAGGTAGCAAATACGCAAGGGAACATATTAATAGGAGGAGATTTCAACCTGAATTTGGATTCAAATATGGATAAAACTGGGAAAAAATTAACAGAAAGAACAAAGTAACCAAATTTATAATTAAATCAATGGAAGAAATGCAACTTTTGGATATATGGAGGAAACAACACCCAAAAGAAAAGGAATATTCATATTACTCGGCTAGACATAAAACATACTCAAGAATAGACCTATTTTTGTTATCAGCTCGTATGCAAGATAGAGTAAGAAAAACAGAATATAACGCTAGAATACTATCGGACCATTCACCCTTAATATTGACAGTAAAGCTAGAGGACATCCCTCCAAGAATGTATAGATGGAGATTAAACCCCATATTACTTAAAAGGCAGGATTTTAGAGAATTTATTGAAAAACAAATAAAAATGTATTTTGAAATAAATATGAAATCAGTGGAAGATAAGTTTATACTATGGGATGCAATGAAAGCATTCATTAGAGGGCAAATAATAAGTTATGTAACCAAGATGAAGAAGGACTATAATCAGGAAACAGAGCAGTTGGAAAGGGAAATAGTAAATATAGAAAAAAAATTAGCAATGAAGATACAACTAAAAGAAGAGAATTGGCGGATAAAAAAATAAAATATGAAACACTACAAACATATAAGGTGGAGAAGAATATAATGAAGACAAAACAGAAATATTATGAACTGGTGAAAAAACGCACAAAATTCTAGCATGGCAGCTTAAGACAGAACAAGCTAAGAAAATGGTATTGGCATCAAGGAAAAAAGACAAACAAATTACATATAATCCAAAAGAAATTAAGGAAAACTTTAGAGAATTCTATGAACAATTATATCGAACTGAAAACAAAGGGAAAGAAGGGAAAATAGATGAATTTCTGACTAAAATTGAACTACCAAAACTACAAATAGAGGAACAAAATAAATTAACAGAACCATTTGGAATAGTAGAAATACAAGAGATAATAAAAAAATTACAAAATAATAAGACACCAGGAGAGGATGGATTCCCAATAGAATTCTACAAAATATTTAAAGACTTATTAATTCTGCCCCTCCTGGAAGTAATCAACCAGATTGATGAAACACAAAGCTTACCAGATTCATGTAAAACAGCAATAATTACAGTAATACTAAAGCAAGGGAAAGATCCACTCTCACCAGCGTCATATAGACCAATATCTTTACTAAACACAGATTATAAGATAATAGCTAAACTATTAGCAAACAGATTAGCAGAACATGTACTGAAAATGGTAAATTTAGACCAAACTGGATTTATCAAAAAAAGACGCACAACAGACAATATTTGTAAATTTATTAACTTAATTCATGCAGTAGAAGGAAATAAAGCACCTACAGTAGCAGTTGCTTTAGACGCAGAGAAGGCCTTTGACAGAGTAGAATGGAATTATTTGTTCAAAGTATTGCAAAAATTCAGTTTACCGGAGAAGTATATTAATTGGATTAAAGCATTATATAAGGGACCGTTAGCGAAAGTGACAGTAAATGGACATGTATCAAAGCAATTTAACTTAAGCAGGTCAACGCGGCAGGGATGCCCACTATCACCTTTATTGTTTGCGTTAGCTATAGAACCACTAGCAGAATTGATAAGAATAGATAATAATATAAAAGGAATAAAAATAAAAGACAAGAAATATAAAATCAGTCTATTTGCGGATGATGTTATAGTGTACTTAACAGAACCAGAACTATCAATAAAAGAATTATATAAGAAATTGAAGGAATATGGAGAAGTGTCGGGTTACAAGATAAACGTAAATAAAGGTGAAGCAATGCCTATGAATAATGCGGATTTCTCAAAATTTAAGAAGGAATCTCCATTTAGATGGCAAATGCAAGCAATAAGATACCTAGGTGTACAAATAAACAAAAATCTCGGCCAACTATATAAACTCAATTATTATCCACTAATGAAAAAATTACAGAACGATTTAGAGCATTGGAAAGATTTACCACTAACACTAATAGGAAGGATAAACTGTATTAAAATGAACATTTTTCCAAGGTTATTATACTTATTTTAGGCATTGCCAATACAACTGACAGAAAAATTCTTCAAGGAGCTCAAGAAAATAATAAGGAAATTTTTATGGAGAGGGGGGAAACCGAGGATAGCACTAGATAAATTAACAGAATGGTATAAACAAGGAGGCTTACAACTGCCAAACTTTAAAAATTATTATAGAGCCGCACAATTAAGATACCTATCAGATTTTTATCAAACAAGGGAAAAACCAGACTGGACGAGATTAGAATTAGATAAAATAGGGTAAAAGATACGTGAACACATATTATATAAATGGGATGAAAAATTGGTACAACATAGAAGTTCTCCAGTATTACATCATCTCCTCAATATTTGGAAGAAGATTCATGTAGAAAGAAATAAAACAAACTATCAATTACCAAAACTAATATTGACACAAAACAAGTTACTCCCTTTTACAATAGATAACCTTTCCTTTAGAGAATGGGAAAAAAAAGGGATTAAAAGAATAGAAAATTGTTTTTCAGGAAATAGATTCTTATCCTTTGAACAAATGAAAGATAAGTACAATATAACTCAAGATACAGCGCTGGCATATTACCAATTGAGATCCTACTTGAAGGATAAATTAGGAAGCAGTTTGAGTTTGCCAGAGGCAAGTAACCTTGAATATGTGATTATAGATACAATGATAATCAAAAGATTTATAACAAATATGTATATTAAACTGCAAGAAAAGGAGAATGAAGAAACAAATGGTAAAACTAAACAAAAATGGGAACAAGATTTAAATATAAAGATAAAAAAGGAAACATGGGAGAAATTATGTTCTGGAACGATGAGAAATACAATAAATACGAGGCTACGTATGATACAATATAACTGGATACACAGACTATACATTACACCTCAAAAGTTAAATAAATGGGACCCAACAGTATCTGATAGATGTTTTCGATGTAAAAAAGAAATGGGAACAACATTTCATGCAATCTGGACATGTGAGAAAGTAGAAAAATTTTGGGAAGATCTCAATCAGATATTAAATAAAATGACAGAAAACAATATACCAAAGAATCCAGAGATCTTTCTCCTAAGTAACATAAAAAACAAAGAATTTGGAATTGATTTGGAGGATGCACAAAAAAGATTTGTTAAGATAGCTCTAGCCGTAGCAAAAAAATGTATTATGTCAACCTGGAAATTGGAAGATAATTTGAAAATACAACAATGGTATATAGAAATGAATAAATGTATTCCATTAGAAAAAATAACATATAGTTTTAGAAATAATATTGAAATATTCGAACAAATATGGGAGCCTTACATTAAATACAATAGCGAAAACCTACCGGGGACAATCATTACCTAAGTTGATGGAAGGAGAAGGAAAGAAAAGAATGAACTCAGTAGAATTTCTGGTGTATTTTTGTTGAGTGACAACATTGTCTGACTGGTTTAATGTATCCTAGATTGTATACCTTAAATGGATGGGAGGGGGGGGTGGGGGGGGGGGGTTGGGAGGAGGGGGGGGAGAAAATGTCACTGTATATGTGTGAAAAGGAAAAAGTGTGTATCATGACTAATGTGATTTATGGTGTGAAAAATAAAAAATTTAAAAAAAAAAGAAAAGGACTTCCAAAAATCAGGTTCAGAAGACCATTACAGGGCTCTAACAAATAAGAAATTGAAGTACAATATGTTATAAACATAAAGAATGGAAAAGGCCATTATGCAGTCAAAACAAAAATACTATGAATTGGGAATATCAACTCGAGGAGCAGACCTATCCTTTTCCATAATTATCTTGAAACTAACGGCATTATGGTCACTAGATCCAGTGTTCCCTCACACACATTACTATAGTGGAAGTATATGCCCTGCCCTCACCTGCCCTGGTTTGTTCCCTAATAGGAGATCCAGTATCTCTCAAATTGGGACCTCCATATGTTAATGAAGGAAATTTGCCTGAACACATTTGACAATCTCTAACCATTCAGTGAAATGACTACTATAAAATGACCTCTTGTGTACGTGGGTGGTAGAGAATTGGAGGACGTTTATGGAAATGTGAGAGAGAAAAGATTGCTGGAAATAAGTGGAGAAATGGGGCTGATGGGAATCCTAGAATAAACACAATTGGTTGAACTCTATTATTCTATGTAAAAAAAAGAGAAGAGCCCAGATGCAGCTACGTAAAAAACAGTTCTCACAGCAGGAAAGATAAAAGTTCTGCCAGACATCCAACAAGGAGAGAATGTCATCATGTTCAGCAAATAACCCCCATGGCTATTGTGATATAGAGAATTTAGGTTAAAAAGACTTAAGTTAAAATGTGATGATTAATCATAAACAGGGAAGCCAGAACGGACAGAGAGTTTACTAGCAGTCAAGGACAGAAGGAGCTGCTGAATATGTTTTTTTAAACCTATCTTTTCATGGTCATAGTGAGAGACATGCAGGAGACAAAGGATTGATAAGAAGTGTGAGAAACAGAATTCAGTGAATGTAGAGTTCACAGCGTACGTAACGAACGTGATAATTAATAATGCAGTTATACTTAGAATGTTTTTGTAATACTAACCAATTAAAACAGTATTAATAAGAAGGGGAAGGGCAAACAATAAGGGTATAAAAATCAATGCACTGTATGTATCGGGGCTTAACTGGTGAGAAACCAGTTGAGTCCAACTCTGCAGACTTGTAAATAAAGCTTGTCGTGTCATCAGTTTTAAAGAGACTCATGTGTGAGAAGTTTTATTTCTGACAGCTATGATTAGCAAATAATATTACTTTCATTGCCAGTGAATGAGGCATTTATATAGAATTCTCTTTGCAAAGATCTGCTTGATGTACATCAGGATGTTACTGTTCTTATTTGCACACTCAGCTTTGTTCAGATCACATTGACCCTTTATGTTGATTTCAAAACTAATTAATATAGCCATGAAGGGCTTTGCATAAAGCAGTTAAAAAAGGCCAATAAGCAACGAACCATCCAATTTTCTGCTGCAATTTATGATCCCAAAATTTCAGATACTAATTTTGGTGATTTCATAAAGTGAAATGAATGTGCCTAGAAATTCAGTTGTATTATGTTGCCTTTTACAGCATTACATATAAAAATGTCAATGTTTCCCAGAAAGCATCAAATCACACCTGAAATTTGACCATGCACTTCCTGACATGAAATGCAATTTTTCAGCTAAATATCTTCAATATTGCCCCATTTAACCTGTTGGATATTTCCAACATTTGTTCTTTTAATTTTTTTTCTGTCCTTTTGGTGGCTTCATTTTGGTAGATGTGCAATAAGTGATCTGACTGGTCTTGCAGTATTTTGTTTGCCTTAAAAAATATTTAACAGTAATTTTTTTTTCCATTTTAATAGGCCTTTTTATAGAGGGAAAAAAAGCAAGTGTAAAGCCAGATATTCTCTGCCCCTACATTGCTTAACCTTCCTGCATAAAATCTCTGTGTGAAGATCAAGCCCGTGTTAGTCCTAAAGTTAGTTTCAAAGGTGGAGCGACTCACTCCACCTCTCTGCATAAAAGCACTGCTGCTGCAAGTGACTGTAAAGGGGCAGGTTGATGACATCGTGATGACATCATGATGACATCATGATGACATCGTCAGCCCATGACTCAGGAGCACGATTTTAAAACCGCTTATGCGGGCACAGCCCTAAAGTGCAGGATATCTGCCTGCGTGCTAAGACTGCTTGCACACATTGAAATCATTGTTCTTGCCTGTTCTAAGGGAACATTTCACTTGTGAATCTACTGAATCCAGGGTTCCCAATGTGATCTTCTCTATATTGGAGAGACTGGGCGCACACTGGGTGATCGCTTTGGTGAACACCTCAGCTCTGTCTGCCGTAATAGAATGGATCTTCTAGTGCCACAATTCTCATTCCATTCGCTTGCTGACATGTCTGTCCATGGTCTATGCATGGCCAGACTGAGACCACCTGCAAATTGGAGGAACAAATCTCATCTTTCAACTGCGCACCCTCCAACCAAATGGCATTAATATCGACTTCTCTGGCTTTTGTTAATCCACCCCCCCACCCCTCATTTCTTCTCTCATCACCTTCCCCCAGCTCTGTCTCTCTTCCTTTTCCCTCTCTACTTTCAAACAGACATAATAGATTCTCACCTCTCTCCTTATCATATCCAATTTACACCTTCTGGGATTCCTTCCCAGCTAGCATTTCCTGCTTTTTTCCTCATTCTGCTTACTCCTTGAAGGGCCCAGGTCCAAAATGTCAACAATATATCTTTATCTCCTATGGACACTGAAAGTCCAGCTGAGTTCCTCCAGCATTTTGGTGTGTTTTTACTACAATCACAGTATCTGCAGACTTTCCTGTTTCACCCCAAGGAACTCAGAGGGTCAGGCAGCTGCAATTTGTTTTATGTTGTAAACTTCTTCCTTCACTACTTCCAGATTCTTGGATCTAAACTTTTTCAGCTATGTTCTGAGCCTCTATTGGGATTGCCAACTGCCCTGTAGGCTATGAGATATACATCCTCTCCATCTCTTGTTCAAGTTAATTAGAAACCCATGGTATCACTTAACTACACATTCCTTTTCAAAAACAATGCACCTCTCCTCTAAAACATGTAGACTGTCTTTAAGCTAACCAACCACCCATGACCTTAATGCAGTAGGAGATAAGAATGAAAGAAAAAGAAGCAGAAGGAGTCTATCTGAGGATTATGATGAGAGGATTATAATGTCTTGGCTGATCAGATCACAGCTTCAGCTTCACTTTCCTGACTGCTTCTCATATTCCTAACTCCTAATGAACAGAACAGACAAGAGCTCATTCTGTAAACCAGACACAACTACAGAGTAAAGCAATGAGTGTCTTGGGTCAATCGTAGATGGTGACTCATACCCATTTCCATCCAATCCAATCCAGGTGAATTTCCAAATGTACACATGATATTTTGCATGGATAATTAACCCACTGACCAAAATGTCTTTGGGATGTGGGAGAAAAACAGAAGCGCCCAGAGGAAATCCACACAGTAACAGGGAGAACAGGCAAACACAGACGCACCTGAGGTCAGCACTGAGGTCAGATCTTTGCCAGTGTGGGAAGTGGCTCTGATTGCATGAAGTTAGAGAAGCCCTATCTCCCAAAGTTGAGCCAATTGGTACTATAACCCTGCCCCTTGGGTAGCAGTGAGTAGTGATTGATTGGAATGTGGGAAGAATAAAATGGTAATAGAGTAGGATTAAAATAAATTAGTACTTGATGTTTAATGCAGATCAAGTGGGCAGTAAACTGGAATGATTGAAGAGGAATTGTGCTAATCTTTGACTTTCTGCCACTAAAGCCAAAGGAGGAATGAATGTTTGAAGCCATGGAAATCCCAGCCATAGATATTATGAAGTATATTTCCCATTTTGTTTAAATGTTGTCAAATAGGATCCAGTTCTCAGAACTGATATATTCAGTGGTGGAAGGCAACGGTGTCAAAAAGGTAAGGAATCCATAAAAGATTGCTGTGAAGTTCAGAAGAACAGGAGAACTTCAAGGTTATGTTCAGAGATCCTTGAAAAGAGCAGGATAAGTTGAGGTGATGTTGGTTAAAATAACATTCTTCATTTGCTATTGAATGAAACATGAAATAGAGTGTAGATAAAGAGAAGCTGGCACCATCCATGGAGAAAGTCAGTCAGTGTTTCAGATCAGATCTTTTATCGAGACTAAAGTGGGAAATGAGGATCACAAATTAAAAGGGGGGGGGAGTGTGATAGGATACTAGACAGATGAAGCTGGGAGAGGTGGAGGATCAGGAAGGGGATGAGTGTTCTGGGTTGGGGAGATGGCAGTGTGAGGTTTGAAAGAAAAGTGAGAGCAGGAGATAGAATCGAATCAGGGTGTGGGTTTGCTAAAATTCAAAAAACCATCATTCATGCCATTGTGCTTCAGGCTACCCAGGTGGAAAATTGTGCACAAATACTCAAGTTAATGTTTGGCCTCACCCTGATAAAGGATGGATGACATATCTGCTTGGGAATGGTGATGGGAATTAAAATGGCTGGCAACTGGGAGTTCCAGCTTAGACCCAGATGCTTGGTTAGAGCAAGAAGAGTATGCTGGAATTTTATTCAACATCAGTTAGAACTCAGCTTAAGAATTGTGCACAATTCTGGCCACCACATTACAGGAGGGGTGTGATTCCACTACAGAGGGCATATGGATGATTCGCAATAACATTCCCAAGACTAGTAAAAACAAATGATCAAGACAGATTGGTAGGACTTGATTGTTTCCATTGGTCAGAGAAGGCTGAGGTTGAAAAAGAACAGTGGAATGTCTTGATGGGGACCTACTTCCTTTCGTAATATGATCAATAATCAAGATGCATACATTTAATACAAAAGTAAAAAGTAATAAAAGGAGAAAGAAAAACTATCAATGACTGTTGAGGAAGTTGTGGACTAAAAGATCAGATGGGACCAAAACCCTGATCACCTTTAATCAGTACTTGTACATGTTTCAAGGGCAACAAATGATGGAACATAAGGTTCCCTTGACCAACATAAGTCAGCATTAACATGATGGCCCAAGTAGCCTCTGCTGAACCATAAATTGTTCTTATCCCAGGCTCCACATCAGAGGCTGAAAAGTAAACAGAACATTATCTCAGTCAAATTCCTATTCAAATCTTCTTATGCTTTCAGAACAAGGTGGTGTTTGTTATTTTTTTTCTGTAAAACACAATGCTTTGAGTCCTGGAAATCGGAAACAGAAAACTGAACAAGCTGGGAGTCCTCAAAAGGGTATGTATGAGTTATTTTCTTGCAATAAAATTGGTGTAACTATTTTTGCTGCAGTATTAGCATTGAGCTGTAAAAAGGGAAAAAAATATGAGCCAGTTTATCATTGAGACCATTTATTTTTAGATTGACTACACATTCTTCAATCAAACAAAATAATTTCTGATTTGCATGTATGCCAGATTCTCTCTATGACATTTTCAAGCAGAACATGGTAATGCATTTTCCCATTATTTTCATCTACTGGTTGTTGTGAGACCCACAAATATTTTAGCTAACACTTAGAAATCTTACAAATACAAAGAAATAAATTAAGGTTTCAGGTTGGAAATAGGCCATTTGATTCAACCAGTCCACCTCCACACTTACTGTTTACCCAAACAAATAATTCTAATTACAATTAAGAATCAAGCATAAGTGGATATTCAGGAGTAAGTAAGGTTCCATCTTGCCAATCAAACCTGCTCTGCTATTTAAGAAAACTTGGCTTAATCATTTGTTTGCCTCAACTTCTCTGCCTGTTTCCCTGATTCCCTAATCATCCATAAATCTGCCTTTCTCATCTTGAGTACACAGTACAGTACAGTAATTCAGCACATTTAAAACCTGAGTGGAGCAGATGAGCAAGTTTTCCAGAATATTTTACTAACACTTTTGATTTGCTGTTCATGCAAGTGAACTCCATAAGTTTAAAGGCAGCAATAAGTTTTAAGGGAGCATTGGTATCAAAACCAGAATATTTTAGAGGGAATACAGCCAACAGAACCAGCTGAGTTTAAAGAGACCTTGGTGTAGAGTGTGTCGAAAGAATCAAAGGCTTGTTGATCCAAACCAAGGCTTTTATTAACTAGAAGACTGGAGCGTATCACATGTAGGTCGACCAGTCCAGAATGACCTGGTCTGGCTAGGAGCAACCCTTTAAGACCTGCCAGTAGACGTGGCTATGCTCTCAGCCAATCAAGGTCATCCTACACTAAAATCTGTACATATACACATTGGTGATAGAATCTGTACTATCACACTTGGGAAACTCATGTTCCATTTTCTGAGCTCCCTTGAAACTTATCGGGGCCCATTTCCCACATTCCCTTTAAACTTTTTGGGCACACTGGAAATGTTATTATATTTCAGTGTAACATCTAAACATAATGAATTAACAGTGAATTACTAATTTTTGGAACATTTTCCAAATTTGCATCATCAAAGTGTGCCAAATTAATAGAGTTTCACTTCAAAACACAAATCTTGCTTTCCAGCATACAGAATTGCAAGCTGACATACCTGAGGTGAGAGGGGAAGCAAGTCCTTCTTTTCCAAGTAAATTAATAGATTTGTGTTCTCCTTGCACTTTTGAACAAATTCATATTTATTATACATTTTCCAACTGTGGAATAAATCATTTCTATCCCACATTACGGTACAGCTTCCTTCATTGCCTTGTTCATTGATGTCAATACATCAGATCCACCTCTCACCCATCACCCCATGTGTCCCACTCAACGGTGGAACAAATTCAACAGGCAGGTAAAGCTGCTTGGCTATATTCGTGATGAGTGGGCTTCATGTTCAAATCTCTGATCTCCCCTGTTGAGGAAGGCTAGAAATATAATGTATGAGATATACCTCCTGGATGCAGTATTGGTGAGTGCCATCAGTGAACATCTGAACAATACACATCAGAGCATTAACAGCTGGTTAATAAGCCACGCAGGAGTCCTGATTTTTTTTTCTCTTGGCAGTTCCTAACTGTTTAGAAAACACCACTGTGCCAAATGTGCCACAACTTGAGACCTTGTTTTTTTGCCCCACCCATTTTTAAGATAAGTTGATACTTCTGCGTATTCTGCTCGTAAGTGTATCCTAGTTTTTAAACTTTACAGAACCAATCACTTTTTAAAAAAAAATAGTGCTCTGGGATTGTACACAAAGCCGTCAACCAGGACTAATAACTGTGTCATTTGTTTTTATATGATCGGAAGAAAGTTTCAAATAAAGCACTAACTCAGAATAATAGTTCAAAGAATTTTTTCATTCTTTGAAAATTGAACCTGTATCAAGAAATCTGTTGCAGACAGGGCAGATCACCTTCTCGAGTAGAGCCATGGTTTTATAGGATTGTAAGGTACTGCATCTCTAAACCAATACCTGTAATACTTTAAAGTGATGACGTAAATATAAAAGAGCAATTCTGCAGAGCAACATCTATTTTAACAGGATAACTGCACTGCAGATGTAGAGCTCAGGCTTTAACAATTGTTATCAGTCTGACCGATTAGACATGTGCATTGGCTTCTTGAATTGAATGTGAAGTAGCTAAATTGAATGACTCATGCAATATTTGTCTCAATGTTCCCTGCATTGGACAGAGTGCGGAAAGGACAGGATCATGAATAAAGCAAAGGGGTTAAATGTATGATTCAGACACAATTGCAATGGTACCCACAAGTTTGCCGATGACACCACAGTTGGTCAATGGAATCACAAACAGCAATGAGGAAGTGTATAGGAGGGAGAGAGATCAGTTCTTTGAATGGTGTCACATCAGCAACCTTGTGCTCAATGTTAGCAAAACCAAGGAGATGATTGTGGACTCAGGAGGGAGTCAGAGATGTTGACACCTAAGAATTTGAAGTTCTTGACCCTCTCCACTACCGAGCCCTCGGTGAGTTCTGGATTGTTTTCTCCTGACTTCCTCCTGAAGTCTACAATCATTTCCTTGGTTTTATTAATGCTGAGTGCAAGGTTGATGGTGTGACACCACGCCATGATCTGATCTATTTCCCTCCTGTAAGCTTACTCATTGCTACAGGTATTTGTGATTTGCCAACAACTGTGGTGTCAGCGGATCCAGTGCTGTCTGCAAGGAATTTTTTACATTCTCCCCATGACCTGCAAGGGTTTCCTCTAGATGATCCGGTTTCAAAATTTACAGTTATGGGTTAATTGGGGTAGTTGGATGATACAGGCTTATGGGCCAGAGGGCTTGTTATCTTGCTGTATGTATAAATTTATAAAATTGAACATTTAAAATTCAAATGCTATGCTGAAAAATATCTGTTGACTTTAAATGAGCAGTCAAGGTCAGAATATCCATCTTCAAATGCCACACTCAACTAACTCCACCACTAGCCTCACTCATCACCAGATAAGCCATCTTTCACCTATCAACAATCTGTCAAGTAGAGCTGATACTCAATATTCATATGGTCCAATACACCTTCACACAACTAATAGCAGCCTGAGCATTACATCCACATCTCTCAGCTTGCATTATGAGCTATTCAGCCATGACAGTCATGTCACCCACACACAAGACATTCACTTAAATACTAACCCCTCTTTCTCATAAGGCAAGGTGGCATATAAACAATGTTACTATGGGTAGAGGGGGAGGGATGCACCTTTTATCCTTCCAAGCTCCACATCACTGTTGTGATGTAATGGGTAAATTAAATATATGCTTATAAAAGGGATCAGAATTGTTAGCTGTTACGTTGCATGCAATTCACAGACACAGCCTTGCAAAGTTCAGGTGCAAACAGAAGGTTCTGGGCTTCAGTGACATTTGCAAGCAAAGTCTGGAAACTGCAGCATTTGCAAACTGACAAAAAACAGTGCCTGGAACATCAGGAGGGGAGGGGCAGAGAATAAGAGAGAAGGCATTTAACAGAAGGCAGTCTGAGAAAAAGCTGGACAGAAGAGGAACCTGCTGAAAAGGCTCCTTTATCAAGACTGAGCAGAGTTCTTATATAGTAGCCTGAATGTACTCTCTATGGAAAACAGGAGTGGTGGCTAGTCTTCCCGGTGTGGCAAAGAGAAGAACTCTGTGAGAAGAACCTGGAAAGAAGACAAATTTCTTCTGGAAGACACTCCTATTTGGAGTGTCCAACAAGCAACATCTCTCTGTAACGCTCCATAACTTTCCGCCTGGTAATTCTAAGTAAAGAACTGAAGTTTGCTTGAATGTAATGACTGTTTGATTCTGTGCACAGGATTGAAGATTACATGAAACATTGTCAGTGGAAGATTGGCCAGTAAAAAGTACTTTCATGAAAACACATTACACACACTTGCACTTAGATTAGGTTGTGGGGGAGAGGGGAAGGAATTGTGTTAATAATTTAGTGTTGATCTTATTGTTCTATACTCAGAGAATTAAACTAATTTTGTTAAAGAACCATTGCTTTGGTGTGTTTCTATTCCTGCTGGTATATAGGGTTCACTGAACTTGTAACACTGCCTTCACTACTCTTATCCCCTTACCCATATTTCATTTCTGCTGGAGGTAGGAATGCTCACAGTAAATTGAGTAGACATGATGGAATTTGAGCTGAAAAGGGATAGAGACCTACAAGGTACTGTCCTCATAACAATGTTTCTTTTTCACATGGGGAGCATGACTGCCTCAAATTTCCAGCGAATCTGCTTTGGTCTCCCTGTTACTCTGTGCGCTTCCTCCCACATCTTAAAAGATGCGTGTGCCAGTAGACTAATCGACTACTGTAAATTGTCTCTGGTGGAAAAATAAGTTGTATAACTTGGGGGATGAGGAGAAATTAAACTGGATAAGAGCAGAATAATGTAAATATTGGTAATATCTGTGGAGTCAGTGGATTGTGACAGAGTATTATAAATGTGATTTTGGGAGATAAATTAGGAAAGGTTTGTTAGAGTAGGTTACATACAAGCACTTTAAAACAGATCTTATTTGAAATACTGGAGCTTTGCTAATGCTAGACTTATCAGCCCCACAGCTTTTACAAGAGCTTTGAAGAGTGCTCAAGAGACTTCACTAATAGATTGTTGTTTACAAAAGGCAACAGATGAAAGATCTTGTTGGAGCCGTTGATTGTCAAGCAGAGAGAGTTAAACAGGCTTTCTCTCTAAGGGAGAGAGAGAGAAAAAGAAATAGAAATCACTTCTACAGTGTTACAACCAGCAAAAGCATCTGGGACTGGAACAGGACAAGCTGGCAAGCTTGTGGAAAGCCCTATTTGGAAGACAGCCTGGTCAAAGCCTTTGTGGTTCATGCAAGAGGAGATGACTGGCTGTCTAATGTTTCACTTGGAATAAGGGAAACAAAAAGGAACTCTCTGATGACCTGAAAGAAAGAGGTTATCATCTGGAGAACTCTGAAGGGGCCAAGTTGCGTCAGCAAGACACTGGAGTGGCTGATTGAAAAGGAATCAGTTGTGGGTGTCCTGGATCAACAAATCTCTCTCTGAAAACTGACAAAAAAACATTTGCTTTTCAAGCACCAAAGCCTGGTGAACTTCATAAATGTTAAATTCTGTGCACAGTATAAGAATTGCCTGCAACCAGTGAACTTGGAGGAATGAGAAGTGAGATTGGACTGTGAACCAAAGAACCTTTCTGAACTTACACACACACACACTACATACACATGCACTTAGAATTAGAAGGGGGGGTTAAGTAAAGTTAGTTAAGTTAATGTGTGATTCTGTTTTCATATTTAAAGATAATTAAAAGCAAATTTTGTTTAAGTAACCATTTGACTTGGTGAATATCTATTGCTGCTGGGTTTTGAGGTCCTCTGAGCTTGTAACAGGACAAAAGGACGTGCTTCTGTGCTGATCTTTCCATAATCTATATGACATCATATTTTGCCTTTTATTTACTCTTCCGTTCGAGAAAATCTACATGGAACACTGTAGTTGGAGAACAATAGAAAATCAAGGATCCACACTACCCAGTACATATGTGGTTCTCGCTGCTGCCATCAGAAAAGGGGTACAGGTGGCATAAGACTAGGTTTAGGAATAGCTGCTGTCCCTCAACCATCAGACTCCTGAACAATAGACTCAATCAGTGACTCAATTAAGGACTCTTACTTAGCTCATTATTTATTACTGATTTTTTTTTGTATATGCAGTCATTACATTCCTTTCATTTACTTTTCTTTTGTATAATTTCTTTCTTCTTACGTAGTTTACAGTCAAATGTAATTAGAAATGCTGCCTGGCGGGCAGAAAAAAGAATCTCAGGTCTGTATGTGATATAATGTATATGCGCTGACAATAAAATTTGAACTTTTCCTATTGCTTGCTTAAAGAGGCTTCCATTATGTATCCGAACCTTAGTAGCTTGTTGGTGCTTTCATAGGAGCTGATGCATCGACCATCAGATGCAACCCTTACTTGGGCCAATAAGCATGCCAACCAAGTTGCCCACCACATTGTTGCTGGAAAGAGTGAGCATCATATATGTACTTTTACTCCATGCTGTCACTGAGAGGACAGAGAATCTCGGCAGTGGAAATCAGGGCGATGAGGGTGAAAACCCCACAAGCTTGACGGCGACTTCTGTGAAAGCGACGCGCACCTCCCGATGCATCCGCAACGGATCGCCCTTCAGGCAGCGACTCCCAGGCTTCGCGTGTGGCTGGCGTCCTATTGGCCAGCGAGAGGCGGCCCGCGTTTTCAATTGGCCGAGCTGGAGCGCGGATGACGTCAGGCAGGGTATTTGCCAAGGGAAACGTGAAGCGCGTGGACACTAGACAGTGCCGTGGGGAGGCTGGAGTTGTGAGGGAGGAGCCGGGCGCTGGCGGTCCCGGTCAACCGGGAGGTCGGAGCCGTGAGGGAGGGGGGGGGGGGGGGAGAGTTCGACGTTGGTGGCCGTGGTCACCGAGTTTGGAGGGGGGGAGCGACTACCTGGAGTCAGCTGGTTGCAGGGCGGCGTTGCCGGAGATCGAGAGGGAAGGCGCGACCGAGCTCCGCTAAGGTGCTGTCGGAGGGGGTGTGGTGGGGGGGGGGGGGGGGGGCGGTGAACAGCCGTCGGGGTTCGAGCAGCGCCGAGCCAGCGTTTGAGAGGAGCGGCGAGTGATCGGAGGGGCCGCGATGCTGTGCTACGTGACCAGGCCCGACTCGGTGGTGATGGAGGTGGAAGTGGATCCCAAGGCCAACGGCGAGGACTGCCTGAAGCAGGTGAGGGGACCGGCCCGGGCATGTAGCGGGTGGTCTTCCTGGTCTTCACGCCGGGTCTGGGACGGTCTGGATTAAAGCGGGAGTGCCTGGCGACGTTTTCTTCATGGAGTCCGAACTTGCAACAACAACACCCTGCCTGTTTTCTCATGTGTTTAACTTCCTCGCAAACACTTCGCCCCTTTGTGCCTTGTCTGTGCCATGTTGTGAATTTGTGGTGGACTTCAAACTGGGATTAGGGACGATTTCACTTCAGTCTGTGTCCTGTTGAAATTTTTGTTAACAGCCCATTTGCTCTCTCCAGGTTTGTCTCAGACTCGGGATTATAGAGGACGACTATTTGGGGCTGCAGTATTCTGCCAACAAAGGGGAAACCCTTTGGCTCAACCTAAGAAACAGAATTGCCCAACAGATTGAAGGGATCCCTCCTTACAGATTCAAACTGCGAGTCAAATTTTTTGTTGAACCTCATCTCTTGTTGCAGGAACAAACTAGGTGTGTGTCAACTTTCGGTTATAATTTTCAATGTGTATCTTATTTATTTTAACTTTTTTTTGTTCGTCGAATGCTGCCATTTATTTAGTTTCTTGCAATGCTTTATGTACTGTTTCCAAATGACCGCTGATAACCTTGCTGTTGGGAGTGTTACTGCAGGTCATTGTGGTAGGAAGCAGCGCTTTCACTGCCACAGACGTCGCTTCTGGTCCTGGCGCGCAGGCGGGGTTACGTTTGTTTTCTTTCACTCGAGTAAGGATGGTGTGTGAAAGTAAAACTGGGCAAGTGCTGGTAACTTAAAATATGAACAAACTGCAGGGAATCTTCATAAGGTCAGGCAGAACATTTTCTTTGGTTGGTTTTTTTCCGTCAAAACTGAAATTGGAAATCCAGCTTTGTAAAGTTGTTGTTGGTACAAAAATGCTCAAGTAGAGAGGAGGAGACTAAATGACAAGTGGTGGTGGTTTACAGAGAAGAAAATGAAGGTTTGCTGATCTGTAGGCAATGCATGTGGGGAGGGGGAAGCAAACTGATTATAAGAGATACCAGTGTGTAATCGGTGCATGCTAGAAATCAGGCAACTTCTAGAGTGATAGATAACTGCAGGCTCTGGAATGAGCTATATATTTGATAAAAAATCTGAATTTTAGTATGCAAATAGAGGGGTTATCTGCACTTGTAAATTTTCAAAGGTAATGTTCTTCTGTGAAGTAACGCATACAATCCAGAAGCTAGCTGTGAAGTGCTGTGGCCTCTGGCAAAATAAAGTACTGTTAATAATCAGCCTTAAAAAATATATACTATGCTTCTTGAGCACAATGGTTGGACTACTAGGAATCCTGTGAAGAGCAGGGATCTCTCTTTGACTACCCATTTTCTTGCTAACATGTCTGTCCATGGTCTCGTCTCGTGCACTGCCACCTGCAAATTGGAGGAACACCCTCCAACCAGATGGTATTAGCATCAACCTCTGGTTTCTGTTATCCTGCCCCCATCTATCCCTATGACTCTTTTCCTCTTCCATTGTCCTACCCCTATCACTCTTTTCCTCTCTCCTGCCCTCTTATCCATATCCAATTAACGCCTTTTGCCTTTACCCCACCTGCCTTTTCTTTTTACTCGCACCTTGACAAAGAAGAGCTCAGACCCGAAACATCAGTTGTATATTTTTATCGCCTACTGATGCTGCTCCAGCATTTGCTTTTACTACAGTTACAGTATCTGCAGACATTTGTTTCACTCCTTGGTTCTGATGTTTACAGACAAATCAAAAAATGACAGATTTTAGAACTTGTACTATGATTTGCATTATTATAATGTATTTTAATGATCAAAGGCTCTTCAAATACCTTAAACGGATATACTGTGTATCATTTTGACATTTTTAATATGTGTTTGTTACTCTTCTATTAGGTTTATGTTTTTTGCCCTCTAGTAACCTGCTGTTTACATATTTTGCATTTGACTGAGGATTACCTCTGAATTGTTGAAGTAAAAAAAACTTCCTCATGTTATACAGTTCCTCTTTCACACTGTTTTGGTTCAACTTCTAAGACTTATTTGCAAATCCATAATGTTAAATTAAGCTTTTCTTTCTCATGTGATCATGCATTTTCCAGGAATTGCCTCTTGTTTTTACTTCTGCTCCCACTGTCAATTTTATATGGAGGAAGCCTTTGGGGCCATGATTCCTGCTGACTCTTTTCTTTTGGTTATTTAAACTACATTGCATTTGTATTATATGCTGTGCTCAGCATTAAGATGTTGCAGCTTTATTTTTGTTGACCTTATAGAATTTTTGTCAATTTGCTAACTGTGCAGATCATTGGGCAAATGAAACAAAAAAATGTAGCTGAATGCTTGACACCGCATCTGTGCATTTAAACCAAGACCTGTTAGGGCTAATAAATTTTATTGAATTAGTGTTGGGTCAGGTCATTGGTAAGTGGTACTAAGCTAAATAGTGTTACCACTGCTATTCCAAAAATCATCTGTTTTAACCTTGCATGGTGATTTTAGTACAGTTTTAAGTTCAAATTAGTTTGTGGATCAGGGCCAAATAAATGTCATTTTCAGTGATCACTTAAATGCAGTTAGAATGGGAATTCTTTTTTTAATCAAAAACTCAGTTTTGACATTTGATCAAATATCAGTTTCTGAAGATTATGGAATGGAACTTGTCTAACTAAATTAAAGATAACCTGTCTAATTTGTTTTGTGAACTTGGTGAATAAAGAACAAGGTTTTAAAGCAGGAATTTGGCCTGCAGTACCTTCATAATAGCATATAACCGTTTACAGCATGGAAACAGGCCATGTCGGCCCTTCAAGTCCGTACCGGTTCACTTGAACAACTCCACTAGCTCCTCCGCAAACTCCTGAGGACTTTGAAGTTGGGTATGCCAAACTTAAGGCTATCTTTAAATTTGGACATGCAGCACTTGTAATGGGTCCTTTTCGCCCATGTGATTCAAATAATATACTCAATTGATCTACTCCACGGTACATTTTTGTTCAGTAGGAAGAAACCGGAGCACCCATTAGAAACCCACACAGATGTGGGGAGAGCATAAAATCACAAGAACACTTTACAATCTTTCTTTTTCCTCATTCAAACTTTAAATCACCCCTTTCCAAATAGTGACTATGGAGTAGGTTAGATGTTCAATGTATTCAGTAGGACAATTACTTTCAGTACAGTTATTTACAGTCTAATGACCTTGTCAGCTCTGTTTCGAGTGATCCTATGCAACATTTAATAGCCAATATGGTTTCTAATCTTCCAGAAGGATAATTCCAAATATTTATAATAGCCAAAAGTGCTAATGACAATGAAGCTTGTATATTTAATGTTTGTAATGTAATGTGACTAAGCTTAAAATGCAAATAATACAATTAAACATTCTGTAAATAAAGTGCTTTGGATTCTAAGTTATTATCAGAGCTAAAATTATCTGGATTTTTTTTCCCTCCACTCCAGGCATCAATTTTTTATGCACATACAAGATGACCTCTTGAGTGGACGCCTGCAGTGTTCACCAGAACAGGCTGTGACCTTGAGTGCACTTCTAGCACAAGTGGAATTTGGAGACTACAACCAAAACACTGCCAAGTATTCTTACGCAGTCCTCTTCGCAAATTACTCAAACAATACCATTTTAAACAGGTAAATGGAATGCAGAAAACTGCAAATTGCTTTCATTCAAGTTATTGGAACATCACAAAATCTATATTTTGTGTAGATCCTTCAGAGCCACCACTCCGATCTTGAATTTTGTAATAGGTTGTAATGAACTTCTGTATTTACCTTGATCAGCTTTTGAATTTTCTAAAATTAGTAGTGCCTGAGATGGTGTTTTTAAGTAAAGGGTTTGGTGCAAATTTTCCTATGTTACTTTATTTTTACCCCATTTCCTCCCCATTCATTAATAACATTTGACCAGATTATTCAAACACTGCTCTTTCAACAGTATTGTTGCCAAACATAAGAGCTTAGAAGGAATGAGTCGATGTACAGCTGAATATCAAGTTCTACAGATTGCATGTACACTAGAGCACTATGGTGTAGAGTGGCATCCTGTAAAAGATGGAGATGGACAAAAGATGGTAATTGGTGTGGGGCCAAATGATATATCAGTCTGCAAAGAGGATTTGACTCTAATTAACAGGTAAATAGTGTTATCATCTTGAATTGTCTTTTTAAACTTGCTTTCCATAAAATGTTGATCCACAAAATGTAAAAATATTAACAGTTAAGGAAACAGAATAATTGAGTTTTTGGGCTCTGCTGATAATTGAGAGCAAAGGTAGCTGCTCGATTTTTTGGAATGTTGATTTCCACCTGCTATTATCAGTGAAGTATATTTGTGTATGCAGCATTCTGTGTGATTGTAGTGGGGATTCATGGACTTGTCTATGCAGCAGGTAAAATAGTCCTATGGTGTGGATTTTTGTCCTGTCCATCTTCCAACTTGGTTTCTATTGGATATTATGTGGTAGGCTATGTGGATATTTGATCTGCTTTTCAATATTAGTCTAAATCCTGTTAAGTATAAAGAGTCCCTTATTGCAACCAGACTTCCTTTCTCAAATACTTCAGCCCACTTGCATTGTTTTGTTTTCCTTGGTATGCTGGTATTGAAACAATTAATTTATACATAGATGCTCAGTGCAAATGTTTAAATCTGTTTTTCTGTTTGTGCTATTGGTAGATAACACACATTTTCCATCATTATACTTGTCTATAATGTGTTTATTCACAACCCAACTATTCTCTTCCAGACTTCTGTCATCCGGGTTAATTTTCTCAGTCTTGGCATCTTCCCTTTTTGTCTAGCACAGTAGTTCTCAACCTTTTTGTTCCACTCACAAACCACTTTTTTTTATTCCCTATGCCATAAGTGCTCTGTGATTAAGGGATTGTTTAAGGTGGTATATGGGTGGAAAGAAAGTTTGAAAACCACTGTTTTAATCGTACGTGATTAACTCGTTATGTGCACAGTTTCATAACTCCAAAGGAAATGGGCCAATGGCAATTTTTCTCAGCAAAATTGAGCAGTGGTTCTCAACCTTCCCTTCCCACTCACATATCACCTTAAGCAATCCCGGACTAATCAAAGGGCACCGATGGCATAGGATTTACTTAGTGGTATGTGAGTGGAAATAAAAAGGTTGAGAACCACTGATCTAGCAACAGTCATGGTATCAGGCTGAGTGAGCAGCCAATACATGAAAAAAAATTCTTTGACACTAAATTAGGCAAGATAAATGTTTAGCAAATTACTAAGTTTTAATATGTAGAAATAAATAACTTGTAAAAACCGTGACAGAGGTGCACCAAAGAAGAGGTACAAGGACTGCCTAAAGAAATCTCTTGGTGCCTGCCACATTGACCACCGCCAGTGGGCTGATAACGCCTCAAACCGTGCATCTTGGCGCCTCACAGTTTGGCGGGCAGCAACCTCCTTTGAAGAAGACCGCAGAGCCCACCTCACTGACAAAAGACAAAGGAGGAAAAACCCAACCCCAACCAACCAATTTTCCCCTGCAACCGTGTCTGCCTGTCCCGCATCAGACTGGTCAGCCAGAAACGAGCCTGCAGCTGATGTGGACATTTACCCCTCCATAAATCTTCGTCTGCGAAGCCAAGCCAAAGAAGAAGAAATAAGCTGAATAACTGTAAACCTTTAAGTTTATTGTTCTGCAGTAGTGGACAGCCTTGTTGTTTTTAAGTACATTTTGTATTAAAAAAAATTCTCCATGTAAGGATATTTTTAATATTCCTCGTCAATAAATAACTAAATTTAATTTCCTGATTATTCCTGGAAGTAATGCAGGCAATGTCAGCATTGCATCCTCTGGTAATGTGGGGCAATAACCCCTTGACTTGTACTGAGGTTTTACATAACATTGTATGCATAGAAATGTTTTGCTGCCACAACTGCTGATTTGGGGCCAGTGTGTCATGAAGCACATTTGCTCATTTCTGTGCTGTTTATCTTGCAGGATTTCATATCCTGTCATCCAGATGGCAACACAATCTGGGAAAAATGTTTACTTAACAATCACCAAGGAGTTGGGCAGCATCGTGCTGAAGCTGATCAGTACCAGAGCAGCAAGTGCCCTTTACCGTGCAATAACCGAAACCCATGCATTTTACAGGTAACATTGGTACCATACTTAATATTATATGAACCATAACTTGCCTTTGTGCAGTGGATTCTTTGCATTTTTTTGTGGCTTGTTTGTCACTAGTCTCTGTTAAATACAAGTATTGATTGTTGTATTATTTAGTTTGATGAAGTTCTTATGCTTAATTGGAACAGCACCCTGCAAATTTCTGGGTTTGAATATTAAAATAGATTAAAAGACCTATTTCATGAAACTGCTGTAGTACCCTTGCATACTTTCTGTTTTAGGGTGAGCTTCTTTCAGAAGATTAGTTTATTGTTTTGATTGTTTTGTAACTGTTGATTGAAAATCCTTTGAACAAAAAATATCCTGTTTCTGAAACTTGTTTTTTCCAGGTGTGACAAAGTCACAAATGCTGTCATGATGCAATATAGCAGAGATTTCAAAGGACATCTTGCCTCTTTATTTCTCAATGAAAACATCAATCTCGGCAAGAAATATGTCTTTGACATCAAGCGCACATCCAAGGAGGTTTATGACCATACACGAAGAGCTTTGTATAATGCTGGTATTGTAGACTTTGTTCCAGGCAATGAACAAGGTGGACAGAATTCTCCACTTAAATCTTCTGACCTTGAACTGAATTGTAACAGTTGTGAAGGACTAAGCTGTCAGCAAAGCCAAATACTCCAAGATAAGCTTCAAAAGCTTAAAGAAGCACTATTGTGCATGATCTGTTGTGGTAAAGAAATTAATACAGCTTTCTGCCCCTGTGGACACATGTTTTGCTGCGATACTTGTGCCAGTCAACTTCAGGTAATTCTTCAATTTTAACGTCTCCATTTTGTTTTAGTCTAAGTCTCATGTATTCCTTGTCTTTTGGTACTCTTCCAATGTTCTACTGCTAAATTTATTCCACTGTCTATATGAGCATGTCCTAACTCTTCTTTCGGTCCCCACTCTGTTCTTTTTGCAATTAATTTCCATAAAATGAGCATTACTGGCAAGCCCAGCAAATAATGCCCATCTCTAATTGCTCTTATAGGTGGTGCTGAGCTGCCACCTGCAACCATTTGCAGTTC
Organism: Narcine bancroftii; assembly: GCF_036971445.1. Taxonomy (NCBI): domain Eukaryota; kingdom Metazoa; phylum Chordata; class Chondrichthyes; order Torpediniformes; family Narcinidae; genus Narcine; species Narcine bancroftii. The sequence continues at coordinate 377,889,464 of NC_091469.1, read as the reverse complement.
TTCTGGTGAAGGTCCTCTTGCAAAGAAGTTTGTGGGGCAGGGGGAAGTTCCAGAGTTTCTCAGTACTTCCAACTTGGTATGGTGTGAGACTTGAAAAGGGTGGGGGGGGGGGGGGGGTAGTGCATATGGGTGTTGTCTCCTTGGACCTGCTGCCCATTTCTATGGTGATTTGAGATTTTTGGTGGGGAGGTGGAATTGGTGTAGCTTTGTAGAACTATGGCAAGGTTCATGAAACACTTTTAATCTAATCTTGACATTTATTCAACCTGTCTAGTGGTTTAGTAACTTTCTGAATCTAATCTTGTGACTCAACTCTTGACTACAAGATTCCTAGTCCTTAAATAACTAAATTTAATTTCCTGATTATTCCTGAAAGTAATGCAGGCAATGTCAAAGTCTTTGTATTAAATTTTGTTAATGCTCCAATCTGATATTTTACTAGAATTGTTAAAAGCTCAGTGCGGTAAGATACTTAAAATATTAGCTCTGCTATCTAAAAACTATTACTTCTGCTTCTCTGCTCCAATTTTGTAGGTTACAGCTCTTTAAATGCACTTCCACATACACTTTTTAAATATAGTGAAGAATTTTTGAATTTCCTGCAGTTTGAACCCCCTCTGTTCTTGTGAGGGAGAAAACACATTGCCATCCTTCTAATTCCAATAGTCAATGAATTGTGCCTTTCCCTCAAATTATTTTCCACTTCTAAGGCTTGTTCCTGTCTAGTTCATTGTCAATCTTATTGCTTCAAGTCTTTTTCCTTCAAAGGAATGGTCTTGTTGGCTTTTTCCTTAACTAATTTTTTTAAGTTTGCACTAGTATTATGACACCTGACCTGAAGTGTGGTGACCAAAGCTGGGCTCTCCTATAGCCTAATACACATTGTAACATTATTTTTTTTGGCTCCTCTTTCTTTTTTCCAATTGAGGTCCAAAGTAAAAAATGTTCAGCATGTTTCACAAGGTGCTTTATCTTCAGATTTACAGACATGCATTCCAAGATCCCACTTTGTGTTTTTATTATCCTACATTTTAACTGCATTTGCTCCCCAAGCACAAGGCATTACTTTGCACCTCACCATTTGCCAGCCCTGCAATCATCTAACTAGTTTACTTCTAAAGTTTAAAACCTTTGCACCAGCCAGTAACTTTTCCAATTGTGGTTTCATTCTGATTTGGTACAAATCTCCCATTAAGGGACATGCACTGAGTCCTGAAGAACAAAATTGCATATAACACTTCATTCACCTAAAAATCCTGTTGATTGGAATGCCTTTTGCTTTTGGCTACTCAGACAGTTGTTTAATATATCCTTACCACTTGTCCTCTAATACATGGATTCTTGCTTTGTTACCATTTATCAAACATCAGAGAGAAAAATTAAAAAAAAACGCATGGCACATTAAATGGAATCAGCTTAGCACTCCATAATCTCAAATTCAACTAAGTTAATCAGACAAAACATTCTCATTACAAATTATTGCAAGCTGCTTGAGTGTGTGTGATATTGGAGTTTCTCCGTCCCTTTCATGTATTGTCCTCGAACCCAGCATCTGTAGATTGTTTAACTCTTATCAGAAGCCTTGCTGTTTATTGGAACCATATTGCCAACCATTACACGGAGTCCACTATCTAAATTTGTCGGAGTTCATGTATCTAATTTGAGCCTTTTCTGCAGCAAGGTTGTATATTTCAATTCTGGGGTACTAACAAAGGAAAATTATTCTCTGTGTAGATGTGCAGCCACTTGCTCTTGGTCAAATCTAGCACCAGGTAATTCCAGGATAGAAATCCAATTTGTTACAGTTGAGTTTCTTGAGTGAATGTATGCAGGACCTATAATGTGGCATTTGGGGTGGGGACATTAGTCATCAAATGTCCTCAGGTTTTTTGCTGTTACCAATTATTTGAACAGCTAGAAATATTTAGCAAATTGGAGCGTGTAAATGTTTCCTTTGATTTGATTTCAAAAAATAGTAGGTTTTGTGTTTGCAGTACACCTTTTCAGTGTTTCCATATTAAAATTACTGCATTATTTTAATTTTTCCACAGGCTTGTCCAGTTTGTCGTTCTGAAATTGATCATGTTCAGAACGTGTTCCTGCCCACATGTGCCAGTCTACTTAATCTCACTGTAATTTGAATAAATTTGAAGAGGGTTCAGCATCTCTGGTTTTGAAGCTAATGCTACAAGATTGAAAATACAGTATTTCTCCAAGTTCACTCGTTTGTGTTTGCATCTCATGGCATTTTGAAAGTTTGTCTGGACTTGCAGGACAATAATGGATAATCCAAGGGGCTGGAACAGTTTGTCACAGACAGTATTGATGGAGATCTTGCAACTATTACACTGCCTGAAGAATAGGAATATCCATTCATGGCATCCAAACTTTTATACTTTGCTGATCACTTTAAAACATTTTAAAACTTATGATTTGTAGTTAACAAGTATAATGCCTCAATTTAACAGCAATGGAGCAGAATCATTTGAAGTGTATAATAGCTTTATTCATCTTTCTAAAACCAATTGTCAGGTGAAAAACATTGTTTAAACATTTTGAGATGATTCTGATCTGAGTGTCTACAACAGACAAGGTTATTTTAATTCTAAAATATGCAAATGCGGTAGTTATACATTTGTAGCAATGACATTTCAAGTATGAAAGAAAGCATAGAATTGTTCTGGTTTGAATACTGGATATTTATACCTCGTGTAGGGTCAGTAGATCTTTTCGGATGCAAAGACTTGCTCAAAGACCAATTTGTGTGCAATTCTAGCTGCTTAAAGGCTAAGCATTAAACTGTCACTTTATTAAGGAATTCCAAATGTTTTATTTATAGGTTTGCCTTAAGGTAGCAGCAATGAGAGATTCCATCTGTTTATGTACAGATCAGGTTCTTTGCACAGATGTTTTGACTTTATATTGTTGACTTTCATGTTGGCACATCCCCTCCTCAAAGGGGCATCTATTTTTTCACTTTGTATAAATTAGATTTATTTCCATTTGAAACAAAGCATTGTCTAAGCTAGATTTAACTCCTTTTTATATTCCTTTTAAAATGTGTTAATAAAAGATTTTTGTACCATTTTGAGGAATTGCAGAACATTTCATTGTCTTTTTCTAATGAACCTTGATTTCACTAGAGCCTTAGCACTATTGACTACTTGGGGAATTTTAAACAGCAAAGGTTTGAATATTTAAAACCAGTTTCATTGATATCCTTTTTGACCCTGCTCATTCCAAGGTGGTGTTTTGCCACAGTGTAGTGTATTTGCACCTGTAAAGTTAAAATGACAGCCAATTTGAGAGGACCTTACCAAATACAAGAAAAATAAATAGTTGAGGGACTTTGAGTGTATATCCATGTAAATTGAAACTGCACTCCTTTCAGTGCACTCAAATGAACCAGTGCTTTGTGGGTGCACATTCTACCTATCGTAGGGCTTTAACTGAGGCCGGAGGGACTGAAGTTGCACATCCAAGAAGCCATGCTCTTCCAGGATCCAAATAAAGATAATGTGACTATGAAGCATTTTAATTCTGTTACCTCCTCCATTTGTGGCTCTTTTAGCAGGGTCTGAAGAGCAGCTCTGAAACTTATCCATTGTTAAGCCTGGACTGCCATTTTGATCTAGCAGTGGACTTGATGATTTTGTACACAAGCACTGAGACTCAGTATGAGATGTTCTGGGGGGAAAAAATGGGTGGGGAAGGAGGAAGTTGTGGTGGTGATAAAGAACAATAATCAGGAGTGATCTTGTTTCACATTTGAAATCACTGTCAGGCAATGAGTTGGATGTGGACTAGGGTGTATGTTTGCAATCATTCTTTAATAGTATAGTTTAAAAAGTCAATTTTCATTGAGAATATTTGAGGAAAAATAAAATGAAAGAAATGTCAGCAATTTTGCCCGCTTGCAACAAATGCAAGAAGTGGATAATAGTTGCAGGTGGATTGTATACTTCCAGTTCAATAGACTGTAGAATTGCTCAGTCATGCCTGCTCTGTTGGAATGTCATTGTCACCATCTGCAGTCAAAGTCATAGCAATGGGCAGATAATATTGGTGGATGTACTTGTATACCTTGCAGTGTATTGTCGTTTGGAAAGAATATTAACTTGGGCAATGACATGATCAGGGAGAGCTGAAGCAATCAAGTTGCCAATAGTTGAGAGAATGCAGAGTGTAGAGCAAATGATGAAACACCAAAACTGTAGATGTTGGAATCTTGAGCAGTGAGCTGCTGGAGGAACTTGGGGCAGGGAGCATCCATGGGTAGAAATGGTCAGTCAATGTTTTGGATCTGGGCACTTAGTTGAGACAACAGCATGAAGGAGAGACATGAACTGTATCAAGGTGTGACAGTGGAAAGGAATAAGAAGCTGGGGAGTGGGTAAGTGGTGTTCAAACAAGATGAGTGAGGGGGAGAGAGACCACTGGGAGGGGATAAAGTGAGAGAAAATAAGAATAGAGATGAAAGCAATGGAACCAGATGAGCAGCAGCAATCATCGAGGATTCACACCAACCAACTTGTTGCTACCTTCAGGAAAGGGGTATGGGTGCCACAGGACACATATGACCAGGTTTAGAAAAACCTGTTACCCCTCCACCATCAGATTCTTCAACATACTTGATCGGTGACTCATTTAAGACTTGCAGTTTATTGATGTTTTTTCTCTGTACTGTGCAGTCATTTGTTTACAGTTCTTCGATGTATACATACCACCTTGGGTCCAGTGTTTTGCACTACCAACAAGTGATAATTCTGCCTTGCCCACTAGAAAAAGAATATTAGGGTTATATGTGATATATGTATTCTGACAAAAATTTGAACTTTATACATAAGGGTATATATGAGACAGTATCTGATGCCAAGAGATTGTAGAATTAACCAGGCCACTGGTAATTTCAGGTCTTGCCTTGAATAACAGAACAATTAGTCATCTCACAGTGAAAATCTTCCTGGGGAAGAATTTTCATTTCTTGAATAATTGTTAACAATTAGTTTTAAAGAATTGATCTAAGGTGATCAGGGAATTAGTTTAAATATTAAATTGATAAGATGAACAATAGCACATATGTCAAAAATATTTGAAAATTTTCCACAAAGTTGCATTCCTCAGAAGTAAAAGGTCCAAGGGAAAAGTATTCTACCAGTGGTTAACTAAAGAGTTAATGTTAGTATTAGATGTGGCTATATTTCTTGCTGAAGAATTGTAGCCTAAAGAATTATGTAAGGAAAAATAGAGATTGAGCATGAGGACCTTTTGGAGTAGGTTTACACAGGAGAGCACAATGTCATGGGAGGAAGGGCTTGTACTATTCTGAGGGACAGAATTAATCCACAGCTAGAAGTGCAGAGCTTTATTGGGGGAGAATTTCCTTAACCAATGTGTTTGAAATGTTCATAGTTGCTACAAAATGTATTAATGACACTGATGTCATCTGCACAGTAAAGCTTTTACAAGGTCTTCCATGAAATCTGGTCCAAAAAGTAAAACTTCATTATATCCAGGTGGACAAATTGAATCCAAAACTGGTCAAGTAATAGGAGGCAGAGATTGCTGGAGATGTAGCGGGCTGAACAACTGCATGAGTAAATGGGCCGACTCACTGGAACACGTGGCCAGTCCAAGATGGTGCGGGCTCCCCTTCACTGCTGAGGAGCCCACACCTAGGACCACTTGTGGGCTAAGGAGCCGTCCACTTATGCAATATAATGACATCACTTCCGGAAGCCGGTGAGTACGTCACTGGAAGTGTGCGGGCCAGCGTGGAGACACAGTGAATGCAAACCAATAAAGTAATTCTTTGGTTCACCCTCGCACTGTGTGGCTGTCTCTACTCTGTAGCGATGGTTCGAACATTTTGGAACCAGCATCAATCACACGAGAATACAGCAACCGTCTGAATCCACAGTCACAGCACCTATGACCAACATGGTGGACGTACATCTGCCTTTCTGAGCAAGCTAGCTCAAGAACTGGCTACAGCTGGCTGAGTCCCAGTTCCACATCAGGGGAATTGTTTCAGAGGACACCAAGTTCTGGCACATCGTCAGTGCCCTGGACGTTGCCACAGCTGCCAAAGTAAGCTCCTTCATAGAAAACCCACTGATGGAGCGTAAGTACGAGCAGTTCTGATGTTTCCTCCTCAACATCTTAGAGCTCAGCTGGCACAAGTGTGCCTGGTCTCTGAGGTAGATTAGGTCTTTCTGTGTGTCAACTGCCAAGGCCACTATCAGCAGGCAGCCTGCCTGTTTCTCATCACCATGTTGGTTTTGGCAGTGGGGTATAAGCCGGGGGGGGGGGGGGGGGTTTGCATCGCTGGGCATTCCTGCCCCATTGGCGGTGGTAGAAACAGTACTCACTGTTCTGCTCTGCGCACCCTTTGCGTTGCTGTGCCGCGGCTTTTAAAATATTGTGAATTAGTACAGTAAATGTGCCCAGCAGCATCACTCCACTAGTCATTGGTAAATGTCAGAATTGAGGTGGTCTTATACAGCAAGTATAGCTCAAAAACTACATTTTAGGTGAAAATTCAGAGGGTCATCTTATACAGAGTTGTCTTGTATGCTGACATATATGGTACACTCAATCTTAAATCCCACCAAAACTCTTTCTTGTCCCAAACCATATTGATTCTAAAACCAGCCCTCAAAGACCATCTGTCTCTATTGCCCAGAATCAATGTGGTCAAATAGGTTATTTCATAGTTTCTTTCCTATCTTTCCTGGTGTTTGTTAATACTTATTATCAGACTGATGGCATGCTCTTCCTCCTCTCCCCGAGGACCGAGCATCCCCTGGAACGGGCAAGATGCTACTGTAAATGATCGTTATTTGTCTGTTATGTTGAAAGGATGGAAACCCGAGTTGATAATTTTCGTGATTTTTCTTGTCACTTTGCTTTTGCCACATTTTCTGTGAATTTTTAAATCCAAAGTGGTGCCAGAGAGTAACGACCTTTTGTGATGTTGAGATAGCTTGCAAAACTAATCTTTTCGCTGCATCTCGCTACACCTGATAATAAACTTTAGTTTATTATCTCGCTGCATCTCGCTACAGAGTAGACACTCAAATATCTGTACTGTTTTAAGAACTACGTGAAAGTTTTTTTTTAATTAGATACAGCACGATTATGGCCATTCTGGCCCATGAGTCCACACCACCCAATTAAACCCACATGACCACTTAACCTACCACCCTTTGGAGGGTGAGAGGAAACCCATGCGAACATGGAGAGAATGTACAAACTCCTTACAGACAGCAATATAGCACTGCAATAACTTTGCTAACCATTACGCTCTCTAATTAGAATTCTCTCTCGTTGTTGTCAGTGTTAATTTGTTGGCATAATTGGAGTGTCCCTCCATAAATTATATCCCAACTTGGAATCTGTCACTGATCCTTCATTGTCACTAGTTCAAAATCCATTAGCTCCCTTACACTGATCTCCCTTCTCTGATCACCAGTGATCTGTCCACAGTGAGACCTTACCTTTCTAGCATTCCACCCATACTTCTGGACTTTTTATGCTGTTGACCTGGTCTTCTGTTACCTCCTCCTCGGTACCTATTTCTTCAGCCAGGAGTTCTCACCTCCCATGGTTTTCACCCTCTTGGACCTCCATTTTGGACTTTTAACCTCCTCTTGGCCTTTTCATTTCTAAGTGCCAACTTGATCACCAAACTCACAGAAAAGGACGGTGCAGTTACAGTGTGGCGAACTGACCTCTATCTCTTACATTACTAACATCCACCCCACTCTTAGATTTACTTGATGCTGCTTGACCCGTTAAGTTCCTCCAGCATCTTGACTTTTTAATGAATACAAGAAGATGGCTGTGTTATTTTCCATTGAAGTTTGGATTTTAATTTAATAAGTGGAAAGAGTTTTAATTAGTTTTAATATGTAACACAACATAAATAGCATGAAAGGCATTAGAAATTCCAGTCAGATCTTTTCCACTGGGAAAGATTACAGTACTTTTATTTTTCTTTCAAAGCTGATTATAAAGCATAAGAAGAGAGAAAAAATGGGATAAATATACATGGTTAAAGTGAAATATTTCCACTGGAATTCTGAAGACTTTATGGCAAGAGAGAAAATCTCAAGGTGAAAATACAGAATGACATTTAAAACATCAACAGATTCACATGATCTAAACACTAAAATGCACATAAATTAATAGGGTGGCATTTCAGTGCTGTTGCACTCCTGGTTGAAGACTTCGTTGGTGTTCGAAGGCAAGAAGAGCACTGATGAAGTCTTCAACCAGGACTGCGACAGCACTGAAATGCCACCCTATTAATTTATGTGCATTTTAATGTTTAGATCATGTAAATCTGTTGATGTTTTAAATGTCATTCTGTATTTTTTAATAATCTCATTGTTCCTTGTTCTTTTGAGGTGACCAGCACTGAGAAAACAAGCACAGCTTTGCAGAAGAGGTTTACTGGAAATGCACATCAAATTATAAGAATTCAAGAACAAAACTAATAGGAGCAGGGCTTGGCCATCTTCCCCATTGAGCCTGTTCTGTCCTTCAGTCTGATCATGGCTGATCTAGCCATTATCTCAGCTCCACTTTTCTGTCTGTTCAAGAAAACCTTTAATTCCCCTAGTATTCAAAACCTATCTATCTTTGTCAATTACATTTAATGAGGCAGCCTCTACTGATTAATTGGACAGAGATTTTCACTGGGAGAAGTAGCTCCTCCTCATCTCCATCTTCATTCTACTCCCCAGAAACTTTAGTGTATGTCCCCCCAGTTCTAGTCTCATCTGCTAGTGGAAACGGCCTCACTTCTTTAATCTTTTCATTTCACTTTGGCAAGTGAGTCTTCAGTGAGGCAGTCTTCGAAGGGGCGACAGTGGGGAGTCTGACCTGGACGTGGCGAGGTCCAGCAGGAGCAGCGGCAAAGGGAAGTTCAATTGTTGATATTTTAGCAATTAAAGTTAGCATTTCAGTGATCTCCTGGAGCTCTGATTGATTGCTATTAGGGAGTCGGGGAGGAATTTCCCAAGGTTTTTCCTGAAATTGGCCAAAACAGGTTTTTTTCTTTGGTTTTCACCTCCCCCACCCCAGGATCCACGTTACTAGCAGAGAGTAAATCCAAAAGGAGGAGTGGCAATAGATAGAGAGTGTGGATGTGGCAGCCAAGATGGGGGGAATGTCCCCCTCGCAAGATATGGGTTGTCAGGGGAAGACAGCAGGCAGAGAGGGTGATTGATAAGGGTTAAAGGGACATAATCATACCTGGGAAGTAGGTGGAGGATGGATGGGTAATGGTCAGGAGAGGGAAAAGGAACAGGCATTGCAGGGCAAAACTGTGGGCATTCCCCTGAATAATGTGTACCATTTTGGATATTATTGAGGGGGAATGACCTACCATGCACAAGCCAAGGCAATCAGGTCTCTGGCATAGAGTCTGGTCTTGTGGCTAAGAAGGGGAGGGAGGACAAGAGGCGAGATTTAGAGACGGGGGACAAATAAGAGGTTCTGTGGAGGAGATTGAGTATGCCAAATGGTATATTGCTTCCCTGCTGCTAGGGTCCAAGATATCTGATTGAGTTCATGGCATTCTCAGGAGGGAGAGTGAGGAGCCAGATGTCATGGTCCATATAAGGACCAACGGCATGGGTAGGAAAGATGAGGAGGTCCTGATAGGAGAAATCGGGGAGTTAGACTCTATATTAAAGGAAAGGACTCCATGGTAGTGATCTCAGGATTGCTACCTGTGCCATGTGCAGGTGAGGTTAGAAATAGGGGGATAACACAGCTTAACATGTGGCTAAAGACATGGTGTAGGTGGAAGGGCTTCAGGTTTCTATATCATTGAGCTCTCTTCCAGGGAAGGGGGACCTGTTCCAATGGGACAGCTTGCATCTGAACTGGAGGGGGACAAATATTCTTGCAGGCAGGTTTGCTAGTGCTGCTCCAGTGGGTTTAAACTAGATTCGCAGTGGGAAGTGAATCAGAATGTTAGAGCAGATAGTGAGGTGGAGGAGGATAAAGGTCATATGAGGACTGCATGTATGGACATAAATTAAAGGTAAATGTGATAGAAATGTTCTCGGATGTATTTATTTCAATGCAAGGTGCATTGTCTTAGAGCATGGATTGGCGCAAGGATTACAACATTATTGCTATTACTGAGACTTAGTTGCAGATGGGCAGGACTGGTAGCTCAATGTTCCGGGGTTTCCATTGTTTCAGACGAGATAGAGGGGGAGGGATGAAAGGGGGAGGAATGGCATTGCTAGTCAGGGAAAATATCACAGCTGTGCATAAACAAGCCAGCTTAGAGGGCTCATCTATAGAGGCCATATGGGTGGAGCTGAGGAACAGGAAAGATGTGACCAAACTGATAGCGTTGTATTATAGAACTCCCAATAGAGAGAATTGGAGGAACAAATCTGTAGAGAGATAGCAGACCAGTGTAAGAAACAGAAAGTTGTGATTGTTGGAGATTTTAACTTTCCACATATTGACTGGGACTCCCAGACTGTAAAAGGGCTGGATGGCTTGGTGTTTGTAAAATGTGTTCAGGAAAATTTTATAAATCAATATAAACCAACGAGAGAGGATGCAATACTTGATCTCCTATTAGGGAACCAGAGAGGCCAAGTGACAGAAGTATGTGTAGGCAAACATTTTGGGTCCAGTGACCATTGTAATGGATTTATGTTCATCTTTAATTTAATGTTAAACTATATTAATTTTTATAAAAATGTCTTAGTGAAGTAAATTATAGAGTTAAAATATTGTATCTGTGTTCTTAGTAAGTTAGCTGTGGTTTGGTACAGGGTCACACACAGGTCACAGCACATTTATAGAGAACCATTGTTTTCAGAAATAGGAGCAGGGCTTGGCCATTGTTTTCAGAAAAGAGTATTCATTGTTAGAGTTGATATGTCTGAAACAGACAGAGCTAATGGATTTCAAGTGGGTCGAATTATTCAAGAACTGCTGAAGGAAGCCATTTGTTTTTAATCAAAGCCACTTAAGCCTCTTGAACAGAGATGAGGTCAGAGGGTGTAATGGATATAGAATGGTTTTGAAAAAGGAACAGAATTTTGGTAGAAATAAAACTGATGGTCATGATGTAACTGTCACATGACTTGGAGAAATATATTACCGAATTCAGATGTTTTGAGTTCACATTTTGGAACAGTTCAACTTAAAGTTCACTGAAGTCAAAAAAACCTGTGGTATACAGGGGTTGAACCCTTGTGAAAGACAGGGTTGAGTTACAGTAACCAGAATTGGTGTTGTTTATTGTGTTACTCCTGGAAGAAAGGGAACATAGAATCCGTGGGTTTTGAATTAATGAAGACCATTTTGCTGTCTCTTTGGAAAAGAGGACAGAATACTACTGGGTTTATTTTTGTGTTGGCCACTTTGTTTAACCCTTTTCTGGTTTGTGACTTTATTGCGGAAGAAGATAACCACAGTTGTTTAACCTCTGTCTGTGTTTGTGAATTAATTGTGGAAGAAAATAGGCACTTTCGCTGTCTTTGAGAAGAGGGTAGATTCTTCATTTGGAAAACCACATTGTGAGTAAAAAAGGCCTGAAGATATAATGTTTAAAAGCGCTTTATAATTATTTCTGAACTGAAAATTTAAGACCTTCCTGCAAGACTAAAATGATGCTGAACTTTTAAAGATTGACTTTTCAGAGTGGGTACTTTGAATTACACACACACACACACACACACATTCTCACACACACACACATTTACATTTGTACATAGTGGGGTTAAGTTTAGAGTTAAGTAAGACATGTTATTAATAGTTTAATAAAAACTATTATTTTGAATTTGCCATTGTCTGGTGAATTTTTCCATTGCTGTTCCAGTGTTAGTGCAAACAAAACTCTTTACTCCCAAACATAATTAAAAGTGTTGTTAATGCATAACATAATAATTGAATTCTTTTCAAGTTAATTATGGATAAGGATAGGTCTGGTCCTCCAGTTGAGATTCCAAGTTGGAGAAAGGCTAATTTTGTGGAAACGAGAAAGGATCTAGGAAGAGTGGGTTGGGATAAGTTGTTTTTTGGCAAGCGTGTGTTCAGTAAGTGAAGTAAGCCTTCATAGGTGAAATTTTGAGAGTGCAGAGTTTGTCTGTTCCTTTCAGGATTAAAGGCAAAGTTAACAGGCATAGAGAAGCTTGGTTTTCAAGGGATATTGGCAATCTGGTTAAGAGGAAGTGAGAGGTGTATAGCAGGTATTGGCAACAAGGAGCAAGTGAGGTACTAGAAGAGTATAGAAAATATAAGAAAATACTTAAGGGGGGGCGTGGCAAGATGGTGTAGTTATCTCAACCTCTCTGGCCAGACTTTTAAGAACCCGTTTTTAACTCTTTGTTTTCAGGTTTAAATTTTAAAAACTTAGTTTAAAGTATCAAGGAATTGTTATGGCTATTAATGGTAAAAAGATTAAACCTCAAGTCCAGGAGAAACTACATTTTCAGAGTGTTGAAGATTTAGGGCCTAAACAGTCTGCTACAACTTCAGTTTGCTTTCTTTTAAGCCTAAACCACAGAGATTGCCTGTGGGAGCTGAAAAAATTACTACTACTCACCAGGAGAAGACATCGCTGGAATTACCCATTCTCAGGAGGAAGGTGCGTGTGCCCCTGATGTGGATCCCGATCCTGGTAGCCTGCCAACTTTAACGGAGGGGGCATGCAAGAAGACGATTCCATTGCTTGAAATACCTCAGGATATACTTCAATCTGAATATTTTGGTCTTTTTTGTGAGTTTTTGAAGCAACAACAGGTTGCGGGGGGAGAACAGTGTCGGCCCCCTGAGGAAGTCGGGGTGCTGTCGCTGGGAGTCCAGACCCGCAGTAAAACTGTTAAATTGCCTGTTGAGATGCAGCAGGAGCTGCAGTTACCTGGTTCTGCCACTACGCAAGAGAAAGCAGGGCTGAGCTTTTCTGAATTACAATGTAAACAGCTAAGCCTTATCATTCAGCCTATGCTGAATGAAATGTCTCAGAGGCTCAGTTTGGAACTGGATACAGTTAAAATACGTGTGGAAGCATCTTGTAAGGATTTTAAACAATTTCAGACTGCTTTTTTGAAATGTCAACAACAAGTGGCTTCTAATACAGAAAAAATGCTGGAGGTGGAAAAATCCATTAAAGAATTGCGAAAAAGGAGGAGTCACGTGATGGAGTAGTGGCCGGTCAGGGAATTCGAGCCCTCTCCCGAAAAGTTTAAAAAAAACGCACAAAACACAAAGGTACAAGATTAAAAATTAAAACAAAGTAAAAATAAAGGTGAGAAGAAAATGGCAGCGAAGAGAGAAAAGTCGAAAACAACGGGAAGAAGAGAAGAAGAAAGAACGTCAGAAGAAGAAGGTGAAGGCCTTACCTGTCCGAGGAGGACCGCCGTGGAGAGAGAAGCCCGCTCCCTCAGGTCAGTGGAAGTCCCGGGCATGGGACTACAAAAATGGCTCACAGAGCCGAGTAAAAGTGCGCAACCACGCATGCGCATGAAAAAAAACACACTGACGGGAGGGGGGAACAGCTGCAGAGTTGATCTCCACAGCTGAAAGAGACACCTGCAACACAGCAGCAGGTGCAGAACACAGAAAATAATGACAACAAGAAAGAAGAGAGTAAAAAGAAAACAAGGAAACAACAGATGGTCAACCCAGAGGAAGAAGAACAGAAAGAAATGGGAGAAGAGAAAGGCAAGACAATGGATATTTCTTTTTTTAAAGAATATATGGAATCAGTGGCAATTACAAGAATTTAATGAGATAAAAAGAAGAATTAAGAACGCAGAAGAAAAAATTAATAAAATAGAAATGGTCATATCAGAGATAGGAAAAAGAGTGGAAAATATAGAAGAACAAGAAATGATTGTACAAATGGAAGTAGAGGACTTAAAAGATAAATTAGAAGAATCTAATAAAAAAGTTAAAGAGGCACATGAGCTGTTAGCTCAGAAGATAGATATAATGGAAAACTATAATAGAAGAAATAATATAAAGATAGTGGGCCTTAAGGAAGATGAAGAAGGCAAGAATATGAGAGAATTTATAAAAGATTGGATCCCCAGGGTCCTAGGAAGACCAGAATTACAGGAAGAATTGGAAATAGAGAGGGCACATAGAACATTAGCCCCAAAACCACAACCGCAGCAAAAACCAAGATCCATTTTAGTAAAATTCTTAAGATATACAAGAGAAAATATATTGGAGAAAGCAATGAAGAAAATAAGAGAAGACAAAAAGCCACTGGAATACAAAGGTCAAAAAATTTTTTTCTATCCAGACATAAGTTTTGAACACCTGAAGAAGAGGAAGGAGTTCAATACAGCAAAAACAATCTTATGGAAAAAAGGATATAAATTTATGTTAAAGTACCCAGCGGTACTTAAAATAGTTATTCCAGGGCAACAAAACAGATTATTCTCGGATCCAGAGGAAGCACGAAAATTTGCAGAACAACTACAAAACAAGCAGAGAGATGAAGACATGTAATGAGAGTAAAAATGACCACGAACTATATGTATGTGTGTAAAGGGGTATATGTGTGTGTGTGTATATATATCTATATATATATATATATATCTATATTTATATAGATATATATATAGATATATCTATATAGATATATCTATATTTATATAGATATATATAGATATATCTATATAGATATATCTATATTTATATAGATATATATAGATATATCTAGATATCTATATAGATATCTATATAGATATATAGATATATATATATCTATCTAGATATATATCTAGATATATATCTATATAGATATATAGATATATAGATATATATATCTATATAGATATATATCTATATCTTTGTTACATATGAAAATTGAAATCTTTTCCGGGGGGGGCTGGGTAGGGAGGAGTTACGGTCATTGCAAAATCAGTTGACGTTTGCGAGTGAATTCGCAAATCCAAATGGAGAGGGGAGATGTGGCTGCCCGACAAGGGATAAAGGGCAACTCAGGAGGGGTGGGGAGAATGGGGTTAAAGAAGTTTTAAATAGGAGAATAAGGAAAATGTTTGATGTTTTAGAAATGTTGTCTTATAAAGTGTTCAAAACAAGAAAGCAGAAATGGATAAGAAGGAAATGTGATGATGGAGAAACGGAAAGGGAAGATAAACAAAGTATGAAATGGCTACGCTGAACTATATGACTTTAAATATTAACGGACTACATAACCAAATCAAAAGGAAGAAACTGCTAAATTTACTGAAAAAAGAAAAAATTGATATAGCATTTGTGCAAGAAAAACATTTAACTGAATTGGAGCTCAAGAAATTAAAGAGAGATTGGGTAGGACATGTAACAGCAGCATCGTATAATTTAAAAGCAAGAGGAGTAGCTATATTAATTAGTAAAAATGTGCCAATTAAAATAGAAGAGGAAATAATAGATCCAGCAGGGAGATATGTAATGATAAAATGTCAGATATATTTGGAGTTTTGGAATCTACTCAATGTATATTCACCTAACGAAGAAGATCAAAAGTTTATGCAAGATATCTTTTTGAAGATAGCAGATACGCAAGGGAACATATTAATAGGAGGGGATTTCAACCTGAATTTGGATTCAAATATGGACAAAACTGGGAAAAAAATTAACAGAAAGAACAAAGTAACCAAATTAATAATTAAATCGATGCAAGAAATACAACTTTTGGATATATGGAGGAAACAACACCCAAAGGAAAAGGAATATTCATATTATTCGGGTAGACATAAAACATACTCAAGAATAGACCTATTTTTGTTATCAGCTCGTATGCAAGATAGAGTAAGAAAAACAGAATATAAAGCTAGAATATTATCAGACCATTCACCCTTGATATTGACAATAGAGTTAGAGGACATCCCTCCAAGAATGTATAGATGGAGATGAAACTCCATGCTACTTAAAAGGCAGAATTTTAGAGACAAATTAAAATGTATTTTGAAATAAATACGGAATCAGTGAAAGATAAGTTTATACTATGGGATGCAATGAAAGTGTTCATTAGAGGGCAAATAATAAGTTATGTAACCAAGATGAAGAAGGACTATAATCAGGAAACAGTGCAGTTGGAAAGGGAAATAGTAAATATAGAAAAAGAATTAGCAATGAAGGAAGATACAACTAAAAGAAGAGAATTGGCAGATAAAAAAAAAAATATGAAACACTACAAACATATAAGGTGGAGAAGAACATAATGAAGACAAAACAAATATTATGAACTAGGGGAAAAAACGCACAAAATTCTAGCATTGCAGCTTAAGACAGAACAAGCAAAGAAAATGGTATTGGCATCAAGGAAAAAAGACAAACAAATCACATATAATCCAACGGAGATCAAGGAAAACTTTAGAGAATTCTATGAACAATTATACCAAACTGAAAACGAAGGGAAAGAAGGCAAAATAGATGAATTTTTAACTAAAATTGAACTACCAAAATTATAAATAGAGGAACAAAATAAATTAACAGAACCATTTGAAATGGTAGAAATACAAGAGATAATAAAAAAATTACCAAATAATAAAACACCAGGAGAGGATGGATTCCCAATAGAATTCTATAAAACATTTAAAGATTTATTAATTCCTCCCCTCCTGGAAGTAATCAATCAGATTGACAAAACACAAAGCTTACCAGATTCATGTAAAACAGCAATAATTACAGTAATACTAAAGGAAGGGAAAGATCCACTTGCACCAGCGTCATATAGACCAATATCATTACTTAACACAGATTATAAGATAATAACTAAACTATTAGCAAACAGATTAGCAAAGTATGTACCTAAAATGGTAAATCTAGACCAAACTGGATTTATTAAAAAAAGACGCACAACAGACAATATTTGTAAATTTATTAACTTAATTCATGCAGTAGAAGGGAGTAAAGCGCCAACGGTAGCAGTTGCTTTAGACGCAGAGAACGCCTTTGACAGAGTAGAATGGAATTATTTATTCAAAGTATTGAAAAAATTCAGTTTACCAGAGAAGTATATTAATTGGATTAAAGCATTATATAAGGGGCCATTGGCAAGAGTGACAGTAAATGGATATGTATCAAAACATTTTAACTTAAGCAGATCAACAAGACAGGGATGCCCACTATCGCCCTTATTGTTCGCGTTAGCCATAGAACTACTTGCAGAACTGATAAGAACAGAAAATAAAATAAAAGGGATAAAAATAAAAGGCAAGGAATACAAAATCAGTTTATTTGCAGATGATGTTATAGTATACCTAACGGAACCAGAAACATCAATAAAAGAATTACATAAGAAATTGAAGGAGTATGGAGAAGTGTCGGGATACAAGATTAATGCAAATAAAAGTGAAGCAATGCCAATGAATAATGCGGATTTCTCAAAATTCAAGAAAGAATCACCGTTTAGATGGCAAATGCAAACAATACGATACCTAGGTATACAAATAAATCAAAACCTCAGCCATATATATAAACTTAATTATTATCCACTAATAAGAAAAATACAGGAAGATTTAGAGCATTGGAAAGACTTACCATAACACTAATAGGAAGGATAAACTGTATTAAAATGAACATTTTCCCAAGGATATTATACCTATTTCAGGCATTGCCAATACACTTGACAGAGAAATTCTTCAAGGAGTTAAAGAAAATAATTAGGAAATTTTTATGGAAAGGGGGGGGATAAATTAACAGAATGGTATAAACAAGGAGGCTTACAACTGCCAAACTTTAAAAATTATTATAGAGCCGCACAATTAAGATGCCTATCAGATTTTTACCAAACAAGGGAAAAGCCAGATTGGACTAGATTAGAACTAGATAAAATAGGGGAAAAGATACCTGAACACATATATAAATGGGATGAAAAATTGGTACAACGTAGGAGTTCTCCAGTATTACATCATCTGCTCAATATTTGGAAGAAGATTGATGTAGAAAGGAATAAAACAAATTACCAATTACCAAAACTAATATTGACGCAAAATCAGTTACTCCCTTTTACAATAGATAACCTTTCCTTTAGAGAATGGGAGAAAAAAGGGATCAAAAGAATAGAAAATTGTTTTTCAGGAAATAGATTATTATCCTTTGAACAATTGAAAGATAAATACAATATAACTCAAGATACAGTGCTGGCATATTACCAATTGAGATCCTACTTGAAGGACAAATTAGGAAGCAGTCTGAGGTTACCAGAGGGAAGTAACTTTGAATATGTGATTACAGATCCAATGATAATCAAAAGATTTATAACAAATATGTATATTAAACTGCAAGAAAAGGAGAATGAGGAAACAAATGGTAAAACTAAACAAAAATGGGAACAAGATTTAAATATAAAGATAAAAAAGGAAACATGGGAGAAGTTATGTTCTGGAACGATGAGAAATACAATAAATACGAGGTTACGTATGATACAATATAACTGGATACACAGGCTATACATTACACCTCAAAAGTTAAATAAATGGGACCCAACAGTATCTGACAGATGTTTTCGTTGTAAAAAAGAAATGGGAACAACAATGCATGCAATCTGGACATGTGAGAAAGTAGAAAAATTTTGGGAAGATCTAAACCAGATATTAAATAAAATTACAGAAAACAATATACCAAAAAGCCCAGAGATCTTCCTCCTAGGTAACATAAAAAACAAAGAATTTGGAATTGATTTGGATGGAGCACAAAAAAGATTTGTTAAGATAGCTCTAGCCGTAGCAAAAAAATGTATTATGTCAACCTGGAAATTGGAAGATAATTTGAAAATACAACAATGGTATATATAAATGAATAAATGTATTCCATTAGAAAAAATAACTTCTAGTTTAAGAAATAATATTGAAATATTTGAACAAATATGGGAGCCATATATGAAACACAATAGAGAAAACCTACCAGGGACATTCACCACCTAAATTAACGAAAGGAGAAGGAAATGAAAAGAATTGACTCAGTGGAATTTCTTGTTTATTTTTATTGAATGACAACATTGTTTGACTGGTTAATGTATTTTAGATTTTGTTCTTTAAATGGATGGGGGGTAGGTAGGGAGGGTGGGATGGGAGGAGGGGGGGGAGAAAATGACACTGTATATATTTGAAAAGGAAAATGCATGTATCATGGTCAATGTGGTTTATAGTGTGA
Source organism: Narcine bancroftii (assembly GCF_036971445.1). Taxonomy (NCBI): domain Eukaryota; kingdom Metazoa; phylum Chordata; class Chondrichthyes; order Torpediniformes; family Narcinidae; genus Narcine; species Narcine bancroftii. The sequence continues at coordinate 377,870,306 of NC_091469.1, read as the reverse complement.
AAAATAAAAAATTTAAAAAAAAGAATTGCGAGAATGTGAGAGGGAGTTAGAGAGGAAAGTAGATTATTTGGAGAATCAAAGTAGAAGGAATAATGTGAAGATTGTTGGTTTGCTAGAAGGTATGGAAGAACAAGATCCTCTTCATTTTTTTATCGAATGGATTCCACAAATACTGGGGCTGGAATTTTTCTCTGGACGTCTGGTATTGGAAAGAGCTCATAGAGCCTTAAGAAGAAGACCTTTCCCTGGTCAACCACCGAGACCCGTGATAATTCGATGTTTGAATTATTTGGACAGAGAAATTATACTTCGTTTAGCAGTGCAAAATGCGAGACAACGACAAACCCCATTAATGATTCAGAATAGTAGAGTTTTTTTCTATCCTGATTTGAGTCAAGAAGTTATTCATTGTCGGCATCAATTTAATCCAGTTAAAGAAGTTTTGTGGCGTAAAGGTTATAAGTCTACTTTTCGCTATCCGGCAGTGTTGAAGGTGTTTTGTGGAGACTTTCAATCTCGTTTTTTTGAGAATGAGCGTGAAGCAATGAGTTTTACTGACTCGTTGCCAGATGTAAGAGGACAAAGATGTAGCCCACCATTGTCTCCTAAAGAAAAATCTGGTTGAACTATTTAAATGGTTAAACATGCACAAAGAAATGACATAGAACGGATAACCTATCCTGCACTCACATCGTCTCCTCATCAGTCAAGAAGGAGCAGCAGTGCCTGCACTTCCTAAGGAGGTTGAGGAGAACACGACTCTGGCCCCCATCTTGACAACATTTTATAGGAGCACAACTGGGAGTGCCCTGCCTGGCTGCATTGTGTGGTATAGTAACTGCAAAGCATCAGACTGGAAGATATTAAAGAGGATCATTAAAACAGCCGAATAGATCGCTGGGGTCTCCCTTTCCTCTGTTGATGACATTCACTGTGAGCGTTGTTTATATAGGGCTCAATATTGTACCTACAGCAACATTATTGAAGTAAAATGATTGAAATTGCAGTCAATCATCCATCCGCACGACACAAAAAAGTGCTGGAGAAACTCAGCTAGTCATGCAGCATCTAGAGGAAGTAAAAGGCAGTCGACATTTTGGGCCTGGGGCCTTCGTCGGGAGTGTTGAATATCAGGGAGATGTCTGAATAAAAAGGTTGGGGATGGAGAAGGTGGGGGGAGGAGTGCAGGATAATAGGTAAGCCTATTTTCCCCAGGTGTTCAAGTTTCCTCCAAAAATGTGAGGGGTAGCCATGTTACAACAGACAACAATTTGAAGCATATCTTGTATATTACATTTTTAATGTATTATTACGTGACAATAGAAGGAATCTTTGATGCTAATTGGGTTTAATGGGCAGCACAGGTTTCAATGGGCAGAATCAGCTTCGACCATGTTGTAAATACATTAAAAAATGTAAATACAGGATGACTGATATAAAATGCAACATATTCCTACCAGAGTGAAAACACAGTGCTGGAGTAATCGACAGGTACTTCATACTGCTAAGATAAAGATACATAAACAACATTTTTAGCTTGAGCCCTTCATCAAGGTATAGAAAAATGTGGGTAGGTGCCCGAACAAAATGGTGAGGGAGGAGGGTGGAGTATAGTCCCACAGACAGAATGGAGGGCACACCAGCAAGCAGAGGGCACACCCCGCTCTGTGAAAGGTGAAGGGAACGGGGTGGAGAGCTGGAAGAAAGAAGGCAGAGGATTGGAGAAGAGAAAAGAAGAAGAAATATTCCTACCGGAATATTATGAGGATAGATTGAATAGTCTGGGGCTGTACTCATTGTGTATTAGGAGTAAGGGGGGAGGGGTGGAATATTATTTACCAAGCCTTATGAAAATTATGAAAGGAATAGATAAGATACAAGAGGGAGGTTGTTTCATTGTTTGGTCAGATTAGAACTAGGAGATATACCCTCAATATTCAGAGGAGTAGATTTAAGGCAGAGATGAGGAGGAACTGCTTCTCCCAGTGAATAATGAATGTCAGAAATAAAACTTCTCACACATGAGTCTCTTTAAAACTGATGACACGACAAGCTTTATTTACAAGTCTGCAGAGTTGGACTCAACTGGTTTCTCACCAGTTAAGCCCCGATACATACAGTGCATTGATTTTTATACCCTTATTGTTTGCCCTTCCCCTTCTTATTAATACTGTTTTAATTGGTTAGTATTACAAAAGCATTCTAAGTATAACTGCATTTTTAATTATCACGTTCGTTACGTACGCTGTGAACTCTACATACACTAAATTCTGTTTCTCACCCTTCTTATCAATCCTTTGTCTCCTGCATGTCTCTCACTATGACCATGAAAAGATAGGTTTAAAAAAACATATTCAGCAGATCCTTTTGTCCTTGACTGCTAGTAAACTCCCTGTCCGTTCTGGCTTCCCTGTTTATGATTAATCATCACATTTTAACTTAAGTCTTTTTAACCTAAATTCTCTATATAACAATCCACCCCTTTCTCTCTTTAAAATGTGTTGAATATATGTATAGATATGAATGGGGATTTTAACCTAGGGAAGAGAAACGTTTTATGATACATTAATCTCACGCTGAAATAAAAGTCTTACAGGGTCTCCCATTCCCCCTGGTTGCATAGCTTGTTGGACCATGGAAATCACCAGGCTGCGTAGACAGGGAATAATACAGGGCAAAATAAGTAGGAGGAATAAAATACCTCCGATGACCCACAAGAAGGTACGCCACCAGGTTCCTCCAAACCATTTGTCCATCCAATGTAATTGTGGGAAAGGATGCCAGGTTTGAACCGGTACATGGGACAATGTACGAATATTATCAGCGATTTTTCGAATGGCTTTTCCATTATCATCAATCTGTAAGCAGCAGTTAGTCAAATTAAGCTTTCCACATACACCTCCTTCCGTGGCTAGGAGATAGTCTAGGGCCAGACGGTTCTGATATATAGCAGAGCGCATTTGACCTTGCTGGGATGCAAGTAATTGCAGGGCTAGAGCTGTTTGATTTGTAACAATTTCAAGGACTGCTTGTAAGCGAATTATGCGATTTAACATATATATAGGAGTACGATAACCTCAGGATCCATCTTGAGCCCATGTAGCGGGACCATAATATTGAATTATGCGTTCTGGAGGCCAATCATCTCTCCATTGTCCCAAATGTACCGTGGTAGAGCGGGGTTGACGGTGTAATGTATCAAAAACCTTCACGCCTAATTTATGACCGTGATCGTGGGGTAGGAGGAAAAATTCTGGGCGGATTATTCCTAGGAAACAAGTTCCACTCCACTGTGAGGGAAGACGAGTATAAGCTTTATTACCACATACCCAGAATAATCCATTTGGGGATACTCCATACCCACTTTCCCAAACTCTTTTAAGAACGGGATTTGATTGGTATGGTCCTGTGATGGTGGAAGTGGTACAATTCCAAAACTGAATACTGCTATTAGACAGGGGTAGGCAATTAGTTTTAAAAACAGTGGATAAGAACCAAGTCTGGGGTTTAGGAAACCAAGTGAAAATACCAGGCGAAATGCGAATCCATACAGCCTTGCAGGGACTTTCTCCTACTGGGTATTTGCCGACTCGTGAGAGACAATAAAAACCAGAGGGGACGTTAGAGAGAGACCAAGTTTCTCTTGATCTCGTTCGGTTAGTTGTCCAAATTCGGGAAATCATGGTCAATGAATTGAGGGGCTCCCCCCACCAAGGCCATTGCTCTGACATCCGTGGACCCCCGCAGACCCAACAATTGGTTACATTAAAAGTTCCTGCAATTTTAGTTGCCAGATCTACAAAAAGGTTATCTCCCCCAACTGCATTACCGAAACTTACATGGTTATTTGGATGGACTCGAACTAAGTCCGGCTGTCTTAAAGGGACAGGCATTTTCGAGTGTGGAGTGTAACTTTTCATTGGAACAGTACGCTGGTGTATGCAAAACCAGAGTCCATCAGGGCATGGTGGGCTTGAGTCACCCTTCCAACCGTTAAGAGGGAAAGGAGTGGTATTAGGAATCTGTATATAATGACCCATATTATTTCCTTCTTTTTCCACACAAGGGGTATATGGATGTTGGGTGGTATTTTCTGCCCAGCATTTCTCAGGAACTGAGGTATGGGAAATGAAATTACCTTCCTTTCTTCCCCAAATGTGGTCCTGAAACAGGACCACTGTGTCTCTGCATTTCTTACATTTCACACCTGATAAAGACATAGGCAAACTAAGAAAAATCAAAGAACATAACAATAACATTGTGAATTAAGTCTTTTTGCGAAATCGTAAGGTAAGAGGTTTTTCTCCAGGAACACAAGTCCAATCTGAGTTCGTATCAGGGTCCTGAGGCGCCTCTACAGGTCCCTTAAATCTGGATGCGTGTGTCCACCCCTTCTCTCTTGTTCGTGCTGCAGCTTCTGTAGTTAAGAGAACTTGGTATGGACCTTCCCACTGGGGCTGGAGTTTTTCAGTCTTCCAGGTCTTGATGAGAATCCAGTCTCCTGGTTCCACTTTGTGGAAAGAAAAGTCTAGAGGCGGTGTTTGTGCCAATAGTCCTCTCTTTCGTAAATCTGCAAGAGAGCGTGACAGTGCCTGTAAATAGTTCCTAACAAATATATCCCCTTCCCCCAAGGTGGGACACCCCTCAACTGTACTCCAGAAGGGAAGCCCAAACATCATTTCATAAGGGGACAGCCCTATATCTTTTCGTGGGGCAGTACGAATTCTCAATAAAGCGAGGGGCAGACACTTTATCCAAGGCATTTTAGTTTCCACCATTAACTTTGTCAATTGCATTTTTAGTGTTCCATTCATACGTTCAACCTTCCCTGAGCTTTGTGGATGCCAAGGGGTATGTAATTTCCAAGAGACCTGTAATGCATTACAAATCAATTGCTGGATTTTTGAAGAAAAATGTGGACCCCTGTCTGAGTCTATAGAATCCATTATACCATATCTGGGGATTATCTGCTCTAGGAGGAGGTGAGCTACTGTAGAGGCTGTAGTATTTATTGTTGGGAAGGCTTCCACCCATCGGGTAAAGTGATCTATTATCACCAACAGATATTTCCATCTTTGGACTTGAGGTAACTCTGTGAAGTCGATCTGGATACGTTGAAAAGGGCGTATGGCTAATGGTTGACCTCCCATGGTCCCTGTCCTCATTACCTTCTTATTAATTTTTGTGCATAGGTAACAATTCTGCACCTCCTGTTGGGCCAAGGTGTAGATTCCCTTACACACATATTCTCGAAGCACTGTGTCACATAAGGCTTGGGTGCCCCAGTGGCTCTGATGATGCAGGTGTTTTAAGATATTGCGAGTTATTTCTTTATTTAGAACCATTCTTCCATCTGGTGTCTTCCATGTTCCATCAGGCAACTGGCTTGCGCCCAGCTGATCCATGTCCTTTTCTTCCTTAGCAGTGAAAATGGGAGCTTTCTTTATGCCTTGCCTTATTGGGATTAAGGTCAGCAAACGGACTTCTTGTTGCATGGCTGCTCTTTTGGCTTCTTCATCAGCCAGTCTGTTTCCAATTGCTGTCGGGTTATCTCCCCTCTGATGGCTTGGTATGTAGACCACTGCTATTTCCTGGGGTAATGTCAAGGCTTCTAAAGTCAGAGTAATCATCTGTTCGTTTGCCAATTCCTTTCCTCTTGATGTAATTAGACCACGCTCCTTCCAGATCTTACCAAAGGTATGCACTACCCCGTATGCGTATTTAGAATCTGTGTAAATCGTTCCAATTTTCTTTGCCAGTATTCTGAGGGCTCTCTGCAAGGCATATAGTTCACAGGATTGTGCTGACCAGCTTCCGGGTAGTCTCGTGGATTCTACTACTTTCCAAGTATTTCCTTCTATTATAGCATACCCATTTCTTCTCATTCCGTCAACACATCTGGCGGAGCCGTCAAAGTAGAATTCATATCCTTCTCCCAGCGGAGTATCGCAAAGGTCTTCTCGGGTCTTGGTCTGAAGATCTGTCAACTCGACACAGTCGTGCTCCACCTCTCTCTCTGTTTCACTGCCGTATAAAAACTGAGCTGGGTTGCAGCTATTAATCTTTGCAAACTGTAAATCTTCTCCAACCATTAAAATGGTTTCATACTTTAATATGCGAGAATCAGTCAGCCATCGATGGGCAGTTTGTGTTAATAAAACACTCACAGAATGGGAGGTGTACACAGTCATCTTTCCTCCAAAAGTAAGTTTACGTGCTTCCTCTACCAACAGAGCAGCAGCCGCTACTCCCTGGATACACGTCGGCCATCCGCGAGACACTGGGTCCATCATTTTGGAAAGGAAAGCCACTGGGTGTCGCTGACCGCCTTTTTCCTGTGTTAAAACTCCCACAGCTGTTCCTTGGTTATGAGTGACAAATAGCTGGAAGGGCTGTTTTAAAGAGGGCAGAGTGAGTACTGGGGCTCGTGTCAGGCGATGCTTCAAGTCCTCGAACCATCCCTCCTCCTCCTGGGTCCATTTCAATGGATATTCATTTTCATTTGTCAGTTTTTCATACATAAACTTCACCAAAGCTGAGTAGTCCTCTATCCATAACCTACAGTAACCTAAGAGTCCCAGGAATTGTCTCATTTCCTTCTTATTACGGGGTAAAGGCATTCTAGTGATTCCCGCAATCCGTTCAGGGGTAATCCGTTTCTGTCCTTTACTTATCTGGTGTCCCAGATATATCACAGTTCTCTCAACAAACTGTAACTTGTTCCTGGACACCCGTAGACCCTTTTTCCCCAGATAATTCAAGAGTCTAATGGTATCTCCCCTCATTTCTTGTTCCTTGGGTCCTGATAATAGTAAATCGTCCACATACTGCATTAGTTGGGAATCATCAGATTGTGGATAGTCCACCAGGATTTGTTCTAGCATTTGTCCAAACAGGTTTGGAGATTCAGTGAACCCTTGGGGCAATACAGTCCACCGAAACTGTCTCCGTCTACCTGTCCATGGATTTTCCCATTCAAACGCAAACATATCTCTACTTTCCTCTTCTAATGGACACGTCCAGAAGGCATCCTTCAAGTCGATAACACTAAACCACTCATGGTCTGGGGGAATCCGACTCATAATAGTATAGGGATTAGGCACCACTGGGTGGCGGGTCTGAACAATAGCATTCAAACTTCTTAGATCCTGAACTAGGCGATAGGATCCATCTGACTTTTTCACTGGGAGTATAGGGGTGTTATAAGGTGACATGCATTCTTCTAATAGTCCGTCTCGTATTAAAGTCTCAATTACCGGCTGTAGCCCTTTTCTCCCTTCCAAAGAAATAGGATACTGACGTTTCCTTACCGGCTGATGACCTGGTATTAATGTGACATGTAAAGGTGGGATGTCCAGACCTCCTCGATTTCCCTCCTTATACCAGACTCTCTCGTCAATCTGCCGTTCATCCTCTTCCTTTAAAGCGCAGAGGTGGACTCGCACTTCTCCGTCCACAGGGAGAGCACCCAAACCTAGGAGAGCCTGTAAGTCCCTTCCTAGGAGGTTAAATCCAGCCGACGGTAATAACAAGAGGTCTTGTACCCCTTCTCTTTCTTCCAGTTTCACTGTTACTTGGGGAATTATTGATACCATTCTGGGAGCCCCTTCTATCCCAGAAATTGTCAAATTACTTTTTACAGGCTCAGTTCCGATTGGCACAGTTATTACACTACTTCGTTCCGCTCCTGTGTCCACCATAAACACCACCTCTTCTCCCTTGGGACCAATTTTTAGTTTTACCAGGGGTTCCCTCTTATATTTGGTCCCTAACATTTGGAACCCCTGACACCCCTAATCTTCTTCCATAAGTTCGAGGGCACGCAATTCCCTCTTGTATCGGGGGCATTCCCTCTTAAAGTGTCCTTCCTCATTGCAGTAATAGCACTTAACGAACCTCCGGGGTCTTCCCTCTCTTGGATATCTTGGATTGTTTAGAGGAAGGTTTTGTTTTCTTTCCCCTCTGGATTCAGCATTCATCTGTCGGATAGTCTGTACCATAACCTTTGTCGCCCTCTTTTGATCTTCTTCTTCTCTCTGCACATATACTTTTTGTGCCTTTTTTAACAGGTCACTTAGGGGTTTTTCGCTCCAGTCCTCCTCCTTTTCTAGTTCCTTTCTAATATCTTGCCATGATTTGGAAACAAATTCAATTCAAATAAGCTGTTCACCCATTGGTGTACTAGGGTCCACGCCAGCATACTGTTGGACATTCTTTCTCACCCTCTCCAAAAAATCAGTAGGGGACTCGTCTTTCCCCTGGTGGTTCCCAAATGCCTTGGTAAAATTGTGACCCTTTGGCACAGCCTCCCGTATCCCTTTAATTGTCCACTCTCTATATTGTCTCATACTTGCCAATCCCTCGGGTGTTCGTTTGTCCCACCTGGGTTCATTTAAGGGATATTTTTGTTCATGGGGTCTAGGGTCCCCAGGTTGTTCATATTCCCACATGAGGAGGGCAGCCCGTCGAATCATCTGCCTCTCCTGGGGTGAGAATAATGTTCCCATTATTTCCTGCATCTCTTCCCACGTATATGTGTTTGGTCCCAGGAATTGGTCGAGCTGTTCAGCCAGTCCTATAGGATCTTCCAATAACTTTTTCATTTCTTTCTTAAATCCCCGCACCTCTGTACTAGTTAGGGGAACATTCACATATCCCGTTCCCCCTCCCGGTCCTCCCATAGGAACTTCTCTCAGGGGATTTAGGTTTATTGAAAACTTTGATGGTCCTGGACCAGTCTGGGATCTTGTCCAGGGTCGGTTTACCGGTGGAATTTTGGGTCCGACTCCCTTAATTCATCCTTTTTTTCCCGGCCCCCTTCGGGGCAATCAGATTCATCACCTTTCCCCTCCGGTAATAAGCTTTCCTCGGGCGCAGTAGGCACCGGGGCAATATAAGGAGGGGGAAGATTGTTCAGAGGTTCCCATTTCTTTTCTCCCGCTACCCTCAATTTAAAACATTCTGTTAAGGATCCTGGCCAGGGAACCCAACAAAATGCATATGCTGACTCTTCTTGATTCACCTTTGGTCTCGAATTTACATATATGTTTAATGCTTGTCTAACCCAATCCTCATCAGATCCAAATTTCGGCCACCAGACCGAGGAACCTTTAATAGGTTGTTTTGACCAAAGGAGACAATATTGGACCATCTTTTTCTTGTTTTTGTCCCGATATCTTTTACTATCCCAATTTTCAAACATTCTCCCCAAAGGGCTGTCAAGGGGTACTCCCAGGAATTGTCCTGAATTTTCAGACGAGCCCTTAGATTTTGATCCTCCCATTTTCCCACCTAGATCTGTTTATCGTTGCTGAGGACCCTCTCGTTCTGGACCCTACTCCCTTCTTCTCAGACGCCTCGTCGGAGGTACTGTCCCTCCTTCGGTTACCGCTGAGGTTTTCCTGGGGTTGACCCCTCTCTTCTCGGCACTTCGTCGGAGGTGCTGTCCCTCCTTCGGTTACCGCCGAGATTTCCCTGGGGTCTATCCTAGAGTCCCGCGACAGGGTCCTCACGCTACGACAAAAGATCTATACCTAATCTATTACGTTAGGTTTTTATCCAAACAGGTGTATCCCGTTACACCTGTTACCCAATCCCCACACCACAATCGTAAGTCGTCACTTACCGGTGTCTTCCCGGGGATTGAACCGTCACCCTTCTCCTCTCCGTCTTGTCGTGTCACCTTGTCCGGATACCACTCGCTCAAGCCGCCCGAAGCGACGAGCAAGGGACTAGGAGCCGCTGAACTCAGCAGGGTGCACCGCCTCCGATGTCCCTCTTCTCGCCTCCCCTCACGGCTGGAGTGTAGATCCCGGACGACCCCCCATTTGTCAGAAATAAAACCTCTCACACATGAGTCTCTTTAAAACTGATGACACGACAAGCTTTATTTACAAGTCTGCAGAGTTGGACTCAACTGGTTTCTCACCAGTTAAGCCCCGATACATACAGTGCATTGATTTTTATACCCTTATTGTTTGCCCTTCCCCTTCTTATTAATACTGTTTTAATTGGTTAGTATTACAAAAGCATTCTAAGTGTAACTGCATTTTTAATTATCACGTTCGTTACGTATGCTGTGAACTCTACATACACTAAATTCTGTTTCTCACCCTTCTTATCAATCCTTTGTCTCCTGCATGTCTCTCACTATGACCATGAAAAGATAGGTTTAAAAAAACATATTCAGCAGATCCTTTTGTCCTTGACTGCTAGTAAACTCCCTGTCCGTTCTGGCTTCCCTGTTTATGATTAATCATCACATTTTAACTTAAGTCTTTTTAACCTAAATTCTCTATATAACAATGAATATGTGGAATTCTCTGCCCAAGGAAACACAGAGGCTCCTCCATTTATTTAAGACACAGATGGGGAACATGTAATGGCCCAATATCCCAAATTTGTGTAATAACCCTCAATGTGTTAATGTAGCTAGGGGAAGTCACGTGATGGAGTAGTGACAGGTAAGAAAATACCAGCCCTCTCCAGAAAAGTTTTTAAAAAGTTTAAAAAAAAGCAAAGCCACAAACATAGAAACCATAATAAATTAAAAATAAAAGTGTGGAGAAAATGGCAGCAAAGGAAGAAAAACCAAAAACAACGGGAAGGAAAGAAGAAGGAAAGATGTCGGAGGAGAAAGGTGAAGGCCTTACCTGTACGAGGAGGCCTGCTGTGGAGAGAGAAGTCCACTTCCTGAGGTCAGTGGAAACCCGGAACACAGAACTACAAAGATGGCTCACGGAGCCAAACAAAAGTGTGCGACCGCGCATGCGTGAATCCTCGCGCATGCACAATGCACAAGACAAAAACAACATTGAAGGGAGGGGGGACCAGCTGAGGAGTAAATCTCCACAGCTGAAACAGACAAGTATAACACAACAGCAAGACTCCCAACAGGAAAACATAGAAAATAACGGGACAAGGAAGAGAGTAAAAATAGGAAATCAGAGAAACAACAGATGACCAGCCCAGAGGAAAAAGACCCTTTAATAAAAAAAAACAAAAATACCCAACAAAATAAACAAAACAACCAAACAAGAAAGTCAGAAGAGACAGAGGTGAAGGACACAGATCCTGGAGTGGACTCGGAAGAAGAGGAGGGAGAACATCAAACTCTACACAGAGAAATGGAAGATGAAGGGAAGGGACAGTACATGGATTAAAAAAAAATTAAAGAATATATGGAAACATTAAAAGAATGGCTGACACAAGAATTCAGTGAAATAAAAAGAAGAATAAAAGGTACAGAAGAAAAAGTGAATAGATTAGAAATTATCATGACAGAAATAGGAAAAAGAGTAGACAAGGTGGAAGAATGAGAAACAGCCATAGAAATGGAGGTAGATGACTTAAAAAAGAAATTAGAAGAATCTGATAAAAAAGTTAAAGAGACACAGGAGCTGTTAGCTCAGAAGATAGATATAATGGAAAATTATAATAGAAGAAACAATATAAAGATAGTGGGCCTTAAGGAAGATGAAGAAGGCAAAAAAATGAAAGAATTTATAAAAGAATGGATCCCCAGGGTCCTAAGAATGCCAGAATTACAGGAAGAAATGGAAATAGAAAGGGCACACAGAACATTAGCCCCTAAACCACAGCCACAACAAAAACCAAGATCCATTCTAGTAAAATTCCTAAGATGTATGACAAGAGAAAATATATTGGAGAAAGCAATGAAAAAAATAAGAGAAGACAAAAAACCACTGAATACAAAGGTCAAAATTTTTTTTTCTATCCAGACATAAATTTTGAACTCCTGAAGAAGAGGAAGGAGTTTAACTCAGCAAAAACGACCCTATGGAAAAAAGGTTATAAATTTATGTTAAAATACCCAGTGGTACTTAAAATAGTTATTCCGGGGCAGCAAAACGAACTGTTCTCGGATCCGGAAAAATCACGAAAATTTGCAGAACACCTACAAAACAGACAGAGAGATGAAGAGATATAACAAGAACAAAAATGACAGCAAACTATATATAAAGAAGAATAAAGTATAAGTATGAACTAAGAAGAGAAAGAAAGGGAAGAAAGGAAGTAAGGAGGGAATTAAGAGAGTGAGCTTTGTTATATATGAAGATTAAAATCTTTTCTGGGGGGGCTGGGTGGGGAAGAATAACAGTCACTGCGAAATCAGTTGACGCTTGCGAGCGGGTTCGTAAATCCAAATGAAGAGGGGCGATGTGGTTGCCCGACAAGGGACAAAGGGCAACTCAGAAAGGGGAGGGACTACTGGGGTTAAAGGAATTTTAGCTATGGGAATAATGGAAATATTTTATGTTTTAGAAATGTTGTCTTACAATGTGTTCAAAAAAAGAAAACAGAAATGGATAAGAAGGGAAGGTGGTGATGAGAAAACGGAATGAAAGGTAAACAAAGTATGAAATGGTCATGTTGAACTATATGACTTTAAATATTAATGGAATACATAACCAAATCAAAAGGAAGAAGCTGTTAAATTTACTGAAGAAAGAAAAAATTGATATAGCATTCGTGCAAGAAACACATCTAAATGAAGTGGAACACAAGAAATTAAAGAGAGATTGGATAAGACATGTAACAGCAGCATCATAAAATTCAAAAGCCAGAGGAGAAGCTATATTAATCAATAAAAATGTACTAATCAAAATAGAAGAGGAAATAATAGATCCAGCAGGGAGGTATGTAATGATAAAATGTCAGATATATTCAGAATTTTGGAATTTACTCAATGTATATGCACCTAATAAAGAAGATCAAAAATTTATGCAAGATATCTTTTGGAAGATCGCAGATACGCAAGGGAATATACTAATAGGAGGGGATTTTAACCTTAATTTGGACTCAAACATGGATACAAATGGAAAAAAGACTAACAGAAAGAACAAAGTAACCAAATTTATAATTAAATCGATGCAGGAAATGCAACTTTTGGATATATGGAGGAAACAACACCCAAAGGAAAAGGAATATTCATATTATTCGGGTAGACATAAAACATACTCAAGGATAGACCTATTCCTGTTATCAGCCCACATTCAAGGAAGAGTTAAGAAAACGGAATATAAAGCTAGATAGTTATCGGATCATTCGCCCCTGTTATTGGCAGTAGAGCTAGAGGACATCCCACCAAGAATGTATAGATGGAGATTAAACTCCATGCTACTTAAAAGACAGGATTTTAGAGAATTAATTGAGCGACAAATTAAAATGTACTTTGAAACAAATTCGGAATCTGTGAAAAATAAATTCATACTATGGGACGCAATGAAAGCATTCATCAGAGGACAGATAATAAGTTATGTAACTAAGATGAAAAAGGACTACAATCGAGAAATAGAACAGTTGGAAAGGAAAATAACAAATACAGAAAAAGAATTAGCAATAAAGGAAGATACAACTAAAAGAAGAGAATTGACAGACAAGAAAATAAAATATGAAACACTACAAACATACAAGGTGGAGAAGAACATAATGAAGACAAAACAGAAATATGAGCTAGGAGAAAAATGCACAAAATACTAGCGTGGCAGTTTAAGACAGAACAAACTAAAAGAACGGTATTGGCATCAAGGAAAAAGGACAAACAAATTACATATAACCCAATGGAGATCATCGAAAACTTCAGGGAATTCTACAAACAACTATATGAAAACGAAAGGAAAAAAAACAAAATAGATGAATTTCTAACTAAAATTGAACTACTGAAATTACAAATAGAGGAGCAAAATAAATTAATAAAACCATTTGAAATAGAAGAAATACAGGAGATATTAAAAAAACCAGCGAACAATAAAACAACGGGAGAGGATGGACTCCCAATAGAATTCTATAAAACATTTAAAGACATTAATTCCTCCTCTCCTGGAAGTAATGAACAAGAATGAAAAGACACAAAACATACCAGATTCATGCAAAACAGCAATAATTACAGTAATACCAAAGACGGGGAAAGATCCACTAACACCAGCATCGTATAGACCAATATCTCTACTTAACACAGATTATAAGATAATAGCTAAACTATTAGCAAACAGATTGGCTGACTGTGTACCAAAAATAGTAAAACTAGACCAAACTGGATTTATTAGGAAAAGACGAACAACAGACAATATCTGTAAATTCATTAACTTAATCCATGCAGTACAAGGAAACAAAACTCCAACAGGAGCAGTTGCTTTAGACGCAGAGAAAGCCTTTGACAGAGTAGAATGGAATTATTTGTTCAAAGTACTACAAAAATTCAACCTACCAGAGAAATATATTAATTGGATTAAAGCATTATATAATGGACCATGGGCGAATGTGACAGTAAATGAATATATATCAAACCAATTTAAATTAAGCAGATCAACAAGGCAGGGATGTCCACTATCTTGACCCACTACTCAGTGGGTCAAGCATCAGTAGGAGAAAGAGAATGGTCAATGTTCCAGGTCAGAACCCCTCGTCAAGACTTAATTCCAGCATTCATTGACTCTCGTGTGCATTTCCAATAGAAATGTCAGTATTTGTCCAATGCTCACCACCCATCTGTACAAATATAGTATTCTCCTCCACCATATTTTCTTTGAGAATGTAACTTTGTCTAAAAATATACTTCTGTCAACCGTGCTCGGTTCAATGAGCAATCAAGGAGATGCTTGAGGAAATCGGTGGGTCAGGCAGCTTGTGAGGATAGAAGTGGTCAGTCAAGGTTTGGGGTCAGGATCCTTCATTGAGACTAAAGTAGGAAGGGGGTGATATGATGTATATGAAGGGCGAAAAAAGCTGGGGAGGGGCCAAGAGGTGATGGGATATCCCTGCCAAGTTACTGCCTGCCCCGTTGGGTCCCTCCAGCAGCTCGTTGTTTGCTCAAGATTCCATAGCACCTGTAGGTTTCGTGTATCTCCGTTAGTTTAAAGCTGTTTCTATAAAGAAATGGATGTATTTGAATTCAGGTAGTAATGTCAAAGCACCCATAAAGCTGATAATTTTGCGCAGTGAACTGTATCTCTGTCCTGTTTAAGGAAAAGTTTTCAAAAGGAAATGTTTTATTAACCCTGTAATAGGGGAAATAGAGAGGAATCCGCTGCACTCAAACTAGACTCTCACTTTTTATTGTATGTATCTGTGATTTGATGAATCCCTCTATCTATTCGGTTTCATCTGAAACATGTTGAATGCACCTTAATTATCTTATTGTTCTTTACTGCCTGTGGGTGGATAGTTAAGTTCAACTTTCTGTGGGTTCGATGAGATTGGGGGTTATAAGCAGGCTCACAGAGGGCAGAATTTCTCAGAATAACTCAATCTCACTTCCCAATTCTATTTTAACCACAGGGTAATTATTCACAAAAATTGTTGTGTTTGTACCAGAGATTTCTTTTTATTGCTTGTCAGGAATGCATCATCAGTTACCTTCTCTCCTGAAGAAGGGCTCAGCCCCAAAACGCTGACTGCCTTTTACTTCCTCTGGATACTGTGTGACCCGTTGTATTTCTCCAGCACTGTACTAGATCCCAGCTTCTGCACATTTTCTCATTTTCCATTTATCTATTTTCTGGATTTCTTGAATACTCCCAGGATAGGATATTTTCAGCCTCTTAGAATGATTGCATAAGACCTTGCGAGGTAAAGGTACGGCAACATCTTCTGGCTCTTGGTGGCTCAGGCTCTAAACAATAATCTAGCCCATAGGCATACCTAGGGTATGGCAGCTAGGGCACATGCTCTGGGCACTACTTGCAGGGGGGGGCACTGTCCTCACCTCACCCACCCAATATCTGAGTCCTTAGCCCAACACAGATTCTCCATCCCACTTGAGCACCCAGAGAGCCTCTCCAGCATCTTACCGGGCTGCTCTGGGCTGGCATTTCATCGGGCCGCTTCAGGACCTGTGCTTCCCCCCAGCCCTCCAACACTATAAAGGGTGCCACATTCGTTTGAATTGCCTTCTTTCCCATTGGTTCCACCCTGCTTCACTCCAGGCCTGGAACCATGGAATGGCGCTTGCTGCTGGAGAAGTTGTTGGTAACTTGTTGTAGGTACTAAGATGTGCACTGTACTGTTAACAGGTTGAGAGTGTTTAATTGGTGTCCCTAGTTCCTAATAGTAGCATAGAGCCGTGTGCCTGAGTCAAGGGTTGGCATGGTAGATATCGTTGGTTTTCTGTGATTGTTGAATGTATCGGGTACCCAGTTCAGTGTGTGTATGTGTGCATGTATTTCATCCCAGCCAGTGGTGCAGTGCTGCTGGAGCTCACCAGAACATCCCCCACCCCCCCCCCCCCCCGCACCTCTCTGGGCCCCTCTGGCCTCCAGCATCTCATAGGGAAACTTCGGCCTTCGGGTTCTCTGGGGCACTTCATGGTGGTGGTGAATCAATGAGGGATCAATGGGAAAAATGGCCATCTTCCTTACCCATAATCCCCACCAGCTGGAACTGCTCTGCCAATGCCAGCACCAGAGAAACACAGAGCGGTTCCAGCTGCATGGGAGAATTATGGGTATGGAAGATGGCCATTTTGCCCATTAATCCTACATTGAGCTACTACCACAATGATGTGCCCGAGAGGCCTCCAAAGTCTAAGTGGCCCCATGAGATGCCAAAGCTGCCTGGTGAAGTGCAGAGTCCACTGACCCAAAGTTATCAGGAGCTCAGAAGCTGGGGTTCTCCTGAGGAGGCTGCAGCTTCCGGTCTGGAATGGCAGGTAATAAGCACAAGTCTTGGGTCGCTTCTACCTGGGCTGGAGCCTGGAGCGTCCCTTGTCTTGGTGACGGGAATAGCAAAACTCAACGTGGTGTGGCGTGGTTCACAATCGAGGGTTCTGTAAATGAGGTGTGGAACCGGGGGGAGTGAGAGGAGGGGGTGGGGAGTGAGAAGGGGTGGCCTTTCCCTTACTAAAGTTCACTCTCGGGGCCCGAGTGGGATTTAATCCATTGGTTCACTTCTAATAAATTACAATGCGACACATGACATTTACAAAGCTATGTCGGGTAGCACAGCTGGTGTAGCAGTTAGTGCTAGACCAATTGTGCGTGAAAATTGCCCATCTGTCAACTTGATGTTCAATTTTTGTATCGGGTGGGGGCAATTTCAGTTCTTGCCATAGGCATCATTTTACCTAGATAGGCCACTGATCCAGCCCCTTCTTGCTTTCTGCAGAGACCCTTGGAAAGAACTAAATTAACCAAGTGATCATTCCTAGCCTCGACTCAGTTGATTGTTCCTTTTACACAGCAGATCTCGAATCAGAGAAACAAGGCCTACTTCCACCTTGTGAAGAAAATAAAGGGCAAAATACAATCTGCTGGAAGAACCCAGAGGGTTGGAACGGGTACTTTGCGTCTACTGTGGGGGAAGGAATTGTCTGCATTGCTGGTTGAAACCTTTCACCCTATGAACCACAGTCAATAACTCACGAGAGAGGAGTTACGCAAGTAACATAGTTTTTTTTATCAGCAAGAACATGGCAGTGTTAGCCATTTACGAGGCTAGCCCAAATATGAGCTGAGAGCAGTGGACTGGAACACATGCAAGCAAGGAGGCTACTTCCTCCTAGTCAGCCTATAGTGCTGGTCCTTCATACCAGCTAGCAGTGAGCAACTACATTCTACATACAACCATGCAATAACAAGGATCACCGCACCCTACTAATAATGGTACTTGACAGGTGGAGTACCTCCAGTGGATTGTTTTTTGCTCCAAATTTCAGACTCCCATTTTCCTATAAAAGGAGCATTTGTTTTCTTTTATGAAGGCATTACCTTCTGTCTTTCAGTTGTGGTCACAATACTTGCTGCTATTCTGCTCTAAACACAGTGGCCCTAACTTTCTGTGCTGGCATGTCAGAACAGCAGTTAATACTGAGGAGTCCATATAAATAATTATACTGCATTGAATTCGATGGTGGGGGATATCAGCCTCCTCAACGAAAGGCACAGGCCTGAAACGTTGGTTATATATCTTTGCCTCCTATAGATGCTGTGGGACCTGCTAATTTTCTCCAGCGCTTTTGTGAATTAAGTTAATTTAGATTTGTTTGTTAAATTGGTTGATTGAAACATTTATACTGTATATTTTCAGTACTTTGTGTTCACACCTTTAAAAAAAATAAATAGAAGCTTCAATAACTTTTTTAGTCATTAACAGTCATAGCTGTGGAGGCAGCCAAGTCAGGATGTCCAGTTTAGCAGGCTGCCAATTCTCCTCCCCATCACATGATCTCACTACGTCCCAAAGGGCATTGGCAACACACAAAACTTACCTCTGTGATTGATCCACTCCCAATCACAAGTTTCTGCTCAGAGACCTAGGTAAGTCCAAAGTTTGGTGCTCATCATCCATCACAGCAGGTTGCCGGGTGGCCACCAATAGTGGATCACTGTGTGAATCCCCCATCCCTGTGACATAACATCTTTCATTTCCTCAGGTACTTTTCACAAATTCTACCAATATGTTCTTCTTGATTACATTGACATCAATAGCACAGGAAATCTTGAATTAATAATGACGATAGTCATTTTGTTCCTTGATCGGAAGTTTTAGCAGAGGTATTGGAAATAGAAGCTGCAGTATACACTGTCACCACCAGATGGTAGACTCAGTACTTTTTTTCTTCTTTCTTCTTTGGCTTGGCTTCGCGGACGAAGATTTATGGAGGGGTACTGAAGAGCTAAAAGCTGCAATTGGGAAATCTTTCAGAGACAAGTTAATAGCGAAAGGTTCAGGCAGGATTACATCAAGGAGATTGCTTCTAAAAACCCAAGAAAAGTAGAATAATGACACCAATATCCTTCTCATCGTGGAAGTGACCTGAAGTAAATTATATATTTTTTAAAAACGAGGTTATTGTAAATATGAATTGAATAACGGCCCCCAGACACAAGACAGGGAATCCCTGGGAGCATCCACACCACTTAAATCTTCAGATTATGATAATAATCCATGACTGGGCCCCACATCGATTCAGACTTTGCATCTTTAATATATCTAATTTTTTCCAAACTTAAATAAGACAAGATATCATGTAACCATTGAATGTGAGTGAGTGAAACATTATCTTTCCACTTCATCAAAATTGCTCATATAGCCATCAACGAAGCAAAACCGAGGATTCTTTTCTGGGTTGAGGTCAGGGATCTATCCTCTTCTAGAGAAAATCCAAATAAAGCACCAAAGGGCATGATTCTAATTAAGTCTTAAAGATCATTGTTAAAGTTTGGAAAATACCTTTCCAAAAATGTTCTAAGTTTGGACACTCCCAAAACATATAAATCAATGAAGATTCAAAAATTTACACTTATCATGTAATGGATCCATATCAGGATAAAAACGAGATCATTTAACTTTAGACATAAGTATTCTGTGCACCACCCTAAATTGCAACAAACAATGTCATGCTCAAACTGAAGACTAATTGTTCAAATTTAGAGTCGTGTCCCAATCCTTGTCCAACAATGCTCTATTCAAAACACCTTGTTTATATAGAGGGTGTAGATTAGTAGGGAGACATTTTCCCCCTTGTTTTTCCTTTTTATTATTAAGACAAACAAGTAAAGTGGGGTTGAACTAGAGATTACAGATCATATCACAGAACAACATGATCACATCAGAGAAGTATAAAATATCTTATGTAAGGGAAGTTTATGTGTATTATTTGTATAATGTTTGTATTCAGTATTATTTTTGGACATAGTACGAGTTATGATTTCATTGTTTAATTATAGAATTTGATATCCTGAATGAAATAAATTATGTAATAATTATGGTAATGATTCTAATTTACAATTGACATGTGACATGTACATGATTTGATTTAGCAAAACCTGTGTTAAGGGTTTTTGCTCAACTCAAAAATATTTTAAAAAGATATATTTTGTAAAAAATAGATTTTGCAAACATCTGCCAATGGGTTCAATAACTTTTAGGAGCACTTGTAAAAATTGTCTTCCACAAACACATGTAGATTGGTATCTGTAAATATCATTATAGGGGCCTAGAGAAAATTCAGCAAATTGGGTCTGAGAATTGTTAAAGGAACTTTACTAAAACAGCTTTTATTAGCACGTAAACCAAAGTGCCATAAACATTTGTAACTAGAAATTCAGTAAACATTTATGAAAACAGGCTTCAATGGAGGTTGAAAATGTGCAGCTATAAAAATCCATTCATTTGGATTTTAAAAAAACTGCAAGTTTCCAGTGTGGATAACCTGCAAAGAGGCTAACCATTTCCACCGACAGTCCTGTTTTGTACAAGTTGCATTTTCCCCAGTGACAACAAGTGGGACAACTCTGGACTTTTAAGTATGTTCAGTGGCAATGAGTTTTGATCTCTGAGCAGACCAACAGCTTTAAGGATGGATGAATTTCCCAGGACTTCATCAGGAACTGTGTTGATGAGTGCCCCCACGCACATAATGTGACTACCCCAACCAAAAGCTGTGGATGAATCAAAGGATTCACAACCTGCTGATGGCAAGGTTGATTGTTTTTAAGATCGGTGATCCAGAACTCTACAGGACCTTCAGGAATGACTTATGGAAGGCTATTTTAGCAGCAAAGAGGCAATTCCGAGGAAAACTAGAAACAGAATCAGATATTTGCCAGCAATGGCAGAGCTCGCAGGCCATTACATCCTACAAGGTGAAGCCTAACATATAAATGGCTGTGATGCTTCAATCCCCAATGAGGTGAACACCTTTCATGCTCACTTTGAAAAGGAAAATTCAATGGTACCAATGAGAATCTCTGCAGAAGCTGGCAACCTTGTGATATCTGTCTCTGAGGCCAACGTCACAACATCAGGCCCTGATGTGCACCTGGCAGGATACAGACAATTTGTGCCAACCATCTAGCTGTAGTGTTCATGGACATTTTCAACCTCTCATTGCTGCAGTCGGAGGTTCCCACCTGCTTCAAACAGCAGAGGGAGGTGCAGCAGTGACTATCACCCGGTAGCACTCACATCTACTTTGTTGAAGTTCTTTGAGAGGCTGGTCATGGCCAGAATTAACTCGTACCTAAGTAAAGACCTGGACCCACTACAATTTGACTACCACCACAATTGTTCTACAGCAGATGTAATCTCACTGGTTCTCCACTCAGACTTGGATCACTTAGACAACAGCATTATATACATCAGTCTGCTTTTAATTGATTACAGGGCAATTTTCAACACCATTATACCTCAGTAATGGTCAGCAAACTCCAAAGCCTGGGCTTCTGTATCTCCCCCTGTAACTGGATCCTTGACTTCCTCATCGGAAGACCACAGTCAGTGTGAATCGGTAACAACATCTCCTCCTCACTGAGAATCAGTAAGGCACACTTCAAGGATGTGGGCTAAGCCCACTGTTCGACTCTCTCTACACCTATGTCTGTGAGGCTAGGCACAATTCAAGTGCTATCTATGAACCTGGGGTGGCTTGGTTGGTGTAGCAGTTAGTGCAACACTGTTACAGCTTCATCGATCAGGACATGGGTTCAAATCCTGTTTTCTATAAGGTGTTTGAACGTTATCCCCGTGTCTGCGTGGGTTTTCCCCAGGGGTGCCAGTTTCCTCCCACCTTTCAAAACATGTCAGGGTGTAGGCCAATTGGGTGTAATTGGGCGGCAAGGACTCATGGGCCAAAAAGGTCTGCTACCATGCTGAATGTGTAAATTTATAAATTTATTTTAAAAATTACATATTTGCCAGTGATTCCACAGTCAATGGCAGAATCACAGACAGCAATGAGGAAGTATACAGGAGAACTAGTACAGAGGTGTCACAACAACAATCTGGAAGTAGGCATAGAGTTGAGGGAAGAAAGGAAAACAAGCATACAGATTAAAAGAAGTGCTTGCAGTCTTAAAGCAAATAGAGGTAGTAAATACTCAGGGCCTGACAAGATATTGCCTTGGACCTTGATGGAGGCTAGTGTATAAATTGTAGAGGCTATGGCAAAAATATTTAAAATGTCCTTAGCCGAGGATGTGGTGCCGGAGATTTGGAGGGTAGCTCATGCTGTTCCGTTGCTTAAAAAAGGCTCCAAAAGTAACCCTGGAAATTATAGGCCAGTGAGCCTGACATCAGTAGTAGGTAAATTATTGGGAGGTTTTCTAAGAGATGGGATAGCCAGGGACTGATTAGGGATTGTCAACATGGCTTTATGCATGGTAGGTCATATTTAACCAATTTTATACAGGAGATTACCAGGAAAGTTGATGAAGCATAGGGTGTGGATGTTGTCTACATGGACCTTTGACAAGGTCTCACATGGGCAGTTAGTCAGCAAGGTCCAGACACTCAATATTCATGGTGAAGTAGTGAACTGGATTCAACAATGGCTGGGCAGGAGAAGCCAGAGTGGTGGTGGATAATTGCTTCTCAGACTGGAGGCCTGTGACTAGTGGTGTGCCTCAGGAATCGGTGCTGGGACCATTGTTGTTTGTCATCTATATCAATGATCTGGATGATAAAGTGGTAAATTAGATTGGCAAGTTTGCAGATGACACTAAGAATGGAGGTGTTGTGGACAGCGAAGAATGTTTTTAAAGCTTGCGGTGGGATCTGGACCAGCTGGAAAAATGGGCTGAAAAAGGGCAG
Source organism: Narcine bancroftii (assembly GCF_036971445.1). NCBI lineage: Eukaryota > Metazoa > Chordata > Chondrichthyes > Torpediniformes > Narcinidae > Narcine > Narcine bancroftii. Next base: position 377,847,755 of record NC_091469.1, on the reverse strand, counting down.
GTGGAATTTAATGCAGACGAACCTGAGGTGTTGCATGTTGGAAGGACAAACACGGTAAATGACAGGGCACCGAGAAGTGCAGTAGGACAGAGGGATGTGGGTATACAGATACATAATTCTGAAAGTGGCATCACAGAAAGTGTGCAGAAAAGATTTACCAGGATGTTGCCCAGACTTCAGGAACTGAGAACCTAGTTCACCTAGTGAACATGTCTTGCCCATCATTAAAGTAATAACCTCATACCATTAAGGGTCCAACTGTACATGGACAGGTCTCCTCAATGACTCTGTATTGATTTGGCACTGAAGACCCAATCCTTTCCAGGTGATCAAATTCTTCTGATTCAGACCATTCCATTGGAATGACTAATCGACTCAATTGCCCCCATCTGTTTAAATGCCTTCCTATCATTCCCTATAGTCTGGAGTGTTTATCTAATCTCCCCATAAGAAAGACGGCCTGCCCTTGTCTATCAGACAGAAACTTTCTTATTCTGTGAAGCCTTTTGCAGAAGCTTTTAATTGAAGGGATACTGTCTCAACATAATTCGGTCATTAATATTTTTGTGCGATGAATACTTAGTCTTTTACTCCAAACTCCTGCCTGCTAATCCACAACCTATGTTTCAACATATTTAATGATAGTTCCAAAGCCTTGCATCTTCCACCAAAGGAAAGGAAAGTGGTCAACAACTCAACCATCACTGTGGGGTCCACCGTGGAACTATGTTCACTCCAATGATTGACAATAGGCAGCTGATACTTGAGTGTGTGCACATTCAGAGACTGATCTCCTACTTGTAGTTGATTCATTCACTGAATTGTATGAGCAGGATGAGCCTTGCACTAAAAATCTTGATGTTAATGGCCTTCTATCAACCTGCCACCCATCCCTCCCACACTCTGACACCTGGAACATTTGGATTGCTTTCTACATCCGGGCAGCTATATCCCTTCCCTCCCACACTCTGACACCTGGAACATTTGGATTGCTTTCTACATCCAGGCAGCTATGTTCATCAAAGGCAGACCCTCATGGACACAGTGCCTCAACGTAGCTTGTGGCCACTGGGGATTAAGGGTTTGCAAAACAAAAACTCAAACCCTTGATCAAAGGAGTAACAGTGATCTCTGTCCTTGTCATCAACAACATATAGCAGGCAGCTAGAAGTACCGGAGAGATACCACCAACGTTGTCTCCACAAAGTTCTCCAGATCCAGGATAAATCAGCAGGCCAGCATACACAGCTCAGTCATACACATGGCCAAGGCCCTGATATACACTGGTAGTCATCAACTTTGGGAGGAGGCCCTCACATCCACAAATGATTGCCTCTGAACCTAGTTACAGAAAACTGCTTCCAGCAGGAGAGGAAAGAAAAGATTTCAAGGTCACTCTCAAACACTCCTTGAAAAGAAAGGGTGGTGTCTGTACTGATTCTTGGGAATTCCTCACCTGTGATCACAGAAAATGGAGGAGAATCTAGAATCTCCTCCAGACCACAATCAGTGAAGATTGGTAAGAACACTGTGACAGATTATGTTGTGTTTTATATTGTATATAGATGATATGATTTTTGGGAGATAAAGTGTGGCAGGTTTTTTTTAAATGTAGGTCACATACAAACACTTCAAAACAGATCTCATTTAAAATATTGGAGATCTGCTCAAGCTAGACAGGCTGGCTCTGAATGCCTTTGCAAAAGCTTTGGGGAGAGCCCAAGGGAATTCACTAATGGATTGTTGTTTTGAAAAGCAACAGATGGAAGAACTTGGAGGATTAGGTTCAGAGCCGCAGGCTGTCTGAGTGGAGGTTGCTGTTCTAAGAGGGTCATGTGGTTTTGCAAGCAGAGGGTAAATCAGGCTTTTCTCAGAGAGAGAGAGAGAGAGAATTCAGTTTTGCAGTTTTTACAGTTCAGCAGCAGCTGGGACTAGAACAGGACAAGCTGGCAAGCTTGTGGAAAATCCCCATTTTAAAAATGGGTTGTGAATGCTTAGTTTAGCCTGGTCAAAGCCCTTGTGGTATATACAAGAGGAGAGGACTGGCTGCCTAATGTTTCACTTTAAATAAGAGAAACAAAAAGGAACTCTGTGGTGACTTGAAAGAAATAGGTTATCATCTGGAGAACCCAGAGGGGGCAAGTTTCTTCGGCAAGACACTGACGTGGCTGATTAAAAGATATCAGTTTGTGCCCAGGGACAACAAATTTCTCTCTAAAAACCAACAAGAACCTTCCTAAGCACCAAAGCCTGGTGAAATTCATAAATGTTAAATTCTGTGCACAGTATAAGAATTGCCTCCAACCAGTGAACTTCTAGGAGTGGAGAAGTGATATTTGACTGTGAATTAAAGAACTTTTCTAAACTTACATACACATTACATACACATGCACTTAGAATTAGAAGGGGGTTAAATTAGGTTAATAGTAATAAGTTAAAGTTTGATCCTGTTTTCATGTTTAAAGATAATTAAAAGCAACGTGTTTAAGTAACCATGTGTCTTGGTGAATATCTATTGCTGCTGGGTTTTGGGGTCCTCTGGCTCATAACAACATCTCCTCCACACTCTCTATGTACCAGAACATCACAGGGCTGTGTTCTAGCTCCCTGCTCTACTCACTTTACACCTATGACTGCATAGCTTGGTACGACAATAATACTATTGAAAAATTTGCTGACGATACCACAGTAGTGGGTTGTATAAAGGAAGTGGCTGAGTCAGCAGACAGGATGGAGGTTGAAAGCTTGACTACCTCAGAACCAATGAAACCAAAACTAAGGAGCTGATTGTTGACTTCAGGAAGAAAAGCCAGAGGTATACAATGCAGCGATCATTGGGGGATCAAAGGTGGAGAAGGTGAGCAAATTTAAGTTCTTTGGAGTCACCATATTGGAGGATCTTTCCTGGACACAACACACCAAAGGCATCATGAAGAAAGCATGTCAGCTTCTTTAATTACTCAGGAATTTACAGAGGTTTGGTATGACATCAGAAACCCTTGCAAATTTCTACAGAGGTGTGGTAGAAAGTGTACTGACCGGCTGCGTCACAGTCAGGTATGGGAACACCAATACCCCTCAAAAAGGTAGTGGATACAGCCCAGGACATCACAAGCAAGACCCTCCCCACCAATGAGTACATCTACAGGGAACACTGCTGTTGGAATCATCAAAGACCCACACCACCCAGCACACGCTCTGTTCTTGGTGCTGCCATCAGGAAAGAGATTTAGGTGCTACAAGGTTCAGGAACAGCTGCTACCCCTCCACCATCAGACTCCTCCAGGACCTATGAGAGGGGAGTGCAGGATGTACATCATACCCGGGCCCAGGGTCCAAAAGGGACCCGGAACTCCCAATCACCTTTTTTAGATCAATTCAAACTGTATACCACCTGCTCAGTTCCAGTCCTCAGCAGTGGTCAGATTGTGTTGAATGCATAAAGCCTTATATAGCTCATTTGCCTGGCATTAAATTAGCACTGGAAGACCACTCAGAACTAAATTTGATGGCCAAAACAAGAAATTAAGCCCATAGAGTTTTATTAGATGTGACATCTTTTACGTGTGCATTAAATGTCAGCTGTGTGGTACAAAATATTAGCTGCCATAGATATTTGCAACAAGGTCATCCAAGCTAGTGATGGCACACTGAATGTTGAGGTAGCAAACATAGAAACTCTCTCCACAGATCTGACAAAACTTCCAAACAACTGGAATGAAGCCAAATTTGTTGCATCAAATCTAAAGATTGAAATGAAACTCTCCCTTAGATGTGGTGCACGAGAAGCCAAGGCCGCATGATGACAGCATACCTGATGCTAACTTGGAGGCAATCAACCACACAGATGAAATGCCAGAAAAGACCTATTTCAGAAAGTGTGTGTTTTACATTTTGGTGGACAATGTTGTAGCAGGATTAACTGGCCACTTCGATACTGCTAAGCAGTTGGCGGAAAAATTTTATTTCTTGTGGAAATATCTCACCATGCCTGAAAGTGATGTGAAGAGAAAAGCTTTATCTTTATCAGAACAATATCCTGCTGTCCTTAACAGTGATGATTTTGGAAAAGAAATACAACATTTACCCTCAGTACATAAAGCAAATGTTGAATCTGCACAGTTAAAGGTTGAACTGCACTGCACTGTTGAACTTGTTAACAGAGGACAGACTGGGTGACTGGTTTCCAAATGTTTGTGTTAGCTTGAGAACACTATTAACAATTCCAGCAACAGTAGCTTCTGCAGAGAGGCTATTTAGCAAACTCAAGCTGGTCAAGAATTATTTAAGGTCTCAGGATCATCTTGAGGATTTGGCCAGGCTAAGTATTGCCAGAACAATTAATTTTCACGTTGTGATTCAAAGTTTTTCACAAAAAAGGCCAGGAAAGCTTTTTAAAAAAATACTAAGCCGATCTTTTTACAAAAACTTTTTATTAATAATGGCCTTCTGATGATCTGATCTGCATTGCAATGTTTCAATGTGAATTCTTACTCCTTGCCCATACTGTAGCAGAAACAAAGATGTTCAAAACAAATGTGCTTTCTTCTTTCTGATCCTTTTTAATTTATATTTATCATGGAGGGAGTATAGGAGCAGAAGGGCTCAAATGCAGATTAACACAGTGCTCCATTCCAACCCTCACTCCTCTTCCATATCATTTTTGGCCTGACAGCCATAAAACCATTCTGGACAAAAACAGGGTGACTAAGGGTGAAGGGATGGGGACCCAAAATAAGCTTTGTACCCCCCTGATAAAATTCCTTTCAGAGGCCCTGGACTCAACAACAAACTCAATCAGTGACTCATTTAAGAACCCTTACTTGTGCACTTTATTGATTTTCTTTTGTTCTGTTTTGCACAGTCAGTTTGTTTACATTTGTTATCTGTTTAAATTTATTTGTTTGTTTACATGTTTTATGCTGTGTACAGTTTATTTTTTGCATCACCAATTAGTGGTAATTCTACCATGCCTGCAGGAAAAAAGGAAGCTCAGGGTTTGTGATGCTATGTATGCACTCTGACAATAAATCAGAAATCTGATCACACTGATAACTCCAAACTAACTAAGTGGAAGGAGTAAGAGGATAGCAGTGGTTTTCTGATCAGGGGCCTGTGTCCAGTGGTGTGCCACTGGGGTTGGTCCTGAGTCCACTGCTGTTTGTCATCCATATTAATGATTTAGATGGGGCAGGACATTTAGTGTACCAGTTAATGCAACACTATTACAGCGCCAGCGATTGTTATTGGAGTTCACATCCTGCTCTGTCTGTAAGTTCTCCTTGTGTCTGCATGGGTTTCCTCCGGGGGCTCTGATTTCCTCCCACTGTTAGAAATGTACCGGGGGTGTAGGTTAATTGGGTGTAATTGGACAGTACGGCTCATGACCCGAAATGCTGTATGGCTAAATAAAATAAATGGACTTAACAAGATTAGTACGTTTGGTGGTGTGGAGAAAGTGAGGAATAATATCTACATTTAAAACAGGATCTACATATCTTGGGTAAGTGAGCCAAGGAATAGAGTATGGAATTTGTCCTGGAGAGTGTGGTAGGACAGAAAAACCCAAGGGTATAGGTACCAACTTTGTACTCATTAACTAATCCATGTGCAAAATGCCTTCTTTGTCATGCTGTCCACCTGATTCATCACTTTCAAGGAACAATGCATCTGTGTCTCTATTTGCTAACACTTTCCAGGGCCCCACCATTCACTGAGCAAGCCCTGTTCTGGTTTGAATTACCAAAGTGAAACCCCTTACAATTTCCAAATTTTATTTCGAGAATGAGTTGCTGGAGGAAGTTTTTAGAAGTGGATACAATAGAGAGTTAGACATTAAGAAGGATATGGACCAAATGTGGGCAATGAGAATAACCCAAAATGGCAACTTGATTGACATGGTCAATTTGACTCCATGACATTTGTCTTATCCATTCCACCACTACAATTTCTCCCCTACCCCCCCCCCCCCACTTCTCCCCACTCTCTTCTTCCCTCTCCTCTACCCTTTCCCTCTGTGAAAAGTATCCAACATGCTGTTTCTGCAGAATGTAATGAGCAGAGTTAATAATGGGTGCCCAGAGCAGATGCAAGACTTGTGGGGGAGAGAGAGAAGGGGGGTGGGGGAGAGAGAGAATTAAAAAAACACGAAAGAACAGGAAAATGTGACAAAGCATATCAAATAAGGATGAGAATAAATAAGGGTAGGGGGTAGTAAAATAAGGGTAGTGGGAGAAGTAAACAAGGGTGGGCTTTAAGACAAGGAAAGGAACAGCTTTTGATAGGTTAAACTAACATCAATTACTCACTTAACTAACCAATTAAACTAACGGAGGAGTGGTTATTAACACAAAGAAATGTATAAAAAAAGGTTGTTGAATATCAGTGTGTGTGCCTTTCTGCTCTTGCAAGAACGTTGAATAAAAAGGTTATATTGCTTCACCTATTGACTCTGCAAAATTATTTAATCATGAGCTGTGTTTCACATACTTACCCCACTGTCCTCTCCCTCAACTTCCCCCTTCCCCACACCTCTCCCCAACCTCCCTCTTCCCACCCTCTCTCCCCAAATCTTCCCCTCTCCCCAACCTTCCTCTTCCCTCTGTCGGACTCTGGCTTTACCTTACTCTTAATTTAGTCTATGTGTAGTCTGAGTCCAGCGTGTTCTTTGAATGAAGTGATAGGAGAAGGTATTCGGTTCAACAGTCAATTTATTACACAGCACAAGAATAAAACTTAAGAGCTCTGGGTCAGTCATTAGTTCATAGGTCACCTGCACAGTGAGCTATTCCCCAAGACTGACCCCTATTGTCCAGTTGGCTCAGTTTATATAGATCAACCTTATCATACAGAACAAAAGTTATCTTCCTTTGCTAGATCTTTTTGCATAAGGGTTATCACAAGTCATCTCCTGTTTTGCAGATATCTGGGGTGTAGCACGCCCATCTTAATCCTCCAAGCCAGACTATCCTGTTGATTGGATCAGAAATTAATTCATCCCCAGATATTTCTAATCACCATTCCGTTCTTGTCCGGCCAATTTCTGCTGTTCTCTTTAACACCTCCTCCTGCCTTAATCTTCCTCCTAGACTGGTTTTCCATTCCCTTTGTTTCTTGCAGGCCATTCTTTGTTCTGGTCTGGCCTGTGTCTCCTGTGCTACTCACCACCTCCTTCAGTTTGAGCATTCCTCCTAAATCGTTTTATGCATTTCCTCTCCCTGTATTTTGGGAGTAGACAATTTTGCTCAGCCAACTTTGCTCCATGCTGTGATTGCCACTTAATCACATTCCTCTTTTTCCCTGAACCATGCAGTACATATAAACTTATTAATTAATCATTTCTTTCATAATGTTTTAACCCCTAGATTCCAACAGTCCCCCTTTTGGTCTCATGAAAATGAGACCAACCACCAGTTAACTTATGGGACCAAGAGCTCAAGAGTTTTTGCAAGGACCGGCATCTCCGACCCCTTGTTAAACTTAACCTCACAAACTTGGCCATTATGAACACACTTCAGTTCAGTGTTCAGAAACGTCAGTCCAATCCGCAAATTACTGTTTCGGTTAGTTATGGGCCTCCCAGGCTGACCACAAACCCTTTGTACAGTTGTTTCCTTCTCCAGATGCTTCAAAGGCTAGGAACAACATCACCCATAGTCCCCACATAGTGTCTATCACAGCCCCCTTCATTGTTTTGATGCCAATAAATTAATTATACCGTCAACCACTGATACACAGTCACCGTAGTCCAATAGTCTCTTTAAAAAAGGGACGTGTTGAGTGTTCTTAGTCCGTAGTTGCTTCACATGTTCTCAATCATCTCCGTTCGAATCTGTTCCAGTGTCCGTGTCGGTGGGTCCGTTGCTGGACACTGACTCCAATGATACCACGTCTCGCCTTTTCCCTGTAGTCGAACTGCGTGGGACGTCCTCTCCACCACTCTGTAGGGTCCTGTCCACCTGGGTTCTGACCACTTTCTCTTGATGACCTTTAGCAGAACCCACTCCTCGACTGATGGTATCGGTGTTTCCCCTTTTCTGTTGGGACTTGTGACCTGTTGTGAAAAATCTGACACCAGAGCCGTTAGTTTTTCATAAAAAAGCTTGCATCCCATTGAGCTTACCTCATTCTTCGTTGTCTGAATTCCGGCTCCCGGTCCTGGAAACTGGTGCCCTGTTTGTAGTTCATATGGAGTAAATCCTGTCACAGAACTTACCGAACTCCTTACTGACATTAACGCCAGGGGCAACGCATCCACCCAATTTAGTTTGGTCCGTGCCTGTACTTTCCCGATCTTACTTTTTATTGTTTGGTTCATCCTCTCCACTTTCCCTTGGGATTGCGGATGGTACACCGTTCCAAAGGCATGTTTCAATCCCAACATTGCTTCTACCTCCTGTAGATTATTATTCTTAAAATGACTTCCATTATCAGACCTGATTTTTCTAGGGAATCCGTGTCTCGGAATATACTGGTTGATCAGGAATTTACATACCGTCCTTGCATCTTCTCTTTTGGCAGGGATTGCCTCCGGCCACCCTGTGAACACATCTACTGCTACTAAGAGGTATCGATAGCCACTTACCCTCTCAATCATGTCCGTATAATCCAGTACGATTTCCTGCCCTGGTAACTTAGGTAGAGGGAACTGACCTTCATGTGGCTTTACAGTCGCCTTTACATTGAAAGCTATACATACATCACACTCTCTAATATGGTTCTCCACCATCGCCGGCAGGAAGGGGTGCCACCAATGTATCAAGTACCTTATCATCTGCTTCTTTCCACAGTGTGTTAGCCCATGCGCCTCCTCGAGGAGGGGTTTCATGAGTCCAGATGGTAAAACTGGCCTCCCGTCTATCGATCTCCATAGTCCTTGATCCTTGGTTGCCCCCCTTTCCTCCCATACCATCCTTTCCTGAGGTGATGCCTTTGCTTGTTCCTGTACTATTACTTCTACCCTACACAGTGGTAATGTCATGTGCTGTTCTGTCTGCCTGTATCATAATAAACTGAGGGCCGTATCCTGCTGCCCTTTTAGCGGCCATGTCCGCTTCCTGATTTCCCCGAGCCACCATCGTATCTGTTCTATCATGTCCTTTACATTTAAGAACTGCTAATGCCCTTGGTTTCAGGAGGGCCTCAGCTAGTTTCCTAACATCCTTCTCGTGTTTAATTGGGGTCATTGCTGCTGTTAAAAACCCACTTCTAATCCATTGACTAAGCTCAACCTGTATTGTCCCTACCACATATGCCGAGTCTGTATATATATTGACCTCCTTCCCTTCTGCCCATTCTAATGCTGCTATCATTCCCTGTAGTTCTGCGAGTTGTGCTGACTCCTTTCCTCTCACTGTCCCTGTAATGATTTCTTCAAATCCTCCTGTAGTTTTTCGTACCACCGCATAGGCAGTTTTCAATCCATCTGTGGGGTGCCTGTAACAACACCCATGTGTAAACAAGGTTTCATCTGGTTCTCTTAAGGGTGTAGCCTGTAAGTCAGGTCTTATTTTAATATCCTTCACTACCCTCTTCTCACAACAGTGTGGTTCTCCCTCTCCCATATTGTCTGCCATGTTAATGCCTTCATGGGTAAATGTAACATTTGGAGCATTCAGGATCTTTTCTAGTCTCGTCTGCCTTAGTGAAGTCATTGTAAATGCTGTCGAGCTCACAAATGCTACAATGCTATGTGTTGTTAATACCGTCAGGCCATGTCCCATTACTATGTGTGCCACCTTTTGTAAAATCTTTGCTACTCCCGCTGCATGTCTCGTACATGGTGGGTGTCTGTCTTCCGTTGGGTCTAATGTGATACTCACATACATGAGCACACATCTTCCACCCCCTTTTTTCTGAAAAAGAACACCATCAATTGTGTGTGCTTTTTCAGAAACATCCAAAAAGAAAGGTAGTTTATAATTTGGAATCGCCAAATCTGTAGCTGTTGTAAGAGCTTGCTTCAATAGAATAAAACTCATCTCAGCCTGTGCAGTCCAATCAAGTGTAGCTCCCAGGTTCCTCATCCCCTGCTCATTCACCAAAGTTCGCAGTGGATGTGTCAACTCACCATACGATGGGATAAACTGCCTACTATAACCTGACAAACCCAAAAACGAAAGCATCTCTTTAACTGTCTTTGGTTTTGTATGATGTAGTATCGCTGTTCGATGTGCAGGGGAAATCCCTGTGCCTTTCGCTGAGACCATTCTCCCTAAAAAGGTGACCACCTGCCTGCAGCATTGCAGCTTTGAGCGAGAGACTTTAAAGCCTGCCTTGAACAGCTGCACTAGCAGGAGACAGGTGGCCTCCAAACAGGAAGTATGATCAGGTGCTGCTAATAGGATGTCATCTACATACTGGATCAGAACTACCCCACCTGGCAGTGCTAGCCCCCCCAGCTGTTCTTTCAACACCTGATTGAAAATCCCTGGAGATAAGATAAAGCCCTGCGGAAGCCTAGTATACCGCAACTTTCTACCTCTATACGTGAACGAAAACACATCTCTTAATGGTTCTGCCAGCAGCAAGCAAAAGAAAGCATTCGCTAAATCTATGCAAGAGAACCACTTGTGGTTGGGGGTTAAAGCAGTCATGGCAGTATATGGGTTTGGTACTGGAACTGTGGGTGTACTCACAATACCATTGATGCGCCTTAAGTCATGGGCCATCCGATATTTGCCCGTGTCTTGTTTAGGAACCGGTAAAATGGGTGTATTCCAACTAGAACGCGAATGTTCCAACACCCCTGAATACATAAGGCCATCAATAGTCTTTGCCAAACCTTCCTCAGCTTCAGGTTTGTGGGGATACTGCATCTGCCAAATAGGGGTGTAATCTGACAGTTCGAAGGTTATGGGATCAACCTGCTGACAAAAACCCACATCTGCTGGTCCCACTGACCACAGGTTCTCAGGGAGAGAATCTAGCATAGGGGCCGAGTCGGGGTGATCCATCTTCTCTCTACCATGAAAGCGTTCAATCTGTCTATGCTCAAGGAGGACTTGATCATGTGTCGGAGACAAAATTCTGTATGCCTGACCAGATGAGGAGAACTGCACTGTCGGTATTTGGGTGTCAGACCAGTCCCTTAGGGACTTCAAGTTCCGACACATCGGTCCCAAATCTTTTGCCTGATGAGTAGTGCCAATTGCAAGGGTGACATGAGGAATGGCCTCACCTGCCATCTCATACCATTCCAGCTGTTCAGATGTCAGTGCCACCGCAGCGGCCACTCCCTCCTTTCCTATCACTATGTAGTCCGAATTAATTTCCCATTGCCTGCCCTCTACCTCTTCATAAAAGGCATGCTGATACATTTCATCCCCATCCCTATCGTAAAAGAGGGTCATATGGGGAGGGTCCGAGGGAGGGGTATACGGGTGTAACGTCTGGATCCACGGCTTCCATTGATTATAAAGTTTTAGCAGCCCTCCCTTCTGAGGGTCCTCTGGTTGCAACAACCCCCAGTAAATGTCAGCCCATTGTCCCTCAGACACGGATCCTCCAGCTGCCGCCAACAACATCTGAGAACTGGAATGCAGTGTAGTTAATGAACAGTTCATAGAATATCCATTTGGAAAGGTGACCTCTATTCCGCTGGGTCCACAAAGGATCGATGCTCCGCACTTGACCAACAGGTCTCTGCCCAAGAGATTGGTAGGGCACCTGGCTGACAAAATGTATTGATGTGTAAAAGTCTGTCCTGCCACAGAAGTGACTAGTGGTGTAGAAAACGGCAGATTTTCAGGTGTACCCGAGAACCCTATCAGCTGGACGCTAGAGGATGATGTTTTATCTTGAAATTCAGTGCCAGTGAGTGTTGAAAATCTGGCTCCCGTATCCACTAAAAAGGATACTTCCATGTCCATAACTTTAATCTGCAGGAAAGGGTCTGCCAACCTAGCCTGCTCGTGGGTGCTCGGGCTCCGTCACTGTGGGCAATATTGCTCCTCCTCTGTCAGCAAAGGGAATTGTCTCATTGGAGCTAAAGCCGCATGGGGTGCCTGATGTACCGGGGGTGGCACTGACGATCTCTGGGACTGGACCCAATGCTCATTTTGTGGTGGTCCATATCCCCTTCCCCCAGTGTCCCGAGGATCCCAAGCCAGGGGGCAGTCTCTCTTCCAGTGTCCTGGCTGACCGCATACAAAACATACGGCTGGTTGCATTCGTGGAGCACCCCGACCTCTCCCTCTTACTCGGAATCCCCCCATTGGACCTCCCATTCTGGCCACATAGGTGGGACCCGGTGCCCAATATGGGGCCGGGTGCCAACTCATATTATTCCCTTGTGGTGGTTGCGTTGGCTGCTGAATCATCTGGTTCGCACCCTTTGAGGAAATCTTTTTTGCCTCGTTTGCCTTTTTTCTAGCCTCTTCCAATTGAAGCTTAAGGAGTTGCACTTGTGCCGACTCCATAGTATGTTTGTCCTCCTTTTGCTTAGCCCTGTAACGTTTCATGTGATGGGTCAAATGTTTTTCCCATTGCTCACTCGAGCAGCCAGGAATATCAGGGTTATTCTCTAATGCCTCCCTAACTACAGCTGGCAGTCCACTCGTTACTGCAGCCCTAAAGAGTGTAGTCTGCAAGGGATCTGTGGCTGGGTGTACTCCTGCTTTATCAGTCCAACTCTCCCTACACTGACTCAAAAAAGTCGAGATCTCCTCATCCTCCTTTATGGAAAAGGTCAGGGACTGCATGACACCGGGGGGAACGGGGAACTTATCTCTCATTGCCCCTCCTATTGCCGTAGCATGGTTGGCAAATGGCTCGGCATCGAGGCACCTAGTGATTCCTGCGATCATTTCTACCTGCTGTATCTCCCACAGCCCAAGCTGTTTACCCAATAATGCTCTCCAATCCCCTATGGCTATCTTATGTCCCATCGTATATTGGCAGAACTTTCCCATCCACGCTCCACCTCCCTCAGTCGGAGGTGGCATTTTATCCAAAATACAATTCATGTCAGTGAATGAGAAGGGTTGATACCTCTCCCCAATTTGCGGACCCTTATAAATTAGCGGCATCTGTCTATACCTTTCTGGAAGCCGTACTTCCTCCCTGTCCCGCAACGCATATCCCAAAGGGGAACGAGGGTAATCCTGACTCTGTCTTCTATGTGTGATCATGCTTCCCCTGATCGTGACTGGCTGTTCCTCCTCTTCATTCTCAACACTCACACTAGCTAGATCAGTATCCTCGTTCTGCTCTCTCTCCCGTTCCCATCTGACACTCGCTGGGTCATTTCCCTTCCTATTCTCCTCTTGTCCCAGTTCTCTCTCATCTGTATTTCCCAAGCCCCTACTATTTTTCCTTACTGCACATCTATCGTTCTGTACTTCGTGCACCCACTCTTTTGTTTCCTCCACTCTCTCCTGTGTAACTCTCTTCAGTCTCTCCTTCGCCTCATGTAGTTCTGGACCTGTTAACTCAGTGACATTCACTATTCCCTCACTTATCTGCATCGCTGGCATTTGGGGAATAGGATAAGGTGGTGGCAATGTCTCCGGTAACTCTGGATATAACGGGGCTGACGGCTTCACCTCCCCCGTATTCTCCTTAGTGTTATGGGATCCCTGTTTAATATCATGTTGAAGGTTCGCTTCCACAGCCATGCAAGCCAATGTCATAATGTGTAAATCTGCCCTTCTCTGTTCCTTCACTTCTCTCTGTTGTTTAAACCTTCTTCTATTCCATATAGATCCTTGTCCTTTTGCCTCATGTTCCTGTACCTCCTTGGCTGCTTCCCTCTCTGCTTCTCCTAAGTACAGTACCAGCCGGATTTTTTCAAACCCTCGTGGTACCTTCCCCTGATTCTGCAGCTCTCTCCATATCTGTTCGTACCGTGCCATAGCCTGTACCTCCTCTCCCTTCGGTAATCCTCCCAGTAATTGATTCCTTGTTTTCTCCCACTGTCGGTTTACAGATGGGGGAACCCCTCTGTCTCCCCCGAGCTCTTGCCCTACATCCCTATTAACTCCTTCCATCTCCGTTCTGATCTTTAACCCTTTAGACTTCGTACTTCACTGGGTCTCTCCCCTGGTAGGATTTTGACACCCTGCAATCTACTTCGTCCCTTCCCACGTTATTATAAACACCAGCAGCACACTACACACGATCCTTAAACAAATACTTATTATAAAATATTATGATACACTAGACGATTCCTAAACAGATACTTAACCACTATAGACGCAAATAACTATAAAACAATACACCTTATACAGATACTGATTATACACTACTATGGTATACGATCCTTAATCAAATACTTATTACACACTATAAAAACAAATAACCATCACAATGCACCTTATACAGATACTTATACACTACTATGGTATACGATCCTTAATCAAATACTTATCACACACTATAGAAACAAATAACTATCACAATGCACCTTATACAGATACTTATACACTACTATGGTACACGATCCTTAATCAAATACTTATTACACACTATAGAAGCAAATAACCATCACCATACACCTTATTCTAATTGGCCAAGTGTCTAAAGCTATCTCTCGAGATCGCTACGAGGGGACTCCAACCCCCGTTCTACTAGGAGGACTCCAACCCCCGTTCTACTAGGAGGACTCCAACCCCCGTTCTACTAGGAGGACTCCAACCCCCGTTCTACTAGGAGGACTCCAACCCCCGTTCTACTAGGAGGACTCCAACCCCCGTTCTACTAGGAGGACTCCAACCCCCGTTCTACTAGGAGGACTCCAACCCCCGTTCTACTAGGAGGACTCCAACCCCCGTTCTACTAGGAGGACTCCAACCCCCGTTCTACTAGGAGGACTCCAACCCCCGTTCTACTAGGAGGACTCCAACCCCCGTTCTACTAGGAGGACTCCAACCCCCGTTCTACTAGGAGGACTCCAACCCCCGTTCTACTAGGAGGACTCCAACCCCCGTTCTACTAGGAGGACTCCAACCCCCGTTCTACTAGGAGGACTCCAACCCCCGTTCTACTAGGAGGACTCCAACCCCCGTTCTACTAGGAGGACTCCAACCCCCGTTCTACTAGGAGGACTCCAACCCCCGTTCTACTAGGAGGACTCCAACCCCCGTTCTACTAGGAGGACTCCAACCCCCGTTCTACTAGGAGGACTCCAACCCCCGTTCTACTAGGAGGACTCCAACCCCCGTTCTACTAGGAGGACTCCAACCCCCGTTCTACTAGGAGGACTCCAACCCCCGTTCTACTAGGAGGACTCCAACCCCCGTTCTACTAGGAGGACTCCAACCCCCGTTCTACTAGGAGGACTCCAACCCCCGTTCTACTAGGAGGACTCCAACCCCCGTTCTACTAGGAGGACTCCAACCCCCGTTCTACTAGGAGGACTCCAACCCCCGTTCTACTAGGAGGACTCCAACCCCCGTTCTACTAGGAGGACTCCAACCCCCGTTCTACTAGGAGGACTCCAACCCCCGTTCTACTAGGAGGACTCCAACCCCCGTTCTACTAGGAGGACTCCAACCCCCGTTCTACTAGGAGGACTCCAACCCCCGTTCTACTAGGAGGACTCCAACCCCCGTTCTACTAGGAGGACTCCAACCCCCGTTCTACTAGGAGGACTCCAACCCCCGTTCTACTAGGAGGACTCCAACCCCGTTCTACTAGGAGGACTCCAACCCCGTTCTACTAGGGGGACTCCAACCCCCTTTTGTTTTATTCTTTGGCTTTAACGAGGGCTTTTGCAGAGTAGTGACAACACACAATTTATCTTTGCCAATAGCAGAACTTCGTTAAAACAGGCGTCTGCTTAGCTCCCTTTGTAGGATGGTCACTTGTTGTTATCACCACACCACAATCGACCGGTGTTTCGTATCTTTTTCTTCCGTCACTTCTCCATCTTCATCACGTCGGGGTCACCAAATTGTCGGACTCTGGCTTTAACTTACTCTTAATTTAGTCTATGTGTAGTCTGAGTCCAGCGCGTTCTTTGAATGAAGTGATAGGAGAAGGTATTCGGTTCAACAGTCAATTTATTACACAGCACAAGAATAAAACTTAACAGAGCTCTGGGTCACTCATTAGTTCATAGGTCACTTGCACAGTGAGCTACTCCCCAAGACTGACCCCTATTGTCCAGTTGGTTCAGTTTATATAGGTCAACCTTATCATACAGAACAAAAGTTGGCTTCCTTTGCTAGATCTTTTTGCATAAGGGTTATCACAAGTCATCTCCTGTTTTGCAGATATCTGGGGTGTAGCACGCCCATCTTAATCCTCCAAGCCAGACTATCCTGTTGATTGGATCAGAAATTAATTCATCCCCAGATATTTCTAATCACCATTCTGTTCTTGTCCGGCCAATTTCTGCTGTTCTCTTTAACACCTCCTCCTGCCTTAATCTTCCTCCTAGACTGGTTTTCCATTCCCTTTGTTTCTTGCAGGCCATTCTTTGTTCTGGTCTGGCCTGTGTCTCCTGTGCTACTCACCACCTCCTTCAGTTTGAGCATTCCTCCTAAATCGTTTTATGCATTTCCTCTCCCTGTATTTTGGGAGTAGACAATTTTGCTCAGCCAATTTTGCTCCATGCTGTGATTGCCACTTAATCACATTCCTCTTTTTCCCTGAACCATGCAGTAAATATAAACTTATTAATTAATCATTTCTTTCATAATGTTTTAACCCCTAGATTCCAACAGTTTCCACATAATTCCTCGGGAGACATTCGGCACTGTAGAGGGCCACATGACCGCCCGTGAATCGGGGAGGGGTCGTTTCTTTCACCAGGAGAGCAATTGGCCGATGTCCAAGGGTGCATGTTTCCCCACTGCAGTCTTCCGGCGGAGAGGGAGGGCGACAGCGGACCGAGGAGCTGGAGCTCTGCAGCAGAGCGCCAGGCGCGACGTTGTCCAAATAAAGTGCGAGCGGCCGCGGGGCTATAAATGTGCGGCGTGCGCGGACTGCGGGCTTTCGCTGCGTCGGAGCCGGCGAGCCAAGGGCAGGATGCCGCGGGTGGACGTCGACCTCAAGCTGGACTTCAAGGATGTCCTCGTACGACCCAAGCGGAGCAGTTTGAAGAGCAGGTCCGAGGTGAGCTAGGAGGCGGGGGACTTGGGGGGAAGGTCACTGCAACCCTGCTGCGTGGGGGAGGGGGGGGATGGGAGAGAGGAGGGAGGTCAGGTCACTGCAACCCTGCTGTGGGGGGGGGGGGGGGAGAGAGAGGGGGGAGGTCAGATCACTGCAACCCTGCTGCATGGTGGTGGGGGGGGGGGGATAGTGGGGGGAGGTCAGGTCACTGCAACCCTGCTGCTCCTTCCCTCTACGTTTGCATCATTTCTTTCTCCACTATCCAACCCTGGAGTTCGACAGCGATTTGAACACAGATGAGCTGAAGGTCAAAAGTCGGTGACCATGTCTCACTGGAGCCGCGCTCTGCTCGGCTTTACCCGGCGTGTTGGCCTGGAGTCGTTCTGGTGCTAAGCCACCCATCCGAGGTGGGAGTGGGACAGGACTGGAAGGGAGTGGGACAGGACTGGAAGGGAGTGGGACAGGACTGGAAGGGAGTGGGACAGGACTGGAAGGGAGTGGGACAGGACTGGAAGGGAGTGGGACAGGACTGGAAGGGAGTGGGACAGGACTGGAAGGGAGTGGGACAGGACTGGAAGGGAGTGGGACAGGACTGGAAGGGAGTGGGACAGGACTGGAAGGGAGTGGGACAGGACTGGAAGGGAGTGGGACAGGACTGGAAGGGAGTGGGACAGGACTGGAAGGGAGTGGGACAGGACTGGAAGGGAGTGGGACAGGACTGGAAGGGAGTGGGACAGGACTGGAAGGGAGTGGGACAGGACTGGAAGGGAGTGGGACAGGACTGGAAGGGAGTGGGACAGGACTGGAAGGGAGTGGGACAGGACTGGAAGGGAGTGGGACAGGACTGGAAGGGAGTGGGACAGGACTGGAAGGGAGTGGGACAGGACTGGAAGGGAGTGGGACAGGACTGGAAGGGAGTGGGACAGGACTGGAAGGGAGTGGGACAGGACTGGAAGGGAGTGGGACAGGACTGGAAGGGAGTGGGACAGGACTGGAAGGGAGTGGGACAGGACTGGAAGGGAGTGGGACAGGACTGGAAGGGAGTGGGACAGGACTGGAAGGGAGTGGGACAGGACTGGAAGGGAGTGGGACAGGACTGGAAGGGAGTGGGACAGGACTGGAAGGGAGTGGGACAGGACTGGAAGGGAGTGGGACAGGACTGGAAGGGAGTGGGACAGGACTGGAAGGGAGTGGGACAGGACTGGAAGGGAGTGGGACAGGACTGGAAGGGAGTGGGACAGGACTGGAAGGGAGTGGGACAGGACTGGAAGGGAGTGGGACAGGACTGGAAGGGAGTGGGACAGGACTGGAAGGGAGTGGGACAGGACTGGAAGGGAGTGGGACAGGACTGGAAGGGAGTGGGACAGGACTGGAAGGGAGTGGGACAGGACTGGAAGGGAGTGGGACAGGACTGGAAGGGAGTGGGACAGGACTGGAAGGGAGTGGGACAGGACTGGAAGGGAGTGGGACAGGACTGGAAGGGAGTGGGACAGGACTGGAAGGGAGTGGGACAGGACTGGAAGGGAGTGGGACAGGACTGGAAGGGAGTGGGACAGGACTGGAAGGGAGTGGGACAGGACTGGAAGGGAGTGGGACAGGACTGGAAGGGAGTGGGACAGGACTGGAAGGGAGTGGGACAGGACTGGAAGGGAGTGGGACAGGACTGGAAGGGAGTGGGACAGGACTGGAAGGGAGTGGGACAGGACTGGAAGGGAGTGGGACAGGACTGGAAGGGAGTGGGACAGGACTGGAAGGGAGTGGGACAGGACTGGAAGGGAGTGGGACAGGACTGGAAGGGAGTGGGACAGGACTGGAAGGGAGTGGGACAGGACTGGAAGGGAGTGGGACAGGACTGGAAGGGAGTGGGACAGGACTGGAAGGGAGTGGGACAGGACTGGAAGGGAGTGGGACAGGACTGGAAGGGAGTGGGACAGGACTGGAAGGGAGTGGGACAGGACTGGAAGGGAGTGGGACAGGACTGGAAGGGAGTGGGACAGGACTGGAAGGGAGTGGGACAGGACTGGAAGGGAGTGGGACAGGACTGGAAGGGAGTGGGACAGGACTGGAAGGGAGTGGGACAGGACTGGAAGGGAGTGGGACAGGACTGGAAGGGAGTGGGACAGGACTGGAAGGGAGTGGGACAGGACTGGAAGGGAGTGGGACAGGACTGGAAGGGAGTGGGACAGGACTGGAAGGGAGTGGGACAGGACTGGAAGGGAGTGGGACAGGACTGGAAGGGAGTGGGACAGGACTGGAAGGGAGTGGGACAGGACTGGAAGGGAGTGGGACAGGACTGGAAGGGAGTGGGACAGGACTGGAAGGGAGTGGGACAGGACTGGAAGGGAGTGGGACAGGACTGGAAGGGAGTGGGACAGGACTGGAAGGGAGTGGGACAGGACTGGAAGGGAGTGGGACAGGACTGGAAGGGAGTGGGACAGGACTGGAAGGGAGTGGGACAGGACTGGAAGGGAGTGGGACAGGACTGGAAGGGAGTGGGACAGGACTGGAAGGGAGTGGGACAGGACTGGAAGGGAGTGGGACAGGACTGGAAGGGAGTGGGACAGGACTGGAAGGGAGTGGGACAGGACTGGAAGGGAGTGGGACAGGACTGGAAGGGAGTGGGACAGGACTGGAAGGGAGTGGGACAGGACTGGAAGGGAGTGGGACAGGACTGGAAGGGA
Source organism: Narcine bancroftii (assembly GCF_036971445.1). NCBI lineage: Eukaryota > Metazoa > Chordata > Chondrichthyes > Torpediniformes > Narcinidae > Narcine > Narcine bancroftii. Next base: position 377,828,019 of record NC_091469.1, on the reverse strand, counting down.
GTGGGACAGGACTGGAAGGGAGTGGGACAGGACTGGAAGGGAGTGGGACAGGACTGGAAGGGAGTGGGACAGGACTGGAAGGGAGTGGGACAGGACTGGAAGGGAGTGGGACAGGACTGGAAGGGAGTGGGACAGGACTGGAAGGGAGTGGGACAGGACTGGAAGGGAGTGGGACAGGACTGGAAGGGAGTGGGACAGGACTGGAAGGGAGTGGGACAGGACTGGAAGGGAGTGGGACAGGACTGGAAGGGAGTGGGACAGGACTGGAAGGGAGTGGGACAGGACTGGAAGGGAGTGGGACAGGACTGGAAGGGAGTGGGACAGGACTGGAAGGGAGTGGGACAGGACTGGAAGGGAGTGGGACAGGACTGGAAGGGAGTGGGACAGGACTGGAAGGGAGTGGGACAGGACTGGAAGGGAGTGGGACAGGACTGGAAGGGAGTGGGACAGGACTGGAAGGGAGTGGGACAGGACTGGAAGGGAGTGGGACAGGACTGGAAGGGAGTGGGACAGGACTGGAAGGGAGTGGGACAGGACTGGAAGGGAGTGGGACAGGACTGGAAGGGAGTGGGACAGGACTGGAAGGGAGTGGGACAGGACTGGAAGGGAGTGGGACAGGACTGGAAGGGAGTGGGACAGGACTGGAAGGGAGTGGGACAGGACTGGAAGGGAGTGGGACAGGACTGGAAGGGAGTGGGACAGGACTGGAAGGGAGTGGGACAGGACTGGAAGGGAGTGGGACAGGACTGGAAGGGAGTGGGACAGGACTGGAAGGGAGTGGGACAGGACTGGAAGGGAGTGGGACAGGACTGGAAGGGAGTGGGACAGGACTGGAAGGGAGTGGGACAGGACTGGAAGGGAGTGGGACAGGACTGGAAGGGAGTGGGACAGGACTGGAAGGGAGTGGGACAGGACTGGAAGGGAGTGGGACAGGACTGGAAGGGAGTGGGACAGGACTGGAAGGGAGTGGGACAGGACTGGAAGGGAGTGGGACAGGACTGGAAGGGAGTGGGACAGGACTGGAAGGGAGTGGGACAGGACTGGAAGGGAGTGGGACAGGACTGGAAGGGAGTGGGACAGGACTGGAAGGGAGTGGGACAGGACTGGAAGGGAGTGGGACAGGACTGGAAGGGAGTGGGACAGGACTGGAAGGGAGTGGGACAGGACTGGAAGGGAGTGGGACAGGACTGGAAGGGAGTGGGACAGGACTGGAAGGGAGTGGGACAGGACTGGAAGGGAGTGGGACAGGACTGGAAGGGAGTGGGACAGGACTGGAAGGGAGTGGGACAGGACTGGAAGGGAGTGGGACAGGACTGGAAGGGAGTGGGACAGGACTGGAAGGGAGTGGGACAGGACTGGAAGGGAGTGGGACAGGACTGGAAGGGAGTGGGACAGGACTGGAAGGGAGTGGGACAGGACTGGAAGGGAGTGGGACAGGACTGGAAGGGAGTGGGACAGGACTGGAAGGGAGTGGGACAGGACTGGAAGGGAGTGGGACAGGACTGGAAGGGAGTGGGACAGGACTGGAAGGGAGTGGGACAGGACTGGAAGGGAGTGGGACAGGACTGGAAGGGAGTGGGACAGGACTGGAAGGGAGTGGGACAGGACTGGAAGGGAGTGGGACAGGACTGGAAGGGAGTGGGACAGGACTGGAAGGGAGTGGGACAGGACTGGAAGGGAGTGGGACAGGACTGGAAGGGAGTGGGACAGGACTGGAAGGGAGTGGGACAGGACTGGAAGGGAGTGGGACAGGACTGGAAGGGAGTGGGACAGGACTGGAAGGGAGTGGGACAGGACTGGAAGGGAGTGGGACAGGACTGGAAGGGAGTGGGACAGGACTGGAAGGGAGTGGGACAGGACTGGAAGGGAGTGGGACAGGACTGGAAGGGAGTGGGACAGGACTGGAAGGGAGTGGGACAGGACTGGAAGGGAGTGGGACAGGACTGGAAGGGAGTGGGACAGGACTGGAAGGGAGTGGGACAGGACTGGAAGGGAGTGGGACAGGACTGGAAGGGAGTGGGACAGGACTGGAAGGGAGTGGGACAGGACTGGAAGGGAGTGGGACAGGACTGGAAGGGAGTGGGACAGGACTGGAAGGGAGTGGGACAGGACTGGAAGGGAGTGGGACAGGACTGGAAGGGAGTGGGACAGGACTGGAAGGGAGTGGGACAGGACTGGAAGGGAGTGGGACAGGACTGGAAGGGAGTGGGACAGGACTGGAAGGGAGTGGGACAGGACTGGAAGGGAGTGGGACAGGACTGGAAGGGAGTGGGACAGGACTGGAAGGGAGTGGGACAGGACTGGAAGGGAGTGGGACAGGACTGGAAGGGAGTGGGACAGGACTGGAAGGGAGTGGGACAGGACTGGAAGGGAGTGGGACAGGACTGGAAGGGAGTGGGACAGGACTGGAAGGGAGTGGGACAGGACTGGAAGGGAGTGGGACAGGACTGGAAGGGAGTGGGACAGGACTGGAAGGGAGTGGGACAGGACTGGAAGGGAGTGGGACAGGACTGGAAGGGAGTGGGACAGGACTGGAAGGGAGTGGGACAGGACTGGAAGGGAGTGGGACAGGACTGGAAGGGAGTGGGACAGGACTGGAAGGGAGTGGGACAGGACTGGAAGGGAGTGGGACAGGACTGGAAGGGAGTGGGACAGGACTGGAAGGGAGTGGGACAGGACTGGAAGGGAGTGGGACAGGACTGGAAGGGAGTGGGACAGGACTGGAAGGGAGTGGGACAGGACTGGAAGGGAGTGGGACAGGACTGGAAGGGAGTGGGACAGGACTGGAAGGGAGTGGGACAGGACTGGAAGGGAGTGGGACAGGACTGGAAGGGAGTGGGACAGGACTGGAAGGGAGTGGGACAGGACTGGAAGGGAGTGGGACAGGACTGGAAGGGAGTGGGACAGGACTGGAAGGGAGTGGGACAGGACTGGAAGGGAGTGGGACAGGACTGGAAGGGAGTGGGACAGGACTGGAAGGGAGTGGGACAGGACTGGAAGGGAGTGGGACAGGACTGGAAGGGAGTGGGACAGGACTGGAAGGGAGTGGGACAGGACTGGAAGGGAGTGGGACAGGACTGGAAGGGAGTGGGACAGGACTGGAAGGGAGTGGGACAGGACTGGAAGGGAGTGGGACAGGACTGGAAGGGAGTGGGACAGGACTGGAAGGGAGTGGGACAGGACTGGAAGGGAGTGGGACAGGACTGGAAGGGAGTGGGACAGGACTGGAAGGGAGTGGGACAGGACTGGAAGGGAGTGGGACAGGACTGGAAGGGAGTGGGACAGGACTGGAAGGGAGTGGGACAGGACTGGAAGGGAGTGGGACAGGACTGGAAGGGAGTGGGACAGGACTGGAAGGGAGTGGGACAGGACTGGAAGGGAGTGGGACAGGACTGGAAGGGAGTGGGACAGGACTGGAAGGGAGTGGGACAGGACTGGAAGGGAGTGGGACAGGACTGGAAGGGAGTGGGACAGGACTGGAAGGGAGTGGGACAGGACTGGAAGGGAGTGGGACAGGACTGGAAGGGAGTGGGACAGGACTGGAAGGGAGTGGGACAGGACTGGAAGGGAGTGGGACAGGACTGGAAGGGAGTGGGACAGGACTGGAAGGGAGTGGGACAGGACTGGAAGGGAGTGGGACAGGACTGGAAGGGAGTGGGACAGGACTGGAAGGGAGTGGGACAGGACTGGAAGGGAGTGGGACAGGACTGGAAGGGAGTGGGACAGGACTGGAAGGGAGTGGGACAGGACTGGAAGGGAGTGGGACAGGACTGGAAGGGAGTGGGACAGGACTGGAAGGGAGTGGGACAGGACTGGAAGGGAGTGGGACAGGACTGGAAGGGAGTGGGACAGGACTGGAAGGGAGTGGGACAGGACTGGAAGGGAGTGGGACAGGACTGGAAGGGAGTGGGACAGGACTGGAAGGGAGTGGGACAGGACTGGAAGGGAGTGGGACAGGACTGGAAGGGAGTGGGACAGGACTGGAAGGGAGTGGGACAGGACTGGAAGGGAGTGGGACAGGACTGGAAGGGAGTGGGACAGGACTGGAAGGGAGTGGGACAGGACTGGAAGGGAGTGGGACAGGACTGGAAGGGAGTGGGACAGGACTGGAAGGGAGTGGGACAGGACTGGAAGGGAGTGGGACAGGACTGGAAGGGAGTGGGACAGGACTGGAAGGGAGTGGGACAGGACTGGAAGGGAGTGGGACAGGACTGGAAGGGAGTGGGACAGGACTGGAAGGGAGTGGGACAGGACTGGAAGGGAGTGGGACAGGACTGGAAGGGAGTGGGACAGGACTGGAAGGGAGTGGGACAGGACTGGAAGGGAGTGGGACAGGACTGGAAGGGAGTGGGACAGGACTGGAAGGGAGTGGGACAGGACTGGAAGGGAGTGGGACAGGACTGGAAGGGAGTGGGACAGGACTGGAAGGGAGTGGGACAGGACTGGAAGGGAGTGGGACAGGACTGGAAGGGAGTGGGACAGGACTGGAAGGGAGTGGGACAGGACTGGAAGGGAGTGGGACAGGACTGGAAGGGAGTGGGACAGGACTGGAAGGGAGTGGGACAGGACTGGAAGGGAGTGGGACAGGACTGGAAGGGAGTGGGACAGGACTGGAAGGGAGTGGGACAGGACTGGAAGGGAGTGGGACAGGACTGGAAGGGAGTGGGACAGGACTGGAAGGGAGTGGGACAGGACTGGAAGGGAGTGGGACAGGACTGGAAGGGAGTGGGACAGGACTGGAAGGGAGTGGGACAGGACTGGAAGGGAGTGGGACAGGACTGGAAGGGAGTGGGACAGGACTGGAAGGGAGTGGGACAGGACTGGAAGGGAGTGGGACAGGACTGGAAGGGAGTGGGACAGGACTGGAAGGGAGTGGGACAGGACTGGAAGGGAGTGGGACAGGACTGGAAGGGAGTGGGACAGGACTGGAAGGGAGTGGGACAGGACTGGAAGGGAGTGGGACAGGACTGGAAGGGAGTGGGACAGGACTGGAAGGGAGTGGGACAGGACTGGAAGGGAGTGGGACAGGACTGGAAGGGAGTGGGACAGGACTGGAAGGGAGTGGGACAGGACTGGAAGGGAGTGGGACAGGACTGGAAGGGAGTGGGACAGGACTGGAAGGGAGTGGGACAGGACTGGAAGGGAGTGGGACAGGACTGGAAGGGAGTGGGACAGGACTGGAAGGGAGTGGGACAGGACTGGAAGGGAGTGGGACAGGACTGGAAGGGAGTGGGACAGGACTGGAAGGGAGTGGGACAGGACTGGAAGGGAGTGGGACAGGACTGGAAGGGAGTGGGACAGGACTGGAAGGGAGTGGGACAGGACTGGAAGGGAGTGGGACAGGACTGGAAGGGAGTGGGACAGGACTGGAAGGGAGTGGGACAGGACTGGAAGGGAGTGGGACAGGACTGGAAGGGAGTGGGACAGGACTGGAAGGGAGTGGGACAGGACTGGAAGGGAGTGGGACAGGACTGGAAGGGAGTGGGACAGGACTGGAAGGGAGTGGGACAGGACTGGAAGGGAGTGGGACAGGACTGGAAGGGAGTGGGACAGGACTGGAAGGGAGTGGGACAGGACTGGAAGGGAGTGGGACAGGACTGGAAGGGAGTGGGACAGGACTGGAAGGGAGTGGGACAGGACTGGAAGGGAGTGGGACAGGACTGGAAGGGAGTGGGACAGGACTGGAAGGGAGTGGGACAGGACTGGAAGGGAGTGGGACAGGACTGGAAGGGAGTGGGACAGGACTGGAAGGGAGTGGGACAGGACTGGAAGGGAGTGGGACAGGACTGGAAGGGAGTGGGACAGGACTGGAAGGGAGTGGGACAGGACTGGAAGGGAGTGGGACAGGACTGGAAGGGAGTGGGACAGGACTGGAAGGGAGTGGGACAGGACTGGAAGGGAGTGGGACAGGACTGGAAGGGAGTGGGACAGGACTGGAAGGGAGTGGGACAGGACTGGAAGGGAGTGGGACAGGACTGGAAGGGAGTGGGACAGGACTGGAAGGGAGTGGGACAGGACTGGAAGGGAGTGGGACAGGACTGGAAGGGAGTGGGACAGGACTGGAAGGGAGTGGGACAGGACTGGAAGGGAGTGGGACAGGACTGGAAGGGAGTGGGACAGGACTGGAAGGGAGTGGGACAGGACTGGAAGGGAGTGGGACAGGACTGGAAGGGAGTGGGACAGGACTGGAAGGGAGTGGGACAGGACTGGAAGGGAGTGGGACAGGACTGGAAGGGAGTGGGACAGGACTGGAAGGGAGTGGGACAGGACTGGAAGGGAGTGGGACAGGACTGGAAGGGAGTGGGACAGGACTGGAAGGGAGTGGGACAGGACTGGAAGGGAGTGGGACAGGACTGGAAGGGAGTGGGACAGGACTGGAAGGGAGTGGGACAGGACTGGAAGGGAGTGGGACAGGACTGGAAGGGAGTGGGACAGGACTGGAAGGGAGTGGGACAGGACTGGAAGGGAGTGGGACAGGACTGGAAGGGAGTGGGACAGGACTGGAAGGGAGTGGGACAGGACTGGAAGGGAGTGGGACAGGACTGGAAGGGAGTGGGACAGGACTGGAAGGGAGTGGGACAGGACTGGAAGGGAGTGGGACAGGACTGGAAGGGAGTGGGACAGGACTGGAAGGGAGTGGGACAGGACTGGAAGGGAGTGGGACAGGACTGGAAGGGAGTGGGACAGGACTGGAAGGGAGTGGGACAGGACTGGAAGGGAGTGGGACAGGACTGGAAGGGAGTGGGACAGGACTGGAAGGGAGTGGGACAGGACTGGAAGGGAGTGGGACAGGACTGGAAGGGAGTGGGACAGGACTGGAAGGGAGTGGGACAGGACTGGAAGGGAGTGGGACAGGACTGGAAGGGAGTGGGACAGGACTGGAAGGGAGTGGGACAGGACTGGAAGGGAGTGGGACAGGACTGGAAGGGAGTGGGACAGGACTGGAAGGGAGTGGGACAGGACTGGAAGGGAGTGGGACAGGACTGGAAGGGAGTGGGACAGGACTGGAAGGGAGTGGGACAGGACTGGAAGGGAGTGGGACAGGACTGGAAGGGAGTGGGACAGGACTGGAAGGGAGTGGGACAGGACTGGAAGGGAGTGGGACAGGACTGGAAGGGAGTGGGACAGGACTGGAAGGGAGTGGGACAGGACTGGAAGGGAGTGGGACAGGACTGGAAGGGAGTGGGACAGGACTGGAAGGGAGTGGGACAGGACTGGAAGGGAGTGGGACAGGACTGGAAGGGAGTGGGACAGGACTGGAAGGGAGTGGGACAGGACTGGAAGGGAGTGGGACAGGACTGGAAGGGAGTGGGACAGGACTGGAAGGGAGTGGGACAGGACTGGAAGGGAGTGGGACAGGACTGGAAGGGAGTGGGACAGGACTGGAAGGGAGTGGGACAGGACTGGAAGGGAGTGGGACAGGACTGGAAGGGAGTGGGACAGGACTGGAAGGGAGTGGGACAGGACTGGAAGGGAGTGGGACAGGACTGGAAGGGAGTGGGACAGGACTGGAAGGGAGTGGGACAGGACTGGAAGGGAGTGGGACAGGACTGGAAGGGAGTGGGACAGGACTGGAAGGGAGTGGGACAGGACTGGAAGGGAGTGGGACAGGACTGGAAGGGAGTGGGACAGGACTGGAAGGGAGTGGGACAGGACTGGAAGGGAGTGGGACAGGACTGGAAGGGAGTGGGACAGGACTGGAAGGGAGTGGGACAGGACTGGAAGGGAGTGGGACAGGACTGGAAGGGAGTGGGACAGGACTGGAAGGGAGTGGGACAGGACTGGAAGGGAGTGGGACAGGACTGGAAGGGAGTGGGACAGGACTGGAAGGGAGTGGGACAGGACTGGAAGGGAGTGGGACAGGACTGGAAGGGAGTGGGACAGGACTGGAAGGGAGTGGGACAGGACTGGAAGGGAGTGGGACAGGACTGGAAGGGAGTGGGACAGGACTGGAAGGGAGTGGGACAGGACTGGAAGGGAGTGGGACAGGACTGGAAGGGAGTGGGACAGGACTGGAAGGGAGTGGGACAGGACTGGAAGGGAGTGGGACAGGACTGGAAGGGAGTGGGACAGGACTGGAAGGGAGTGGGACAGGACTGGAAGGGAGTGGGACAGGACTGGAAGGGAGTGGGACAGGACTGGAAGGGAGTGGGACAGGACTGGAAGGGAGTGGGACAGGACTGGAAGGGAGTGGGACAGGACTGGAAGGGAGTGGGACAGGACTGGAAGGGAGTGGGACAGGACTGGAAGGGAGTGGGACAGGACTGGAAGGGAGTGGGACAGGACTGGAAGGGAGTGGGACAGGACTGGAAGGGAGTGGGACAGGACTGGAAGGGAGTGGGACAGGACTGGAAGGGAGTGGGACAGGACTGGAAGGGAGTGGGACAGGACTGGAAGGGAGTGGGACAGGACTGGAAGGGAGTGGGACAGGACTGGAAGGGAGTGGGACAGGACTGGAAGGGAGTGGGACAGGACTGGAAGGGAGTGGGACAGGACTGGAAGGGAGTGGGACAGGACTGGAAGGGAGTGGGACAGGACTGGAAGGGAGTGGGACAGGACTGGAAGGGAGTGGGACAGGACTGGAAGGGAGTGGGACAGGACTGGAAGGGAGTGGGACAGGACTGGAAGGGAGTGGGACAGGACTGGAAGGGAGTGGGACAGGACTGGAAGGGAGTGGGACAGGACTGGAAGGGAGTGGGACAGGACTGGAAGGGAGTGGGACAGGACTGGAAGGGAGTGGGACAGGACTGGAAGGGAGTGGGACAGGACTGGAAGGGAGTGGGACAGGACTGGAAGGGAGTGGGACAGGACTGGAAGGGAGTGGGACAGGACTGGAAGGGAGTGGGACAGGACTGGAAGGGAGTGGGACAGGACTGGAAGGGAGTGGGACAGGACTGGAAGGGAGTGGGACAGGACTGGAAGGGAGTGGGACAGGACTGGAAGGGAGTGGGACAGGACTGGAAGGGAGTGGGACAGGACTGGAAGGGAGTGGGACAGGACTGGAAGGGAGTGGGACAGGACTGGAAGGGAGTGGGACAGGACTGGAAGGGAGTGGGACAGGACTGGAAGGGAGTGGGACAGGACTGGAAGGGAGTGGGACAGGACTGGAAGGGAGTGGGACAGGACTGGAAGGGAGTGGGACAGGACTGGAAGGGAGTGGGACAGGACTGGAAGGGAGTGGGACAGGACTGGAAGGGAGTGGGACAGGACTGGAAGGGAGTGGGACAGGACTGGAAGGGAGTGGGACAGGACTGGAAGGGAGTGGGACAGGACTGGAAGGGAGTGGGACAGGACTGGAAGGGAGTGGGACAGGACTGGAAGGGAGTGGGACAGGACTGGAAGGGAGTGGGACAGGACTGGAAGGGAGTGGGACAGGACTGGAAGGGAGTGGGACAGGACTGGAAGGGAGTGGGACAGGACTGGAAGGGAGTGGGACAGGACTGGAAGGGAGTGGGACAGGACTGGAAGGGAGTGGGACAGGACTGGAAGGGAGTGGGACAGGACTGGAAGGGAGTGGGACAGGACTGGAAGGGAGTGGGACAGGACTGGAAGGGAGTGGGACAGGACTGGAAGGGAGTGGGACAGGACTGGAAGGGAGTGGGACAGGACTGGAAGGGAGTGGGACAGGACTGGAAGGGAGTGGGACAGGACTGGAAGGGAGTGGGACAGGACTGGAAGGGAGTGGGACAGGACTGGAAGGGAGTGGGACAGGACTGGAAGGGAGTGGGACAGGACTGGAAGGGAGTGGGACAGGACTGGAAGGGAGTGGGACAGGACTGGAAGGGAGTGGGACAGGACTGGAAGGGAGTGGGACAGGACTGGAAGGGAGTGGGACAGGACTGGAAGGGAGTGGGACAGGACTGGAAGGGAGTGGGACAGGACTGGAAGGGAGTGGGACAGGACTGGAAGGGAGTGGGACAGGACTGGAAGGGAGTGGGACAGGACTGGAAGGGAGTGGGACAGGACTGGAAGGGAGTGGGACAGGACTGGAAGGGAGTGGGACAGGACTGGAAGGGAGTGGGACAGGACTGGAAGGGAGTGGGACAGGACTGGAAGGGAGTGGGACAGGACTGGAAGGGAGTGGGACAGGACTGGAAGGGAGTGGGACAGGACTGGAAGGGAGTGGGACAGGACTGGAAGGGAGTGGGACAGGACTGGAAGGGAGTGGGACAGGACTGGAAGGGAGTGGGACAGGACTGGAAGGGAGTGGGACAGGACTGGAAGGGAGTGGGACAGGACTGGAAGGGAGTGGGACAGGACTGGAAGGGAGTGGGACAGGACTGGAAGGGAGTGGGACAGGACTGGAAGGGAGTGGGACAGGACTGGAAGGGAGTGGGACAGGACTGGAAGGGAGTGGGACAGGACTGGAAGGGAGTGGGACAGGACTGGAAGGGAGTGGGACAGGACTGGAAGGGAGTGGGACAGGACTGGAAGGGAGTGGGACAGGACTGGAAGGGAGTGGGACAGGACTGGAAGGGAGTGGGACAGGACTGGAAGGGAGTGGGACAGGACTGGAAGGGAGTGGGACAGGACTGGAAGGGAGTGGGACAGGACTGGAAGGGAGTGGGACAGGACTGGAAGGGAGTGGGACAGGACTGGAAGGGAGTGGGACAGGACTGGAAGGGAGTGGGACAGGACTGGAAGGGAGTGGGACAGGACTGGAAGGGAGTGGGACAGGACTGGAAGGGAGTGGGACAGGACTGGAAGGGAGTGGGACAGGACTGGAAGGGAGTGGGACAGGACTGGAAGGGAGTGGGACAGGACTGGAAGGGAGTGGGACAGGACTGGAAGGGAGTGGGACAGGACTGGAAGGGAGTGGGACAGGACTGGAAGGGAGTGGGACAGGACTGGAAGGGAGTGGGACAGGACTGGAAGGGAGTGGGACAGGACTGGAAGGGAGTGGGACAGGACTGGAAGGGAGTGGGACAGGACTGGAAGGGAGTGGGACAGGACTGGAAGGGAGTGGGACAGGACTGGAAGGGAGTGGGACAGGACTGGAAGGGAGTGGGACAGGACTGGAAGGGAGTGGGACAGGACTGGAAGGGAGTGGGACAGGACTGGAAGGGAGTGGGACAGGACTGGAAGGGAGTGGGACAGGACTGGAAGGGAGTGGGACAGGACTGGAAGGGAGTGGGACAGGACTGGAAGGGAGTGGGACAGGACTGGAAGGGAGTGGGACAGGACTGGAAGGGAGTGGGACAGGACTGGAAGGGAGTGGGACAGGACTGGAAGGGAGTGGGACAGGACTGGAAGGGAGTGGGACAGGACTGGAAGGGAGTGGGACAGGACTGGAAGGGAGTGGGACAGGACTGGAAGGGAGTGGGACAGGACTGGAAGGGAGTGGGACAGGACTGGAAGGGAGTGGGACAGGACTGGAAGGGAGTGGGACAGGACTGGAAGGGAGTGGGACAGGACTGGAAGGGAGTGGGACAGGACTGGAAGGGAGTGGGACAGGACTGGAAGGGAGTGGGACAGGACTGGAAGGGAGTGGGACAGGACTGGAAGGGAGTGGGACAGGACTGGAAGGGAGTGGGACAGGACTGGAAGGGAGTGGGACAGGACTGGAAGGGAGTGGGACAGGACTGGAAGGGAGTGGGACAGGACTGGAAGGGAGTGGGACAGGACTGGAAGGGAGTGGGACAGGACTGGAAGGGAGTGGGACAGGACTGGAAGGGAGTGGGACAGGACTGGAAGGGAGTGGGACAGGACTGGAAGGGAGTGGGACAGGACTGGAAGGGAGTGGGACAGGACTGGAAGGGAGTGGGACAGGACTGGAAGGGAGTGGGACAGGACTGGAAGGGAGTGGGACAGGACTGGAAGGGAGTGGGACAGGACTGGAAGGGAGTGGGACAGGACTGGAAGGGAGTGGGACAGGACTGGAAGGGAGTGGGACAGGACTGGAAGGGAGTGGGACAGGACTGGAAGGGAGTGGGACAGGACTGGAAGGGAGTGGGACAGGACTGGAAGGGAGTGGGACAGGACTGGAAGGGAGTGGGACAGGACTGGAAGGGAGTGGGACAGGACTGGAAGGGAGTGGGACAGGACTGGAAGGGAGTGGGACAGGACTGGAAGGGAGTGGGACAGGACTGGAAGGGAGTGGGACAGGACTGGAAGGGAGTGGGACAGGACTGGAAGGGAGTGGGACAGGACTGGAAGGGAGTGGGACAGGACTGGAAGGGAGTGGGACAGGACTGGAAGGGAGTGGGACAGGACTGGAAGGGAGTGGGACAGGACTGGAAGGGAGTGGGACAGGACTGGAAGGGAGTGGGACAGGACTGGAAGGGAGTGGGACAGGACTGGAAGGGAGTGGGACAGGACTGGAAGGGAGTGGGACAGGACTGGAAGGGAGTGGGACAGGACTGGAAGGGAGTGGGACAGGACTGGAAGGGAGTGGGACAGGACTGGAAGGGAGTGGGACAGGACTGGAAGGGAGTGGGACAGGACTGGAAGGGAGTGGGACAGGACTGGAAGGGAGTGGGACAGGACTGGAAGGGAGTGGGACAGGACTGGAAGGGAGTGGGACAGGACTGGAAGGGAGTGGGACAGGACTGGAAGGGAGTGGGACAGGACTGGAAGGGAGTGGGACAGGACTGGAAGGGAGTGGGACAGGACTGGAAGGGAGTGGGACAGGACTGGAAGGGAGTGGGACAGGACTGGAAGGGAGTGGGACAGGACTGGAAGGGAGTGGGACAGGACTGGAAGGGAGTGGGACAGGACTGGAAGGGAGTGGGACAGGACTGGAAGGGAGTGGGACAGGACTGGAAGGGAGTGGGACAGGACTGGAAGGGAGTGGGACAGGACTGGAAGGGAGTGGGACAGGACTGGAAGGGAGTGGGACAGGACTGGAAGGGAGTGGGACAGGACTGGAAGGGAGTGGGACAGGACTGGAAGGGAGTGGGACAGGACTGGAAGGGAGTGGGACAGGACTGGAAGGGAGTGGGACAGGACTGGAAGGGAGTGGGACAGGACTGGAAGGGAGTGGGACAGGACTGGAAGGGAGTGGGACAGGACTGGAAGGGAGTGGGACAGGACTGGAAGGGAGTGGGACAGGACTGGAAGGGAGTGGGACAGGACTGGAAGGGAGTGGGACAGGACTGGAAGGGAGTGGGACAGGACTGGAAGGGAGTGGGACAGGACTGGAAGGGAGTGGGACAGGACTGGAAGGGAGTGGGACAGGACTGGAAGGGAGTGGGACAGGACTGGAAGGGAGTGGGACAGGACTGGAAGGGAGTGGGACAGGACTGGAAGGGAGTGGGACAGGACTGGAAGGGAGTGGGACAGGACTGGAAGGGAGTGGGACAGGACTGGAAGGGAGTGGGACAGGACTGGAAGGGAGTGGGACAGGACTGGAAGGGAGTGGGACAGGACTGGAAGGGAGTGGGACAGGACTGGAAGGGAGTGGGACAGGACTGGAAGGGAGTGGGACAGGACTGGAAGGGAGTGGGACAGGACTGGAAGGGAGTGGGACAGGACTGGAAGGGAGTGGGACAGGACTGGAAGGGAGTGGGACAGGACTGGAAGGGAGTGGGACAGGACTGGAAGGGAGTGGGACAGGACTGGAAGGGAGTGGGACAGGACTGGAAGGGAGTGGGACAGGACTGGAAGGGAGTGGGACAGGACTGGAAGGGAGTGGGACAGGACTGGAAGGGAGTGGGACAGGACTGGAAGGGAGTGGGACAGGACTGGAAGGGAGTGGGACAGGACTGGAAGGGAGTGGGACAGGACTGGAAGGGAGTGGGACAGGACTGGAAGGGAGTGGGACAGGACTGGAAGGGAGTGGGACAGGACTGGAAGGGAGTGGGACAGGACTGGAAGGGAGTGGGACAGGACTGGAAGGGAGTGGGACAGGACTGGAAGGGAGTGGGACAGGACTGGAAGGGAGTGGGACAGGACTGGAAGGGAGTGGGACAGGACTGGAAGGGAGTGGGACAGGACTGGAAGGGAGTGGGACAGGACTGGAAGGGAGTGGGACAGGACTGGAAGGGAGTGGGACAGGACTGGAAGGGAGTGGGACAGGACTGGAAGGGAGTGGGACAGGACTGGAAGGGAGTGGGACAGGACTGGAAGGGAGTGGGACAGGACTGGAAGGGAGTGGGACAGGACTGGAAGGGAGTGGGACAGGACTGGAAGGGAGTGGGACAGGACTGGAAGGGAGTGGGACAGGACTGGAAGGGAGTGGGACAGGACTGGAAGGGAGTGGGACAGGACTGGAAGGGAGTGGGACAGGACTGGAAGGGAGTGGGACAGGACTGGAAGGGAGTGGGACAGGACTGGAAGGGAGTGGGACAGGACTGGAAGGGAGTGGGACAGGACTGGAAGGGAGTGGGACAGGACTGGAAGGGAGTGGGACAGGACTGGAAGGGAGTGGGACAGGACTGGAAGGGAGTGGGACAGGACTGGAAGGGAGTGGGACAGGACTGGAAGGGAGTGGGACAGGACTGGAAGGGAGTGGGACAGGACTGGAAGGGAGTGGGACAGGACTGGAAGGGAGTGGGACAGGACTGGAAGGGAGTGGGACAGGACTGGAAGGGAGTGGGACAGGACTGGAAGGGAGTGGGACAGGACTGGAAGGGAGTGGGACAGGACTGGAAGGGAGTGGGACAGGACTGGAAGGGAGTGGGACAGGACTGGAAGGGAGTGGGACAGGACTGGAAGGGAGTGGGACAGGACTGGAAGGGAGTGGGACAGGACTGGAAGGGAGTGGGACAGGACTGGAAGGGAGTGGGACAGGACTGGAAGGGAGTGGGACAGGACTGGAAGGGAGTGGGACAGGACTGGAAGGGAGTGGGACAGGACTGGAAGGGAGTGGGACAGGACTGGAAGGGAGTGGGACAGGACTGGAAGGGAGTGGGACAGGACTGGAAGGGAGTGGGACAGGACTGGAAGGGAGTGGGACAGGACTGGAAGGGAGTGGGACAGGACTGGAAGGGAGTGGGACAGGACTGGAAGGGAGTGGGACAGGACTGGAAGGGAGTGGGACAGGACTGGAAGGGAGTGGGACAGGACTGGAAGGGAGTGGGACAGGACTGGAAGGGAGTGGGACAGGACTGGAAGGGAGTGGGACAGGACTGGAAGGGAGTGGGACAGGACTGGAAGGGAGTGGGACAGGACTGGAAGGGAGTGGGACAGGACTGGAAGGGAGTGGGACAGGACTGGAAGGGTTCGCTGGTGGATAAGAGCAGAAATGCCGTAAACTTTGATCACTGTGGAAAGCACACTGTCAGCTTTTAATGGGGAGGGGGTGTTTTAAAAAATTCCCTCCTCCAATTCAAGAATTCCTCCATGCCTTGAATCTAAAACTCCACCTCCCACGTCCGCAGACCTTCCTGATCAGCTCCAGAGATGGGAGAACCCGAACGTTGGCCAAGCTTTCCGAGGCATACTAATTCCCCGTTGATGGCTGACTCCCTGCCCACCGGGGTGTTGGTAATCACCGCACTGCCCTCCAGTCCCATCTCCTTGGAGTCTGGTGGAAAGTGGCCGCTGACACCGATGTTTGTCCCGCAGATCCTGGCGCAGGTGGAACGACGGGGTGTTGCTGGGGAAGCTTTGCAGCGCTCACCCACCCATAGGAAGGGAAAGGCAACCGAGGGGGTAGATGGGTGGGTGGGACTGCAAGTGAAGAATAAGATCCTGGATTTGTAAAATTGTTTTCTTTAATTGGTTCAACTTTTTATTTCTAAGAGTTGTCGATTTGGGGTTTTAGTGTTTTTGAAATATTGAAAGCCCTGACATTCCTGCCAAATCCTCGGACAAAGTTTTGCAGAGGACTTTACGGTTGGGACTTGATCTGGTTCACACAGTGCTGTTTGTTGCTGCTAAGACCAAGTGAGCACGGCTGACCCCGCTCGGTGTATTACTTGTTCCTGCATGTCTCATAATTTGCTCCGGGGAGTAACAATAGAGGTGATTAATCGCACACGAAAAGTTGACCTGTCTTGACGACATCAACCTCCAGTCATCTTAACAAGTTACCTGGAATTACAGACAGATCACATGAGGCAAGAACAGGAATTCACACAAGTCCCAGGAAGGGCAGTTGTTAAGAATCTCTGAGTGAACAGAGCGACTCAGTGGATGAGATGGCATAGTGGAGAGAAATGGTCAGTGTTTCAAGGTCAGGATTCTTTATTGAGACTAGAGGGTCCCAATTTGAAACACTGACTGACCATTTCTCTCCATGGATGCTGCCTGGCCTGCTGAATTCCTCCAACTTCTCATTCGTGGTGTTGGGTGCAAGGAGTTGGGCTTGATGAGGTATTGAGTGAAACACAAAAGTCTCCAGACACCGTGATTGCAGTAAAACCCCACTGAACTCAGCCAGTCTTTCAGCATTCATGGGATCAAAGGAATATTGCCGATGTTTCTAGCCTGAGCCCAGTAATTTGGTGTTTTTATTGATGAGGAATTGGCTCATGGCAGTGAAACTGGCTCTGACATCACCACCACCACAGCCAGATGCATTAACATTAGCTGTTAATGCCATTTTCTTGCTGCAAGGTTCCTTTCCAATAATTATGCCATTGGGAATTTTAACAACAGTATACATATGAGATGTTTTTGTGTAATAGGTTCCCTTTCAAAAGAATGGGTAGACTTTGCATCCACCAGCTTTGGCTTTGCGAGTCGGGTTTTTTCTGGAGGGAAATTGTGGGTAATGCCCAGAGAGGGCCTGTGGCTGGGGATGGTGAAGAGGATTGGGACCGGAGATGGAAGAACACACTGAAACAGAGCAGTAAGGACTGGACAGAAGATAAAATGATAGCGAAGGGATGACTACAAAATGGCATGAAGGCATCAGTGGGCTGGGATCTGGGAGTGGGGGTGAAGGTGTGCACATTGATGAGGTCCAGCACAATGGTTGGTCAGGGGCATTACTGGCTGGTGAGCAGAGGTGTTAAAGATGTTGCCAGTGAGAAAAGCCACAGAGAAGTGGAGGGGAACCAGAAGGAAAACACTTTAGGGAGGCCTTATTTGCAAACTTAGCAAAGGAATGGACTACTTGGAATTCTGCCTAATTGGTTCCTCCTTTGGTATCAATGGCCTCCATGTGTAACTTTCCTTGGTCTTGGAAATTATGGATTGAACTTCCATCTGTGCAATGAATTAGAGGTACCCAGTTGCATTTTGTGATCAGATTTTGATAAAATGCATTGCTGTGGGGAATTGTACTGAATGCCTTGTGATGAAAGTTTGGTCATAGCTAACCTGTACACAGATATGTCTTGCAAACACCAAAGGGCCAAATGATCTTGAGGAGGTGGTTGGTCAGTCCTAGCAGAGAAATAACTCCTCTTTAACAGGTGTAATTGAATCTTCTGGTTCTCTCAAGCAGATGAGATCTGAGTTTATGATGAGCCCAAAAGGTCCCTAAATCTGACACTGTTGGACATTGTTCCCATCCCATCTTCAACCTCATCTCACTACCCAAAGCAGGATTCAAGGGTTTTTTTTTTAAAGCTGCTTTACTTGCAAGTCTAGACACAGGACATTTTCTTCATTAGAGAGTGGCTCGCTTAATGTTAGGGTCTAGCAGCTTAAAGAGGTTTCTCCCCACCCTTGGGCTCCCTGCTCCGAATCTGAGCTGCCTGACCAAACTTCCCGACACGTCCTGTTCTATTCTGGCCTCATGGGAGCTTCCTGTTCCTTAACTTCGCTGCTGGTAATGCGATGATTTTAATTGAGTGATTTATTTGCATGGTGAATGTTTCACCCACCACCTGTTTGGCAGAGGCATGCATATTGATGTTTGGTAAAGCACCATTCATGGAAACCAGGCTGAGATATTCAGTGGGGTATGGAAAGTTGAAGAGTAGGCAGTGTCATAATGGTGAAAAAAATAATGTAGCCAAAAAGACCAGACTAGAAATAGTCTTGATGAATTGAAAACAGAACAGAAGAATGTGATTGTGTGAGCATCTTACAAACTCATCTAGATAAGCTTCTTGGATTTGTTCAGGGATCCATATACTGCCTGTGAGGAACCCAAAGTCCATGTGCATTAAGCTTGTATCCTTTAACCCTGGCCTACCTTATCTGAGGGCATATTTGGAAGAGGAGTTGAACAAGCCTGAATGGCATAGGGTGTTGGTTGCAATTGCAGAGAGTGATGAGGTGATGCCTATTATTGTGGCTGTGTGTGAACAATTGAAACCGGAGGACGCAAGAAATTGGAGCAGGAGTTTTGTCTTCTGGCTCCATCATTCAATAAGATCATAGCTGACTTGGCCATGGACTCAGCTCCACAAACCCACCTGTTCCCATAACCCTCAATTCCCCTATTGTGCAAAAGTCCATTCAATTTTGCTTTTAATATATTTAATGAGGTAGCCTTTACTGCTTCCTTGGGCAGAGAATTCCATAAATTCACTACTTTCCATCCTAAATCTATTCCTCCCTGAGTCTTGAGGTCATGTCCCTCTCAGTGACCAATTTCCTGCCTCTATCGGTCTGTCCCTTTCATAATTTTCTATCTGGTAACGTTTAGCTGAGCCACAGTGGGAGTGGTGCCCAACTGTTAGAAACAGAAGTACCCTCACAGAAATTGCTCGAGACAAAAATTGAGAACAAAGAACATTTATTATACAACAATGCAAAGTTGGGTGCTTCCCCTTACCCTGGGAATACACACATACACTGGGGTTCACCCAACTTTTAAACAGTTATTTCAGTATAGGAATACCCTCCCCCTTACATTCTTCTACCTCCTGGATAGGTTTGGCATTAGGCAATCCTGCCTGCCTATGTGCTGTTTCTGTGAACTTGGAGGACCAGGGGGTATCCTGTCGGTGTCTCATCATGTCATTATCCTCATTGTCCTTATTCACAAACCTGTCTTTGTTCTAGTTTACACCTTCCCGACCCTCAGGGCTACAACCTCTTCATATGTAGAACTTGCTAATACTGTCTAGGGCTTACTAATTACATATGCAAAACCTGCTAATTCTATCTAGGGCTAGAAGACCCTTATCTTACTCAGACTGACTCTGCTTCCTACATTCTAATATCCATTTCTTATCCTGTTCATACTGGCTTTATTCATTTACCCATATATCTATATTAGTTTCCTCATCTTCATATTTTTATATCAGTTTTACTCATCTCTCACACAACTCATTGGATCTCTATGTTGAATTGACAGGTACAGACCTTTCCCAAGTCAGATGTGGGCACTGAGCTGAATGATCAGCGATGAACAGAGTAGCAGGCAGGAGGGAAATGGAAATTTACATCTTTCATTCACATGCTGGGGCAGTTAAGGAACTGTCCTTGCCCAATTATCAAAGGAATTGCAACATCTATCACACAATGACTTTGAAATTTAATCTCGACTAAAACTAATCATGCAGGCCGCACGGAAGGTGGTGGCCACATCTGTATGTCCCAGGTGATACCTGATATTCATACCTTGGAGCAGACAAGCAGTCAGTGAATTGGGTGAATCTCTTATGGGGCAGTATCAGGCCTCTGTGTCACAGTGTCTCTGTCAACACTTAAATGCATCCAGTGCCTCTAAAAGGGGAAGTGCAATTTAGCTGCGACCACTAGCAATTTTATTCACATTCAAGGGAATGCTGAGAGGGCACTGATGCTGGCTTGAAGACAATGGATCAGGCAGTGGCCAAGAGGTGGAAGAGGGGATGGTATTGGGAGTGCAGAGATGTGACGAGGTCTGCACAAAGAAATCACCTCCCACAATAGGATTTCAGTGCCTGAAGTTGAATAATTCAGTGAATTGCCAGGGTAATGGGATAATTTTCATACATTAACTTAAGCATTCATCTTTGCACTAAGCTCACTACTGTGAGAGATAATAGAATATAGGAAGTAAAGCTAGTATGAATGAAGTAAGGAATGCTGGACTGGACTAGAGGAAGTTAAGTAAGTGCTGAGTAGGGATGAATTCCGATAAGAGTGTGAGGAAGGGTTATGCAACTTTGAAGAAGACCGCAGAGCCCACCTCACTGACAAAAGGCAAAGGAGGAAAAACCCAACACCCCCAACCAACCAACCAATTTTCCCCTGCAGCCGCTGCAACCGTGTCTGCCTGTCCTGCATCGGACTTGTCAGCCACAAACGAGCCTTCAGCAGACGTGGACTTTTACCCCCTCCATAAATCTTCGTCCGCGAAGTCAAGCCAAAGAAAGAAGAAGAATAAGGGTCTTATAGTGATAGAAAGAATTAGCAAGTTCTGCATATAGAATTAGTAAGTCCTGGGGGTTGAGATGTGTGAAAGGACAAAGGCAGATTCATGAATAAGGACAATGACATGATGGGACCCAGACAGGATACCCCATGGTCTTTCAAGTTTACAGAAACTGCAGGTAGGCAGACAGAATTACCAAATGCCAAACCAATCCAGGAGGCAGAAGAATGTTGGGGGGGGGGGGGGGTGGAGGGTACCGCTACACTGAAATTAACTGTATAAAAGTTGGGTGAGCCCCAGTATGTGTGTGTATTCCCATGGTAAGGGGAATCCCCCAACTTTGCACTGTTGTACAATAAATGTTCTTTGTTCTCAATTTTTGTCTCGAGCGAAATATGTGAAGGTACTTCTGTTTCTCACACTACCCCTGTACCACAACTGTATAGTCACTGCACTGGCTTCATTTGCCTCCGAGATGTACATTTTTTCCTCTCTTTCCTTTATTTCTTTTGGGTTGGGGTTTTTCCTTTCGTTCGATGTCATATTTTACTACACGATTCCCAACGTGTGTTGGTCCTTTGAATTACGTTCATATTTGAAAACTTTTTCTATATTTTTAAGTTTAATGCACATTGTATAATAGTATTATTCAATTGTTAAAATATTTTTATTGGTATTTAATAAATAAAAAAAGAAGAGTGGTACATGGGTTCTGACAAACCTGAGGAAATACAGCCTGTGCCCAAGGGTCTCTCACCAATTCTCACAAATGCACCACAAGAAGTTTTCTGTCTGGATGCATCAGAGCTTGGGATGGGAACTACTTTGCCCAAGACCATGAAACACTGCAGAGTTGTGTGTGTAGCTCAGGCTATCATGCAGACCGGCCTCCTTCTGTTGACTCCATCTATAACTCCATTGGTATCAGGAAAGCACCTGAGATATTAAAGAACCCATCCCAGTCTGGTTACACTCTCTTCTCCCTCCTTCTGTTGGGTAAAAGATAGGAGTCTAAAAACATGAACCTCCAGATTCAAGGAGATATTCAAGGACATATTTCCTGCTGTTATCAGACTCTTGAATGGACTTTCCATGGGTAAAAGAAGATGCACTTGGACTGTTTAACTATGCTCTTCTCTATACCCTGAATACTGACTTTGTAACACCACACCCTGCACTGCTGTTTTAATGTTGTACTACCTGAAGTATGAATTTTGATGCACACAACAAAGCTTTTTAAGTGTTTTGCTGCACTTGACAATAAACAATTCAATTCATTATATTGGTGCAACCCTCATTTCCTCACACTGGTGTTTGGCTGTGACATTTTGAAACACCACCCTTCATAAACTCATTCCCATATTTCTTGTAAGGGGTATTTCTTATTGTGGCAAACATTATAACAAAATTCAAGATTCAATTTATTGTCATGTAATGAAGAAAGTGCATTACACAAAATTTGGTGAAAATTGCCTGAAGCACTGCTTACATTCAGAGAAAGAGAATCGAGAAAGAGAGTTCTCTGAGTCATTGTGTGCCCGTGGATTCGCCTCCAGTGCTCCTGCAACCACATGGAGTCCAGTCTAAACCATCAGCAGCCTGTGCTCCAGATCCGAACCGTCGACATGATCAGGAACCCTTCAGTGCCCTCGGCACCTTCTCGCATCCTAATTCCAATACCTGGTACCCCTGTAGCCGGTCACCAGCAGTTCACAGCCTGGTGTGAATCCCTTGACTACATTTGTCAGCAGCCCAGAGTCTGCATAGGTTCCTCATCTCGAGTGACCAACAGCCAAAGCCTTTGTGTTCTTCAGTCGCAGAACTCCCCTCTCCCAAACTTGTGCGGGTTGGTTGGTCAGCCTGTGAAGATGGGACAGGGCAGAAACAACAGGGAGGAGTTGATGGGACGGTGGGGAGGAGAGAGTTGGAGATTGGGGAGATACACAGGAGCATCAACATCAATCTAATCCTACTCTACCTCACACCCATAACCATGTGCCTTTCTAAGATTATTTTGAATGACTCTATTGTACTAGTATCCTCCTCCACCCCCGGCAATGCACTCTCAGCACCCACCACTCTCAGAGTTTAAAAAAACATGTCAGATACCTCCCCAAAACTTTTCTCCACTCACCTTAAAATAATGTCCAATGGTATTTGCTATTGTCACCCCAGAAAAAGGGTGCTGGCTGTCCACGCTATCTCAGCCCCTTATAATCATAACTCACCTCTCATTCTTAATTGCTCCAAATAGAAAAGGCCAAGCTCTGTTAACCTTGCTTTATGTGACATGTTCTCCAATCCAGGAAACCTCCTGATAAATCTGCTCTGCACCCTCTCCAAAGCATCTACATCTTCCTTTAATGAGGTGACCAGAACTGTACGCAGACCTCCCGACTCAGTACCTTGGAGCTAGCGGGATCACTTGTTGGCAGAGCTGGGTAAGCAAGAATCTGGGTACCAAGGTGCACCAAGCATTGGCTGTGGTGGTAAAATTTTCTTCTCGTGAATGAGCAGAGAGCGTTGGCAGGCTGAGTGCACTGGATGGGTTACACGTTGGGGAAGCCTGCAATGGGCCAAGCATGGCGCTCATCAACCCTCTGACCACAGAGAAGGAGATGGTAGTGCTCTGGATATTCAAGCCAATGCTGTGGCTCAGCTGGCCTGCAGCTCAAGTGGGCGAGGTTCAGTCCCCAGCTCCGGTTGCTGATTGTGTGGAGCTTGCTTGTTCTCTTGGGACTGCACGGTCCCTACTGGCTGCTCCCGCTTTCCAAACTTGTGCAGGTTGGTTGGTTAGTCAGCCTGTGAAGATGGGACAGGGCAGAAACAACAAGGAGGAGTCGATGGGATGGCGGGGAGGAGAGAGTTAGTTGGAGATTGGGGAGATACACAGGAGCATCAAAACTGGGACTGCTGGGCAAGGAAATAGTATCTTCTTGTAGGCTGTGAGATTGATGATTAGTATTCTGTAACCAAGCAAACCATCCCAAAATATTTATAGATATTTGAAATAATATCTTTATACATATATGATTATTATGTATGTGCACTGTGGTCTGGAGAAATGTGGTTTCATCTGGTTGTATATGTACAGTCATATGATGATTAACTTGAACTTGATTACTGTGTGAGATGGCATGGACTTGATGGCCAAATTTGCTGTAAGGCAACATGGAATGGATAAGGTATTGAAAACTGAAAGCAGGCTTTCAGAAGATGGGGAGGTTGACCCTAATGGGAATCTAGCCAGACTTTGCAGGAGGTTCCAGATGAATCAAAGGTGAGAGGTTGTGGAGATCAGCAAAGGATGCACTGCCACAACACTGCTGTGGCCCTCTTCCTCACTTGCTGTGCTTGCTCCTGCCTTTTCCTTGCTGCTTCACCTTTCTCTTCCACAGAAGAAAAGCCTGCATGAATGCAGCTTTAATTATGGCAGGGAATTGGAGTCTTCTACTGTTTCCCTTGTGGCCAAGTGACGAAAATTGTCTTCCTGGCCAAATATTGTGATAGAGCATTGTAGGAGGTTCCTGCCTGGGAAGGACCTTCTGGAATGGTCCATCTTATGTAGCTCAGGGTCGCAGAATGACACCAGAAACCTCGGAAAATTTCCACAGAGGTTTGGTGGAAAGTATGCTGCATTATGGTCTAGTACTGGGACACCAATACCCCTGAGCGTAAAGCCCTGAAAAAGGTAGTAGACACAGCCCAGGACATCACAGGCAAAACCCTCTCCACATCTACGGGGAGTGCTGCCGAACACTCTGTTCTCGGGGTATAGGTGTCTATATGTCTGCCTGTCCCGCATCGGACTTGTCAGCCACAATCGAGCCTGCAGCTGACGTGGACTTTTACCCCCTCCATAAATCTTCGTCTGCGAAGCCAAGCCAAAGAAAGAGGTTTCAGGAACAACTGCTACCCCTCCACCATCAGACTCGTCAACAGTAAACTCAATCAGGGACTCATTTAAGGACTCCTACTTGTGCACTTTATTGATTTTTTTTCTCTCTCTCTGTTTGGGACTGTCAGTTTGTTTACATTTGTTATCTGTTTATAGTTCTTTTTTTACATGTGTACACTGTACAGTTTATTTGCACTACCAATAAGTGCTTGGCCTGCAGAAAAAAGAATCTCAGGGTTGTGTGATGTCACATATAAATCTGACAGTGAATCTGACCTGAAAATGCAACAATGTCATTTCAGTACTGGAGGAGCATTGGAGGCTGGGGGTTGCGGTGGAGGGGAACTGATAAAGGAACAAGTTCCAGTTTATTGTCACATTATAGCTGGCATGGTGAGAAGGGATCTTCTTGGGAGCTTTCCAGCAAGTCTGCACTAACGTGCACATAACTGTACAAGGCAGAAGAGCAAGGGCACATTACTGAAAAGACCAATGAGTACGTAGCAAAGGCAGCATGGGAACTCTATTGTAAAGCTCATTCAGGAGCCTGATGACTGCTGGGAAGTAGCCCTCTTTAAGCCTGCTGATGTGCAATTTCACACCCTCAAACCTCGTTATTGGGACGAGGGAGAAGATTGTGTACCTGAGGTGGTACACCTCTCCTTGGCAGTGGGAGTGGATGGAAGTAAATAGAATTATGATCATGAGGGCCATAAATTGGGTAGATGGAAGAAAATTTTTCACAGCAGAGATATCTAAAACTAGAGGGCATAGATTTGAGGTAAAAGGATAAGAAAGGATCTGAAGAAAAACTCTTTTATTTAGGAACACTTTCCAATAGATACCAGGCCCTCGGAACCCCCCTTGTTACACTAATCAGGGGCTGCTCCAACACCATAAGATGACCGACCGCCTGCACTATTGCAGTCACTTTTCTTGCACAAGGATAATTGAATATTTTTTGTCAATATTTTGCATTCATTAATTATTTTTAATTTAATTAAATATATTATTGTAGTTATTTTTAGTTGATTATTTAATTATTTTTTTAATTATAAAGTACCTGTTTGGCTACAGCAAGTAAGAATTTTAGTGCATGTGTACCTTATCATTTGACATAGAGAGTAGTTGGAATCTGGAACACCCTGCAGTGGGAGAAAGACTCTCCAGCCATTGAAGAAACATCTAGATGAGCACTTGAATTGCTGTGCCATCGAAGGCTACAGACCAAATGCTGGCTAGTGGTGTGGTGTGGAGTACTTGATGGTGAACATCAAGGGCCTGTCTCTGCGCTGTATGGTGACAAAGCTCTAATTGACCAGCATGTTACCCGTGAGACATTAAAAAATAGTAGGAGCCCAAGGTCAGTCCAGGAAAACAGGCCAATCACTCAAAATAATGCTGGCCAATTTCATCCCCCTGTTCTTGCTGGAGCTCCTTTTCCTGGGAGGGACAAGGTCAGGACAAGGTCCCGTGATCCCAAAGAGAACAGGCGGTCTTTTAGAAGTGCCAGTAACTGCTGGAAACAGGTGCGGATGCTTAACTGTAATATTAGGCGGGGGATCCATTTACCTCTGCAGTATGGGAAGCGCTGCTGCTGGAACCACTCCATTAGTCTCACACTGGCACACTGAGCAAGCGGGCTTTCTGTGGCTCTCTTTTGAGTAAACTAAGCCTCTCATGGTGAATAGTGGACACCACCTTGTTCTTTGGCCCCAAGCTGTCTTTTGACGGAGGCATCCGTGCAAGCAGGTCCCATAAATTCATTTGTGCTGCAAACCAAGTCTCCAAATTGCAGGTTTTTGTTGTGTACACAAAATCCTTTCCTTTGTTTGCCCTATAAAGGCACACAATGACACACTTTAATCTAGTGCCACTATTAATGCAAGAGAGAGGAGCAAAATAGAGGCCCTTTAGAGACACTGACAGTGCATGGATCCCACCACCTCCTCCATTGCTGCTCCCTTTTGCACCCCTATTTCCTCCATAGCCACATGGCCTCCTGTCTGTCTGGCAGTGAACCCGAGCTCCAGGCATCTTGGCCCCAATACAGTCAGGAAGCTGTCAGCCCTGCTGGCTATCAGTACCCTCATGGGTCCTGATCCCTATTTCCCACGAGCTAGTCTCTAGCACCCATGGCCTGGTGTGAGTCCGTTGTCTGCCAAGCCCCTTGCTGGTCCACTACTGTGGTCTCCCACCCTGTAGGGTCCACTCCCAGGCTTCTCCTTGTCATCGGTGGGAGGAGTGGGTGATCTCCCACTGTGGTGCCCAGTGCCCATTCGCCACTTCCACCAACCCTAAAGCTCTCAATGTTTGGGCTTTCGAACTGGGGCATGAATCTCTGAGGACATTGCCATAGAAAGCTCCTGCAGCCCCATTCTACAGGTATTTTTTTACTTGTAGGAGCACAGATCGTAAATGATACAGGTTGCTCTTTATTGAAGTGCAGTATTAAATACTGGAACACCAAGAAAATTTGAGCAGAACTCCACTCAGTCCATCAGGCCTGCCCAGCCATTCACTATGATCAACCCTGAGCTTCAACTCTTCTTGTGTGCCACATCTCCATAAACCCTCTATTTCTCCTAATCCTTCAAAGCATTTTGCTGACTCCTCTTTAAATACCTCCAGTGATCTCAGTCTCCACAACTTTTTGTGACGAGGAATTCCAGTGACTCAAACCCTCGGTGAGAAATTATTCCTCCACAGCTCATTTTTAAATTGCCACTGATGCCCCTCCCATTGGAGATTCTCTCACGTGTGAAAGCATCTTGACATCTCCCCTGTTACTCCCACCGAGGACCTGAAATGCTTCAATGATGTTACCCCTTGTTCTTGTCAATTCCAAAGCTGATAGGAGGAATTAGACGATTGACAGCCTTGGGAATGAAGTAATGGGAACAGCACATTCAACCTTGAGGTTGCTAAATCTTTCAGCCCAAAAACCTGTCCCTTCTGTGTGATTTTTAAATTATGATGCAACAGATTGAATTTGGTTCAAAAGACATTTGGGGAGACAGTTGGTGGGGGGGGGGGGGTGGTTGGAAGGACATGGACCTAATTGCAGGCTAACAGGAAGAGCCTAGAATGTCCACTTGGTTGGCATGGTTGAGTTGGGCCGAAGGGACTGTTCCATGCTGTATGACTCAATTACTTTTAACTATAATCAATACCTTGAAGGCATTAGCAGAAAGATGGGAATGAGGATGAATGACAGTTCAACATTGCTAGCTGCTTATGCACCATTTCACATTGGAGAACTTGGCAAAAGGTGAATCAATTGAGCTTCATTGCCTAACTCCATGCAGCTTTGGAGTCTAGAGAGAAGGTGGAGGTGAATTGTGGTTGGTTCTTAGTGAGGTACAGTAGCCAATAACAGGAAGAGCAGTTCTTGTGGAGTGGCTTTTTTGGGAAAAGCAGTGCTTGAGGAGTAAGTGCTGAAGTTTTGGATGACCAGAGTTACAGGTAAGGGATTTTTTTAACCTTTTTTGGGGTTTATAATGATGAATATGAAAGTTTATAAGCATGTTATACAAATTCATTGACATTCTTACTTGCTGCACTCACGCAAGTGTGTTTGCATATGACATGAAGGTTGAAGGTGTTGTCGTTGGTTGCAATGTGCTGTACACAAGATGCAGAATGCAGTGGAAAAGTGCCAGATTGAATTCAATTTGCATAAATTTGAGGTGGTACATTTTGAAAGGTCAAACTTGAAGGCAGAGGGATTATCACTATAAGGGATAGTATAGACAGGAAGAACTGAATGGTCACAGTTAACATTTGACATTTCACGCAAGCACCGTCACAAGTCACAGCCCAGCAACAAATTGATATGTTGGAAGAACTGAGGGAAGGTTTGTCACCGCCTGTTCCAGATTCAATACATTTGCAAAGACATTGTGATTTTGCAAGGGAGAACCATGCTGACGGCTGAAGAGAAAACTGTTTTTTGAAGCAGCTCTTGTGGACAGCCATTCTGTGGAATTCAGAGCATAGAATGCTCTGTGAATGACTGGGTCTTTTTGGTGGATTGGCCTGTGCCTGGAGGGTCTTTTGGGAAGCAAAGTGCTTCATTTTGAGTATGAGTAACAGTGAAGGCCACTTGGAGAGACCTGGTGCCAGGGTCTTGGAAGCTTCGTGGAAGCTGGCCAATTTGAGTCTTGCCTAGAAAAGGACCAGGAGTGATATGACTCCAGGTCGTGTGGATGGACATTTCTTCAAAGGCAATGCAAGGAGAATTCGCGAGTCTATAGCAGTTACAACTCCTGTCTTCCCATCAGTTCATCATTAATTCTGGGCATCAAATTTCAAAGGCCTATTTCAACACTGAATTTAAAAGGCTGAACTCTGAAAATACACACACACACACACACACACACACACACACACACACACACACACACACACACACACACACACACACACACACACACACACACAGAGTTGGGGATAGATTTAGTGTTAAGGAAAGTTTAAGAATTAAGATTATGAGGGTTAGAAGTAAAATTAGTGTTTTAAAATTAAACACTGTCTGGTTCATTGTTACACGTGGTTTATAACATTAGTTAATGGTATGATACTTAATTGTGTGGAAGAACAGAGGTTCAAATTCATAGATCTCTCAAGGCTGCCACGCAGGTTGATAGGGTAGAAAAGAAAGCCTATGCAATGCTGGGGTTCATTAGTTGGGGGATTGAGTTCAAGAGTCATGAGGTAAATTTCTGATGAGGCCACATTTAGAATATTGTGTTAAGTTCTGGTCACCTCATTACAGGAAGGACGTGGAAGCCGTAGAGTGGGTGGAGAGAAGATTTACCAGGATGTTGCTGGGATTGGAAAATGAGTCTTATGAGTCAAGGTTAGCAGAGCTAGGGCTTTGGAGTGAAGAAGGATGAGAGGTGACTTAATAGAGGTCGACAAGATTATGATTATTAGTAGGGTGGATAGCCAGCACCTTTTCCCCAGGGCAGGAGTAGCAAAGACCAGGGGACATGAGTACAAATTTAAGGGAGGAAAATTTAGGGGGGGACATCCGGGGTAGGTTATCTATACAGAAAGCTGTGGGTGTCTGGAATGCATTGCCGGGGGCGGTGGTGGAGGTTGGAACAGTAGGGGCATTTAGGAGACTTTTAGACAGGCACATAGATGAGAGTTATGAGGTAGGGAGGGTTAGTTTCTTTTGGTAGGTATTTACACGTCAGCACGATATCATGGGTGGAAGGGCTTGTATTGTACTGTAATGTTCTATCAGCATTACCAACAATATTGTATATGAAATGGCCACAATATGCCATTACACAAACAGAGATATTAAATATAAAAGGATAAATGCATGTTCATTGTTGCAGTTAGTGCAAAAGAAAAGTGATGTTGGAGTAATGCAGACATATCTTGGTGGTCCCAGAGTGGATTTATAGATAGGGTAGTATGATAGTTGCTGGAAAGAAACTGTTTTTGAATGTAGAGGTGCTTGACTTGAGGCTTCTGTACCTTCTGCCCAAAGGTATCAGTGACCAGGGAGATAGGGGTCCTTTATGATATTAGCTGCCTTCTTGTGGCAGTGTGTCTTATAGATGTCATCAGTGGATGGGAGCTTAATGCAGTTGGAATGGCAATCAGGACAGGGGTATGTTCCTCCTATGTACATCAGTGTCCCTGGTGTGTACATTTGTGGGAGTAGGTCTAGGTACTGACCAAGTTAGGGAATTGGATCTGGAGTTATATGAACTCTAGATCATCTGGAAGGCTGAGAGGATCATAGCTAACATGTTATAATGATGTAGATACACCCAAGGAAAGTTTTCAGGGAGTTGGGTGGCCATTCCCCTCAGTAACAAGCATACCAATTTAGGTTACTTTTGGTGGAGGGGTGGCATGGTCTTTTGGGGCACAGCAGCAGTAAATAAGGGTGGATAATTCCCAGGACTTGACATGATATTCCCTTGGACCTTGAGAGAGACTAGAGTAGAAATTGCAGGGGCTCTGGCAGAAATATTTAAAATGTCAATAGCCATGGGTGTGGTGCCAGAGGATTAGAGAGTAGCTCACATTGTTTTAAAAAAGGCTCCAAAAGTAACCCGAGAAATTATAGGCCGGTGAGCCTGACATCAGTAGTAAGTAAAATATTGGAAGGTGGGTTCTAAGAGATCAGATTTACAAGTATTTGGATAGCCAGGGACTGATTAGGGATTAGGGACCTACTGGGTACAAGCCATGGCAATCAGGTTTCTGGCATGGAATCTGGTGCTGTGGCTAAGAAGGGAAGTGGGAGAAAAGGTGAGCTGTAGTGATAGGGAATTCGATATTTAGATGAGAGGTTCTATGGAAGAGATCGTGAATCTTGGATGTTATGTTGCCTCCCTGTGCCAGGGACCAGGATATCTCAGATTGAGTTCACAACATTTTTAGGTGAGAGGGTGATCAGCCAGATGTTGTGGTCCATGTAAGGACCAATGACATAGGTAGGAAGGGTGAAGAGGTCCTGCAAGGAGAGTTCAGGGAGTTAGGTGCTAGGTTGAAGAGATCACTCCAGGGTAGTGATCTCAGGATTACTTCTTGTGCCATGTGCTGGAGAGGTTAGAAATAGGAGGATAAGGCAGCTTAACATGTGGCTGAGGACATAGTGGAGTAGGGAGGACTTCAGGTTTCTAGATCACTGGGCTCTGTTCCAGGGAAAATGGGATCTGTAACGATGTGATGGATTGCATCTGAACTGGAAGGGGATTAATATCCTTGTGGGTAGGTTTGGTAGACTTGCCCCAAAGGGTTTAAACTAGATTTGCAGGGGGAGGGAAACCAGAATGTCGGAGCAGTTAATGAGAAGGAAGTGGACTGCATGTATAGGAGAAATTGAAGGTTTGTACATGATAGAAATTTTCTCAGGTTTGTACATGATAGAAATTTTCTCAGGTTTGTACATGATAGAAATTTTCTCAGGTTTGTACATGATAGAAATTTTCTCAGGTTTGTACATGATAGAAATTTTCTCAGGTTTGTACATGATAGAAATTTTCTCAGGTTTTTAATGCAAGGAGTACTGTTGGAAAGCTTAAGGCATAGGTTGACACGTGGGGTTACGACATTGTGCTGTTAGTGAGTCTTGTTTGCAGGAGGGCCAGGACTGGCAGCTCAATGTTCCAGGGTTCCGTTGCTTCAGACATGATAGGGGGAGGGATGAAAGGGGAGAAGTGGCATTGCAAGTCAAGGAAAATATCTCAACTGTGAAAAGTCAGGACAGCCAGGAGGGTTTGTCTACAGAGGCCATATGGGTGGAGTTGAGGAACAGGAAAGGTGTGACTACACTGATAGGGTTAATAGAGAGAACTGGAGGAGCAAATCTGTAGAGACATGGCAGACCGATGTAAAAACCAAAAAGTTTTGATAGTACGAGATTTTAACTTTCCAAATATTGACTGGGACTCTCATACTGTGAAAGGACTGGATGACTTGGAGTGAAATGTGTTCAGGAAAGTTTTCTAAATCAATATATAGAGATACCAATGAAAGAGGATGCAATACCTGATCTCATATTAGAGATCAAGTCAGGTGACAGATGTATATGTAGGCAAACATTTTGAGACTAGTGACCATAATGTCATTAGCTTCAAGTTAATTATGGAAAAGGATAAATCTGGTCCTCCTGTTGGGATTCTAAATTGGAGGAGGGCAAATTTTGTGGAAATGAGAAAGAATCTGAGAAGAGTGGATTGGGATGATTTTTTTTGGCAAGGGTGTGCGAAGTAAGTCTTCAAAGGTGAAATTTTGAGAGAGCAGAGTTTGCATGTTCCTGCTAGGATTAAAGGCAAAGTTAACAGGAAGAGGGAACCCTGGTTTTGAAGGGATATTGATGATTTGGTTAAGAAGAAGAAGGTGGTGTATTGCAAGTATGGGCAACAAGGAGCAAATGAGGTCTTGAAGAGTACAGAAAAATACTCAAGAGTGCAGGAAAATACTCAAGAAGGTTGTTTTGGCAATGTGGTGGTACACCACTGTCCTACTGCAGGGGGCAACCTCTGTACCTGCAGGAGTGAAAGGGGACAGGAGAACACCTGGCTGGCTGTCAATCAGTTAGCCTGAATGGATCAAGCCCCACCCGGTCGGGTGTCCATCACCCTCCGGGATATAAGCCTGCGTCAGCCTCCCGAGGCCTCACTCAGAGTTGCTGCAGCTATAGCCAGTAACTGAAGGCTCTGATTGCTCAGTGGTTAGAGCACTGGTTTTGTAAACCAGCGGTTGTAAGTTCGTTCCTCACTGGGTCCTCATTTCTTTGCGGGGCACTGGACAAAGTGGCAACTCTCTGTCTTTCTTATGTGGATTAAAGCCTGTTGTACAGTCTTTATCTTGTGTGTGTCTGATTCTGGCTAACAGTACACCACAGGCAGATAATGTGAAAGTAAATCTGAAGGGTTTCTACAAGTATATTAATAATAAAAGGACAGTAAGGGACAAAATTGGTTCCAAGAGGATCAGAGTGGTCGTCTTTGTGTGGAGCCTCATGTAATGGGGGAGATCTTAAACAATCTTTTTGCATCAGTATTTACTCAAGAAACTGGCACAGTACATAAGGAAGGAAGGGAAACAAGCAGAAATGTCATGGAACATTTGGAGATTAAGGAGGAGGTGCTTGCTACCTTACAGCGAATAAAGGTAGATTAATCTCCCAGGCTAGATATAATATTCCCTCAAACCTGAGGGACCCTAGTGTAGAAATTGCAGGGACCCTGGCAGACATATTCAAAATGTCCTTAGCCACGGGTGAGGTGCTGGAGGATTGGAGGGTAGCTCATGTTGTCCCGTTGTTTTAAAAAGTCTCCAAAAATAAACCAGGTAATTATAGGCCGGTGAACCTGATGTCAGTAGTAAGTAAATTATTGGAAGTTCTGAGAGATAAGAACTCTCAGAACAGCATGGGCTGATTAAGGACATGGCTTTGTGTGTGGTAGGTCATGCTTAACAAACCATGTAGAGTTTTTCGAGGAGGTTTCTAAGAAAGTAGATGAAGGAAAGGCTGTGGAAGTTGTCTACATGGACATTAGTAAAGCTTTTGACAAAATCCCACATGGGAGGTTAGTTCAGAAGGTTAAAATACTAGGTATACAGTGAGGTTGTAAACTGGATTTGAAATTGGCTGTGTGGGATAAAACTCAGAGTACTGGTGGATGGTTGCTTCTCAGACCGGAGGCCTGTGACTAGTGGTGTGCCTCAGAGACCATTGTTGTTTGTTTTCTATAGCAATGATCTGGATGATAATGTGGTGAATTGGATCAGGAAGTTTGCTGATGACATAAAGATTGTAGACAGCGAGGAAGATTTTCAAGGCTTTCAGAGGGATCTGGACTAATGGGAATAATGGGAAAAAAAATGGCAGATGGAGTTTAATGCATTCAAGTGTGAGGTGTTTCATTTTGGAAGGATAGGACATACACAGCAAATGTTAGGGCACAGAGGAGTGCGGAGAAACAAAGAGATATGGGAATACAGATTTATTGTTCCCTGAAAGTGGTGTCGCAAATGGATAGGGTTGTAAAGAAAGCTTTTGACATTTTAGTCTTTATAAATCAAAGTATTGAGTATAGGAGTTGGATGTTATGTTGAAGTTGTTTAAGAGGCTCTGATCGCGCAGTGGTTAGAGCACTAGTTTTGTAAACCAGGGGTTGTAACTTCATTCTTCGCTGGGTCCTCATTTCTTTGAGGGACGCTGGTCAAAGTGGCAACTCTCTGCCTTTCTTATGGTAGACAAAGTTAAAGAATTTGATGTATTTTACATTCTAAATGTAGAATTACATGACAATAATAGAATCTTTTAGCCTTTACATTGGTGAGGCTAAATTTGGAATATTGTGTGTATTTTTGGTTGCCTAACTACAGAAAAAGTATCAATAAGATTAAAAGAGCACAGAGAAGATTTACTAGGATGTTGCCAGGTCTTCAGGAAACAGGGAAAGATTAAATAAGTTGGAACTTTATTCCTTGGGATAGAAGTTTACAAGATTATGAAAAGTATAGACAGAATGGATGCGAGTAGGTTTTTTCCACTTAGTATATTGGGGGAGATTTGCCAATAACACCACAGTTGTCAGCAGAATCATAAATGGAAATGAGGAATTGTACTGGAGGGAGATAGACCAACTCGTTGAATGATGTAACGACAGCAACCTTGCGCTCAACATTAGCAAAACCAAAGAGATAATTGTGGACTTAAGGAGGAAGTCGGGAACATGACCCAGTCCTCATCGAGGGCTCAGTAGTGGAGAGTGTCGAGAACTTCAAATTCCTGGGTGTCAACATTTCTGAGGCTCTTTGCTGGAGCCTCTACGTTGATGCAATCACAAAGAAGGCTCGCCAGCACCTATACTTTGTGAGCTGTCTGAGGAGATTCAATAGGTCACCGAAGACTCTTGTAAACTTCTGCAGATGTACTGGTTGCATCACAGCCTGGTATGGAGCATGAACCCTCAGGACAAGAATAAACTCCAGGGTTGTTAATTCGCCCTACAACTTCATTCCATTGAGGACATGTACGTGAGGCGGTGTCTTAAGAAAGCAGCCTCTATCCTCAAATACCCCCACCACCCAGGCCATGCCCTCTTCACTCTGCTGCCATCGGGGAAAAGGTACAGGAGCCTAAAAACAAACACCCAGTGGCACAAAGACAGTTTCTTCCCTTCTGCCATTAGATTCCTGAATAATTAACGAACCAAAAACACTGCCTTACTTTTCAGGCATTATTACTGTTTATATATAGTACTGTTATTCCTATCTATGTTTGGTTTATGATGTTGCTGCAAAACAACAAATTTCATGACATTAAATCCCAATTCTGAGGTCATAGTTTTAAGCTGAAAGGGTAAAGGTTTAGGGTGAACATTAGGGGAAGGTTCTTCACTCAGGGAGTGGTGGGAGTGTGGAATAAGCTGCCATCTGATTTGGTGAATGCGGGCTCGATCTTCATTTTAAGAATAAATTAGATAGATACATGGATGGGAGAGGTCTGGAGGGTTATGAAATGGGAGCAGGTCAATGGGGCTAACACAGACTAGAAGGGCCAAATGGCCTGTTTCCTGTAGTATTTTATGGATAGTCAACATGGCTTGATGCATGATAGGTCATTTTTAACCAATATTTTCAAGTTTTTCGAGGAGGTTACCAGGAAAGTTGATGAAGGAAAGTCTGTAGATTTTATCTACCTTTGACAAGGTCCCACATGAGAGGTTAGTCAGGAAGGTTCAAAAGCTCTGTATTCATGGAGAGGTAGTGAAAACTGGATTTGACATTGGCTATGCGGGTGGGAGAAGCAGGGGATGATTGATTCTAAGACTGGAGGCCTGTGATCAGTGATGTGCCTCAGGGATCAGTAGTGGGATCATTGTTTGTCCTCTATATCAGTGATTTGGATTAACAAGTTTGCAGATGACTCGTAGAGGTGTTGTGGAGAGCGAAGCTGGAAAAATGGGCTAAAAATTACAGATGGAATTTAATGCAGAAAAGTGTGAGGTGTTGCATTTTGAAAGGACCAACCAAGAAAGGACATACATGGTAAATGGTAGGGCACTGAGGAGTGAGGTAGGGCAGAGAGATCTGGGAATACACATACATAATTCCCTGAAAGTGGCGTCACAGGGAGATAGGGTTGTAAAGAGAGCTTTTGACATATTGGCCTTCATAAATCAAAGTATTGAGTATTGGGATGTTATGCTAAGGTTGTTTAAGAGGCTCTGATCGCTCAGTGGTTAGAGCACTGGTTTTATAAACATTGGTGAGGCCACATTTGGAGTATTGTGTGCAGTTTTGGTCACCTAACTACAGGAAAGATATCAATAAGATTGATAAAGTGCAGAGAAGATTTACTAGGATGTGGCCTAGGTTTCAGGAGCTGAGTTACGGGAAAAGATTAAACAGGTTAGGACTTTATTTCCTGGAGCGAAGAAGAATGAGGGGAGATTTGATAAAGGTGTTTAAAATTATGAGGGGGATAGACAGAGTAAATGTGGCTTTTTCCACTGAGGGTAGGAGAGATATATGGGTGAGAAGACATGGGTGAAGGATGAAAGGAAGAACTTCTTCACATTAGAGAGTGGTGGTAATGAGCTGCCAGCTGAAGTGGTGAATGCGGGCTTAATTTTAACATTTAAGAGGAATTTTGATAGGTACATGGTTGGGAGGGGTATGGAGAGCTATGGACTTGGTGCAGGTCAGTGGGACTAGGCAGAAAAATAGTTCGGCATAGATTAGAAGGGTCTGTTTCTATGCTATAATATTCTATGCAGATCTACCAGTTAATACAGAAATGGCTGATCTATGCCAGTCTTCTGCAGGGTCAGTGCCAAGGGGGAGCATCCATGGGCATTGCCCCCCAAGTGAGGTGCTGTGCCCCCCATAGGGTCGCGGCCATCGCTTGCTGTCAGGACCCCCCCCCCACTGCCTCTGGCATCACTAGCGTGTCACTAGCGTCTAGTTTGATGCACGCTAGTCACTCTCCACCTCAGGCCGTGCCTTTAGTGGCTAATGACGCTTGACGCCATAAAAGCAGCGCTCGCGGCACATATATCGGAGAGGGGCAGATGATGTTAACAGCACCCCCTCCCCCACTGAGTGAGTTTATAAGTGTCCCACTATGCCCCCCGCCCCCCACAAACACACAAATGTTCCCCTCTAACACTTTTTCTGGTGCCAACGCTGGTTTTCTGTGCTATTTCTCCATCAATGTTTAAAATAATTATCCACCTGCACTTCAATTGCTTCTGATTATCCAACTTCCAAACTGCACCAGGGTGAGAATTCCAGAAATTCATCATCCTCTGGCAGAAGAAATCACCATGCATCTCACTTTTAAATGACTGGCCCCTTTTTTCTTGTAGTTAGATATTTGTTTGAAACTCCCACTCATGGAAGCGTCCAAACATGTATATTGCCAAGACCCTTTAAGATGCTAGATGTTTGAATAAGGTCGCTCTTCATTTCTCATTCCTCTAAACTCCAAGGAATACAGTTCCAAACAAAATTTCTTGATGGGACATCCCTCTCTCTCACCAGGCTCATCTTGGGTATGAACCTGGTTGATCTTCTTTACACTGCCTCAAATGCTATATCCTTTTTTAGGTAAGAGGACTGAAACACTACAAGGTATTCCAGGTGTGACCTCACCAAAGTTCTCAACAACTGTAACAAAACCACCCTATTCTTTATCTCATCCCTCTGGCAAACTGCGGTTGGTCTTCGTAACTACTCGTTGGACTTGATTGCTAGCTTTCTGATTCACACACTAAATCCCTCTGTATTTCACTCACCTCCATTTCTGCCTTCACTGATAATCTGTCCTTTGACTTCTCTTATTGAGATGGATGATCTTGCATTTACCGGTCTTTTTGCCCACTCATTCAATCTATTGCAAAATCAGAGGGCTTGCCCTTCCAAGTTGTTTTGGATTATCGGCAAACTTGGAGACTTTATAAACTGTTCCTCCCACCCCACCCCAGGCCATTAATGTAAATTAAGAGTTGCAGGTCATGCTCTGATCTCTGGAGAGCTTCACTCATTTCCTTTCCAGTCAGAATAGGACCTATTTATGTAAACACTTCACTCTTATTTATTTATTGTTTACACATGGCAGAAGCTGATGTCGACCATTGAAGCCTGTGCCACCGAATTACACTCAATTAACCTTCCAACCCCATATGCTTTGGAGGAAACTGGAGCACCTGGGGAAAAACCACGCAGTTCACAGGCAGAACTTGCAAACTCCTCACAGGCAGTGATGGATTTGAAACCGGGTCATTGGGGCTGTAAAAACATGGCGCAAATCGTGCCACCCATGAGACAACTGGTTTTCAGGTCTTTCTAACACCATTGACTATGAGGACCTGCACTGTCCTCTTATGCGGAACCTTGTCAAATACCTTTATGAAATCCAAATAGACTACATCTACAGGTTCTCCTCTATTGACTCTTCCATCAGTACTGCCACCCAATCATGCAGTGTTCAAACACTATTTACCCTCTGTGGGAAAAATCTCTCCGATGCCCATTGTATTGATGTCCTTTTGGTAATATGATCATGGTAAAAAGATTGTTATCGTTTTTACTATCGATGCCCCTCATAATGTTAGACCTTTATCAGGTCACAATTTTGCCTCCTCTGCTTCAGAGAAAATGACTTCCTATCCAGACAATCTCCCAGTGAATTTCCTCTTGTAACCTGTCCAGTGCGGTCACGTCCTTCCTATCTTAGTCCTATGGAGAATTCTTGCTGTACTGGTTATCCTCCTCCACTGTCGGTGCTGATCCAGGGTCTCCACCCAAACAACAATTCCTCCAACACCCCAACATTGATGCTGAGTTCCTCTAGCAGTTTTTTTTTTACAGCACACAGTTCTCGAGGTGTGGCCTAACTGATGTTATATCCCAACTTTTGTTCTCTCCCATGACTGATAAAGGCAAGCATCCCATTTGCTTCCTTCACCACTGTTTCCAATGATGCAACCACTTGGTAATTTATGAATTTGTACTCTAACGCCCTTCTGTTCATCAACACTCTGACCATTTACTGTGTGTGTGACGTCCTTGTGTGAATCCCCTTGCATTTGTCAGTATTTAAATTCTGTTTGGATTGCTTCTTCCAAACTTCCGGCTGATTGCTGTCATGTTGCAGCATGAAACAACTTTCCTCATTATCCACAACACCACCAATTCTTGGATCACTTGCCAATTTACTTTTTGTACCTTGTTCGTTCTCATCTGAGTATTTAATGTTCAGCAGAGACATCGAGGACTCCAGCTCCGATCATCGTGGCATAACACTAGTCATAGAACACCAATCAGAAAAGCACCACCATTCTCTGCCTCCTATCGGCAAGTCAACTTTGGATCAAATTGGCCACTCTATTGAAGTTTGACTTTCTGGATCAGACTTACATGCAGGATCTTGTTTTTTTTTAAATTTTTTATTTTTCACACATAAACCACATTGACCAAGATATATACATTTCCTTTTCAAATATATACAGTGTCATTTTCTCCCCCCCTCCCTCCTCCCATCCCACCCTCCCTACATCCCCCCCATTCATTTAAAGTACAGAATCTAAGATACATTAAACCAGTCAAACAATGTTGTCATTCAATAAAAATAAACAAGAAATTCCACTGAGTCAATTCTTTTCATTTCCTACTCCTTTCGTTATTTTAGGTGGTAGATGTCCCCGGTAGGTTTTCTCTATTGTGTTTCATGTATGGCTCCCATATTTGTTCAAATATTTCAATATTATTTCTTAAATTATATGTTATTTTTTTCTAATGGAATACATTTATTCATTTCTATATACCATTGTTGTATTCTCAAATTATCTTCTAATTTCCAGGTTGACATAATACATTTTTTTGCTACGGCTAGAGCTATCATAACAAATCTTTTTTGTACACCATCCAAATCAAGTGCAAATTCTTTGCTTTTTATGTTACTTAGGAGGAAGATCTCTGGGTTGTTTGGTATATTGTATTCTGTAATTTTATTTAATATCTGTTTTAGATCTTTTCAAAATTTTTCTACTTTCTCACATGTCCAGATTGCATGAATTGTTGTTCCCATTTCTTTTTTACAACAAAAACATCTGTCAGATACTGTTGGGTCCCATTTATTTAACTTTTGAGGTGTAATGTATAGCCTGTGTATCCAGTTATATTGTATCATACTGTAACCTCGTGTTTATTGTATTTCTCATATTTCCAGAGCATAACTTCTCCCATATTTCCTTCTTTATCTTTATGTTTAAATCTTGTTCCCATTTTTGTTTAGCTTTACCATTTGTTTCCTCATTCTCCTTTTCTTGCAGTTTAATATACATATTTGTTATAAATTTTTTGATTATCATTGTATCTGTAATCACATATTCAAAATTACTTCCCTCTGGTAACCTCAGACT
This sequence comes from Narcine bancroftii, assembly GCF_036971445.1. Classification (NCBI taxonomy): domain Eukaryota; kingdom Metazoa; phylum Chordata; class Chondrichthyes; order Torpediniformes; family Narcinidae; genus Narcine; species Narcine bancroftii. The sequence goes on along the minus strand of NC_091469.1, from coordinate 377,788,058 downwards.
GCTTCCCAATTTGTCCTTCAAGTAGGATCTCAGTTGGTAGTATGCCAACACTGTATCTTGAGTTATATTATATTTATCCTTCATTTGTTCAAAGGATGGTAATTTATTTCCTGAAAAACAATTTTCTATTCTTTTGATCCCTTTTTTCTCCCATTCTCTAAAGGAAAGGTTATCTATTGTAAAAGAGATTAACTGATTTTGCGTCAGTATTAGTTTTGGTAATTGGTCATTTGTTTTATTCCTTTCTACATGAATCTTCTTCCAAATATTGAGCAGATGATGTAATACTGGAGAATTCCTACGTTGTACCAATTTTTCATCCCATTTATAAAATATATGTTCATGTATCTTCTCCCCTATTTTATCTAGTTCTAATCTAGTCCAATCTGGCTTTTCCCTTGTTTGATAAAAATCTGATAGGTATCTTAATTGTGCGGCTCTATAATAATTTTTAAAGTTTGGCAGTTGTAAGCCTTCTTGTTTATACCATTCTGTTAATTTATCTAGTGCTATCCTCGGTTTCCCCCCTTTCCATAAAAATTTCCTTATTATTTTCTTTAACTCCTTGAAGAATTTCTCTATCAAGTGTATTGGCAATGCCTGAAATAGGTATTGTATCCTTGGGAAAATGTTCATTTTAATACATTTTATCCTTCCTATTATTGTTAGTGGTAAGTCTTTCCAATGCTCTAAGTCGTCCTGTAATTTTTTCATTAGTGGATAATAATTGAGTTTATATAGATGGCCGAGGTTTTTATTTATTTGTATACCTAGGTATCTTATTGCTTGCATTTGCCATCTGAATGGTGATTCTTTCTTAAATTTTGAGAAATCCGCATTATTTATTGGCATTGCTTCACTCTTATTTGCGTTAATCTTGTAACCCGACACTTCTCCATATTCCTTCAATTTCTTATGTAATTCTTTTATTGATAATTCTGGTTCCGTTAAGTATACTATAACGTCATCTGCAAATAAACTGATTTTATATTCCTTGTCTTTTATTTTTATCCCTTTTATTTTATTTTCTGTTCTTATCAATTCTGCTAGTGGTTCTATAGCTAACGCGAACAATAAGGGTGATAGTGGGCATCCCTGCCTTGTTGATCTGCTTAAGTTAAATTGCTTAGATGTATATCCATTTACTGTCACTTTCACAATGACCCCTTATATAATGCTTTAATCCAATTAATATACTTCTCTGGTAAACTGAATTTTTGCAATACTTTGAATAAATAATTCCATTCTACTCTGTCGAAGGCGTTCTCTGCGTCTAAAGCAACTGCTACTGTTGGCGCTTTACTCCCTTCTACTGCATGAATTAAGTTAATAAATTTACAAATATTGCCTGTTGTTCATCTTTTTTTAATAAATCCAGTTTGGTCTAGATTTACCATTTTAGGTACATAATCGGCTAATCTGTTTGCTAATAGTTTAGCTATTATCTTATAATCTGTGTTAAGTAATGATATTGGTCTATATGACGCTGGTGCGAGTGGATCTTTCCCTGTCTTTGGTATTACTGTAATTATTGCTGTTTTGCATGAATCTGGTAAGCTTTGTGTTTTGTCAATCTGATTGATTACTTCCAGGAGGGGAGGAATTAATAAATCTTTAAATGTTTTATAGAATTCTATTGGGAATCCATCCTCTCCTGGTGTTTTATTATTTGGTAGTTTTTTTATTATTTCTTGTATTTCTACTATTTCAGATGGTTCTGTTAATTTACTTTGCTCCTCTATTTGTAATTTTGGTAGTTCAATTTTAGTTAAAAATTCATCTATTTTGTCTTCTTTCCCTTTGTTTTCAGTTTGATATAATTGTTCGTAGAATTCTCTGAAGTTTTCATTAATCTCCGTTGGATTATATGTGATTTGTTTGTCTTTTTTCCTTGATGCCAATACCATTCTCTTAGTTTGTTCTGTCTTAAGCTGCCACGCTAGAATTTTGTGCGTTTTTTCCCCTAGTTCATAATATTTCTGTTTTGTGTTCATTATGTTCTTCTCCACCTTATATGTTGGTAGTGTTTCATATTTTATTTTTTTATCTGCCAATTCTCTTCTTTTAGTTGTGTCTTCCTTCATTGCTAATTCTTTTTCTATATTTACTATTTCCCTTTCTAACTGCTCTGTTTCCTGATTGTAGTCCTTCTTCATCTTAGTTACATAACTTATTATTTGCCCTCTGAACGCTTTCATTGCGTCCCATAGTATAAACTTATCTTTCACTGATTCTGTATTTATTTCAAAGTACATTTTAATTTGTCTTTCAATTCATTCTCTAAAATCCTGCCTTTTAAGTAGCATGGAGTTTAATCTCCATCTATACATTCTTGGAGGGATGTCCTCTAACTCTATTGTCAATATCAGGGGTGAGTGGTCCGATAATATTCTAGCTTTATATTCTGTTTTTCTTACTCTGTCTTGCATACGAGCTGATAACAGGAATAGGTGTATTCTTGAGTATGTTTTATGTCTACCCGAATAATATGAATATTCCTTTTACTTTGGGTGTTGTTTCCTCCATATATCTTAAAGTTGCATTTCTTGCATCGATTTAATTATAAATTTGGTTACTTTGTTCTTTCTGTTAATTTTTTTTCCCAGTTTTATCCATATTTGAATCCAAATTAAGGTTGAAATCCCCTCCTATTAATATGTTCCCTTGCGTGTCTGCTATCTTCAAAAAAATATCTTGCATAAACTTTTGATCTTCTTCGTTAGGTGAATATACATTGAGTAGATTCCAAAACTCCGAATATATCTGACATTTTATCATTACATATCTCCCTGCTGGATCTATTATTTCCTCTTCTATTTTAATTGGTACATTTTTATTAATTAATATAGCTACTCCTCTAGCTTTTGAATTATATGACGCTGCTGTTACATGTCCTACCCAATCTCTCTTTAATTTCTTATGCTCCATTTCAGTTAAATGTGTTTCTTGCACGAATGCTATATCAATTTTTTATTTTTTCAGTAAATTTAGCAGTTTCTTCCTTTTGATTTGGTTATGTATTCCGTTAATATTTAAAGTCAGATAGTTCAACGTAGCCATTTCATACTTTGTTTATCTTCCCTTTCCGTTTCCTCATCATCATCTTTCCTTCTTATCCATTTCTGCTTTCTTGCTTTGAACACTTTATAAGACAACATTTCTAAAACATCAAACATTTCCCTTATTCTCCTATTTAAAACTTCTTTAACCCTATTCTCCCCTCCCCCTCCTGAGTTGCCCTTTATCCCTTGTCAGGCAACCACATCTCCCCTCTCCATTTGGATTTGCGAATTCACTCGCAAGCGTCAACTGATATTGCAGTGACCATAACTCCTCCCCACCCAGCCCCCCCCCCCGGAAAAGATTTCAATTTTCATATATAACAAAGGTCACTCTTTTAATTCCCTCCTTATTTCCTCTGTTCCCTTTCATTCCCTTATTAATTCTTATCTATACTCTATATATTTTCCTCTAAATACGGATACACTCATGTACACACATATATACATACACATATATATATATATATATATACACACATACATATAGTTCGTGGTCATTTTTACACTCATTACATGTCTTTATCTCTCTGCTTGTTTTGTAGTTGTTCTGCAAATTTTCGTGCTTCCTCCGGATCCGAGAATAGTCTATTTTGTTGCCCTGGAATAACTATTTTAAGTACCGCTGGGTACTTTAACATAAATTTATATCCTTTTTTCCCTAGGATCGTTTTTGCTGTATTGAACTCCTTCCTCTTCTTCAGGTGTTCAAAACTTATGTCTGGATAGAAAAAAAAATTTTGACCTTTGTATTCCAGTGGCTTTTTGTCTTCTCTTATTTTCTTCATTGCTTTCTCCAATATATTTTCTTTTGTTGTATATCTTAAAAATTTTACTAAAATGGATCTTGGTTTTTGCTGCGGCTGTGGTTTTGGGGCTAGTGTTCTATGTGCCCTCTCTATTTCCATTTCTTCTTGTAATTCTGGTCTTCCTAGGACCCTGGGGATCCAATCTTTTATAAATTCTCTCATATTCTTGCCTTCTTCATCTTCCTTAAGGCCCACTATCTTTATATTATTTCTTCTATTATAGTTTTCCATTATATCTATCTTCTGAGCTAACAGCTCATGTGCCTCTTTAACTTTTTTATTAGATTCTTCTAATTTCTCTTTTAAGTCCTCTACTTCCATTTCTACGATTATTTCTCGTTCTTCCACATTGTCCACTCTTTTTCCTATCTCTGATATGACCATCTCTATTTTATTCATTTTTTCTTCTGCACTCTTAATTCTTCTTTTTATTTCATTAAATTCTTGTAATTGCCATTCTTTTACTGATTCCATATATTCTTTAAAAAAAAATATCCATTGTCCTGCCTTTCTCTTCTTCTTCCATTTCTCTATCTTCTTTTTCTTCTTCTTCCTCTGGGTTGGCCATCTGTTGTTTCCTTGTTTTCTTTTTGCTCTCTTCTTTCTTGTTCTCATTGTTTTCTGTTTTCTCTTCCTGTTGCTGTGTTGCAGCTGTCACTCTCAGCTGTGGAGATCGACTCCTCAGCTGTTGCCCCCTCCCGTTAGTGTGTTTTTTTTTTCATGCGCATCGCGCATGCGCGGTTGCGCACTTTTACTTGGCTCCGCGAGCCATTTTTGTAGTCCCGAGCTCGGGACTTCCACCGACCTTAGGGAGCGGGCTTCTCTCTCCGCGGCGGGCCTCCTCGGACAGTTAAGGCCTTCACCTTCTTCTTCCGACGTTCTTTCCTCTTCTCTTCTTCCCGTTACTTTCGACTTTTCTCTCTTCGCTGCCATTTTCTTCTCACCTTTACTTTTACTTTATTTTAATTTTTATTCTTGTACCTTTGTGTTTTGTGTGTTTTTTCAACTTTTCCAGAGAGGGCTCGAATTCCCTGACCGGCCACTACTCCATCACGTGACTCCCCCTTGTTTAAGACATTATTAAAATCCACGTAGACAACATCCACTACACTTCCTTTCATTAATATTACATTTACATTCAGGATGGGCAGGAAGGTAAGGGAGGTGGGGTAGCACTCTTAGTTAAGGATGAGATCAGGGCAATAGTGAGAGATGATGTAAGATCTAATGAACAAAACGTTGAGTCCATTTGGGTAGAGATTAGGGATAGTAAAGATTCTCTGTCTAGTTTCTGAAGATCGCTATTTGATCCATATCTTTACAACCTTTTCTACAAGGTAACCTTTAATTAGATTTAAGGAGGGGATAGATTAGATTTAGTTTTAGGCTTTTTTTGTTTTTTTTTTAGATTAACATTTCTTCTTTGGCTTGGCTTCGCGGACGAAGATTTATGGAGGGGTAATGTCCACGTCAGCTGCAGGCTTGTTTGTGGCTGATAAGTCCGATGCGGGACAGGCAGGCACGGTTGCAGCGGTTGCAGGGGAAAATTGGTTGGTTGGGGTTGGGTGTTGGGTTTTTCCTCTTTTGTCTTTTGTCAGTGAGGTGGGCTCTGCGGTCTTCTTCAAAGGAGGTTGCTGCCCGCCGAACTGTGAGGCGCCAAGATGCACGGTTGAGGTGATATCAGCCCATGGGTTTAATTATGGTTGTCATAGATCATATTAAATTAGACAGTATTTACCCTTTGTTTAGACCAAGGGATTGTCTGATGAAGTTTTACTTGGTTTCTATCCAGAATTATTTTTAAGAAATATTGTTAAATAAACAAATATGGATAGGTTTTTTGATTTACATTTATATTAATTTGTGATATGTACATGATAAGATCTGTTAATTGTTATATTGAATGTAGGATTTATATGTTAAACTCATTAAAAATATTTTAAAAAGAAAGGAATAGTAAAGGGAAAAAATAGCTGGTGGGAGTTGTCTTTCAGCCATCCAATAATAACATAGCGGCACAGGCAATAAACCAAGAAATATTGGAGGCATATAAAGATGGAACTGCAGTTCTTGTGGGGAACTTTAACATGCACATTGGGTAAATCAGGTTGGTCAAGGCAACCTTGGAGGACTTCATGGAATGCATAAGTGATGGATTTTTGGAAAAGTTGTACTGAACCTACAAGGGAACATGCTATCTTGGAAATGGTCCTGTGCAATGAAACGGGTAAACTTAGTGATCTTATAGTTGGGGATCCTCTTGGAAAGAGTGATTACATTATGATTGAGTTTATCATACAAATGGAGGGTATAGTAGTTTGGTCTAAAATAAGTGTGCAATGCCTAAACTAAGTAAACTGTAAGGGGATGAGGGAGGAGATGGCCAGGCTAGAGTGGGGACACAGGCAATATGGAGGGAGGGTTGAGGAATGAACAGTGGAAGACTTTAAAAGAGATTTTTCACGGTACTCAACAGAAGTATATTCCAGTTAAAAACAAGAGCAGTAAGGGTGGGGGCAGCCAGCTTTGGATAACTCAGGAGATCAAGGAAGGCGTCAAATTAAAAGCTCGAGCGTCCAAAGTCGGAAAGAGCAGTGGGAAACTAGAAAATTGGCATTCCATTAAGAACCATGAAGCAAGCAAGAAAGAAAGGGAAAGTAGACAAGAAGAAAAGATTTGCACAAAATATAAAAATGATTTCAGATTTATACATGACATCACATACAACCTTCAGATTCACAAACTACCTTTGGTAGTGCAAAAAATAAACTGTACACATATAAACAAATAAAAGAACTATAAACAAACTGCAAAAAAGAGTGAACAAAGAAAACCAATAAAGTGCACAAGTAAGACTCCTTAAATGAGTCTCTGAGTTTATTGTTGAGGAGCCTGATGGTGGAGGGGTACTAACTGTTCCTGAACCTGGTGATGCGAGTCTTGTGGCACCTATACCTCTTTCCTGATGGCAGTAGCAAGAACAGAGCGTGTGCTGGGTGGTGGGGGTCATTGATGATTGCTGCTGCTCTCCAACAGCAGTGTTCCCTGTACATGTACTCAGTAGTGGGGGTGTTTTTCCTCTGATGTCCTGGGTTGTGTCCACTATCTTTTGGAGGGCTTTACACTCAGGGATATTGCTGTTCCCATACCAGACCGTGATGCAGCCAGTCAGTACAGTTTCCACCACACCTCTGTTGAAATCTGTTGGGGTTTCTGGTGTCATACCAAACCTCTTCAAACTCCTGAGGAAGTAGAGGTGCTGACCTACTTTCTTCACAATGCCATTGGTGTGTTGGGTCCAAGAACTTAAATTTGCTCACCCTCTCCACCTCTGATCCCCAATGATCACTGGACTGTATATTTCTAGCTTTCCTTTCCTGAAGTGAACAATTAGTTCAGTTTTGGAGACATTGAGTTTAGGTTGTTGTTGGTGCACCATTCAGTCAAGTTTTCAATCTCCATCCTGTATGCTGACTCATCACCTTCCTTTATACAACCCATTTCTGTGGCATCGTTGGCAAATTTGTAGATATGTTATTGTCGTACCGAACTACACAGTCATAGGTGTAAATTGAGTAGAGCAGGGGGCTAAGAACCCAGCACTGTGGTGCTCCAGTACTGATTGAGATTGTGGAAGAGATTTTACCAATCTTCACTGACTGAGGTCTGGAGGTGAGGAAATCCACGAACCAGTTACACGGTTGGGTGTTAAATCCCAGGTCTTGGATTTTGCTGATCAGTTTTGAGGGGATGATGGTGTTAAATGCCAAATTCTAGTTGATAAAGAGCATCCTGATGAATGCATTTTTGCTGTCCAGGTGTTCCAGGGCTTTGTGTAGAGCCAGTGAGATGGCATCCGCTGTAGACCTGTTTCTACGAACTGGAATGTATCCATGTCACTTCTCAGACAGGAGCTGATATGTTTCATCACCAGCCTTTCAAAACACTTCATCACTGTTGATGTAAGTGCTACTGGTCAATAGTCATAAGGCAGGTTACTGCACTTTTCTTGGGCACCGATATAATTGACTTCTGTTTGAAACAAGAGGGTACAGTAAATGGACATTAAAAGTTTTTATAATTATATAAAGCACAAAAGGATGGCTAAAGTGAAGGTTTATCCCTTGGAAGATTTTTTTAAAAAAAAAGGGGAATTGATATTGGATAATGAGGAAATGGCTGAGGCTTTGAATAACTATTTTGTGTCATGGGATGGGAGGTGTGTTCCTGGATGTGTCGATCTCACTGAAGAAGTCGTACTTAGAAAACTTGAGGGTCTAAAGATAGATAAATATATCCCAATGAACTGAAAAAAATGGTAGAAATTGTAGTTGAGGCTTTGGTGACAATTCCTCAAAATTCTCTGGACTCTGGGCAGATACCGTTGGATTAAAAGACGATTAATCACTATTAAAAAAAGGATGTAGGAAAAGGCAGGGAACTGTAGGCCAGTTAGTTTAACATCTGTAATTGGAAAATGCTTGAAGCTATCAAGAAAAAGTGAGACATCTGGAGCAAATGGATCCATTAGGCAGATGCAGCAGGGATTCAACAAAGGGAGGTTCTGTTTGACAAATTTACTAGAGTTCTTTGAGGATATAACAAGCGTGGTGGATAGAGAGGAGCAGGTGGATGTTGTTTATCTGGATTTCCAGAAGGCGTTCAATAAACTGTCTCATAAAAGACTTGAACTGAAGATAAGGACGCATGGTGTTGGGGTGATGTATTAGCTAGGTAAAGGATTCATTAACCAATGGAAAGCAGAGAATTGAGAGACAGGGGTGTTTTTCTAGTTGGCAATTGGTGGTGAATGGGGTGCTGGAGGGGTTGGTACTTGTCCCACAACTGTTCAAAGTGTAAATAAACATTCTGGAAGAGGGGACAGAGTGTAGTGTATCTAAACCCCCTTTCATACTTGCAAGTGATTCCAGGAATTAATGGCCAATTGGCCTTTAAAGGTATCCAGTGTGAAAGCAAAATCAGCTCAACACCGGCATCAGACAACATCTTCTCAAAATGGGGATGGACGGCCTTGACCCCTAGCACAATTGCTGGTGTCTGCAGATGCCAGCGTTGCAATCAGGCAAGTGTGAAATGGGCAAGTGCATTGTGGGATTGAAATGACCCAAGTTTTTAAGTGGGTGCAGGAACGTGAAGAAAATATTAAAATGAAGGTATAAACTTTGCTGTGGGAAAGTCACAGTGGGAGAGAGAAAGAGAGGAAATAAATAGCGATAGCGGACGATTTTTAAACAGTGTGGGAAAATTGGTAAAGCTATAGTGCACAATATATAAAAACTGTGGGGGAAAAAGCAATGGAGGACCTGACTTCCCAGAATGCCATACGGCAGATGAACCTCATTAATACTCCTTGCAAGCAGCCATGCATACAGCCCTTTCTTTGCCACATGGAATTCTGGGAGGGCAGGACCGCCATCGTTTTTTCCCCACAGTATTTATAAATTGAACGTGATAGTGCTACCAACTTTCCCACGCTGCTTAAAAATTGTCTGCTATTGCTATTTATTGCTTGCACTTTCCCACAGTCCCTTATAAAGGATTATATAGGTCAGCACATCAATAACAGGGGCTGAAGATGAGGTTATTCTCTCTGGAAGGAAAAATGGAAGATCAAATTATTATTTAAATAGCAAGTATTAAATATTTAAATGCTGACATGCAGAAGGACTTGGGAGTGCTTGTACATGAATTGCAAAAGGTTAGTTTGCAGGTGCAGCAGGCTATTAAGAAGGCAAATAGAATGTTGGCCTTCATTGCTAGAGGGATTGAATTTAAGAGCAGGGAGGTTATTCTGCAACTCTACAAGGTACTGATGAGACTTTATCTGGAGTAGTGTGTGCAGTTTTGGTCTCCTTACTTGAGGAAGATGTACTGACTTTGAAGGCAGTGTAGAGGAAGTTCACTAGGTTGATTCCAGGATTGGCCTATGAGGAGAGATTGAGTCGTCTGGGACTCTACTCCCTGGAATTTAGAACAATGAGAAGAGATCTTATAGAAACATAAAATTATGAAAAGTGTAGATAAGATTGAGGTAGGCAAGTTGTTTACATTGGTAGGGGAGACCAAAACTAGAGGTCATAGTCTCAAGATTCAGAGTAGTAAATTTAGGTCAGAGATGAGGTAGAACTGCTTTTCCCAGGGGGTGATGAATCTGTGGAATTCACTACCCATTGAAGCAGTGGAGGCGATGTCAGTAAATATATTTAAAACAAGGTTGGATAGATTTTTTCATTTTAAGGGATATGGGGAAAAGGCAGGTTGGTGGAGATGAGCCTATCGTCAGGTCAGTGATGATCACATTGTATGGGGGAGCAGGCTCGATGGCCCGGATGGCCTATACTCCTGCTCCTATTTCTTGTGTTCTTCTGTTCTCAAGGGGTTTGGAGAGGGCACAGAAGAGGTTTAGCAGGATATTGCCTGGATAGGACAGTATGAGCTAAAATAGGTTAGACAGATTTAGTGTATTTGAGGTGGAGGGGTGATCTAATCAAAGTTTATAAAATTCAGGTAAGCTGGATAACCAAACTATTATCAGGGCAGAAATGTCAAATACTTGTGTGCACAGATTGAAGGTGAGAGGGGGAAAGCTGAAAGGAAGATTTGTTAGGCAAGTTTTTTTTACAGGAGTGCTGTTGGTGGATGGAATGGGCGCCAGTGGAGGTAATGTATGCAGATATGGTAGCCAGGTTTAAGAAGCATTAACAAAGTACATATAGAAGGATATGGGCCTTGTTTAGGCAATCAGAACTAGTTTAGATTGGCATCAAGGCCTGTGGGTCAAAGTGCCTGTTCTTGTGCTGTTCTATGTTCTTTAATATGCTTAATTACCTCCTCAAAAAATTCAATCCAATTTGTGAGGTTAGATTTCCAGAAAACAAATCCATAGAGAAAAACAGAAAATACTGGAAATACTCAGCATGCCAAACCTCAGCTGTGAGGAGAGAAACGGTCAGTGTTTCAGGTCATCAGAAGCTTGTGAAGTTGTAGGGAGGGTGAAGGAGGGGAATGCCTCTGTTATGAACGAAGTCATACTGATTAACTTATCCCAAGGGAAGATGAATCCAATTTAAGACTCTCTCAGCTTGTAGTTGCCTCTTCACCCTGCTACCCTTGAATAAGGGAGTATTAGCGGTCCTCCAGTTGCCCAATACCTCACCCGTGGCTAAGAATGATGCCAAACTATCTATCTGTGCCCCTGTGATTGTATCCTGTGCTTCCCATTGCAGCTGTGGACACGGAATACACCCTTAAAGTTAAAGTTCATTATTATCTGAAATACACAGTGCATTGGGAAGGGTTGCAGCTGTCACCCACACCCCCCCCCCCTATCTAGTAGGAGGACACACCAGCTGCCAATCAAGGTTTGGTTCCACCCCACCCATTAGTGCACACCTTGCTGTTGGCCACATGTAAATTACCTGGAATTCACTCTCCATCCTTCTTGTACTTGGGCCATTGACTGTTGTAATTAGATTAACCGTCCTGCCACTGAGCTATTGGCCCCCAGTAAATGATCTGGGCTTGTCCCTCCAGCACTATAAAGGTGCCATGTGCTCTTTGTTCTCTCTGTCAGCTTGGGACCACCCTGCTTCACTCCAGGCCTAGAAACATGGAAGGGTGCTAGAGAAACTGTTGGTAAGATGTGCACTATTAAAAGGATTGGGAGAATTTAATTAGTGTCCCTTGTAGCATAGAACCAGGCCTGCACTGTCGAGGGGTGGTGGGTGTCCTGGGTAAACTTGTACCTCTCACTTTGTTCGTTTTAGATTGGTCACAGTGTTTGAGCTACCGAAAGAAAATACACACACACACACACACACACACACACACACACACACACACACACACACACACACACACACACACCAAGAGCAGTTCAGTTTATGCAAATGTTTATTACAAATTCAAAAGCTGATTTCAAACTACAATATGCTAGCCCTTCCCAACTAAACTTATCAACGCCTGGACTGGTCCCAACTGCCAAAGTGAGGCAACGACTGCACTCTTGTAGTAGGTTGTCGGGGTGCCAGTAGCAGCTTTTCCACCTCCCCCGATCAGGACATTGGCTGGACTCTAGAAGTTCTTCTTCTTCCTGAGAGATGTTGCCACCTCTCGGAGAGTCTCCCACTTCAGCAGTGGGACCATGGCTTATATTACCCAAAAACTGCTTACCCAAGCACCTATTCCCAGCACAGCAAGAAAGATAAGCGAGCAAGCTAGCATGCTTGACTTCTATCAAATAATGTAATTTTCAGCTTATCACTTTGAATACAATGGTTTATTTTGCATCAAGGCTAGGCCTCTGACAGTCTGTGACCAAAACAAGCAGGAAGATTAAATGTTCTTGGTATACAGATGTCCTTTCGTCAGATAACTGCATCTCAGTGGAATTTAGCTTATGTCTGTTAATTCTAAAAACAAGCAGGTTCTCAGCCTTGCAGAAGCAAAGGCTGCAAAAGTAAAAAAACACGGTTTAAATCTTCCATTACACACGTGGGGCGTGGTAGTGATTTTTCCCTGATCATTGTATGTTCCAGTTCATTGTGTGTGTTGTGTGTGTGCTCTGCATTAGTTGCCTTCTATTAATAAAATCCTTCCCTATATCAAAACTGTGTTCAGAGTCCTTGCCTTTGAGACCTACCAAACCTGTTTCCTCACTCACAACACACAGCCCGATGAAACCGCTTTTCTCCAGACTGTGGCTCACACACATGCGCAGGCACATGCAGAGACACTGACACACAGACATAGATATAAAGACACAAAAAAGATATAATTTAAAATAAATATCTATACATAATTTGGGATGATTTACTTGGTTACAGGATACTGTTCATCAATCTCACAGCCCACAGGAAGAAGCTATTTCCATGCCTGGCAGTCCTGATGATGCTTTTGTCCCACCTCCTTGATGGTAGTGGGTCAAAGATGCTGTAATGGAAAGGGTCTTCTAAAATAGTTTGAGCCCGATTTAAGCAACACTCCTGGTAAATGTTGTCACTAGAGGAAAGGGAAACCCTAGTGATCTTCTCAACCATTTTGATTATTGTCTGTATTGAAGTTTGATCCATTGTTTTGCAGCTAACATGTTACACAATGATACAGCCAGACAGGATGATCTCAGTTGTGTTCCTGTAAAATGCTGTCAAGATGGGTGCCAGTAGTCTCCCCCACCCCCCCCTTAATATCCTGTAGGTTCTGCACTGTCTCACTAATGAAGAGGTGTGGGTCCAGGATAGGTTATCTGTTATCTTCACACCAAGGAACTTTGTGCTCTCTGTGATGGAACCATTGATGTGTAATGGACAACAATTGACCTTTGTCCTCCTGAAGTCCACAGTCATCTCCTTTGTCTTGTCCACACTGAGATTCGTCTCGCGCCATTTTCCAAGCCACCCAACCTCCTATCTGTAAGCTGATGAGGCAATTACTGATGTAAGGAGCAAAATGGGTTACATGTTTCAAGGGTTCTCTTTCTTGTGCGCAGGTGGATCTCACGAGAACCTTCACATTTCGGAATTCTAAGCAGAGTTACACTGGAATCCCCATTATTGCAGCCAACATGGACACAGTTGGTACGTTCAAAATGGCCGAAGTTTTAAGTAAGGTGAGTAACTTCATGTTTTGAGATAAACTGCAGGTGTTGTGTGACCAGAGAATTTGATGTGAGTTATTATGAGTGTGTTGTTTTGCCAATACCAGGTAATATTTTAAGAATCCTTTTCTCCTGACTGATGATAAATTGCACCTCAGCAGTGTAGAGGCACCTGTTAATTTAATGCTTTTTCCTGTTAACAGCCATTTACTTTTTCCTTTGTTTTGTGAAGGATCGCTTGCATAGTCAGTGTGGCAATACATCATGGCAATACATCACCCACCAACTCTTTAGGGTTGAGTTACCCAGGTACCTTGCAAGAAATGTTTTCAAAATTCATAACTCCAAAGCAGGGAAAAATAAATATTGAATTCCCATGGAGGAGAAGGCTCTAGGTGTTGTTTGCTCAGAGCATTTGTATGTTTAGTAACTAGATACAGAACTGTGAAATGAGTGCCAAATTTGTAGAAGTCAATGCTGAAAGTTAGGTTTGTAGATCAATTGAATTGTGAATAGATTGGGAGTTGTTTGGGAGTGAGGAAAGGATTACCACAGTTCATGGGGTCAATTCTTTTAGTGGCACAATCATTCTTGGAAATTTCAACTCAAGGGGGCAAACACTGAAAAATACAGACAAATAGCTAATGCAATAAAAAAAAAATGCAACTCCCTGAGTGACTAGAATGTAAATATGGCCAGCTACAAGAGTACCTCTAGACCCGAGATGTATTTACAACAGCTGTAAGGGTGGTGGGTGGTATGTGGCAAACTGATTGCCCTTCCCAAATTTCTCATGGGAACACCCATGCAGCGGGATTCCAGCCAAAATGCCTGGGCATACATAAGGGCCAGAGGAGAGGAAGAGGTGGTCTGACAATAATGCAGAAATGGAAACCTTGTGGAACTTCAGCTGCCGTTATTGTGGATAACACCTCAGACCATTTTCGGGGAAGAAACTAGAGGAATAGTGGAGGAGTGTTTAGTTGAGTCACTTGCCTCACAGCACCAACAACTTGGATTCAATCTGAAGAGCTAGTTTGGGACATGGATTTGTGGTTGGTGATGAAAATCAGGAATTATAGGGCTGTTCTGGTGCAGAGAGAGCATAATACAGAAGGCCCAGTGGCCTCCTCCTACACTGCATGTTTCTGATGTTGAGGAAACATTTACTTCTATATTAGCACGGGTGGCATCAGTGAGGGTCAAGGGCACTTTCTCCAGTGGATAGTGTGAAGTGACGGCGTGAATACTGTCACAAACCAATCAGTGTTGCCTTCCTTGGAGGGACAGTCTCATCCCAGCCACCATTCCCCTCGTTGAGAGTCATACTGTCACAGAGACAGGGATCAGGCTTTGTGCTGAGGATTCCCAGTGTTCAGCTCCATTTACAGCTCTTTCCAGTAGAACGTAACCATTCCAACGTCCAAAACCTGGATTATATTTAAGTTTAGGTTGAAATGCACACTAATTACCAAAGAATACCCACCCTCACTCTGTTGCTACCACTGGCACTACCATAGAAGTGATAGCTCCACCATTAATGACAGACAGAATCCATCGCAGGATTACTTATTTTTTCTCGCTGACATGACATTTTTTTGAGAGCACCCTGTAGTAATGATCTGTACAAGGGCAGCATCCTACAGGCACTTGGCCTAAAGTTTCTGCGGTAAATTATCGATCATGCTGACGCTCATTTTAAATGATTAGCACAAAAAGAATCCAGTTCCTTTGTAACCCACTGTAAATATTGAAATAATATTGGAGAAAATAAAAACGTAATAATCTTTGAATAGGGCAGTGCAGTTAATGTAGTGATTAGCACAATGTGTTCCAGTTTGTCCAAGTCTGCTTGGCCTGTTCCTGAACTGATAGCTACGTGCTGAGAAGAGATAAATGGGCAGAGAGTGAAACCAGCATGGTCTTTAAGGAGTTTATAAGTTCTCTCCATGGGCCTGCATGAGTTTCCTCCAGTTGCTCCGGTTTCCTCCCGCGTTCCAAAGGCGAATTAGTCACATGAGTGTATTTGGGTGGTGTGGGCTTGTGGTCCGGAAGGGCCTG
Source organism: Narcine bancroftii (assembly GCF_036971445.1). Lineage (NCBI taxonomy): Eukaryota > Metazoa > Chordata > Chondrichthyes > Torpediniformes > Narcinidae > Narcine > Narcine bancroftii. The sequence goes on along the minus strand of NC_091469.1, from coordinate 377,772,513 downwards.
TTACCTGCTCTCTCCCTAAAATTAAAAAATAAAGACTACAAATCACACTTCTTAGTCCAAAATATTTTACTAAACTTGGCTTATTGACAGAATGAGGTGTGCTGCCTAGTTTGAGCCACTTAACTCACAAAGCTGATGTGATAGTTTATTATTATGTACATGTGCACCAGAATTCTTGCAGCAGTTGAACAGGCACTTTATAATTAAGAAAAAAAATACAACTAGAACAGTAGACATTAAATTTAGATTTAAGTAATTGCCAGTCAAAATTGACCTTTGCAAACAAGTGGTTAAAGTAAAAATATTTCTTTTGTAATGTTCCCTGGCTTAATGTTGATTGTGGGAACAGACTTTGAAAAACTGGTATTCTCTATACAAAAGGGACTTAAGAATGGTGATTCAGCGATCTTGACCTTCCCAAGTGTTTGAGTTGCAGGCATTGTAATTTCTGAGATACAGTATCTCCATCTGCACTGTGGGTGCTGTTTTGTGAAGGGCATGCCCAATTCAATGATTGGCCTTTATCTGCAACGAACAGATGTGTTAAGAAACACAGGAGGTCACCCAGCATTTATCAGAAGTAAAGAGTAACCAATGTTTTGGGCCTGGGTCCTTCATCAGGTATAAACAAAAACAGCCTGAATAAAAAGGTGGGGGAGGAGAGGAGAAAGGGGCGGGGAGGATCACAGGCAAGAGGTAGATACAGAAGGGAGCGGGAAAAAAAAGAGAAGTGATGGGGTAAGGGGTAGCTGTCTGAATGGGAAGGGGGTGAGGAGCTGGAAGAAAGGAGACAGAGGGAAAAGGAAAGAGAGACTTGGGGGAAGGGGGGGGGTTAATGGGAATTGGAGACATACTGTTAACACTGTCTGGTTGGAGACTTTATGTGCCTACATTTCACTTTCTGAGACTTGGTACTTCTTTTTCCAGTTTGCCATGTTTATTGCCATTCATAAACACTACACTGTGGAAGAATGGAAGACATTTGCAGCCGCTCATCCTGAATGCATTGAGGTATATTTTTGCCTTCTTCTAGAATGAAATGGAATCGTTGCATCAGCTGATAAATGATCACCACTCTATTGTATTCATCACATTTACAGTGAAGGCACTGCCTGGTCTGTGTTTTGGATGTGTTGGCCCATTTCCTAGAAAAGTGGGTGAAAGGAAGAAAAAAAAGCTTTGTGCTTATTAGGCATTGTGAATTATGGTTGGGGGAAGGGGTTGGGAGAGGGGGGAGAGTTATCTTTGTCTCCTGTGTGGACGGACTCCATAATCAGGTGTGCATCAATAAAAATTACCCATCTGAAACCTTTCAGGATTTCAATTGGGTTTTAAACCTCTGATTGCGCAGTAACACACAAGTGTAAATTTAACAAATCAGGTAAGATCACTGAGCTGGAACTTGACCATGGATGCCAGCAAGAGAGACCTGAAAACAGTTCCAGCTTTAATGGACAGAAAATCCTGTGTAATCAGGTAAGTGCCACATGAAGGACAGAGCTGAAGGCAGGAATTTGTCATCTTAATGCTCTTTTTTTGAGCACAGCAAAGCCTTGAAGAATTTGGACAGATCTTCCTTTAATTAGTTCACTCTCTGCCCATTTATCTCTCCTCAGCACGTAGCTATCAGTTCGGGAACAGGCCAAGCAGACTTGGACAAACTTTGCAAGATTCTAGAAGCAATCCCAGCCATCAGCTACATCTGTCTGGATGTTGCAAATGGTTACTCTGAATACTTTGTGGAATCAGTCAAAACTGTTCGGGCCAAGTTTCCAAAACATACCATCATGGTAAGTTTGGTATTCTTGTGAAAATGCTTATTTCTTCCAAAAATCCTGGCAGCATTTCTGAAATGCAAGATTCTCATGGCAAGCTGTCAATGCCCACTCCAACATGGAGGTAATCAAAATAGCTTTACTCCTCCTCCCACAAGATGAATTTCCAATTTTGCCAAGTTGGGAGCTTGTGGTCAGAAGTTGTTGCCAATTGGAAAGATGGAATAGTTGTCGGGAACTTTCAATGGAATGCCAAACCTCAAGCCTGGCATAAATCACAGACATGGTGTTGTATTTTCAGAAAGTACAGTCACTGAGGATTAGAAACAGGACAAATTAATGACGTGGCAGGAACAAGGAAAGGCAGCAGCCGCTTGCAGTGAACTCTGGAGGTTCTTGGCAGGTCAGGTAGCAGAAGAGAAGAGAAACATTTCGGGTCAGTGACCTGTAGTCAGCACTGCAGTTCTTGTGTTCTGGTGAAAGGCAATTGGCGTGAGTTGTAGATTCTGTTCCTGTCTCCACAGCTGCGTCCTGACTATGTTGGATGTCCAACATTTATTGGATCTTGCTCTTGAACCTCTCAAAACGGCCAGGCAGGCAGTACATTACAACCCTGGAGCTGTCTGCTGTGGGCACTTGCACCTGTGGAAAGTGTGTGGGTTCAAGTCCTACTCTGGAGGCTTAAGGACCAAAAAAAAAGAGATGGACTGATTTTGTGAGAGGATATTTGCTGTGTTAGAGACACTGTCTTTAAGATGGAACCTTAAACAAGTTCCCATTAGCTCTTTCAGCTCAAGTAAGAGATCCCACAACGCTATGTTGAATGAGGACAAGGGGATTGGGGTGGGATATCCCCGACATCCTCAATCCAAATCATACCAAAAATTATATAGGATTGTTATCACATTGCTGCTCTAGATTTAGTTGCTGCATTTTCTGAAACACGAAGTCCCAAAGCCAAATCATTGTTATAGGTGCAAGGTTTAGGGAATTGTATCATGAAATGTGCTGAGACAGTAAATGTTCTACTTGTTTTAGTTTTACTGAATGGTACCTATTGGCCTTTTGAATGAATTCTGGCAGCACTGCTTTAAAAGAGATCACAGATCAGGCAATCCTGGGGTGGATTTGTGGTCTTCCCTCCTTTCTCCCCATTCTAACAATTGGAGAACTGGGAGTGGAATTAGTGTACTTTTGCCATAACTGATTCCCCAAAGTGTGGAGATGTTTCCGTACTTTGAATCAGTGAAAAGTTAAATATCTATGTGTCCAACTCTGCTCTGCCTGAATTCAAATATCAAAAGGCCTGGACAGACTAAATGTGGCAAAGTTGTTTTCCATGGTGGGAGAGTCCAGGACAAGAGGGCAGAACTTCTGGATTGAAGTTCACCCATTTAAAACACAGATGCAGAGGAATTTCTTTAGCCAGAGAGTTGTGAACCTCTGGAATTTGCTACCATTGGTGGCTGTGGAGGCTAAGCCATTGAGTAAGTATCTGAATATTCAGGATATCAAGGGTTATGGGGAGAAGGCATGGAACTGCGGCTAAGTGGGAGAATGGATCAGCTCATGATGGAATGACTGAACATATTTGATGGGCTGAATGGCTCACTTCTGCTCCTATATCTTTTAGTCTCATCCAGGCAGATTTGGTGTCTTTTTACCCTTGCCACATAGACTGATGGTTGCATTTATAACTGAAGTGAAGGCAATAATTAACCTGGCCCTATATCATGAGATGGACACTGAACCAATGTGCAGTTTTCCGATAGTGTTGGGCTCGTGTGGTCACTCAAGCCACAAAAGTGTCCCTCATTCTGTTACAGAACTATCTGCTTTCTCTGACATTTGTTTCTTTCTGAAACCTAAGGCTGGTAACGTGGTGACAGGGGAAATGGTTGAAGAACTTATTCTCTCAGGAGCTGACATCATTAAAGTGGGCATCGGACCAGGTAAATTTAGAAGGTGGTACGATGCAGGGGGCTAAAGTGTGCTTAGAATAGTTCATAACAGTAACTCGCCTCTGAGATGAGGCATCCTTGTTCATAGAACAGGAATAGCCATTGTTACAAACCAGTTGGATAAGCAGCTTTAAAAGTTATAAGTTTTACAGCTGGTGTAGCTCCAGAGAATCGGGTTCAGTCCTGACCTCCAGTGCTGTGTATGTGGAATTTGTACTGTGATGTAGATAGAAAACTTTTTCCTATAGTAGGAATAACAAAAAAAAGGAATCCGGGCTGGGTGGGGGGGGTGTATTTTATATGGAAAAGTGAAGTCAGATGCATGAGTCAGTTTAAGATATGAAAATAGGCACTTGAATAGCCAAATCAGAGAGGATAATTAACTTATGTGGGTAAATCAAATTAGAGTAGATGGGCAAGGATACAGTGGGACTACGTTGTATCAGTGTTTGGCACCGACAATCATGTGTGCAAGTACACACATGTAAGTGAGTAGTAATTTCTGAGACCTTATGGCAAGCAGCTTCTGTAGTTTTGTTTCTCTCTCTCTCTCTCTTCCTCTCTCTCTCTCTCTCTCTCTCTCTCTCTCTCTCTTTCGCATTGCTAGCCCAATTATTTAGGTTGCTAAATTTTAATTGTACTTCAGATTGAGTGGTTATATCCAGACTTAAAGCACAAGAAGAACCACAAACATCCAAATGACTTCTTGTTTGTGAAAGCATGGTGATCCATCCTGTAATATGGAGGGCTCTCAGCTTGCCTTCTGCTTAAGAGGGAAGCTGAATGAGGTAGTTCTTCTGAACACAGAGAATGGCAGGTGAGCTACTGAAGGCTCACTTATACCGAGAGCTTCTCCCAAGAACCAGATGAAGTGAGGGGAGATTAGCAGAAACTTGCAGCCAAATAATCCCATTTCTCACTTTTTAGGATTTAGCTGTCCAATTGCACAGAAAGGTTGAATCATAGAAATACATTTGGTGCACTGAATATCTACGATCTTTAACCAATTTGGCTAATGACACTGTATCATCCTCTTCTCTTTAGACAGAGTTGCACAACATGGAACAGGCCCTTCAGCCCAACTTGTCCATGCTAAGTTAGCATTTTGGGCCAGTCCAATTTGGCTGCATTTTGGCTCACATCTTCTAAGCCCTTCCTATCTGTGTACCTGTCCAAGTGTCCTTTGAATGTTAACATCATCTCCACTTCAATATTTTTCTCTGGCAGCTTATCCAGATACAGATCACCCTCTGAGTGGAAAAAGTTGCCCCTCTTAAACCTCTCCCCTTACACATGAAACCTACACCCTCCAGTTCAGTGGTTCTCAACCTTTTTCTTTCCACTCACATACAACTTTAAGTAATCACTATGCCATCAGTGCTCTGTGATTAGTGGGGGATTGCTTAAGGTGGTATGTGGGTGGGAGGGAAGGTTGAGAATCACTGCTCTAGACCCAATTGTTACTGAAATATTTTGCTTGAGAAAAATTGTCATTGGCCCATTTCCTTTGGAATTACGAAACCATGCACATAACGAGTCAATTAGGTACGATCAAAACAGGGGTTTTCAAACTTTTTCAAGAATAATTTTCCCTGGGAAAATCCTGTCAGAATTCATTTTATTCATGCCCTTCATGATTTTATAAACCTCTATAAGATCATGCCTCAACCTCCTACACTCCAGGGAATCAAGACACAACCTGTCCTACTCTCACTAACTAGAGCCATTCATCAGCACTCCTCTGTATACCTTTTTGCTGTCCTCCTGTAGCTGGGTGACCAGAACTATACACAGTACTTGTAGTAAAAGCACAAAATGCTGGAGAATCTCAGCAGGTCAAACAGTGTCCTTTATTTAGCAAAGGTAAAAATACATAACTGACATTTCGGACTTGAGCCCTTCATCAAAGTATGAGAAAATGCTAGCAGGTGTCCAAACAAAAGAGTTGTGGTGGGGGGGGGGGGGCGGGGTGGGAGGAGAGGCAAAGGCAGGAGATGATAGGTGGAGAAAGGAGGGAGGACTGGAAGAGCTGGAAAGACAGGAAAAGGGGAAGGGGAAAGAAAAGGTGAGTAGGTTTAATGCAAAGCAGGAAAGTCAATGCTATCTGGCTGGAGAGTGCCCAGATGAAAAAAGGTGTTGTTCCTCCAATCTACGGGTGGTCTGGGTGGGGTAGCACACAAGACCATGGACAGATATATGAATGCAGGAATGTGACTCAGAATTGAAATGGTTGGCCACTGGGAGGTCGCTGTGCTTGCAAACACAGCGAAGATGCTGAGCGAAGCAATCTCCAGTCTGCGACCAGTCTCTCCAATGTAGAGAAAGCCATAAAGGGTGTACCAGATACAGTAAACAAGTCCTCTGGATCTACAAGTGAAGTGTTGCTTCATTTGAAAGGCTTGTTTGGGGCCCCGGACTGTGGTGAGGTGGGAGGTGTAGGCGCAAGTGTAATACATAGAAGATAGGATAGGAGCAGGAATAGGTCATTCGACCCTTCGAGCCTGCTCCGCCATTCAACGAGATCATGGCTGATCTTAAAGTTCAGTACCCCGTCCCCGCCTTCTCTCCGTAACCTTTAATACCCTTATACTGAAGAAATATATCTAATTCCCTCTTAAATATATTTAATGAACCTGCCTCTACTGCCCTCTGTGGCCATGAATTCCACAGATTCACCACCCTCTGGGTCAAGAAATTCCTCCTCATCTCAGTCCTAAATGGTTTGCCTATTATCCTCAAACCATGGCCCCGGGTTCTGGATTTTCCCATCATTGGAAACATCCCATCTGCATCCATTCTGTCCAGTCCTGCCAGAATTTTATATGTCTCTATGAGATCCCCTCTCAATCTTCTAAACTCCAGCGAGTACAATACCTCCTGAAGGTAACAGGGGAAGGTGCCAAGGGTGTGATGGGTGGGGAGGGATGAGTGCATGAGGGAATTGGGGATTTCTAATTTTGTTGCATCTGGGGGCAGAGGGGGCCAGGGCAGATGAGCAGGAAATGGAGGAGATGTGGGTGAGGGCTGAGTTGATAGTAGTGGAGGGGAATGCACGTTTGTGGAAGAAGGTAGACATTTTGGAAGATCTTGACTGGAAGACCTCATCTTGGGATCAGATGTGGCAGAGATGGAGAAATTGAGAAAAGGAATGGAATCTTTGCATGGGGACAGGGTATAAGGAAGTGTAGGACATGTAGTTGTGGGAGTTGGTAGGTTTGTAGTATATGTCGGTGGAAAGCTTGTCTACCGAGATAGAGAGATCCAGGAAGGAGAGAGCATTATTGGAGATGGACCGGGTGAGTTTGAGATCAAGGTGGAAGTTGGCTGCGAAGTGAATGAAGTTGACAAGCTGATTGTGGGTGTATGACGCAGCCCCAATGTAGTCATCTGTATACCAGAGGAAGAGTTGAGAGGTTGGACTTATTTAATTGAATTGAGTAGAAGAGTAAAGTTGGACTTATTTACTGCATCGGTGCTCCTTTTGTGATATTCTCTACATCGGAGACACCGTTGCAGACTGGGATATCTCTTCGCTCAGCACTTCCTCTCCATTCGCAACAAAAGCGACCTCCCATTGACCAACAATTTCAATTCCGGGTCACACTCCCACATGACTCGGAATTGAAATGTCTGTCTATGACCTTGTCTACTCAGACTGCCCACAAATTGGAGGAACAACATCTTATTTTCTATTTGGGCACTCTCCAGCCAGATGACCTTAACACTGACTTTACTGCTTTCCATTAAACCTTCTCGCCTTTTCTTTCCCCTCCCCCTTTTCAAGTCTTTCCAGTTCTTTCACCCACCCAGTCATCCCTACTTCCCTCATTGCTGCTGTCTCTTCTGCCCTTTCTCCACCTATCATCTCCTGCCTTTGCTACCCCTCCTCCCAACTCTTTTGTTTGGACGCCTGCCAGCATTTTTCTCATCTTTTTTTTTAATTTTTTATTTTTCACACCATAAATCACAATAGCTATGATATACACTTTTTCTTTTTCACACATTTACAGTGACTTTTTCTCCCCCCCCCTCCCTCCTCCCAAGCCACCCCCCCACTCATTTTTCTCATATCTTGATGAAGGATCAAGCCGGAAACGTCAGTTCTGTATCTTCCCCTTTGCTGCATAAAGGAGACTGTTTGACCTGCTGAGCTTCTCCAGCATTTTGTTTTTTAAAACAAGGAAAGGACCAAATAACTACCATGAGTAGTGGCTGTAAAATGAAATCATAACTTGTGGTAAGGAACGATCCAAATATGCTGAGACTGTGGGAAGGTACTTTTTGATTGCAGCTTTTTCTTCCTTGCTGTAAATTCTGTTTTTCTCTCTCTCTCTAGGTTCTGTGTGCACAACTCGAATCAAAACAGGAGTGGGCTACCCTCAACTGAGCGCAGTAATTGAATGTGCAGACTCTGCCCATGGCCTTAAAGGACACATAATCTCAGTGAGTGATTTGCTCAGTCATCATTTACTAGGAGTCAGCTCAGGAAGGGAACATGACAAATAATGCTGTTAAATGAACGGAATATACAGCTTTGAAATAGGGAAAGGATGTACATAGAACATAGAACAATACAGCACAGTACAGGCCCTTTGGCCCTTGATGTTATGCCAAATTATATATTCCTTCCAAAAAAGTACTAAACCCTCCCTTACCCTATAATCCCCTGTTTTCCTTTCATCCATGTATCAAGTCTCCCTTCATCCTTCTACACTCCAAATAGAAAACTCCCAGCTCTGCTAACCTTGCCTCATAAGACTTGCTTCACAATCCAGGCAGCATCCTAGTAAATCCCCTCTGCACCCTCTCCATGGCTTCCATCGTAAGTGTGGTCTTACGAAAGATTTGTAGAGTTGTAACATGACCTCTCTACTCCTAAATTCAATCCCAGCATCACATAGGCCTTCTCAACTATCCTATCAATCTGTGCTGCGACCTTGAGAAATGTTTGGATTTTGACCCCAAGGTCACTCTTAAGCGTTTGTCCTTCCAAAATGCATCACCTCACACTTATCTGGATTTTCTGCCCAATTCTGCATCATCAATTGTCATCCACAAACTTACTAACCCATCCTTCTGCCTCTTCAGCCAGGTCATTTATAAAAACCACAAAGAGAGGGGTCCCCAGAACAGATCCTTGTGGCACTTCATTAGTCATTGACTTCCAGGTAGAATACTTTCCTCTCACTTCTATTCTCTGCTTTCTTCCTACAAGCCACTGATCCTTTGCCTCATGACTTTCTGGATGAGTCTCTCGTGGGGGACCTTGTCAAATGCTTTGCTAAAATCCATGTAGACCACATCTACCGCCCTACCCTCATCAATTTCTTTTGTTACCTCCTCAAAAAAACTCAAATAGACTCATGAGGCATGACCTTCCCTTCATAAAGCCATGCTGACTATCCTTGAGACCGTACTTCTCCAAATGCTCATAGATCCTATCCTTAAGAATTCTCTCCAATAAATTGCACACCACTGACGTAAGACTCACCGGTCTATCATTCCAGAATTCTCCCTATTACCTTTTTAAAACAAAGGGACTACATTTGCCATTCTCTCATCCTCCAGCACCTCCACTGCAGCCAAAGAGGATTCAAAGATCATAGCTACTGCCCCAGCTATCTCTTCTTTCACTTCCCAGAGCAGCCTGGGGTATATAGTATCTGGCCCCGGGGACATCAATCTTAATGTTCCTCTTCCTTAATCTGCACATTGTCGAGCACACAGGCCTGCTCACTTTCAACTTCACTGCGATCAAGGTCCTTTTCTCTTGTGAATACAGATGCCAAGTATTTATTTAGGCCCCCCCCCACCCTCCTCTGCCTCCAGGCACATGTTGCCTCCTTTATCCTTTAGTGGCCCCTCCTTCATTCTATCATCCTTCTATGATAGATCGCTTTGGGGGTTCTCCTTAATTCTACATGCCAAGGCCTTCTCATGCCCCCTTCAAGTTCTCCTAAGTCCTTAAGCTCTTTCCTGGTTAACATGTTCTTCTCATGAGCCCTTCCAGTTTCCTATATCTAATGTATGCTTCCTTCTTTCTCTTGACTACTTGCCTGACCTTTTTCTTCAGCCACGGTTCCTTTTTTCTACTAAATCTTTAAGATGTTAAACAGGAAAGTCTGCAGGTGGCTTGATTGTTGAAAATATCGTGAGACAAACTACAGATATTTTCTACAAATCTACCAACTCCCACAGTTACCTCAACTACACCTCTTCACACTGTAAGGATTATACTCCGTTCTCTCAATTCCTCCATTTCTGTCACATCACAGACATTTCTCATGGTTGGGGACGTATTTTTTAAGTGTTGGAGCATGGTGTCAGACCCTTCCTGTCCACAATCCTGCATTGTCCAAACACACCCATGTGACCAATTACCCTAGGAATCCCATATGTCTTTGGAACACTGGAGGAAATCCATGCAAGACACAGGGAGAATATACAAACTCCTTACTTCAAACACCAGTCACTGATGCTGTAATAGCGTGCACTAACCATGTAAATTAGTTGTGTGCACAGAAACTATCAACTTAATTTGGGATATGATGATTTACTTTCTCTCTCTAAGGTTCCATTTTGTGCCAGCAATGTTTGTTTAAATCCCAATTCAATAGCTGGACAATGTTCAAATAAGCAGCCAACATGTAAAAGGACCAATCCCATCCCCTGTTAACTTCTCTCTCCTGTCAGGCAGAAGATATATGAGCTTAAAAACACATGCTCCAAATTCAAAGATAGTTTCTTTCCTGCTGTTATCAGACTCTTAAATGGACCTCTCATTGGTTTAAAAAAAAAATGATACCCCTTTCACTTTTCTCCACTCCTGGCTTGAGTATGGGTTGGCCTGCTTGGATAGCATGCAAAACAAAGCTTTTCATGTATCTTGATACACATGACAATACACAATTCAATAACAACCTAGTCTCCGTAACAGTGGCCAAGAAATTACTAGGTTGTTGTAAAGCTCATTTGATGACCCAACAGAGGAGTAAAAACAAAAAATGCTGGAGAAGCTCAGCAGGTTAAATAGTGTCCCTTATCTTTTTTTTCTTTTTTTTCTTCTTTTTCTTATATAAGTGTCCCTTATATAGCAAAGGCAAAGATACAGAACAGATGTTTCAGGCTTGAGCCTTCATCGAAGTGTGATAGAATGCCAACAAGCGACCCGGACTCTATAGAATTTTGTGATTTACTTCCCTGCAGAGGAGAATATCTGCCGTACTTACCCAGTCAGCCCCAACTCTGGATCCACCAAATGTGCTGACAGCTAGAAACTTCTTCGATACAGGGTAGATTAGGGTATTGACATTCACATCCTGTAAATGAGAAA